>NC_140297.1:136936394-138235769 GCF_964211825.1 Aythya ferina
TATTGATAGGCAATCAGATAAGTTATGGCAACCGGCAGTAAGTTATTTTTATAACAGCAGAAAGATCAAGAGTAAGCTAGCTGTTTGCAGAATCGGATCTACAGCAACATAACACAATACAATGCTTGATTTCCTTTTTGCCTTGGTTTTCTTTTTCAATACATGCTTTTAAAAGTGGGTGGGGTGAGGAAAGCCAGCTATAGTTACCAACCTTTTAAACCCACGTTCAGAGGTACACACCATCACGTTCCCAGCAGTCATAAACCACGCTAATGGAGTATGTTCTTCTGACTCTTGTTAGTAGCCTCTTTCTTCTTGAGATGATGGGACTTTCTCACTAGTTATCTTTTCTTTAATGCCCGTTTATATAGGAGGCACTCCATCCATGCTCTGTTAAAGATCCTTATTCTTTCCTGTATCCAGACATTTAAACTCCCACTTTCAACACATAAAAAGGGAAACACCTTTGAAACAACCCTCCTCATACTCGATGGTTGATTTCCTAAACAAAGCCCACACTCAAACTCCAGTAAGGACAGCATCTCTGCAGCAGGAAGCAGCACCTGTAACTAACAGCCAAATGCTAAATCTATCTTTACCTACCACTGCATTTGATCTCCTGTCTGCATCCCAGAGAAATAACGAGACCTCATGTTTTCCAGCACTGCTTCACCACTGGGCTGTAAACACAAAGCCTTTTGGAGCAGGAGCTAAGCGTAGGTATGGGAAAAGAAGGAATCTCAGGTCACAAGAAAGCAAGTAAAGCAGTAACACAGTGCTTTCTTTGTCAAAATAGATTTATCCTCACTGTGCTCTTCTACAGCATGAGGCGTTGTAGGCAATACCACTTCCCCTGCTGCCAGGAGCAGCAGGCTGCAGAGGTAGACCCTCTCCTCCCTGGCTCAGCCTCTGACTGTGGGTGGATGCAGTTCCTCATGCAGGTGACTCACATCACCTGGTCAAAAGCTGGGCCCTGAGCTCAGTTTTTTTCCCTCCCAAGCCTGCAAGGTGAAGAGTGTTTACAGCTGATGCTCCAGCTTCCAAGCACTGTAACAAAAACCTTTTCGATGCCTGGGGACTAAGACTTTACTTATGACTCACCATAGCCCTGACCTTAGCTATGATTAGGGCACATCATGGACCTCTCCAGAGGCAAGAATGATGCGCAGGCAATAATAACTGCACCAAACAACCCACTCTGAGGAGATATTTGGTAAAGATAAATCTATTAATTCAGCTGCTTGCTGGTTTCTCACCAGCCACAGAAGCCCAATTCCTCTCTTTCCTCCCCATTTAATACAGACTACGTCCACCTCCTATTCCTCAGTTTCACACCACAGATAGGTGAGTTAGAGGCAAACTTTACCACAGAGTATAGCCAAGGGATACGTCTGCCCACATCAGTCCTCCCTTTCTTATTCACAATCACAGGTTCTTTTCTTGCAAAAATTGTTAGTAGTAGGCCACTAACCATATGCCCCCCCGAACCTGAGGCCTCCCTACCCCTTCCCACCTCACTCTACCTCTAATTCTCTACAGAGCCCCACTTCAGGGAATGTGGGATTATTTTAGCACTCAGAATGATTTTAGGGCATTATAATGCTTTCGTTATATTGCCTGACTGGGTCATTTTGTTGCTTCAACATAACAAAGTGAAAGTTGCACTGGAGGAGAAAATATAGACCTCAGACACAGCCCATGTCTGCTGAGATCTGGAGTCTGTTCCTGGCCTGGTTTTGTTACTCTTACCTGTTTTTTGTTTGTTTGTTTGTTTTTGCTATTATTTATTTTCCTTTGGTCATCCATGAAATTAACACAGTTAGCTCCTTATTAAGGCACTTTGGGGTTCAAATATCTACCTGCCTACAAAACTGAAACAAACACATATACAGGGTGGGTGGAGAAAGGGGTTGAGAGCAGCCCTGAGGAGGACCTGGGGGTGTTGGTTGATGAGAAGCTCAACATGAGGCAGCAACGTGCGCTCACAGCCCAGAAAGCCAACCCTACCCTGGGCTGCACCAAAAGCAGCGTGGCCAGCAGGGCGAGGGAGGTGATTGTCCCCCTCTGCTCTGCTCTCGTGAGACCCCACCTGGAGCCCTGCGTTCAGCTCTGGGGCCCCCAGCACAAGAAGGACAGGGACCTGTTAGAACAAGTCCAGAGGAGGCCATGAAGATGATCAAAGAGCTGGGACACCTCTCCTATGAAGACAGGCTGAGGGAGCTGGGGTTGCCTGGCCTGGAGAAGAGAAGGCTCAGAGGAGGCCTTACCATGGCCTAGTACCTAAGGGGGTCCTACAGGAAAGCTGGGGAGGGACTCTCTCAGGGGGTGGAGTGATAGGAGAAGGGGGAATGGCTTTAAACTGAAAGAGGGGAGAGTTAGATTAGATATTAGAAAGAAATTCTTCACTCAGAGGGTGGTGAGGCCCTGGCACAGGCTGCCCAGAGAAGCTGTGGATGCCCCATCCCTGGAGGTGCTCAAGGCCAGGCTGGATGGGGCTTTGGGCAGCCTGGGCTGGTGGGAGGTGTCCCTGCCCATGGCAGGGGGTGGGACTGGGTGGGCTTTAAGGTCCCTTCCAACCCAAACCTGTCATTCTAAGTCAAGAGACTTTAACTTCTGCAGTATTAGTCATACAGCAGTAGCTCCCAGATAGCATTTTCATGAAATAAAAGGCTGGCTGAGGAACAAAACTTTATGCACCCCGTTAAGTCTTGCTTCATTCCTTTTTATTCAAATACTGACCTATTGTGACTATGCCACGGGAAGAACCATGGCAGAGCAGTACCAGTTTGCTCTTCTGATGAGTCATTTCTGTATGCGTTAAGAAGCCTGAACCCTACTTGCAAGTAGGGCTGAACTGTGGAGGTGGCAACCTTTTGTGGTTATAAACATGCCCAAAAAGAAGTCAACTGAGGCAAAGAAAGCAGATACTGAGCAACTCGACAAGAAAACAAAGTGCTTCCATCAGTGCTACTTTTCAGAGAGCAGTAATTAGTATCATAGCTTCGTCAGAGATGTACAAGGATTTGTATGGACAGGAAGTTGGGTTGTAAGGTGAGAACTTCAGTCAATAGGGTTCTGTTGATATGACTCTTTACATGAACATTTTTGTTTTGGCACAGAGAAATTAAACACAAACACTTCTTGTGGTACTTTGGAAAACATCCAACCTATATTAAAAAAAAGGAGTATTAGGCCTGAACTAAGCCCCAAGAGGACCACTGTGAGTATAACTACATTGTGTAATCTGCATGGAAACAATTGCACAAAATAATAGATCGAACTCTCTTCTGTAGAAACTACGTCTCAGCACACGCTCACTGCTTTGATAAACGTACAGGTCACAAAATCTACATCTGAAAATGAAAGTTTTTACTCAGTGTTTGCTCTGGGATGACGGATGCTTTGTTGCGCAAATTCCATTTCAACACCACCAGTGCAATAGATCATTTTGTCCCCCGCTTTGTTCAAATTTAACAATTCAGCAACTACAGGTGACAGAAGTGGCCTTTTGACGTTAACAATATGCTTGATAAACACACGTGGGGAAAAATGTAACTACCTGGAACCTGCTCTCCATCCTACCATGGGCAGTGAGGGGGTAAAAGCATAAGAAAACCCTGAGACCAAGAGATTTTCTTCAGAAAAGATGGACTTGTGAAACACACATATCTGCAGATAATGCAAGTTGATGAAGTGAGAGTAGATACAGTGTTGTGTTTTTTTTGTTTGTTTGTTTGCTTTTCATACTAGCACCACTTTCATTTACACATGAAGTGAGGCTTGGCAGAACGTATCTCATCATTTCTAGTGCTGCAAGAAGCTAAGCTGCTCTGTGGATTTTTCAGATGTGTATTTTCTGTTCGGAGGAGCCAGGGATTGAAAAAAAACACTTAAGAACAATCAAAACTTCTATTGAAAAAGCCTGAATCCACACAAAGTTAGCAGCCAGCTAGCTGGAATCGTTCACCGATGAGGCCAGGGCTGGTGGACACAGACAAGGCCGAGGTGCTCCCCACCTTCTTTGCCTCACCCTTGACCAGCAAGGTCTCCCAGGACTCCAAGGTTATTGAAAGGGTTCAAGAAGGAGAAGATGAACCAGCAGCAAGTGAGGATAAAATCAGGGACTACTTGCAGGAACTGAACCCCTACAAGTCCATGGGGCTAGGCAGACCCCATCCAACATGCTGAGAGAGCTGGCTGATGTCCTTGCAAGGCCACTCTCCATGGGTTTTGAAAAAGTGTGGAGATCAAGGATCTCTGACTGCAGGAAAAAGCTAAAAGAACAATCCAGTGAAGGCTCGTGAACCTGTTACTTACATTTAAGTGGCATTTCATTTTATTTCAGATCATACCCATTGCCTTCTGTCCTTTCCCTGGGCACTACCAGAGAGTCTGGCTTCTTTTTTTTTTTTTTTTTATCAGCCCTCTTCAGATAGTTACACACATTGACAAGACCCCCTCCGAGCCTTTTCTTCTCCCATCCAAACAAACCCAGATCTCTGCATTATTTCAGGGGCTCCAGCCCCATTATCATTTTGCTGTCCCCTTGCTGGATACGCTCCACTATGTCCATGGCTCTCTTGCAGTAGAGAGCCCAGCACTGGGCACAACACTCGTACATCTCACCGGTGCTGAGCAGAGAAGGATCATCTCCCTCAACCTGCTATCACCATTTCTCCTAAAGCAGCCCAGGAAGCTTTTAATTTTTGAGGCCATGATGTACACTAGTGGCTTAAGGTCAACTTGGTGCCCACCAGGATCACCAAGCACTTCTCTGCAATGGTGCTTTCCTGCCAATTGGCCCCCAGCCTAAACTGTTGCCAGTGGTTATTTTTCCCCAGGTACAGGTCTGCATTTTCTTGTGGTGAATTTCACGAGGTTCCTGCTTGTCGTGGTCCTCCTGAGTGTCAGCACAGGAGCACCAACAACTTTCCTGTTGTCTGCAAGCATGTTGGTTCACCCTACTCCAGCAGCCAGATCATTAATGTAGATATTTAGCAGTATAGGACCCAAAATCAACCCCTCAGGTACACCATCAGCAACCTGCCTCAAGCTAGACTTGGTTCCAGTGATCACAACCCTTTAAGCTGAACAGTCCAGCTGTTTTATGACATACCAGCTCAATCTACTTACATAGTCCATAATTCACAGGTTTAGGTGGATGCTACAGGAGACATTAAATGCCTTACTAAATGTATTTATGCACCTAATTACACTTAATGTATTTAAGCACCAAGACAGGTTGCCAAGAGACTGTGCAGGGTGGAAAACCTCCCAGAAGGGAGGCAGGACCAGCTCAAGCCCTGAGCAGTGGCTTTGTTATCTTGATGCAAGAGGCCCGTCACTAGATGAAGCCAGCTTGGTCATGAGCATCCATCAGAGATAAGCAGATGATATTTGGATGATATCAATAACCACTGGAAGGTATCAAGATGTATACCTGGATACTATTAGGATGTTTGTAGGATGAAATGAAGCTGCCCCTCTGGTCACTTACTAGGGGACTGGAGATCATTCTTAAGACGAAGATAACACAGTCCTTGTAGAAAGTGCAGTGCTTCCCCATGTACTCCTTATGACAGTCACCTTGTGAAGACCTGTCCCATCTACAGTATGCTTCCCTTCCAGGGCTTTAGCTCCTCTCCCTGTGTGTATTTTATTAAGTGATGTTTTTAGTCCCCATCCTCTTCACATACCCGCCTTGTAGCCAAAACATCCCTCAGACCACACATTGTCACTTGATTGAGCAATGCAAGCCAAATCCCCCAGAAATCTTCATACCACAGCAAGAATTCTGTTGCACTCACCATATTCATACCTACCACGCTCCAAGGGGTGGTGCTCACACATCTCAAGTTTAAGACAAAATAAGACTGACGATTTTTGATAGGCCATTTTTTTTATTGAGTTTGGATCACGTCTCCCATGGTGCGCGTCACGCACTACGCAAACAAAATACAGAGGATCGCTTTAGTAAATGCACACTGGTTATTAAGCAATGCTACTTTTTTTTTTTTTTGGCAAAGTGCTGTATTTTGTCGGTTTTCAGCTTGTGTTAAGCTATTAAAGGTAAGAGCCAGACATTCTTCCGTATCAAAAGGTCTGCTACAAATAGAGAAGTGGCTCTAGAAAGAAGCTGCCATAGATGCATAGACTGATGTACAGTATCGACCCTAAGTGAAATGTCCCTTTTGAATCTTCAAGTTTGCTGTGTAAAGTTACACCGAGAAGGCACAGTTTAAAATGCAAAATCTGTCCATTGACCAATACATATGAAAATACCATTTCTGAAGGATTCATGAATATCAATCAGTATGAGACAGTGCAAGGCCTCCACTTTTACAAGAAAAAAACACACATTTTAATACAGTTCAAAAACCATATAAAAAGCCACACAGCTCACTATTAAAACAGAAAACCATAACAAATCTAATTGCCCAATAGCTCCAGGCATAAAATGGGGCTAGACCAACATAAATATTCAAAACAAATTAACAAAAAGCAATTGATGCAGTACTATCTCACACAATAATATGGTTTCCAATATTACAAATCGAAAAGCACAGCTTTGTGCAACAAAACAGTTTATATCCTGAAAGATATAGGCGTTCATCACCAGAAAGTTATCTAGTAATGTAGTATAAAAAAAGATCAGTTTCTCCCAACTCTAGGAGCAGTCTGAAGTTGCATTTACTTGCCTGCTAAGAACAAACCAAGGCTCTCATTTTAATGCCTGGGAGCCTTTGTACTCTCAACTCCATCTCCCCACTGAGATTCAAAGGATTACTTACTCCTTCCAACACAGGGAGGTGGAGACGCCATCTTCCTTCATTTAACTTTAGGAAAATTAAAGCTGAAGGAAAGTAGTTACTTACGCATCAAGAGAAACAACGCAAGAAAGCACAGAATTTTCCTGAGCTAGAAAGCTGTCGGGGAGAAGGAAGTTTAAGTTGGACAAAGAGTTGGAGTGATAAAAGGTAGATAATCTGAGACAAGTAGAAGTATTTATGCCAGTGTACAGATGTGAGACTGGTGAAACTACAGCTACTTGCAGGTAAACCAGAATATTTGGACCACAGAAGAATTCCTGTATGGACACAGGTACAGGCTGCTGTGAATAGTAACAAAACCCCTACCTGAGGCTCACGATGTGACCAATTTTGTTCTTTCACAGTCCATGTGAACTCCGTGTGTCTAAAAATCTAGCATATCCAGGAAAGCACCACTTGCTCTTACACATTTAACTGTTTGTCAACATCCCTTTGCAACAATCGGAACTAAACTCAGGGAAGCAGCAAAACTGCAGTGAAACAGATTATAAGATGAAACAGATCCTAGGTGCTGTTCTCCATACCCTAGGTATGTTCCACAGCAATTCCAGTTGCACTCCATGCAACACCAACACTAAATTGGGGCTAACTCAGGTTGTTGGGCTTCTGCAGAACTGCAGCATTTGGCTGGACTGAAAATAAAGAAAATAAAGCAACGCAGGCCTGGAATAATTCACATTTTTGACCTCGCCCAATTTCCAGAGACCCCCCACATGACTCCTTATACTAGCTTTTGTATAAGGACTACTGGAAGACATGACTGCAACGTTAACACTTTAATGCCCTAGGCACTAAACACAGGGAAAAACAGTTGAGCACTGACAGAAAGGAGATAAATTTACATATTTCCCCCTTTTCTGCTTCTTCACCTCCAAAGCCATTTAACCTACTTCCTAGATATATCTATCAGGGTTCAGTGTGCCACATACACTCTGCTAACAGGTAAAGTTTAAGTGCCTGCCTCCTTCCAGAATTCTCAAGTATTTGCTGGTTTTGAATGGCTTTTCTTCCCTGTTGGTCTACAGAATTCATGTCCAGTCCTCCTCTGCCCAGCTGAAGGGAAGAGAAAGCACTGCTGATGTGTCTCAATTCATACAGTTATCTCTGTGATTAGTTAAGGCTTTCAGCACTCTTTTCTCCCTTCCACACCGCCCTTCATTTCCACTCACAATTAAAAACTCAGACTTCATTGGAGAGGGGGACTAGAGAAAGTTAGTTAGGAAAACTTCTAAAAAAAAAAAAACACCAACAAACTTTCAGCTATTTTTGAGCAACTCTCAACCCGTAAACAAGAAAAAAATCTAACAGCAAATAGCAGCTCAGAAATAGCTGAGCATCAGCCTGACTTCTTTAAAAAGCAGTCATCTACCAACAGGATTAGAACAAGAACAGTTGTTCCACCATCTTTCTCTGTAACTAGACAGATTAAAGGGAATGGGTTAGGGTTTGGAAAAATATGTCTGTCTTAGAAGACAAGAAGAGTTAGAGAAAGGGGAGAAGAGAACTCAAACTGTACCAGGTAAAACAGTTCAGCTCTCTGGGTTACGCACCTGCACTTAACCCATAGGTCCACTTTTCCTTTCACTCCACTGTGAGGTACTACATCTGCAAAACCAGTGCCACGTCACACTGCAGGAACATCGAGGGGACATTTAGCCCATTTCTGACACCCACATCACGTACCCAACGCAACGCCAACTCCTCTCAAACACAGACAGGTACTAGGCAATTTGGATGAGATGTCCTTCTTGTAACAGTTCAGCATTGCTATGTAAAAATCCACGGGCAGCTACGGTACTTCCTTGTTAGAAGGTGATCACAGATGCTGAATACAGACAGATACACAAGCTGTCAAGTATTTGTCATTAAAGCATATGGCTAACCTCAGATTCTCTAACTCCGCTTTGATTAATGCAAAGATGCAACTGATTTTCCATCTCAGTTAAGTCTCCTCCACTTAGGTGGCCCTCAGAGGCCACCTAAGACCCCATCGGCGTACAAAACAGCCCAGCCTGTCGTGCTGCTGGGCTTCCAGGACACTGACATTAAACACCGTGTAGAACTTGCAGCGAGATGTCTGGAGAGGTGTCGTTTGGTACGCACACAGCTCTAGCTATGATTGTGTCTGAGGGAACGATAATCAGCTTCGGATTGACCACACTTACCTACGCGCGAGAACAGGAGCGACCTAAGAACCAATTAGAGCACAGATTAAAAACCCCCGAGAGCCGTCAGTAATTGAACTGACGCTGGCAAGGCTGGTGAACAAAGAGTCCGTTGTGCTTGAGCTGCCGAGAGTGGCAATCCCTGGTGAGGTTTTGGCGGCGGAGGCCGTTCCTGCTGAGATAGTGTCTTTCGCCGTGCTCCTTTATCCAGTGGGTAGGACGAAAGCTCTTGGATTTTTCCAGAAAGGCTGAACGAGTAGCGAGAGCCGCGACGTAGCAGTGAACACGCTGTCCCGTTTCATTTTGGGCCTCCAGTCTGAGAACACAAGGAAATTCAGATGGTCACCGAGTTAGCATTGAAAAGAGGCAAACTGTACAGGGCGTGAGAACTTCAGCATCGGGCAGGTCAAGCAGGGGCACCCTCATTCTACTGAGAAACGATTTGGACCGAGTTTAGGCCAAGTCAATTCAGGAAAAAAAAAAATATCACATTGGTAAGTAGGGTGTAGTGCTGCCAACTCACTTTTTCTGCAGAGGGAACACAATAGCCTCGAGCTATTATGCTATTGTGCCTTTCCTTCCCTGCCCCACCTCCCCAACCCCGAGATGCAGCAGGGATCAGAGGCACAAGGCTGCATGCGTCACTGATCCAGCTTTAGAAGACTTAGATTTATCCACGGGGCTAAGTTTGGTTTAAAAAAAATCACCTTGAACATCATTTGTTCGGTCTGAAAACAAAAGCACACGGATGGAAGCGTACAGCTGGGTCACTGGCCGCATGAGTAAACCCAACCAATGTTCATGCACGAGAGTGGGAGAGAGACCAGTGGTGGCACACGCTGGGAGCAGCTCAGAAGGGTCGTTCTCCAGCCAGCCCTCTTGATTTCACGAGCAGGGAGGCAGCAGTTTTGGCAAGCCCTCACTCCCATCATGCACTAGTGAGGAACAGAACAACAGCCTATGCAAGCGGGGACTGACTGAGAGAGGACTGCCCTACTTCCCAGAACAACCACTGGATTTCCTAAAAACTTCCCAATGTGCAGTTTTAGAAGTGAAAAAGCAAACCCCAAGTCTGAGTGGCACCAGCACTACTCGCCTTCCCCCTTCCTGCCCAGCAAGGTGTCTGCAGGGCCAGGACCTTGCTCAGGCACAAGCAAAGTACCTGTTGGGAAATCTTACTCCTCTGTGAAGCCCATTAACCCTGGGGAGGGTTAATTGCCCCTCTTGTCCCAGATCTGTGAGCTCCTGGAGAGCCTGCAGCCAGTCTGGGCTGCCATGCCCATGGTACACCCCCTCAGCCTTGCCCTTGCAGGGGATCAGCACAGACATGAGCTCTGCCTCTCCCCACTCCACGTGGAAGGGATGTGCTGTCGGTGTGGTACCTCACCCTGCCCCTCCACTCTAATTTTCACCTTTTGAGTGTAAAAATCCACTTGATCTACTTGCTTTTTGGCTCTCTGGGTACAGGTGCACTCAAGCCTACAGACTCCAGAAGAGTCACATATGGCACGCTCATTCTCTCTTCTTCCCTCAACAGATTTATCCTAAACACTTGAAATATGAAGCAAGGAACAAGTGAAGGGCATCGGCTGCTAACATAAAGCGTTGTGGTTTACTATGGAAAAACATGACCAGCTTAAAGAACAGAGGGAAATTTATGCACCATCCTTTTGCTTTGAAAGAAATTTGGAAGGAGCAAACGGAGATTTCCTCCACAAAAAGGGGAAAGACCAACTTAAAATTCTTGCTGAGGATGGTTTTCATTTCACACACCCCTCATGCTTTACAAACCAGTGCTGGAAGAGTAATAAAAAGTGGAAAAATGAAAAAAATGAGACTGGGATAGCAAATGTGTGAATTATCCAGGAGGCCGTGCACTCCTGTACCTTACTGGTTGCTCGTGGTAGTCTGGCACTAGTGGGCCCCAGGCTTTGGAAGTGGGCTGACAACCTCCTATCCTCACAGATCTCATTTTAGAGAGGTTGTGGCTAAAGCCAGCCTGCTGCTACACACACTCTGCTGTGTCCCCAGCCTCTGTTTTGCCAGAAAGCTAAGCATCCTGCTAGTTGCTCTATGCAGCCAGGCCTCGTAAGAAACACGTTTGGATCCAGACCCCGCAACAATTAAACTGATTTTTCTGCCCTTAGCATTTTGGCTTGTTAAAGCAGATGGAGTTAGGCTCGATCAATTCACATTATTTGGCACAAAGGTTAGTCCTAAAAATGAGTATTGTTTCGGCATACAAGGCTCTAGACGAAGCAATGTTGCTAGCAGGCTGATCAAACAAGAAGCACTGTCCCAAAACAGGAGTACTTACTGTGCCAGCGTGCCTTAAGCAGCTTTTCTTGGCCCTACAATGTTAAATGGCCAACCATTACATCACTGGGGACTGCAGAACAGTTTGAGACTCATTGCATCAGCAGTGTCATTGATTTTCCCCGTTTGTGATTTAGACTTTAACCTGCTCCCAGTTCTGCCACCCAAAATAGTTACATTTTCCACACAAGCCCAGGTCATCTAAATAAAGCAGCAACTGAGAAGTCAGAGAGAAGAAACTTAGCAATACGCCAGCTGAGGATCTCAGCTTTAGCTCCTCAATGCATTAAACTAGCTTAACACAATACAAGATACTGATATAAATTCTTTGGGAGAAGCATCTCTCGTTCACAAGTCACCAGAGAAGTCCGTATCCGACTTCAGGTGTTCCTATCCCCTGGAGATTAACAGTTTAGATAAACTGGCCTACTGCCCTTCACCAGGCCATGCCTGACTCCCTGTGCTTACCTCCGATTCCCTCAGATCTTCATTTTTAAAGAGGTGCTGTGTGCACATCGCCTCCTACCAAGGTAAGCTCAGCCCTTGATGCTTTACACCACAAACCGCCCTCCCCAAGTAACTACAGCAACCCAGGATTACAGATACCAGGGCTGTGCTTCATTACACAGCAGCGTGCACCATTTCAAAGTCACTTCGTTCTTCAAACTGAGAGCTTGAAGCGTGGAAAGGGGCTGATTGGAAAAGTCAGTGGGTATCTACCTATAGCAGCTTGATCACTGCACTCACTGTTTTCCTCTACAAAGCTCACTAGACTACAATTTTTTTAATTATTGCTGCTACAGGTGTCAGGAAGAGTCAGTCTTTATTAGCCAGGACTCACAAACCATCCCATTATTTCTAATTAGGGGAACACAGGCAAATGAGGAGCCACGGTGGCACAGATACACTGTATTTGTACACATGCTGTATTATATAGATGTCTGTATTGTGTAGATGGATGCACTGGCCATTTAGCACCAAGGAAGCAGTGCACCAAGCACTACAGCAGCAATTCCACGTGGCCAGATCTTTAGGATCCAAAGCTAAAACAGCGCAGCTCCTGCTAGAAGTTTACAGTGCAATTTTTTCCACCTTGTGGGGAGTAAATCTACGAGCATCAATTTAATTTTGTTCCACAAGGTGTGCGTGGGAGATTTAATCTCTTGCCCTAATCCATCACTAGGTTAGAAAAACAAAAGGACTTTCCTGCCAGGATTGTTAAAGTAATATTTTTCACCTCAAGGTGACTGAAGAGGTACTGACTAATGAAAAATACCCATAGCTTCGAGGGGTCTGAATGCTTTTAAGTGTATAATACCAGCTACAGTTAACTGCCAGACCTGGAGCATGTCCTGAGGGAACAACTGGGCTCCATAAACATGCACCACAGTGCCAAAACAGCATCCCCAAATCCTTCACAGCCCTATCATCCCCTCCCATTTTGCTAGGCAGGCAGCTCTGCCCGCCCTGCTCTGCTTGTGCAGGATTCATGCTTTATTCACTCACTCCAGGATAAGCTGGAAAATTCAGTATTAAGTGTCTACAATGATTAAGTAGAAACCAGATCTTTTTGCGACGAGGCGAGACGTACCTGGGGCTACCCGGGCTGTGGAACTCCTCGTCCCCGCAGCCGGGCTCGCTGAGGCTGTGGCAGGCGTCGTGGACGGCGTAGACGGACATGCTGGGGTGCTCGATGAGGAGGTTCTCCATGGGACTGGTCTCCACCTTGATGGCCGTGAGCCCGCCGGCGGTGAAGCAGGGCGGAGGGGTGATGAACCAGCTCTCCTCCATGGGGCACGACTCGAAGTGGATGAAGCAGGACTCGCTGGCCTCCGGCAGGTGCTCCAAGGGGGGCGGTAAGCAGGGGAAGACGGGCGAGCTGCCGGCGGCCGGCGCTTCAGCGAGGTCCCCTTCCTCCACGGAGCAGTTGGTGCAGGTGTCTGCTGCAGGGGAGGAAGCCAGGGACATTGGCAAGGGCAGGACACAGCCAGCAAGGTCAAACCAAGCCAGAAACAGGATAGAGGAAGGCAGAAGCAGAAATACACCCCTGTCAGCATGTACACAAAATTTGCTTTACGAGCAAGGGGAGGGGAAAAGGGAGTTCCCTGACGATCCAGGCTAGACACCAGACACGTAAAACAACTGTTATCAGCAGAGCAGTGCAATTGTGTAATAAGTCAAATAGGGTTTATCAGCACGAGTGGCTCTGCTGAAGCCTGTGTCAGGTCTAGAGCCCTGACATCACTCTTCTCATCCGTTTACATAACCTGTTTTGGTGCCTTTGCTCAGAAGACACCTTCTGTTTGCTCAGAAGACCTACATTTCTATCTACATTCCTTTTTCTTAGCCTAAAATCCTGCTAAGTGACTGGTTTCTTCACATGGAAAGGTGACAAGTACAGACCATCTTACCTATGAAGTCAACCAGAATCCACTCATCATCTTCCTTCTCACTGAACTCTGGCTCTTGGCTGGACAGGCTGTCGATGTCTCCCATGAACATGTTATTTAACCTCTGGAACATCACTAAGGCAGGAACAAGGCTTTGGCTGGTGGATCTTTACGCCCCAGAAGCAAGGCACAGCTCACACCACGCTAGCAGAGCGGCATCGACTGGAGATTAAAGTGCATGGATGCTTTATCAGCTTCGGCACGGGACGTTCAGAGTCATGGCTGGTAAACACTGCGAGAAAACAAACAGAAACAGGCTGTTAATGACCAAGCAGCAATAACACCCTCAGGGAAACGAATGCAAACCCTCCGCTCGGTGCTGCCGGAGGTGTCTGTGAGGGTTTCTCCCCGCAGCGAGAGGCACTGGGGCAGCCTGGGTGCCTGCTGGGCGAGGACAGCCTTCCTCCCAGGTCCTCCTCCCCGCACAGAGCCCTGCCCAGCCGCCAACCCCTCCTTCTGCCGGGTGAGGAGGGAGCTTTTGTGCTGCTGCCCAGCGCCCCGCCGGCCTCCCCGGGGGCAGGGAGGGGGATACGGGGTGGGGGGGGGGACCCCCGGTGCCTCAGACAGCACCCAAGGGTGCTTAGCGGCACCGTTACAATACAACTTACCTTAAAACTGTTCATTATTTGAGCTCCCGCAGCCCGTCAGGGCTCTCACAGCTCAACACCGCTCCGATAACACAGCGGACTGTGTTATTTATTATTAACTGAGGTAAATTAATTACCCACACACACACCACCTCCTGGGGGGGGGGGGGGGGGGTTGATAGGGAGGGACCCCAACCCCCGCCCCAAACAACGACCCCACAAACGAGGGGTGCACAGCGGACCCGGAAAGGCTCCGGGAAGCCAAAATAAGGCAGAAAAAGTAAAACTAAATAATAATAAAATAAAAAATAAATAAACAACAGCGGAGGCAGCGCCAGCAGCCCCGCCGCCGCCAGGCGGCTCCCACCACCCCTCCCTTACACATACACACACCCCGGCGGCTCCAGCTCCGTGCCGGCAGCGAGGCACCGGGCTGGGAACCCCAAATCCGAGAGCCCTGACCCCAAAACCCGGCACCCCCACCCCCACCCCCACCCCCCCGGTGCCCGCCCGGCGCCCACCTGCGCGCTCCCGCTCCCGCCGCTGCCGCTCCCGGCGCCGGGCGCGCGCCGTGCCCGCGCCGCCCTTTGTTGTGGGGTGGGGGGGCGCGAGGCCCCGCCCCCCCGCCCCTCCGCCAATGGGAGGCGCCGCCGCCGCCTGTCGCTAACGCACGTGACGGGGAGGGGGGGAGAAAAGGGGCGGGGCTTCGCGGAGGGGAGGGTGGAGGCTCCGCCCCGCTCCCGGCCCCCCGCGAGGCTGAGGGGAGGGGATGGGGATGGGGATGGGGATGGGGATGGGGGGGGGGGGGAGCCCGCTGAGGGGGTGCCTGAGGTGCCCCCTCACGGGGAGCCCGAGTTAAGCACCAAGCAGATCCCCAGGCGTAAACCCCAGACAAAGATGTGCAAAAAACCTGCCCAAGCTGCCCCTAACGCGCCTCCCCACATCGCCCTGAGCGATTTGTATGAAGAAATTGATCGTGTGCATGCAGCGCGAGCCCAGGAACCCCCAAATCCTTCAGGAACCCCCAAACGCTTCATCTCTCCCCATAAGTGTCTCGCTGGTTTCACTTGGTCTGTAACAGATTCCAAAAGGTTCAAAAGGTTCCAGGCTTCCCCGCCTCACATTTCAGGACGTAAATTTGTTTTGTCCCTGTTGTTTAAAGCACGGGTGGTTTGGACGGGTCCGAGCACAGCCAAGCCCCGTCTCAGCGCTGGTGTCTCTGTACAAAATGTTCTGTCCCGAAAGAGGGCTTTTAGACCTAAACATCAGCCTCGGTTCAAATGGCCACTTCCCTTTCTGCTTCAGCTTTGGTTAGCTCAAAGCTGTCTGCGACGTTGGTGTAAAGATACCGGGTTGATCGTTCCCGTTGTAAGCCACACGTCCATAACGCTGCTTTCCCAAACAGCAAGTTAAGATTTCGAGCAAGGCCAGGCCTTTCCAGATTTTTATGCGAAACAGGTGTCAAGGACCTGTTCCTATATTTCTAGAGCGTGAACTCAGCAAATTCAAGAATCCGCTTTGGCCCTGACTCGGAGCCTTGTAGTTTGGCTGCGCGAGAGCCAAGGAAGCAGAAGTTACTGGATGTGATCCTCCAAAGCAGACTGAACAAGTTGGGCCTTCGGGTTTCTGGGGAAAAACTGTTATCTGCAAGCGTTAGACCCGTGATCCTTCTCAGAAAAAGAGTCCTGGGTTAGACAGGGGAGAATACTTTTTTCCTTAGAAGCTGTCAGCAAGCAAATCCTTCTTCTCCTATTGTTAGAGAGCAAAACCAGGCACGATGCTGTCTCCGCATTTTTGTTGGCAGGGAGCCACTGTAAATCATAGCCAGATTAAAAAATAGTGGTGAGCTTTAGCCATGCTTCCAGCCATCTTTCTTGACTCAGCCAAAATAAAAACCCTTTCAGAAGGCTGGTCCGAATACCTCTGGGCTTATTTTTTTGTGGTGCCTTCAGTGACGGTGTCACCTTAGCCCTGAGGCACTCGTCAGTCATTTTCCATTGGGACTGGCTGCCCTCTTTCATATTTGTGCACACCTCCTGCCTAAGACCATCAAGGAGAGCCGTCCTGTCATCCGAAGGAGAAAACACCCAGGGATTTTTCACTTTGGCATGAACTTGGGTTTATTACGTTTATGAAATTCCTAATACATCAGTGTTTGACGGGTTATTAACGTGGTTATTAACCCTTCAATTTTCTGTTCTTTATTTCAGTGGTCATCTTACGATGATGTGCATCCCACGGTCGGCGTACAGGCCAGCGTGCTCAACCCGTGCTGGGGAAAGCTACTGCAGCTTCATGTCAGTAAGGAGTTGTTCCCTGCCTACTACAAGTTGAGCTCAGGGAGAACTTACCTTGGTGCCGTGATTTATTTTCCTGCGCTGGATTTATCTTCGTAAGGATTAATGCACAGTGAAGGGATAAGTAGGTCTCTTTGTTGGTAGCATATCTGTGTTTTAAATCATGTGGGAATGACAGATGGTGATGAAGTAACAGAAGTGTGTGTGCGGAGAGCTTCCTCCTTAAATTGTCAGCTCAGAGCATGTTTTGTTGTGTGGCTAGCCATGCTTAAAGCCCTTTATTGATTTTTTTTTTTTTGCACAGCCACATTATCTGTGGACACACACTGTACACATCTCTGAGGCATTTCTAGCCCGACCAGCGATCCCCTTGTTTCCTTTCGGCTCTCCCACTGATCCGTATGTTTCCTAAAATAGCGAGCGCTATCTTTGTTTTGCTGCGATGAGTTACAAAGGAATTAGCAACATCAGCTTAGCAACCAAGTCATAAAAAATCAGGTCATTTTAAAACGTGCTTGCGTTTCAACCGCAAGCCTCCCCCCAGTTGTAAGTTTCCATTATCTTCGACAGAGCTCTCCGTCTCTGCAGCGCCCGAAGAAGAACCACGCATGTGATTCTGCTCTGGAATCCTTTTCAGCCGTGGATGTTTGTTGCAAATTCCGAGCCCAGCGTTTCTCAACATTACTCAGAGTGGACCCAGGAGATAAAAAATAAAAGACACGGCCTGTGCTGCTTCCAGGCACTGTGTCAGTAACAAAGCCAATCGATACTTCACAATATCCTTAGCCAGCATGTTGAGAACTAATTTCAGCACATTATATATACAAATATATGTGTATCTGTATGTATTTTGTAAATTATATACACAGCGTGTGATGCGTATGTGCTTTACCCAAGGAGGAACCGCCAGGATCCCAGGCACTTACTGACAGGTTCCCTTGCTCGCCTAGGACACGGGTGATGAATGCCAGCGCTCGGTGCCAGCCAAGCTCTGCTGAATGAGTAAATCCCGTGGGAGGTCTTGTCTGTTGTGCTAAGCATTTCATAGAAGCCAGGTGCAAGAGTCATCATTGCACACTGAGTCACTGCCACTGCAAATCTGGTATTACATTCGACTGAAGAGCTTTGTTCAGATCGCATTTTCAAACTGGTTATGCACAACAACAAATTAATGAGGTCTCAGTGTCTGTCAGATTAGTGCTAATGAAGCCTCTAGGCAAGAGACAGATCCTGCCACATGCCCTTCCCAGCTGGAAGAGTCTGCTTTCACAGCGAGGTATGGTTTCCTTGCATCCCAGCCTGGCTCCCCGGATGCCAGCAAGGTTTCCAGCCTTGTCCAGTCACCACGGCAGGAGACCTGTCGCCCCGGGTTTAGTGGCTAACCTGCTGTGCTGCCCTGGGCAGGCTACAGAACTGCCCGAGTTCCTCGTACGTAGGATGTGGTCAGGTAGTCAGGCATGCCACAGCCGTGATGCAAGAGCCTCGTTCGCTCTTAACCCTTTTTATTGTAGGCTGTCGAAGAACTTTTCCAAGAACTGCAGGAGATAAGGTGAAGGCAAACTGCTCCGGGATTATTCTTCCGGGTGGCAGTTTGGCTGGCGTGAAGGCTGAGCCCTGGAGAGAGTTACACATCGGATTCAGTTCTTGTACATGCACACCAAAACGGCACTTCTGGCTGGGAGGGACAGGGACAGAGTGTGACAACGTGACAGTGCTGTTGCCCCCGGTGCCCAAGCCCCCGGTATTCCCGAGGCTCTACCCAAACAGCTGATGTGCTGACATCCACTCATCTCCTCTGTGCCACTACTTCAAACTACACGCTACCTCTTGTACTTTAAAGATGCGTCTTTCGCTCCAACATGGAGAAAGGGCCCAAGTATTAGCAACGTTTTTTTAATAAAAGCAATCCTGGCAGAAGCAGGGCCTGAGAGCGTCTTCCAGGGTTTTTGGAAAAACATCATGGCTGTGGTTGTGACAGAGAGAGGAATGTGTTGGGAGAAAACAGACAGTTCAAGAGAAGAGCTCAGTAAAAGACACTCGAATTGAAAGAACTCTTTTCCTGTGTGTCTGAATTTTTCTAAATATTATCATTGAAACGTCAGGGCTTGAATAATTAAAGTGGTGTAATGAGATGTAATTGCCAGAGCTGCAAGGACAGTAAACATAACTGCGCCATTATCAGGACAGGCTGAGCTTCCAATGGTGCAACAGGTCAAACAGCTGTAATCACACCACTGTACCTGGAACAGGCTAAGCGAAGGGCCACGTGCAGGCTGAACATGAACACACTGTACCTCTGCAACTATAATTAGAGCAAGGCTGAAGGTTTGTAGGTCCCAGGCACAAAGCAGGGTGAGAAAGCTTAAAAAAAAAAAAGGTAGTTGGAAGAAATACGAGTTTAATATTCAAACTGAATGCAATCATTAATGAACCGCGTATCTGGGATTGATGGTGAAAACAAATAAGATGCTATTAGGGAATAAAAAATGCAAGGTTTTAAGTTTGGTCAAGAACAGTCAACTGCCAAAGCACAGATTGAGGAGCAAATGGGTAGGGAGCAGCGCTGCAGAAATGTTCTGGAGGTTTCATACTGTTTCAGAAAAACCCAGCAAACTTCACACTGAGACAAGGCTGTAACACAGAGGCTATAAAGTACCTGAAGTGACTCTTCCAGTTTTCTTATATTGGCAAAACTTAGCTGGAGCTTCGAGAGTCTGGCTTGGGGCACCAAGCTCAGGAGAGATAAAACAGTAATCAGGCTAGAGGGGAGAGCCACGAGTACGATGGGAGTTCTAGAAAAACACGACTTACCAGAGAAGACTGCAGCAATGAGGGTGCGTGCTTTCGTGAAGAGAAACCTGACAGAGATAGGAGCCTTCAGAAACAAAGATGTTAGAGATTAATATGACATTCCGTTTCAGCAGAAATACTTTGGTTAGCCATTAGGGGAAAAACTTTCTAAAAATAAGGATAGTGATGCCTTAAACTAGATTGCCTGGGGATTGTAAATCTTTTTCAGAACTGATCAGAGAAAATATGGTCTGTAACGACAGAGATAAAATGAATCCATCTCTAGTGAGTGGGATGGGAGAGATGGCTTCTTAAGATCCCTTCTCGTCTGTATTTTCAATGATCATTCAAAAGACAAGTGGGTTTTTGTTGTTGCTGTTGGGATTTTTAAATATATATATCTTTTGTTATTGTTGGGTGTTTTTTTGTTTTTTGTTTTTTCCAGACTTGCTTGTTTGTCCATGCTATTCACTTGCTTCTTCACTTTGGAAATGGAAATCAGATTGTTCAGTCCCAGTCGGCACCGATTTCAGGTTTTTCTTGTACTCCGTAGCAACACAGCGTGACTCTGTTTAAATTGCAAAGTTGTCAAGGCCAAGTTAAAAACTGTGTTAGTTAAAATAACACATTTGAAGCCACACTCATACTGGTCAAAATACACATCGCTGGCTTTACATCAAAAGAGTTCATTAAAGCAAGTCCTAAGTCGTGTGTCTCAGGTAATTCGTGTGGTCCCTTTGACACTTCAGAGACACTTCTGCTTGGATGAAACCTGCGGTTTCAGCGGGACAAGCAAAGCAGAGTCAAGAATAAAGGCATTTGTATCCAGTCTACAAAGCCCTGTTCCAGCTCTGGCTTGCTGCAGGGAAAATAGGAGACTTGTTGCCATTTTCTGTCAACAACGTGGAGCTGCTCAGAGCCCATCTGAAACAGAGGATGTTGCAGGGCGATTTAAAGCCTGTCCGTGGACCCTTTGGTAAGGCAAACCCTGGCCAAGCTCAGCAGTTCAGGCCTCGTCCTGAATCCACGGATGCCTTTGGTGTTTTCCTTCACCAGTGTTCCTATGGCAGCAGAACCAAAACCTTGAACAACTAATCCTGCTGCCTACGTCCCGGGAGAGTTAGACACCATTTGAATATCTTTCTGTCTCCGTGTAATTTTGCTTATTACTGAGAGCATTTTAGCTCGCCTTCAAATTATTTCAGCTTCAGTGCAGTGATCCTTGTTGCAACACGCTAAGGCTCTTGGCTCCAGAGCAAATGTCTTGTAAAAAGGATAAAGTGCTTCTACCTATTATGATTAATATTATTTTTCTGAGTGTGGAGGGCACTTTGGCTCCCCTTGCCCCAGGTTGCTAGAGCAACACACATCTGTAAGGAGTCAGCCTTTTAATTGTGTCAATTAGGCTTACATAAGAGTACTTCAGCGATCTTCACGTTGTGGAAAGCAGAGTCTGAGGTCTGGCTGGAGATGAGCCTCGTGCTCCAAACACTAACCAAATGATTTTAAACTTCCTTCTGCTGTAATTGCCATGCTGTGTTAGTCATGGCTAGCAGGCAACACCCGTCTCTCACCGAGCTGTGCAGGTTTGCTAACGTCCCAGACAGAAGGGAACAGAAGAGATGGCTTCTTAAACGCATCCCTGCAACAGAAGAAATGAAAAGTGATCTTCTATTTCATTTGCAATACATTATTTTACAATCAAGAACAACTAAATTAGGGCACCAACCTGGCAACAATGCCAGATTAATGATTAATATTTTGCAGCTAAGTGGTGCCGAATTAATGACTGATATTTTACAGCTCTCCGCTGCTTTTCAAATAAAGCCAAGCCATGAAATGCACACGGACGCTCACGTCAACAGCGGTGAAACTGCAGCAAACTTCTGACTGACACCTTTGACCGGAGCAATTCAAAAGCTGCAAGGCTGTATGGAAACTTTCCAGGCAACAGCAGTGCCTTTCTCATGTGAGAAAACTGTGCTGCCCTCCGCACAATAAAATTAAATGAAGAAGTTTGTGCTAACTAGCTGCTGATTTTATTAGCTCTACCCTCCCCAGGGCATTTCTGCAGCCCAGATCATTATGTGTGAATAACAAACACTTTCTGAAAACTTGTTCCAATTCAGAGGGTTGTCATTAAAACATTAGAACAAGACACTGACTTGCTGTTACATGACATTACACCACCACACTTGCCACATTCTGCTGATGATTTGACTCATGGTAGGCGTTTGCTAGAGACCGGCCAGCCGAGTGCCATCCAATTGCTGTAATTGCTGCCTGAAACCTCCTAAACAAAGAAAACGGTAACTTTAGAGTGAGACAACCACATTAATTACCGCCTGTGATGGTCATATAATGACCTAACTGTCCAAACACAGCAGTGTGATCATCCAAACTCCATTCAACCAAAAGAAATGGGAAAGCTTCAAAAATCCATATGCCAGCTCTTCACAGATCGCCATCCTGTGTCGCAGTGGAAGTGCTGGAGTATTACTTCTGGGGTAGAGTGGCTGCCTCTTCATACAATGTTTTTTGATTATAGGAAAGTGTAAAAATGGTATAAAAGCTTCTCCTTGCTTTATTTGTAACACAGTTACAGGGGGGACAACACAAAGTAACTCACCGTTGTGTGTGAATTCCCCGAATGGATGGATCTCAAAAAGTTTTTGTGTTAAGAGATTACAAAGTCCTATAGAGGATAAAAGACAAGAAAATGGCCCCCTACATATGCCAAAATGCAAAGAGCAGCCACCTTTCATGACTTGCTGACTCCAGGATAGGGCACAGTAACTTACTGTAGATCTGCACTAGGTTGCCCACCACTGAAGCCTTTGGTTAGGAGCTAGGCTGTGCAGCTGGGAGCTCAGCTCCAGGAGTCGAGAAGTGGAAAACACCGAAGTGCACGACTTCCTTGTGTTAAAGAGGGGGTGGGGAAGAGGCAACGAGGGGGAAAGAGGAGACCAGAGAAGTTCCCTAGCTTCGTGTCTCCAGTTTGAGCCTTGCCCTGCACTGACCTGCCTCCCAGGACCGAAGCTTTGCCATGCTGATGCAGAAAGGATTACTTCCCCCTGGTTTTTAGTCGTCGGTCTTACACCCTAAAGCTCCTTTAAGGTTCTCAATAATTCTTCTGTTTCTGCAACCAGAGAATAACCATAAATCACCCTTCTCCATCAGCACTTTTTTTTCCCCTCCTGCGCTCTCTGAGGGTGTTTTGTCATCGATCGTGCCTGCCCTGCGACTCTTTTCAGTGTTTTAGCTGCATTTAATTAGCACGGCCATTTACAACGCTCAGAATTGGACTCTGGACTGTTTGTGGGTTTGAACACAGTTGCTTTTTAAGCGGTGCTTGAGAAATGCTTTTGGATCCACACCACCAGAAAAGAAAAAAAAGGGGGGGAGAAGTGAAAAGCAGGGCTAAAAGCTAGGTGAAAAGCTAGGGAATCTCATTCCTCCAGCAGTGCTGTAACCAGTTATTATGGCTGGCTGGTGAGGGGCACTTTTGGGGGAGAACATTTCTACCTCTCTCTGCAGATGTCAGCACTTAAATCCCCTGAAGTCCTCCCTCCAGTTTCTGCCCAGACGTGTCCCCTCTCCTCGGCCTCCTAGATGAGACGAATCATTTTGGCCAAGCAGAGCTGGGAGGGATTTTGGCTGAGGAGTGAGGGCAGCACCTGTAACACAGCGGGATGCTAGCTGCTGAAGTGTCCCTACCTGTGACAGCTCTGCTTCGCAGCTCCCTCACGTGCTCGGGGCCAGGAGAGGGGAAAAAAAGACAAGGTTAAACATCAATTCTGGCACTCTCTTGCTAAGCTGAAGGCTGCCTGGTCTAAATAATGGGGACAGCCTGGTGCTTGCCGTGAGGGGCTTTGCTGGAGGAAGGAGAGAGAAGAGGATAGGTGAGGCGGCAAGGGTGCTCGGCGTGCTGTATCACTGCCAGCAGCCATGTGGTGTTTTGCTCAGCTGCCCAGCAGCACACTCAGCCCTGCAGGAGTTTGGAGCCTGGTTAAAGTTCCTGGACAGGTCAGGGGCTGGTCGTAATGAAGTGGGATCCCCTCAGGCCACTGCTTTTCTAAGCAACAGGAGGAGGAGGTTCCTGGCTTGCCTCTCGTGGAAGGGAAGTGCTGAGAGACGCCGCCAGCACGGCCTCTGCCAGAGTAACCAGGTTATTGATTATCCTCGGGGGGGGTCAAGGCGTGGTACCCTTCCAAGTTGTTGATACAGACCCTACGTGGCAGGCAGCAATAGGAAAAAAATGCCCCGTTTGTGCCTTGTTTCGGCAAAATGCCGCTGGATGAACTCCCTCGCAACTCAGGGCCTAGGACGGGGTGCTCACCATGCCAAGTTCTACCCTCTCCCGTGCCCTGCCGCACAAAGGCAGCAAGCAGCAGCACGCCTGGGCAGGGAGCAGGAGGCAGAGGGGGAATGGCAGAGCAGGGAGTGGTCCGTGCCCAGGAACACCGAGATCTGCTGCTCTCATCCCCTCTGTCTCCAGTGGCAAAGTGGAAACAGGCCTGGGGACGTTTCCCTGGTGGGACGGGTCTCGTAGCACCCTGGGTTCCTGCTAACTTAGATTTTAGTTAAATGTAGCTGCTAACAGCTGTTAAAATGACTTGGTTGAGGAACCACAAAGCGTCAGCTACTCTTAGATGTGACCAGTACACATGTTGGCACAGGAACTGAGTGACAGGACTTCAGAATCCAACCTACCAGCCTTGTGCCCTGGTTATTCAGTAGTGCTCCCTCCTGCAAGTTCCTAGAAAGGAAAAACAAACAAACAAACAAACAAACAAACAAACAAACAAACAAAAAAAAAAAAAAAAAAACAAACAGGGAAATGTAGAGATCTCAGTGGAGCATGATAAGCTCCTGGAACAAGCTGTTCTCCCCTCCTGTTGCTGCTTCGCTGAAATTGCCGTAGAACACCCTCACCTTGCCACATCTCCTGTGTCACTTCTTCCCAGCCCTCCCAGGGACACGTCCTAGTGATGCAGTTTCCCATTATTCACCTTCCCTCCCTCCAGGTGCTGGTCCAGTCTGCAGGGGTCCGAGCAAAAAGACATAAACAAGAGCAACGTTGACAACAAATGCATCTGCTTCCAACACAGCCGAGCATTTAGCTCTATCTTGGCCCTGGCAAAACCACGTTTGCTTTGTGGATTCCATTGAAACCCTCATTATATTTGCGACTGACTTCAGCTGCGTGCCAAAGACCAGTTTGCACACCCCCAGCTTCCTCTCCCTCTCTCTCTCATCTCCCTCCCAACAGCTTCACAAGAATTGCAAACAAGAAGAGGCTGGCAACCTGTTGAAAGAACACAAAGACCTTGTCCTTGCTCGCCACAGCAACAGCACCGGTACCTGCCCGTCAAGAACCTGTGGCTTTTCGGTTTGCATGTTTCTTGCTAACAGTGTTTATCCAGGTAGCACAGATGGGGCGTATCATTTGGCAAGCCTGCCTGCGAGCTTTTTACAACAAAGATGATAACAGGTGCAAGATAAGGGATACGCACAAAACCAGAGTTCATTACAAATACATTTGCATCCAGAGCAGCAGCAGCAGCAGGACTTGGCTCGACTTTATCTTAAAAGCATACACTTGGTGAATTCCATTCAAATGCTCACGTTATTTGCATCTGATATCACCCCGGGCAACAACATGGAACCAAGCTGTGTTTGTGTGGGCCTGCGCTGCTGTGCAAGGGCAGACAGATAAGTCATCCCTTCTCATGACAGAACTCAGCTTTTAGGGTGGCTCTGGAAAAGCTAGAGCCAAATCTCCACAGAGAGCGCACCGTCCCTACAGAGAGCTGGATTTTCAAAGGATAACTAGCTAAGTAGGTAACTAGCAATGCCTCCTCAATTCTTCAAATCTTACTCTGATGTCCAACTGGAAGCTGGGCAGTTACGTGCTAAGCTCTTGAAAATTTGGCACCGAGTTCTGCTTCTGCCTGTTTGTGTGTTCAGAGAACGCAGTGCAGCCGTGGGGAGGCTCTTGGTCACAGGATCAGTCACCTACAACCAGTAGAGAGTCTGAGGTTAATCAGGGTGATCTGAGTGCTAAAGCTGTGTCCTTATTCTGAATTTCTCTCTACAAAAGTCCTGTTTTACTCCACTGGCTAAAAGGAGATAAGAGACTATCCTTACAAAAGATAGGTATCAAAAGGTGTCATGCAACAGCAGTTGCATAACCCGAATACCCACTGTTTCATGCACAAGTTTGCAGTCTGAATCAGAAATAATTGGAAGCTGGCAATATCCAGCCTTTGCTTGATGGCATAGGTAAGGTGCGTTGACAGATCTACCCATGGGAGTAAAACTGAACCTCACGTGAAACTGCAGAAGGCTTGAGAATGTCAGATGAGCAGCAATTCCTCTAAGTGCAGCGGAGGGCAAAGTTGTTGTTGGATATGAAAAAAAGCCATTTGCTTTCCCTCTGTAGGACAGTCAGTTCAGTCCTGCAGCACACGGCCAGGGAAGCACACAGTGGTCCTCACACTTCATAGTTCTGAGACCTTTGTTGTCCCTTGTACAGCATCTTTTACAATCTTCTTTTGTGCTTGAAGCTAGGGAGTGAAATGGCAACAAGAAATAAACAAAGGTTTATGAGCACATTTATCTACAGACAAAACCACAAGAATTAAACATACAGCAGCAACAAAGATGAAAACTGCAACATCCTTTTGGAACTTTCTATCTACTTTGCAATTAAGGACTTAGAGGTTTAAACCACGTAAAATGGGAAAACTTTGTTTGAAAATGTCCCACTGCTTGTTTCCACATGTGTGAGCACATTATTCTGTGGCCAGGAGTGGAATGACTGCAGTTAGTCATGTCTTGTTAGTCATGTTTTGTTAGTGCACTCCTTTAAACAAAGATTTTTGGTTGAATATTTTTAGGAGTCCAGGTAAAAATAACTGCATGTGCCTGTTCATTGTGGCATGCAACTGGACAGGAAATACTGTTGCTACTCCACAAAGATTTTTCCTTAACTCTCATACTGGAATGAATCCAGGAATATTCAGAGGAGGAAAATGAGAGAAAGAAAATATATCCTTGCTCATGCAAGTGCAGAGAATATACCTGTCAGATCCCTTTTCTTATTTCTTCTCTCATCATTACATCTTAGGGATGCTGGTGTTGGTATCCCATTTTCCAGTGAATAGCTGAGCCTCCAGCCTGCTGGATATGCTGAGGTGGGTCTCTTTCTCTCTCGTTCTCTTCTGTAAGATCACTCTTTGGGTACAAGAACTTGAATAAATGTAGGCCTCCTGTATTTCAGACTCTGTTTGGCTATCATGAGAAAACCGAGGTTCTCTCTTTATCATTTATATGGTAACAAATAATATCTGGATGTTTTTAACAAGGGTTGGATATAACTGATCAGGATTTTCTGACCCTTTTTTTTTTTTTTTTTTTTTTTCCTCCAGAAACTCAATAATACAGCAGCAACTGATGTATTTCTTCCTAAAGCAGTCATTGCTGTCACTAGCATTTCTGCCCAAGGATTTCAGAGTTTTATCTGAGGAATCTGCTGGACAAAATAATTTATAAGTACACATCAGAGAGAGCACTATCTTTCAGCTTCTGAGAGAAGTATTGGAAAAGGCCACAGAATGAGTTCTTTAACACAATTTTATCATTAAAAAATCATAAAGCCCCTTATTAAGCTTAAATTTTCATACACAGTGTTAAAAGTAACTCCATAAAACATTAACTCCAATCATTATTTTCACTGCACTGGCAAAACAAAAGTCTAACTGGCTAGAACCAAAACAGACTTGAAGAAGCTTTTCAATAACTATACATGATATGTGAAATATTTGTTTAAAGAAAAAAAGAAAGTGTAATTTAATGAGAACAGTAAAGGTACAGAATGGCAAGAAACAAATGCAGTGAACTGAGAAAGAGGTCAGGATTATTGTTTTTTATAAGATACCTGGTTAATTCTTTTCTTACTAAGGGTTTAAATCAGATTAACACCATTTTGGTTCATTCAGAGATTAACAAAAGTTAATATTTTATAAGATTTATTTATAATACCCTTGGGGTTTAGAGTATGTTTATGTAACCCTTCTGCCAGGAATTGGCAGCAGCTGAAAGAGCTGGATTCATTTATCTAGGGGTTCTCTCTGAAAACTTAAACAACAGCAGTTTCAGCCTCCACCCAGAAATCTACCAAAGCTAAATGACCTCCTTTGGGTGCCCTGACAAACAATAAATCCTGCTCAAGGCATAGCAAGGGTTTAAAGCAAGGTCCGGAGTTTCAAGACAAAGAGAACCTCAGAGCCGATGGAAAGAAGTGAGGGAAAGGGACGAAGAAAGACTCGGGGCAAACCCACAGGAGCCACTAATCGAGAAACCAAATAATGCTGGAGTGATGTTCCCAGCCTTCCTCTCCTCCTCTTCCCTTTGTTGTCTTGTCATCACACAAAATAAAGGCTTGCTCTCACTTCCAAACAGATGTCTTGTAACTTGAATGTCACTGCCCACTCAAAACCTCCCCCATATTTACTGTGTGGCTTCAATAATTTTCAGCTAAGCAAATGAACGTGGATATTACTGCCCCAGATCAGGGAGATCCTACTCACTTTCCAGCTCACAGTCTCCTGATCGTGCCAATTCCCTGTGCTGGCATGTATCCTCACCTGACCACGTAGTGAACTGATTCAGAGCAACAAACTGCTAGAAAACTTCCTCAAGAAAATAGCGAGCAGTGAATTTTTTGCTGTTTTAACCCCCTGAATCAGCTCCCTGTAGTATTAAAAGAAGGCCAAAGCTGGCACTGGGGAGGAGGATGGCAAGGCTGAGGATGGAAAACTGCCCCGTTGCTATTTCTGCTAATAACTACCCATGGCTTGGGCTGGCAAGATTTTAAGATGAAACAGCCCTTAAGCGTGTTGGTACTTCTGTTAATTTGTTAGCTTATCCTCAGACAGGCCAAACTTTGAGGGCCAAACATGACTGTGACTACAGGACTAAAACGACCGTGTTGTGATGGGAGTTAGCTCTGCAGAGGGACCATATCCAGCACAAGCAGTGTCCCCCAGCCTGCACCTGGAAGCTTTTAAGGTGTTTTTTGGCAATGTCAGCCCTATCCCAGTGTGTCAGGGCTCCCTTGTCCCCGTGTTCATGTGCCACCGCTGTGTTGTGCTGTGCCGGCTCCCTTGCCCGAACATGTCCTGGGGACAAGTATTGCTGTGCCCAGCCCGTCAGAGCTTGGGACGGCTCCAACGGGGTATTTTTATCATTCAGATCCCTCAGATTCGTAGGGTTTAAACACGTGAGTGCCGGGTTTTCCGGATTTTTTTTTTTTTTTTTTTTTTGGAGGGGAATTCAGCTCAAAGCGATGCCAGCGGCGCCCGCCCCGGGAGCCGGGGTAAACTGAGGCCAGGGCGGCGCCGAGGAAGCCATTTGCAGGACAACAAAAGGCTGCAGGGCCAAAAACCCCGGACCGAAATAAGGCATTCTTGGGTGCCATCTACCGGTACTTTCTCCTTTCAGCACTTTTACACCGGGGCCGTCTGCGACCCTTCAGCACTTTACGGAGCCGCGCTCCGCCTGGGGCTACCTCAGGGTCCCGTCCCAGCGCCTCCGAGCTAGGAGGGCGCGGGACCCTCACTGAGGGAATCGTTTGGGGAAAAAAAAAGAATCAACGCAACCCTCGAGCCCTGTTGGAGGAGCTGCCATTTTACTGAGGGCTCGCCCCCGTTGCGGGGTGAGGAAGGGGCCGTCCCCCTCCTGCTGCGCGGGCCGGGGTGAGCGACAGGAGGGGCGGGGCGGCAAAATGGCGGCCGCCGCCATGGCCGTGGTGGGGCTGAGGCAAACCCCGAGCCACCGCCTGGTGAGGGCGGCGGGGGCCCTGGGCGGGCAGCCGTGGCTGAGGGAAGGGAGGGCGGCTGTGGCGGCGGGCTGGAGCCGGCCGGAGCCCGGGGGAGAGGTGCAGTACTGCGCCGAGCTGCTGCGGTGAGTGCTTGGAGGGGGGTGGAGGTCGGGCTCCGCCGCCCGCCCTGCCCGCCTCAGGGGTGGGGAGAGCCGGGGAGCCGGCCCCGAGCCCGGAGGGGGACCCGGCCCCGGGATGGGGCTGAGGAAATCCTAAGCTGAGCCGGCCCCTTTCGCTGTGGGGACGCCTTTCTGGGGGACGTGCGAGGTCCTGGAGTGCCCCGCGGAGCGCCCAGGCCCTGCTCCTCTTGTGGTGTTTTTCCCCTTCGGTCATATCGGGACCGCAAATAAAAGCCCGCGGTGGATAAATATTGGGACTGCAAGGCTGATTTAATCTGTAAACAGTGTTAATTATTATTATTTTTCTTCCTTATTTCATAGCTGCTTTTCTTCCTGAAGCATTGAGCATTTCCATTTCGTTGTTTTAGATTACAGAGTGAAAGATCATCAAAACGGGCATTTAATTAATCAGGAAAGGTTTCAGGTCTGGGTTGCTGGGAAGTGGTCAAACTTTCCAAGGACTCCTTGGAAAAATGAGCAGAAGAAATCCCCCAGCTGGACAGACCTGAAGTAGCTGCCCTGACCTTAAAGCATTTCTGGTCAAAAACATCTGCCTTTGGTCAAAGCCAAGGGGCAGGAGCACAGCCCGGAGGCTTTCAGGTCAGGGACGCTTCCACTTGGCTTCTGGAGCTGCAAGCGATGTGCAACGCCCTCTGCTTGCTTCCTAGTCCCCGAGAGTTCAAAGGTAGAGTTAGAGAAAGAAACCCACCTGCTGTGTAAAGACTCCTGGTTTCTATTTGGGTACTGTAGTTGTTGATGAAAGCAGAGAGAAGGCTTCCAAGTGTGTATGGAAGGAGTGGAACAGGGTTGTCATCTCCCAAATGACAGCTGTAAAAGACACAAAGTCACTCGTGGTCAGCAGTAATGGTTGAAGTGGGACAGCTAATGGAGAGAAATGTGATGACCTTACATTTTCAGTGAAGCAGCAAGCTGCAGACCTCTTCAGGTGCCTCAGCGTGCATAGCCAGGCTGTGGTTTAGTTGATAAAATTGGAGATTGTGTCTGTGTTTTCGTGGTTACTCTGCCCAGAGCTTACCTGTTACTCAGGAGATCAAAGGCTGAGAGTACAAGCCATATATACAGTTGAAATATTTTCAGTAACAAACAACTGTGAACAGAATAGTTAGGTCCCAAGTCACCGAAGCTAAGCTGGTTAGCATTTTTTGTTGTTCCTATTAAACATTTTTGTTGTTTTAATGTTATATTAAAACATTAAAAAAAAAAAACTTATAAAAATACATGAGCGTTTACAGTAGCAAAATGAGAAGTGGTTATGCTTTTGGCATCATTTAATTGAAGCTGCAGTTCAAATAGGTCTTTTAAAACTCACTTTAAGCTGTTTGATTCAAAATATTTTTCTGTAGTAGATATGTTTTCCTGATTCTTGCTGTTGATGATGTCTGCTCTGGAAGACAAACTTAAAACCTGATGATGTTGCTCAGTTTTACAATGTGGAAGAAATTCTTAAGACTCTAAACTCTTAATTACACTGAAAGACCAGTAACGGTCCTAATAAAATCTTCCTGCTGTGGGTTAATATGTAAGCTTTTATTTCTTTGAGAGGGAAACTACGAAACACTAAATAACAGGCTACCTTAAGTTCCCTCCTTTCTTTATTCCTTACCCTAACACACACAGAGAGTTGGGTTGCAACATGATCTGCACCACTATGAACTTTGTTTTGCATGCTGAGGCTTCGCTGAAGGTTCCAGGAAAATTTGCTTTTCTTCTGTTATATCCAAGGGGACACGGTCAACATCAAACTCACACTTTTCTGTGTTTTCTTTTTTTTAAACTTTTTTTCTGGTACCTGCAATCTTTAAGCTTAGGGTAATTGGAAGAAAATTACCAGAGGGAAGACAAACACCTCCCCTGTGCTGCTGTTTGCTTTGTGAAATGTATTTTCAGGAGGTAGTGGTGTTTCTGTGCTGTGTGAACAACCCAGGCAAGCAGCATCCCTGGGACTTGGAAAAAGTGGCTTTAAACCTTGCAGCTCTGCCCAGGTTGGGCAACACTGGGTATTTTTACAGTCTGTTTAGGAAAAAAAAGAAATGCTGGATTTTGAGCTGATGATACTTTTCAGAAAGAGTCTGAACTGGGGGAGGTTTGATGCATCTGTTGTTTATTATGAATGTGGCCTTTAAAGCCTGCTAAAATCCACAAATGCTGTTTTCACGTTGATGCTTGTGGCTTTGCATCAGGAAAACAAGTTTCACGAGTATTAAGAAAACTTCTAAGCATTTGCTAGCTATCAAGCTGCTGTGTATTGTAGGGGTAAGAAACTGGTACGTTTCATTTCCTCTTTGTTTGGTGCTAAAAGTAGCAACCCTGATTTTAACCTCTAGTTTTAGTTGTTTATTTTTTTAACCTCTGGTTTTAGTTTTTAGTTTGTTTTTTTTTTTTTTTTTTTTTTTTGCTGTTTTAAGCCGACATTCAGAAGAAACAGGAGGACGTTTAAGAACTGCAGACTTGTTGCAAACGAGTAAATGTTTAACTTGACGCCTACTTCTCCGTTCTGGAGGCATTGCTGCTTTTCTTCTAATGAAGAATTGAGTTTTAGGTTTATCAGAAGGTACACAAACACTGTTCAAAACAAGCAGTTTAGCTTTCCTGAGGTGGCCAAATGCTTTTGGTCATACAGTTATGAATGATTTTGCGATTTATAATCGTTCTCTGTGTGCCCTGATTGTTTTTAATTGAATGGCACACCCAAGTGGTCAAATGAAAGCATATCACTTCAGGTTGGCAGCGAGTTACCTGCTGTGAAGCTGCCACTGCAGCACAGAGTTTTTATGCTTTTAGCAAACAAAAAACTTGGTGGTTAAGCAGGTATGTTCGTGCCAAGCCCCCCAGCACAAGCTTTTAAAGAAATTTGACTTCATGTTTAGAGCAGAAGCCTGGAGGTCAGGCAATCTGGATTCCATTTGCAGTTCTGCCACGGGTTTGTTCCATGCCTTCAGCCAAATACCTTGAGATCTGGATCTGAGAGGTGTGTTGAGAGTTCAGCTTGCATTGCCCCTCTCTCAGAGCTTGCCTGATTTTAAAATAAGCTTAAAAGCTGCTACTTTTACAGAGTCAGAGTGTTGAACTATAACTTTCCTTCTCTTCTAGGAGTTCTGTACTAAGCAATAGCGTGCCTGATTTACATGGTGCTATAAATAACGGGTGTATTTTCTTTCCTTTTTATAGAAAGCGTGACTACGAAGGGTTTCTGTGCTCTCTGCTGTTGCCTGCGGAATCGCGAACCTCTGCTTTTGCTTTAAGAGCCTTCAATGTGGAACTGGCTCAGGCAGGTATTAAAATACACTTGTGATCTCTGGAAATGTGAAGGAACAGTTTCGGGACCCTAAATTACACTAGTAGCTGGTGTTTTGCTGAGATTTAACTTAAAGGGCAATGAATAAAGAAGCCAATACAAATTTCTGGTTTGGAATGGCCCTTGGGAAGCAGCCAGCTTCCCCCAGTTTCTTTTGCTCATGTATGTAGCTTTTCTGACTCGTTTATGCCTTCATTTTTGAAATGAAGTGTTAACAGACAGGCTGATCCTTGCGACTATGATGTAACTGCACCTATGTCCTGGCTTGAAATGCAGTGGTTGGGTCAGGGAAGTGTAACTAGCCCCTGTGTTAAAAGGTCAATCAAAAACCTGAATGATGTAACCCGTCCCAGGTCTTTCCTGGCAGGAGTTAGGTAAGGGAAATGCTTCCAGGAGGGAAGTTTGGAATTAGAGAGCTGTGGGAGGGGAGTGGCTGCACCCTCCCACTTCTGCTGGGCAGCCAGAAACTGCTGGGACAACCACAACGGTTGGCAACCTTTGCCAGGAAGGAGCAGTCCCAGAGATGTGCTGACCCAGCAACCCTTCTGTGGGCTGTGCTCCTGGCAGCCCTCGCAGGACTTTGCTCCCTCACCACTCTTATCTCTGCTTCTTCTCCCAAGAGAAGAAGGTGGGAGTTGTCCAGAAATCCATTTCCACGGGTTTCAAAGTCGGGTTGTGGTGAAGATTTGATTTTTATTTACTCTCTGCGGCGTTCATATGGTTTGCTAGGTGTAACCGTAAATTCTGAGCCCTTCCCCTAGTGAGTTTGACCGTCCTGTGTCTGTCTTTCCAGTCCAGACAGACCCGAGTGCCTTAAGGAGGCTGTGAATTTCACTCCAGGTATATCCTTTCCAGATCAAGGACTCCATAACTCAGAAGACCACCGGTCTGATGCGAATGCAGTTCTGGAGGAAAGCTGTGGAAGATATATACTGCGATAACCCCCCCCATCAGCCAGTTGCTGTAGCACTGTGGAGGGTAAAAGACATCTTTATTGTCCCAAAATTCACTTGAGCAGATTATTGCTCTGAGAAATAATTCTATTGCTTTGTGTCTGCTGACAGCTTTATTTTTATGTCAGACAGGTAATGTAAAGGGTGTGTATGTCTGTCTGTGATGTTGCAAGGTACCTACGAAGAGCAGAGTTGGAAAAGGAGAATATTTAGGTAGGATTTACCTGGAGGCTCAGACTTCTGTGAACCAACTGCTTTTTTTCTCTGCTGTTTAGGAGAAGGGCAAAGGAAATTGTGGTAGACTGAAAGCTGATAGCGAGTGAAATGTGTAAGTAAACTTCCCTGAGCTAATTCTAGTCCTGCCTGAGGAGATAAGTTTGAAAAAAGGCAGGAAACTAAGCAGAGAGGTTGATCTAGCAAATAGTGTATGAGGAAAAGCCAAAGCTTTTTCCCTCGATGCTGATTCAGCATCACAGAATAATTTAATTTTTAGGGGCCTCTGGTTGTCAGCTAGTCCAACTTCCCACTCAAAGCAGGTCAGACTTCAGTTGGTAGCTATCAGGTGTTCAGGGTCATGCTGAGTTTAACTGCTAAAGATATGCAAGTCCTGTAAGGCCTCTGTAAGATCAGAACTTGTGTTTAGAGTAGGGATCTCTGAGCTCCTGGACTGGAAAGGCTGAATTTTGTCTAATGCGGGGTTAGAACAACACAGTTCTTGTGGGGTTGGAGCATTTCACTTGTTGCCATCTTGGCTTCACATCTGCTCTCTGCTGCACCTCTGAGAGCACAAAAATGGGTCCTTTCCAAATCTTTAAATGAATTTTAGCGGTGCCGAAACTGCAGCCTGTCCTTGATTCTTCCTCCTTCAAATGTGAAATAAAACATAAGCAAGCATTTGTTCCTGTCTACCTGCACTCAGGTTAAAATTGGATTTAAACGAGGTGCTGTTTGTTTAACTAAGAGAAAAGCCAGGTAAAGCCAAGAAATAAAATAAAGGAAAAACACCTGTTATAGGCACTTTCAGGAAGACCAGAGCTATTCATAAGCATCTCCAGCTCATACAAAATCTGTGTTGTAACAAAATGTTTGTACGGCTAGGATGAAGACTGGCAAATGTTGTGAGCCTTTTTGCAAAGTTACAGGACTTAGCATATCACCCTGGCTGGATCTTTAACACAAACATTAAAATGCAGGATTGGGAGTTCTGCGTGTCAGTTATCTCTGTGCCTTTGATTTTTTATTTATTTTTTTTAATTCTTTCTGTCTCCGTTCCAGCCTGTGGCATACTGCTGGGGAACAAGACGGTTTTCTCCCTAAACACCTTCATCTCCCTTCCAAGGAGGAACTTGCTTTTGTACAGCTCACTTTTGTTTCTGAAGATGTCCTCTTATTTAATTGTCTGAGTAGATTAGGTACAAGTCAGTTTTGGGTATGATTGTATATACTTTTTCCATCACTTTTAATTTCAGGCTGCTTGTGTGTCTATCAGTGGGGGCAGAAATGTTCATTAGCTGAAGCTCAACTTAGGAAAAACATCCTTCAGATATAAATCATCCAGATAGCGAGATACAAATTGCAGCCCTTTGCAGCAGCTCTGACTGCCAGTCGTAGTCCTTTCTCACAAAGCAGAAAATTGATTTTGAAGTGGAAGAAAGAAATGGCCCATCTCTCTGGTAAGAGTTGACCTTACGTGTGATTTCTCTGAAGGCAGACCAACAAGAGGCAATCCAAACAGAATTGGTTGTGAAATAACTTCGGAATTATTTCTCAACAGCTTATTTTTAGGAGCTTTGTTACCTCTGACCACTGCAGAACCCTGTAACAAGCAAACAGCACAGCCTGTCCTGGTGACTTCTATGCTCAAGAAAATCCTCTCCCATATTTCTAAATCATATTTCTGTATTTCAGCGAATGCCCAAGAATGACCTATTTAAAGAGTGCAGCTTCACAAATCTCTGTGAATATCATTGCATTTCCTAGAAAGTAATGTTGGGAAATAGATTGGCTGAACTCTTCAAGTGTTGCAGAGCTGTTAATAGAACTAGCATGCCTTTGGCACGGCGTTTTTTATGTATCCTGTGTTCTCACTGTTGACTTTGTATGAAGACAGCTTTGATTTTCCAGGAAAAAAACGCTAATTCATCACATTAAAAGTTTTTTTTAAAAAAAGTTCTGTATATTCCAGAGTACTTATATTTGGATTCCGAGAGTTTTATGCCAGTAAAGTGTATAAATAGGCTATAAAAATATTTCTAGAATTATTAATAGCTCAACTCTCAGCGACTTTCATGTAATCCTAGATAGCAATAAAATATTTATATTTTTTTTCCTGCTTCTATGTCCGTTTTGAACGTAAGAAGAGCATAATTCTTCATTTCTGTTGCAGTTATTTTTGAAAACTTGAAAAATGAGGGTGTGTTTGGGTGACAGTGGTTCAGAATAGATATAATGTGCAAACTGAGCAGAACTCAGTTTGGTTCTTTAACTCTTGACCTTCTGTGACCGATTTATTTGCAAAATTGTACCTAAGGTGAATGAGTAAGAAGCAAAACTGAGTTGCAGATGTAACTTAATTTGTCCTTTTTTTTGTCCCTGGAACTTTCTCAAAGCAGAATTTGTTGAATCAGCAGTAAGATCTAAAATAAAGAAATAAATAAAATCTAAAAAATATCTTTCAACCTTCAGAATGCAGTACTATCATTGTTTTATATACGTCAACATGAATGTTTTATTTGATATTTTTCAGGCTGTCAAGCAGCATAACTTAACTAAAATGTGGTTCACAAAGATCATTGATGAAAGAGTAAGTATTTACCACTCAAAGTCTGATTCCGTTTTCAGTCACATTAGAATTTCTCCCCTTAATTTTATGAGTTTGTGTGAAAAAACAAGAGCTTAAGTAATTAATCTCTTCCAGACAGTGGTATTTCTCCTGAGAATGGTACTTTCTAATTTCCTTTTAATTCTTCTTTAGTGCTCTTACTTATAATTTCTGCCCGTTTTGGCCAAAAAGGCTAATAGGATCCATGTAGAATTTTAATAATGTAGCTTGTGAGTCTACACTTTTCTTGCTCTCTGCTCTGATAACTAGTGTATCTGTGCGCATGATTTCTGTTGTTGGCCTCTGTTTGTGATTTACAGTGGTTTCCCCCACTGTAAATCCATTTTGAGTTATGCTTGGGTACCTTTCTGTATGTAAGTGAGGGAAGTCCTACCAGATGAGATTAAACAGTAAGATCTTCTTATTCACCTGTTAAGAACTTTGGAAAACTGCATTTTATTAGAAAAGGAAACGAAGATATAAAAGAAGCAAGCCTCATTCATACTCTGTTTTTGTGCCATTCCAATCCTGCCCCATTCATCGGCATCTTTTTATTCTTCCTCACCTCTTTTACCATGTCATTTTGCCCCTAAATAGTCTTTCTCTTATGATGAGTCTTGGAAATAAAACCTCAAAATTGGAATGACCCCTTTGAACCTTTCTGTCACACTTTGCTGCTTTTTCCTGTTGTGGCTGTGGAGTTTTTGCTGAACAGTGCTGTAAATCAGAACATTAAAATAACACGAATCTAAATATTCACCCTTTTTTGGGGAGAAGTGAGAGGAACAATTTCACTGGTACAGCAACGCTGCTACCAACTCGGACATAAGGGAAAGGATGAAAGGGTAAGGGCACAAATTTCTTAAAGTAGCTTTGCTGCTGAAGCTGGTATCTTGTGAATTTATACCTTGAGAAAATTGATAGCAGCAACACTCTGCAAGTCATTGACTGAAAGGCTTCAGAGTTTTTAAATCTTAAAACTGGAGTATTTTAACCACAGTAGCTACTAGGACAGGAAGAACGTTGGAGGGTGTTATATTTTTGAGGTGTGTGCATACAGCTTTGAAACTTGTGTATTTGATGGATTGCTTTTTGTGTGTGTGTGCATATTCTAAAGAACATATCCCTGTTTATCTAAATTTCTCTCTGCTTCAGTTTCTAATAAGGTATTAAAATGGGCACCTCTATCATTTTGTTTTGGCTGTATCTTTTTTTTTTTTTCTGGAAAATTCTGATGTCTTTCTTGCAGAAGGTTATAATTGCTCCAGTACCTGGACTTGGCTGCAGCTGCAGTAGTTTCTGGTAGAGTAGCTACAGGTTTTAATGCCTGTTTCTACCTGAGTGTATGTTCCCCCTCTCTTAATTTTGTCGTTTGTTTCTAATAGTAAATTAATGTGAGTACAATAATAAACTTGCAGAAATAGCAGTTACGTGTACTTCTTACTGAAGGTTTGCGTTCAAATTGCAGGAGAAGAATTTGGATGACAGAGCCTACAGGAACATCCAGGAGCTTGAGACGTACGCTGAGAACACGCAGAGCGCTCTCCTGTACCTCACTTTGGAAATGCTGGGTAGGTGCCTTCCCCTTTTTAGGTCTTGTTGATGACTCATTAGTGCTGGTATGATATTTATTGATGTTTCAAGGCAAACAAATGCACGCTTTTTTTCCACCAAGGTTTAATTTCAGTAGAATTTGTCACTTCAGGCACAATCTTAATGTTCAGCTGTAAACCTGGAATTGTAACTGCCGCTCTCCTAAAACTGCACACTTTCCTTAGAAGCTGTTGAGTGGAAAGTTCATTGAAGTGTAGTTTCATACGTTGTTCTTTCTCTTAGCAATGTCTTCTATTTTCTTGTCCCTATTATGGAGTGTGGTAAGTTCAGCTCTCTCTTGCATTTTCTGATTGTGCCACGTGGCAGAACACAAAGTGCTGTAGTTACTCCGCAGCTACTGTTCTGTATTGCTGTGATTTGTACTGACTGTCTTGGAACAGTTGACTTCCAAACCTGTAAGATTCCCTTGGGAATGTTGCAAATTTGGGTCTGAATCCTCGCAGCTTCCTAACTGTAGATTAAATATCAGCGTTTAGGCTGAGTGTGAGTCATTAACTCTTATTCTTCGAGACTTTTTTTCTTTTCATCCCTAGTTACATGCAAAGACTGAGTTACCCAGTCAGTAAGTTATACTCATTGATTCCTCCAAGCCCCAGTCTGCTTTCTACTGCCATTGCCAAAATAAATCTGTGTAATTTTCCTACATCCTCACAAATGTAGGCAGTTCTATCATGGATCAGTAAACTTGTTAGCTAAATAGTTAAATAGCACTGTAACACACATCAGGAAGACCCCTCCGCAGGCCTGGCAGTGTGTTTCTAAACATTATTTCTGTGCTTTCAGGTGTGAGGGACATCCACGCCGACCACGCAGCCAGTCACATTGGGAAAGCGCACGGCATAGTTACCTGTTTAAGAGCAACTCCCTACCACAGCGCAAGACGAAAGGTCGTTCTTCCCATGGACATTTGTATGTTGGTAAGAGAAAGGAGCTCCCTGGATCTGAACAATAAAATGTTTCAAATAATTGTCTCAACACTAGATAGGTCATCCTCTGTTAGCACAGAAATTTCGTGCCAAAAAGAGGGGCAACGAAGCTGGGGTTGTCTCCCAGGCACCAGGTGGTAAGACGAAATGATCTCAAGTTGTGCCAGGGAAGGCTTGGGTTGGATATTAGGAGAAATTTCTCCACCGAAAGGGTTGTGAGGCATTGGAACAGGCTGCCCAGGGAAGGGGTTGAGTCACCGTCCCTGGAGGTCTTCAAGAAACATGTAGATGTAGAACTTTGTAGCATGGTTTTAGTACGAGGTTAAAGGTTGGACTCGCTGATCCTAGAGGTCTTTTCCAACCTGTATGAAACAGAATGCCTTTCTTAATCTGTTCTTACAACACTTTCTGCTGTGCCCCTGTAATACCCATTTGTCATGGTTTTATATCTTCTGGGGGGAGAGAGGAGTGACCTTCAGGAAACTCCAGGGTGATCTTGTTCCTCCCCCCCTCTTTTTTTTAAAACTTGTGTTAAATCCAGTAGTATTTTAGCTTTAAGTAGTCTGCAAAAGGCACAGACACTGAAGTAGGTTGGGTTTATGGGATTGCAGAAAGGAGCTGCTCCCTGCTTTCAGCCCTTCTGGGACTGGGTGGTACTGGAGGCCTTCCAAGTTCTTTGGTTTTCAGCCAGAGCCTGAAAATTCACAGTCATCCATGCTGTGGAGGGTGTTTTACAGTGAGACTGCATAGTTAAAGATCAGGAGACTGGCAGGCAGCTTGCGTCCCTTCTGTGCAGGCTGAGCATCCTGCAAGCATTTCAGCTGCTGGCAAGTACTGCGGAGTTGCACTTGAAGCTGTACCTCCTGTGGAGCCTACCTGCCTGCCTTTGTGCAGTTTTCATGTCTGAACGTTGCAGAGTTCATGCAGAAAAAAACAGTACCAACTGTTCTCTTTGTTCTCTTGATTTTATTTTCTAAGTGACCAAAAAAATAGGGGGTGGTGGTGGTGCAGGGAGGAGGCAGCAGCAAAACACATTTAGGCCCTTTCAGCCGTATGCCTGCAATTTGGTTGCTGGATTGGGCTTTTGAGGTTTCTTATCTTTTGTGAAGCTAAAACGGAGGCTTTGATATTTGTTGAAGGGTTTTTACTTTATGATTTTCCTTCCCTTGTCTAGCATGGCGTTTCACAAGAGGATTTCATAAGAGGCAAGCAAGAGAAAAATGTGAGAGATGTCATTTATGACATTGCCAGCCAGGCCCATATTCACCTAGAACATGTGAGTTTCCTTCCTTTTTTTTTTTTTCTTTCCAATAAACATAATTGATGCTAACCTTTTACAAAACATTGTGAATGTGTTGTTAGAAGATTTAGAGCTGCATCAAAGGGCTGGAGATTGTTCAGCCTGGAGAAGAGAAGGCCCTGGGCAGACCTTACAGAAGCCTGCCAGTGCCTAAAGGGGGCTACAGGAAAGCTGGGGAGGGACTCTGTGTCAGGGCGTGTAGGGATAGGGCAAGGGGGGATGGCTTTAAACTGAAAGAGGGGAGAGTTAGATTAGATGTTAGAAAGGAATTCCTCATTCAGAGGGTGGTGAGGCCCTGGCACAGGCTGCCCAGAGAAGCTGTGGATGCCCCATCCCTGGAGGTGCTCAAGGCCAGGCTGGATGGGGCTTTGGGCAACCTGGGCTGGTGGGAGGTGTCCCTGCCCATGGCAGGGGGCTGGAACTGGGTGGGCTTTAAGGTCCCTTCCAACCCAAACCATTCTGTGATTATATGATACTTTATTTCAGATGTTTTAAGCTTAGTTACTTTGAGAGATGTTCAAATTTAAGGAAAAAAAGAAACACAAAACATTTAAATATTTTACAGCTACTTCTGTGTGAATATGATATTTATCCGTCTGTACAGATGTAGAGGAGACAGTTTCCTCACTGCCAGGTCCAGTTGCATGTATATAAACACTGCCTCAAAGCCTTACTGCTGGGAGAGAAACTTCCAGCAGACTTCTCTAGGAATACGCCAGCATGGGATCAGCACCGCAGGAGGCACTGGTGAAGTACCATCTGCACAGTGCAGTGGGATGGCTGCCAGGAAAGCAGGGCACGTTGGCTTTAACTGCTGCTTAGTGTGTGGGGAGGGAGGATTCGTTCCCCAACTTGGCCAGCTGTGCTGAAACAATTATAGTATTTCCCTCAGCCCAAGGAGGAGAGCCCTTCATTTTCATTTTTCTGAAGGTAAAATGAGGCATCCCTCGTTTGTTCCATGAGTTGTAAGCTAGTCGATTTTTTGTTGTTGTTGTTGTTCAAATGCAGGTAGTTGAGTAATTCTTTTTGTCACAGACATGCAGCCTCAGTCATTACTTTTAATGCAGACTATTTATAATTAGGTGCATTCCTGGTCATGTTGTTTCACCTGCTGTCTCTGGTTTTGTTGGCACATGCCCAAGGAAACTGTTTATCCCATTTTTGAAGCAGAAAACAGAGGAAGAAAATGCAAGGTCACAGCTGCCCACTATCTTTGATATTTAAGCTGAAACCTTTTGATTTTTTTTTTCCCATTACTCCTCTACCTGCAGTGCACGCTGTATAAAACCCGTTGACTCGGGTTGTGATTGTGGTTACAGAAACACTGAGCACCTGGCCTGAAATGCCTCCTATCAGTGGTGGGAGGCAAGGAAAACAAGCGACAGAGATGATTCAGTTTTAAGGCTGTTCTTTAGTCAGTTCTTTAACTAAGCAGAACCTCAGTTCTCTTCCCTCCCACCCCATTCCCAGAACCCTGCCCAAACTGCACGCTGAGAGGCTCCTATGGAAATATGCAATGTGATCGTGTAATTGAAGACTATAAAGAAATGTATGAACACAAAGAAAACAGACTAGGGCAATAATTAGTGTTTTATTCAATTGAATATTGGTCTTGGCCCCTCTCCCCATCCTTTTTTAATAATCTTAATAAAAAAAAATTCCTCGCTGAATGCTTGCCCCAATCTCCATCAGCATCAGTGGAGAATAATGGGCAGTGGGGGGTCTCTAGAGGGTTCAAACTACTTGAGACTGGCATTAAGAGGCAGTAATAGTAGGGTATTAGCCTCATTAACGATCAGATGGTCTTTGTTAATGCAAAGATAAAAATACTTTTTCCCCTAATGGACAAAATAGGCATTTGCAGGCAATGTTTTCTGGAGATTTCAACACTTGGGGTGAAAGTAATGGGCTAGTGCCTTGAAATGCATCTATTCTGTGGCATTTGGTTTTGCTTAAGGGATTCTCAGCCACTGCCCTCTGTGTTGGTTGGAATTGTGGGGGGTGGTGAAGCTTAAACCTGCAGAGGGTTTAACCTGCTCAGAATTAGACATGTGTTTTGGAGGATGAAGATAAGTTATCATCCATCTTTCTAAATCAAAAGAAACAATTTTAAATTGCTTAAAAAAAAAAAAAGTGTCAGGGTTATTAGATGAAGCATATTGTAGGAATATGGCACTGAATCTTGGGAGAGAAGTTTCTGAAACATGGTCAGCTCTTCTGAGACTGCTGCCAATGACCAGCAGAGGGCAAAATAAGATAATGAAGATTGCAGTTTTCTTTAGGACTTTGGTGTTTTATTAGAATAAAAGCATCTAATAAAAGTGCTGCGTCAGTCTCACAGTGAGCCCTTTGAAATGTACTAGCAGGCTTTACTCATTCCCCCTTTTTCTCTTAAGCAGTGTCTCCCACATTCCTCTAGGATGGTCTCCCGTGCTTCTTATGATAAAAGATAAATGCAAAAAGCATTTATCATATTTTATCGCAGCTATGCTATATCAGTTTAGCAGGGAAGATAACATGCTTTCTAAATGACAATCATACAAACCCGTTCTGAATTAAGAAGATCAAGCAAGATTACTTTCTTTTTTTTTTCATCTCACAATTAGTAAGCCAGAATATAAGATCAAGGAGCGTAATTTTCCTTTTATATATATGCACGTTATTTCATCTCAAAGTTTTAAAATAATTTGCCCTCTGAAAAGATTTGGTATTTTTCCTTCCTAAAGTTTCAGCCACGATTTCTCTAGAAGAAATCTAGAAAATTAACAAACTCACACATACTCATCAGTGTTTGTGAAGGGCTTTTTTTAGTTTGTTTTAGCAAAAGAAAGGGCAAAACTAGAAGGGACTCACTATTTATAAATAAGCACTACGGAAGGTTTGCTTCAGTTCTGTTAGAGGTAGCTGAGTCGTACATGTGTTTAAACTGTAGATTTGATGCAGCTGTGGTTTGGGCTGTTTACACACAGACACTGAGGACCTGAGGCACTGACTGAATACTCTCAGAGTGCCATGAATAGGAATGAAGCATAATTGAAGTGCTGGGACTGATGGTAAGGCTGGACCAAAAAGGCCCAGAACAAAAGACTCAGAGAAAGGCATCTCTGGTCTTCCCTCAGTTCTGTCCCTTGGGATGCAAAGAATTACTTGATGGGGAAAAAAATTGCTCTGCCACATTTATTAAATCAGATGCAACTTGGAACTTCGTAGGAGTGAGGGATGCTAATTTACATTGTTTTATTATTTATTACGTAAACTGTAAGGTTGTCAAAAGATGAAAGAGTTGTAGCAGGCATCTCCCAGCATTACATACTTCGTGTAATTACTTTTGCATAGGGTGAGGGATGTGAGGGATGGTGCTGGCTTGCACATAGTGAAAAATTACAGCTTCAGTATGTCAAAGTAAGCAGGGACAAAGCTCATTCTGTTGGCTCTAAATCCGTACAGAGTAATTGCTGTTTAATCTGAAATGTTAAACTCTCCTGATGAGTTGTTTTTGTTTTTTTTTTTTCCTCACCCCATTTACTTTCAGGCTAGATCTTTCAGGAAGAAAGTCCCTGCGAAGGCATATCCTGCTTTTTACTGTACGGTGGGTGTGATATCGTGCGCTGGTGAAACGCCGGCCTCGGTTTTGTGCTAGTGTGTTTGTGAAGAGGAGAGCACCACGTTAAACATTGCTAACTAATGCTTCACGTGGCTATGGGAGAATGTGAATCCTAAACCTTCTGAAAGTCATAATGTTCCCTTCTGTGGAACCTTGTAGCTTTGATCAATGCTTCAATCCTTCTTTGTCTACGTAATTTCTCCAAAGGTGTCTGTGTATTTGTAGCCTGTCTAATGCAAGGGGCCAAATCCTTGTCTATTTTTATCATTGCTAGTTGGTCTAGTAGAAATTAATGCTTCTCTTCTCAAAATTTGCCTTCTCTGCATCCTTCAAATGCGATGGTTACACTGCCACTTGCTAAAACAGGCAAACTGTCAAGCCTTTTTGCAGTTCCTTCTCGGGTTCATGTAGCACTTTTTAAATTTAATGCCCAATTGTTTGTGTGCACCATATGGACTAAGCTTTTTTTTTTCTTTTCTTTTCTAGGTTGCTTTAGATGCTTATTTATATAATATACGGAAAGTGGACTTCAATATCTTTCATCCAAGCTTACAAAAGAGGAGTACATTATTACCGTTGTATTTATATATTAGATCTTGGAAAAAAACATATTAAAATTTTCTTAATGTGAAATTTTCTCAGGCTGCTGCTTTTTTATTCTTTAATGTCTTCACTTGATAGACGTGTTAAGTGTCTGAATTCACCCTTGAGCAAGCTGCTGTTCCTGGGAAGCAGCAGATGTGCATGAGCTGTAGCTGTCAGCCTGCTGGCAGCAGTTAAGTTTGTTCTTGGAATATTAGGCCGATCTCTCTGCTCCACAAGTCTGCCAAGTCATATGTCCTTGTCTGAGATTACTTTTCTTGTCTCTTTTCTTGTAATAACAGCAATGTGACAGAGTTCTTCTTGGACAAGTTCTGTGCTAATGGATCCTTCTGATAGCTTCCTCTTCACTGCCAAAAAACAAACACCAACAAAAATCCCCACCTTTGTTTGTGCCCTGAAGCAGTTACAATACATTCGGTGTGTATCAGCTCAGCAGTTCTGTTTTGTGCAAGGTGTGAACTCCGTGCAAGTACTAATGATGCCTCATGGTTGGAAGGATGATTGCACAGAGTTGGAAGCAAGAAAACTGTCAGGAAAAGCTCCAGCTGTTCCAGTTACCTAGTGTTTATGTAGGATTTCAAAGTGGTGAAATTAGTCAGAGCCACAGCACAGAAATTATTTCACTGTGATGAGATTGAGCTTTGAAGTGACTCTAGGTAGTGGGAGGATCGCTTTACAACAGGTGAAGAAAACTCTTACAAGGTTTTTCTTTATTATTTTAATCTCCAACTCAGCCAAACGCTTCCTCACTGTGCTCTTAGCTTGGCATTGTCCTCCTCCTGCCCCCTTATCCCTTTCTGCCACTGCCCGCAGCTGCTGCTGTAAGGTGGGTTCGGCTGCCCCGTTGTTGATTCTCCCCGTGTCTCTCAGGATGCCCTCCTACGTGGCTTCCCTGATTTCCTTCTCTTCAGTAGTCTGATGAAACATATTCCTGAATGTTCCAGGTCATTTTAGTCTCTCTGGAAAGATTGCTCTGGGTCTGGTGGGAATTTACTGGGAGCTTTGTACTTAGCATCTCTGAAGATTAAGTGCAAAATATGTTTGATTTGTGTGGGTTTTTTTTTGGTGAAACAGTGCTTCCTGACATCCAGCGTGATTCGGTTACACAAATCCAGTAGTTTGCTCTGCCATCATCCTCGTTCTATTAAATAAGCTTTTTTATTTTTTCCCAGAGATTTTGTTTCATTGGAGTTAATCTGCCCAGATGCTCGGTTGTATAACGGCCTGCTGTATTTGAGTGTACGGTGCTCCATAACAAATCTCTGACAACAAAATTTGTGGCTTTTTTTTTTTTTTAATCCCAAAATCTGTTAGTGTGGTGGAAGTTTTAGGAACCCAACATTAAATCCTTCTTTCAGCGGGTTCTTTCCCTTTGAATGTGCTCAGCTCAGGATCTTGCTTCATTACATCTATAATAGTAAAGACTCAAGGGTGATATGAACCTAGAAAAATCTATGTAGACTGGATCAGGAGTAGGCTGAATGGTTCTTAAAAGTAAAATACAGTGGATTCAGTCTGTATCCACTCCTGAAGGTGGCTGCTTTATCGTATCATTGGTGTTCTTGAATTTGGCAGAGGGGTCTGGCTAAAAGAAAATATTTTCTTCCTCTGTAGGCACCACAGCTCTTCCTGCCAATTGAAGAGCCAGGGCTTAGGCTCTGCTGCTACTATGAGGCCAGCTGCACGTTCACTCTGTTTCTGTCCTGGAGAAAGCCTTACAAATGTCTCTTTCTGTAGTTGCTCCTTATTTTGTTCCTCGCTTGCTGAGCCAGGACAATAGCAGCAGCCCTGTTTTCCCTTTGAGAAAGAATCGCCCTCCTGTAAAGTTAACTTTTGGCAGGAACTTAGAGAAACTTAGGGATGGAGGAGGAGGGAAAGAGGGGAAGCCACGCAGCATAACAACTGCATTGGGTTGTTTCGCTGATATCTCGCTTCCAGGCCGTGAGGCCAGTGCTCTGCTTTGGTGTTGGAGTGGAACAAATCTCAGCGATGTGCGTACAAAGGGATCAGTGGAAGGGCCGATTTGTTCTAGGGTGGACAAGAAACCATGTGATGGCAGCAAACGGTTAGCACGGCGAGAGGAATTTACCAGTGAATTTAGTAAACAGGATACGGAGTAAGGAAATTCAAGTTATGACTTCGGTCACGAGAGAGTTTTCGGTGATCTTAGAAAGCAAAGCAGCGCGTTGAAGTGCAGATGCTGGGAGGCTGCCTGAATAAGCGATCTGTGTCTGCTCTGCGTCCTTCCAGAAACTGTTCTTTCCTGGATCGCAGGGCCTGATCCTGCCCTTAGGGGCAGCGTTGGGAATGGGGGCATTAAATACCTGCAGACAAGGTGCTTGTAGGGTGGCTGCTTGCACTCTCCCCACTTATTTCTTCATTGCAGTCGGTGCCATGTAAGAAACTCATTTCACCAATTCTGGCAATGTACAATTCCCCATACTACAAAAAAATCATCCTGTTGTTGGATCTGACAACTTCCTCACAGTGGTGCTAACCTGCCAGTCACACCTATCAAAAAAACTAGCAAATGTGTTGCTAGCTGCTAATTACGCTTCTGAAAATAATTTCCATGCCTAATTGCATCATGGCTAGTTAACCAGCCCTTGTAAAACAGCGATCGAGCAGGTATGCTCCTCCGTGGCCATGTGTTTTGTGTATCTATTTGATCTTTATGGTCTTGCTTCCTTTCGGTTAAGCACTGAATGGTGTTTTTAAAAATATTAAAAAATTATTATTAAAAAAATATTTTAAAAAAATAAAAAATAACATCCACAGGTACATAGAACAGGACAAAATTTACAATCAAACCATTACGTTCAGGCTATAAATTAATTGGTATTTACCTTTATAGACAGGCAGCCATTCATAGATAATCATTCACTGATTTATGTTCTCATCTGAAGCGAACTTTAGAAACCTGCTCTGGTAGGAGTAAGCTAGATATGCAGCAGGTTAATCTGCTCTGGATATTTTTGATTCCTTGCTCTCAGATGGGCTTCTCCAAACCTGCCTGAAGTCTGAAATGCAGCATAGATGTCCATTTCTATTTCACAGATTTAAAAAAAAAAAATAAAGCTGAGAGTTTTTAATGGAGGATGCTCCTTTTCTTTATGCTTGTGAGGGGACTTCTGAACCTTTAATCGTGCAGTAATAACTGGCTGAGATGCTTTTTTTGCAAGTTGGCAGTGGATGGCAGCTTGTAAGCGGTAGCTACTTGGGTATAACCTGCTGGAAGGGCTGGGGGCAGCTACCCGTGTAGTGCAGCCTGTTGTTTAAAAATAAACAACAACAAAAACCTCACTTTCAGTCGCTGCAAAAGGCTGGAATTTGCTTTAAAACAGAAATCCTTTTTTTTGTTGTTGTTGTTTGTAATGCACACAATCTGCATTCATATTTCAAGCTGTGGTATGATGAGATGGGGCATCTTTAGTTGAGCTCTAAGTGATTTGTCCTTGTATTAAATAATCTGTGTTGTAATTTATCAGCCTTAAAAATTTATCGGCTATTAAAAAAATAGCTTTTGCTTTTTTTTCTTTAAGCACCTAAGGAATCAGTGTGCCCACTTACTCTTCATATTCACTGACAAGTTGCTGTAAGAAGTTATAAGGTTTCCTTTTGCTAATTTATTTATTTTTATTGTTGTTGTTATTGTTATTGCTATAGTTTAGGAAGCACTCAGTTTTTGTTGTCCATTTTGGATTTACAGCTATTCTCTGGGATTATTTTAAAGGAATGTAAAGGATGTTTTAAGTAACACTATCAATGATGCAATATATATAAGGAGACGTCATGTTTTCTTCCTGCTCCTACTTTGGTCTCTAATCTGTGCCAGCAGGACAGGAACTTTAGCAGGGAGGGGAAATTTTGTATGCAAAAGCATCTCCTCCGGTTTCCTACATCAGAATCACCGTGCTCTGGAGAATCAAAGCCAAAATGCTGGGGCTGGGCTGGGGAGATTGTTTAGACTTCTCTCAGTTTATAGTTTAAAAAACAAAACAAACCCCTCCAAACTCTTAAAAGATCAGAGAGCGTGTTTAGTTTTGCCAGAGTGTATCTAGATGCTGTTTCTTGACTTATGACTGCGTGTAATCAGTTAAGGCTGAAGCGTGAAAGCTTGGATTTTGTAATTTCACACCTTCTTTAGATACTGCAGGCAGAGCGAAACACTGGGGTTTAGAGCATCCATGCCTATTTAGATTGCCATGCTTAAATAAGCATAAAATTAAATGAGGGGGAAGGAGAAATAGTTAAGCTATCACTGTCAGCCTTCTTCAGTGTCAGAAGGACCACGCGCCTTCAAAGTGCTTGCATGTGGCATCCTGCTTTAGCAGCCTGGTCTCTCTCCTCCCCAAAACAGCCCAGCAAAGGTTGGTGGCTGTTTTCCCTCTGTGCAAATCCGTGAGATTCCCAGATTCAGTCAACTGCCCCCAGATATTTTCACTCTAACTTTAAAAGAACCCAAAGCCAAACCCTCCCTAGGGGAGCCGAGCCAAAGGTGGCAATGTGTAAGGGATGATGGATGCAGTTTTCAGAAATTAGAGGTCTGAGCGGTAGCCGCAGAAGCTGTGTGAGATCTGCTTGCCTGCGAAGAATCAGCTTTTTGTGTAGTGGAAGAGAAGGGCATTAGCCACTAAGGTGAGGCAGAGCAGGAATTCACCCCATGCATCTAAAACCACGATGCAAGGAGCTGCTGCTCAGCAGCTGCCCCTGACCTCTGCAGCCCCTTACCTTTAAAGTCGTCGTGGTGCCTGGAGCTGTGTCTGGGAAGGCTCAGAGCTGTCCCACCAAGCTTCATCTCATGACCACATCGTGCAGGCTCTGCGTATGCAGCATCCTCTGGAGACCCTTGGCAAGCTGAGCACCGAAGAGCACAGCGTACAGCTGTGGTCCTTCACGGGTGTCCCAGGAATGGAGACCTCAGCCAGCTCCTCTCCCGAGACTGGGAATTGGGTGTTTATGTGCATTTGAGATCGGGATCCAGGCCTCAGTCCGCTGGAAAGCTTTGCTGCGAAGCACTGCTGCAGGGATGGAGGTCTGAAAATCCTTCCTTGCCAGCCCACAACCAGACGCTGTTATCACTGCTTAAAAAAACAACACAAAAACAACAAAGATTCAAATACAGCATAACATCTGTTTGTTGTCTCCTAACGTCAGGAGATGTAAAAGCACCCTACGAGCTATCCACGCTTTCCTCACCGAGTTATTGCTTGCTTCTGTCCAGGCAGAGTCGCTCAGTCCAGAGTTCAGCCTCTTAACCCACGGCTCCGAGCAGGACACCTTGAGGATGGAATTCCAAATTTCAGCGTATGGTTTACTCAGGAATGAACACACGGGACTGGATTCCTTCAGTGTTTTGCAGAGCACTTCGTAGAGCCAGATTCCTGACAAATTGATGGGATTTGTATGGTTACAAATCATATAGTCTAAACCTTTACTAAGATACACTTAAACTGCAGAAATGCTGTGCCTTCATGGCACTTGGAAAGCCAGAAAAGACAAAACTTTGGTCTTGCTGAAGCTTTCTCCTTAAAAAATCTGTCTTAACAGATTAATTTCTTAAAAGAGGTGGTGACAGTCTTCTGATTTCAACAGTGCAAGCTTGGAATTCAGCGTTACAGGTTACTTAATGAAAGCTGGCAGAAAAAAGAACGTGAATATTTGAAGAGATGGGACAAACACCAAATAAACTGAAAGTTCTGTGTTTATGTTAATTTCTAAACATTAGGGGAAGGCATCAGTTGTTACGGCTGCTACCCTTCCAAATTCTTTCACACCTTTGGTGTGTGAGTGTGCCCTCTTGGTTACGAATTCTCACCACACGAAAACAAACAATGGGTTTTGTTGCTTTTCCCTTGACTGATCAGAAATTGCCCTCAAGTTCCGAAGAGATTTTGAATACACAGATGGTGAGCAACAGGCAGAAACAGTGTCAGGAGAGACGATGCATCAGAAAATGAGCTTGGCTTGAGCCTTTCAGGCTCTGTTATTTGTTAAGATATGGTGTTAAATGGTTATTGCTGTGCCTCATCTGTGTGGTGAGTGCAGCAGAGGGGCAGAAAGAAAAAGCATTACATTGGAGTGTATCTTGAGCTCCGTTCAGAAATAACTGATCTGTTTGTGCTTTGTGGCTTTTAGGGTAGGTTAAGGTGTAAAATGCTTGCAGAAGATGTAAATGGAAATAGCTCAACTGAAAACTGAGGCCAAAAATTGCAGATATCCACCTGAATTCCAGTTCACAGCTGGGGGCTGGCTAAATTTACGGAACACATTTAAGCAATTTTAACTGAGAGAAGTTACAAATTGACCTGAGGTCTTGAATTTGAATCCCCAAGTTTAGTTTCTATTGTACGTGTACAGATACTGGCTCTTTAACATAGCGGTGCAAGGTCTCCAGTAAGCAGCAGTGGTTTATGTAATTCTAAAGCAACTTTCACAGCTTTTGAAAAAAAATTGTAGACATCTAATGTACAGAAATCCACGTTGTTAATGTAAACTCGATGAAGTTATTTTTAAAAGATGCACAATTACTGATGTAATTTTACTGCACGTTGCTTATAATATATTAAAGAGACAAATGTGCTCTTTCACAGAAAAAAAAAAAAAAAAAAAAAAGAAAAAGAAAAGAAATCCATACATTCAGATATTTTAAAAATGAAATGCTTAAAACCAGTTGTATCCGAGGATATCAAACTGATTTTCTTTTGAATGCCTCTTCTCATTAACATTACATGCAAAATAATAGCCATATTCTTTCAATTTTATGTATGTCAAATACAGCTCCATTAAAATGATGTGTGAATCCTTATTTACCACTCAGCTATTTCCATTGCAGCTGTGGTCAGTTTGCTATGAACCATTAATGATTTTTTTTTTTTTCTTATGGCAAGAGTACAATTCTAATCCCACCTTGACCCGCCCGCAGTTAAACCACCTGCTGACCTGAATCCTACTCAGAGGATCAAGGTGTTCAGAAATGATTAACAGCATGTTTCCACAGTTCATCCTTGGCTCTGGCTGGTCAATGAGTTGGCTGTGGTGGGTTTGCCAGGAAGTAACTGATCAAAGGTTAGCAAGCAGTGATTATTTTCAGAATACAAGCAGAGGGTGTGCCGGCTCCTACAGAAGGGAGTGAAATTTTGTTAGCATATGTTTATAGATCATCTGTACATTTTATATTGCTAATTTTATATCATTAAATATATTCTATTCTGAATCAAATAATTCAATCATCAACTAATGATTGTTTAACGAATAAATACCTTTGCATGTGACTTTATGAAGCTGAAAGAAAAGGAACTAGATAAATTTAAGGATTCATTATCACTTGGTGTCTATTAAGGAACATATTAATTGCAACCTCTATTACATGAAGCTCAGTTCAAGGTAATTGCTCTATTTTCACTTGTTTTTCCTAAACCTCCACTAGTAGGCGCTGTTTGGGACAGGGCACAAAGCTAAGCAGATGTCAAACAGGGCTTAGTATGACTGCTGTTAATTTTCAATAAGAGGCCTGTTTGGGGCATCATAGAGCTTTAAAACATTATTATTATTTTCCCTTCTATCTTTTGACTAAATGAACAGATTCCAAAAAGGAGTGAAGAAATGATAGGAGTGAAAAAGAAAACTCCCATATTTTACAAAAAGCCTGTAGGAAAGAAAACTATTGCTGGTGGACTGCATAGTCCACACCAGAGCTTAAAAAGTTACAATATGGCTTAAGAAAAAAAAAAAAAAAAAGTGTTAATAGAAGTGGTTTTCATGCATACGTGGTTTTGTGGCCATTATTTGTTTTCTGCATAGGACCCTGATGGCTTTTCATAGTTTTTTTGTCTGGAGACTTACTGTCCTTCAACAGGCTCTCTCTCTGTGTTACAGATTGTTGGCTCTTCATCAGGGAATGTTTTGAAATTCCAGAAATCACTGAAAGGGATCGGGTTTGTTAACTTCCAGACAGGATTTTGTTTTGGTTCCCCTGCTTGTTTTTGTTCTGGAGGAAATTCACTCACTGAACAGCAGAGCTGAACAACACGTTTGGCGCGGATGCGTGGCAGTGGCCCGCGCTGCTCGTCACACACCCATGCAGAAGGTTTTGGGCATGTCCAACTTTATTTATTTATTTATTTATTTTCCCAGAAAAGCCAGCTGCCTTATTGCCCAATAATTAGCTGTAACGTGGAACCCTGCTGTATTTCACACGAGGGAAACTTTCTTTACACAGCGCACGTTTTGCAGACTCCTGTGGTATCGTGGGGGGCTCCGATCCTTTCTTCCACCCAGCGTGAAGTTAACGCATAAAGGATTGTGCCGTGCTGTCGCCTCCCCTCTGTATTTACGCCTTCGGTAGTGTTGCTGGTACAATTTGTGCTTAGCAAGCCAGGGGCGGTTTTTCCGAGCCGACTGGCAGCTCTTCAAACTAAAAACAAGCTGCTGCCTCCCTTCCGTGCGCTGCCAAATGTTTGTGTGACAAAACGTGACCACCCTCAGCGCCCACTGCTGGGAAATCACTCCCGGAGCCTCGGCCACCTGCCCCTGGCTGGCGTGCTGGGCAGGAAAACGTGTTTTTGAAGAGAAAAAGAAAAAAACAAAAGCGATGTTTTCGTGTCCCGAGGATCCCCTTCCACCCTCGGGCGCTCGCCTCAGCCCTTCCCGCCCGCCTGGCTCCTCCCAAGATGGCGGCGGCACCGCCCCGCGCGGGCGGTGTCCCGGAGCCCGGCCCCGGCGGCTGCATGAGCACGGCGGTGCGGGGACAGCGCGGCGGGGCCGGGCGGCGGCTGCAGCCGGAGCGGAGCCGGGTGAGCTTTGGAGGCCAGCTTGGGGACGGCGAGGGGCTCGGCCGCTTGTCCAGCTCGGGGCTCGGCCGCCGGGAGCGGGCGGGGAGAGAGGGAGGGGAAAGTTCGGTGGCGGAGCCGTGCCCTGCCCGAGCGCCGGCCGCTGCTCCGCGGCCATGTTGGGAGCCGGGCGGGCGGCGGGGGAGCTGCCCCGGCAGCGAGGGGCTTGGGGCGGAGGGAAGGGAGGGAGAGAATAAAGGAGAGAATAAAGGAGAGAAGGAATAAAGGAGGGATTGAGGGAGTGGAGGAGGGGGTGAAGAAGGAGCTGCGGGGAAGTTGCGGGGAGCGGTGGGCGCTCGTTTGTCCCGCCGCGCCGCGGGGCTGTCTGAAAGCAGTTCGCCTCCGAAAGGGGGAATTAAATAATAAAAAAATAACAACAAGCAACAGCCAGCTTCGAGGTGTTATATAAGTGCCTGGAACTCCTCGGCTCCTGACGCGCTGCCCGCACGGGGACGCGGGGTGGCGGCAGCTGCCCCACGGCCTGGCCCTAAAACCCTAAATCCCCTTTGCCCAAAAGTGTTGGAGGCTGTGTGTCCCCCCCACCCCAAAAAAAATAAAAGCTGTAGGACTGCGGGCGGTGCATCTGCCAGCACGGGCTGTTGGTCGCCCTCTCGGAGCGGAGTGAGCAGTGTGAAGCTGCCGCCTGGTTTCCCTCTCGCCTCCCTTGAAACGCTGTGTGTCAGGGCACTGGTGCTTATAAACGACTAAACTATTAATTGGGGTGAGAAAACAAGGAATTAGCCTGCTGTGCGGTGCATCCTGGCACCTAGTGTGTCCCCACGGAGGAAAATAGCTCATGGCTCAAGTTTTGACGTTAGGTGTTGGTCCCGTAGCTCTCGGCAGCCGGAGCTGCCTTCAGCAGCCACCAGCATCCCCTGTCTGCCTTGGGATGGAGCTGAGGCGGTGCTGGGGGTACGGGGCAGGCTGTGCCCGAGGGCTTGGGGTGCCCGACACCCTAAGGGTTGGTGCCGCAGGTGGAGCGAGCCTGAAAGCAGGCCCTCAGATCTGGAAGGGGTTTCAGAGCCCAGACCGCCAATTCCTCTTTGCCGCCTGAGGTAAGGAGAAGTAAGAGCGCAGGTTTCGGTTCTATGAATTGCACGGGTTCGTTCAGGGCTGGCTGGCTGAAGGAAGGGAAGTGTTTAAAGGGTGACAATGGGATCGGTTCTGAGGGCTGTAGGTTTGTTGTGCGTGCACTCAAACCATGAGGAAAGGAGGCAGCTCTTCAGCACAGCAAGCAGTGTTTTTACATTTAAACTATCATCTGAATGCTGTTGACTAATCCGGTGAGAAATCCCTCTGTAATTAACAAACTGAGCTGATTGACGTGACATTTAAAAGCAACGCTTTCCCGGGTGTTTTAGGGCAGTGCTGCTTCTGTTCAAAACGGCATCCAGGAGTGTCCAAAATGCAGCAGAAGTGAAGCATTTGTAAGCACAAGCCCCAAATTCTTGCTTCTGAACACAGCTAGGCCATGCGGCTCTTGGAGTGGTTGTGAGTTGAGTCCTGTGTAGGAAACCACAGAGAGGAAGTCCCTGAAATGCTAAATGAAAGGCAGTGAGTAGAAACTTGGAGCTGAGGAAGCTGGATCTGTTTCTCTGTCGTGTCATCCAGAAGGAAGCAGGGCAGTGTCTTTTCACCTAGACGCAAGTTTTCATGACATGCAGCGATGAAATTATTTAGCAAGAACCGCTTTCTGTCTTCCTTAAATTATAATCTGAAACTACAGTCCCTGAAACTTCTGTCCCTGGGCTAATAGGATTTGCCCTTAACGTCCTGAAGCACGAGTTTACAAAAATTAGAATCTCTAAAATGATATTGTTAAAAACAAATGAATGTAATTCATATACATAAGTAAAATATTTAGGTGAATGCTTGTAATATTTGATGCAAGAAATTGAATTGTTATACTCAGATGTCACTGTGACTTTTAGGTTCCACCACCGTGGTTAGTGGATGCAGGAAAGTTTCTTCTCTCTGCAGTCAGAGCAGTGAAGGTGAGGATACTGCAGGTTGAAGTGAGGTGAGATACAGCAGGCAGGGTACAGATGTTGTTTTCTCGTACCATTTTTGGTGACTTGTCCTCACCAAAGAGAGCTGGACCACAAAGTGAAAGCTCAGGGTCGAAATATGGCACGTAGATGAGGTGAAGCTGAGGTTTTTATACTTGCAGATGGCGTTTTCTGGAAGAATGTAAGCTAAAACTTGAGAAGTATTGGTCAAGGAAAGTGCAAATTTTTTATTTGTAAAGGCCATTTATCAGTGGGTGATGTCAAATAGGGGAACCCTGGAGCTAACTATGGGTAAGGTTCTCAGATGTTTTTAGGTAAGGGAGTTAGTTGACTTGTTCTTGGTTTCTGTATTAAGAAATTAAACCTTGCTCTGTACAGCTTTAAGTGCTAAAGGTACAGTTGTGACTTGTTCCAAGCTCTGTTAATATTCAAGCTCACCACTCCATTGAATTTATGTGCTTCTTTAATGATAGATGATTGTATATATGCACGTTTTACTGCTCTCGTGGATTAATTCAGTGACGTGATGAAACATGATAATCTGGGGATTGTTCTGAAAGAGAAGAAGCAAGGTGCAAAAACACACTTCTTGGAGTAGAGCCGTGTTTTTAAAACTTTCTCCCTGTGCAGCAAACACAGAGTTTGCTGTTGTAGAACAACTTCTTGTTTTCGTGATTAGTGGAGCACTTGTTTTTACAGTTGAGAGGGGAAGAAAAAAAAATACTCTGCGTATAGGTGTGGTAGAACATGCTTGTCATGCTAAAGATTATTGTAGCGTTGTCATAAACTCTAAGCTGTGATGACAGCTGTGTTAGCAAGTAGTCCTGCAAATTTTTGGCTGTGTGATCAGTGCTGTTGAAATGAATGGGTCTGCTTGTGTGAGAGCTGTTGGATGAAGATTCTCCTTTTAGGAAAGGAAATATTATTGTGTGTAAGTGTTACTGAGCAGAAGAGTATTTTTCAGCATGATGTTTTAATCCTACGTAGTCAAAAATGCCCTGTTAAGTTTCATTTGTTTTCTTAAGGTTGCATAAGTAGGTAAGAGTGCTGCTGCTATGGGTGCAGCGAAACTTATTCTGTTGCCAAATTTGTTGTCGTGAGGAACAATTTAAGGATTAAAAAAAAATATTTTAAAGAGTCTTTTTCCCTTTTCATTTTGATGTTTTATGTAAAACCGTGTTCAGAATACTGTGTACGTAACATAGCGGGATTTAGGCACTTTTGTAAATGTAAAAGAAGGAAAAAGCTGAAGCTTCAGGATTTCAACTACATGATCGTTGTCCCTCAACTCCCCCTCCTGGTGCTGTTCCTGGCCGTAAGAGGATGACATGCGAGCAGCAAGCTGCCGCGTTGCGATGCGATCTCCTGACAAGTTTTACAGATTGGAACAGATCGGGGGGGCTGCTAGATGGCGATGCCTATCTCTGCCTTTCGTGTTGCCACTTTGCCCTGTGCTAGCTGCCTCTTTTACCCCGAGCACGCCGTCCAGAGGTAACCTTTTTGCTCCCAGTGCTTGGCAGGCCTTCTGCAAAATGAAAACTTACGGCGGCGGCCGTGGCATTTGCATTTCTGAAGTGTATGCTCAACTTGCTAATGAAAATTTAATGTTAACGAGGGTGCCGCACGCGCTGCTCTTCGAGTCGTCAGATAGCATCTTTCTGAGAACTGTGAGCTGTTAACTTCAGCGCCAGTGTTTGTGCAGATCTCAGTTTCTGCCAGATCCTGTCGCCTCTGATGCAGCAGTGAGGGGCTGAGAGCCCAGGCCTGAGCAGCCCCCAGGATCGCGGCCTCGTGCTGATGCTCCGAGGGCTGGCTGTGGAGCTTGAACATGCATCAAGCACGTTTGACAAGCTGGAAAAAGGAGAAAGGGCAGCGAGTGCACTTCCCAAGAAGGCCGTGTGCTGTAACCCTTTGTGATTGCAGGCCTCTTTCAGGAACTTTTCAGGAACTGACTCCCACCCTTTTTCCCCCACCCCCTCCTTTTTTTTTTTTTTTTTTTTTTCCCCCCTCCATAAAATTTCACCAGACTTTGCTGTCAACAGCTGATAACAGGAAACTTCTGAGACAACTTTTCAGCGTACTTCTCTTTGGAGAGCTGTGCTTGGCAGTGAGTGTGTTGTTTTTTTTCTTTTTTTTTTTTCTTTTTTTTTTGTTTTTTTTTTTCCCCCCAAAATTCTGACCAAGGTTAGTAGCAAGGAGGTGAACGAACTGCCCCTCTCACGCACAGGTTTTGGCTGAATCGAAGCATTTTTTTCTGGCTTTTGTTGATGGCTGTCAGATGTAAAAAAGGGCTAAATGTCCCCTGAGCATGAGTGTGGCTTATGCATTTTAAATACTGCTGGAGGGCAGCGGTGACGGATGCTCGATTCCAGCACCCCGGTGTCATCAGGCGTCCTAAAGTAAGCTGTAATTAAACCTGAAGATTTCAGAATTTGAAGAAACTCAACGTGTTTGTTTGCCTACTATGATATTGAAAATGTGCTGCGTCTGACTGTGCTAGGTAGTGGTCAGTCACCTGGCCACCTAAAACCATCCCTGCAACATAATACGGGATTTGGGTTGTCTCCTAAAGTGAAGGTTCCCTGATTTCTCAAGTGATGAGTGTTATTGCCTGGCTTGTGTCCTGTTTACTTCTGTGAAAATGCTGGGAATTACTGAACTGGTAAAGAAACCTCTTTATCCTGCAGCTTTTTTATTTTTTTTTGAGGAAACTTTGAGGTTGCTGCTAGCTGCTCAGAGTCGTGGAGGGTTTGGGGAAGAGCTCGGACGTCATGAAAAAAACAGCTGTGTGTATGTACCTGGCTCATGCAAGTGCAGGTGGAAACCTCTTCCTTTCACAGCTTGAAAGGTGCTGAGAGTTTTCTGACTTCGGCAGCAGCGGGTTGGCGAGCAGAGCCCTGCCAAACTGCGTGGATGCTTGGGGAGCGCTCAGCTCGTCAGCAGAAGGGTAAGGGGAGGGGATCCTGAGTCAGGGCTGGGAAAAAGGGAGAGGGATGGAGCTTAGGGAGCTGCTCCTGTTCCTGCTCGAGTCCCAGGCTGCTGGGTGGGGATGGAGAAATGCTTGCTGCTTTCCAGCAGCAGCTTCTTGGTATGCCGGGAGATAAAAACGCTATCAGCTACCACGGGTTGTTGTAAAAAGCAGCCCGAGAGTGGTAATGAGCAGCCGATCTCATGAAAAAGCTGGATCTCTCACAAGAAATTTGCTCGTAGGCTTTATCAGCAAGGTCCCTTCTCCCCCTTTGCCGTGATTGCCTGGCTTTTAGCTCCCACGAGCCAGCACCCATCTCAGCACCTGCCCCTGCTTCCCAGGCAAGGAATCCCGTGGTAGCCTTGTTTGGCTCTGCAGAGGAGCAGTGCTGAGCCACTCTGATTTTTATTTTTGATTTTTCCTGGGACCAAAACACGCTGATAAATGGGCTTGGGAGTTGTGTCGAGCGAGTTGTTGTGACTTACAGCAGGGAGAGAGCCGTGGGAACAGCTTTGGGACTCAGCAATCTGTGTTTTTAATGGGTTAAAGCCCTCTTCCTTTTTCATATTTTTCCCTTTGCCTCCCCTGTGGTCATTTTGCATTATGATTCATTTGGCACGTCTCTTTACCAGGAAGCTAAATCAGTGTTTTTTTTTTTTTTTTTTTAAATTTTATTATTTTTCTGTTGAAGTTTATTGAAGTTAAACACCACCCCATATTGGAAGCTCATGTGCAGAATCCAGTCCCGGAGCATTAAAATCGATGCTTGCTTTTGCCTGCATGCAGCAGTTCTGGCAGCGTGCGAGCAAACTTTCAGCAGAGCAGCTTGGACAGTGAGAGAGCATCGCTCTGCTCCTGCTGTGCTAATGTTTGGCAGGACAGGTAGGAAGATCTTCTGCTAAAAATAACTCCCCGTATCCAAACGAGCTTGGCAGTGGGTTGGGGAACGTGAGGTCACATATTTTGTAAAGATCTACCTCGGAACAGCCTCCATCATCAAAATCTCCTTGGCCTCTCTCAGCTCAGTGGGGTAATGGCTATTGTAAATGTTAAGGGTAAGGTGCTTGTCATGTTTATTTAAAACCAAACCCAGCAGAACAGATCTGCCTGGGTTATTATGGTGACTGTAGGCTTAGGGTGACATCCAACCAGGCAAATGGATTTGCTTTCAGGATGTCTGTGGGCACGACAAACTGCTCACCTGGGAGTTAATTCAGGGGGTGCTAAAACAGGGGCAAGGCAGAGCATCCACAAACGGTGTAGCATGTGGTGTTTTAGCTTTATTTTATTTTATTTTGATTTTATTTCATACTGGTGATCACTAAGGGTGGAAAAAATGGTGCAAGGAGGGAACAGCATACACTACCCCAAGGAAAGGTTTGTATTTTATTCTGTCAATCCAGTCCTGCTACAGGGACCTTTCTAAGCGCTGCGGTCATAGACCAGATCAGTCAGCAGCGATCCTGGATCCAGATTACACCAAAGAACCTCAGAGGGGGCTCAGAAAAACTTCAGAGGGGCCTCGTTTCCTGCTGACATCTCTACCATGAAATAGGCTCTTGAATCTCTTGCTCCTTTTTACTTCTTTGCAGTATCGTGATGGAGCTGTTTGTCCTTGATGCTCCCATCTTTGATACCAGCAGGTTATCTGCGTCCTCACCGGCTGCTGGCAGTATTGAGGGCAAGGCAGTTTGCAAAACGCAGCAGTTCCAGGAATGCTTTTGTGAAGGGGATTGCTTGTTAGAAGGTGGGATGGGGCTTTAAGCTGCAGTTGTCTCTGTTTTAAATAGCATCCAGGACAGCCTGGTGCAGGAACAAGGTTGCTACTTGTCAGCGTTAAGCAGTGGTAAAGACCTTTGGGAAGTGTTTGTCATGCTCCTTTCTCCTCTCAACCTAACATTTTTTTGGGGGTGAAACGTCTTCTAAATTCACTCGGCTTTACATATTGTAAAATTGGTCCTTTTTACTGTTTTTATAAAAATCAAACGGAGAGTAGTTGAAATATTTAATTAAAGTAAAGTCATTAGAGCTGCATTTAAGTAACTGTACGATACAGAATGAAATACTAAAGAATTCATGAATGCCCTAATGGATACTTAAACTTTCATTTTCCTCCTTGTTTTATTCTGCATATTTAAACTTTATTTCTTTATTTTATTAAGTCTCTCCTCGTAGTATTTCTGTACCATGAATCCAGCTCTTTATTACGACCTTTATGGCTGTTGACAGGCAGCGCTGGTTCGTGCACGAGCACCTGGGTTCTGATTACAGCTATTAGAGCGAAGTGCACAGAAAGCTGCGTTTTGCCAACCGAGATGACACAGTGAAGCATTTGGGACGAGTGATGGCATCATCCTTTTTTGCATGTGTTGAAGGAGACTGTGTAGGAGGTGGAACCGGTGAGGCCACAGTAGGATTTATGCCGATTTCTCCTCTGAGCTATATCAGAAAAGCGGAATATCTGCTGTGCCTGTGTTTAGTTCAGCATTTTTTTCCAACCGATCTGTTTTCAAAGCATTACAAATTGTTAGATTTCCTTACAAATCAGGTTGCACATCAAAAATTTATGTTGTGTTTTTCTTGGCGGTAGTGCAGAAAGTCAAGTGCTGTTCTTATGAACACTACAAGTAATGTTACTGGAGATTAGAGTACTGTGTTATAGTCCTGATGGGCCTTCGTAGCCAAAAGCTGGTCCACAAAGACACAGAATTACTGTGGCAGAGCTTTAAATCATAGGTTTGTATGAGGCTTTTAGGTAACTTAATTGTTTGTGTTTTGTTTATTCAGCTGTAGGTCAAATTAGAGCGTCTCCCTTGCACGGATGAGGTGCAAGGGGAGAGCTGAAGGCTCATGTTTGTATGACATGCAAACATAGTCTATAAACATTATTTGAAACCTGTTACTGAAAGGCATGGGCAGCATTAATACATGCCAAGGGACTGATTGTGCCTGATGAACTGCTCTTGAGGAAAGGGTGATCTTTGCTCCAAGAGAGGCATCTCCTTACAAATCAGTCATCTCATGCAGATGAGGTATCTGGTTTGCAGATAACTCCCTGTCTTTCCTAGGCTTACACTTTGCTTGTTTCTGTTTTGTGAAAGCTTTATCGAACCTTTCTGTACCTTTCATGTATGTTTAGCTTGTGTGATTAACATCCTGAAACAGGATGGAGTCCTATTTGAAATCTCTGTTCTCTTCCAACCTATGAGTTGTGGAGTCAGACATGATGAAGCCTTTCTCTCTTTTAAGGCAAAGGAGAGAGTAACCCCTTTGTTAAGTGGCCCTAAGCAAAAACTCTCATTCTAAAGCACGCATGTCCTCCTTAGGCAAGGAGGAAAGTGGCTTACACCTGAATGTGCAGGGGGAACACAGTTGCTGACACTGTCCATGTGCAGAAACGCAGATGTGAGCACCAGCACTTTGTATGACAGCTGGATAACTATCAGAAGTTTAATGTTTATCAGGTGGCAAGGTGTTCGGTGCCTTCATTTAGATCTATTTCTACCTTTTCTTTCTTTATTCTGTGATTCCTGTGTTCCTGAATCTTCCCTTTTTTGATTCCCAGCATTTGCTTCGCTGCAGCAGCACCTACATCATGGCCCCGCTTGCTCTGGTCTCGTTTCACCCATTCAAGCTGTGTGACCAGATACCATGGCTAGTGAAATTTATGGGACTTGCATTACTGAAACAGGCTTGGAAACATCCAGAATCCGCTGCAGCTTCAGGACAAGACAGACCTTTGTGTGGTTAGTCTTGAGCTCTTGTACCCTTTCCAGCAGCTTAAATACACTTCTTTTTCCTCCCTCCTTCAAAGCTGTTGCCTGGACTGTGAATGTACCTAGGTGGTAATGAATGAACGAGCTGCCTGCATCCTGATACCACGACTGAAAAAAATCTACACCGCCTGGTCTGCGTTACTGCAGTGTGTTAAATCTAATTGCTAACAGCTTAATTGCTAATTGTAAAGATAATGATGGTTGACCTGGCAATTACGGCGAGGCTGGTAGCATTTTCCTCCCTTCAAGGAACAGTGAAGGAAAATAATGTTAAAAATGAGTTGCTTATTAATTAATGCTTGTTAGCAGGGGCTGCCTGCTAGATGGGACTTGTTCTTGTCCAGGCCAGAAAGCAGGGGAGCTCTGCTTTGCTGAAAAAAATGGGGAATTTGGGCTCTCCTGTGCACCTTCGGTGCCTGTCTCGCAGGTGGTGCTGGTCACGATGAGCTGGGGTGAGGAAATGGCTTTGTGCTGAGCTGCCTGCAACCCACATCAGTAAGGCAGAATGTCTTTTTTTCACCTCGTTTCTCCCCTCCAATCACTGCCGGGGTGTTATCTCTGCTTCTGCTTTGTGGCGATCTGACAGCTGCCGAGATGACAGTGTCGTTCTGGCAGGGTTGGCTTGTGGAGCTCCATCAGGTAGGGCTGCTTCTGCTTTATTTTTCAGCACGCAGAATAAACATTCTCCTGCTTTAAATAACATCTGCAGAAGCGCTGAGTTTGGAAAACTCGGTTTGATCACCGGGATACGGTGGCAAAAAGAAATATTTATGTGCAGAGCGACTTGCTCAGTGTACAGTGACGATGCTCTGTAGTTGTCAGGGGCGTTGTGTATTTATTGAAATCGCTGACATCCTGAGTGTGCGTGCTGTTAGGCGAGGGGGTAACTCGTTGGCTCTTGGTAGGTTTGAGGAACACCCACCTCTGATCACTTGTGCAACGATTGTTCTCGCTGGTGTGATGTGAATGTAAAACCGGAGTAAAAGAGGGAGATAAGATCTCGATACAGAGCTGTTATTTCTGCGGAAGCTTCTTGGGAGGAAAAAGTAAAAGTAAGAAAGAAAAAGTAGAAGATACTTGGTGTCCTGAAATAATTTAGCGCCTTTAAGTGGCATATTTTAGGTAGCTAACTTTTCAGAGCTGGGGATCTGTTTATTCTGGCGTTTATTCTGCAGAAAGGAATCTGGTGTGATGGGCTGACCATCCTTAAAGACAAACCGAGTCCTTGCATGAGGGCTTGGGGTTTTGGGGGAGTTTGTATGCAAAAACCGTGAAACGAGCCAAACTTGGTAAAAGCCTGAACAACCAGGTTTGAGGTTTCTGACTGTGCGGCCTCAGTCTGTGGGTGCTGTGTGTGAAACACTTCTGCTCTCCCCTCAAGTGGGTTTCTCCAGCCTGCCACGTTGAAGCCTGTGGTTCTTTTTTTAATTCCTCATTCGCTCTGGGGAGGATTTGGGGCTTGTTTCCAGCAGTGTGCCATCGCTTGAGGGCTGCAGCGTTCGATCAGATCTGGAGGGCAGCAACCCAGTAGCTGCTTCTCCCAGAAGGAAAGAGTGGGAACTTCAGAAGAAAGCACAGAAAGTGGCTTAGATGGCAGAGGAAAGGGTGTTGCCACCCGGCTCCGGGGTACGATCTCTTATCTCCTACAGTTTTATCTGAGCACACTTGAAGAGAAGGAGCTGTAATTTCAAGAGGCTGGTAAGGAATAACTTCCCATAGCTTTTGAACCGCGGCATCTCGGGGTCAAAAGTTCCACGGCGTTTTACTTAAGGCTTAAAATTATGAGCAAAATGCCAGAGTGCTTATTTTAAAAAGTCCTGCAGTGTGGAAAACCACAGCTCGTGCCTTGGAAGAAGGTGGAGCGACCCGCCAGCAGCCCGTGGCCTTCGTTACCTTAGCTGGGGCTGCTGGGCGAGAATTAGTTGAACATTATAGAAAAAAGCTTTGATCTAGAAGAGATGTGAGGATCTATTTATTAATACTTTTGTCGTAATAGTCCTTAACTTGCCCAAAATTCTCCCAGAAAGCCTGGTAAGTGGTTGCTTCAATAGCCAGCCAAGCGCAGGGCCTGCAGCACAGGCCGGGAGTCATGTGCCTTGGTTTGGAGCCACGGTGATTATCAAACACTCCCGGGTAGAGCTGTTTTCCCCTAGGTCGTCCCAGGGAACATTTAATTAAAACCTTTAGCCTCTTCTCTCCCCTCTGTTCTCCTCCCAGGGACTCGTATTTTGAAAACTGGCGCGGTGACCTTGAGCCGAGTTCGCTCTTTACTGGCAGCGAGCGCCGCGCGTCGCTGTAATTTCACACCAGCAGTGAAACTCAGCGGTATGGCTGTGGGTGGGTTTGCCTTTCAGATTTTTTTTTCCTCCCCCATGGCCTAGTGAGAGCACTTAGCTCGTTGTAATCTGTGGGTAAATGATCTGGAAGTGCAGCTTGGTGCTGCGCGCCCATTCGTGGTAGCAGCGCCGTGTATTCCTCCGGTCCGTGCCCTCAGCACCCTGCTGGCAGATTTCCCCTTTTGAGGGGTCCATTTGTGTCCATTTTGGGGTTTGGGGGGGTATAATTCTACTAATATCGACTGGAATACTTCTGTTTACTCACCAGTTGAAGCCAGGCCCTGGCTGAGCACCTCCCAGGTCTCCCTGCACTCCGTGGAGCATCGCCACAGAAGGAAGGTCGAGCTGCCTCTCTCATTAAACTTAGTGTGCAAAAGGATGTAGGGATTTGTTTAGCGATGGACAAAGCTTTGGAAAGAGGAACAGGAAAAACGTGTCTGGGGAAGGAGATTGAAATCACCTGGGGTTGCTTTGGTTTGGTTTTCTTCCTTCCCCGCAGACTCCCCGTCTCTTCCTCAGAGATGAGCAGCCAGCATTTCAGCGCTCACAACCCTTAATAAAGAAGGTAGAGGTGGTTATTCTGGTTGAAGACCAAAAAACAAATGTGTGATTTGCAGCAAAGATGGCTTGAAAAAATATTTTCCTAGCACTAAGCTTAATTGATCTAATGGGAAGAACAGTGGAGATCACCCATGTTTCTTCTCCTCCTTTTGTTTTCTGTCTTTTAGGTTTGGCTCATACCTGCTGGAAATTGTAACTGCCTGTGTGTCTTACATCTCTTCAACCCTTTTTCTTATCAGCCTGTTTGTGATTTTCCCCAACTTCCTGCAGATCACAATAAATTTCATGTTAGGTGGCTTTGTAATTCCTCTCTCAGGGCATAGAACTGGTTAGTGCCATAGTGAAATACCGTAACTAAAGCTGCGAGGCAGGTAAGAAAAGGTTCAGCAGACGTGCTGGGTAACATCTCGAATAGATTTTCCTGGTTTTGGTGCCAGGCTTTGGTACAAGGTGATGTCATGTGCAGAGCTTGAAAACGGTCAGCTCAGCTAGAGCTGAGTAAGTCCCCGTGTGACACCATTTCAGTGCGTTCATTTACATTGTGTTTCAGAGAGCTGATTTAACTCTCAAAGCAGTAACTTAGAAGTTAATTTTTAATCTCGTTTAACTGTGGGGTTGTGTGATCTGAGCAAGGGCGGCACACGTATGGAGATGAGGCCTGATGAGAGATTTCTCCACAAATGAATTTCAGCACGGAGGAGAGTTTTCATCGCTGTTCTGTCAGGGAGCTTTAATTTGTGGGAAGAAGATGGAGGCGATGAGTGTTGTGCTGGTCTGAGCAGCATCCAGGCCTTGTTTCCTCTAAAGGCTGGTCCTGTGGAGAAGGCAGGCAGTGTAAATCTGAAAGAAAAGGGAGGTGAATGTGGAGGACTGGAGGTATGAATCACTCCAGCAGCTCCTTGTTTTCGGTTCTCCTTTGGGTGCCTTAACGCCTTAACCCTTACACGAGGAGATCTTGTGCGCTGCTAGGGGCAGGACGAGGGGGTGGTTTTAATCCATAATCGGAACATATTATTCTGCAGCTTATCTTATCAGCACTTCCTGACATATAAAGCCTCCCTGCCTTAAACTTTCAGCCAGCGCAGGTCACTTGCTGTTTCTCAGGAGCAGCTGAGAGCTGCATGACTGCTCTTGCATGGTGCTCAGCCAGTGTGCGTCGCGTAATCGGGATGGATGTAGATGTGGTTCAAGGCAAGAAATGAGCACTGAACCAGCTCGCAGCAACCTGGCTGGAGGGGAAGCCTCCTCCTCGTTTCCAGAAGCTCCCGAGAGCTGCTGTAGGTGCTGTCTGTGCGATAAAGATAGCTGTCAGCTGGATGGAACATTTTTGCTTCTAAAAAGGACTAATCAGTTGCTAAAAATTCTTAGGAGTTAATACTTGTTTAAATCTAGCCCGAGTTGGCACCTGCGAGCCAGCGGGTTCGGTTTGATATTTTAAGAAACGTGGGGCTGGCGCCTTCCTCGTGGAAGGCTGCTGTTGGATCAGCGTTGTTCTAACAACCAGCTTTTTTCCTTTTTTTTCCTTTTTTAGGATACTCGTGAAAGATGGTGGATCGCTTGGCAAACAGCGAGGCAAACACGAGAAGGATAAGCATCGTGGAAAACTGCTTTGGAGCAGCCGGCCAGCCTCTGACCATCCCGGGTCGCGTCCTGATCGGAGAGGGAGTCCTAACGAAGCTGTGCAGGAAGAAGCCCAAAGCCAGGCAGTTCTTCCTCTTCAATGACATTCTTGTTTACGGCAACATCGTCATCCAGAAGAAGAAGTACAACAAGCAGCACATAATCCCGCTGGAAAACGTCACCATCGATTCCATCCAGGACGAAGGGGACCTGCGCAATGGGTGGCTCATCAAGACGCCCACCAAGTCCTTCGCGGTTTACGCCGCCACCGCGACGGAGAAGTCCGAGTGGATGAACCACATCAACAAGTGCGTTTCTGACCTGCTTTCCAAGAGCGGGAAGACTCCTAGTAACGAACACGCCGCTGTCTGGGTGCCGGACTCGGAGGCCACCGTCTGCATGCGCTGCCAGAAAGCAAAATTCACGCCCGTCAACCGTCGCCACCACTGCCGCAAGTGCGGCTTCGTTGTCTGCGGGCCTTGCTCCGAGAAGAGGTTTCTCCTCCCCAGCCAGTCTTCCAAGCCCGTGCGGATCTGCGACTTCTGCTACGACCTTCTCTCGACGGGGGAGATGACTGCTTGTCAGTCGGCTAGGTCAGACTCCTACAGCCAGTCGCCTAAGTCTTCTTTAAACGATGCGTCGGATGATGACGATGATGAAGACAGTAGCGATTAAGGACCAAAAGTTTGTGTATTTTTTTTTCCACATGTTGCAATTTTGTGTTTCAGACCATACGGAGCTGCTTTTGGGGAATCCTGTAGTTAGGTTCCCCAGAAAAATCCTGTTCTAGCCATAAAATATGCCTGAATATCTTCAGCTGCGATGTGCCTCAATCTATGAACTCTCTAGACAATAGGTTTTTCACTCCTCTGCAGGGATAGACTTGCAATCAGATCATTTTCCAGCCTCTCATACTTGAGTTATGTCTAGGTTAGACTCAATGGAAGATTGGAAAGTTCAAAAATACTTTCTTAATTTAACAACCTGTACTTCCTAATGTTTCCTATTGATGTGTTGTTACGTGTTTTGGGTATGGGGAGGAAAATGGTAAGCAAAGCATGCACAGAACAGTGATCTTTTGGTTAATCCCGTAGACCGTCCGGTTCTTCTAACCGTGGTATATGGTGAGTTGAAATGTGACGTAAGTACAACCCCGAATGTCACCACGCTTGGAAATTGTCTCGTTTTGCTCTTATTTATGACTTCCTATACCGAGCAGTGCCTTGTAACACTTTTTGCTGATTCAGGAAGACTAGAAACCTGTTCCGTGTTGTCTGTGTTCACCTGATGCTGGTATCTGAGAGATCCTTGGTGCTATTGGGAATAACTGCTGTGTTCCAAGTGGAGCTGTCAACAGGTCACAGCTGCGTACCCACAGCGGGTGACGGAGACCCGGAGCACACGTCCTCACCCGTCCAGGCAGACCCGAAGACGCTGCAGATGCCCCTGCCCTTCGGTGGGGTTCTCTCCACCCCATTGCGGTTGGGATCTGGAGATGAGAAGCTGAGGGTGACTTTTCACAGGGATATAGCTACGTTTTCTTTTCAGAGCAGTTTAAACTTTGGCAAATGCACACAGAGATTTTAGGGGGGTGATTTAGCATTTTGCTGTGATAGCTGATATATTTTTGGAGATACTTCCCAAACGCAACACTAACTAGTTTCTTAAAACGTGGGTGAGAGTTCTTTCACTTTTTTTTTTTTTTTTCTTCACAAATTTTATTGGCTCGCTTAAAAATAACCTCAAATTTTGAACAAACAAGCCTGCGAATATCTGCATAAAATTGGCTGTCCTTTTTACACAGCTGACCTCAGGATAAATGTGAGATGCAAGTTCTTTCATTCTAAGTGTGTACCCAGGACCAAGAAAGATATATTTAAGAACTATAAAAGTGCAGAAAATGTCTCTACCATAGTGCTCGTTTTTACTCTTAGCAAGTTCTTGAATACTGAAATGTCGTGTTCTTATGTAAATGTAAAAGTTAGACTTGCAAAGATGTGCTAAGCCCCCCAAATGCTATGTTTTTATATTTTTATAATGGTAGCATCAATTTTGAAGGGGAAAAAAAATCTCTTTGAAATAGCTGTATGAATATAGTAGCAACTGACTTTATACAAAAAAAAAATGTTAAACTTTGGTATATCTTTAAGTGACAATTTCTGCACTGTTTGCCTCGGATGGCGAAAATTGGGATAAATATTTATTGAATAAACAATCGATGCTGCATATTGCACTAGTCTCCCATTCTGTACGCTGTAAACGTCAGTCATTTGAAAGAAATAAAGTAGCTGAGCACTTCAGAGCCGTAGCAGTCAGATTTCTAGGAGCTGAAGATGCACTCAGTATCTTCAGGGAGGCACTCTGCGCTAATAGCCTGCAATACGGTGCTTCAGGTGAAAGTCACGGTAATATTTTTAGCTTGGGCAATTTCTGAAAATAACTTTTTTAAAAAAAAAAAAAAAAAGCACTGAAAAGGATTTGATCTGCTTTGAAATAAACATTTACAAAAAGGGGGTGGGGGTGGAAATGCTTTCTGATAAGAGACTGGGGACCAGGAAGATTGTGTAAAATTACCAGATAAGCAATATGCAACTGTAGATACTCGGAGCCTAGCTGAGATAGGTAATTCCATCCGCTCATTCCTTGAGAGACAGGGGGATGCTGCCCTGCAGAATGGGACGATGGGCTATTCTGAGATGATGCTTTCAATCAATAGAGCTATTTGCTGTACCTCTCTTGCTCAAAGCGTTGAAGTTTCAGGAGTGGAGACTTGTCAGCTTCAGTTTCTGTACGGAATCGAGACGTGAACTTCCCTTGTACATACATTGAGTGACTAACAAAAATGTTCTTCCCGATTCAGTTGTTTTCCTTTCTCACACTGTCAAATACTAACTTGTTAAAGGTTCCATCTCTTTTTTTTTTTTGGGTGTATTTTTCCTGGTGTTTCTCTACGTCGTGCTTTTCCCAGCACTTTTTGGGGGACAGGAGTTGGATCACGTTCTGTATTTTGCAGAGTATTCGTGTACCTATTTCAAATATCTTGATTTTTATCTGTGAATGGAACTTGCACTGTGCTGCACTGATCCCTGAAGCTGTAACCAAACCGATGTCTGCGTCTGTGTGTATGGGGGGATTTCTCATTTGATGCGTGTGGGCCAAGCTTTTTGAGAAAGTATTAAAAAAGCCGTGTTCTATGGTAAAACTCATATCCCTCGGTGGTATTTGCTTGAGACTTTACAAGTTTTACAACAGACGTAACATTAACTTCTCTTGTACTTACCAACTCATGAAAGGGCTCACTTCGTACTTTGTAATCTTGTTCTGTCAAATTATTTTATTTACAAATATATGGTGTAGCTTCAAGCCTATGTGTTTAATTTTCTTTAACCGTGGGCCTTCGAGGGTGAAAAAAAAGTAGGGCAGTTTGTAAAAACATGGGTCAAGATAAAAACCAACAGGTGCATTCATTTTCAGGAGGGATTATTAGCAAGATGGGGGTGAATATGCATGCAGGGTGAGATCTAAGATGCACTTTAAGTGTAGTTATGGATTTAGAAGTTGTTATCTGGAGATAAATTAAGCTGTTTCTCTTCCACGTTTGATGCAGGTGAACTTCCTTTAGCTCGTGAGCAGTCTGCAAGGGTCAGGTGCTGTTACCGAGGTCAAAATCAAGTTCATAAAATGGGGAAGTGGATTTAATGAAAGCTGAGCTTGCAGCAGGGCTTTTAATGTCTTGTCATTTTCATAATCTGCTTGTTAGATAAGCAGAAACGTTCTGCTTTTGTGGGACTTTCCCTTGGGGGACAGGCTTTAGTTAATCTCTGGATGCAAACGAGGCGGTGGTTATCGTCGTTACTGGCTAATGTTTAAAGGGCAGCAGATTATGGATCTGTGATTTTGTGATTTCAGAGTTTCCCGTAATTGCCATGAACTGACAGGAGGCTGCCCAGCTCTGTGAGCAGACAGAGCTGCAGAAGAGCAGGGATCTTCCACTGCCTGAGCACTGATTTTTTTTTCTTCCTTTTTTTTTTCTTCTTCCCAGTAGAAAATTGTAGAAAATGATAGGAATTATCTTGGATTAGGATTGCCTAATGTTTGATGAAATGAGAGCCACTTGTTTGTGTTTTTCCACTTCCAAAACTTGCAGTTAGATAAGTGTTTTAAGAAAGCGTCTCAAATTAATTTCAAGTTGCTAGATAACAGCAGCAAAACCAAGCACGTGGTGAAAGTAGCCTTCAGATTTTTTCACTTTCACAATCCCAGAGATGCTGAGGCCGGCAGGGCCCTCTGGAGCCACCCGGTGCCACCCGTGCCCAAGCAGGGACACCCAGAGCAGGGTGCCCAGCACCACGTCCAGGCGGCTGCTGAAGGGCTCCAAGGAGGAGACCCCACAGCCTCTGGGCAGCCTGTGCCAGGGCTCCGTCACCCGCACAGCACAGAAGGGCTCCTGGTGCTCAGGGGGAGCCTCCTGGGGGCCAGGTTGTGCCCAAGGCCTCCTGTCCTGGCACTGGGCACCACTGCACACAGCCTGGCTCCGTCCTCCCTGCTCCCTCCCCTCAGGGATGTACAGGCAGTGATGGGATCCCCTGGGCCTCCTCTTCTCCAGGCTGAGCAGTCCCAGCCCCTTTCCTTCTAGGAGAGCTGCTCCAGGCCCTCCAGCATCATCACGGCCCTTTGCTGCACTCTCTGCAGTAGGCCCAGGTCTCTCTTGTACTGGACACAGTCCTCCAGGTGTGGCCTCATCAATGCTGAGGTCATTCTCAGTTGTGCAGGGTCTAAATGGCAAGAACAAATCTGAAATAAGCTTTTGGAGAGTCTTTTACACCAGGTGATGCCCCCAGCCTGCATTCAGGCATGTTTTGAGATACAAACTCCAGGGCTTGAGCCTTGTCAAACAGGCAAGAGCATCCACTGACCTTTCCTAGCTAGTCTTTTTCTGCTGATGAATAGTCGATAGATGTGGTCAGCTTCGTTACAGGTGTGAATGCCTGCCTTGTAATTTAGCTTCTGGCTAGACTTAACTATTTAGATTTTTCTCTTCAAAGGCTGTTGTCTGCATGCAGATGTAATCCCTAGAATCGGGGTGTTGCCAGCTGCGTGCCACGCACGTCGCTGCTGCTGCCGAGCACTTGTGACCTGTGGGGCTGTAACGGGCCTGTGAGTTACCAGCGATCTCCTAGAGGGCTGTGTAGGACGGGGACCTGCTGGTTTTTGGAGGGATGGGTGGCTCCTTTGGTGCACGCGTGCTATAGTCCCGTGCCGTCTTCAGTGGCAGCTCCCCCACGAGCCGGGGCACCTCCTTCTGCGTGTCTGAATGCGAAACAGAGCCACTTCCCAATCCACCTGGCTGGCTTCATCCTTATCAGGAAGATAAGGAGTAAGGGAGGGCTGAGCCTGCCTCTCCTGTCTGACAGGGCGATGTGAATGCTGTCCTGCTGGTAGGATGCCTGTGGGAGCTCGGGGCTGTGGGCGTGCCAGGAGCGGGGATGACAGCAGAGCTAATTGCTGCGCTGAGGAAATGAAGGCACGAGGAAATTAACGCTGTCTGGAAGGACAGACCTGGTCTTTTGGTCCGTCGTGAGCATGCAAAGTGCTGTGGGGTTTACTGTAAAAGGAAAGGCAACCAGCTCCAGCGAGAATGGGCTGTAGAGGGGCTGTGGTCTTCTCTCAGGCTCTTCTTCCAGAGCTAAAGTTGCTAATAAAAACCATTTTTTTTTTTTTTTTAAAGTCTGTACTAGTGGTACTGATCGTGTGCATCTGACCTGACCTTTGTTATATATCCTGTGGTATTTTGGGCAGAGGGATCTTAAAGGTTAGCAGAACCAACACCTGGCTTTTACACAAAACCGAGGTCTGTGGTTCAGCAGAATTGAAACAGGCCTGCGTGCACGGAGGGAAGCCTCAAAGAGTACATTGTGAATATAGTTCATTTTCAGCTTTTAGTGGTGTACGAGTTCTTGTGCAAGTCCTCTGGAAGCAGAGAAGAGTTGCCCCCTATCAGGGAACTTGCTTCTGGATGCACATAGCGTGTGAAATGCTGAGTTTATCATCTACCACCGTGGAAGCTGGATGTGGTAAATCTGACAAGAGCAAACCAACCTAAACCAAAACATTTTACTTGTTGCATGAAATATTTGGTGCAATTCAAGTGAGGCTTGCTCGTGCCTAACAAAGCAGCCCCCACAGGTTAAGTGGTGGAAGCTGGTGGGGTCAGGACTTGGATGGGTTGAGATACCACGTCTTGAGCAGCACGAGTGTGGTGTTGCTGTCACCCTTCGTTTTCAGGGACAGGAGCGACTTGGGAAGGAAGCGTGGACGTGGCACTGAGGGATGTGGTTTAGTGATGGGGTTGGTAGGGCAGGCTGGTGCTTGGACATGATGATCTCGAAGGTTTCTTCCAACCTAGGTGGTTCCATGACCAGCAGTTACTGCTGCAGCTGGTCAGCACATAAAACGAATGGTCCTGCTCAGGTGCAGGGGGATCCTTAGTGGTTACAAATACCAGAGACTTCTTTTTTTTTTTTTTTTTTATGTAGTTAAGACAGGCACCTTCCAGTCCTTCCAGCTGTGGCGTCCCACAAACAGGAATGGGAAAGGAACCGTGCTTATGGTTTGGGTGAATTTGGGAATTACGTGGTAAAGCACGCACAGAGACTGCAACCTGCTTGTAGCGGCGAGCATCGGCACGTCTCGTGCGCGCCGCCTGGTTTTGGTCTGGTAGGTGGGGCCCAGCAGCAAGCTCCTGACACCAACGCTGCTGCCTGTGGGGCTTTATCTGCAGTTTCTGTGTCGGATCGGGTGCTAGCTGGCAGTCTCTGTGTTAGGAGGCTGTGTTGGAGGCGTCCTTACTTGTTCTCCTGCTTGTGCAAGCATCTTGGTGCTGGTGTACAAATGACCGGTGTGCCAGGCTTCTGCACCTGCCGGTGTGGTGGTGGGTGCCATTTGTTGTAGCTCTGCAGGAGGCTGGAGGAGAGCTCGGGGCACAGAACCTGTACGGAATCACAGAACGGTTTGTGTTGGAAGGGACCCTTGAGTATCATCTGGCTCCAAGCCCCCTGCCACTGGCAGGGACACCTCCCACCAGATCAGGTTGCTCAAAGCCCCATCCGACCCAACAAGGTGCTATTTTACTTTTGGCAACTTGATTCTTCTTGTTTCCCAGCCTCCCCACAAAGAAGAAAGGGAAAGCTTAAATATTTATGATTTGGGGGAAATAGAGTAAGAAGAATCTGAGAGTTGCTGGTATTTTATTCTCACCCAGATGTTTCACACGAGATGGTCCCTTCTTCTGTTGTCATCCCTTTGCTCTCAGGCGTTCCCACCCATACGTAGGTGCGAGGTAGGAGATCTATCATCCAACCTCCTAAACGCTTTTTCTGCTTCCTAGCAGAAGTGCTGACGTGGGTTGGATTCGGCTTGCCAGCACGGCGCGATGGTTTCGTTTGCTGCTGCCCATCGCTCCTGCACCAAACGTCCCGGCATGGGCTGACGTGCCTGTGGTGGTGTCACCCCGGATGACACACCGCCCGCTGTGCATCGCCCTGCTTTGGGTCCACCTCCTGCCAAAATCTCACACCCACTGCTCACCACAGGGAGAAGCGAGCACTCTGTGCTGTACCGGGCCTGCTTGTCTTCGATGCCCAAAGTGCTTGAGGCAGAAAAACGCTCTGCCCGCTGCGGTTGTTGACTTTCTTGGTCCTGCCGTGTGCCAGCTGCTCTCCGGGCATGTAGGCTCCCACCAAACCGGGCAGGAGCTTGGTTTGGTGTGAAGTCACCCCGTGTTTACCGTGGAGGGAGAGCATGCGGTTTGCAGTGCCTCCGCCAGGCACCACCCTGCCTATTACAGAAACTGCTGCATGTCCCCGCTGAGATAAGGGCTCCTTTGTTGCTTGGCTCTCTGGAGATGTCCAGACCTGCCTTCTGCACCAAACCTGAAAGGAAAAAAATAAAACAAAAACAGATAAAGGTGTGGGGAGGTGAGTCACAGAGGAGCGACTGGTTCAGGGCAGGGTTTGGAGCTGTGGCCTGCTCCTCCCTGCAGCCAGCAGGAGCCTGTCCCACCCGTGCCGTGCTGGGGCTCTGGATGCCCAGAGCTGCAGATCTGGATGTTAAGAGCTGAATTTTTGGGTGCTGGGATAAGGGAGAACACGGTGTGTGTGCACCCAGTGACAGTTCGGAGCAAACTCCTGTCAGTGGCTAAGCAACCGCGGCTCTGTTGACGCACGCAGATGCCCAAGTAGAATTGCAGGCGTGTTTTGCTGGTGCCTGGTAGCCAGACCAAGGTTTTGTTTAAAATGTGAAGTAGCACTGTGGGTGGGATTTTCCTGCTGTGATCCATGTAAGTGCCTGTGCTGGAGCTGCAGGAAGCCATGGGGGAGGGAGCAGCGGTGTGAAGAAGGATGTTTGGGGCTACCCTCGGCCTGCTGGCAGTGCAGCCCCCGGTGGAGCAGGTGGATGTGGCCTGGAGGAGGCTGCGGCCCATGGAGAGCCCTTTCCATCATATTTTCTCCCCCTATCCCTTTGAGGAGGGGGTGTGTGAGAGTGGTTGTGGTGGCGCTCAGCTGGGTAAAACCACCCCAGCAGGCCCTGTTTGCTCTCCCATGACCGAGAGCATCGCCGCCCGTGGTTAAGGTGCGAGGGCTGTGCTTGGATGTGCACGTGGGGAAGGGGTGGTGGTTTATAGAGATGTGTGGACATCAGCTTCTTGGTGGTATTGACCTGGATAGGTCCCACATGAGGGTGTCACCTGCTTGTCCAGGATCCAGAGCCAGGAAAGAAGTCTTGAATCACCTCTCTTCTCCCGCTCTGAGCCTGTGCTTTGTGATTTCTCCACAGTTTTTCTCTGGCCAGGGATGGCTCACGGCAGCCGTGCCACCACACCAATGTGTGCAGTTGTAGGATGGAGCCCAAAACCCAGCGTGGGAGAGGAGCCAGGCTGCGGCAGGCATCCAGCTCTTTGCCATGGCGTTACTGCAGCATGCTGTGAAGCGACTTGACTCTTCTGCTCTGCGTAACATGCAGAACTCGTACTTGATTATTTATCTGATGATGTGAGGGAAGTGCTAAGCGAGCAATCTTCTCCCCTGCAGGCTGCATGTGTGGGCTTTTGTTTTTAAGAGGGAGAGAAGAAAGATCTGAAGATACAGCAGCCACTTGATCTGCAGCCGCGCTCTGAGGTGGCTGAACGTTTGCTCTGTTGTGTACACGCTTAGTTTATCAAAAGCCTTATCGCAGAAGGAAATCGGAGAGCAGGCTCATGATTCAAACCGAGCGGGCACAGAGAGCAGGGGAGCCTGGCAGCAGGGAACCCCTGGTCCTGCTGCTCTTTTCATGGCCAAAATCTTGCTCCAAGCTCCCCTAGAGCCCTGCCTGTGTGCCCCCTGGTTTTGGCAAATACACCAGGGGACGTTTTTGTTGTGCAGAGGCTGCAGAGGGCAATGGAAACAGCTGGCTCTGGATGCACCAGGCCTTTTTCTACAGCTCCACCGCCCCGCAGTAATGTCAGGTTTCATTATGCAGCAGGTGGCTTGGGAGGAAAACTGAAAACACGAACCCTAAAGGCTCCCAGCCTGCAAAAGAAGTGAAGAGCCCTGGTGCTCTTTGCATTATATGCAAATGCTCGCTTTTTAAGTGCTGACTTCTGATCTCGGAGTGGCTGGGAGATGGCTGCTCTGTGAAAGTTGCTGCCGTGCTCCTGCTTTTTATTTGCTGTTTGGCAGCTTTGGTGCCTGTCCTGGTGTAGCTGATGGCCTTGAAACCCTTTCCAAAGCTGAATCCTGATGTCCTGAGTGCATCTCCACGCTCTCCTCACCTCTACTTCTCCTCCTTGCATCAATCCCTCCCTTGGCTTCCACAGTAAATGGCATAATGGCCTGAAAGCACAAACCTTTTAAGCAAGGCAGGCCCCTCGTGATTAATAATTTAAGAACATCTCTCAGTACCAGCTCTGGGGGGCATGAGCTGCCTCAGGGGAGGCTCAGGATTTTATTTTTATTTTAATTTTTTTTGCTGCTGCCTGCTCCTATGCAAGCAGGGAAGAGCCGAGAGCCTGTGACAAAATGTTTTTTGGGGGGCAAGGGTGCATCACCTGTGCTGCCCAGTGCCAGCAGCCAGTGAGCATGTTTAGGGGTGATGAGATGCTACAGTGCTGAGATGAAAAGCTGCAAAAAAGTGAGGGGATGACAGCCAGGGAAGGGGCTACAGAGGTAAAAAAGCAATGACATGCACGGAGAGACAGGCCTGGAAGCAAGACCAGAAAGAGGAAGGGAGGATAGATTGGGGAACATGAAGATAAAATGGGCAAACAGCAATGAAGAACCAGGATCTGAGATGTGATTCGACTGGGCTGCCCCTGGGGCTGCTGGATGTTACTCGTGGTGGGGGGTGTCTCTCCCCAGGGGAGGTGGAAACAAAGCCATAGTTTTGTAGAGTGATGATGTAAAAATTAGTAGTGATTGACTAATAAAAATGCTGTCTGGGGGGGAGGCTGAAGTGGATCCATCAAGGAGCACTTTCTGCTTGTTTATTTTAGTGAAGGGAAGGGTCTGCTGCTCCTCTGGGGCCAGGGCTGGGGCATTCCCTGCTGTGTTCCTGCCATGTCCCCAAAAGCCTCTATCCCCCCAAAATCCTTCTCGATTGATTGATTTTTAAAATCAGGACATGGTTTCTGGTGGTGTGACAAAGCACGCAGGGAACCAAACCACTGCTCCTAACACCCGGGTCTGACTTAGCCACCACGGGCAGGCGGCCGGGCGCACAGGATTTTCAGGGCCTGGCCAAACACCAGCCTCACAGCACCCCCCGGGGTGCCTGCGGCCTGTTTTGCATGGCTGCCTGCCAGGATTTGGAATAGGGACACGCTCCTGCCATCACCCAGTCCCTGAGGCGTGTGCTTGGGTTTGGGGCCAGCCCTGCGAAAACACCGGCGGGCGCCGGGCGCTGTTGGATCCGCGGGGGCCGCGCAGCGTCGGGCGGGTTGTGCACCACCAGCTCCCTCCTGGATGAGCCAGAAAACCTGCTTGGGGCTGAGTCACAGCCACCCTGCCCTGCCCAGGCCGTGTCCTTGCTCCTGCCAAGGGGCCTGGGCTGAGGGGATCAACCACTTCTGCCTTAGGGAGGAGCAGAGCAGCCGTAAACAGGCACTGGTGAGCTGAATTACAGGGAGCCCGGTGGGTTAGTGCTGGTTAACCTGCTTGCTCCGAGGGAAATGACTGGGAATCACAAACACTCTCTCCATTTAAATATTACTCATTCGTTTCAGCCTGTTGCGAGAGGGCCAGGCGGGAATGGATGCGGGAGCGAGCGCTGATTAGCGCTAATTGGCACCGCGTGGGCTGGCTGGAGCTCGTGTTCAGCCAGACCTGAAGGCGAGGGACACTGCTGGGTCACAAGGAAGATCCTGTGCCCTCAGCAAGAAGGCTGCCTTCGTTTTAAATACCACGGCCATCGAGCCAGGCACGTGAGATGCTGGGGCCAGGCTGTGATTTGTCTTGTTTGGGTGTCTCTGGTCCAAATTCACTTTGGGCATCAGTCAAAGGCACATCTGAGAATTTCACCTCTCCTCTCCAAGTGCAGCATTACCCCTATTCCAAGTGGCATTACCAGCAAAGCACGGCAACACCAAGCTGTACAGTGGTTCAATAAAGTACACAGTGCAAAATAAGAAGCACAAAACCTTGTTATGCTCCGGCGTAGCACCCAGATCTCTGTCCTGCAAGCTCAGAGGAAGGCCTTTTGCTGGCCACGTCCTCGCTCACCCGAAGACAGAAGCCTGAGCAAAACATCGTGCCTTCCCTCTGTGCCCACCAGCAAATGTCTCCGTGCCAGCCGCCGGTGGCACACACCTGCAGTTTCAGGAGCTGCGGTCGGAAGATGCCTCAGACAGGTTTCAGGCTGAAGCCACAGAAACTGCTTTTTTAAAGTCTTCTTGAATGGAGAAGACAAACAAAGGAATTATTGTTTTGTCTTGCTTGCTGATAGGTGTTTCCTAAAAAAAAAAAGTAGGAATGAAACCAGGCTGAGACAAGTGTATGACCTGCTTGTCCACTTTGGCAAGGCCATTGGTCAGATTTAGTGAGGACCTCCCTGGGCTGGCCACGTGGCTACAGGACTCGTGGAGAAGTCACCATCCAGAGGGAGGAACTGAAGGCAGGAGAGATGCAGCCCTGAGCTAAGAGGAACAGCATCACTTCTGGGACAGGAGGCAAAGCCAGGATGAATCCTCCCTAATTTGTCTGCAAGGAAAAAAAAAGCCTGCAAATTTTAACCACGCTTTCCACAGACATAAAACAGCTGCAGAAATAGGTGTGCTCCTTACTCCAGCATCTCTCTTGTATGAGCTACCTAAATACCAGTTGGTTAAAAGGACATTTATGGACAACCCCACCTAAGTTTCTCCTTCCTGATAGACTTTTCCATCTAAATTTCCTGTATTCCTTATCTACAGTTATCATATCAATTGGTTTAGCTGTAACTGATGTATCTAGAGGTGTTGGCTGTAAAACATTTAGTTGAACACCCAGAATTTACAAGGAGCTAAAGACAACACCAGTCTATTTGACCATTTATGCTGCTTTTTTTTTTTTTTCCCTCTGCAAAAAACAGCTCCTAAAAAAAGCTTTGTCACACTGGAAAAGTGGTGAGTATGCAGTACATGAAGGGATGTTTAAGTACACAGAAGATGCCTGTAATGCCTCTTTAGTCATTTCTAAATGCTAGGCACTTCGAGGAGAGCAGCTTTGCTTGCAGTGCTTCTGCCAACCTGGCAGCCAACAAGGTATGCAATATTTCAGTAGTTTTGAAAATGTGGTTTTAAAAAAATGAAAGTCAGCCTTCCTCCCTCCCGTGGTGTGTCACTGCCCCAGAATTTGCCTTAGGGAGGATCTGGCATGTCACATTTCGTAACTAGAAAGAGGGACCCGACGTCATTTTTGAGGGGTGACAGAATCCCTCGGTTGTTTCTTGTGACCTGTCTGGGGGTGTAGGAAGCACACACCAAAAGTCACTGGAGCAAGCAATTTCAGAGGCAGTTATGAAGTAAACCTGCTTAAAATGCCAGTGAGAATACGTGTACAGTATTTTGCAAAAGATTAAATGAATTTAATTGCTTGTGTTGAACTAATGCAATTCTGCAGTTAGATAAGCTGTTGAGGTATCATTTTTAAACTGGTTTCCCTTGGATTGTATCAAAGTCTGGGAGACTGCTCTAATTTCTGGCTTCCTAACCCTAGACAGAGCTTAAAGGGATGATGCAAAACCACCCCAGCTGGTTTGATGTAACCAGCAGGCTGCAAAACACCAAACTAGTCCTAGTGGGAAGCTGTCCTAGAGCCAGCACACCTTGCCTAGTTATAGGATTTGGTTATAGGATGTTGCAGGGCTCAGTTGCAGGATCAGTTTAGAGGAATGCACCAGCCAAATGTCTTTATTTTGCCTTTAATCAGTGGCAAAGGAAGATCTCATGGGTGTGCAACTAGAGGCTAACACCGTTTATCTCATGGCTTACTCTGCTGCAAGAGGAGGCTGTTTTTGAGAGCAGAAGTCCCCAGGGAGCTACCAGCAGTGCTGGTGGTGGAGGGTGTGCACGTGTGCAGCTCTGTTCCTCCCACCCACAAGTTATAACCATGAAAGTCACCAAAAACATTGAGCTGTATCAATGTCAGCATCACAGGCAGCCAGTGAGGCCCGTGGGGTGCTTAAAGCAAGTAAGCAGTGAGCAAACACTTGGGAGCCTTAAAATCCTCATCTAGTGGGTGAGTCCTCTGACTTCCACTCTTCCCTTGGATCCAAAATGTACACTTATTAATGATGCACAGGGATACCTCCATTTTCAGTTGCAGCTGCACAGTGCCAAGAAACTGGTTTTGCATCTGCCCCTAAAGCTTCCCCCAGCTGGAAAGTGCTTGGTGCTGCAGGAGAAACCTCTTGTGCAGGCACTGCTGTGCTCCTCGGTGAGTTACCACATTTCAGTGCTCGTCTTGCTGTTACTGAGCATCAGCATCATCGTCGAGCGTCATCCAGCACTTACCGAGCCCTCCGCAGCGACTAGGGGGGGTCACTTGATCCCTGCCCAGCCGTTTCATCCTTTAATTCAGGTTAATGCTCCAAAGAAATGCTGTGCTTATCCCCATTGCATAACCACACTTCAGACTGTGCTGCCCAGGGATGTTTCGGTGCCTGCAGACCTTATTTTAGCAGCAGCTGCTGTCGCAACTATTACATTCCTGGTGTCATCGTATTGATTTATTTCATGAATCAAATGGAGACAATTTCTCAATGTTGTAAGACGTAAAAATCTCTGGGCCAGGACCACATTTTATTCACAGTTATTTAAGTCTGTAGCTTATTCTACTTTTTTATTTTCTTTATCTTGCTGTGCTTTCCTCACAAACATGATCTGTAGGGTTTTATAAGAGCTGGCAGTTAACAGAGAGATCATCTTTCTTTTAGACACTTCAAGCGATGCAAGTGGCTACTCACTGAATTTTTAAACCTTTTAAAAAATAAAAGCTCCTGTTGGGAGCCTGTTCCTTTGCATTTGGGTCCAGGTCATGGTGCATGAAAGGAAATGTGAGGCCAGTGGCTGGCAGGATGGCAGAGGGATAGGCAGGGATGCTCGGGGCGAGCTCAGCACTCATCTGCACCTCGCTGGATGGCAGGGACTTGAGTGAGGATGTTTGTAACGCGAGTATGATAATGAGCCATAATTTACGTACTGGTGCTGAGTCAGAGTACATTACAGTGAAAAGATTTCCCTGCAAACATCTTTGCATTTCAGTAAGAATTTGCCTCTGGATTTTGAAAGCCACAGCAGCTGTTGCTGCCAAGCTTGTGGCCTTGCTTGCAGACCTTGCTTTCAATCTGCAAACTCTTACTTTTTTTTTTTTTTTTTTTTTTTCCCAGTACAGATTCCATCAAAGCAAATTGAAGGCTGCTGACAACAGGCTTGCTTTGCTTAGTTACTCTTCCTGGGCCCCTCAGATGTGGTCTGTGACCTCCTGGGGCCCAAAGCTGATCAGGGCCCGCAGCAGAAGACTGCACTCCAAGAGCAGCAGGCTCCTTCTCCATCGGAGGCTGAGTGGGATGGCTGTAAAACACAACAGTCAAGTTGTTGAGATTCACCGAGAAGCTAAATTTACTGCCTTGAAGTTTGCATTGCAAGCATGCCCTGAGCTTTTCCCAGACTGAGATAAGATTTTGTTTTTTTGGAAGGAAGTAGCTTCACATAGCTTCAAGTCTGTGAAGAAAACAGCAAACAGGAAAGAAGAAGAAAGTGTGGGAAGCGATGTTTTATTTCAAAATGGTTAAAGTGTGAATGTGCCCAGTTAAAGGGAGACTGTTTATAAGAGCAGAGAGGGACTAGGAGCACTCAGCCTATGGAGATCCTCCTGTTTTCTCCCCCAGAGTCTGTTCTCGGGTAGCCTACAGCCCCAGCCTTCAGGTGGCAGGGAGAAAGGGATGTTCCTCCTGCTCCTCGTGGGCACAGAAACCCTCACTGCCCTTCGTTGGCCACAGACTATGCCCAGCGGCCCCTCAGACCAGAGGGAGAGCTCTGGTGGCAGCCGTGCCACCTGCACCGGGCCCAGCAGAGCGTGAGGCCTGCCCTCCGTGACGCCTTCCAGGGCCGCTTTTATGCAGCTGGTTTGATCACGGCTGTAGGAAGATAGGAAAACGTGTCATTTCAGACCAGCTAATGAACCCCCATTTTCAGGCCTTGGTCCCTAAAATAGCAGAACAGGAAACATGAGCAACTGGCAGCATCTGAGAGCAAAGGAAAGTGGCTGCTCCGTTCCTTTATGGCCTGTCAGGTATCGGACAATGAAGTGAGAATGTGCTGGGGCAGGCCTGATGAGGTGCTCCTGCTGTCCTGCTATGAGGCTGTTTGTTTTTCCCCTATTTAAAGGTGTCGTTTGTCTTATGATGGATCCTGAAAATACCCCGGGTAACCGAATGCCTGGAGCTGGCCGGGAACCCTCGATAGCGAATTGTTATTGTAAGGTCTGAGAAACCGTTTGACATCTGGAAATTATCCACTTTACAAACATATCCTTTACAAAGAACTAATACTCCCCAGGCTTTGGGAGCGATTTCCAATATACTGCAGGGGGAAAAGCAATCTTTTGCAAAAACAGAGCGACGGAGGATTTTCGCTTACAGCAGCAGCCCTGGCGTGCAGCACCTGGCTGGGTACCGCGGGTGCTCCGACTGCTGCCAGCTGTGTCAGCGAATCCTCCCGGGCTCGCCAGGCAGGGGATGTGCTGCACCCACCCCCGGTCTGCTGAACAGATGGACCCCCGTATCTTCTTGGCTTAAATGATCTCAGTAATTCAGTTCCAGAATGTTCTCTTCGCAATTACCCCGGACAGATATGTTTTATTGCTCTTCAGAAACATTGTTAGATTCTTTTATACCACTCTCATTTTTCATAGTTTAATTGTTTCCAGCCCTCCTTACTGGAATTGAACTAAATATATATCTCGCACGGAAAAAAAAAAAAGTGAAAAAAGGTGTTTCAGACATATGTAGGAAGATGCAACTGAAAGACTGCTTTAAAGTGGTTCCAGTTCTCAATTTTAGCTTGAATAAAGTTTTGAGAAAATCTGAAATGACTTTGCAGTATACTTTGGGGAAGAAGGGAGGAACAAAAGCCATCATTCATAGAAAATCAATGCAGAGGATGGTACAATTTTCTGTTAACTCTTCATTTCAGCCGCTGAGGAACATGTATTGACTGTAGGGTGCCTCCCTGTGCTGTAGGCTCAGGGCAGATGAATTTCCCAAGATATCCACAGAAACCAGAGAGAAACGGCCATCATATGTTAATGAGTAAACGAGTAAATGATTACACCACAAAAAATATTTGTATCTTACATTTGTAAACCACATGTTTCACTGATTCAAAGCATGTGAACCAATGCTGCAACAGCTTTTACCCCCAAAGTGTTGGAACTGGTCCGTGACAGCTCTGTTACAAAACCCCTCATCTAAAAATTAAACCAGATATTGCAGTGTGGAATAGCATTAGGATTCAGGAAAGGCTCATATTTCTGTAGGGGTAATAAGTCTAATAATGACTCTTACTATGAAGAAGCTTTTATTTTTAAAAGACACACGCCCTCCTACTTCAGTGTCCAAGTCAATCTCTTCCTGCAAGTGAGAGTAACATGTCACTTCCAGGAGACAGTAATACACCATGGTAAGCATTATTTTGGATAACCAGCCTCTGGATATAATCTCTTCCTAAATCCTTCTGCATGCGCAAGATCATACCCTGATTACATTGATGTGAAGGTCTTCACAGGAAGGGGCAAGCAGCTATCACAGGCAGCACTCACATCAGTTTGCTCTGCTGAAGCTATCTACATGCTTCTTCTTACCGGCATCCTGAGCAGCCCGCTCTGCCAAGATAAGGAGTTTGATACTAAATTCAATCTTCCTGTCTGGGCTAGCTGCTTCCCCCTTCCTGTGAATGCTGTTTACATCAGCACAGTCAGGAGAGTCCTCCGAGCAGGCAGAGTGCTGACTATCCCAAAGCTTCTCTGCCTTAGCTGAAAGACTGAATTTAATTACTACCATGTACATTTAATTATCTTGTAGTAAGGCCATATTGCTCATATTTAAATAGAGATTGAAAAATTCAGTAGACACTTTATGACTCTCCTACCACCTAGTTAGCATTTTTTCCCTCTCTGTAGACAACCACATTTGAAAATAGATGTATTTAGGGTACTTGGGGCAAGAATATTATGCGTTTGTCTGACCAAGATTAAAATGTCTTCCTCCTCTCTGCCTCCCTGTTCTTTAGTGCAAGCTCCAAGGTTGTAAGGGTTTCAGTTTCACTAAACTCTCATGAAGAACTTCAAGTTCATTTGCCTATATTAGAATAACAGTTATAAACCACTGGCTAACAGGATTTTAGCAGCCCTGAATGAATGTAGCTCATACCTAAAACTTATCACTGGGAAACAGCTTTAAACTGCAAGGAGCCCGTCTCACACTTTTTAGAGGAAAACCCCCAAGCTGAAGCGAGTCGTGTTCAACTCAAATGTCCTTTTAGCACAGCATCCTCGTGCAAACAAACCAGTTCTCTCTGAGGATGTAGTTCCTCTCCCCTGCACTTGGGTCTCATTGTGGAAGTGACCGAGGGCAGAGGATGGGGGTGAATTCACCCCCATTTTTTGGGCCAGACCCCTGGGACTGCAGGTAAGTCATCCCACAAGTCTCCAGGAGGGGACACCTCCCATCCATATGAGGTTTTGTCCTTCCTGTTGGCAAATGTTTTGCAGTCATTTGAACTTCCTCCTGCAGCACACCATTTTTATCTCTTCTATTTAGGTGTGTCCGCTTCAGTTCAGAACTAAACAAACCAACGCAAACTAACAAATCAAAAAATACCCCACCCACAAAACAATACTTATTTCTTGCCTGAAGAAAATGTCTCCACAAAACTTTTCTACATGCAGCTTTTCACAGTATGCCACTCAGCCTTGCTTGTTACTACATTCTCTGCTACAGCTTCTCCTTCAACTCTTTCTCCTATAAGAAGGAAGGAAGGAAGTGAAAAAATGTGAGAGATCACTCACCTATGGTGTAACTAGGCTAAATTTAGATGATACTCACTACCAGCAAAATAAACAAGTTCTAATTTTATGTTTTAATATATATTTGTGCTCTAGTTAAAAGCACCTCAATGCTTCAGACACTGACACTGACTTTGTAACTACAGAAATAGTCCTAACTTCACAGGCTAATGGAGATCATATTTACTTCCATCTACTGACCTACTAAAGAACCTGATGAGAGTTCAAGCTGACAAAATCTTTTAAAATCCACTCTTCATCAAAACGTTATCCATGGTTAACGGCTGATGAACTGCAAGATGCAGGTGTTTGGAAGATTCCCACTGCCATTAGTCAGATGCTGTGTAGCATCTCCCATGCTCCACATTGCTCTCCTACACACAGACAGAAACAATCTTTTGGCATTTCTGAATCTAGGCTTTTTACTATTTTCTTTATAAGACCTGCCATCTTTTCACAACCTGGGCAATGTGCTATATATGTTTTGTATTGGACACTATGAGAGTCTAAATTACACAACCTTTGCTTACAAGAATTGCTTAATGACATTTTTAGGGAAAATTAACTTGGTCTGAATGAAAGGTAAATCCTGGAGGTCCACCATCATATTTGAGAAGTTGTGGCAGTCCAGTGAAGTCCCCTCTGACTGGAAGAAGGGAAAAAATAACCCTAATTTTTAAAAAGGGGAAAAAAAGGAAGACCCAGGGAACTGTCTGTAGGCCAGTCAGTCTCACCTCTGTGCCTGGCAAGATCACGGAGCAGATCCTTCTGGAAACTATGTGAAGGCACATGGAAAATAAGGAGGTGGTTGGTGACAGACAGCATGGCTTCACTAAGGGCAGGTTGTGCCTCACAAATGTGGTGGCCGTCTACAACAGGGTTACAGCATTGGTGGGCAGGGGAATAGCAACTGACATCATCTACCTGGACTTGTGCAAAGCACTTGACACTGTCCCCCATGATATCCTTGTCTCTAAATTGGAGAGACGTGATGGACAGACCACTCGGTGGGTAAGGAACCGGCTGGATGGTCGCACTCAGAGCTGTGGTCAACGGCTCAGTATCCAGGTGGAGATCAGTAACGAGTGGTGTTCCTCAGGGATCACTACAGGGACCAGAACTATCTAACATCTTTGTCAGTGACATGGACAGTGGGATGGAGTGCACCCTCAGCAAGATTGCTGATGACACGAAGCTGTGTGGTGCATCCGTGACACGCTGGAGGGAAGGGCTGCCATCCAGAGGGACCTGGGCAGGCCTGAGAGGTGGGCCTGTGTGAGCCTCGTGAGGTTCAACAAGGCTGAGTGTGAGGTCCTGTGTCTGGGCCAGGGCAATCCCAAGCACAAATACAGGTTGGGAGGAGAATGGACTGAGAGCAGCCCTGAGGAGAAGGATGTGGGGGCGGTGGTGGATAAGAAGCTCAACATGAGCTGGGAACGTGCACTTGCAGCCCAGAAGGCCAGCCGTATCCTGGGCTGCACCAAAAGCAGAGTGGCCAGCAGGGCGAGGGAGGTGATTGTCCCCCTCTGCTTTGCTCTCATGAGACCTCACCTGGAGTGCTGAGGAGCTGGGGAGGTACTGTCAGAAGTGGAGTGATAGGACAAGGAGGAATGGATTAAACTAACAGGAGGTTTAGATTAGATGTTAGGAGGAAATTCTTCACTCAGAGGGTGGTGAGGCCCTGGCACAGGCTGCCCAGAGAAGCTGTGGATGCCCCATCCCTGGAGGTGCTCAAGGCCAGGCTGGATGGGGCTTTGGGCAACCTGAGCTGGTGGGAGGTGTCCCTGCCCATGGCAGGGGGCTGGAACTGGGTGGCCTTTAAGGTCCCTTCCAACACAAACCATTCTGTGGTTCTGTGGTTCTATGATTTAGTTCTTCCACTGTGGTTGCTAGAAGATAACCAAACATACATATGTGTATAGATACACACACACACATATTCTTTAATACGCTTCCTTAGCTAAGGGCTAAAAAAATAACTGCTTCCTTATTAGTTAAGGACCACTTGAGTAATTTGGATGAAATCACACAAAAATCAAGTGAAGTTACCACAGATGTAGCTGTCCCATTTATAATTACACCAATACGAGACAAAAAAAAAAAAAAAAGCCTAAATCGGTTGAACGTAAACCTTCATTATTCTAGGAAAAAAAAAAAAAAAAGTATAAGGTTGTATTAACGAAGCAGAAGTCTGACCTGTAATGCTCAGCGGTGTTGCTCTGCCCTCTACAGACTAGATTGCATAATCACATTTTACCCCCAATGACATCTTTTAAAAGCACATCTAACATAGCAGAATTAAAGTGAATTAATGTGAATTCAACATGCATAGGAGCTACCTTCTAAACACACACTGTAACACTACAAGTCGTAAGATAAGTCAGGAGTACTCGTGAGCCAGTGTTTTCTGTGTTCTTGCCATGTCCATGTTGCACACTTGGTCTGTGAAGTAATTATGGCCTGAATAGCACCAACACCTAGAGTCCAAACTCCAAGTGGCTTATAGGAGATATTTATCACAGAATCACAGAATTTTCTAGGTTGGAAGAGACCTCAAGATCATCGAGTCCAACCTTATGTCTATTACTCTATTGTGTGCTATTCAGCATTTCTTCGTGCTGGAGAAAGAAGATTTATTCTAACTACTGTAATGTAGAGCAAATTCTTGCTGGTACTAAGAAAAGTTTTCTACAGCAAGAGCCAGGGGACAGCAAATGCTGTGATTCCTGGACTGACACTGCAATTTTAAGGGACCAGCATGAAACTAGTGGTAACCTGCCCTGACTGATACTCTAAGGTACCAGCATCCCAGTCCACAGCTTTAGCTGTGTGCCACCTCCCACAGCAATTGGCTCCACCTTCTATCCTAGATAAATGTCCAAGAAAGGTGGTGAGTGCACTTTTATGAACTTGCTGTAATTTAATGTGCTGTCCACATGTTATCTGGTAAAGAATGAGTTATCTGGTAAATCTTTAGCTCACTCACTTCTTAGGTATTTGCTACATCCCCACTGATGTGAGGAAAACAACCATGTACCTACTTGTTTCTTATGATTTGGACAATGTTTTTTTCCGCAGGGGGATTTCATAACCCTTCCAACAGAGAAAACAGGGTCCTGCAGCATCTTCACAAGTCTTCTCTTGGCTAAGAAGAACACATTAGAGTCACAGTTTACAAGAAACACAACTCAGATTTGTTCCAACTTTGCATTTTATTGATGTGTCTACATTCAAAAAATACTTAACGTACACATGACCAGTCCCAGGCATCATATGTGGCTCTCACAACTGAGCAGCACCTGACACTCCTTTATATACATCCCACACAGGTTGGCCTGTCTGTGGTTATCGGGTGTCAAACCACAGGCAAAATGGTCGGGCCCCATGCAAAAAAAGCCTGTCTGGAAGAAGAATTTGCCTAGGCAGCTCCCAACGTAGCCTACTGTGTGACTGCCACATGTGCTGGTTACATGACCTGACCCAAAGACTCACATGTCAGGAAACAAGAGAAGTGAGCAGTCCTCTAACACGTGGAAGCATCCAGTGCCTGGCATTTACAGAAAACCTTCAGTACAAAATTGAAATGGCTAATAAAAACAAAACTATTCAATTTTCTACAATGCAGAGCTTGCCATACGTAATGCTATTACACTTCTGGAAGTCAAATTTTATGGCAGGCTAATATCCTTAATAACTACTCTTTGGGGCTATATTCAGAGTCTGGGTTGGACATCCTACAAAACATGCATCTATGTTTGCACATAGAACAAGTGAGATAGAACAGCACGTTAAAATCTCATAAAGGAAAGCTATAAAAATGTATTAGGTACATCAGAATTTGATTTTTATTCAGCAGTAGTGCAGGAACACTGATTTGGAGAAGTTGGTATGACATTAAACCACTGGCTACATTTCTAAGTGGATTCTTCTTTTGTCATACTTCATTGCTTCTGTTTTGTTGAGGGATCTGCTACAGACTAAAGCTGCAGGCTAGAAAATTTCCAAGCATACCACCCAAGCCCAAAGAAAGTCTCAAGTTTTCACCTTGCCCGCTTCACAAACAGAAATGGTATTATTTCTTCTGAAGCAAAAACTGGAGGAAAACAATGGTCACATTTATACTTGTAAAACTGTTCCCCAGTACTTCCATTTGACAACAGCTGAATGGCATTCTTCAACAAAATTCTTTATATAATCCCTGCTATCTCAGATAACTGACACGGAAGTATCATATAAGGTCTGGGCTACATCTTGAGAACCTTTCTGCAATCTTATAATACCATCAAATTGACATGCAAGCTCCGATTTTACATTTCTTTACATTCTTTTCATTTGAAGGCTTTGGAGTGGTTTGTAACATCTACCACTGAAGAAAGCAAAAGCAGGGGAATCAAATACTGAAAGCCACTCTTCTTTCCAACAAAATAATTATATTTAATGACACACTAACTATTCTCAGATCTTGGAATGTGCTGAAGTCTGTAATGGAAAGCCATACAATAAGCACATTTCTGCACATTTAAAACTTCACCTGGACAAACTGTTGTCATATCCCACCACTCTAATCAAGGCCAGAACCAAGTACACTTGGATAAACATGATGAGTTCAGGGAATGCTCAGGTTCCCATATACATTTGCCAGTAAAGACTATCTTCTAACATTTTCAGGGCTCAGAGTGGTCTTAATGGTGTTAGTGATATGATTGCTTGATAACAATCTCTCAAGAGAGCACCGTGTTTCTGCAAATCTCTAGGTTAACAGAAGAATGGGGATGAGATGACCCAGGAGTATTACTGACTACTGGTGTCAATTGATACTTGTGCCAGTTGTGTTCACTTCTCTTACACTCTTAGTCCTTTTGTCTCAATTCCTTCCTAGCCTCCCTTTTTCAAGCACTTCAGGCCATCTTCTTGTCATTAAAATCACTAAGAAGGATGCCTTGAACTTTGTTTCTGCCTGGGTTGCTCCACACGCTTGGTCGTGCAAACTGTTCCAGAGGGGGGTGACTATTTCTGTGTGTTTGTTTAAAACAGGCTAGAGGAGAAATGCTTCTGTTCCAAGTCACATGAGACTGGGTCTCATGAACTGAGATGTCTGTTAGGACTTCCCCTGATTGCTGCTCACAAGTTGCAAGCCTAACTTGTTCCCCACATTATGGCACAACTTTCAGTGGAAATCCAGGCCAAAACATCCCATGGGGCTACTTGGTCATCAGCCTCAAATGGCCTCGGGACAGGTGAGCCACAGAAACTTTGCACTTTTTGAAATTCATTCTTCTTCAGGAAGAAGAATGGATTTTCTTCTTTTCCAGAGCTTGCTAGTAAATTAAGTACTACTGCTGTGTTCTTCTCTACCATGACCACACTGGTGTTCTCCAGTAATGGAAATCCCTCAGACACACCTGAGAAATCTTAGGAACACTTATTTCCAATATTGGACTGCAGGTCATCCACAGGCTCTAAAAAACACTCACAAAAGTGTAAGACACAGAGTACATTATGCCTCTGGTCACTACCAGGATCTGCTCTTTCCGAGGGGTACAGACAAGGCTACAGATTCAAGAGATGACTTCTGTAAGAAAGACCATGCAATTATTTTGAAAAAGCTCAGAAAAAGAGCAGATTGATCATGAACGGATTAGGGCCATGAACAAAACTTCACAAAAACTGGAATGATCTGTATCCCTACAATTTGTACAAAGCAAGTGATTTTGAATGTATTGGTACAGTTTCACATACCAAAAACACAAGCAGACTTCCCATTTTGGGACACTTTTCAATGTAATGATTACCAGCACTGGTAATCCTTACCTTCTTTCTCCTCTCCCCAAATCCAAATCCATTTCCTGTGTTATTTACACATAATGAAAAGAACAAGCTCATAAGCTACACAGTATTAATTGTAATCAAGACAATTCACCAAGTAACAAGATACTGGAAGTAGTTTTATGAAGTTATTGGGGGAAGGGAGTGTGTCGCAACAGGACAGTTACACTTTCTGAATATGTACTATTTTGAAGTGAAGCTGAAGTGAAAACTAAGTGAAACTTAAAATGATAAATTTGAAATTCAGTGGGGATATATATTTTTTCTCACTCTTCAAAGCCTGTACCTTTTTTCCCTTGAAAATATTGATAGGTGTCATATACTCTTCAGAGTAACTTTAAAATTATAAAATATTTAATAATTGCACAATAACCTGTTCATCTCTTGCAGTGAAGACTGAAGGGAAGTCCAAGAAATTCACTGTAGTAAAAGTCCTGCGTCAGCAGAAAGCGCTTTGAAGAAAGCAGTACAAACTGGAAGGAAATTTCCAACACCTGCAGTTTTTGGCTGGTGTTGACTAAAATAAAGTTTTGGGGTGTGCTGAAACCTCTGAGATGAGGGCTGATCTCGCAGCATACTTTTAAAGATATCTACAACCATTTGTTCATTAACAGCTACGAGAAAAGCAGAACAGTATTAATTTCTGTGTAGAAACTCATATGCTTGTGTGAAATGGCTGTATCTTGGCCCGCTGTTTTCTTTGAGTCCAACATTTTGCAGACAGGAGAAATAAGGCTCTCTTCCAGATAAGAGGAACACGCTCTTTGCCCTGTGCCTTAATCTGTTGATTTCCTTCCTTCCTTTAACACTGTTGAATGTGAGCTTTAACCTCATTTAGTCTCCAGAAAGCCTCCAAATTGGTTGCTTCTTCCATTAATTTAACTCCTCATATTGCTTGAAAGACAAAGTGAAAAGATGCTTTTGGATTGAACTCTGGGTGTTGCCATCTATTTCTAGATACAAATATTCAGGTTTCCATCTGTTGTCTGAAAACTGTGTAGGAAACAAAGCCTGTGACCTGTTTCCATACAGAATCAGGTGCCACACACAAGAAGACTTCATTCTGCATGTTTACCACAAACCCACCGAAGCTGCTGGTCTGTTTGGAGGTCAGTTAATTCATCAATGGATCTCCAGCTGCACTGACAAGCGTATGCTCGCGATCCTTTCTTCTTTATCATCTTCGCTCTTAGTTTACTGAGCTCAGGCATGTTATTCCTGTCAATCAAATGAGTTCAGTTTAGTATCATGCTTTTTTTTTTTTTAAAGAAAAAGACACACAAGGCCATTTGAATTCAGAAAAGCTCTTAAGAACATTTCTTAGTACCACTGTCATGAACAAATTTAGAGATAGGCTTAAGTTTTGTTTTGAACACCATCCTTTCTTGAGAGCAGAACTCAGTGTGTAGTTTCTGTATTCTCAGATCAGCTGAAGTGTAATCTTTTTGTAAGCAATGTCCTCAGTTTGGTTCAGAGATGCTCTTTCAGCCTCCAAAGAAAGAGATTGGAAGAAAACCAGGTAGAGTCAATTGTCTTACCGAGAAATTATCCAAAAATGTATTAGTCTTATTAAGCTTACTGTAAAACTCCCTATGCAGAACGGGTATAACTACAGGGATAAAAATGTTATTAGTAGCTGTTTCTCAAGTTGGTCATCAAAGTGACTGAAATGGCCACAAGAGAGAAGAATGTACATCAAACCAACAATTATTCCTGTGCAAGCATCCACCACTCGCATTGTGTCATTATGTTGTTTATTAATTCAAGATCTCAGAACCAAGGAAATTTAGCCTTTAAGTAAACAAAAGAATTATATTTTCATTTAAGCTTTCTAGCGACCAAACTCATCTCAGGAGACTACTATGCATTTTTACATTTGTTTTACATATTTTTTTTTTAAATACTGAGAAAAAAAGATTTTAATTCATTGAGAAACACAGGTTTTTGAAACTGGAGGGAAAATACAGGAAAAACCTAAAATGTAGCATAAGAAAAATAATGGAAAAGGAGATATTTATCCACTACTGTTCTGTTCCAGACGTTACACCCCCTGGTGGCCAAGAACATACCCTGAACACATCCACTACCTCCTTGTATGAACAGGCACATAAAGAGAATTCACCAAAACAAGGGGAAATTAAACTTGATGTCTGTATTTGGAGCATGCCTGGTACACTACATGTCACTAAGCCTTGGCATCAGATAGTTTTAGAGAAACTGGACAGAAGAACCCCTTAATTATAAGTCTTCCCAAAAAATCAAAATGATTAAAGACTTCACTATATAACAAGAAAACTAAAATCCCACCTCTCCAGTTGTTTCAAAAAGCAGCCTGTTAAGAAACCAAACTATCTTTTTTACTAAACATGACAGCATAATGCTTGATAATGGAAAAAAAAAAAAAGCTGACTTAATTGTAGTTTGTGTATGAGTAAGAATATGGTGAGAAGTACATGCTGGTATTTCATTTATTTTTTGGCATCCTGCAATGGGACATCAAGGCCAACACATCACACAGACTATTTTCTTATTTCAGCAGTAAAGTTGCCTCTTGATCTATCAAAACTGAATTATTTTTAAAAACTGAGAGGGACAGTGATGAGGAAGAAATGGAAAGGCACAAAAACAGATTGTGGAAGATTGTGGAACAGATTGTTACACCCCTCTCCCTGCAGACTTTCCCACCTGATTACCAAACAGTTCCTTATTAGTTAACATAGGGCTGCTACGGAGTTTTCACATTTCTTGTTCCCATCTAGCCCTGAAGCACAGTAACATCATACTAATACCAAACCCACCTGAGACGTACCTGAAAAAAAGATAATCACAGGACTGATCCCAGATGTAGTCATTGAAAAGTGACACGCGGAAGTCGCAAGCAGTACAACGTAGCTGATCACACGTTCTGGTCAAAGACAAAAAGACAGGAATCTCCAAGAGCTTATTATAATCAGAGAAGATACACAGATCATTGCTGTTTTAAAACCAGACACACTTGGAAATACTAGAAGCAAGGTTAACCTGTAATCTTAATTTTTCATATATCTGGCACATTCATTATGTACACGTTCAAACCATATGATCATGTATTCATTTTTACAGGTTCCTAACCCATGGAATATATCAAATAAACTGATGTTCTCCAGATATATTCTTTTTCATCCTCCTCACTGGTATTGTACCTGACCACCATCCACATATGCATAACTGCATAATTACTTACTACAAAAAATCCTTGATATAAATGCAATGATGTTCTACTGGATACTGGACACACGTATTTAAAGCACCTTCCCTATGGTTAAAGTACCTTTCCTGCAGTTACAAAGCACTCTGCCTGTCTTCGGTTGAGGCTCTGGGCTGCCTATCTTCAGTTCACGCTCTGGGATGACTTAAACCAGCCTAATGTTTAAGTGTCATACTCAGCATCACACAGAAAGCTGATGACAAGCACAAAAATACAATACTCTACAGCAGAAATTTCCTTAACTACATGATTTGATTTATTGGAGTCTCTTGTCTCATATGCACACATTTTTCAACTCCTCAGATAAGCTAAAGATTTTGTGATCAAGAGCAGAGGACTGGAAGGGATGAACTGACAGACTGCAGTTACAGGCAGTCATTCAAATGAATACAGGGCTGTCCTGTACAGTTCAAACTCAGAACTCTGTACCACCACAGAAACACAGCTGTGATTAAAAATAATGATAAAGCAAGTAGAATTTTTTTTTTACCTTTTTGAAATATTTGTTCCTATGCCATTCGGTGAAGAGCTTCCACCCAAGTACACTGGACAGCACCTATATGGATTTCAGAAAAAAAAAAATCACATTATAGCAAAACATGTTGGAAAAAGTAATATAGCTTCCTGAACAGTTACGTGTTACACAGCATTGCCTTTTCAGCAAGACTTCATCTATTTTTTTAAAGACATAGTGTTTCTAAGATAGTATCTACTGAATACAAGCAAAACATCCAAATGCTTACAAACTACTGAATTTTAAAAATTCCATTGGTAAGATGTTCAAAGAAAAACTTGATGATAACCACTCTATGCCTAATACATGTGATTACATATTGCAGGTTTTGACAGGATGCTGTCGTTCAATAATTACCTGAATTGTAAATAATTTTGACTACATGAAAACACATCAGTAATTCTTCAAAATTAACTTTCTATTTATCTTTATTTTTACAGAAAGTTTCTCTAAGTACTCAGTTTTTTTCTTAGTTAATGTCAGTACAAATTAAACATTAGTAATACTACCTGGCTGCAAACAAGCTATAATCAAGCTGCGTTCAACTAGCCAAACATTTATCACTTACCTTCTCCTATGAATCTGTACAGCAGCACTATTGTTCTGAGGTGTGAGTCTTGCAGAATTACATTTCAATTTCTGTTTAAAAAGCAATCAAAGAATAAAAGGCAGCATTTCAGCATTAAAACAAAATTCTGTTTTACTTAAAAAGCAAGAGCCAGAAAATCTCTGTAACAGAAGCTGGGGACTAAGAGTTTGTAAGGCTCTTTTAGACAAAATCTGCTGAAGTTACAGATGGATAGGTAACAAGGCTTCTCTTAATCTAATAATTCCCATCTCTGCTTGAAGGAACACTATGCAATCACTTTGACTTCACACCTTCTTTCTAGTAATTTTGCCTTTAAAAACATATTTAATTTAGGAGTCCTCTCCCTCAGTGTTTTTGAGGTTTTATTGAAAACACACCAAGGTCTTGTATTATCAGAAGGACAGTGTCTTTGGAAAGTTTATTTGCTGCACATAAAACAGGTTATCAGAATTATAAAATACTAGAATTATAGATCCTAAATTGGAAATCCAAGGGATATAAAATGATAAAATTATACACATTTACTGACAGGTGTACTTTGCTCTCACTAAGATAAACTTACTGTGGTATACAAGCATTTTTTGTTGGCTCAGATTAAGTCATCCTGTAAGGAGCAAGGCCAAATAAAATGAAAACAATCATGTTACAAAATTAAAGAGAATCTGCACATGGAGTTGTATATATAGGAAGTATAAATCAGACAACTTTCTACTGATGATATCTAAAAGAAAACCATTTTCAACGCCTTCTATCACTCTCTTTTTCAGACTGTCTTGACTGTAAATTGGCAGCTTCATCTCCACCTCCTGCTGCCAAACACCAGAAGTCATTTGCAGGTGGCACAGAGTGGTTGGCATGGCTGGTGATTGCCTGCCATTCACAGGGACCTCAACACTTTTCCTGTCAGTGGTCACTACAGCGGAGAGCCTGGCTCCTTGTTTGCTACCCCATCAAGTATTTACATACTGGTAAGACCGCCTCAAGCCCTCTCTTCCCTGGGCTGAACACACCCAGCTCTCTCAGCCTCTCCAAAAGAGCTCCAGTCTCTTAATCATCTCCATGGCCCTCTGCTGGTGTCTCCAGTTGCTCCATCTCTCTCTTGCACTGGGGAGCCCAGAACCAGACACAGTACTCCATCCAGGTCTGGCCTCCTGGACATGTCTGGAGTGCTGTGCTCAGTACGAAATAGATGTGGACATAATGGAATGGGTCCAGCAAAGGACCATGAAGGTGATTAAGATCTTTAGACCACTTGACATACAGATAGAGGCCAAGAGAGCTGGCATTTGGCTCTGACATTTGCCATTATGCTCTATCCTGACTTAGCATTTCCTTTAATTGCCAGTTACTGCCTGCATAAGAACATCTCTTATATCTCTCCTGTTCTTCACTGTAGAACTGTTGTGCTTTCCTTCCTGTTTTATTCTCCAAGTTTATCCTACAGCTTATTTTAATTCAATTTTGGTTTAAACCAGTTTTAGCTAGTGGTGCTTTTCTTTCCATCGCTGAACTTCTGCACTTCTCCAGACTCATACTCACCGGAGGCATTTTGGCAAAGCTGTCGTTGCAGATTTCATCAATAACGTCATCTATATCTTCATCACTGCTGCCAGGACTCACTAACATTTTAGCTGATCTGAAAAACAAACACATTAACCTCCATTTTGTAACGTGATCAGAGCCGTTATAAAGAACTGACAGTTAAAAACATAAATTAGTTCAATTTTTCCTCTAAAATTACTGCACAATCCAAGATAGGCCATCCAGATCTTGACTTTCAGTCCTTGTTGAACTGTCCTATCCCATCATAAGCCTTCTTTTTGCTTATTTTCTTTTATTTGGAAATAAAGAAACAAGCAAAATAAAGCAAGCTTGAATAAAACACTGATAATATACCCCATGCTGCACATACTGAGGGTTATTGGGTTATTTGTACAGCCCTAATTTTCACAGAAATCTCTAAAACATGGAAATAACGCTCTGAAATTGGCAGGCTTTATGCCTCACTCATCCCTTCTAATGGGCTCAGGTAATGGACATTGTTCCAGGTGTCCAGAAGCCCCTGATGGAAATGTAGCAGACTTTCACGAGTCAGCACTGAAAATGGTATTATTACTGTCCCTGTGGAAGGGTCGACAAGGCTGCGTAACATAAATCAATCTTAAAAGCTGATGGTGCTAAAATACAGCAGTAATACACAGCAAAAGTGGCAGCTGTGTTTGGAGGGATGTCTGTTTTTGCTGTATGCAAATTTGAACTCGTTCCTCAGTATTGTGTTTGGAAGCAGGGCAACTTGTTTTTGAAACAGTAAATCTGCTTACTAAAGCCTGTGCCTTCAACCTGGCAATGCACAGACCTTCCCATAAAAAAGAACAAAAACTTTTTATTTACTCTATTCAAGTGCAGCAGCAGTTTGAACTTCTTTTATAATCCATAATTTATAATTTATAAACCTCAGAGCTCTTGTTAGCAATTCAGAATGACAAGCTCAGCTGATATTAGAATATAGAGCAAGACTACTCACACCTACTATTAATGGATTAATTGCACATTAATCCTTACAAGCTAGATTAGTGAGGCTGGACACATTTGGCAAGTTCACCTTTCTTTGCCTGTTTGTAAGGGGATACTCATGTTATGTGCAACTGTACTGTCATTCAATATGATTGTAATCATATAAAAAAATGGGCCATTTCACACAGCTGTCCACAAGAAGTTGTGCTCTCTCTGCTGTTTCAAAAAAGATGATGCAGTGCATATTGTGATGGATCTGAAGAATCTGAAGTGACAGTGAGGACTGCACAGATCACGGTTTCAATACTTCAGTAAGAGTAGACTTAACTGAGGAAGCAGTGAGGGTCAATCTCCTTCTTAAAAGCCTCAAAGGATAATAAGAAACATATTCCACTGTGGACCTACAGTCAGTGAAAGAATCCAGCGAAGTCAATGCCAGGCTGCTAATGTTCTGGCAGAAAGCTGCTTCACAGGCAATGCTAGCTTTCTTTACATTTATGAAATCAGACAGTGTATATATGTATGTTCTATGCAATGAATAAACGCACAACCAGAATTCATACTTTAGTAGAATCCGTGCCACTCTTACAAACAGCATCTGTTGGAAAAATGGGTTTGAAACATGTTTGTACTTACTGATTTCCTCGTCAGCACAATACACAACTCATAAGAATTGTGACTGAATTAGTGAAGGACACATTGCCATTTTGACTGTAATACATTATGACTGTAAAAGCTGTGATAAAAGTGAAAAAATGTAAAAAAAAAAGATATAGCTACAGCAGAGATGTTTTGAATTTGAATACTTGGCATAATCCAGTCAACTGAGTGCTGACAACTGTTTAGCTGCAACACGGGTAACAGTCTCTCTCAAACAAAACTAGGAAATTCAATACGAAAATACTTGTATACAGTAATTCTACAACACTGCAATCCCAGAAAAAAAGAGGAGTATTTTGACAACTGCTTGGGTACTGAAAGGAGGCATCACCTTCAATTTCGTAAAGCAACTGGCAGACCCATGTAAAAGGACTCCGTGGCCAAAATACTGCAACAGGCAGTAATTTTATAAAGTTTAAGATCACAGAAAGTGTGCTGGTGGTGAAGCAGCAGTGCTTTAACACTGAAAAGGGGTTGTGAAGGAATTCCTGCCAACCTGTATGCATTTAGAGAGATCACTGGCGTGTTGTTTTCACTCAATTGTGAAGTCATGTCACCTGAGCCTGCTGTTGGCGAGTTCTTTGTCAAAGAAAGAGAGGCCTGATATACCTCTGCATCAGCAAAGCCAATCTTGAGAAAGAAAACTGTCATTTTTTAAAAGTTCTAATAAGATTGACTTAATTCAGATGTTCATTAAGCAAACAAGGAGGAAGTCCAGCCTTGTGGCCAGACGTAGTGGGCTTGTTAGTCCTGAGCCAGTCCTTCGGCTCTTCAGGACTGGGAAGATGTTCAAGATGGGAACATCTCCAAGATGTTTCAGCCTGGGACACCTGCATCTGCTGCTGACCTCTGGAGGGGGACAGGTGACAACCCCGGAGGTGGCAGGGAAGCCTGAGGGCAGGCGGTGGTGGCAGTGCCCGAAGGTGTTGGCACAGGAGCTGTCGTGTTGAGCATCACTGAGTTTGAGGTAAAGGTGTACAATGCAAGGTAGGGGCTTACTCTAGAGGATTAGTAGAAAAAGTGTTAAGAGAGCACGTAAGCAATCACATAATCAACGGAAGGACACATTTGAGAATGTTTTATCTACTGATACAGATCCTCCTGTTACAAACTGCGGGTCTTGCACTTATTTTACTTGTCATAGGGTCGGCTACAGAGCCAACCACCGCCCCTTTGCAACTCGCAAGCAAGCTGATGTGGGTTTAACGCCACTTTTACTCCGATTCTCCTGAGGGACAAGGATGAGCAGAAGCAACAGGGCTTGCGAGCACACCACTCGGGTGTTTATAAACAGATCCCCGCAGAGTCTGACCGGCGCTCCGGGTCCTTCATCGCGGTGGATCTGAGCCCCGGCACAGCCCCGACCCCTTCCCGCTGGGCAACACTGCGCCACCGGGAGATGCGTGAAGGGGAAATACCCACTCAGGACGCTAACCTGCCCTTCGCCGCCGCCCCTTCCTCCTCCTTTTCGCCCTCCTCATCCTCCCGGCCGCCTCGCAGCGGGCCGCGGGCCGCCCCCGGCGCCGACAGGCGGCAGAGCCGCGCCTCCACCTCGTCCAGCAGCAGCTCCAGCTCGTCCGCCATCTTGCCGCCAGCGCCACCCGCTGCCACCCCCGCCGGCAGGGGAGGAGCCCCCGAGCCCGCCGCGGTACCGGGAGCACGGGGAGGGACCGGGAGGCGTCCCCAATTCGGCTGCCGTGCAGCCTGTAGGGCGTGCGGGAATTAAAAAAAAAGAAGTAAATGGGGAGTTAAAAGGTGCACGGAGCTCGGGGAGCTCCGGCCGTAGTCGGCAGGATTCGAACCTGCGCGGGGAGACCCCAATGGATTTCTAGTCCATCGCCTTAACCACTCGGCCACGACTACACATACTGGCGGATCCCCTCCCGGCACACTATGTCTGTCGCCTCCCGGGACGGGGCTGGGCGTTTTGTGGTCAAAACTACAGGGGTGTAGGCTTCGTCTGTGAGGGTGAACTGAAAAATATAAAATAGAGGCGCATTTAAATGCTTAACGCGCTTTTTGGGTCGCTCGGTCTGTTGTGTGTTGGTCTGTTTGGAACAAAAAGGAAAAGGATTTTCTTGGGTTGCTGTGATCATGAAACGGCCCAACTTCGCTACATCCCCCCAATAAATGCCTCTTTATTTATTTATTTTTTTTTTTCTTGATTTAGATGCACTTGTCAAGAGAAGGGACTCAGTACCTAAAAACAGGTACATTCCTATGCACATATCCCAGTCAGCCTGCAGGGAACTCATGGGAAGGCTTTGGCATGGCTGGAAGGACGCTGGTGGCACCAGGCTGGGGCTTCTGGATGGTTCTGGCCAGTCTCAACCAGTTCTGGCCAGTTGCAGCCAGTTCTGGCTGGTTCCAGCCAGTTTCATCCAGTTGTGGCCAGTTTCAGCCGGTTCCAGCCAGTCTCAGCCAGTTCTGGCCGGTTCCAGCAAGTTCCATCCAGGTCTAGCTGGTTCCAGCTGGTCTCACCCGGTTCTGGCTGGTTTCTGCCAGGTCTGTCTGGTTCTGGCCAGTCTCAGCTGGTTGCAGCCGGTTCCAGCCAGTTCTGACCAGTTCCAGCCAGCCTCAGCCAGTTCCAGCTGGCACGCCAAGCAAAGTGGCTGTGGGCAGGCTGTGACCTGGTAATTAGCAGGTTCTCAATCAGCACTGAGTGCCCCAGCCATACACAGTGTCTTTAAAGGGCTTTTTAGGAGATACCTTAATCAAACTTTTTTTTTTTTTTTTTTTTTTTTTTTTTGTTGAATGTGCTTTATGTAGGATTTTTAAGCAAACCCCTATAAAAGCAGCATTTTGCCTGTGTTAAGCACAAAACAAGGCACTGCCATCCCTGGTCGGCTGACAGAAAGCTCAGTGCTCGCCCCCCTCACCAGGACCGTGCAAAATTTGTGATGAAGTGGGGGCTGCAGTCCTTAACAGCTCCAAGCAAAGCCTCTCGGTTACAAGGTGTTTTACAATCCTCCTGGCATTCCCTGTAATGAGCTGCAAGCCCTGTTTGAATTCCCTCGTACTTAAGCTTTTATTTATTTGTTCCATTTTCCTCCCCACGCATCTCGGGGCTCCTTTAATACCCCAGCCGGTGCGATGGCAGCGCTGCTTGGGGGATGTGTTGGGTAGAGCAGTTGTGAGCCTTCCCTGGGTTGATGTGATGGAAGAAACTAAATAGCGTTGATGCTGCTCCAGCTCTTTTAAGTGGTCCCTTGGTTGGGACTCAGTGTCATGTAGGTAAATTCAATCCAGAAGAAGCGGATTTTTTGGTGGAATTTTTACATTCATCTCTCGCAGCTGTGGAGAGTTTAAACTAATCACAATTCTCCCTGGTATGCTATCATCTCTGTAATTTGAAAAAGGATCAGGAGCCCACAGGCTTGGAAAATCTTGAAGAAACTCTTGTCCTGAAATACATCATCACATGTGGAAAAGACCACTTGCTGCATCATCTTAAAGGAGCTTAAGAATGCCTAAATCCAGTATCATTCTGGCATTCTTTCAAATGGCCTTAGAAATCCGAGTACATTCTCTTTTGACTGCAAAACAGCTTCTTTCCTTTTCCATCAATACTGTGGCTGTCAATGTGTCTGCTGTAAGGTGCCAAAAATGTATGGAGTGTCTCTGGGATAATGGTGCCAAAATTGGGGTGCCTCAAGGCCTTCCCCCATGAACCCACTGCAGCATTTACTCTGTTGGAAAGCATTTGAAAAAAAAAAAAAAAAAAAAAAAAAAAAAGAGGCACAGATCTTTAAAATTCCTCTGCAAAGGAATAAAAAAAAAACCTACAGAGATTATTTTTGTGCAGATTAGTGCCTGCTGTTTAGATCCTTGTTGTTCAAAACTTCTGAAAGGCCCAAAGCAATCAAAGAGGCTGGGTCAAATTAATTCCAGACCAGTCCCTGGAATCACATTGAGGTGAAGCTGACATACTGGGCCTTCAGCTAAGCTGTGGCTGGGAGAAGTATAGGAGACAGGAGTTGAGGTCACATCCTGAATTTTGCCCTCTCTTAGGAGATGAGTGAATTAATTTGCGCAAATCATGTCTCTTGCTGACTGCATGGGGCTTGTATCGGTGCAAATAGAATGGTTACTGACTGCTGAGGTCTGGAAAAGTGTCAATCTCAAATGCAAAACAATCATTTTGTCTGGCAACACTTTTAAAAAAAATTATTTAAAAAAGACTCTTCATAGTGTATCCTCAGGAAGAGAGGACAGAAAGCTGGAAGGCTGGCCTGAGTAGAAGCCATCATGGTCTCTAAACCACAAGCCACTGCAAGCCTTCTCAGCTGTGTTGATAAAACCAGCTTTTGCCACCACAGTGATGAAGACAAAATAACTTCCTAGGGCAGAATGTTAATTTACCTCCTGTGTTTTCTCTGGGAAAACAAAGAGAGCCTTAACTGAAGTTGATCAGAGCTTTCCTCAGCGCCCTTCTCTGAATGAGCGATCTCTGGTGCTCAGGCGATGATAAAGGCTGGCAGAGCTGGGAAGTACCGAAGCTGCCATTTCCTCTGTGCTGTGCTACCTGCAGCCAGCCAGGAGGGAAATGAACGCAGGGAGGCCTTCTTCTTGATGTGGTGATGACATGTTGCAGCCCTTTCTACATTTCCAGCTTTTGCCCCAGAAGCTGGGGTGGAGGCAGGAGCACAGCAGCTGCCTGTCCCCAAGGTGTTGTGCTGCCTTCAGCAAATGTAAACGGGTCGTGCCCCATTTTCCAACCAGTCCAACTTCTTGCGCCCAGTCACGAGTTATTGCTCTAATCCTGTTCCTGGTCACACTCCAGTATAATATCATTTTGAGTGACACCACGCTTATTTTCCAGTAGTGGTGCAGTGCATTAACACAAGTAAATTCAGGCTGAATGTAGATTCTTGGCCGTAATTTAACCAGTAGTAAGCATTTCTGTGGATGAAATTATTCTCTGTAAAGATATCAGATTGGGAGACAACTTCTTGAAAGACTGCTTGGCAGCGAAAGTAGCACTGTGTGCAAGATTCCTAGTGTAATGTTATTAATTTGTGATGTTGAGAGACAGCCTTGGATCAGAGGACCGTTTAAGCTGGAGGCCAATTCAGTCTTGGACTTCACTGTTGATCCTTCCATCAAAGGTGCCAGCTCAGAGCGTGGATTTTCAGCTTGGTTTTCTGGCACAGCTGCCTCACCCGTGAGGACCAGACTGGCATTAGGACTGGAACAACTTGCAGTTACTTCCAACCTTTCCTCAGATTAATCATTGCAGGCTTAGGGTACGTGAGCAGCCATCACCTGGTTCCTGGACTATCCACTTCTCTTGCATAGGGAGATATTCCTGAGGAGATATTTCTGAGGAGAGCAGCTAAGTGTCCCCAGTGGCAACCTAAGCCCTTGTTGTCAGCACTATACATACTTTTGGATGTTTTCAGCCACACGTGCCCATTTGCAAATTAGTCTAATAGTGTAGCATTTACCTAGGGAAGGATAAAGTTTTCAGGTTAGTATGCAAAGCAAATAACCACTTGTCTATGAGTCTTTTTATGAACCTGGTGTAGCCTTGAAAACTGCCTATAAACATGACATTTCTATTTCCAAGAGGGCATAACAAACACTGGAAAGTCATTTCTAGAAAAATAAAAAACAACCCAAACCTTTTAGCTTCTAAGGCAGTGTATCAAGACAGTCACACTTGCAAATCAATGATAATGATGTGTAACTTCAAATAAAAATGGTGTTGCCAGGCACTGCGTGGCTTTGCTGCACCTGCATTCTCTGGCACCGAGGGTGTCTGTCCCTGTAAAGTGAGGCAGAGGGAGGCACGTAGTGATAAAGCAGGGTAATGCAGGGGAAGCATCTCATCACAGGGAAAAAATGTTTCAATCTAGAAGATAGAAATAATAATTAGTAGTAAATATAAAATAACCAGCAGGCCAGGAAGGACCAAAGCTGTGGAACATGAGTAGTAAGGAGCAAGCGTCCAGCAGAGAGGACCGGGGGCTATTGTGGAAAAATCCTACTTGCTGCCCATTGCACAGCTGCGGCGAGAGACAAACAGCATGCAAGGCCATCCTAGCTGAGGGACACGAGAGTCGAAACCAAAGCAGCGATAGTATTACACCACCCTTGCCAAGGCTGGAAAATGTTTTTCAGGGATGATTCTCCAGATGAATTGTGAGCTGGGAACAACGAGCCAGTAAGCCACGGGGTCGTGGTGTGAGTATGCACGTGAAGGGGAAGTTTGCTGTTTGTATGAACTCTAGCTGATTTTGTATTATTTTGGTTTTGGGTACATTTGTGGCTAATCCTGCAAATGGATATAGCTTTCATACACTCCTTCAGCAGCTTGCCCTGCTAGAAGAACTGAAGCCGAGAAATGCTATCATTTTTTGCCACAGCACTGCCTTAGCATGTGCCTTTCTGTCAGGATGATGCTGTGCATCAACAACCACCACAGGAGAACCCAGCCTTACCAATGCAGCTGAGCACATAGCAGGAGGGGACCTGGAGGGAAAGAGGTTGCCCCCCCAGAACAGTGCCAAGCAAGAGGCTGAGCCATGCGACAGGCACAGGCTACAGTTAGGGCCAGCAATGTGTAAAGGAGCTGCAAGTGCTCTAATATTTCTGTATCTGCTGATTTGTCTGCTTTGTCTTTTCCACATTGCTTTCTTGCTGCCTGAATGTCCACATCTGATCAGGCTCCTCTGCAGGCCCCTCGGGTGGTTAAATCTTGGTGGGGGGAGCAGTGTAGGGGTAGGCTCATACCTGCTTTTTTGGCAGCCCAGCCCAAAGGCTACATCTTCAGGCACAGAGGAGAGGAATTTAAAGAAGATTATGTGGTCAAATCTGAATCTATGTGCTGTGTGGCTTCTCTGTCCACCTGTAACTGTGGTAAGTACCAGGGTGTCTGTCTCTTCTGTAGCATTTAGACATGGGTGCTCTCTTGCCTTGTCTTTCACTTAGCCTGCCAGCTCTTTGGCCAAAGCTTGCTTTTGCCTTGACAAGACAGTAAAACTTTACCTGTAGGTAATTTCTGTGGACTAGAACAAATCAGTATTTTCTTGGTCTAGCAATTCAACATGGTTTTACCTAACGAGTTTTGGATCTTGTTTTAAATGCTTTATGGATCTAAGCAGGTCTTGTGATATTTTACTTATTTATTTATTTTATTCTGGCAGGCATCATGTGTGTGGTAAAGCTAGCAGTTTGAGATATTCTAGTTTCAGAGCCCTCAGCAGAACAGACTCAGACATTTCTTCCTTAGTCCCCAGGATGCTGCGTATCAGGGGGAGTTGGAGGTGGCACTGTTAAGTTGGTGCTCTCACATAGGAGGTTCTGGATACATTCCTTTGTTTGACTGCATAATATGTACCTGGTTTCTGGTACAAGAATGCTGGTCAGTGAAAATACATGTTAGACAGAATCATGTATTACATGAATGCTATTTGCATGTGTGACTTTGTATACATACAGTCTTCTGTTAAAATGACTTAGAAGAAAATCAAGGGGAGCAATGCCTTTTGCAGTTTCCTTTTAACACTTCTTCTCTTGGAGCTGGATAAACGCTAAAAAGAAACCTTCATCTCTGTAAGTCAGTAAAAAGCTTTTAATTTTGGGCTTGAACAGTTTTGTTCCAGTTCAAATATCGAACAGTGTAGTTTTCTAAAGGGGGAATGATTAAAGGTGAAGTCATAGAAAATAAAAGCTAGAACCCCACTGGTTTCAGTGGTGTCAGGGTGTCACATTGAAGGTGAAAATCCAGTCCATCTAATTGGAAGTTTCATTGCTTCTTGCTTGAGAACACGAACTGGTGGCTCTGCTTCCAGCTCCAAGTCTTGTCTCCCAGCAGAGGGCATTGCAGGGTGACATTACTGTTTTTAGAACAAGCTGGCAGAAGGTAAAGTGAATTTCAAGGAGCTGTTTGACTGGTCTAAAATTTATTTTAATGACCTCCACTGGGAGAGTAGATTATCAGTCATTTAAAACTAAAGATGCTGCTAGTGAACTGTGTAGGTGGAAGATAAAAGGAATTTTTCCTTGCATTCTGAAAAACCTTTATGCCAGAAAGAGAAAACTAGTGCCAGAAAGTGTTTGCTCTTCAGAGTCTCTATCACACAATTTATTTTCCTCTCTTAAATGACACTGTAGGCTGAACTGCAAAGGCTTGTTTCAGGCTCAGACCCTCCTGACATTCGGTACAAAATAATAAACTGTTCGTTTTACAAGCGAAATGCAGAATTTAAGTAAAAATGATGTGAGCAACAAGGGGAAGAGAGAAACTTCATAATTCATGGTAGATGTGGTGAATGACAAACACAATTTCAAAAAGTAGACATAGGAAAGAAGGTGATTTTTAAACAGACAGAGGTGTGCTTTGTATCAAACCAAGAAGCTGTGGGGTACCCACACACCTTTTGGCAGTGTGTAGCTTTCAGTGCCAGCTTTTTGTGTGGCCATTCAGCAAGCTGAGTGGGCATGTGCCTTGAAAGAGGGAAGTGAAAGGCTGAGGAGATGAGACTGAGAGGTGTGTGGAGCAGTAGTACTTTCTTGTGTCTAGTATTTGTTCTTTGGCTAGTCACAAGGGGACTTCAGTGTGTGCAGAAGTTACTATCCTCATTTTAGTTTTACTGGTAGAAAAACTGAGGCACACAGAAAGGTGTATCCTGCCCAGGGTCGTCAAGTAACATCACCACAAAAATTACTAAGCCCACTCCAACCACTCCTGTTGGTGAAGTTTCAGCCTGGTACATCATATACTCGCTAGGCTGTGTCACACTTATGTGCTGCAGTGAGCAAAACTTGCAAAGATTAAAAAAAAAAATTGCAGGTGGGCAAGAGTTAAAAAGCAAATTCTCCTACCTTGATTTTTGACTGTGTTCTCACCAAGGATAGTTTATGGTGTTAAAACCAAAGGGACTTGAAGAGAGCAAAGGTCCTGCATTTGAATTTCAATGAACGATACTGAGGGAGTGGTTGGGGTATTTTATAAATACCCTAAAAATACCTAATAGGCATTCTGCTCTGGAGGACTTGAAAGGACCGTAACCTTTCCTAGAGTTTAACAACACATTTCTCCATAAAACTAACTTAGGAGAAATTCCCTGCATTCCCACACCGAACACTTAGCAGTCTTTTCAAACTTATGATATGGCTATAAATATAGCTTATAACCATAAAATTAAGGTTATGTGGACTTGTAACTTTTTATTTTATGCTAGCTCTGTGGGCCACTAGCAAATTCTACAGGGGTTACTGTCCTGAAGTCTGCAATGAATTATGCGAGTAAAGTAAGAGGAAACAAAACACAACATAGAAAGCAACCCTCTCTCTTTAAACAGACACATTGGATGTTTAAGGGGAAAAGAAGGGCAAACAAAGGGAAGGGGAATCCACCATGAAATTCACAACTTATCGTGCTCTACAATTTCAATTTCTTTTGACATAGATCTTTGCTCTGTACAGGAAACTTGCTAGCCTACATGGTTGTGATTGCACTCGGGGGTGTTTAATGGCTACGGAACAACTGAAGAAAAGGTGATAGATATTATATGTAATGAGTAGTGCTTCCTTGGAAAGCTACTGATGAGATTCCGTCAATCTGTGCCAGGTGAAGCACTAAAGTTTTGCAAAATTCAGATTTCTTTTTACTGTGATTGTACTAGAAAATCTTGTTTTATTTGTAGCTGTGTCCTTGCAAATTGCATTATGGACTGTGAAGTTACAGAGCTCCTGGCTTTTCCAGAAAATGTGCACTGCATTTATTAGGTGGTTTTACAGCATGTAGAAGACCTCTGGCTTTCCAGTAATGTAACTGTGAACTAAGACATAATAAAGATAGTCTGCTTTTTTTTTTCCTTTTTTTTTTTTTTTTTTTTTTTCCAGTAGTGACTATAGAGTCAAGTTGCCTCAGTTTTTAGGTTCCTGAGCAGAAACTCCTGAAATACCTCTGCTTTTAAGAAAACAGGTGAGCAGAATTTTCAGGAAATCAGTCCTTTCTAAGGTAAATTTGTGACCTTCTCATAGTAGTTCTGAGGTCTTGAGAACTTTGAAGGCTAACAGCCACCTAAAGGACAGCCTTCTTTAGCATGAGAGCCCGCTTTACTGAAATCTCTATCTGGCTTCTGCAGTGATTACAAACATTTGGACAGCATGGAAATTGGATGTGTCTTTAGTGACTCAGACCCTTAGCTAAAAGAAATATAGCCACAGCAGGAGGGGGCTAAGGAAGGGAGCAATTCATTTAGTTTTCCAATAGTATTGCAACAACATGGCCGTCATAATTTAAAAGCCTTTGGAACAGTCTTCTTCATTTCCTCCTATCCCACTCCCTCAACTTTTTGTCTTGCTCTGGCTTTTGTTCACTTCACGCAGCCTGCCAGACCAACCTGAGCCTGCCTGAACCCAACCGGTTGGTCCCTGACGTAATCCCGAGTGGTGACCTGAGAGGCCGACCTCAAGATTTGCCGGGCGGAAAAGGACCCACTTGGTTTTAAAGTGCTGGCTCTGTTTTGTAAGGGGCTGGCAAAGTATGTTTTTCTTTTTACTTTTATAGCTTGTTCCAAAGTCCATAGAGGATACACAGCTGGCTGGCAATACCACAGCTAATTCCATGGCTGCAGAGTCTTAAAAAGCCTCTGGTGATGATGCTTGAAAGCAATGCACAGGAGTAGTGCACACTATGTAATATGCACGCTGCCTACAGACCTGCATGCGCTCCACAAATGCACAGCATTTGCAAGGTGTTTCATTAATCTGTAGTGGAAATAAAGCACACGTTTCTGTAGATAGCAAGTTCTAAGTGCTCCTGATCTGTGTCAGTTTTGATTCTACTCCATTGCTCCTTGTTCTCCCTTATTTAATGCCACCTGAAGTGAATGACGCCTTCCAAACCTGTTTTACATTTTGGTACTTGCTTGTGTCCAGACAATAGCAAACTGTTGTTTTAGAACTAAATAAATATTCTGATTCCAAATGAATTCATGTCTTTCTCTTGTTTGATTATTTATTGATGATAGTTTTGTTTTCTCTAGTGTGTATATTTTTAAGAGTTTTTCATTTTTCTTCTGTGGGATTATCAGCAGTCTGAAAAAGTCTACAGGGCAAAAAGAGCACAAATATACTGTAATTTAATCTAAATCATAACCTGGAAAAGCAGCATACAGAGAAATAAACAGTAATAATCCTTACAGAACTAATCTCCGTTTCTCTCTTCCAAATAAGGGGAACTGCAGACATGATACACATCTCTGCAGTAGCAATCCTAATGATAGTTCCACGAAACATGGAAACTGGACAGTTCTCCCAAACATGTGCTGGTAGCTAGGATGAGGTAGTATGTATTTTCCTGTTGTTGGGTAAAGCCACCCACCCAGTCTTTACATGTGAGCACTGACATGAATTATCTTACTGTGAACATGACAGAGCCCATCACCTTCACTCAACTAAATGTTTCTGTTTCTCAATAACATAAACAAATCGGGACATATGCAGCTGAAGGACACATTCCAGTTAGATTTAGGTACCTAAAACTTAAATGGGTTTTAGGCATCTCAGGGAGGCAGCACCGTCAGAGCAGTATTGGGAATTTTGCGAGTAGCACCTAATTCTTTTTTTTTTTCTTTAATTTCATATTTACTCAGTTGTCTGCAGTTCTGCTGCTTGGCAGGCTCATAGCCACATAGATCTGCTTGACATCCAAGCCAGGTGGGGATCTAGTCCAAGGTCTTTGGGACAAACCTTCAAGAAATTCTCAGAGCCCAGGTGTCAGGAACAGTGTAAGTCCTGAAAAGTATGCAACAGAATCTCTGTTCTTTCAGACAGGTTATGGCTACACCATCCCTCCTGCTGGGAGATTAGTGCCCTTACCCAGGATGTGCAAAATCAAGGTCCAGTTCCATTCCCTGCTTGAAAAAAAGTCCCAAACTATCTTCCTCACCCATTTCAGGAAAAGGCTTTAACCTCTTTTGTCTGGAGAGGTGTTCTCAGTTCCTCTTGTGGTGCAGAATAGAAATCAAGACTCAACTGCTACCATTTAATGTTTGTTAGTTGTTAGCTTTGGGGTGTTTTAGGGATGCACTTCTCCAAGAGTGTTTTGAGTGATTTTTCATTTCCCATTGAATAATTAATGGAGGAAAGCATTTCTGTAGGCCTTGGACCACAGACTGGAACTTGAGTTCTGCTTATCCTCAGTGAGTGCCCCAGGAGGACACGCAGCCATGCTGGTGTGGCTTTGGCCTGAGAGGCCGGAGGGGTGTTTTGTGGTTAGGGTACGGACTGTGAGCTATTCAGGCAGAGGGAAGAACTGCTGACATGCTCTATCCAGTAGGCTACTGTATAAAACACTGGTGGTAGGATCTCTGACCAGAATGATCTATAGCTATCTGTTGAAAGATGGAGCTTCAGGAGCTCTGGGGCTCTTGATCTCAAGGCCGGCGGGGTGCTCTGCAGCACAAAGAAAGGAGCTTCACCTGTGTGAGGAGTGGAAGCTGCTGGCACCCTCCTGATGCCTGTGTTTCATGTTAGTTAGCTTTTCTAGAGCTAACATCTCAGTGCTGGGAGTGTTGGGATCCCTTCCTGGGATTTCTGACTGAAACTGAACACAAGGGAAGCCTGCCTGTGGAGGGGTTGCTTCTATTTCAGCGCCTACCGCTCAGGCCCTGTGGCTTTCAGCATTCAGTCCTTGCTTCTTGTATTGTCACAACTTTTGAACCACAAAGTTGCCTCGTTTAGTGAGTCTTGCTTGACCAAGACTAGAGTTCAGATATGCAGCTGTTGTTGCTTATCTCAATGGGTTGAGATTCATGAATCACTTTTCTTTACACCATTTAACTGGAGAATGTGTCTGAGAGAAGATCCAGCTCCATAGTATTTTTATTTGTGGACAATCCAAGCAGTAACTGTTGGTTGCCTGCAAGGCATATATCCATCTGCTCACTCTGTTGGTACTGAAAGAGGCATCCATTTTCTTCACCTAGGCTTCTGTGAGTCCTCTCTACTGTGGCCCCAGCACAGAGCACAGTAGAAATCTAGAACAGAATTGGCCAAAGGGATAAATAAGTGCAACATAGTCCAAGACTGAGGAAAAGATTTTCATGGATTCATTATTTTTAGCTACAGTTGTGCTTTTAGCCACAGCTTCTCTGTGTCAATCAACAATCTTAATGATGAGCAATGTCTTTCATTCAGTGCTTTGGCTTCTGAGGCAAAAAGTAGTGAGTTGAACAACTGTTCAGGAAAGAAAATAACTTGCCTCAAGAAATAATAATTTTATAAAGGTAAAGTATTCTGGTTAGGGCAGACCAACCAGGTACAACAACTATGTCCTTTTTAAGTGGTTTCCAGGCAGCTAAAATACTCCTAGGATATCTGTCTACCTGTGGTCTTGATTTTAACTTCCTTGTCCACTTTCATCCCCATTGATTTCTTCCTTCTTTCATTTTCTTCCTTTTCCCAATTACATTCCTGGCTGTCAGTACTGAAATGTTCCTTTGTTTTGTGTCCTCTGCCACTCCACCAGCCAAACAGTGGCCTGAATTCAGGGCCCTATGAGGCACACATGTACCTACTCGCTACCCCAAGCCTGCCCTGAGCCCTAAGGCTCTGTACCTCCTTGGTCACAGATCCATGGCACTGCTGAGTGCCCGTTCCCTTCTCATGCACACCTGTAATTCATCTCACTGTTACCTTCACCCACCCTGGCACACACTTAGGGCATCTTCTGATGCCCACCTCACATTCCTGTATCCTTAGTATTGTCATCTCCCAGCCTTGAGACTTGGCAATACTTTGGGGTTCTTCTGGGAGAAAGAAGAAACACCAAAAGAACCTGCCGAAAAAAAAAAAAATCCTCCATGAGAAAAAGTGGGAGGATTTGGTGTCTGTTGGAGACCACAGTGTGAGCAGTGACTATGACTATCACCCAAGCACCAGGCTCCTGTATGATTCTGAAGGCAGGTTATTAGTTTGACTAGTTTTAAGTTGGCTTCTATGATTTGTTCTTACCAATGGCTTTGCTGTATCTAGCATAGGAAAACCAAGGCTAGCAAATGAAAACTGAACGGCAAAAGTGAACTTGCCTGATGAAGATAAAATTGAGTTTTATATAGTCACGCATTTTATAATCATTATGATGAATTGTGGTTGTTTTCCAGGCAAGAAATGACAATATCTGTAAAACTGTTCCTGCACCAAGGCTGTATTTTCTGTGTAGCTCCGATGGAAAATGTGATTCATGGATTATTACATTTTTTTTTCATTATAAGTTTTGGGTTTTCCATTATTTCTTACAATTCCTTTAGGACAATGCTAGATTCCTGAGTTCATATGCTCCAGGATACCTGCATGTAGTTTACATGCAATTTGTGGAAAAAAGATAAGTGTTTGAGAAGACTGGACTCTACAGCCACTGAAAACTGGAGGGAGAGAAATTTTTACAGCTAGATCTCACAGTCTCGGTTAAATCTTAATCACAACCATGCTGGTATAAATCCAGAGTAACTACGCAGGGTTTCTCAATAAAGGTCCTGACCACAATGCTGCTGAATTAAACACAGCTCACGCCCAGTATGTTCCAAGCCACCCTTTGATGTAAATATCTTTTGGTGGATGTATACAAGTCCAGGCAAGTTCACAAGCAATTGTTTTTTATATTGCTGCTTTCTAGTGCTCTACTGGAGTTCTTGGTAACCGAAGTAGTATAATACAGAAAGCCTTAGTACTACTCTAGAAAATACAGACATAAGAGAAAAAACTAATGAAAATATTATAGAAATGTGATTCTAAGGTTAACAAATGTCGTTAGTCAGGTTGCCAGTGCTGTCTAGATAGTGCCATAGCGACACTTGAAGAAAAATGAATAGAGTATTGCCGGAGAGATTGTAGGAACTAGACAATATAACATTTCAAAGGTTGTGTTTTCCCCTTTGTGTGCATATAGTCAAGGAAGAACATACCACATAGGAAAATTAGTGAGCCTAACACGTTTAACATCATGGCTATCCCTGGCATGCTTTCCGTAGTTAGTTTAAAATTGTGTTCCATGGACTTACAGTACTTTCTTTGATTTGTTGCCAATATTTACTTAAGCAAATTGAAGAGCTCATGTTATACTAGGGTAGAAAGAGTGATAAATTGCAAAAATGTAGTAAATGCTAAAACTAACGTAATTTTTCAGAAGAAATCTGAAGAACTTATTCTCATGGCTGATAACTTTAACAGATTGAAAAGAAAACACGTGATACATAACACAGTCAATAAGTAAGAACTGATAGATGAGTGATGCAGGTTCAAATGTCTACAGTAACTTGAAGAGGTTTTGGCAAGGCATTTCTACTGGGTTCACTGAATCACAGTTCATTAGTATTCTAAACAAAAGCTTTGAATTGTAGAAAAAGCTTGCGAGTTATTTCGTTCAAATGTGAGAACTGAGAGGCTGAACTCTGCCTACAAAAAAGTAAGCCCCAATGTTGAGTTCAGGATAGAGTTTGGCCCACTGTAGTTCTTTTAGCCAGTTTTCTTGTTTCTTGGAGAAAACTGTTGTAAAAACTGTATTTTCAGAGTGGCACATAATAGAGATGGCATGGACCAAAACTAAAAGCCTGAACTGGTACACTAGTTTTACTACAAGTCAAATCTTTATTTAAATAAAAAATGTAGTACTTTCTGGGAATCTCTTTAAATGAAAAAAAAAAAAAGATTTTACATAATAGATTATTATATGAATTTATGAAAAACAAAATAATTTCAAATAGATTTGGATGGAGTCTGTGGAATTACAATTTCAGGAACATACTGTGTATTTCTGGTGGTTATACTGGAGTGCTGCTGGTTTATGCTTCTGGGCACTGCTGGAAATCTGAAGATCACTTAGTTTATATTAAAGCCAAGTGGATTAGGTGGATTCTAGGTGGATTCTCAAGATACTTGACTGAAGTTATCAGTCAAATTAGATGGTATTTTCAGACTTTTTAATGTTTTCTGTTAATATGTGGTTACCTAATTATTTGCACTGAAAGCCCATTCACAGAAAATAGACCTCATCAGAAATGCTTATAAGATTTTATAAGAAATGTGTGTTGTGAACAGAGGACAGTAGGAAGAGTGAGTATTATGAAATCTCCTTGATTTTGCTCCTCTACATAGGTGACCTTCCCGTGATGTAAGGATCAGGTAATACTGTCACCAGGTGGGGTGGGTAAAACCAAATACAACCCTTGAATAGTAAATAATGTATAACAAATAGCAAAAGAAAGAACTGAAGTGAATCACTTGAGAACAATCTAAACAGCTGAAGTATGTTCACTGACACAGTTATTGGAACAATTGTGAATAACAACCAGATGAATTAAAGTCAAAGTTTGTCCATAATAACTCACAAAGAGAACAAAAGGCTTAATCCACTAAATAAAACATTTGCTACGAAAAGCTTGCCCAGCTCTAGTTCGTATGTTGTAAAAGAAGGTTGGCTTACAATATGTTTTATTACCCAACTCAGATAAGGATACAAGTAAATGCTGCCTGTGGACTTCATTAAAGGAGCTATGGGCTTTGATATCTGAGTGGTCAATAGGTGACATGAAGGTATTTTTACATTTTATATGACTTTAGTGTAACAAGAAGAGGATATAACCAACCGAACTCGGGGGAGGAGGCAAGCAAAGGAAAGACAACATAAAATTAGGCTGCAAAAAAGATAAACCATCTTTTGGCGAGCTTATTTTGACTTTTTAAACTGGAAGGGAGAGCTGCTGTGGACAGTCCCTCCCTTCCACCATTATGCAATGACTTCCACCCTGTTTTACATTGCTAACCCTCTGTGTCAGCGAATGCATATCCATAAATACAAGCTGGCCCTGGCACTTCAGGAGACATCGCCTGATTCAGGCTCATGAAATTCCTCAGAGCAACCCCCAGCTTCTGCAGAGTGCTGGTCTGTTCCCCCTGCTGTAGGCAAATGCATGTGGCTTTAGCTGTGATAACTTCCTCAAGGTTATGTTGACCTTAGCTTATGAATCAAGTGGATAATATCCTGGTGGGGAGGGAGGACTTTGTGAGGGTGGATAATTAAAATCCTCTCTCAGGTTCCCTGGGAGACCACAAAGAAGAATGCTCTCACACACACACAAAAGTAAGAATGTGCATTTGGGAGGAGTATTCATCACCACCGTGTTACTTTCTGATGGGTACAGGAAGACTCGCAGGCTGTTAGAGTCACGTTAGCTTTGCATGCAAGTCCACATCAATGAATTACAAGGCATCCTCTGCTGAGCAGGGCTTTATGCTTTGCAGTTCTTTCACACACAGCAGTCCTGTGGATTGCAGGACATAACTGGGGAGGGATCATAGGCTCGTCCTGAAAATTTTAGTCCTTTGAAATGGGAGCTTTATTAATTTGTAGTCATTTAAATTTCATACATCTTTCCCAATCTTTTGACACATCTGTGGAGCAGTCCCTGAACAGTGTTAAGAGTCCCAGGTGCTTAGGTAGGTTACTAATAGTGCTTAGTGAAAGGTAGTTGCTCACTAATAACAGCTGGCAGAAATCACCATGAACAGAGAGATCCCATCCCCTTTTCTGGGTGAGAACCCTCAGAAGAAGGGACTCCATGGAACAGGGATCTCTGAGGATTTCTTTTATGAATTTCTCTCCAGTTTTCTTCTACTTTCTTGGTCGTTCAGGAGATCCTGAGTTCCCTTCAGTGATGGTTGGGGAGTTTAACACACAGGGCTTCATTCACAGTGGGATACACGAAGGACTAGAGTTAGTGTAGGAAGTCTTTTTGCTCCGATTGAGTTTTTTACTCTTTACCTTGATTTTGTGGGTAACTTGAGCATTGGTTTCTTCAGTTTCCCCCATACTGTCCAAAGTGATCCACAGTTATATTATGGTATCTTTGCATCTTACAGGCTGCTCTCATTAAAGGCTGAAAAGGACACAGATGAGCACAGATTAAAGGAATGATGTGTCCTGTCTGGTTTCAGGTTCCAGATTGCCTCTTCTCCCCTACCCTGCATCCAAGGCACTGACAAGAACTGAATTCATGGTTCTGAGGACCAAACAAATGCGTGGAGGAAACAGGTTTGTAAACTGAAAAAGTAAAAGAAAAACAAAACAAACAAACAAACAAACAAACAACCCCCCCTCCCCCCCAAAAAACAAACAACAAAAAACACCACACACAAAAAAACAACAACACAACCTGAAACAGTCCTCCTGAAAATCCAAAGCAAAGCACAAATTCAAAAGCACTGCAACTGTTCTATGACCGTTCACAGGTGGGAGTTGAGGAATTAAGGAAACCTTAGAAAACTGAGGTCATGTCTGCTCTGCCTAGACATTAAAGATCCTGTGGTGCTTTACATACTGGGGCAGGATTTACCCCTATGTCTTGACCAAAATGTAACCTTTTTCTGGGAGCAAAAGAGAATACCATACTTTGATTAGGGGCTCTTCTTCATCCTGGAAGCATCTGCATTTCACCTATGCAGCGTGTGCCATGTGTGTCTTTGTGTAAGTATGCACATAAGTGTACAAAGACCTGGGTATTGCAAGGGGCTTTGAACACAAATGGAAGATTCCTGTGCTTGTACAGAATGTCAGCAGGCTTATGGCCACGTCTTGTGAAGTATTTTGGGACCTTTTTTTAGATATTCCTCATTATTTGTAATTAAGGAATAAAGGAATGGCCAGTACTGCAAGCAACAAGATGTAACATCTGTTGAGCTTGGTTGGACAAATGTTCTCATATATGGGAAGTGTTACACATGTGAGCACTTACTTTGACTTTATCAGAACTGTTTGCAGTATTAGAGACATTCACTGATATTCAAGTTGGGAAAATCATTTAGGTGAGGAAAAGAATTTGCAAGTATATAGTTAAATCTGCAAGAATATTTGCAGAGCGTAGCTTTGATTTATCATCAGTGTTTGCCAAGATCTGTGCTAATGGGTCAGAATTTGTCTCTCCTATTTCCTAATTTAAAAAATTCCAACACAATTTTATTTCATCTTTTTAAGCACTTTGACTCTAGGGATCAAAATAACGTCAACTTCTATACTAAGTTATACCAGAGAATAATTTTTGTTGCACTGTAGCATAGACTTGCTGTTTCAACAGAAAAATAAAAACCATCCACTTAATGTGTAATTAATAGTTTGGCATTTCCCTAAGGCTTACTGAGGACCCTTTCTGTTTCTGTTTTGTATTACTGAACTCCCTTGCTAAATATTTCCAGATCATATAGATTTAGATAAGACATGTTCCAGAACTTATAACATTTTTTATTTTGACTTTTACAGTATTTATTAGCGTAATGAAAATAATACTTTGACAAGTCCCAAAATAAATGGTAATATTCACCCCTGGATAGTTAAGTGAAATGTTCAGTGGCTGTAGTCCATGAGTTATTTAACCACGCTTGCATTGGAGACATAAAAAGTATGACAAAAATTTTGGTGCAGATCCCTTAAAAGCCCATGAACCTGTCCTTTGACCAAGGTCCTGGTCCTGTAGTTTGAGGAACTTAGGAGGACGTTGGCAGACAAGAAATGCCACTGAAATCCAGGGAGCTCTCCTAGGGGTACAAGGACACTGTAGGATTGGGACCTAACCATATAACATCATCCTTTTGAGCACCTTTATGGCATTTTCTGGGATCTCTCTTACCTGGCTTTTCTGCATGGCAAAAAAAAAGTATAAAAAGAACAATATGGTGAAAAGAACTGTAACTCAGAAATGAGGTAACTGGGAAAATATCAGAGATTCAGATATCAATAAAACAATTATGATAAATTAATATGAATTCCTGCGTTCCTAGAGATAAAGAATTTCACCCATGTTCACCAATAGGGATGAAATTATTAAGGCGACTTTTGTACTTATTACTGTATGAATGTGTATTATTGCTGAGGAGCATAGGAAGGCCCATTTCTGTGCAACAGTTTGTGTGACTAAGGCCTGTAAAACCTTCAAGGCAACATTTGTCATCTTTGTTAAGCTTTTAACACACGTTTGAGACTATTCAAAAATTAAGGAGCCTTTGGAATCCAGGCTGGATCATGGGATGCATGTGGATACCGAAAGAAGGGATTTGTAAAACTCTCTGGCCAAAATGAGCACATTTTCTCCTTTACTGGGCAGTTCTCAACTTAAGGCTCCCTGGTCATATCTACACATCATGATTCTTTTCCTGGTGGATGTGAGTCAAGTGGTCTTTACCTCTGCTCCTTTTTCGCACTCACACAGGCTTACGAATTTTTAAAGAGAGAAAAACCAGTTCAAAAGCAAAAGCTGTTGAGTTTCCACTTGGAAATGTTAAAAACCAACACGTTCACTTCCCTCAAACCAAACATTTCTTTTCCTAAATGAAAAGTTTCAACACAAAAAAGAATACCCTCATTCTTTATCCCAGCCAAAACAATTTTTCCAAACGTGACTAAAACTCATTTATAGGTTTGTGTTCAGTTGTTTGATACATTTATTGTTGGTCTAAAAATTGTGTGAGTTGCACCAGGTTTGCTATATGATGCCTTCACTTCAGCAAGGCTAAGGAATGCAAGGATGTTTTCCTGGCAAAATCACTTGATTTATTTAAAGTAATTGTAAGGCATTTTTCTCCTCTTGGTCCTTCCAGAATAGACCACATTGAATGTATGTTCAAATTTTAATTTACCTGAAACATACCTACTTGTTTGTTAACATACTCACAGGGTTGAGTGCGTTGTGTTGTATAAAATTAGGCTGTATGTGGTGATTCCTTTTATCACTTCATAATTTGAAGAAAATCCCTCCTGCTTATCTTTTCCCAGCATATACTTCCATGTATACATGATGGATCTGACTACACAAACACATGGGGAAGTTTGAGATTCATTTGATATTACTTTTGAACTTTTTTTTGCAGTACTTCTTTCTTCGGTACATGGAAAAGAGATCAACTCCTTGTTTAGTAGTACTGCACAGACGTCTGACACCATCTGGGAATGATCGTAGAATCTATGAACTTGGAAATTGCATGTTTTTACTCGACGTGTTTCCTAGAAGATTCTGAAACTTCACACGCTGGTCTGTATGCTACCTCAACCCATGGTGAATAAATTATTTTTATAACAGCCGTACAGAATTCTGTCTGTTTGCAAAAGCCATGCGTCTTGCAAACTAACTGGGTCTGAATGTAATGAATCTGAAAAGAAATTAGCTGGCTAATTTCTTAGGGAAAAGAATGTCAGGTATTGAATCCCTATTCAGCAGATAAGTGAAATTTCTTTCTGAGCAGTCAAATCTATGTTATTCTCCAAAAGACTTATTGTGACTACCATTACCTCCAGCTGAAATGGATGTGATAAATCCCATAACTTCAGTGGGAACACAGTAAAATGAGCCCTACATACAGGTGAAAATCCCACTGTTTCAATGCTTGTAGGGTTACATGTTCATTTACAATGGTCACATGCACAAGGTTGACTCACATTCATTTTAGCTTCAAAAAAGGAGTAAAAATTGTCCAAAAATCAATTCAATTCTCTTTCTTTGAGATAGTTCTGAATTTTCTAGTCACTCTTCTTAATTTCTAAGTCCTATGTGTTTTTGTGATCTCATGGCTGAAAATAGTCTTATCTGACTTATGGCCTGAAATGAGCTGCAGCTTCTGCTTCCCCAAGGTTTTTGTTACTTCAGGGTAAGCAGCATTTGAGTGTGTGGGCAACTTGTCCCAGCTGGGCTGGTGGCAACTGGGCTGTTCTTGCTTGGATTTGTTTTTCTGTGGCAGCTTTTAGATGTAGCATGCTTTTGATGCAAGAAGGACTTCTAAATTCTTCTGAACTTGCCAGAGTTACACTGAAAGAAGGTCTTGTTCAGTCACAAAGCTATAGGTCTGGAAGGGTGTCCTGCCCTTGATACCACAGCAGGAATCAGTGATAGGCACATGTCTAATCTGCTCTTAAAAATCTGCGCTGCCTTCCCCAATAGCTTGAAGCTCTGGTCCCCTGCTCACTCTGACCACCTCACAGACTGATAACTCTTTTCCTCTTCCCTTGTATCCAACTGAAACCTTCTTTACTGCAAGTTAGTTTTCCATCCTTCCCTCTGTGGCCACAGAGCATAGTTCATCATCACTGTCTCCAACTGCCTTTTTCATATTGGAAGACTGTTATTGTGTGCCCCTTCAGTCTTCTCTTTTCTAGACTAAACAAACCTAGTTCATTCAGCTCTTCCCTCATAGGTCATGTTTTTTAAACCTCTTAACATTTTTTTTCCTGTGTAAAAGTAAAGATAGTTGTGCTGAGAAAATTATTTCCCTAGCATTTGGCCATCATAGGTCCCTGCTGTGAGATGGTTTCCTTCTTCCTAGGGAGAGAGCATTACCCACCTTTGAGTTAATGCTATCCTGAAGGCCTCATGTTATCAGTTGTCAAGCTCTGTGACCATTGTGTGGTGTGGAAAATAAGAGTAGAAGGGTGAGGAAGCATTAGGGGTATGGGTAATAAGTGCTAAATTTTAGATTTAGCACACAGATGACAGATTGTTTGAGAAGTCTATAGATATCATGGTTTCCAAGAAGCCCATCTCCATAAATCCCTCCTTAAAGAGGGAAGTGAGATGATACTCTTCTTGTGAGACTCTAGAGGATGGATGCAATGGAGTCAAGGGGTGTCAGAGCTGATGATCTTGACTAAGAATTGATGTTTGCATTGCTGGGGGAAAGCATTCTCTGCAGTGGATTAAAAACAAATTGAATTTATTCTCCCTGACTTTTTCTCCTTCTAACCACATGCCAGTGGTATTTCTGGAGGAAGAACTGTTTAAACTTGACCCAAAGTTGAGAATTAGCTTGACTCTGCTCTAACCCGACATGCAGGAATTGTTCTGTGTTCTACTATTTTTTGTACCTGAAGCTTGGATCTCTCTTTCCTCCATTCCTCATTTTAATGAAATACACCAGGAAAAATGTAAGGATGATGAAAAGCCCAGGATTTATTTTGTTACAAAGCAAGGGATCCCTAGCCCCATGGCTAGTCAAAATAGCGTGGGAGGTTATATTAGCAATTTCACATTTCCTTTCCACTGGGGTGAAAGACTGAAAAGTGTCTCCAAATCCCCTCAAGCCGTTACTGTGCTTATTCAGCATCATCATCACTTATCACCCCTAAATCGATACATAACATTTTCCATCCTTTCTGAGTCTGGCATCGCTGAGTGGCTGCAGCCTGTGGATTCTGGCCAGCAGCATTTCTGTGACTATCTCACAGCACTACTGTAACAAGGAATGGTTGCCACAGTCTTAAAAGCTGATGGGAATACAAATCCTTACAGATTCATCCTACAAATCTAGTTTTACCTCTTAATTAGCCCAATTAATTTCTGCTGAGCTTAGGCCCTGTTTACACTGGCCGTGACAAAGGACTTCACCTCTGCCAGAGGACAGAGTTAAGCCTACCTCCAGCTGAGATAGCTTATGAAATGTTTTCTCAAACCTGTGCGGATAGCACCAAACGGTGTCAGGGCCACGCTTACAAACTGCGTTTTCCTTCAGGGACTGGAGAGCCGGCTCAGAAAAGGCTGAAAGAGTCACTTGTGTCAAAGTTTGCACTGCCAGAGCCGAAGACAAACACTAGCTAGCAGGGTGCAGCTACAAGCCAGCCAAAGCCTGCTGGAAGCTGTGTTAGCTGGGATAAGGAAAGCAGGGCCCCAGAGGGAGGATTTGTCGGGATGAGAGGCCTGTGGGGTTGACCAGGCGTGAGCTGCCAAGGAGCTGGCAGAGAGGCACCATCATTTCTTTGAAAGATAGCCTGGCAAGGAACATCCTTTGACCTTAAGGGGGTGATTGCATTTCATCAGCTTCCTTCATCAGCTGCATTTCTAGTGCAGGAGGAAATTTACTCTGGAATCCCTCTAGGCACTCAAGATATGCCAGATATCCACCAAAGCAACGACCTTATGAATCCCTCTTCAGTCCAGCACCTCCTGGCTATGTCCACAAACTGACAGCCTGAAACTCCAGACTGATCCCGAACAGGCTTTCTGGAGCAGGTTGTTCCTTCAAAGTAACTTCTCTATTCTATTTTCTATGTCTGAACAGCAGATACAACGTAGTTGTACCCACGTAATGTTGTGGGTAACAGGGCTCCCTAAAATCTTCTGAAATCTTTCTAACCTGGTACTACCTGACTATTTTTACTGATTTCCTGGTCATTCATAGGGCTTTTATTTTCCCATTTTATATTTTTGCAGAGTGGAGATGCAAATCACCAGGCTTCAGTTTACATGTAGCACAGCTAATTAAGTAATTCTGTCCGTGTCCACGTATAAGAATGGCCAAATCAAGAGCTGGTAGCAGTTTTGCCACAAGCTGAAACATCACATCCATCATTTAATTACATTACAGTGCAACTTGTTAAAAAAAATATATATGTGTGTGTGTGTGTGTATATATACATATATTATTTTTTTTTCCCCCTCAACTTGTAGGATTAGAACTTGCCTGGTGTCTAGCTTGGCAGCAGGTGTGATGGCTTTTTGGATGGATGTTTGAAATAAAAAACATTTGCTGATGATAGCAAGGCACTTTAGCCTTCTGCCATGAAGAATAGCTTCCAGAATCGAGAAGAATGTGAAGTCTGTGTTCTGTGTTCTTTACCGACCACTGGTGCAGGATGCTATGGTCTATCAGTTGTTAGCACAGACCTTCAACAAATCACATAACTCTTTCAACCTTTCTACTTTAACTGTGCAAATGAAAAAGTAGCTGTAAATCTTGTTGACAATTACTTCTATATCTATTGGCAGGCAGTCAACTTTGGCCTTAACAACATGGGAACAATATGTGCAGCACAGCCAATGCCCATTAATTGTCTCTTTAGTTTCTCCTGCAACCTGTAGAGCATATTTCTCCCAGGTGATCTGCTTCTCTAAACATTAGTACAAGCTTGTCTGGCACAGAATGCCAGTAATTTATGAGTTAGATTCTGGTTTTCAGTAATATTTACAGTGTGCTCTGATGTAGACCACAGTAGATACTTTAAAGATGAAAATGTAGGAAATTTGCTTTCTCGGTTACCTTCAAGAAGCAATTAAAAATTATACTGATTTTTAATGGACTGTTTCATCAGCTGACACAGACCCAGAGACTGCTTTCGTCCTCAGCCCACATCTCTTTGCTCACTAGTGAATGATACAGGCATACAGTAACTGCAGGCACTTTCCAGATATTTCCCTCTCTGTGGCACGGGACTGCTGTCTGGATTGCCTTGTCATCTTGACTCCCAGATGTACAGCTGTCCTGTTTAATCACCGTCATTTTAGTCTCCTTCACTTCTCCAAGACCTCCTCCACGTTTTGGGGCAGGGCTCTGTGACAACAGGCAATAATAACCGCTTGGCTGGGATGGATACTTTTCTAGCGGGAATGGTTGACCTTTCACTTTTTGCTTCTGAACTAGTCTCTCAGTGCTGAATGCTTTATAACACTTATTTAATGAGCAATCTCTTCCCAGCTCTCCCAAGAACTTAATAGCAGAAGCTGTAGCAAGATCTCCTATCATCATCCCTTTTTGTTCCAAAGGCATTGGTGAACATACCCCAGTTCTTTATGTACTGTTGTTACAGCTAAATCCAAGTTATACACAAAAGCAAAAGTAGGGGAATAAATACTGCATGAGTTCTACCTCTTTAACACATTTCATTCAATTTTATTGTACAATTTAGTTGCTGGAAGCCCACTGAGGCTTGGAATACGCTAGGCTATTCCAGTCCTATTAAATGAAGGTTCGAGCTATTGTTTAGACATGAAGTGCAGCTGAATTAAGTTTGAATTACAATTTTAAGGATCACTTGTGATCTCGGGCTCTTGGGCCTGGGATTTGGAATCAGGCTGGCCTGTTGTCTTTCAGCAGAATCAGAAATAAATCTCTCTTTATTGTGGAGGAAACAAACCGCATTTGGGAAACATGCCGTGTATCATTTCCCTCACTAAATGACCTCCTCTGCATTGGTGAAGCCTTACTTAGCCCTCTAGCTATTTTCTGCTACTTTGTTAGCAGGCAAGTCATTTCCAATGGGGTCTGCTCACTGATTTTCTGAAAAGAAGGCACAGTAATCTTCCTGCTGATTGTCACAGACTCAAGATGGAGAAAACAAGTTTCACGAAAAACTAATGGCCAACCTTTACCTAGTGCTACCTTTGTTGTGGTGTGGCAGTGCCTAGTGAGAAAAGTAAAAGAAAAGCACTTACCCTGAAGAACTGTGTCTCTGGACAAATTTCAGGATCCCTTTTATTTTTTATTTTTTTGGTGATGTTTTCCTCTTAAGTTTTGCAGAAACACTAGTGTCACCTACAGCTGCAGACCAGAGCACCCTGCTCCTCCTTGCTCCCAGGCCCTCCAAGTTGGCGTGGTCCCACCTTGCCAGGTCCAGCAGAGCTTCCCCATGTGTCCTCCTCACCCTGCTTGGGCTGAAGGTGATGTTGGACAACCTGCATAGCACCTGCATGGCCAGACACCCTGTCCCAGATCATGTCTCCCTGCTTGCATGCCCTGTCAAGCAAAACCAGGGAGAAATTTGCCCATGGTCACAAGAAAATACTTTGGTGTCAAATTGTCTTGCTCAAAGTGGCACCTAAAAAAATGTGGCTTGCTCAAAGGTGCCGAATTTTCACAGCCCTGTGTACTCTTTTGAGGAACTTTTGTTGCTGAGTGTCTTTGAGGGTCAAAAACAAAACACAGGAGGTCTGCATGCTCATCTGAATGGCTTTTTACTTCTGATGTTCACATACCTATTAATGAGTTTATTCCTGGTGGAGGTAGTAGGGGTGTCTCCAAAAGAGGGAAATGCATTGTAAAATCAAACCTTCAGTGCTGATACTGGCTTTGATGAAGGCCAGAGCCAGCAAAAACAGTTATTGCAGCCTTCAGATGGAATAACTGATATGCAGTAGCTTTCCCAGATGTACAGGCATGAGGAGGATGGCTGGATTCATATATTTTCTCACACATATCTGCTAAGGGAGAAGCCCCACATCCCACTGTAAATACCCAGTAATGTTATATAAAGCTATGGCTTTCCTTGGAGAATTTTTGCTTCATAAATTTTTGGCAGCTCAGGATGGATGTAATCTTGCTCCTATGTGTTAAGTAGAAACAGGGCCTATTACTGTCAGACCACTAGACTGAAGCCTTGAGCAATAAGGCGTATCTTATTAATGGCCACAAAAATACACTTGCCATTTATTATCTTCTGAGACATAGAATTTAAAACGTGCCTGAGTATCACCTTTGAATAAAGCACACCACCTCCTGCCTATATAGTGTAACATAAGCCAGGTTTATTGCTTCACCAGAGGACAGGAGGGTGGTTACTGCAGCCATGGCCCGTGAGGTTGCATACCACAGACTTGTCTTTGCCTAAGGTAGCTCATTTAAGTGATGCTGTGTGATGCATTTTCCCAGTGATATGAAACGTAAGGAAGGTGTATTCTCCTGTGGTTTTGCTGACCTGGCTGGGGTTTGCAACAGGGAACACTTATGTGCCACTAGACACAAAAGCAGTGAAGGACCTAGTATTGGAAGTATATTTTGTCTTTCATAGTGTTGGACATTTCCTCGTCTAATGCTCTGGGCACCAATTATGCTTATCTTCTGTTAAATTACTTTTCTAAACAAATATAAACACTTCATGTGACCTTGAACTGATTTTAGACAACATTTTATGGAGGTTAAAGATCAATAATGAATCAATGCGTCTTTGGCACGCAGTAAGGGAACTTGGCTGAATAATTCATTCTTTGCATCTATCTTCAAATATCCGTAGTTTGAGAGATGACTATATGCTCAAAATGTGTAAGGACCCTTGGGTATATATGAATAAGCCTCTGCCTAGGCTGGGGTTTACACCTCTTTTTCTGAAGACTTTGCTGGATGTCTTGGTAGACTTTCCAGGTGGCAGGTCCAAGTCTGGGAGCTTTTCAGATGTGAAAACCCATCATGATCTGCTGATTTATCAGCAGTTGGAACACACAAAGTTGGTGGATATTATTCCTGTGCTGCTTCTGGGTATAGCATCTTCAGACACCTGGATGAACTACCTACATGTAAGCAGCAAGATTTTGTCCAGAAGTTTGAACTTCATTGGTCATCCAGAGAGATATTTATCAAGTGTACTCTGTGATGACTGCACAAGACTTATGAGGAGCAACTGAGGGGAACTGGGGTTGTTTAGTCTGGAGATGAGGAGTCTCGGGGGAGACCTCATTGCTCTCTACAACTACACAAAAGGAGGTTGCAGCAAGGAGGGTGCCAGTCTCTTTTCCCAGGTGACAAGTGACAGCATGCAAGGAAATGGCCTCAAATTGCATCAGGGGAGGATTAGATTGTATATTAGGAAGAATTTCTTCAAGGAGAGGATGGTCAAGCATTGTAATGGGCTGCCCAGGAATGTGGTGGAGTCCCCATCCCAAGGGTATTTAAGAGATGTTTGGATGTGTGGACATGGCACTGGGGGCACGGTTCAGTAATGGGACTCAGTAGGTCAAGTTGATGGTTGGACTTGATGATATTGAGGTTTTTTTCCAACCTAGACGATTCAATGATTCTATGACACTGTGATGTTTGTCCTCAGCGAGGTGGATGCTGCAGGAACATGAAACAAGGCAGTTTGTTTGGCAGAGCAGAGCTGGGGAGGAGTGTGTCAAGATGCAGACAGATCCTCTAACAGGGATTTTTGCCACAGGTAAAAATACTACTTAGAGATGACAAAGAGCACATGTGCACTTTGCAGGTTAAAAATGTGTGTCTGTAATATCATCACTCTAGGGTGCTTATAAACATCCTGCAGAGCCCAGCTGAAATTTATGGTATATGCAACACAGTACTAAGGCATCATTGAACCACCAATGTTTTAAAAATCTGGCATTCCCTTTACTTGCAAGGCTGAACTGTTTTAAATTTATTTACACCCCACTATTTCCTTAGGGAACTGTTTTCCATAAACTAATGAGGCACTGGTGCAAGAGCTTCACTGTTATTCCTGGCAGAGACCATTTCGACTCAGAGGCATACTTCACCCTTTTTTTTTTTTTTTCTTCAGTAGCCCAGTGCAAATAATAAATAGGAGGAAATACATCATGTTTTTTAATATGGGGGCCAAGTTACAGGACCGCAAAATGTTAAACAAAGCAATTACAAGTTGAAATCTATGCTATCTCACTTGTTCCCACAATTTTTCATGCCAACTTTTCATGTATTTCAAAATTGCATGTCCACTTTGTTGGTCAAACCACCAGCAATCAAAAGGGAAGTAATAAGATCATTATTCCTCATCGTGCCCAAAAGGCTGAGCGTGCCATACAGTGGATCTTTCACTTCACATTTGAGATACTAAAAGTCTGTGTGCTGAAACATGCAGGGGTCTCTAAGCAAGGGATTAATTAAATTCTCATTTAGCTCCCTCTTCTTAGGGATTGGTAGATGTAATACATTATCTTTAAACTTAAATGATAAGTATACTTTTACTACCATGATCATTTCCACTTATATAAGGGACAGTTGATTATGATGGGAAACTTAAGCATATATGTTGGTTTAAGGTCAACTTTTAGAAGCAGAAAATCCAAGGCCTTCACTGTTGAGTGAAGATTATGTGAAGGGACTGTAACGTGTACACCCAAGTACAAAATTGCATCCAATTTGCAAACTAGTGGTCATCAGTATATGTAAAAATATGCAGTACAGAAATCAAAACCTTGCCTTACATAACCATTTCAATATGCACATCAACTATTCACATCTTTTCACTAAGGCCCATAAACATGTAAAACTGATTTAGCAATGAGGGGAAGATGGTTATTATGGGAGTGATTACAGCTGATTGTTAGAATACTGAGTACTTTGCATTATCATATTTATTTGAAAATGTCAAAACGTGTGTCTGTGATTAATCTTAAGGCATAAATCTCTTCCCAATTATGTGTGGAAATATGCACATACAGACATTTCTCTGCCTGTGTATGTTGGAGGCTGGGCATGTGTTCCTCCTTGGGCATCTAAAGCCAGCTGCCTACTTTAGGGTCTACATCTCCTCTGTGGTCAGCAGGGAGAGGGAAGTGAAGGCAACCAGCAGCTCTGAAGATGGGCTCCTGCTCCCAGTCTGCTCGCAAGGAGGATGGAGTGTCATTGTGAAAATGATGGTAGGTGGGAATGATGTAATTTTCCTAAAGCCAAACAACAAATATGTGAAAGCTCAGACCAGAACCTGAATGCCCTGGTTTGCCTGTCATGTACTTTAAATAAAAGACCAACCTTCTCCCTGAAGAGAAGCAGAGGTCATATTAAACACAGGGAAGGTGATTTACAAAAATAGTGATGAACTTTAAAGTAGGATTTTTTCCCCCCATCCATATCATTGCTTAGACACTGAGGGGGATATAGTCCTTTATGTGTAAGCATTCCTGCCCTTGTGAATATAGAGCAACCAAACCTGGCAAATGTGAAGGGTTCAAGCACGGGAAGTCCTTGCATGTTTTTTAGGCAGAGATGGCTGAGAGAAAAAAATCCACACGAGAGCAAAGCTTCAGTGGATCCAGTTTCTACAGAAAGGCTTCTTTCTCTGCCCTATCTGTCCCTCATGGCATCAGTAAGTTGGCTCTTACATGAATGTATGCTGATACTTTCCTGTTAATAGCCCCTTGTTTGCAAAATTTATTTCAATAAAAAGAACCTCAGAGATGAGATAAGCATTAAGGCAAATTCTAAGAATTAAAAAGATTTTATCTGAGAAATAAATGATGATTCTTGAAGCTCAAAGGTATTGATAGTAGGTGTAGAAATTGATTATGTTCATCATATTTTGACTTGATCATTTATATATTTTATCTCTGAAACATGAATCTTGCAGTAAACTAGAGGATTTTTTTTCACAATGAGATTAGCTATTGCAAGATATCTGGGAATTACACTCTAAAGAATACATTGGCAAGTATCATTTAATTTGAATGAATTAGAACACAATATACAGAGAGTACTGTTAATAAAAAGGAGTTCAGATTTCTGATATGTATCACTAGATCTTTCTAATCCACCCTGGTAGCCCAAGTTTACATTTTCCATGTGAACTTTTTCTTTCTTAAATCTTAGAAGGTGATGAGGTCCCTCGTTTGTAGAGCAATTCAGACTTTCCATTTCTTTATTATGTGTGCATGACGTAAAGCGCTTTTATGCAAAACGTAAATAATGGCTTTCAGATATAAGTGGTCAGATTTGTAAATTTAAATATTATTATATATTTATGACTGCAGCCAGATTATTTGATAATGCCTGTCTCTGTCTACTCTCACAGAACGCGTGGGTGTTTTCTTTTCATTTTATGATGCTGTATTGCATGTAAGTGTGTAAGCAGTTGAAAATACACTCAGAGACGTATAGGCATGGTGAAGCCTGCACTCATTGCTTAGAGCAGGGGGACAGGCCCCCAACCTTGAGCATGCTGCTGACAAAATTTGCCGCTGATTAGGGACAGAAATGTATTTTTATGCTAAATGTGCTGAATATGTCAGGCAGCACATGTGGCACCTACACTTGCAGACACTTATCCCTGTCACTAGGTACCGAAATGCCAGTGTGGTGTTTTAGGAAAACCGAGAGCTCCAAAAGTCTTCCTAAAGGAGAGGTGGGTGGGCAAAAACAATGGTGAAAGTCATGGCAAGACCCACTCCCACCAATCCTGCCTCATTGTTGGGTGCACACCAGTCCTGATATGTGCAGTGTGTGGCGTTCCCTCTCCTCTGCTCTGCTTCTGATCAGAGATGTAGGAGGCAAGAGGAGAGAGCCCCTCTTCCTTGTGGCTTTGGTGTTCCTTTGGACATAAACGTCTCACTGTAGCCAGAGGAAAGCCAAGGGAGAGTGAAGATTTTGGGGTTATTTAGGGAAAAAATGCCTACTTCCCAGATTTACCCAGATCTTGCCTGAATGAGAGTCACTCACTGTGTCTCTGCATACCCCTCAGTGTGCTTATTTCTGGTTCTCAACCATCATCCACTCAGACTGATAGCAGCACGGTCAGAAAACAGGGTTTTTGGTTTCTTTGTAGCCTCAATCCCGTCCTGTAGGGCATGGAGTGGGGCAGCACCATGGTGAGTAGGGGATTCGTGGCATCCAGCTGTGTTCCGGGGCCAGCAGCCGCCTCGGTGGGACATCAGGGCTGGGCTGCACTGGGAGGAGGAGAGCACCTTTGGGAGATTTACTCCCTGACTTAGACCCTCATAAATATTTTTTTCCTTACCTTTGCAGAAAAGCAATTCAATAAATCACCAGAAAATGCCTCATACGCTCACAAGGAAAAATCATTACCTGCACGTTTTCTGCATGCGTACAGCATCACATCTACATTACAAATGTCACAAACATGTCTTAGAATCAGACTCCTTTATTTTTTCCAGATGGCAGAAAAGCAGCTCTCTACAACTGTTCCTTGAAACATATTTCTATTTAAACAATGGCGCTCTGCCGAACAATGATACTGGTAAACAAAAAATGCGAGAGACTTAGGCCCACTTTGCACCATTTTAACTGACTGCCCGAGACACAGAGAAGTGATGAATTTTGCTTACAGACACTGACTTTTCTTTGCCTTATGGTGTAATTGATGCTCATGAAAATGTTGTTATCCGATGTGGCAGCGTTTTCTCCTCCCAGAATAAAGCCTTCATAATTAGTCTAGATTTTTTAATTCAATTTGTTTATATTTGGAAACAAAGTAGTGCTGAGCTGGAGAACCAGAACTTTGAATGTTCAAACTCCCGAGGCTTTTTATTTCAGTAATTCAAAACTTGAACATGTTAAGAAATCTGTTTGAATGCAGCTTTTCCTGCATAGAGTTTTAATGCTGGCAAATCAGAACTTTCTGAAAAAATTATGCTCCAGTTGCCTCCACACTTGACATGAGGAGTGTCATTGAAACCTGTTGCAAATAAAGTATATTTCTCTGCAAAAATTCTGATGTTTTATCAAGGGATTTATCGGAAACCACAGTCAGAAACAGATTGTAGGCCTGCCTTTAACAGTTAGAGGATGACCAACTAACATTTCCTGAACAAAAAGCAGGCCAGATCCTCAGCGGGTACGATGCAGAGAAGGTCAGACAACAAGCTTGGGTTTTGTATGCAAATACCAATTTGCTGAAATCCAGGTTTCTGCCAGGCTGCTCAAACTAGATTCAACCAGAATGAAATTGCTGGCTAAAAGCAGACAGAGAAAGAGACCCTCACTCATCTGCTGTTGAGAATTTTATTACAGAAACAAAAAACACTGTGGGAAATTCAGAGGAAATGAAACATCGCATGGCCTTTGCAGCAAATAAGCCACCTGTAGGAAGCCTCCTTCCCAGGAATCTCTGCTGAAAGGTAAATTTATTTAAGAAGATAAACTTCACTATGTTGTCACAAGCCATAGTGTAACTTCCACTCAGAGAAAGATTTAAAATGCCAAATGCGCTCACTCTTGCCTTAGTAATGGCATGTTGTGCCAAAGAACTGAAAGCCAGTTGGCTCAGAGAGAAGGGGTACGGTATAGCATCACCCTGGGGAGAGTGAAGTGTTCAACCCCAAAGACCCCATTTACCACAACGACCCTACCCCATGTCTGTACAGAGCACTACAGCTATGTGGAGTATGTAGTTAAGAAAACAAGCACATACCGAGACATGTATGTCATGTGGGCTTGTATTCATTTTAAGGTGTTTTGGAGGAAATATGCATGCTGCAGGACACTGCGCTTCTCTTTTCAGTTTTGTTGGTCAGCTGGGAGGTTATTGCTGTGCTGCATCACATCCTGCTCGTGTCCTCCTGCAGCTGGATGGGAGATGTGGAATGAGGGTAGGATGATCAAAGGGATGAGTTTTGGACTGGCCTGGGGCATTGGTGAGGCCACGTCACAGTGGGCAAAAGCCCTGCTGCCCACTGGGGCACAGTCCCCTCACCACTGAGCAGTCTCTGACTGCTCTGCCTCATATTTTCCTCTTTCTCCCTGGACCCTGACTTCTACCACAGCAGCAGCTGGGGATGCTCGAGCCTTTTTACCTTTGTGTTGTCTGCAGGTGGATGTCCCTCTGACCACACTGGTGCTGTGGCCACCTGAGGCCACAGCAAGCTGTCCTTAGCAAGCAGGGAGCTGCACAAATGATGCTGGGGTGGGCTCTCATGAACAAACTTTCCACCTTTCTTTCACATTTGGGTTTCTCCTGCTCTGATGCATTAATGTAGGATTGTGACAGGAGAACTGACCACTCCCTTAGGGAAGAAAGGTTGCATTTCCAGCTACAGGCAATTCCCATTAGCTTTAGCAAAGTCTCCTTGTGGTTGACTGCCACAGGATTAGGCCACATTAATCTCATCTTTCCCCATGTGGGCTTTAAAACACAGAAGTGAAAACAGTTGGGAGAAAATACTGGCCTTCTGGGGAAAGGACAGGTTCTGCCTGCTGGTCCCAGAGGGAACGTATAACACCAGGGTTAGTGTTACTAAGGAGTGGTTTAGTGAACCTGGCTCGACCCAAGCTGGCCATGGTTGTACACACAGGAATAGCATCCCAGGGAGTAGGATGAGTGATGTTTGGGCATCTCCTGAGCCAGGAGAAACTGTTCAGTAAGAAGAGGATCCCTCTGCAATGCAGCTGGCTGTTCGCTTCTCTGGCAAGTGACTTCAGGTGGTCTTGCTTGAGGATAATATTGCCTACTGGCTTATTACTCTCAGCAATGTGGTTGTTTCATAGAAGACATTGCAAGACAGACAAGTTGCAGTGACATCTCTAACTTAGCTCCAGATCAATGACAATTTTGCTGCTCCATGTTTTGCTTCCTGGCATCAAACGGTCAGTCCGTGGAAACACACAGAATTGTTTTGCTTTGTCGCTATAATCAGATAGATGATCTTTTATAGAAAATGTAAGTAGATCATGACTTAACTTGATTAACGTATCACCCAACTAAACCCGACTAAAAGGCTGAGGTGCCAACATGAGTCCAAGTCCATTACCTCTAAAGGAAAGGTGTTCGGGGAACACTTGCAGTCCATGTGCCTGAATGTATCAAGGCAATAGACCAAGGGATATGGCAATACACAGGAAATTGTATCTTCTTACACTGCTTTTCCAGGTGTCTATACAGGTGACATCTGTTTACCCTGGGCACTCATTTTGGTCAGTGTTGATTGGGCCGGTCTTGTGTTCCACATGAAAGGCCCTGATGTGTTTTCATTAACCCTGCAGAATGCAAAGGTCTTTTCAGCATTTGCACGGTGTGTAGAAAGCATTTTCTTCTGTTGTTCACTCCCTGCACCTTCCCTGAGAACCTGTCTGTTCTGCCTGCTACAGCGGATCGGGTGTCCTGGCATTAAAAATGTGCCATTCCTGGGCCTGCAGCCTGGAGGCAATGCAGCAGCTCCGCTGCTCCCACAGTCAGGCCAGGCAATCACTTTCTCAATCTGAATCAGCTCTATTTTAAAGCAGTTTGCATTCTTCAGAAGTGTGTGCCAGAACCTCACTGCCATCTGATAGCTAAAGCCTTTTAATTATCTTCATTAGTGTGTTCAGGGCTAATTTTGTACTAGCTCATTCTTGTATTAATGCTATCTTTTAATCACCTTGTTCGCTCCAAGGTCTTTACTGTCTCTGAATATAAAGTAATATTTTTATATCTGTTATCAGATTTTCCCCATTTTTCTTCCCCGTTGACTTGCAGCTCTGCTTTGCTTTGGTGTGTGCTGGCTGCAGCCTGCATCCGAGTAAATGGCACTGCTTTGCAAAAGTGTTCGGCTGGTGTTCCCAAAACCAACACAAAACACTGGTCAAACACTGCAAACACATAAAGGTGTTTTACTGGAAAAATCCACACATCTGTCTTCAGTCTCTGAGATCCTTGGGGATGAAAATGTGACACAATTATCTTCTATTCTATATCTGCTTATTACAGCAGACAATGACAATATCTTAGTACTGACCACCCTGACAGGCACACGACCAATTCAGTGGAGTTTGGTATTTGCTAGCCAGTACAAAGGATGTCCAGACTAGGTCTGTACTAGAAAATTAAATAGTGGGGACATTTCTGGACAAAGACTATAATCACCTGTACTGTTATATAGTTTCAGGCATTTTTTTGACAACATCCTCCCAGACGACTCCTGGACTTGGTCAGGGATGTCACAGAATCCCAGAGTGTCAGAGGCCGGCAGGGCCCTGGTGTCACCTGTGCCCAAGCAGGGACACCCAGAGCAGGGTGCCCAGCACCACGTCCAGGCGGCTGCTGAAGGGCTCCAAGGAGGAGACCCCACAGCCTCTGGGCAGCCTGCGCCAGGGCTCCGTCACCCGCACAGCACAGAAGGGCTCCTGGTGCTCAGGGGGAGCCTCCTGGGGGCCAGGTTGTGCCCAGGGCCTCCTGTCCTGGCACTGGGCACCACTGCACACAGCCTGGCTCCGTCCAGGGGTATTTCCAGCTCTGCCCCCCTTGTTTTGCCTGTTTGTCCATCTGCCTGCCAGGGAGTGCTCCCTGTTGAGCAGCACTGAGCTGAGGTAGGCAGCTCTTAAAGACACGTCAAAGGGGCAGCTCAAGATGATCAGTGGTGTAGGGGACGGGAATGTGGCGTAATGGTGGTGTTGGAAACTTAGGGGATAACAGTGCTTGCTGGATGGAGAAGGGAAGAAAAGGAGGAAAATGGGGAATCTGAAAAGGTAACAAATTAGCACAGAGTGCTATACATTATCAATGATGAACAGGAAATAAAAAGTTGCATTCAACAAATGTATAATTCATTTGGTTCAAACGTCCTATCTATTTACACCACAACTTAGTTATTTTACATTACTATTTATTTATTTCCTAGCTTAATCCTGGAGTTTACTGTTACCTGGGCTGGAAGGGGTGCTGATATCCTGAGGCAAAAGCATGGTCTGCAGCTTATCCATCTGCCAAACCCCTCAAATATTGTTGATAGAAACCTGTCTGTTGATAGAAGTGAGAGCCTGCTGGAGTTCTTGCAGCTACACTGAATCGTTTGCTCTTGCAATGAGCCAAATGGTGTAGTCAGGAAATACCACAACACTAAACGAGGCTATTATGATAGAGGGGAGAAAGCATTTTTCTGGATCAAGTATGACTTGCCCCATCTGTTTTGGTAACAAGTTCTTATTTAAGGTTTATTATAGGAGATGCCTATCCATTTCATGAGACGATGCCGGATTAGTTGTTCCTGGAATGACCATTTCTTTTTCTTGTATAGTTTAAAATAAAAGACTTAATGATTCATGAAAAGTGCCAGATTGACAGTGCTGGAGGTAGAAATTTGCTGTTTGAAGAGCAGGTGAAAAATGACCTCATGGCCAATGTGTCTTAGGTTTGATATAGAAAGGACATCTAAAGTGGTAAATGACAGCTGAATCCCTCAGTCCCATTGATGCTGTTTTTTTTTCCCCCAAGGTTTTCACCTCCAACCACATCTCTTAACTGGAAAAACAGTGGCATTAGCATTTTTTTTACTGCCTCATTAATACATTATACTCAGAAATGCACCCAAGCAATGACATTCATCTAGCTAGACAATTATTTAAACACAGACTTCTCACCTATGGTCAAAGGGTGTTTAGTTTTAATTCCTCAAAAGTTTCCTAGCCCCCTAATGCAGTATCAGCTCCTACATTCCTCCAACACTTGTCCTTATTGAAAAAGATACGGCACCACCTGTGACCAAAGGCCTCTGCTGCAAGGAATTAGGGCAGCAGGTGAAATTCCTGGGTCTCTACACGTCATGCAGCAGAAAAGTTCTGTACTGCAGAGTATAGGCAAGTTATAGTCACCCCACTGTCTAAAGGTCTCTGAGTTGTGCCTTCTCTGTACGGACTATGCTTACAGCTTGATTATTGATGTGCATGGAAATGCCCATGCAACAACTGCCCTCTTTGTCCTCAGTCCACCTCTACCCCAACCTTCTTCCCTTCTCCTGGCCTCCTTCCTCACCTGGAGGGAAGTCTAGCAGAACATCCCAAGGACTTGAATTCACTGCTCCAAGCTGTCATCATCAGCTGACAATCCTTTGGTTACAGGTAGCATTGGCTCCTCTTCTTCCACTTACTCTCTCTCAGGCTGTTTAATTCCTTCCTGGGTCACAAAAACCATCTCTCACCCATCTGGCTGCCACCCCAGCCATCCCCATTTTTTTATACCCTATGAAAGCCAGCTAAAGCTAAGCAGAGGTGGCATGCTCTTATTTCTTTAATAAATGTCAGTCAAGACCCTTTACAAGAATAAAAGTCACTCCTTGGAGGTTTTTAAACTTTCCAAAAATAGCCTTCAAAACTCAGCCAAAGTGCATGCAGCCACAATTTCCATGGAAAGCACCATCAGGTGGAGGAGGCTGTGCCAGCCAGCACACACACAATGGCTGTGCAGTCCCCTCCTCTCTTCTCATCTCAGTAGATTTTCCAGGGACAGGGAAAAGGGAAGGGTTGGACTCTGAAGTGGCATCATACCTTCTGTTCACGAGGAGATAACCAAAGCTTTCATAAAGTCTTTGACAAAATCCCCCGCAAGAGGATATTGAAGAAACTCAACAGTCACGGAGCAAGAAGAAAAGTGTTGTAAGAAAAACAACTGATTTTAGACAGGCTGGAAGATAAATAGGTGTGGTCTGTAGAGTATTATTGCTTAAGATACTTCAAAAAGAGGTGATCAGTGGGGGGAGGCCTTGAATATGATCAGGGTTACTGTGTACACAGCACATGGACCACTTATGCTACATTTAAAATGACTTTTGATAATTCATAAACCAGATCCCAGAAGATAGGTCTATGATGTCCTTGACTAAATTCCCAGTGTCCCACACCAACCAAATGAAAATCCTACTGTTTCAAAAGAAGATGCTTTCATACTACAGTAATGATGGGCACAATAAGGAGAAGGAAACATATCTTCATTATGCATGAAATGATGAATCTGAACTGGAATTGGTGGAGCAATATTGTCTCCAGTCAGCTAGTGAGGGCCCAAAATGATCTAGCTTGTTTACTTACATAAATATTGACAGTAGAGAGAAGAAATAACAAGGATATAAGCAAACCACTAAAAAGAAAGAAGCCTCTTACAAACATTATTCCATTACTTTGGTACCACTGGGATTTTCAAGAATTTCTTCTGAAACACATTGGAAAGTCTCAAAAGAGACACTGGACTAGGCAGATTGTGGCTTGTTGTTGGAGTGCAATTCTTTTACCAATGGGAGATCTTCAGTAAAGCCTGACATGGTACAGGCTATTGCCAATGTTTGAACAGGCAGGATGAATTAATCAAAGATGAATATGTTGGTTTCAAAGAGGAAAATACTCCCCCACCCTCAAACTGGTGCTTTCTATAAGCTCTAGGGTGTTCACGGCTTTCAGGTTAGTAAGGTACAGCTGAAAGATCAAGTTCATAGAAAGGAAAACTATAATTTTTCATGGTTTTTCTCCTGCGTGTGCATACATTGCTATATGAACGTGTGTGCATACAAGTACACTCCGTACTTTTTGCTGAGACTAATGGAACTGGTGTGACAGATTCAGCATCTGTGAGTTTCCCAAATTACCACACCTGCAGAAAAAAAAAGGTTGTTTGATTCCTTCCATCCATCCCTGGTGTCAGACTTGTTTCACACAGCTCAGATCTTTCAGAGGCATCACTTAAGGCAGTTGTGACTCGGATGAAGTGTGGGGGACACCGAGAGGGAATGTTTTACAGAAATGAAGGGCTTCAGGGAAAGGATTGGAAATGGAAAAAGAGCCGTGATGGACGGCACTTCTCTAGCTGTCAGATGCAGCTTGGAAGTCAACCAGGATGTCTACAAAAAGCAGTTTTTCATATCCTGGTGACTAAATTCTCTCTTTTTTTTTTTTTCTCTCTGATGGTTTTAAAAGTTTTTTAAACTTCACTAATAGACACACACAAGAAAAGAGAGCTAGGCAAAAACAAACAAACAAACAAACAAAAAAAAAACGTCCTTTTTTTGTACATGAAGTTTTGTCTCCTACCAACCAGGGCAAATGTAAAATTGGTGCCAGCACTGAGAGAGCTGCACATGCAGAGGACGTAAAGCTGACCAGAGCAGCTCTGGAAATATTTTTTTTTTTTTTCAGACTCTGGTTTCTAAGATTATGGTTGTTATCATTTTTTCTTATCAGAAGCCCTAGGCAACAGTGGGATGGCACTAGTCTTGGGAATTACAACAGCAAATTACAACAGCCACAGACCAAACAGCCAAGGTGGGAGAATAGGTAAAAAGTTTGCAACATGCAAGACAGAGATCAAACCATGCTAAGCATCAATGCAGAGAGATGAACATGTCTCTTGGATCCACCAGCCTCAGCTTCTCTTATCTACACCTTGGACACCTGAAGGTATCACCAGTCCCATCACCATAGGTTGCAGCTATCCACAGGTCTGAGGCATCTGCTGTGTCCTGCTGCCAGGAACGAGATGCGCAACCCAGCTGAACACCAGACCCTTCTCTAGGTATCTGCACTGAAGGTAAGAGTTTCAAAAATTGCTGTTACTAAAAAGAAAAAAAAATATTCTGTGGGGATTTCTTTTTCACCTGATTAGTGACAAACACACACATACTCCAGTGACCCCTTGGCTGCTCCACCTGCTCAGGCACATTACTGGGATTTCCAGCCAGGAATATAAGGCTTGGAGACATCTTAACCTCTTTTTGGCTCCTTCTCTTCACCACTGAGAGTTTGGATCTTCAGAGACCTCTTGGAGTTCAGAGTATATTGCCTTTCTTATCAGTCTGTTACATAAATGTCCAGTACTTTGTGTAGGATATCTTGATAGCTTCCTCTTTATTTATTTTTCTTTAGGACTTTTTTTTTTTTTTAATGCAGTTTTCTAGAAATAGATGACCTGCAGTGTGCCAGTTTTCCATGGGACACTCATTTTTTTATGGATAGAGGTTTGTAGGATTCAGACACATAAGGAAGAAGAAAATGCCCCTCCATCACAGCCAGTATTGTCTGTGTTGATCTGAGATCACTTGCAGGACTTCTCCGCATCCTGCAGCACAAACAGCTCTGAGAGGGATCTCCAGTGAGAAATTAACTGACTGTCATGAGCAGGATCCAGAGCCCGGGACAGTCCTGCTGGTTTCCAGCAGAACAAGCTTTTCCCCCTCACAAATGTGTTTGCCACTGAGGCTGAACATTTCATTGCTCTTGTCCCAATGGCAGAAGGAGCATGGCAAGATCCAGTGTGCTCCTCACATCCCCTGCTTCAACACTATTAAGGTGTGATGTCTTCTTTTTTCCACCCAAAATATTTAGTCATAGACAAATGAGGAAACGCTTTCTCAGCAGTGGATTCAGTTCTTCATGTGCTTCATTTTTTAACTATTTCAGACTTCTTTTTTTTTTCTTCCTTTCTTTTCCTTTAGCTCTGCTCTCCTGTGGTGGAACAGAAACAGAGGTGTCTTTTAACACACTTCCAGCAGGAACGATGCTCGCTGTGTGCACTCAGCAGTGCCCTCATCAGCCTGAGGATTGCAGAGGATGCACGAGGAGAGGACGCTCATCACAATAAGAGGTCCCAGCACTTCTCTTTGGGAACACTTCTGCTGTTGATATCGGTCAAGCAACAGTGCTCCCTCTTTTTCCTGGAGGAAGACCTGGTTCATTCTGCAAGGTATTCCTGTTATTGCAGTGGTCAGGGACCAGGCCATTGCTTATGAGGCTTCCAATAACCTAGGAACAAATAGACAAACTGAGAATTAGGCTAAAATAATTGAAACCTAACTTTATTCCAGAACTTTCTTAGTTTCCCATTCATGCAGCTGATGGCTGGGATGTCATAAGATGCTGAGTTGGCTCAGACTCCTGTGTGCATTTGTATTGGAGAGGCTGATGTGAAATCAGAAGATATCTATCTGGAAGACTGGATATCTTGATGCTGTCTCTGGCAAGGTGTGAAGTGAGAAACACAAAAAGCAAAATAAGATGAAATAGGAAGACTTTTTTCTACTTTTCATTGGATTACTGCAAGTGAACTCTATTCAAATTGTAACTTCTTAATACATCAGTGGGTATGTTTTGATTTTTGCTGCTCCTATTTGAACGTTATCTGAATGTCATTTTGCATCAGATTTAAGGCTCTATATCAGCAACATGTAGCTTATAATGTAGGTGACTTACCTTGAAGTGATTTATAAAGTAAGTTGTTACAGAGTATGTGGCTTAGTGTGCTTATAGAGCACCTGTAACCAAAACTCTTCAAGCCCCCTCTTTCAAGGAGAATCTGTAAATATCTTTTCAAAGTCCTGCTGTAATGTTTGCTTTTTTTCCATTGGCTTAAAGGTGGTATTTGGATGATCTTTGGACATGATGCTTTTCTCCCTCAAAAAATTCAAATTCTAAAGAGGGCAAATGTAACCTGATGTCTGACATGACCTCCTCTCTCCATTTTTTTTTAAGAAAAACATTAACACTATTCATATACATATACATACATATGTATGTATATATATACACCTACATATATGTTCGTAAATGTGTATAGGAATGCTTCCATCTATTGAATGAAACGATAAGGACATCACTGTGACAGTTAAGTGAAGATCTAATAGAATGGTGTGGTTAATAGTAGTTTTTTTTTTTTTTTCTTTTTTTTTTTTTCTTTTTTTTTTTCTTTTTTCTTTTCCCCATGCAGATACCTCCAGATGAACAGAAGATTGAATCATAGAATCACAGAATATCCTGAACTGGAAGACACCCACAAGGATCATCGTGTTCATCTCCTGGCGCCACACAGGACCACCCAAAAATCAGACCATGTGTCTGACAACATTGTCCAAATGCTTCTTGAACTCCAGCAGGCTCCGTGCCGTGACCACTGCCCTGGGGAGCCTCTTCCAGTGATTGAAAAGATACATGAACAGCTACTGCCCTGTCGTGGGGCTGGCAAGTAACACAAGCTTTCAAAAGAGCTTTTAGTTGAGAGTCTAGTCCTGAGCAGCAGCACAGATTGGATAAACATATTTTTTTTTTTTACTGATGGCCCCTTGAAATCATCATGAGCCATGTAGGCATGCTTTCCAATATGCTCCCCTAAATAAGAAGTTGATAAATAGCTTCTATCACACGTTTGTCCTGTAGGGACAATTTACTCTGGAATTTACAGAAGTGCGACAGTGGAGCTGGCTCAGGGCTTGGAACTGTTAAGCCATTTTGGTGTCAGAAAACCACATTGTTTTTATTGAATCAGACATGCTAAGCAAAGCCCTTTATATTGCTTTCCTGCAGCTGCAGTCAGTCTGTATGTTTGTGCAATAAGTGCACTGTCATCATCCATCAGAGTAGGTGTCAAGGAACATGAGCAGGCGAGACAAGCAGCCAGCTTTTACATCTCTTCTGGATCGGTGTCATATATAAACATATTCATCACTGACCGTAGGCCAATTCATATCTGCACGCAATGGACCTGTTCATTGTTCACAGTGTGGTCAGAGGGCTGTGGTCTGTCTGCAGCAGGAATCCATGGCTCCGTGGCTTTCTGAGACCTAAGGACAGGATTCTTTTTCTACAAGAGACTGCTCACTCTTTTCTCCTCCGAGAATTCTTGAATGAATGCAGTGACTTTCTCCATGCTGTCCTGATAAAGCTGAGCCCATCTAGTTCCAATCCATCATCAGCAAATTGTAGATAATCCAGGATCAACCAGTGTAAGCCCTGGGCTGTTCATGATCATCATTTCAAACATTTCTGCAGCATCCATCTAGGGCAAATTTGGGATTCCTCAAAGTGATATTTTTAATAGTTCTACAGCTGAAGCGAAGAAAGGGATAAGCTTTGCATAGTCGTATATTTCTAGAAACAAACAAACAAACAAATATAATGTTTGCATTCTTTTCAGAGATGAGACTTTTGTAAAAACTTGGTCAAATTTCATTCCAATGGGCAGAAGTACTTGGCTGATAAAAGCTGATTCTGTGCACAGAAAGTGGTATTTGTTAAAGTTTGTTTTCAGTCCTGTTGTGTTGATACATTGCAGAAAGTCTTTTCCATGTAGCTTGAAAGTCTTTTAGAGAATCATCAGGATCATATTGGACAGCTAGGCTTCTTACTGAAAGTCATGAGCAACATTTTCTGAAAAACCACGTGGTTGCTGATATGAATGCTTTAGGGCAAATATTTAAAATGGGAAATTATTGCGTGTAACACATGCCATGTGGTCTCTGCTGTCTGCCTGCAGCTTTAGTTGGTGAAACACACTCTGAACAGCAGAAATATAAAACATCTTTGTGCATCAGAACAAATACTTGTTCAGCAGTGATGAGGTTACTGGATATCTGTCACCATGGCTTCCTCTGGCCTCCTTAAGGTCATGCAGAGATCAATATTTTCAGCCTTGTTTTTTTTCCTATGATTATTGGTGAAACCAATTTTATTACCAAATCTGGTCACAGAATCACACACCTCTGGAGGTTATTTGGACCAAATAAAACCTCTGGAGGTTATTTGGTCCAACCTCCTGCTCAAGCAGGGCCACCTGGAGTTGCCCAGGACCATGCCCAGGAAGCTTTTTAATATCTCAGCGTCATTGTTCCAAGCTCATTTTCTTTCTCTGTGCTACAGGTCTTTCTCCCCTCAGTGGAAAGCATATATATATATATAAATATTATATTTATTTGTCTTTTTGTCATACTAGGTTGAATAGTTATTCTCTGCACAACCTTAGGAGTGTATCCCCAGGAGTGACCAGCCCATGCCCTGCATGGCCATACCTGCAGCCAGACAGGATGCATCTGAGAGCTGGTTCCTGTTTCTTCTTTCACCTCCTGCCTTACCCCCAGTGTTTGGGCTGTTCCCCTTGCTGTCCATGACCAGCTTTCAGTTTTGCCCATCTCACTCCTTCTCCAGCCACCGCTGCAGCTTTACCAGCTAATTTCACTTTGTGCTCTTCTTTTGCCTTTCCAGAACATAAGCAACTACCTAGTACCTAATTACCAGCCTCTGTTGAAAGAACAGTAGCAGTACTGATGCTCAGTACTGAAGCGTGTGTTTTTCCATACTGATGGAAGTTTTTTTCTATACTATACCTGCATAGGCTTAACCACGCCAGCCAGCAGCCATATGCGACTCCTTGGGAGCAGAAAGTCTAACAGAGTAAGCTCTGGTTTGCTGATTCCTGTACCAGCGAGTACATGCATTATAAGGGGAACATAAACAGAGCTTGTCCTGGCTATAGGGCAGCCAGGGAGATGCAGATGAACTTGCCAGAGAGCTGGCCTCCTTGGTAGATGCCTGGGCTATCAGCCAGGGGACTCAGGTTTAATTTACAGTTAAGTCATCTATGTTTATTTCTCAGAAAATACATATTTAAAAATTCTGAAATTCAAACATGGCTAAAACTCTCTACAGTAAACAGAGGTCTTTACAGGAAAGAATGGCTGCCAGCTTTGCTTTTTGTTCAAGCTGTAACAGATTAGAAGTTTATTTTATACCCAAGGCTTAAAATGATGCTTGAGACAGTTCTTCAAAAGGAGCTGCACATCTGTGGAAGCACTCGCCGAGTACTTCAGATAACGCTAAATCTGGGTCGGATGCCCCAGAGATCAAGTCAAAGAGAGAAGTGACTGTTTTGCTTTTGATATCTAACCCCCTACCCTTCCCTTTAAAATGGGTGACATTTCAGCTTCAGGCATATTATCAGTAGCCTGAGATCAGAATAGCTGTCAAGTACTTTCAATTTGGAATAAAAAAACAAACAAGCGATTGAGGTCATGAGTTAAAAATGTCAAACATGCTGTTAAGGTTCCCATACCTCATTGTTCTCCCACAGAGTGGAAGCTGTGATATCTCCCTGTATAAATTGTACATCATGGTGGTGAAGGAAGCTCCCACACAGGCCAACCACTACTCAAGAGGACGCTTCTGCTGTGTAATTACTTGAAAAATGGGAGTTTGAGGTGGACAGGAAGGTAAACAGGACAGACTGCCTTCAGCAGAGCTTGCGCCAACCCTCACATGATGGGAACAAAAGAGCTTCAAACAGTCTGCTGGGCCTCCTATGTCATGCAGCACAGAACATCTTGGTGCAGAGGAAAGTTTAATTTTGCACTTCAGGGGTCTAGATTTTCTTACCAAACTTCCCAAGTTCTTAGGCAAAAAAGAGAGTAAAATTTACTGAATTTTACCTTAATGATCATTTCTTCTTAGAAAGGCATTATTAGGAATCACAAAGTATTTTTTTGATGTTGTTGCTATTGTTTTTTTTTAATGTATTTTTATGTTTTCTTTTTCCCATTGAAGCAGCTTTTGGAGTTTAGCTGAACCTAAATGTCCATTTCTGCTGGTCTTGGTCCCTCCGGGGTGCTCTGTACGTGAGCCCTGAGGATATATGTCTCCTAAAGGTCTCCAGCACAACCTTCTGACCTAACAAATCTCGGTCCCCATGCTCTGAACTCCTTTCTTTGAGGACCCTGGAGGACTGCTGTTGTTTCTTTCCCATCTGTCTGCCTTATAAAAAATCAGATTTTTTTTTTCTTTTTCTTTTTTCTTTTCTTTTACACGTCTATCCATCTTATTCTTCCCAACCTAAGTGTGAGGAATCAAGGGATCTGGGATCTGTTAACCTGTTCCAAGCAGCCATTGCAGCTGTTAGACTCCCTGTGATGTGCCTTCAATGTGAGAAGTCTCTTCCCCGTGGAGAAGCATCACCCTGTCATGAAGTGTTTCAGGACTGTCAGCATCATTCCCTATTCTGGCAGCCAAACAAGACTTAGCAGATCTTCATGAAAATCATTTCCTTCTGTTCACAAGCCACGAATGAAGACGCTTACCAAGCCCCACACAGATCTTCCACAGCTCATACGTGTTTCCATCACAATCCTTGAAGGGATGTTAGACAAAAACAGCCTGCCAAAAGTAAGCTGATTTTCTGAACACCCCAAATCTGTATGCATCTGATTGCAGGCTCAATACAACGAGCTTTCTGATTCTCTGAGGAAATGAAGGGAGCTGAGGGGTAGTCAGCTCTCCACCCCGCTGCAGAGTCTTGAAGGGCTTTGGTGGCCTGAGGCTGGTTTAGGGATTGCAGAACCCAGCTCCAGAGTTCATTGCCTTTCCCTGTCTCTTTCCATAGGCTTTCCATAGCCTTTCCCTGTCTCTCAGGAAAAGTGGAAGTATGGTTTGCTCTCTCTTAAAATCCTTTATTTTTCCAGTCCTTTGTTTTTCCACTTTTTCCTTTATTTTTCCGATAGTTTATAGAAGCAGGTTTGAGGAGTCCTTGTAGCTAGCTCTAAGGGTAGATGTGCAGTAGCAGCATCTTGCCTGGAAGGGGTACTGTGTAGGATGTGCTGCAGCTCCCTCTGTTGATTTTCCAGCAGCTCTCAGCAGGAAGTTTTGGCTCTCCAAATCCTTCACGTGCTCTGTGTGAATGCCCTGGTAATGATACTCACTCAGTGTAATGGCTTCATAGGCTCTGGGGAGGGACTCCTGCCACCTGGCTATTGACACCTTGAAGTCAGGCAACTCATCTTGTTGCTTGGCCTCAGCAGAGACAAATGGGTACCTCCAGGCTGATTTGTTAGAAAGGACTTGGGATAAGTTGTCCTCAGAAGGTGACCATCACTCTCCATTGCTTGTAGGCTGGATGTTGGGTTTGTAGTCAGACTAAGTGGATCCCACAGTACATAACTTTTTCTGGCTGATCTCTTAAGAAAAGATTCCTTGACTTTTTGTTTGTTTGCTTTCTTTTCTCTAACATGAAAGAAAATCTGCTTGCAGTAATAAACACTTATGGACTACACAGTCGATATGTTAAAATGTTAAATTAGGAGCTATGGTCCAGCTTAGCTAAGCTTTTGGCCCTGTTCATCAAACTACAAGATGTTTATTTTTTCTTAGCTTTCCTATGTTTTTGCTACAAACAATTTAAGACTCTATGAACTCTTAAATTCATATCCTTAGATTCAATTTTGTTTATGAACACTGTTAGCAGGGGCTACCACTCACCTGGAAATGTAGAAATTATACCATAAGCCCACAACTTCAGGTATCAACTCAAATATGGTTCTTCTGGATGCGGGTTAGGAAGAAAGAGATTCATTACCTTGCAATAGTAAAAAGAGAAGATAGAAAGAGCATAAGGTGTTCAGAAACTTTGGCAATGGGGAACTAGGTATGTCTCACAGAGAGAAAGAAATGCAGCTATATGTGCAAACACACTTGCTATGCCAATGAAGCTACTGCTGCTGTACTGTAATAATAACACAAATAATAAATATTATAGTAAAAGCTATTTTTGTTGATGGACTCAGCAAAAGCTCACAAGATGTAGCCTTGCTGAAGAGATTGTGCTTAGGCCTGTGAGACACATCATCTCACAAGGAATAGGGAATATTGCTCGTAGTAGGGAACACCAGGGAAAAGAGAGTAAATAGGCACCACCTTGCACATATCTGGAGACCACATCTTAGTGGGGATAAGTAAGAAGAGGTGAAAACTGATTTTGAAGTGTGTTTTGCTCTCCTGCTCACTGCAAACACAGTGAAGAAAGCTCTCCTGCTTTTCCTGTGGGTGCTCTCCAAAGCATTCCCTCTTCACTAAGGCTCTTGAGGAGGATAGGGCTGTTGACTGTAGATATAGCAGTGGGCAGCTCTGTGATTATGATGGGATTCTGAGGTTATCAGGAAGTATTTAATCAGCTACAGAAGTCACTTCCTATGGTTTGCAGAGACATTCTTACACATTTAATAGGTGCAATTTTAAATGGGGTGGCATTGCCTTGCTTGGTGTCCCCCTACGAGTCCCGTGGGGGCTGTGGGACAGAGCAGGGCTCTGCAGAGGGTGCTGTGGTGTGCGGGGATGGGGTTTGTCAGGCTGTCAATCAGCCTCATTGCATGGCGTGCATGTGGTTTGCAGTAACACAGCCCTGGCAGATTTGGCAGCTGGGTTAGGTCTGGTTAGCGACCAGAAGACTTTGCTCATTTTGTTGCTAGCTGTGGATAAATCTTAAAAGTGGTTTTGTTAACCATCTGTTTTAGGATGTAAATACAGGATAAAACCGATCCAAACTACCCTGATTTTGCTTTGCTCAAACCAAAACCAACTGTAATTTTGGTTATTTTTGTATGAAACCAGACAACTTTATCTCCTTCCCCCTGACTCTTATTATCCAGATGAATGGGACCTAGATGCAAACCACTGCTGGTTTGGGATTTTAAATCCAAACCCACACAATGAGGTTTAGCAAAACCAAAACCACACCTCTTGCTGCCCCACTAAAAACAAGATAAAGACACAGAAAACTGTAGCAATTACCGCTGTGCTTAAAAAATCCACATGGTTCGTGGAAGCATAGGAATCGTAAATTAGCATCCTCTCTGGTGGAAAGCGAGCCCTGTGACTGAAGCCTGGCATTTCTCTCATTTTGTGTTAATGTTCTCAGCAGGGAATTAGTGGTTTCACTGGCCTTTTGATAATCATAATTGTTTTCAGCTATGAAATGGTTTTCCAAGATGATCCCTTCAGTACAATGAAGAACTATTTTATTCTTCAAAGCTACAAATAATTGATTTTGTCTAAAAATGTCAAAAGTGATTAAGAATTGGAAGCAGACTTTGCGAAGAGTGTTTCAGATCATGAATTACCACTATTTTTTTCATGTGCGTGGTCACTGATTCCTTCTGCGACTTCCTTGTATTAGCTAGCTTTATCCACAGTACAAATGTTTGACTCATCTTTATTAGCAAGCACACTGTACGCTCGTACAGTCTAGCTACAATAGTCAATAAATATTACTCCTTTTGCCCGTGCAGAGAAGAGCAAGCAACGCAGCTGCTAATGGAGTGCCAGGTTTTGGCTGGGCTACAAAACCCATTAAAATGGCAGAGCCAAGACAGTGACAATATTTTGGCATGACTTTCCCGTGGTCAAAGTGACCCCATATATCATTTTCTGTATTTATTTTTCTATATGTATACAGTCACCTCAATGACTTGGCGAGCTTTCTAGTCATGCCAGCCAAACCAGACCTTTTCTATTTGGCTCTACCTTCAAACTTTCTGGCGTGTCAACTTCTAGTAGGAAAGCCAGCTAGCAGCAGAACCTCTAATCTCAGCTGGGATGTAGCAGTCTTTTTTTTTTTTTTTTCTCTCTTTTTTTTTTTTTTTTTTTTTCTACAGTTTTCAGGACACAGAAGGGAGAATCTGTTTATTTTTGCACAAGAGATACAAAGAGTAAAGACGATTAGAAAGAGCTAAGCAGGAAGCAGCAGAGTAGGTGTCACTTTTTAAACCAAGTAGTGTGTGAAATCTTTAAACATAACAACATAAAACCACATCTAGTTTAAATCTGTCTAATAAAACTAGTTACTAGAAAGCTCTTGTCTGAAAACACCTGCTTGGTTTAGCTTAGGGATTTGTTGATTCTACATCCTTTGCGGAAGTGTGCAAGTAGTCATTTTTTTCCCAAGTTGCAAATGTATCTTAGTTTTGGGACAACATAAAAGAACTCCTTCCACACATTTTCATTTGGGAGAAACAGGTGTACCACTCTGCTGAATAATCTAGTGAGTCAATAATTTTTTAATATCTGTAATATTTATATTTGATATCAATCATTTAATATCTGTGATAGCAAAAATTAGTTCTGAAAAATGGCTCCACTATAGTTACAAAAATGGCAATTTGTTTGCAGTGTCTTAAGACTTGAAGAAATTCATAGAATAACAGGATCAAAAATATTTCATATGTTTATAAGCAATACTAAACAACAACGTAATGGAATTCATCTGCGTGCATGCAATGTAAAGACAAAAAAGGGCTCTTTCTTCCTGATTTCTGAATGGTTCAATGCAACACCCAAGTCACATAATTTCATAAGTATTTTCTGTAAGGGACCACTGACGGTCATCTGGTCCAACCTCCTCTTGGAGCTGGACTATTATGAACACCAGATCAGATTGAATAGAGCCATCTTTTAATGTCCATTGAAAGAATGAAACTGAAATGACATTCTGGTGGTGTCCAGTTGTCCAAAGAGTAATAGTTTCACAAAAATCTTGTGAGATGCATAATTATTGCATATGATGTAAAAAAATGTAGGTCTGATTGCAATACAGGGAAGAGAAATACTTTGTTCCACCTTTGGGATGTGAAAAGAAAACCTGCATCCTGTCATATAATCAGTGGGATATTCTTTAACCTGCTTCAGGTTTCATGAGTTCTTGGACTCTCCATAAAAATGTATATATATATATAATGTATATATATATATATAATATGTATATATATATATATATATATATATATATATATGTTTAAATCATCTTCATCATTCCCTGATTGTACCTAAAAGTAGGCAAATAGAATACACTGATACAAAATCTCTGAAATACTTGCTTTTCCACACCAGATATGCCCTGCTATCATTCAACATGGCAGAAGATTCGGACACCACCTGGGTCTCGAGCACCCATATTACAGCTTAGGTGAGTTGCAGGTACTGTCCCCATGTGTGCTTACAGGCTGGTCAAAGTGAAGAAAAAAAAGTCAGTTTAAACTTCAGCAGCTATTGTAGCTCAGCAGAGGCACAGTGACATAAAACACTTTTGCATTTTTTACCCCTTAAAAGACATGGGCTGATAGGACATGGGCTGGGTCATCCTCACACCATCACAAAACAGTGAGAACTGTTGGAGCATGGGCCTCGCTCATGGATCTGGCACATGCACACATAAACACCACAGGTGTAGGTGTATTTGAGTTCATATTTTTTATATTTTGGAGGACTGTCCACTGTGAGGTTACAGAAAAAGAGAGCCAGTGTGCTCATGTAGGCCACAGTCACAATTCACCATCACAGTCCTTCAGATGGACACTGCTGCTCATCACAAGGCTCTAACCGGAGGCACAACAAGTCCTTTCAAGTCTTTGTTGCTTGATTTGTGGTAAATAACAGAGCTCTTCATTTCCTCCAGAACTGGCTGGTGTATTAGATAGCGAGGAAAGGTGCAGAAGTCCAAGCACCTGCTGCAAGGTCTTAACTTTTGGCATGGCCCTCAAGAGAACCAATACTTTGTAAACATGACAATGTGCATGCAGGGGACACCACCCAGTGCTGTCACTCCTGCTGAACTGTAGCAGCATCTCTGATGTCCTCTGACCACCATGCAGGAGTGAGGTGATGAGCACTGGGCTCAGCCTTAAGAGCAGTGAATGTCTGAATGTCTCAGGAACTGTGGCTCCTCTAAAGAGTGACTTCCAGTGGCTGCAACCTGAGGGCCTTTTAGTGGGGTCAAGCCAATGTTAGGTGGTGTTGCTACCCTGGTGTTTTCATGGAGAAAAATAAAGGAACTTGTTCTCTAACCCATGACAGCAGCGTGCTTCTGACATTAGACTAGAACGAACTGCATCTGTTCAAACCACCTGTGGGTCTAGCCTGTAATTTTCAGGATCATAGCATCCCGTTACAGCAAACCGCTCTGAAGATGGTTCAGATATACTGTCAAACAAAATTTGGACCAGTTTCTGTAACCAAAGTTAGAATGTTTATTACCAGTTAATTTGTACACATGCCTGTGGCTCTTATTCTTGGAAACACGCTCCCTGGGTGACTGTGAAATGCTGCTATTTGTGCTGCAAAAAAAGTACATTTTTCCTGTGGCAGACCAACTCATCTTGGAAGCGCTGCTCAGCTGATGTAGCTGTTTGCTGAATGTCCTTTCCTCGTGTGTAGGAACTTCTGGCATAGTGCAATAAGCAATGTTGCTCTATGGCACCTGCATCCACTTTATTATAACTGCAGGACAGGGGATCAAATTCAGCCTCGGTGCAAGCAAGGAAAATTTTGCTGCTGCAGGAAAATGTCCGTGTCACACACAGGCCCTGTTCTCCTGCTGCAGAATGAAGAGAGGGAGTTGACTTCATGATATTATTTGAAAGCAGCAGGAAGAAGTAAATAACTGGCCTGCAATCTCCAGACACATTCTAGTCAGAGATTTTTAAGGCTATTTGAGCATTTTGAACTACATTGTTTCCCCCTGAGCAGAAAAATTCTTCCCTGCCATTCTGCACCTTCTATTGATCATGGTTCAAGGATCAAAGCAAAGTGCATTTTGTGAGAAGCAAAGGTTAAAGTCATTCGCAAAGTTTCTTGACTCTGCTGGGAGTTCAGGGGCAAGCATTTGGGCAGCAACAGCCCTCAGTCCTGCTGTCTGTCCACACCCTGGCACCTATTCTGCAAATCTTTGTGCTTCTGCAAACACTTCATGGTGCATAAAAAATAGTACAGGATCTCAAAACCATGGAAAAAGTCACCAGACCTGCAGATCCTTTATCAATACAGTATTTTTTCCTGCATTCACAAATGAAGTGCTTATCCCTTTCCCCTGCTTGTTAACGGTGGGAGGATTTTGCCCCTCAGGTTTAATGAAGCACCGAAAGCCACGGCTTTATTTATTGATAAGCCTTTCCAGGGTGCCCGTCACTGTAGTATCTGAGGCCACTCAAGCCGTGACCCCGCTGCATTCCTCGGGAGGCAGGAAAAGGTCCCAGGGGTTTATCGCTGCCCCCTGGGAGCTCACCCATCACCAGCTGAACTGGTGCTGAACGTGCTGCTGGAGGCATTGCTGCTGGTAGCCTTGCCTGGCTGTGGAGGTGGGCTGATCATAACAATATTTGGCTTACTACGGGATGAGAAAACACCTTGGAAAACACTTTGAGGGAGACTGAATGGAAGGGACAATAAGGCAGAACCTGCTAATCCCTTTAACAAGTGCACAGTAATTGGTATGAAACCTTACGCACCTGAATCTACTGTAGATAGAGAATAAATGTGAAAACATTTATTTATTTATTTATATATTTGCAAGACCACTATCAGTATTTCAAAAGGCTCTAATAAAAAGCAAGAACCTGAAAATGTCATGTGAAGTTCAAATCTAAAACCTGGATCTTTTCTGGGTTTTCCCATTTCTGACAACAGCAAAAACTCTGCAGTTTAGAGAAACTCCCATGAGTGGAAATATTATTTATGGCCTAACCTCTTTTTTTTCTTCACAATACTGTACTACATACTTAGAAATTAATTGAAAAATAATAATAACAAAAAATTAGGAGAACTTTTCACCTCAGTGCTTACCTTTTTCTTTTCCCTTACCACTTCTGAATATGGAATGGGGAAGCAGGTGTCATAAATCCACAAAATAATTATTCCCCATTTGCTATATTACATTTTATTTATATTCCCTTGCTGTTATTTTATGTTAAATCTGCAACTTCTCTTGTTAGGTTTTAGCTTCCACCCTCGTGAATGAACACATAGCACATAACCACTGCTGCCACAGAGATTTCTTTTCCAAAGCTTAATTACTCTCTGGTTATGTTCATGAGAGCTTTAAATATTTCTGAGGGGCCTTGGTAACTGTATATTTTTACCACAAAGTTGCTTTTTGATTAGAAAGTATCTGGTCTATTAGGCTCAAAATCCTCAAAATCCTCAGAGTTTTTATTTTATTTTATTTTATTTTATTTTATTTTATTTTATTTTATTTTATTTTATTATTTTATTTTATTTTATTTTATTTTATTTTATTTTATTTTATTTTATTTTATTTTATTTTATTTTATTTTTTTCTGTTAAAGGTTAAGTTAGCTTTGATATAAAATTTGATAATATTTTATTTTATTTATTTATTTTTAGGCTATCTGCCCCTCTCTTTCATGTCCTCAAGGAAGGGAGCTGCAGGCTTCCATGGCATTTTCCTCAGCCTGGAGAGGAAAAAAAAGGTTTTTTTTTTGCAAAAAGTTTACTTTTTTGCAAAAAGTGAACTTTTGGTTTATTGTGGAGCCTGTTGTTTATCATTACTGTGGTGATGAGAACCTGCTCTCAGTGGTGTCCCAGACACCTACAGGACTTAAAGATGATGCTAGCACCATAAGGAGCATGTAGTCAAGAGCTGATGGAAGAATTATATATAGATGAAAATCACAGAGAAGCTCAAAGAAGACAAACCATTGATTTTTACATTTTAGATAGCTATATGGCATTCTCGTGGTTATGTTTTTACAGCAGTAGACCTTGTTTTGTTTGCTTCAAACAAGCTCCCTCAGGCATGGTAAGAGGCTGAGGTCCACAATGACACAGCGGCTGTACAGCCATGCTGAGCAGAGCAGGGTAAAGTGGAGACACCCGAGTCAGTGCCCGTCAGCACTGATATGTGCAGGCGTCTTGGGGTGGCCCTGAAAATAATATTGCTGTGTTAGCCTGCCTCCACGCCAACACTAAAGAGGATTACTTTTTGTTATGCTATACTGCTTCCACCTCTGGACTAAGATTTTTTCCCATTCGCTTGGGAGTCTTTGAGCCATGCTCTGCTGAATGGGGTAGACAGAGTAAAATTTCCCTCTATTGAAAGAGCACCACTATGCAAAACAGCAGTGAAGTGGAACACAAGTGTGCATAGCCTCCAGGACAGTTGGCTGTGGAGAATGAATAATCTGAGCTTGTTCTGGAAGGAACTGCTGTTTCTTTGTCCCACCAGGAGCACAATCAGCATCCTTAAGACCTTTTCTCCAGTAAACCCGTGTTTCAGTCTCAGGCTTCTTTCTTCATAGTCAAAATTGCTTTGTTTCTTTCTAATTATCTTCATATAAAGATTGAAACAGATGGATAAAATTCATCCTCTTTGTTGATTCCAAAGACCTCAGTTGAGCGGTAATATGAGACCAGCCTGTATTTAGAAAGCTGATATGGTTCAAGTTTGAGGACCTAAATGATGGTTCAAGATATGCACCATGTAACAGGAGAGCTGGGGGGAGAGCACAAGTTACACTCCCAGCGGAAGCAGGGTATTTAGCACAGCATGGAGGCACACTCCATCAGGTGATTCAAAGGCATCTGTCCCCCTTGGATGCTGCCCCTGGCTCTTATTACGTCCAAACTGGGACCAGTCTGGGCTGTTTTTGCACCAGAAATGACCAAGACCTGCCTGGCACAGTTGCAGGGGCAACCAGGTTAATGAGACAGGGAGCAGCCCTGCGCTGGGTTGCAGACACACTGATTCACTCTTTCCAGCAGGTGATTTTTGCCAGTGCAGCTCCTTAGACCCTTGTTAGAAGTGAAAACGGCTTTGCCCATGGGCACATTCTCAAAGGAGAGCAGCTGTTTTCATAAAAAATGACAAAAAACTGTACCAATGAGACATTTTATCAGAATTCAAGCCAGATCCCCCCCTACCCTCTTGCCTAGCTCCCCCTGAAAATCTACTTGCAGGTGTTTCAAGAGGGAAAGTTGAGAGAAGGAAAAAAGCAAAGCTTAGCCAAAAGTAAGCATGACTAACAAATTACTCATAATTAAGGTTTGTTAATTGCATCGAACCCAATTAAACCTTTCCACATCTAAAATGGAATAACTTATGCTCACAGCCGAGCTGCATAGCTATTAGACGTTTTTGGTGACACTTGTCTGTTGATTTGCAGTTAGATAACTTCTTGGCTTGAAGCCATCCAGGACTGAGCTAAGAGACTTTTTGTACATGTGTTTGCAGCACATTTTCACAAAGGGTTGCCAGAGTTTGGCCCATGATGACTAGTGAGTGGATTTATTACATTATTATTTTAGATTGTTATATTATTATTATGCATGACTGACATCGTGAAATTCTTATGTTACAAAACTATGTAGAGTTAATATAAAACAGTAAGCCAGAGAGGCATTTTTCATAAAATTCCAAACTAAAGTGCAAATTTTATGTAACTGAAAAGTCATGACTTTATGTAGCATTTAGAATGAGAATACCTCCCCAAAACATGTTGCCTTAAAGTGGACCTAGCAGAAATCTTTCCCAAGATTGAAAAAAAAAGAATGCAGATGACCAAAAAATGATCATTTCCAAGTGTGTGTGCCTTTTCCCTTTTCAGTTCCAGCTGGGACCGCAACTGGAAATACCAAAATACCACAGAAATGTAGTTCTTGTGGTACTTCCAGCCCAGGCAGAAGCAGGAAGTATTAGAAATCTTCCAATAAATCATGTTTTCATGAGATTTCCAGCACAGTGTTGCAAGCTCGAGAAGTTTGGATAATAAACCCGGCTCTGCTTGTCCATCTGAATCAAACACCTCGCTCTCAGGGGACTTACCTTTATAGTCAGGGCCTGTTCTGTCTGAGATGCTGCTGATATTCCTTCTAAGCCATAACACATCTTCAGTTTCACATTAAGTCCAGCTATAAATTGGATTAAATCTTGTTATGAAAGACAGATTTAACTTGGGCCTTCCATTCATGTTAGCTGCAAGGCAGTGCTCTCTCCCAGGGCAAGGACAACTGCAAGACTCAGCAGTTTGAATGTCCATGACAGAAGAGCTGCAGCAGCCTGGTCTTTGGGTATATACCTGTGTGTGGACAGGCGAGAAAGGGTATTGTACCAAGGAGAAGAAAAAATACAGATTTTCTTTAGTTTTCTACAGAAAAACTTCAACCAATGCTGGTCTGTTTGGCCCTAGCAGAAGACAGAGGACTTCTAAGCTGAGCTGGTGAATCAAAGAACTTGAAGCCCATAGGAAGGGTTGCACCTCTGATGGACCCTAAAAACTGCATCAAAGCTACCAAGCTCAACAACAGCTTCTCCTCCTGAGCAGAACAACATGTTGGGCACTGGGTTGTGTGGCTGGCTGATCAGATGAGGAGTGCTCACCAGAGCAACCCAAGTAGGCCTATAGCAGGGTGTAGTACCAGGCAGTTTTCTGTCCTTTCAGTTCTGAGCTTTGCTGGAACCTCTATAAGGAGTCAAGTCAGTGCGATCACACCAAAAGAGTTTCATTTCAAGACTCAATATTTGCATTCTCTTCTGAGGCTGAGCATGCCACCAGTTCTGCAGTGATCTGAAGACATCTCTCTGTATTCGGAAGACTACCGGTTAGAAGCAGTAGTTACTGGCAAACATTTCTTTGCTCAATACAGCATAAGTGGGATGAACCCACAGCGTATCATACAGAATCACAGAATATCCAAGTTGGAAGGGACCCACAAGGATCTTTGAGTCCAACTCCTGGCTCCACACAGAACCACCAAAAAACTAGCCCGTGTCTCTGATAGAGTTGTCCAAACGCTTCTTGAACACCAGCAGGCTCGGTGCTGTGCCCACTGCTCTGGGGAGCCGGTCCCAGTGCCCAACCACCCTCTGGGTGCAGACCCTTTCCCTAACCCCCAGCCTGACCCTCCCCTGTCCCAGCTCCATGCCGTTCCCTCGGGTCCTGTCGCTGTCCCCAGAGAGCAGAGCTCAGCGCCTGCCCCTCCGCTCCCTTCGTGAGGGAGCTTCAGGCCACCATGAGGCCTCCCCTCAGCTTGTGACCACTTCTGCAGCAAGGATGAAGGGGTTATATCATAAGGTGGGCTTGTTCCTCCCACATTCCCTTCTTGCTGCCATTGAACACGTGTGACTGAACATGAGATGGCTGTGGGAGAGCTGCTCTTGTGTGGCTAACCTCCCAGGTCATGTGTACCAGAGGGAAGAAGGAGGGCACAGCACCTCCTAGCACTTCAGCTGTGGATTCAGTGTCTGCCGGAGGAGGCGGCTGGAGGCACCCCATTCACCTTCTTTTGTGCAGCTTTTCTGGGCAGCTGTCATCTCTGCTTTCTGCGTGCTGCACTCTTACATTTCCCAATCCCCTGGTGCCTGCAGACACAGGCTGTTATTCTGTTCGGTGCAGACTGTCACAGAGGGAAACATGTGTTCATGCAGAAACATTGCTTTTCCTCTACTTTTGTTCCCCTCATTTAAAATATGAATATATCTGCTTGCTCTTTTGTATGGAAAAAAAAAAAAAAGAAAGAAAAAAAAAGAAAAAAAAAAAGAAAAAAGAAACACTAACTATTTCCTGAGCTGGAAGTCTGAAGAGACACAGGCCTTTGAAACATTTTCTTGGTGTGTGGGCAAAAACTAACAATAACTTTGTTATAACATATATGACTGATTCTGCTGATACTCAGATTGCAAACTGTTTTGGCTGCTTGTGCTCACAAATGCTTTGTCCATTTCTGGTTTCCTTTGCATTTAGTTTAAGATCTAGTGAGACTTTCTATTCATTTAAAAATAAAACCCAAAGCCTTTTTGCTGACCATATGAATTTCTTCAAGAGCACAAACGCACACGCACACACACACACACACATATATATAGGTTATGAAAGAAATATTTTTTATAGTGTTGCCTGTATGGACAATAAAATGCCCACTAAATATAGTTAATATTAGAAGTTCCCATAATACATCTAAGGTTTCAGGAATTTAGAACCTGGCTATAAACAGCGATTTTTGATACCCAAGAGAATATAATTTTTCCTTAAAAAAAAAAAAAAAAAAAAAAAAAGAGGAAAAGAATACTATGTGTTAAACTGGTCATTGATTTTCCCTCAAACAGGAAGTCTTTCTGTAAATGTTGGGTACAACGATGTGTTTATTACTTTTGAATCACTGCTGTGGTTTGTAACTCCCCCTCTGTCTTTCAAAAACAGCGATGTGTTCTGTGATGCATTGTGTGCTCTTCCTCTTAAAAAGTAAAATTGGAAAAAGCAGACTTCATGTTAAAACTGGGGAGAGAGAATTTTTTTTGAAGAAAACGATTTGGGGTTAGCTGACTGTATTATAAAATCTTTTGATGAGCAGATTGGTCTTGAGATGAGCAAATATAAAGACCCATTATTGTTTCTGCAGGTACAAGCAGGTTTGTCAGAAAGTCCACCAGCAATGGCAACAACCCAGCTCCTGTTGCTTGCTGGAAACAAAATTAAGTGATGTTACCTGCATCTGCTTTGCAAATAGGCTGAAGGCACATTGACTTGGTAAGACACAATGGTTTCAGATGGGATGGCCCAGGTGCTTGAAACATATAGCAATTGCCTATCTTCTGAAAAATGATGACATGCTCTGGTGGTGAGAGCTGTGGCAGGCACTGAGACCAGTGCTCTGGACAGCGATGCAAGTGCTCTTGGGAGGCATCACCTGGGCAAAGCCTCTGGCTTTGTCTGCATCATCTAGGAAAAAGAGCGATGACAGAAGGTAAATACCATTCAGCAAGGCCTGGGTGGCCTGTGCCACAGCAGTTTAATAGCTGACAGTTGCTCCCCAGCAAGCAGCAATTTGGGAGAAGCATCTGTAGCTCAGGAGCTGGTTGTCATCACTAGAATTACTTAACAGCCACCACAGAGCAGCAGTCAGCAGGGCTGTGCTGCTAGCTGCAGATGGGGTCTTCTCCCCAGGTCTGGTCACAGGCGTGGGAAGGTTGTGCCTCACGTTTAAGCAGGCAAATTTGGCTTCTTTCTTTCTTAATAAGGTGACTGATTAAACCTGAGATTTCTGGGGAACCAAAGGATAATTGCAAAACAAAACAGGGGACTTCCTGTCCTCTGTATATTTCTGTACTTTTTCAAGTTACTTTTTGGAATAAAATGATTTGGACTTGTCTTTCAGTCTTTTCTTCTTACTTTTATAGGCAAACTGGGGAAAGGTTTACTGGAATCACTCATCTGCCTTCCAGAACGTTACAGTGGGATAAGGATGATGCTGAAGATCAGTACTCTTTACAGGTTGGCAAACTGCTCTTTTGCAAGATCCGTGCTTAAGGCTGTTCAACTTGGGATGTCTGCCTGTTCCCATTTAGGGGCCTTTGGGGAAATCATCTAAGAGATGTGTGAGAAATTTATGTTGTGTTGGTTTACAGATTTTTTATGGCAGTTTATGCTCTAGGATCTTGAACTCTCATCTGATTTTACATCACTCAGTGTGGAGGAATATGATCACAAAGCCATAGAGAAAATTTTCAGATCTGTCCAAGTAACTGCAAAAAATATGAGAAGTCAGTTTTAAAATGAAGCTCAATCTTTATTTGAAAGAGGTGAAAGACAGGTTTATCATCTACTTCTGAAGAGTTAGTGTCTCTAAAGGTGTGTGGTATATTATGAAAAACCTCATGGTGTTGCTATTGGAGGTGGGAGAGCAGGAAAATTTCAAAAGAAATGTTTACAAATAAAGTTCTGGTCATGCTGATTTCAACAGAAGGCCAAGTAAGCTGAAATGTTTGAGCTAGAGGAGTTCAGGGGATTACGTAGTGGGAGACAAGCAGTCTGGAGAGACAAAGTTATCAGGACAGAGAAAAGGCTATATTGTCTACAAGTGGATGAAGTTACTGCAAGAGAAGGCATAGCAGAGGACCTTTGCTACCAATCACAGGCAAGTGGTGTGGAGCTGGATTTTCCAATAAAGCCATGGACAGGTTCATTAGTTGTGTAGGAGACTGAGAAGGCACGCTCATAAAACTTGCAGAAGGTGGACATTGCACAGTGGGAAATTTTCCTAGATTCATAAAATCATAGAATGGCTTGCATTGGAAGTTCCAACCACCCATCTAGTTCCAACCCCCCTGCCATGGGCAGGGACACCACCCACTAGATCTAGGTTGCTCAAAGCCCCATCCAACCTGGCCTTGAAACACCTCCAGGGATGGGGCATCCACAGCTTCTCTGGGCAGCCTGTGCCAGGGCCTCACCACCCTCTGAGTGAAGAATGTCCTCCAAACGTCTAATCTAAACCTACCCTTTCTTAGTTTAAAACCATTCCCCCATGTCCTATCATTATCTGCCCAATCAAAAGGATGCTCTCCATCTTTTTATAAGCCCCATTTAGGTAATGAGGTCCCACTGACCATGCACAACTCCCTCAGCCTGTCTTCATAGGAGGGGTGCTTCATCCCTCTGATCAACTTCGTGAATGACAGCAGAACAGACCTGGGAAGAGAAAATAAGGAACTGCTCTTGAGTCTGCAGTTAAAGGCAGTTGAAGAAGGTCTGTTTGAAAGTCCACCAGCAGTGGAGAACAACAAGCTCCTGCTGCTTTAAGGAATTTGTCTTCTCTCAAAAGAAAATTGAAACACAGAAACACATTTTTGCACTCCCTCAACCACATCAACAAGAACGGCAGAGCCATGTCTTCAATGATCCCTTCAGAAATTGTCTTCTGCCAATTAAGTCCACTTATAATCCCACCCAAATACCACTGTAATTGTTGCTGTGAAAAAGCTGAGACAAGTGGAGGTGGGCTCTGCACAACGAGATGTGAGATTTGGTGTGTTACCCCTACCCACAAATAAACGCGTCGGTTGCATGCTGTAGTTCCTGTGGTCTGCCTGTTGCTCTTGTGAATATTAATGGCCTTTAATGCAAGGATAAACATATACCCAGAGTTATAACTACGGAATAAAACCTCACAGTCTTCCAGCCAGTATTGTGATGGCATAATTAGAAAGTCCTTTCAAATATGACCTTTTGACTACTGATGCCATCCTGTAACTTTCACAAAAGTGACTGTGTCAACTGCATCACATGGCTGAAGTTAGACTGATTTTCAGCCATGTGATGCTATTTTATCACCCTCAGGACAAAGGTTAAGCCCTCCCTTTCTTTTCTCTGTTAGTCCCCACTTTCTTTGGTCCTCTTACTTTGATACTGCTAAAATTCCTGATGACCACAGAGTTAAGAGTTTTTATAATCCACTGTGCGCTTCCCTGATGAAGAACCCCGCTATTGTGCTGCATGTAACAGAAATACCTTCACACAATGAAGCAATCATTCTTCCCCGGCAGGGTCTGAATGTCTTGATTCTCATCCCGCAGCAGGTTTGGCAGGGAACAAATTCCCCAGCTTGCAAAGGGCAATGGCCAGCATAATCTTTCTGCATTTTAAAACATTCTTTAATGTTAGGCTCTCTGCATTCAAATGGTAACTTTAGCTGACACAGAGTTTTGTAGAATATTTGAACTACAGCCTGTTGAAACTCTACTCCACTGCATTTGTGAATATTTTTATTACAGTATAAATGTGTTATTTTTCCTTTATTTTATTATGGTACAAACATATTTTTAATACTTGCTCTGTGGATTATTTGGAGGCTGCAGCTTCATATTTTTCTTATTGGAAGCTTGGTACAAATTGGGCAATGCTGAGGTAAAGGCTCAGAGTTTTTAAAATCAACTTAATTCAGTCTCTGGAGGATAAATGAAATGCAGTTCTCTAAGAGATATTATTTGATGGTGTAACTAAGTAAATGGACAAGTGTTGGATGTATGCTTGGAGTAAAGAGAATTTACTGAAGTTGAGAATTTCTCCTGTATGTTTTTCATGGTAGGTTTTAAGATTACAAATGAATACTTACAGTGTCCTTCTAAATGAAATCCAATATAAAATGAATAACATTTTTGTTGTAGAAAAGGTATGAAGGAGGTCAGGTTTAAAATCTGAGTTTTAAATATTCTCCTTCATTCCAGCTCTGGAGAGCAAACAAGAAAAACCAAGAGCAAAACCCAACACTAACAACAGCTATCCCAAACCCGGGCAGACGCTACGTGAAAATTCAATAATAAAACAGGAATTGCGATGGCCCTGTTTGCTATTTGGGATATGCACTTGCCGGGCTGGATGCCCACCTGGGCAAGAGGGACATGATGGTGTTGCTGCATGGCTCTGCTAATGCTGATCCAGGCCAACTCTGGGGGACCGTGTGGGCTCAGGGGCAGGGATGGACCCTGGGCATTTTTCCCTGGTCCTGCATCACACAACATCCCCAGCTCCATAATCCCCTTTTATTCATTGCTGGGGCTGGCATGGGAGTGGGATGTGGGCAAGGGGAGATGCACAGTGGCCTGTGAGGGTTGGCATTGAAGGGAGGTAGCAGGGCTGGATCCAGTGCCTGCTGGACACTATCCTGTCCTGGTGTTGGGATGTGGTGTAGTGACTTCTCCTGGCTCATGGCTGTGTCACTCGCAGTGGGGTCTAGTTCATAACATCTCAGGCATGTGATTCACACAAGTGTAAGGGCCACTGGATACAATTACACATTTATTTTTACCTACCACTAAGGGAATTTCCATTCAGCACTATACGAGCTGGTTGCCCTTGCTCTGTACTATTTCATCAGTATTTTTCCTGACAATTCACGTCTAAGAAACACAAGACACAGAGAGACTTAATGTTATGTGAAAGGATTTTCCTAGGGTAACTGTATTCAGTCTTTGCTCAAACTGAACGAATAACTTTGATCTGTCAACTGTGAAAAGTAAACTGGGTGCGACCTTCCGTCATCGGCTAATCGTCTCACTTAATGACATCTGTTAACTTTGTTCTGATATTAGATCATGGTCTTTCTTTGTACTGTCAAGATTTTTCATCCAAGGTCTAATTATTTCACTTTATGTGTATACGGATATCTTGGGAGTCAGTTGCACTTAGTACGAAGATCATTTTTTCTGTTTTGAATTTCCACAACTGATCACGGCATTCAGGTAGACGTGGCCTTTCAACTAATAAAACACATCATCTCAAAGTGCAGTACTGTATCTTCCTTGCCTCCCTCCCTTTCCCCTCCTCATTTTCTTTTAGGCACCATATTTATTTTTATTCTTAATCGAGAGAGAAGGAGGAAAAGGGAGAATTGTTTCTGTCCCAGTCGAGTTGAGTAACTCAGAACAGTTGATTGATGTGAATCATTATACAGATATGAACCATACTGCAGGAAAGAATAAGAAAATGATGGTTTTCATGCAGTCCTTCTGTTCCCCTCCCTTTCTATGGTTTTTATCTTTTAATAGTGGTAAATGCCTCAGTAGATGGTGTTTTTGGGGATTAATGGCCATTTGGGGTTAATGCCCTAAGGCCCTCTGTCCATCAGCTCTTTCCAAACAGTGATTAATCTCCAGGGGAATGCATGTGCCCTGATCACCACTGCTGATAATGCTCATCCTTATAGTATAGATCAAAACGTGTAGACTTATTGTAGTAATGGCCATGTCCTCGCCTCCCAGGCTGTGTTCAGGTCAGCCAGCCACAGGTTAAGCCTCCAGTGTCGTCTGGTCGTGTTCAGTTCAACAACCGTTTTCCATAAGGTTTGTCTGTTGGGTCCCAATCCACTTGGACTCCAATTTCTACCACAAGTAGAAATCCAGTGTTTTGAGAGCATTCTTTTCTCCTCTACTAAACTCCAGGGAAAATTTCTCCTGGAGCAGTGGTCCTCTCTCTCCATCCTCTGCAGCAGCAATGGAAGTGGTGGCACCACCATGGGGTGTGATGGTGAGGAGGGGGGTTGGTTAAGCAGGGTGAGGGGGAACTGGATGAACGGATAGCAGAAGCATTGCACCACCCTGAGTTCAATGCTTGTTTTCTTTTTCTGCAGTGTTGACTTTTGTTGACTAGCACTTGGCTACTGTGATGTACATGTCGTTCTCTGCCAGGTGGCAGAAAAGTCAATTAAGTGAATTGCATCGTCCATAGAAGACCAGCACCTGTCAGTAACTCCACCCATGCTGTGTGTTTGACCAGGTGAGAAGGTCTAGAATTGTTCAGGTGCTTTCCTGTGTATCACTAAGGTTTACAAAGTACATAATGCCACAAAAGCAGTTACAGGACCCTCTCAGGCTGGCCAGATGCATGTATGTTTTTTTTTTTTTTTTTTTTTTTTTTTTTTTTTTATATTTCCTAGTATCTTGTCTGGTCTAGTTTTCAGTTTTTGAAGCATTTTACCCTGCATCACTTCCTTTGAGAGATTGTTTCATAGTTTAATAGTCCTAACTGAGATCCAGTCTCATTTCAGTCAACATTTCATGTGTTTGGGGGAGGAGTATTTACTTAATGTCTGGTTGTAAATAATACTCAAAGATTAGGAAAAATGAAAGGAAGGTAGCAAGATTGTTGCATGCAAAGACTTTAATTTCCATGAGAGTTTAAAATAAATATTTCCGCACACTCCTGTCTCTTTAAAAACATATTTCACACTGAGAAGTAGTAAAAGATAAAAACAAATGGCCATATTTTCTACTTTTGTCCCTATATGTGAATGAGTGTAATGTGTTCATGTTGCATCTAATCTCCCTCCAAGCAGCCCTTTGAATTGTTGTCTGGGTTTTCAGCATGCATTCTTTGTACTTTAAAAAAAATATTGGGCCTGGTGGCTCTGCTGTTCACTGATAAGCTGTTGCAAGTGAATGTTGCCACAATTAGTTCTTTATGGTCAGTTAAAAGTATGTAAATTTGTGCAAGTATTTGATTTAAATTTCAGGGATTTTTTTTTTTTTTAATTTATAGCCATTGCAAATGTTATTTTTGTTTTCATTTTTAACTCTTGCTAGAACTTTTAAATGCAATGCAATGGTTACTTAATAACAACTTCTCTAAAATAATTGATGTTCTGTTACACTTACATACTCCTTTATTAGACATATATACAGCTTTTCTCCATTTACCAAGTTTATTTCTTTTTATTCAATCCTTCAGTAATTATGAAGGGCTACCATAGAATTAACAGAAGTCTGAAATCACTGATCACTTCTAAATGTATTCCCAAATCTAGTATGAAAGCACTGAGGCTATTCATATAATTCTTAATGAATTCCAGCCGCTCTTGCTGACAATAAGAGAAAATGCAAAGCCATTAGCAACTTGCCAGAACAGTGGAGTAATAGCCAGTCAGGGCTATTGGGAGCTATGGGTCTATTTGGAAGCAAATGGTTATTTCACCAGGGAAGTAAAACAAGCTGCACAGATTTTCTCTCTCTCTCTCTTTTTTTTTTTTTTTTTTAAATTATTTTTTCCTCTGCCTTTTCTTTTTTTTTTTTTCTTCCTTTTCTGTCCCTCTTTCCTCCTGGACGTATTTGCAAAAGAAGGCCAGGAAATCAGTCATGTAGAGGTATCACCCACATATCTAATCATAGAAGGCCATCACTGTGGCATAAGTAGGTAAGTCTTGTTCTCACAGCCTGTTACCAAGTGCACTTTTCCTTGCTCCATTAATAAAAACATTCACTATTCTTGGAAAAAAAAATAATCCAATGTTAAACAATCATTCTGAATTACAATGAATACTGACTTTCCTAGGGGAACACATTTAAAAAGGAGATGAAACTTGCAGCCTTATTTTGCTTTTAACCATTTTACCTGGTTTACATGTTTATGCAGCTGTTCTGACCCATCCACTTTGGGGCTGTCCTTCTTTAAACGTCCTGTTTGAAATCATGGGAACACCGCTGAGCTGGATATTGGTGGGAGCTGCCTGTTGAAAGGAGATCTGTCACCATCACTAGATCAGGGCAGACCTGATCAGAAACCCTCTAATTACAGTCCATTGCTAGGTATCTGTTACAGTACTGCGTCTCCCTCTTGGTGAATAAAATGTCACTGCAATTTTTCAAGGTCTCATTCTGCTTAATATTTTTGGTTTGTACGTATTCAGGTCAATATGAGTCAAGCTGACCCTTTCTAACTGCCAGAAACAGCACATGGGCACCTGGCTGGAAACATTTGGAAAGCTTCTGCATCCACTCTTAGAAGAACATTTGGCATGAGGAGGCAGGAACACAAGAAGAACCACACTGGATTTGACCACAGGGCCAGCATCCATCAATGGCTTCAGTTAATGTTTTGGGGAGAGTGGAAGAAGAGGGTATACATAAAGTTGCTGGGGTTGGAAAAGGAATTCAGATGCTTCCCTGTCTGCAAAATAGGAGAAAATCACTCATTATCAATAACACAAACAGAAATACCTAAGACTACTCTCAAGACAAATAAATTGTATGTATGTATGGGAGCCACAAATGAAATTTCATGAAGGCAAGGTCTGGAAAATAAGAAAAAAAAAGGAAAGGAGAAGAAAGATAACATAACCATTAATTTTATTGTCTAAAAAGAAAGACTAAACAAAACCAACCAAAAAAAACAAAACAAAACAAAACAAAACAACAACAACAACAAACAACAACAAAAAAACAATCAATCAAACAAACAAACAAAAAAAAAACAGTTCCCGAGCTCTCACCTATTCAATGAGATATTCAATGAGAATCTCTGTGTGGGTGGATTCTTCTGGACCTCTCATCTGTGGACACAAAGACATGAAAGTTTCCATATGTCACCTTGACAGGGAGCATCCTTACTATGTCCTGGAGAGTTGGTTCATAGGAAAAACCAATACCTGTCTGCTACCCAGGAACACAGATCTTGTCTTGGACATCTTTTTCTCAAGGGGCAAAATATGAAAATTTCCCTATTATATATCTCCCTCATAACAAAGTGGGTAAAATTTGGGGAGACATGGTCATCTAAACACAACCTTGTCTTGACAGAAAGTGCTGAAAGAGTAGCAGTCATGAGGGTCCAAAACAGCTCAGGTGTCTTGGATGATGTGATGACCACATGGAACACAAAACTGGAGCTTAGGACCATCATGGGGGAGAGGCAGGGACTCTGACTAAACCCTTGAAGAAGTTCTCTTTAGAGTAAGATGAGATAATATGATGAAACCTTCTATTTGAAGATATTAAGCAGAAATGGCAGTCATGTGCACCCTTATGAAACTGATAATTTTGATCTGTTTTGGCTTAAAGTGCAAGGAAATGATGGCATGAGAAAGCTACAACATTAATTCTATGCCAAAAAGCAAACCTGGTCTGCTAGGTCAGGCAGATGTGACAAGTAGAGTTCCTGCTGCTGAATATTATACTCATGACCTGGGGAAATAAAGGTTCGCTTCAGTTCCAAGAGGTATCAAACATGCAAATCATGAATCAAGAAAATGAGACTCACATGGGATACCTGACTTAAACTTTGTGAATTCTCTTTCAAATTCCCAGTGAATTCAGGCTATTCTTTAACGCCATCCTTCCTATTTAGTCTTTACAGATCTCTTTGTTATTCTGTTGTAGTTTCCCCTTCCCCTTCCCCTTCCCCTTCCCCTTCCCCTTCCCCTTCCCATTCCCCTTCTCCTTCCCCCTCCCCTTCCCCTTCCTCTTCCTTCTTTCTCCTTTTTCTTTTTCTTTTTCTTTTTCTTTTTCTTTTTCTTTTTCTTTTTCTTTTTCTTTTTCTTTTTCTTTTTCTTTTTCTTTTTCTTTTTCTTTTTCTTTTTCTTTTTCTTTTTCTTTTTCTTTTCTTTTTCTTTTTCTTTTTCTTTTTCTTTTTCTTTTTCTTTTTCTTTTTCTTTTTCTTTTTCTTTTTCTTTTTCTTTTTCTTTTTCTTTTTCTTTTTCTTTTTCTTTTTCTTTTTCTTTTTCTTTTTCTTTTTCTTTTTCTTTTTCTTTTTCTTTTTCTTTTTCTTCCTCTATCCCCCCCCCTCCCCTTTATTCCATGCTGTTGTGTACAGCCTTTTATTTCTTACTCTTTGGTTTTGGATTTGTCTACAGACACCTTAGAAAATTTTTGTGAGCTCTCTTATTACTTTCTGGGGAGTTGGTCTGATTTCCTGAGTTTGTTCTTGAAGATTTGTTGTTCTTCCCTGTCTCACCTCTTCTCCTTTGGCCTAATATGATCCTTTTCTGCTTTTTAATGGTTTTAATTCCTGATGCAGTCTGCATGGCTTGTTTTTGGCCATATCTTTCTTGTCTTCTGGCTTTTGTCTGTTCTTTCTGTTGAATTCCATGGGATTATGTGCTTTGAGCAAACAGAACAGACCAAGTTCTGCCTGTTTTTGCTTCTTCCAATGCTGGGTCTCAGCTCTCTCTCACCGTCCTCAATACTTCAGAATTCTAGTAACTGGGCAGGTGCCTGTATCTGCCTCATTTACAAAGTGAACTGTAAGGGCATATTAAACTATTCTACAATGTTAATTAGAAGTAAACAATCTCAGTCTACAAAACCATTATTTTTTCTTTTAGTGAGTTCACCTAATCCAAATACAACTCATGAAATATCATCACTCTAAAATGGCTGTTTTTCAATTTGGTGTTTTATGACTTTAACATTACTTCAAAAATTGTGTAAGATGGTTGGAATTATTTTAAGTCCTCAACCATCCTACAGAATTCAGAAGAGGGAAATTTTTAGCTTTTTAACTCCATAAGCATAGAGTCTTTAGAGATGTTATCTAAAATACAGGTATGAGCTCAGATGAGAGGCTCATTTGGGCTTCACATTGCCCTTTGATTTCAAAGTGCACCAAAGTTGCTCAAAATGGTGAAGGAGTGAGTTCTTGCACTGTATTTCTGGTTCATCCTGGTAAATAGTTAATTGTTCTTACGGAGATAATGCATTATTTTTGGTGGGTTTGGGTGAGAATGTGTTCCTTTCCCACTTGTGTTTAACTCTCCTCACTCCTGAGGCTGTCCAGGTGTGAGTCTGTAATCCCAACTCAGATGGTATCTCTGGTTCCTCCTCTAGTGGATGATGGGTACCATACTTAAAAATTAGAAAGAAATCAAAAAAAAAATCATATAAATATATTATGAAGCAGGAGAGAGGGTTTCTAGAGGGTCTGTTCTGCTGCACCCAGGTTGCTTTTCTGTCCTACACACTTCTTTGTTTGAATGGGGTAAAGCGCACGTAGGTAAATAGTGGACATGCTCTGAGATGTACTTGACTGAAGGAATTGATTTCAATCTCAGCAGCACAGCTGTAACCTTGGCCTAAAGCCACCGACTTGAAAGAAGTGCCCCCATGTACTGGAGTAGAGTATGGCCAAGTACTTCATGACCGGTCTCACGTGAATTGCAAAGGAACTGATCTCTTGGTGCTGCGGTTTCTTTCATGTTAAGCCAGTGTCTAAAAGGATCCATTATCTCTGCTGAAACAATTAAAGGAGCTTTGCCATGTTCTGAAAAGGTGAATTAACCCTTGAGCAGCTGGGCCTGACCCTAAGTGTCACCCAAGTACTCCAGAAGCTAGGTACTCTGGCTGCAGGTGCCTGGGAAGCAAAACCTTCCCCAGCGAGAAGGAATTGCTGACAAGTGAGGAGATATTGTAGCTTCCTCCAGCCTTGCACCAGGATGGGAGGGCACATAGCAGAGCCTGTCTCACTGTCCTGGCTCTCCTGGGCTGCCAGAGCCACTGCTCCACAGGGATGTTAGCATAGCTCATGTATAAGTGGCATTGCCATCACCAAATGCCTCCAATGGGCTTTTCTGTACCAAAAACATCCTGAGTCAGGAGTAAGGGAAAGCTGAAGAAGTTATAACCTTCCACTCATGCTGCTGATGGTGTCACTGTTAGCAAACTCCTCATCATGGAGAAAACTGGACAGGCTAAACTACTGTGGTCAGGTGCTGCCAACGGGCTGCCACATTTGCTGCATCTTGTGCTACCAGCACTGCTTCACCAGCCCATCTTGCTCACTTTGCTGAAGATCTGTAGGGGACGACAGGGAACCTTGCTGGAGGTGAGCTCACTGGGAGGTGGCTCAGGGTTGGAGGCAGAAAAGCCAGTCTTGGCAAGATGTTCTGTGAAACACATTGTTCATCAGGACCTTTTCTCCCTGAGGTGGGTAGGGTGCTGTGAAAGAAATAATTTGTAAGCCACCCTGATATTTGGTGAAAAATACAACCAAATTCCTGCCAAGATCACCCTTTTCTGTTGAGGTGACCTGTTTCTCTTCCCCTCCATGTAGAATATGAAGACAATTTCTACATGTAGTGTTTTCTGCTGAACTAGAAGACTTTGTTCTTCAGCTCTTCTGCTTTCTTCTCTTTCATCACCTATTTGGTGTTGAGGGAGAAGCTGAGGTAGGTTTAAACACACCACCTGGTAGCATCCTTAAATGTTGCTGCATATCCTCTTTCTGCTTTTGAATGTCAGCATTGACTTGGCTTATGCTGAGTTGCTGGTCCTGGTATTTCCTCGGACTCAGCTGGGGGAGATTCTTACAGTGAGTTGTCATTTTTCATATCTTTTGGATCTGACTTCAGAGACAGTGAAAAGGGGGAATCCCTTTTCCCGTTTAGAATCCTCCCAGTTGTAACCTGATAGCAGCCCCGTGATACCACTCATAAGCATACTGTTTACAGAGGGATTTCACTTTGGCTTTCATGGTGCAAGGGGACAGAAATGGATGGGACTGAAATCCACCCAGTGAGCCTGGATGGGTCCCCAAAAGGGAGCTCTCTGTGGCACCAGAAAGCTGTCATAACTATGGATTCAGCTTTGTGCTCAAGCCCATGTTTCAACCTCAAAGACAGAAAAATGAATAGAATTGACTTTACATAGCTTGGTAAATAAAACCATTTGTGAACCATGAGATGATGCACTGGTGAGCTGAGAGGCATTGTAGGAAGGGTTCAGTTGCCTAAACATAGGCAACTCCTGCCACTTGCCATGGTCTGCAGTAATCCTGCTTGGCCTCTGGCCATGGGTTCTACCAGTCAACTCTGTTTTGAGGCTAGGGACAGCCTTTTTTTTAGAGTCCAGGTGAGACAAGGTGTGCTAACACCCTAGAACAAAAGGACATGAAGGTAAGAAGGCTCAGTACCCCTCTTGGTACCCTCACAGCCGCTTAAAATCGATGCATTAACTTGGCACAACCTATTGCTGCTGGGCACATCACACTGCTTGAAGCCTCATGCTGCTTCTACTATAGGTTTGCATTCAAACAACACATAAATGTAAAGGAAAATCACCCCCAGGAAATTCCTGTCTTCTTGGGGAGAAATCCCTCCTTCTTTCTCCAGTCCTGAGCCCACCCCACTGTACATCATGTGGAGCACTCTCCAAGCATGGCTATAAGAGACTTGCTGGAAGGCACAATACCCACAGGCTCTTGGGAGGATCATTAGAAAGATCTGGTTATTAATTAACGTGTGATGAGATGGTTCAATGTCTAAAAGGCTTTCTTGTAACCTTCTCCTAGTGCTCGGGTTTAATGTTCCTCCTTACAACAGTCTCCATACATCTTCCGTAACGTGGTCAGATCAGTGCCTTGGAGGATTTTTATTTTTTTTTATTCTAGCTGCCAGACAGCTATAGACCAATTAATCTACAAGTATGCACATTTGGGGATGATATTCTCCAGTGACTCAGCAATGTAACAGATGGCAAAATATTTCATATTTATTTCCATTCCATTTCTATACTGGAAATGAACCCAGACATTTTATTTTTTTGACAGTCAGACAACATCTGTTGAGAACACTGTCAGCTGAATTACAACCTCTCTGGCAGGTAGTTGGACAGACAGCATGAATTAATTTCAGTTATCCTGTATGCGGTTAAAAGTCTTTCTCTACTACATTGTTTTCATTACAAGCGCTGGATTTATGTATGCTGACTAGCTTTACATTGTATCCCCGAGCATTTAAGTTTGGCCATATTACGATTCAGCGTGTTAAGGAAGATGCTGTGCATTAAGTTGCAATATCAATGGATTTATTTGCACTCCTTCCTTAGCCAAGCCCAATTAAATGAAGGGATATTTTGGAGGGGCCGGGCCAGTGGCTTGGAGGCAATGCACTCCACTGCCGTGGAAGGAGCTCAAGTGTGGGAGTGACTTTGCGGATTTAGTCCCAGGAGCTGGTGTAACCCAGACATATCTCAGTCTGAGATATCTGAGCCGAGCGAGAGGCTGCCAAGTGCTCTCTCTCCTGGTGCAAGCAGCATCCTAGACTTCTGGCAGCTCTCAAACAATTTTTTTTTTTCCTGGGGAAGCAGGTGTGGAAGCTGTGGCCTTCCATGGTGAGAGGATGAGGGGTTTGAGCACTGGAGGAAGCCTGGTCTGGGGGAAGGGATTTAGTGTTTTCTGCTGAAATAGAAGTTCCCTGAGCAGCAGAGCTAGCAATTTCCTCTAGGTTTGTTGTCCCGTGTCTCACATTCCTTAGCTTGATGCAGTAACCTCTATTCTTAAACATTACCCACGCTGCCAGCCTCCTCTACAACAGCACAATCTGTTCTCCCTCTGGTCCTATTCGCCTTCCACAGTGTTCTGAGCTCCCACAGGTTTGTGCTGTTGGGCACCAAGCACAATATCTAGTGCAGAGATGCATATGTATGCATTTTCTAGAGAGCACACGCCTGTGGACTGGCCAGCTGCTGCCAAACAGATTGAACAACAGCTGAGTCCGCTTTGCAGTTTCCATCAGACATTTCTGATTTTCAGCAAATATGTGTGAATATCCTCTAAGTTGTCTACTGTCTGCCAAATACAATTAGGATAAGCTGATGGATAGGACAGACAGGGTAAGCACAGTTGTGGAAAAGTAGGCTAAGAATCACAGTAAACAAGTGAATAATGAGGGAAATATTTGCAAGACGTTAAATTACTTTCTGTGTTTCTGTGTTATCCTTTATCTGACTTTATGCAACTTTGTCTTTGCAACAGGAGATAGATGTTCTCTATTTGTTTGGTACTTTAAGTATTTTGCTCAGACAAACAAGTTACATCCCCTTACCCCTATGCATATTTGTATGTATTTATACATATGTGCTCAGAGAGGCAAAGGTATCCAAAACCCAACTGGATGTCTAACAGGGAGGGATATGTGACAGTGGCATGGCAAGTCACAGCCTCAGGTGAGGCATGGTGAGTGTCACTGTGTATTCATGTATCCGTGGGCCAAGCAGAAGATAAAACGGCATGCAGGTGGCTTCTTTCATGGAGTGAAGCCAAGCCATTTGTATTTATCAGGAGATTAGTCTTCTGATAGAGACCACTCGTAGTTCAGAGGCTCGAGATGTCCTGCCTCGATCATTACCTGCTCTGTACTTGTGAGCTTCTGCCAAAGCTTGGAGGCACCTTGTGTTCTGCGTTACTCACTTATGCAAAAAATAATTACATTTACAATTAATCTTTTTTTTTTTTTTTTTAAAGTCTCTTGGGAGGACTGTAGTTTGCTGCACAGTTACTACATGAAGGACCAGGTAGATGAAGAGACCTCTTTATGGATTCAAGACCTCAGTAACAGAACCATCCATGTTGCTTCCCAGTGGCTCCAAACTGGTCTGGTTCATCACTTGTGGGATCAACCAGTGTTTTAAGTTGGACCCTACGCCACAGGAGACCACAGAAATTACCACTTTTATTTAGAAAAAAGAGGCATTTTTTTGGTTCCTCTCTTCACTTTGTCTCATCTCACTTCACAAACAAACAAACAAACAAAAAGTGATTTCTAATTTTCTAATTGATAAACAGGAATTTCTTCAATTCTGGATGGAAACTGTGAATAAACAAACGTGTAATAAGGTACTGCCATCAAGAAAGCAACACTAAGCTCATGGAGGTTTAAGGCTTCTTTTTAAGAAGCCAAAAAATTCATGATGGCAATAAAATTCATCTGAACATCCCTCCATCACAACTATTTTTTGGGACTTCTTAAAATCAAAGTATGATGCAGTTAGGCTGGAGTTTCATTACTGTCTAATGAATCACATTCCTGTCTGATGTCCACAACCTGGCAAATTACTTCTTTTAATGAATCTGTTTTAACCTCTATTAATTGCTGAGGTGTTACTTGTGTGGAAAACATCTCAGAAACAAGGAAAAAAATTGGACTTAGATTTTATTCTAGGTGAGCAGTGTAACAGCCATTTGACTGTTGGTAATTACAGTTCTTTAAAGGTCCTTCTCTTTGCCATCTTATTATTAGATAATGAAGCTTTTCACAGAATCACAGACCAGGGTTGCATTCCTCTTAAACAGAGAACACTCCATTGTTGAAATTCTGCAAATCAAGGAAACCCAATCAAGTTCAGGAATCTTTATGCTCCCCTCTTCTTCCCAAAAGACAGCTGAAATGAACTGAAGATGTCTTGCTGATCCAAAATAACCCAGGGCAAAATTTCCCTTCAAGGCTAACCCACATATCTTAAGGTGCAAGCCCACATCATGTCTTTAATAAATGTACCATTTCTTTTCTGCAGCCCTTGGGGAACATTGACCTATTGCAGGGAAAACAGGGTGACCACGGAATGGACCGAGTCCCATACATGCTGTGCTTAGAAGTGCATAATTGTAAACGTGTTTTTTTTTTTTTTTTTTTTTTTTTTTTTTTTTTTTTCCAAGTCTGTTGCAAAAAGTTGGAAACAAATAAATTAATATGAAAAAAGCCAATTATAATGTTGCTCTACCTCCTCTGGAAACTTAGATGGGAAAACTTAGGAATCAGAAGGATTTGGTAGCTGGAAAGAATGGGGTGCAGTCAATGCAACAACCAAAGTAAGTATCCCTAAAATAGCTATGAAAAAAAAAAACTGTACAAAAAGGCTGCAGAACATGAAATCTAAGCTGAATCTGTCTGTTTAAACCAGTACGTTGCCTTCTGCAGGAAATCAGTAAAGCTAGAGGACTTAAAATCACGTAGATAGTGTCAACAAAAGTAACAGTGAAAAATAGTGTGGATCAAGAGAGACAAGTACAGATGTAGTAGCTAGGGTTTAGGGAGTTGCTGGAGACAAGTATTTCCTTTTAATTACCCTTCTCACAACTCTTAGGTAAAGCCAAAGCAAAGGAGTAATCTCAAGAGGAACATAGCTCTCTCTAAATGTGGCAGGTATTGAGCAAGCTTCCTTCTGTCTGCTGAGACTGTCAAAGCTCTTCTCACTGTAAAGTGTGAGTACCATCTCCTGTTTCTGTATTTATGTGAAGAAAACAAAAGGAAAAAAAAGCTTGGAAGTCACATGGGAAAGAGTTTCTTTTGTCTGTGGATCTTTTTGACAGAGGAAAGCTTTCTGGGCCAGCAAAAACTTAAAACTTTTCCTTGGTTAAACTAGACCTGGACTGTGCCGCTCCCAGGCCACTTGTAAGAAGATAGCAATTTCGTTGTTATACAGGAACTTGCATGGTCATGTACCACATTCTCTTTTTCTTTCTTATCCCTCTGTTATTAATATGGAGAGAGATAAATTCGATCTGTGTGTGAGATGCTGCACACTAGTAGGTGTCAGGCAACGCAAAGCAAAGGCACAAGGAAGGCCATAATGAAGACGAGAAGACACCACTGAGGTAAGATTTCTCAGATACGAAACCAAAATGTAAACAGAAACTAGTTTGACTTACATTCTTCCACTGACACTTAAATACAGTAAATTAGAGTTAATAAAATTGCAATTTGGAAGCAAATACCCAGTAAAAATAGTGGCTGAACATGGACAAGGGGGGAGCTGCTGAAGCAATGAATGAGTAAAATGAGTTTCTCTTGTCTTGCTTGTGGAAGCCTGCCAGGGAGGCTATGAACAAGACACTTCTCATCCAAACTTCAAATTTATTATTCTGTTATTCATCTTACAATAAACTAATGCATCTTATTGACTGAAATAATCTGGGGTGTTAATGTGTCACCTGCTTTTTTCTCCTGTAAGCAATGATAGCAGCAAGAAGGAGATGCAAAGTCCTGAATCCCCATGCCTCCCTGCATAAGAGTAAGGTGAACCAAAGGCATAAAGCAAAGGGCCCCCAAAGGCCAGAGAGACTTCATCTGACTGTGGAGTTGGGTGAGAGGAAGAAATGGGATATGTGCAGCCTGACTGACAGCGTGGAAAGAACCCTGACCTTGCCAACATTTGTACCTGAGCTAACCTGTCTGCATGTGGACTGTCCTTTAGAAATCAGGGAGACCTTTTATTTGTTCAGAGAAAGTTTGTGTTTGAAGGAGTAAGCTGAAATGGGAACCTTAGCGTGTTAGTCATGTAGAGCAGGACAAGTTGCACTACAGGAAGATGTGGCCATGGTTTTTCCTAGCATGCACAGTGAGAGACACATCTCTCATCTCTTTTACTTATAACTAGTTCATCTCTACTTATGGCCTCTTAAGTATGCTAAATAATGTTTTTGGTGTATTTGAAGTTGTCCCCCCTTTCCCCCTTTGTTTTTGGTTAATATTGAATTCCACACATTTTCTGAGCATCAAACCATTGCCTAAATTTTGCCACCATCTTACTGTGTGATCTTTTTCTAGGAATTTACCCAGCCTTTGGCGAAACTCATCCATCTGTTCACAGGATATTTGCTAGAAGCGCTTATTGCACCTAGCCACAGGGAATCAAGCTACGAACAAACTTGTAGTGTTTTTCACAGATTATTTTTTCATTTACATTGTTGTTTTTTCCACCAAAGCCCAAGATGTCATTCTGTTAGAAGTTAGTATAAGATTCCCTTTATGATGTTCTGGTGTGTTGCTGTGAAAAGAATTATCATGTTGCAAGTTCAATAACCTGCCTTCAGGATCAGTTAGCAAGAAATTATAGGCCATAAAGGAACAAAACTTTGTTAAACTTAATAGCCTCAGTAACAACACAGGAATGGTAAGAAGAGTTCTAAAAATTTCAGGGGTTTTGTTTTTAATTAACTTTGAAAATTTTGATCTAATTTGAAATGTGACTTGAAGATGATTATCTTGCTTTCTGTAACACAGAAGGTTTGTTCATAAGGTGAAAACCCACTGTGCCAAGATTCAGATTGGAGAATGTTTTTTATGGCTATCTAATAAACTTTGAAAATAGGGGTTTATAATGGAAATGCTGACTGACTCCTTATTCTAACAAGCCTAGCGGATGCCGCTGTAATGTACTGTGTAATTTATAGGAGTCACCTGTTAAGCCATCTGGGACAGAAAGTTTCCCAGCTTCTAAAATGCTGGTGACTTGATTAACCTTATGAACTTCATTTTACAATGATACCAAATGCAGCCTATACCAGCCCATCATATTCAGCCATTTCATATTTATCCAAGAAAGTTAAGAAAGCCTTTTTAATTAGACAGAAATGAGTAGTGGTGGAGGTTAAAAGGCTGATGCTGGTGCTTTGATTTATTGTTTATAGGTGTCATATGGAGTGAGACCTGGGGTAAAATAAAAGTTTCTGGTGTTACTCTTCAGCTAGGGAAAGTGTTTTATTTAAAGGGGACTTGGGGCTTTTAAAAATTGTCTACTTTATACTAGTCCATTGGGACTTCCACAGACTGGACTAGTGAACAGAAAAGGAGATTGCTGGAGAAAGAAGGACAGACGATAGTGGGGGTGCCATTTATAGGCATTGGCTAAAAAAGCTATACCTGTAGATTTATGGGAGTATCAATGTCTCTTGCAGTAGGTAATACCTGAATTTTCCCTGGAAACCAGTGAGCTCTGAGAAGCAAATTTAATTCATCTGTGTTTTATCTATTTATTTATTTATTTTTCTTATCTGTAATCATTTTCCCAGCTTCTTTATTCAGTTACATGGTATTTGGAGCAACCAAGTTTTGAGCAGTACTTTTGATTCAGCAATTGGAATTCTTGTGATTTAGCATTGTGTCCACTTCGCTAAAAGAGGGATCCCGTTTAGACATGATATCGAACTAAAACACTAAACCTCAGGTGGTCATGAAAAGTATTTTGCTTGGGAATCAGAAGAATATTAGTCTTTTTCCCACATTGCAATTGGAGTACTTAACATTTTGCACTCCTCTTGAAGTGTCTATGAATGTAACTTGACATTTTCACCCCAACTGTTGCACAGTGTTGCTCAATATTCTTAAACAGATGCTAGCATCCAGCAAACAGCCAGCTAGCAGTAGTCTTCAGACAGCTCTACAGACAAACTTTGGCCTTGTAGTATAGCCAGAGGTTTCTGGGCAGCCAGTTGGAGACGGTGGATCTGGCTCCTACGGGAATAATGAGCATCCCGAGCTTCAGTGCTTTCCACACCATATGCAGGAGGCATGTCGCCCAGCTTTGTTCTCCCTGACTAGATGTACAGCAGATGAAGCATTTAGGAAAAATATATCTGAATGAGAAACCCAGCAAAAGGAAAACCCAGTAGTGCACAGTCAGCTCTCCACCCTCAGGAAGCAGGTGAAGGGGTGAATGAAACACCCTAACCAGATAGCAATCCCATTGCTTAATGTGCTGCTGGCAAGTACTCAGGAATTATGGTGATAGGGGTGTGATGATATTTTATACATGTGTTGGGACAGACTTGCATTTTCTGGTGCCTTATCTCCATTGTAATACTTAAGTTTTTTATTTGTCTTTCAGGTTGCTATATGCCATTGTATTGTAAAACAATACAGGATTAGTTTGTCTGCTGTTTGAAAACACGTGAGGATTTAGGAGTCACAGTAAACACACAGCTGAAGGTTAGATTTCAGTGTGATACTATGAATAAAGAAGTTAATATATACAAAGTCAATATAGGGAGATGATTTCCCCTCTCATCATACTATTTGTAATACTGGGACATTACACCCCAGTACTGGAATACTTAGAGACTGTATAGAGCCATTAACATGATTTGAAACTTGAAAATGTAAAAAAATGTGATCTGTATAGCTTATCAGAAAGGAAAAGGAAAAGGAAAAGGAAAAGGAAAAGGAAAAGGAAAAAGCAAAAAAGAAAGCTTGCACAACTATTTAATCAATGTGTAAGATATTTCACTTAGTGAAAATACTGAGTAGGAAAGGACTCTATCCTTACAGAGAAATGCAGAACAAAGTCTTGGATGCAAGTTAGCACTATACCAAAACAGCAGAGCAATGAGACAAATGTTTAATTTCATTACCAAGGGAAAAACTGAGATCTACATCTCTGAAAAAAAAAACACAAAAACAAACAAACAAAAAAAACAAACAAAAACAGAAAGAAAGAAAGAAAGAAAGAAAGAAAGAAAGAAAGAAAGAAAGAAAGAAAGAAAGAAAGAAAGAAAGAAAGAAAGAGAGAAAGGAAGGAAGGAAGGAAGGAAGGAAGGAAGGAAGGAAGGAAGGAAGGAAGGAAGGAAGGAAGGAAGGAAGGAAGGAAGGAAGGAAGGAAGGAAGGAAGAAAAAAAAGTCAAATGGCATTATACTGCATTATATTTCTGCTCTTTAGAAATAGGAGTAGAAAGGAAAATAAGTTTGCAAGAGTGTTAACCACCTGCAGGGCAGATTTAATAGGAGGCAGAGCACAGACAGCAACTGATACTCAGACAGATCCTTTTTTTCCCCTAATTTTAGCTCTATCTTTTCAGTGACTGCACTCAAAGATGGCAAGAAACTGCATAACCATTGCATAATGATGAAAGTGAAAAGAATTTTTCCTCAAAAGTACTTAGGACACTAAGCAGATGGCAACAGCCTAATTCAATCCAAAGAAGGAAGAAGTGAAATCATCCAGTCACTTACATTCATCAGGGAAAGTCTCTGTGATTCTCTCAGATCTAATGGAAAAAGAAAATAAAACCATAAAGAAGCTGCTGTGTATATATAATTTTATTACAACAGAGCAGTCAGTCATCTCTTTGTTTCTTAAGCTGGCATTATTCATTTATTTATATTACCTATTAAAATATACATAGAAATTTCTTGTAGTTAGTCAATGTTATTAGATCTTTACCAACATCTCTTATCCTCACTGCTGTCCCCTATGACACATTTTGTAGGCCATACTCCACTGATGAGGTTTCTGGATGCAGAAGACAATATGCAGTAAGAGTACAAGTACTGCTAGTAGTTTTAATTGTGGAAATAGTTGCACTGTTTTAATCAATACTGTTCTGATTTTTAGCATTCAGCTAATTATTAGGCACAATTTCAAATTTAATTAACATCCTTAAGATCCTGCTTGACGAACCTGATCTCCTTCTATGACAAAGTGACGCGCTGGGTGGACGAGGGAAAGGCTGTGGATGTGGTCTACCTTGACTTCAGCAAGGCTTTTGACACCGTCTCCCACAGCATTCTCCTCAAGAAACTGGCTGCTCTTGGCTTGGACTGGCGCACGCTTTGTTGGGTTAGAAACTGGCTGGATAGCCGGGCCCAAAGAGTCGTGGTGAATGGAGTCAAGTCCAGTTGGAGGCCAGTCACTAGTGGCGTCCCCCAGGGCTAGGTGCTGGGGCTGGTCCTCTTTAATATCTTCATCGATGATCTGGACGAGGGCATCGAGTGCACCCTCAGTAAGTTCGCAGATGACACCAAGTTAGGTGCGTGTGTCGATCTGCTTGAGGGTAGGAAAGCTCTGCAGGAGGATCTGGATAGGCTGCACCGATGGGCTGAGGTCAACTGCATGAAGTTCAACAAGGCCAAGTGCTGGGTCCTGCACCTGGGGCGCAATAACCCCAAGCAGAGCCACAGGCTGGGAGAGGAATGGTTGGAGAGCTGCCAGGCAGAGAAGGACCTGGGAGTGATGGTGGATAGTCAGCTGAATATGAGCCAGCAATGTGATCAGGTGGCCAAGAAGGCCAACGGCATCCTGGCTTGTATCAGGAACAGTGTGACCAGCAGGGCTAGGGAGGTGATCATCCCCCTGTACTCGGCTCTGGTGAGGCCGCACCTCGAGTACTGTGTTCGGTTTTGGGCCCCTCACTACAAGAAGGACATGGAGGTGCTTGAGCGGGTCCAGAGAAGGGCAACAAAGCTGCTGAGGGGCCTGGAGAACAAGTCCTACGAGGAGCGGCTGAGGGAGCTGGGCTTGTTCAGCCTGGAGAAGAGGAGGCTCAGGGGCGACCTTATCGCTCTCTATAGGTACCTCAAGGGAGGCTGTAGTGAGGTGGGGGTTGGTTTGTTCTCCCACGTGCCTGGTGACAGGACGAGGGGGAATGGGCTTAAGTTGAGCCAGGGGAGTTTTAGGTTAGATGTTAGGAAGAACTTCTTCACTGAAAGGGTTGTGAGGCATTGGAACAGGCTGCCCAGGGAAGTGGTGGAGTCACCATCCCAGGAAGTCTTCAAAAGACGTTTAGATGTAGAGCTTAGGGATATGGTTTAGTGGGGACTGCTAGCGTTAGGTCAGAGGTTGGACTCGATGATCTTGAGGTCTCTTCCAACCTAGAAATTCTGTGATTCTGTGATTCTGTGATCCCAGGACTTAGGTGGTTGGTTATTGACAGGGCAGGATCTCACAGCCAGGGCCTGTCACACCAGCTCAGCCAGGAGCATACCCAGCCCTGGGCACCAGGTAAGAAATGTGTGGAGAAGCTCCAGGAGATGCTGCCACGGCCCTCAAAGCAGTGCAAGTTACTGCACATCCACAAAGGTTTTTCATGCATGGAAAATTTTCCATATTCATGCACAGAGCATGCTGCAGCTACTGCTTGGTCCAGCTCTGTGGCTGCAAACACCTCCACACCTCCTGCCTGGCTCCAGCACCTGGACCAATGTCCCCACCAGCAGAACAGGTCCCTGCAGTCCCTGTCAGCTGCTCTACCTTGGAACAGAGTGCGATTTGGCAATTTGATCCTTGCCAAGAAGCCTTGATTTGGAGTTGTTGTTAATTTGGCAATGGCTTTAGTCCTCGAACTCGTGAATGAGACAGTCTCCAAATCTTGCTGCAAGGGCTTACAGGTTTGATGGGGATTTGATAACAAAAGAGGCTGAAAAATATGTTTTGGATGAAAGATACTGAAAAAATGAAAGTGGCTATCATTTTTAGCTTTGAATGAGCAGAGGATAGAAGAGCAAATGTGGGAAGAGCACTGGGAAATAATAATACTGACAGAAACAACCTTCTTTCTGAGCCCTAGATAAGGAACAATATAAGTGAAGTTGTGTTTGTAGCATTTTTCTAATAATCTAGAATACAAACTGAGAGTAGGGAAATATAAAGTATTTTATTTTATTTTATTTTTATTTTTTTTTCACAACACTACATAGAAAAGCTATATTTTTAAAAATGTGCAATATATGAATTCAGGAGTATTTTATTTAGAAATTTGTTTGATCTTTATAAGAGAAAACGTTTTCTTGCTTAATTAAAAGCAAGGTAGGTACAGATTGGAATAATTACTGAACATTTTTTCTTCAAAAGGTGTTTTCCACAGTTTAGTACTTTTCTCCCTGTTCCTCACTGAGGAGAACTGGGATTTATTTATTGTGCCAGATAAAAACTTGAACTAATAGTAGGCAATTTTGTATGACTTCATATTTTTAGAAATGAATTCATTTACAAATCAGTTTCAATCACACCTCAGGTTATAATAATAAAATCCAGATTTGCATGATGCTGGAGATATGTTTTACCAAAATCATAGACTTCAGGAAGCAATTAAAGTATATTCTGCATTAAATTATATTCTGTATACAATACACGTGATTTAAAAGTTCCCCTTCTGCACCATGTAAGCAAGGTCCAGAGAAGGTGTGGGTTTTTGGTGGAACTGGTTGAGTAATATAAAAAAATAAATAGACTGTAGCTTTCGGTTCAGTCCAACAGAGATGTAGTTGTATAAACCACACTGCTCCCCAGGAGTAACCTTGGGAAATTTGGGATCAAAAATATATCTGAAAAATGTGACTCTGTACTTCTGTTCTGCACAGCTGCTGGTCACCACCTGCTCCAGCCTTTCTCAGGTGTGCTGGAGCACGTGCCTGCTATGGTATGCAACCAGCCTGCAAGCTTCTGTGTTTGCTGGACATACCTTATGGCCCTTGGTGCTAATGCACTCACATTGCTTCTTGCGAGAGAGCTGCCTCTGGGTGACTCTCTAACCTGATGCATCTAGAAGGGGGCTCACTCCTTCCTAAAATGTTTCACGTCAGTGGGATGAATCTCCTTATGGAGATGTTCTCCTTCTGCCACTCAGGCAAGCAGGTTGAACTAGGCAACCAATTCCATGACTTAACATCAGCAGCAGTGGTTTGGGGCCACTGATGGGGCAGCTTCAGCCCATTTTGGCTGGACCTGATCCCCTGGATGCCATGCAAGTTCCATGTGATCTCACCCAAGGTGAGCTTTCCCTGGAACTGAGGTCAGACTGACAAGCCTGTAGTTTCGCAGGTCCTCCTTACGGCCCTTCTGGTAGATGGGAGCCACATCGGCAAGCCTCCTGTCGTGGTTTAACCCGGCCGGCAGCTAAACACCACGCAGCCATTTGCTCCCCCTCCCCCTCCCTCTCTGGGATGGGGGAGAGAAATGGAAAGTGAAGCCCATGAGTTGAGATAAAGACAGTTTAATAAGACAGGAAAATAACAATAACAATAACAATAACAATAACAATAACAATAACAATAACAATAACAATAACAATAATAATACAATGGTGATAATAGTACTACTACTAATAATATGTACAAACAAGTGATGCACAATGCAATTGCTCACCACCCGCTGACCGATGCCCAGCCTAACCCCGAGCAGTCCGGCCCCCTCCCCCCGGCTAGCCACCCCTATATATTGTTTAGCATGACGTCAGATGGTATGGAATACCCCTTTGGCTAGTTTGGGTCACCTGTCCTGGGTCTGTCCCCTCCCAGCTCTTACTGCACCCCCAGCCTGCCTGTTGGCAGGACAGAGCAAAAGGCTGAGATGTCCTTGGCTTGGTATAAGCACTGCTCTGCAACAATTAAAACATCGGGGTGTTATCAGCACTCTTCTCATCCCAAGCCAAAACACAGCATTCCACCAGCTACTAGGAAGAAAATTCTGTTCTAACTGAAACCAGGACACCTCCAATCCTCTGGGACCTCTCCAGATAACCAGGAATGCTGATAGATGGTGGAAAGTGGCTTGGCAATCACTTCCACCAGCTCCCTCAGCAACCTAGGGTTGAACTCACCTGGTCCCATGGACTTGTGACATTCCAGGTGGAGGAGCGGGTCTCTGTCTCTTCCGGGATCACAGGGAGTGATGCTCTACCTGAATCACACAGGACTTCCAGGTCAGTTGTAAAGTTCCCTGAGGATAACTGATCCAACTGTTAAAGACAGAAGTAAAGAAGGTGTTGAGAACCTCAGCCCTACCCTTATCCTCAGTGATCACATTCCATGCTGCATCAAGATGGAAATTTTCCTTGGTTCTTCTCTTGTTAATATATTTGTAAAAGGATTTCTTGTTCTTTTTTAATATAGTGCCCAATCTGAGTTCAAGCTGGGCTTCTGCCTTTCTAACTTCCTCTCTGCATATCTTAGCAACTTCCTTGTAGTCACCTCAGGTAGTCTGTCCTTTCTTCCAGCAGATGTAGACTCTATTTTTCTCCTGGAGTCTCAACAAAATTTCCTGGTTCATCCATGCTGGTCTTCTTCCCCTCTGGCTTGCCTTATGGGACTCAGGAGTAGCATGCTGCTGTGTCTTTGAGATTTCTGTCTTGAGGAGCACCCAGGCTTCCTGGACCCCTTCACCCTTCAGGAATGACTCTTGAGGGACCCCTGCAATAAGTGTTCTGAACAAGTCAAAGCCTGCCCTCTGGAAGTTCAAGACAGCAGTTTTGCTAGTTACCCTTCTGACATCACCAAGGGTAGAAAGCTCTACAGTTTCATGGTCACTCTACCCAAGACAGTGCCCAGCTTTCACATCTCCCCCCAGTCCTTCTCTGTTAGTGAAGAGCAGGTCTAGTGGGGCACCACCCCGGTAGGCTGTCGTACGTGTTGTGTCAGGAAGCTGTCTTCCACATGCTCTAGAAACCTCCTGGACTGGTTCCTCTGTGCAGTATTATACTTCCAGCATATATCAGGGAAGTTGAAGTCTCCTATGAGAACAAGTGCGGGTGATCATGTAACTATTGCAAGCTGCTCATAGAATGCCTCATCCATCTCTTCATCTTGATTAGGCAGTCTGTAACAGACCCCCAGTAAGATGGCACCCCTACAGGCCTTCCCCCTGATCCTTATCCATAGATACTCAACTTTATCATTCCCAACCCCAAGCTCTTCAATATCAAAACACTCTTTAACATAAAGAGCCACACCACCACCCATTCTTCCTTGTCTATCCCTTCTGAAGAGCTTGTAGCCATCCATCACAATACTCCAGTCATGGAAGCGACCCCACCATCTTTCAGTTATAGCAACTAGGTTGTAGTTAGCCTGCTGGCACAGTCACTTCCAGCTCCTGTTTGTTGCCCATGCTCCGTGCTTTGGTATAGATGCAAACATATAGATGAGACATCTGCCTCACGCCCAGCTTCAGCATCATTCTCCTAGGCACTTAAAAAGTTTTTATTGTCTCCTATGACCTAAGGATTCCCGTGAGGTGTGCCCCTACAGTCTTCCACTCTATCAGCTTAGCTATCAAAGGGCCCTAAAAGGTGCTGAGAGCCCCCGTCATTGGGGACAGGCTCCTGAAGTAGCTGCAGGAATTAAGTGCACCAGCCGGGAATCGAACCCGGGTCGCAAGAATGGGAATCTTGCATGATACCACTACACCACTGGTGCTGTGAAAAATCATGCTCAAGCTCAAAGTTATGCCCTGAGATGTACCTGTGCAGAGCTGGCCTGAGCCCAGGGGCACCCAGGTGTCCACTGCCAGGTTGGGATGATCTTGTGCTCATCTGCTGAAGTTTCCCCATTGACTTAATGTGTGAGTGTCTTCAGATGTTTCAGCCAATTCCTCTGAACGTGTAAATTGCCAGAAATTCTGTCCTAAGGATTAGAAAATGCTGCCAGCAGGGTTTTTTTTTTTTTTTTTCCATATTAGTCTACATACCAGCTATAGATTGCCTCTATAAAATATGACTTCCATGAATAGTTTTTCTCAGAGTTGGAAAAGAAGTGCCTATCAAACATTTCATCATTTTCTGTACCATTATTTTAACTTTATTCTTTGTTTAAAAAAAATCTGCTGGAAAAGATGTAGAATTTCCTGCTAAGAAATTTGGATTAAAATATTATTTTCAGGCCACAGTAATCATTAAAATTTCAGTGCCTCTGGGGATCTGTGGTTTTGTCCTCCCCAGTGGTCCGCTCTCCCAAAATGACTGTATCTCCTGCAAAGAGCAGAGTTCAGTCTGCATCTTGACAATGTTATTCTGCTCTCTACTATTACTTTATTGCTGAATATCTGCTGAGACACTGAGTTTGTCTTGTCAGCTCTTCTTGCTTTGTAACATGTATTTTGGCAAACTAAATGCTCATTGCCAGTAACTTCTTCCTTTTCTGTTTGTTGCTTTCCTTTCCCTACCTAACCAGCATGTTGCTTTTCATGATATATCACAAAAATATTTTCATGATATAAGTATACATGAATAAGTATAAATAATTAGCATATAAAAAAAATCAGAAATATCCTTTTGAATGCTATGGAGATTGAAAAGAAGGCTGCACCAGTCAAATATATGTGCCTTTTTTTTTTTTTTTTTTTTTTTTCCCCAGTTATTTTCTCAGTTCCACTCTATGGAGCTTTCTAACAGGCTAGGGAAACATGGATAAGGTTAGCCACAGATTTTTTTGGGGAGAAGAAATATCTCCCCATCTCAATCAGGTTTCCCCCTTGAGGTCTATTTATTTAAAGCTGAGCTTTGCCAGACCACTTGATGCTTCTATTTAACACAGAAAAGCAGTTACAGCATATTAAATGATTCAGAGATACATTTTGAAGTAATTAAATGCAGAGCACTGATGTAGAAAATGAGTTAAAATTAGTGTAAAATTGTGATAACCACTGTGCTGAGTCTTCAATGAGATGGAAGCTGCAATGCTGGTAGAGAAAAAGGGAAGATTATGTTTTAGGTCACAGTCCTGGAAGCCAAAAGATCTTTGTTCAGCTCTAGCTTTGTGTGACCTCAAGTAACTCATTTAACTTCTGTTCCTCATCTGTACATGGGGGTAATTGCTGTCTGCGACAAAGGGAGGAATTATCAATTTTTATGAATTACTTCTGGATCTTGTAATATAGAGAGCACAGACACCAGGGTCAGCAGGGTTTTCTTTCTTCGAAAACTAGGGAAAAAAAAGAGTAGTTTATGTAGTTTATTTATTTTGGAAAATATCCTCAGAGATGTTTTCAATGGTAAAGTCAGATGCTCTTTAGCTTTTGGCAGAACTTCGCCTTCCTTGATTCCTTCCATGTCCCGAGTGATCCTTCTTATTTTGTGTTTCATATGAAGAGCTGTCCCTCCCTCCTACACTTTGTGCCCCTTCCTCTGCTCGGGGTGCAATGATGAGCAGGGTGTGGAATAAAACTTGTTGTGAACCAGGGAGTAAGACACAGTTTTGGCCAAGGATGCTGCTGGAGCAGGACTTGTATAGCACTTTCCTCTGTGAGTTGTCCGCATGGGCCTTCCTCACAACCTACCTGCTCCCCCTCTGCCCTGCTGGCTTGGGACATGCCTGGATGTAGGGGATGGACCTGGGAGAGCTCCTTACAGGGGTAAGATAGAAAAAAAAATGATGCAAAACCTTTTGTGTCCAAACGTTGATCTTGGTGTGCATGATGGTGGGCACTGAGAGCAGGCAGACATTAAGGGCCAGAAGTTTTGAAACAGGAGCCAACACCAGGCTGGTCCCCAGGGGAGCCCCAGGAGAGCAGCATAGATATGGGCCTTCCATCCAGGTGTCCCTGGGCATGTCCTTTGTGTGAAACAACACTACAATGATCAGATTACTTCGATGTTACAGACATTGTCTGAAAAGCTGAGAACTTGTATTTCCCTGCCCTTTTCCTACTCTTTGCTGTCTCTTACATGGTACTTGGCTGTAAGCTCCATGGAAGGAGGACTACTGCCTAATTCTGTGTCTGTGCAATGCCTCCTGCAATGAGGTTCTGGCCTCTGCTGTATTTCAGAACACATTGTAATGCACCTGAAAAATACAATCTTGCTTCAAACCTTTTTCCATGAAAGCTGGTGAGCACTCTGGTTTATGCCTGTGTGTGATAAAGCCCACTGACTGATACAGGTTTAGAGATAATCTGTTGATGTCTGATGGGTCACATTTTCATTCACATTTGTTCAAGTTTATGAGTTAAAAAAAAAAAAGCTTTTTTTTTTTTTTTTTTTTTTTTTTTTTTTTCCCTGTGTAGCAAAACCAGAATTAATATTGGGTATGTCCCATGGGAAGGACAAACACCAGTCTTGTGCACCCACGTTAGGTTCTGGACACAGCAGAAAGAGGAGAGCAAGCAAGAGGGCAAATATGCTAACGCGATGGATGCCTTGTGTCTGGGGAAAATACTTGGAGAGTCCTTGTTTCTGCCAGATCTAGGAATCAGGTTCTTCTGAGGAGTGGTTGGAGCCAACAAAAACAGAAACAGCTCTGACAGGCTGGCTCTGCCGTAGGACTTGCAGAGGAGCCAGTTCAGGCATTTGCTGCAGCGCCTTCGGGGTATGTCGGTCACTGGGACAAGAGGCACACTGAAAAAGCAGGAGAAGCTGTGACAAAGAAAACAAGGTGGTGGTGGTGTGTCACCTGCATATAACCAGGTTTTAGATGGTCCAGGCCAAACCAAGCTGTATACTACTTTGAGCAAGCTATTGATCAGAAACTGAAGAGGAATTGATGAACGAATCTTTAATGAATCCTGAGATGAGGGCCTTGCAAACGGATGCACTTTTCTCATGTTCCTCTAGACATACAGTCATTTTGATTTGTCCTTTCACCCTAGTGAAGAGTGTTTGGAACGTGCATTAGATAACGAGGAACAGCTTGATTTTGTTTTGTTTTCCAGAGCAGGAATATCAGTAGCTGGTGGAGTCACTGTTGTTATGGAGGACCTCTAGATACCCTATGCTGTTGGCCAACAAATCCATCCTCCTCCATCCTGTGTGTGGGACATATGCAGGACCCTGCCAGCCAGCCTTATACCAGCACCCACAGCACCAATTGGGCTCCATGGAAAAGTGGGGTGAAAGGGCAGTGCTGGGTGGGGAGAAGGCAAAGAATGAGCCAGGGAAGGAGAAATGGACCAAAAGGGCAAATGTGCTGAACTGGAAGGACAATGACCATAGGTATGGAAGAAGACACCATAAATGCTCAGAAAGCAGTAATAACAAACAATTAAATCACGAAACTGTTCTGATAAGTGGAAAGAAGCACTTAGAAGAAGTAAATAAAGGAAAGTTAGACAGAAATATAGCAAGATAGAGGAAGGCAGAAAAAAAGGCAAGAAGTTAAAGCCAGAGAAAATGAAGAAAGAAGACATGGTGGGTGTGTGATGGAAGAAACTCTGGAATAGTTGGTGTTGTGTAAAGGAGGAGAAGCATACACACAAAAACCATGAGTGAGTGGAGCAGGGTGGCAAGAAGGGCTGCCCAGGAGGGCAAGAAGGTACAGCCAGGGTTGTCTTCTGCAGGCCCTTGCACAGGCAAAAGTCAATGGAAGCCTGATTTCACTGGTCAGTAAGGGTCTTGGGATTTAGCTCTTTAAGTCATAACATGCTGATGTTACACAGCTGTCAAATTGTGTAATTTGCATTTATATAACCCCTGTTATTCCAATCTGGACTAAGAAAAGACTGCACTGTGCCAAAACCTTCACTACTTTAAACATGATGAAATATTACCTCACTAACACTGCGTGTACTATGTGCAACTTTAATTAATTAGTCAAGAGCCCAAAGGTTAAGCACACATGGATTACCCAGCATATTTTTTTTTTTTGGGGGGGGGCATACATACAAAATAATCAATCTAAGGTTTCCAATGGGAACATTTCCTCATGCTTGCCTCAAGGAGCTGTTTGCCACTTCTTTGAAGCTGTGCCCATGTGCATCTACCCAAATGTAACCTAAATGCTGCGTGTACGCCATAAGGCTCTGCCTTGAAGTCACCATGTGATGTTTGCTCAGGTCTTTTTAATATGGGGAGTGTTTCCAGAAAACTTTCCTAATTTCTACCCTAAGTGGAGAGGCATGGGAAGAAAATGCCACAGGAGGTGATAAACCAGTGTGCGCAGCAGGGGATCAGGGCAGTGTTTGGGGTGTCTTCAGCCTGGAGCTGTCCCAGCTTTATAAGTGCAGGGAGGTGCAAGAGCTCAGCCACGCATGCAATGAAATGATGCAGACATGGTTCCCTGGCCCTTCCTTCCCTTCAGACTGGGGCCATGTCTGCCTTATCATGGGCTGATTTTCATCCAATTTTCCATTTATATTCCTAAAGCGTCTAGAGGTCCCCTCAAATAATTTGGGGAGTCTGTGTTACGATATGCTGTACAAACATAGAGAGAAAAGAAAGTATCGAAAGTATATGCCTCAGAAAGCTTACCATTCGCATGATTTATTTGGCAGAAAGGAGTAATTTATTTACTCCTTTCTGGTTCTTTGCTCCCTGCCACCCACTTGTGAAATGTTTATGTGAGCTCTGCTCTGCTGGCTAGTACTGCTTTAGCTGAATTATTTAAACTTTGAAAACAAATCCTTTCTTGCACTAATGGATTTCCAGTAGTGTTTCTCACATGTTTCTCCTTAACTATATCTCCTTGAAAGATGGTCTGAGGCATCCCACTCAGATGAATCTACTACAAGAGAAGGCACTGGCCTGCTTTCTCCTAAAATTGCAGAGATTTGGCCACCCTCTGGACAAGGGGGCTGGTAGTGTTATGCCACATCTCTCAGCTGCTCTCCCCAGCAACAAGCTTTAGGCTTCTGCTAGTCCATGACAGGGACATTTTATCTACAATAACACTTTGCCGGAACAGGGACTGGAGTCTGGATATTTTCCTAATGGAAAGATGAGATGACCGAGTCATTCCCATGCTACACATTATGATGGTTTGAACAAAAGAAAGGTGAAAGCACTGGGGCTGGAGTGTGGCAGGCTTGCCTGTGATGTGGCTGGGACAGCTGGGTAAGGTACCCATCCAAGCAACAGCAAACTTCACTTCAGATCTCCTCTGGGCTTGGGCCAAGCTAGGACAGCTCTGGAAGGAGGTCTGTGTCTTTCCCCTCCAGAAGAACTTTTTTTTTTTTTTTTTTTTCATGGGGAAAGAAACTTGGGGCATAAGTTTATTCTGCTAGCTCAGGTAACTGAACCTGACTGCTACAGAGTAGGTGAGGTGTATTCTGCCAAGTGGCAAATAAAAGGGAAGATGCTGCTTCTTGACCCTTTGTGCATGGCTTTTGTGTGTGCTTTGCCATATGTGGTCTAGATCCATATTGAAGTAAATCATTCTAGCTGCTGAGTGCTTCTGTCTTTTCCTTATGTCTGTACATAATGCATGATTTTACTAAACATGTAACATCATGTGTTAAAAGGGGCACCAGCACAAGAAGAACCAACCTCCTTATTTTCTCCATTTTTAAAATTTATTTATTTATTTATTTATTTATTTTGTACCTGAGATGCTGTTTCCCCATGCATAGATGGAGGTGCCTTGAGCAGGACACAAGCCCAGTCTGTCTCTCTACATGATGAGAGCCAGCTCTACCTGGCAAGAAGCGAGCAAGAAGTCAGGCAAGTTCCAAGTTCAAAGCTAGCATCTCAAGTGCCACCTGGAAACCACTGCTATTACCTGCTCTTTTAAGAATCACAGAACCACAGGATGGTTTGGGTTGAAAGGGACCTTAAAGCCCACCCAGTTCCAGCCCCCCTGCCATGGGCAGGGACACCTCCCACCAGATCAGGTTGCCCAAAGCCCCATCCAGCCTGGCCTTGGGCACCTCCAGGGATGGGGCATCCACAGCTTCTCTGGGCAACAGTCATGTTCCCTGTCACACCCTGGCTCAATGGCATGATGTTTGTCAGGAGGCCGATGCCTCACCATGAGGGAAGGCATGAACAGACAAAAGGAAGGGCTTGTAAAGAAATGGCTTGCTAAATGGGGCTGGGGAAACTCATGGGGATGGAAATGGACCTTTGCCTTCTCTAACAGGGATTCCAGCTCAACTGAGGTCTAATCACACTAATGTGTGATTACTTTTGTCCGCTTATATTATGATGGGGTGTGCTTTCTTGCTCCACTGCTTTTTAATCTGTTTGGTCCCCCATTAATTTCGAAGACCTCTTTGTAGGCTTGAAGTAAATTGTACCCTTTGGTGTCTGCTGAACTGGGGACACTCAGCACCTTCCAGCTCTGGGCATTAACATGGAGCTGAAACAGGTGGTAAATGGTGAAATGCAGACATTGTCCCAGCCCTTCCGAGTTTTGCATTATCATGATGTCTGCCTATTTCTACCAGCCACATGCATTTGTCATTCGACTTATTCTTTGTGTCTCGGTGTAGGAAATTGTTTCTCAGAAGTAAGCTTCCCACAGAAGATTGCATTTGATGGATTTACTCCAGAAATTTGGCCAAGATAAATTTTGAAAGTGAAGTCATAATTTACACATAAAGTTTCAGGTACAGAACCCTTTTTCAAAGCTTCATTGCCATTTAAAACTTAAGTGAAGGTTTGTGCTTATTTAATTTAGCTTTGATGATTGACTTAAAGGTATTTCTCTTTCTGGCTGTTTTGGGTTGAGCAGTGAGAAAAATGATTGAGGTGGAATGTCTAACTGTGATGTGTATGTTTATTTGAGGGGGGCGTGTGTGTGTAGGGGACGACACATTTAGGACTAAACCCAAAACCAATAATAAGACACGTGAGACATGTTTGGAGGGAGATTTTGTCCCATCAGCCTGCCAGAGTGCATCATTCCCCATGTGGAATAAGCTGGTTGAACAGTCTGCAGGTCCTGCAGGTTTCCTGAGAGACCAAGGAAAAATATATACAGAGTGATTCGCTGCCAGGAGGATTGGCACCAGAGAGCCCTTCGTAAGAAGGGGGCTCAAGCTCTGGGAGAAGCAGCACGTGTGGTTTGCTTGGACGACCCTGGTGCAGCTCCCTGCTCTCCTCCAGACCTCTACAGCAAGGCAGGGCACAGAGATGTGAGGAGGTTGCTGTACAGCAAGCAGTGATGGTACATCCTCTGATGTCTGCAGGTCTCGTCTCCCAGCCCACCACTGGAGCAAGGCAGAGAGCAGCGTGGCCTCTGCACTGCCACCAGTTTCCCACTGGGCAGTGTAGTGGTCTCCCTGATCTAGAGATTGGAAATTCAATCCCTTTCTGAGGGATTTAACCCTCTTACATTATTTTTGAGATTTGGGGACCCTTAGGTAAAGCTCTGAATGAGTTGGAGAGTTGCAGCACGCACATGGGCACCAGAATACAATCAACTTAGCTGTCTAACTATGCTTTTTCCTTTCAGCTGTTGTACTTTTACCTCTTGCTAGACTGAAGCACATATTCCAACACGAAGCATCTCCACAAGTGGATCAACACAAATCACTCATGAATTATAGTGGAAAACACAGCTGTGTCCACCAGCAAAAATTCTCCAGTGGGTCTCTGTTAAGACAAGGAAAGGAGCAATGTGCCTGACTCCTGGTTTCCTAACGCTGCCTTAGGTGAAGCCTTGTGCCCAAGAGGTGAGACTGCTGTGTTAAAAGTGCCTGAAGATGCTTTCTCCTGCAGGTAGGCACAGTCCTTTTCTCTTGTTTTTTAGGACATGAAACCAGTAAAGTGCAGGTTGTTTGATTTCAGGGGATCCAACCAGCTGCTGTGGTAGATGTGCAGATCAGGAAGATATTGCCACCAGAATAATTTCCCTTCTTCCACTGTTTTAAGCTAACCTTTGAAAACATTTTTTTTTTTTTTCCTGAAGTCATGCCTTCTGAGTATTGACTTGCTAAATAGAAAAACAACGGGGGAATATATTTCACATAATTAATGGGAAACTAACACAGGAGTAACAAACATCACATTTTTTTCCTGTTCTTTCTGTTACTGTAAAATGGGACTGGATGGGAATCCTGAGGACAGTTTAATATTTCCCAGATACTAATAGCAAGTGATCCAGCAGCCTACGGTTCTTAAGGTTGCAGGAAAAGCAACAAAAGACTGATTTCTTCTGATCCACACCAACGTGACCACAAACCACCCATCTCCTAAAAAGTGGTGCATCCAGAAAACCTACTAGATGGCTTCATGAAGGACTCATTATTTTTCAAAACAAAATGAATGTGGAAAGAACACTTTTTGGCAAATAGTTACAACTGTAATGGAAAACATACTGCCTCATTAAACTGCCCTCTTAATCTTCCTCACTTATTTATCAGCTTTTGATGGAGCAGAGACTGGGATTTATATTCTGTCCCATGTCCCACAGAACTTTTGTCCAGTAAAAAGGTCATCTGTAAATCTTACATAGGCAAGTGTAACATTTTCCTACCATAACATCATCTTAAAAAAGGGGGAAAAAAAAAGACACGGTATTAAAAGTTAAAAGCTGCCGTAAACCTAAGAAAATACATTTGTTCAGCTGAGCCCACATTAAGCTTGATTTGCTTCATTTGGAAACAGCTGAAACTGGGTAATCTAGAGCTTGCAGTGAGAAATATCAATTTAACATGTATTTGGTGTGCTAAAGGCTGCCCTGCTCTAATTAAAAATCCACTGTGTTTTTATGGCAGTATTCTGGAGGCTGTCTTGATTTGCTGATGAATGCTGACAGGACTATTAAAGCTGTGAAACAACATCACTTGAACGTGGCACAAAATGAAAGGAAAAGCACTGCCATGCTGCTCTTGGGTGTTATTATCCTGATTAAAATTGGAGCCAAAGTGAAAATCATCCCTGGGCTATGCACGTTATTTATTTATTTATTTATCCACCTAAAATGACTTCACGGTATTGGTAGCTGTGTTTCCCCACAGCCACCCCTCAGGCGCTGTGATTAAGTGAAGGAACGTTTCATGTTAACCCCTCCTGCTTGTGCCTGGCAGCGGGGATGAAGAAGGGCACGGTGTGCTCTGCCTCAGTATGAATATGCCATGTGGGCAGCTGGACAGGTACTCCCGCCGCCAATGTCTTCTGACATTGCTGGTTATCAAAAGTCCTTTTCTTGTTGCAGTTTTCAGAAGTGTGTTAGCACCCTTTTGAAATTCAGTGATAAAATAGTCACCTGGATAGAATATGGCCTTTAACTTGTTCCTTCAAATTACCTATGATGAGCAGACAATGTCTATTTTCCCATTTTTAGCCATGTTTTCAAAAAATTAGAGTTTTGCAAATAAGGACTGGCTCCATAGACAAAGCAGCCAAGCAGGCTACTTAGGAAATTCCTTTGAGTCATCCCAGCTTGGGGTTTGGGGCCACATCAAAAAGTTCTTACTCCTTTCTTCATGAGATGGGGAAGCAGGGAGTTTGCAAACATAACAAACTTCAACACACCAAGCCCCCAAAAAACTTTTATTTTTTACATACAGAGTGTAGGGTGATTTCAGAAAACCTTTTTCCTGTGGGTGCTGCCCCTAACCTGCAGGACATGTGGCACTGTGAGGAACTGGGGGCACAGAGGGACACCAGAGACACCAGCTGGGGATGGTGCTGCCCCCAGGACCGGGGGCATCCCTCCCAAACTTGTAAAGGAGCAGGGCAGGAGATCTGCCTGATAACCAGGGCAGAAGTGGGAACAAATGAATGCGTGTTTTCAGCTAGTCAATATATCAAGCTAAAATTCATCAAGGCACAAAGAGATATGAGGAGAAAGAGTGTTTAATTGTCCATACAACAGTGCTCTGAACCAGGTAATAAATCTGGCTGCCTTGCCATCACTGGATGCTGCCCGTGGAATGCAAAAGTCTCTGAATGCAACCTATTTAGGAAGAGTCAAGAGGGGAAAGGGAATGGTAAGCTACAGAAGACAGGCTGTTATCTCTCTCTGAGTCACTGGACATCCCTCTTCTCCTCCCATGTTCGTACTCCAGTTTCGGGGGAGTCGTGGTCAGAGGACGTGGTGCCATGGAGAAAACGATGAAGGGAGCAGAGCATGACAGCACAGATTGGCCCTGACAGCTGGCGGTTCCCCTGCTGCATGCATTCCATGCTTGTATAACACAAAATGTCCTTCTCCCAGATACTGGCATCTGATAAGATACTGTCCAAGCAGATGGGAGCTCCTGGCTGACACAGCTGGTGGGAGCTGGGCTCAACATTTCTGCACTGTGGAGAAGGGATGGGTGGATGGATGGATGGATGGATGACATTTTTATCCTTAACAGCTACGGAAACTTTCAGAAAGGATCTTGTGTGTGTTGCTTGTCATTGTACATTCATATGTAGAAGAGTGGCATTGATGGGCATATGGCATCCAGCTCTGATGCTCATCATCAGAAAGGGATGTTGAAGCCTGGAGAGGAGATAGAGAAAATCCATTTAAACCATTTGAGTGTTGTAAGAAAATGCCTTACATTAACAGAAGTAAAAATCTGAGCCTGCCAAGGTATTTTGTGATGTGGATGCACATGGGAAAGAGTCTGGGTATGTCTCTCGCAGTCCTGCATTCCTGCAGTGGTTCACATGAGGTCATGAAAACAGCATTGAATGCTTTTCTGAGAGAAAACACGAGATGCTTCTAATTAGTTTTCAAAAGAAATCACAAAATCACAATAGTGAGTTTCTTCAGTGCATACTATGTATGAAGCGTACTGTGTGTTGGAACGAAAAAGTCCTGTAAATTGCTGGAAATTTCAGTCTGAATGATAAACTGTCTGTCTCATTCTGTCTACATTAAAATATTGTACACTTTTCAAGAGGCACTGAATTTTAAACGATTTATCATTTTTGGAACTGAATAGTAAATCAGATTTAATATTATTGAATAGAAAATAAATAGTCACACACCATGATTGGATCACAAGTGTCTTATAACCAGATTATGATTTGGAGACAGAATAAACTCTAAAATTCTTATACTGTAGTGTACAGAAAGGCTTGATTTTAAGTAAGAAATAAGAAGTCTGAAAGCTTGGTAATAGAAATAAAAATCACAAGAATAAATCAATGTTTGCAACCACCAAAGACAATAAGAACAAGTTTTGGAATCTGAGAAACAAAAAGAATATTGGCTATTGAAAGAAGAAATGGAAGAAGTGTCAATTATAATGGAGAAATAACACAAGTGTTAAGTAAATACTTCTGTTATGTGTTTGGGAAAAAGCCATGTGAATTAGTCATATTACATGCTGATCCTGATACTGAAACACTTTCCAGTCCAGCAGTTACTTGGAGGATGTTAAACAGCAGCTACTAAAACTAGACAATTTAAAATCAGGCGGTGTAGATAATTTGCATCTGAGAGTTTTATAAGAGCTTGCCGAAGAGCTCTCTGGCTGATTAATGGTACTTTTCAGTAAGTCTTGGAACAGTGCGAGGTTTTAGAGGACAGAGCAAAAATTAAAGTTACACCATACTAAAAGGGACAATGTTGAAACCCAGGTAATTTTAAGCCTGTTACCTTTACACTAATTATGTGAAAAAAATGAACTGTTGATGAAAAGCTCAACTAGTGAAGAATGAAGGAAGTTAATATAATTAATCCCCAAAACATAGTTGTTATTTTGGGGAAAAAAAATGAAACTAAGATTTATTAATATTATTACTATATATATATATTTGGAATGACTTATGAGTTGGTTGAAAAACAAGTCTTGTAAAATGTTTGATTTAGTACCATGTAACATTTTAATAAAGGACAATGTAATTCCATCCCAGAAGTATTCTTGCTAGATTAGATGCCATAATGTCAAAGTGAACAGATAATCATAAATAATCATAACAGAATATCTATATTTTTATTGGCATCTTGTAGTTCTTGGTATTGATTTTTTTCCCCCATTTTTTCTAATTGAAGACAGGAAAGGAAATCATTGCTGGGTAGGTTTGCAACCACTGCAGAGACTGGGGAGGAGTAAGTAACAAAGGCAAGTGGCTAATGAAGACAAGTCATCTGACTGAAGTGTGTTGGTAAAACATCACACTTCTATTAACACAGAGAATGAGCCTTACTTGTGAGATAGGTAGCTCTGACTTGTCAGAAGTAACTCTCCAAAGGATGTTATCAGGCAACATATTCTACTAAAAAGGCTGATCAGATCCTTCAATGTGCAGTGTAGGTGGCTACAGGGAGACCAGAGTGGGTGAAAGACCACATATCAGAGGACATGTGCTCAGAAAGAACACGTTCATGAAAGAACATGCCCTCTGTTGAAAAACTCAGAGGGGTCAATATGATTATTTTAATCAAAGGAGAAGTTAGATTTAAAGGGGAGGAAAATCTTTAAGGTAGTCTTGCTACTTAGCATTGGTGGTTATGTTGGATGAAGGTTCTGGTTAAAGAATGCTAAGAGGTAGTGCTCTGGTTTGGTATGGCAACAACAACAACAACAACAAAAAGTAAAAAAAAAAAGTGATGCAATGCAAGGCCTGAGAGTTGCAGCTTGAAAATTTCAACCAGAAATTGGGACAAATATTTTGAGAGAGTGCTGTTAACCATTTGAGCCACATAACACACCTGTGGCACATTTCCTTCAATGGACACTTAGGATTATTTCTAAAAATTAGGATTTTTAGAAAAAGGGGTTGTCCTTATTCAAATAATTATTGCAGTGAAATTTTATGCATTATTTTATAGAGAAGATCAAAGCAGAAGAACATAACAATCCCTAATGGTGTAATAAATGTATAAATCTATTGGATGAATAGTTGAGGTTAAAGCACTGTTTGAGAGGCTAGGATTGATGGGGAAGGATTTGGGGACTGGGAAAAAAACTAAGGAATCTGGAGGAGTAACAGAAGCATATCTGTTTTGAGCTGAAGAGAGAGACTGGACAAAAGATGTTGGGTCAAATGAGGTTATGCTGAGTGCTGGTGACCACCAGAGTATGCTGTGAAGCTATGAATTGACTTGGGTTTTACACAGTTTTCTCACCATCCCCCCGTTGAGAAAAAAAAAAACAACAAAAAAACATCTGTGAAGTGTGGTAGTCGTTCCTGGTTGCCTTTTGGTATGATTCTAGTGGAACAGGTACATCTGATTCTTGCTCTGGATTGTTATCCTTCATGTCAAGAGGTAGAGGTAGCTCTGAAGCTTTCATTCATAGATGGTAGCCATTAAGACTATTGATACCATGCTACTTATCTTTTTCTCTCCCTTGAAAATCCAGGCTGACAAACAACCGGTCAGTCATCCATGTCCCATCCTGTCCCTTCAATTTCTCAACCAAGTGTTGCTGAAGTAACTTCATCTAACACTTAAAAACCAATCACTCCAAATCTTGGAAGTACTAGGAACGATTTGCCTCCCTTGAATCTACATGAATGGAATCAACCTATATTAATGCATTTTTTCCCACAGAACACTGCAGTGGTCAGGACACGGTATTGTCATGCTCTTGATATCGATTGGGGTTGTTCAGGGAAGGGTTCTCTAGTCTGTAGGGCACCAGTTTCTCTGTATGAAGAAGTTAGAAGAAGTTGTAGGGTAAAGGCTACAGATAATTGTAGGAAGAGAAAGGATAGTTCTTTGATGAACACAGCTGAGGGCTGTTCTGAATAACTGCTTTCTACCTTTCATTTTCTGTGGGAGACTTTATAACTTAAGTCTTTTGCAATCATCATCCAACTTCAATGGAGTTCTGGTGCATGATGGTTCATAATTTACACTGGAATACAGCAAGAAGAAATAGAGTGATTCTCAGTCAAGCATCAGGCAGATATCTGTGAAATACGTTAAGCTGCAGAATTGCATCTGTAGGGAAACAGTTGAAGACTGTTGCTTGGTTGAAGATTTCTTCTTGAGACTGCTGTGACAGTCAACCAATTAGTGGAGAAAAAGCTCTGTTGTAGGAGAATCTTGTTCTGTCAAGCAGATGAATTAATAGCCCTTTCTGTGTATAGTGATTTGATTTTTTTTTTCCCCTGTGACATGGAGTGGCTCTCCTTACATATGGATGAAGATACAATTGTATATGAAGAGGATGTGTTAAAGAGCACTTTAATTTACAGCTCTTGGCATCCCTGAGAAACCAGCCATGTCACTGGCAACACTTTGAACATGTGGGTGAGAAAAATGGAAATTAGCTGCTAGGGACATATATTTGGATATTAATGAGGGAAAAATGGAAGCCTCAGGCTGAGGTGCCTTTATACTCCCACTAGGCCTATGATATTGTTTTTCACTAGGATGCCTGAGGCTTCAACAAGATGTAATTTAATCCTATAAATAATAGATTTGTTAATGGTGTCTCCTTTCTTCCCTTTGTGGTAGAGTGTTCAAATTTTATCCAAGCCATTCAAAATAGGTTGCTCATATATTTCTATACCTTAGACGTTTTTCCTTTGATCACTGCACAAACATGGAACAATAATTTAAGAGTCTTTTGGCTTTCTTCTAGTGTGAGTTCCTTTCCTCCCCTATATCTTTCACAGAAAAATATTCTCAGTGGATCCTATTCATGGTGAGGGCACAGCAGAGCATCCTGGGAGCCATTCTGCCATCCCAGGAGATGAGGTCTTGCCAAGAAATGCAGCCACAGATGAAAGTGAAGACAGGAAACAATTTGCCTACAGCTCCCATGAGACCCTGTGACAACAGTTCAAAGTGTTTTTAATACATATTTTATATGTAATAAATTTGTTAATTTTCTTTGTTTTGACTCAGTGTCCTTCTGACCACCTCTTTTTCTAACGCTTTTTTTTTTTTTTTCTATGATTAAAATGCCCTTTTTATGTGAATGCTCTTTTAGACACAACCCCCAGACTTTCTACCAAAGTCAGTTGCCCATTTGTGAAAGAGAGGGGAATGCTGAAAAGGCTTGACTGTAGAACGTTATTACAAAACTATGAGCCTGGAACAGTAATTAAAAAATATCTTCCCTGGGATTCTCAGGCCACTCATGCTCTCTTCTGGCTTGTGTACCAATTTCTCACCCCACAGCCTTGTCCATCAGTGTAGGGTCAGAGGAGCATCTGCTACTATGTCCTATCACGCAGTCAGGGTGGGCATTGGGTTGCATTCCTCGGGAAATGGGACATGCTCCCAGGTGCCACACAACTGATGTGTTGAAGTTTCATGCCAGTGGATAAAGAGGTGCTCAGAAAGTAGAGCAGGAGGTCCCACGAAAGTGCACCGACACCACCAGTAATCAGCAAAGTGAAACTGCCTTTGGAGATTATTTAGACAGGTCTGTGCTGTGCCCTGCAGTACTGAGTTTACACAACGGCCCAGCCAGAAAAGCACTCTACACCCAGATATCATAACAAAAGTGACACCCAGGGTAGTAAAATAAATATTTAATTTCTTCATCTTCCCATATCCACCCCAGACATTCAACTAACTCTAATAATACTTTGCACTACAATACTTCACTAATACGAGTATGCTAAATTAATGTAAGTGTTTTGATAGATACTTGTGAGTTCATTTTTCACTCTCTGCCATCTGATGGTTTTCCAGCTACAGGACAAAGTATGGGGAGATGGCTTTTTTTTTTGCATGCTGCAGATGTATCAAGCCTAAAAGCCAAAGTAGCTTTTGAAACACTAATAATATCACTCAGTGCTTATATTACTCTTTACATCTTCAGAGTCTTTTACAAACAACTATCAATGAAGTATGGTAATAGCTTTATTGTATAGTAAACCTGCCTTGATATTTCTCCAGATGCTTCAGCAAGTCTGGTCTTGGTGCCTGTGAGAATAACACAGTGATGCTCCAGATGGCGAACCACTGAGACTGAGCTGCAGACACTTGTGGGTTTCCCTGTGTCTCCCCCAAGAGCAGATTAGACATTGTGTATTAAAATTTTGGAAAGAAGGCTCACTGTGACTCTGCAGTGACTCTGAGAGTGGATGGGTGCTTGGTGCAGTGAGGTGCTGCATCCTTATGGGGCCATGGCTGTCCCCAGGCACCCCCGGTCCCTTCCTAAACCCAGTCACCTCCACTTGGACTATGAGGTCTTTGGGTGCTGATCAGTATCTTCCAGCTTGCTAGTGTCCAGGGCTGTCTTGGCCAATGGTCAGGAGCTCCTAGGAGTGTGAACGTGAGTTACCGTAAATTGCTGTCATTGAAGACTTTCCTAGGTGTTAATAGCAGCAAAAAATCATAGTGCTTTACACTGTGGGGGATACTCATATGATTTGACCCCGTTTTGGGGCTCAGCTGCTCACAGACATACCTGTCTGTGGAGGCGTCCCACTGTCCTGCTGTCTGAGTAATGAATGGAGAAGGGCAGCTGGGGCTGGGGAAAGGCAACTGGGGTGGGAAGTGAGCAACACCCCCCCAATTCACCAACACTCCCTTCCTGAAGGTGAGGCTGAGCTGCATCTTCCAGCGCTGTTCCATGGGCTATGTCCTCCTCCCAGCCACAGGAGAAGCATCTTCTCACATGGCATGGGAACCGATCTCAACTGCTTCTTCCTCCTGAGGTCCACAGGCACCCTGAGCATGTGGCCCCATGGGCACTGCTCCTTTGTGACCAGCCTTGTCCCCCGCAGGTCCTGGGGCCACTGAGTGGCCTGCCCCATGTCCCTTCATGTCCTGGGGCCACTGAGCGACCTGCCCCATGTCTCCCCATGTCCTGGGGCCATCGTGCGGCCTGCCCCAGGAGGACCGTGCTCCATAGTGGCTGCTGAGTTGCTCTGTGCCTCGTGAGCACGGCATTTGTATCCCGACAGAAAACTGGATGTCAGATACATTTCCCATCTGGCATCTATTAAAATAATGTGTGTGCGCGAACGCCTGTGTGTGTATATAAAACGTGGATGCACTCTCTGATTTCAAATACGGAACAAAATATGTGTTTTAAACGATGCTTTCATTTTGTCTTTTTTCTTAACTGGAAAGGTCCTTTATTTTAGAGTTTGTGCAAACTATTTTACTTAACATATTATCTGTAACAGATTGCATAAGCATGACTGTTATCTGCATTAGTCATCACTTTAGACCATGAGATATAACTCATGGCAGTCTGGATTTAATGAATGTTTGAATTAACCTATACCTAATTTCTTGTGTTTTAAAACCTAAATCTCATTGAAAGCTGAGCTTTGTTTACTTCCCAAAATTGATCTGAGGGCCATTTGGAACACTTAGTGTATTCTAAAATGTGATCGTATCAACAATACACGGTCTAGTTTGTTTTAAAGTGAGTTTTTCTTTCTTAGTTTACATAAATCATTTTAAAAAATCGTTCATTTTTTTGGATCATAATGTACTCACTTGGCTTTTAGACCTACACAGCTTGCAGGCCAATTTTTCAAACAGGATTCTAAAGCTATTTGTGGATTACTTTCTGTTTGCTACTTGTAATCTGCATTCCTGAGGTAAGCATGTTAAAAAGACTGAGGATTTTCATCGAGCTAAGTGATTATACTAAATAGGGCAATTTTGGGTGTTGCTAGCTTCTGTGTTTAAAAATACAATGCAGAAGAAACCAACACCACATTTTCTGTTAAACCACAGAGGGCACTGTTTGTTCTTCGTATAAAATGACCCCATTACATAGACTGTTGTTGCTCTTCATTAAGCAATTACCATAAGAGCTTAAAATTAGCATTATTTTGATTTTGATTTAAAAATTAACCAGGTGCATTATACTTATGTACACTCTCATGTTCTTTCAGAGCTTGGTACCAACTTTTCTGTATGATTCAGAACCTCCCCATTTTCTTCCCAGATGTTGTGTTGAGTCAGATAGTTTCCTTCATAACTGTGGATCTTGAGATGTAGTGCAAGTAACTGCCTTATGATTGTTTTATGGTTAATTAACACTCTGCACTTTAATTTTCTCCTTTTGGTTAAGATTTTAGCCAAAATTCACATAAGAAGAAAATTATTTAAGAAAAAAAATATATAAGAAGAAAGGGAGACAGGACAGCACTGGAACAACTGAAGTCCTCAAGCTTCCTTGAAATTTTTCCTCTGGCACTTTCAACCAGGACGCAGTAGAAGAAATACAGCTATGTGATGTTTAAAGTCAGCTGGCTTTGCGAGTTTTGCTACTATTGTTTATTTATCCACTAGAGTTACTTGGAATATTTTCAAAACATATTTCCATCAAAAATAGGATTTTGATGACATTTTCAGTTTTCTCAAAAGAAAAAAAGATCTTCCCCAAACTTTTTGACACAGGAAAAGCAATAGCAAAATTTATTTATTTATTTTTTTTTTTTTAAAAAAAAAAAAAAGCATTCTAAATTCCATAATCATGATCTTGTTTCTATTAAAAATGCTGAAAAAAGTCCTGATTTCCTCTCTCCCTCTTAAGAGTGATCCCTATAGACCTTATTGGCCATTTGCTGAGGTTGCTCTATATGATCAGTGTCTTTCCTGTACTGGGGGAGTGGGACAAAACTGGAAACAGAATTCAAGATGTGGTCCAAGAAGTGCTTAGTAGAGGGGGATAATCACTGCCACAATCTGCTGACTCCTGTTAATGCAGCCCAGAACATTGTTGTCCCAGGACAGATCCCTGAGGATGTCTTGTCTCTAGCTACTATGTAGGGTACTACTCGGTAATCTCTACCCTTTGACTGATAATCCAGCCAGTTTTTCACCAATTTTGTAGTCCATCCATCAGGACAATATCTCATCTCGCATATAAAGATGCCACAGGATATTGCACCAAAAGCCTTGCTAAAGGAAACGTTTCCTCCATTGGGAAATAACTCACTGGTGAGGTGCTGTTCTTGGGGCTACACTTAAGAGGACAAATTGTAAGACGACTACTGGAAATTGTACAGAGAAATGGAAATTCCTCTGCGGCTTCCTAGGGCTTTTCCTTTTAAAAACGAGATGGTGTTTTGAAATTCCCTTCGGGGAGTAGTTCAGTGTGTAGCTGCTAGTTGGGAATATGTGACCACATGAAAGAACAGGGAAATATTTCAGGCTACTTCTGCCTCTAAATCTCTGTCCTGAAGATGTGCAGTGCCATGGAGTGTCCTATCTATGGAAGACATCACTCACAGAATCATTCTGGGGCAGTAAGGGAGGGATCTCCACCTTCTGCTTCTTCTGCTTCTGTATGTGGGTCTTTCAAAGTTGCATGCCAAATCTTCAACTTAATCCCCTGTTAATTCATTTTAACACTTCTAATACTCAGACACAGTCTTTGATTAAATTTATCAACTCATCCCTTGCAATACAAGGTGAAAGGTGATATTTTTTTTGATTTATTTCTTTAAATATACAGTAGTAAAGGCTTGAACTCTTACTAAAGCAGCCTGAATCTGATATCACCCATACCATCAAACAGGCAACCAGCAAACACGCAAATTCTTCCACACAGCTGGAGAGTTATTTTCTGTGAAGGCACTGCTAGAGACAATGGCATCATCCTGGAGTTGAGGTTGCCTGTTTGTGTATGTATTTTAGGACTGGGTCTGCATTTATCACAAGATAGTTATAAAAACATATAAATAGTTTTGCAGAAGAATTTGATTTTTCAAAATGTAGTCCTTGCCTGTCTGATTTTCAAAACTGGAAATATAATCTGGGAAATAGGGCCACAAAGTCATTACAAAAGCCCTGCACAGCACAACTCTTGCTGTTTTTGGCTTTTCTTTCACCTCCATATGCCAATTCATTCCTAGCTATGCTTATCAAGGGATCATAAGCATTTTCCATCTCATTTAGTTTTTGAATCCAGAGTTCAGTATTCTGCAACATAGACTATTGTAAATGCTTAGTTTAGGCATATCTTGAATATCTAAATATCATTAAACATAAGGTTCCTTTGATTTTTCCTTTTAAGTGACATAGAATGAATTTTGTAGAAGAGAAAGCAGTACTTAAGTTATCCATAATGCATCTGTTTATGTTTCCAACTGGTGTACTTTATCACCAAGTCATTGGTTTATATTATAAAATGATGGTTGTGTAATAAGTAGTTAGCAGAAACCACAGGAACGTCTTTGAAATAACACTAATGGCCATTTTTGATGAAATATATGAGACTTTGTGAAAATGATTTGATGAAGAAATGTATTTTCTTTACTTCCTGTTAACAGTGAGCATGTCAAAGCCCTTTAATCTCTGCTACACAACTAAACTTTTTTTTTTTTCTTATTTGAGATTAGTTTGAACTAGCAAGCACCATTTAATAATCAAGGAGCTTTAAAGCAAGTGAATTTGATCAGGAAAGCACTAATTAGCAGTACAAAATAATAACAAAAAAAGTCTGTATGTAATGGTTTCAAATAAAAACACAATTAACTGGTAACCTTGGGAATTAGTGATTCTGCCTCTTTCTATACTCATCTAGTTTATATTACTAAGGATCTTTTGTTGCTAGCTGAGCTTGTATATATAAGAATCAACAAATAATAGTAAATGATAAAGCATGCTGGAAGGCCCAAGCATGATGACATTTTTAAGACTAAGTTTTGCTCTGTGGGGATTAAATCTCTGGTTTTATATGAAAGGTGCAGCCAGTCCTTAGCAATTTACAACACTATGCATTGGATAAGTTTTCTGGCATTTCACAAGTAAATCCTGCAACCAGTTTCAAAACTAAAATTAGATTTAAGTTGGATCTGTATTTAAAGATGTGATCTTTGGACAAGTTTAGCATTTATGTCTGTTAAATGCTTTTGCTTAAAAAAGATACTTCCTCTATAGGTCAGCTGTAATGCATTGTGCAAGATGATATTTTGCACAGGATACATTTGAAGAAATAATTTATGATTAAGTTTTTATGCACTGTTACATTTAACTGCTATTACAGGCTGTGCTGTTGATGCTACATACTTTCAATCTTGTTCCCAGAAAATTTTGCTAAACTTTGACTCCTTTTTCATATTTTTTTTCTTATTTTTTTTTCTTATTTTTTTCCTCCCTACTGAAACGAAGATTACTTGCATAATGTATGGAAAGGGTTGTCTTACCAAGCTGTTTTGCTGCTTTAAGAAATCAGTTCATAAGTATATTGTTCATATTTTTGATATTTTGGGAAAAAAAAGTAAAAAGATACAACAACAACCTTAAGTCAAAGTCCCACCAGGCTTCAGTATCATGATTTGAAATTTGGCCTTTGTTTCATGACTGCACACTTGGTTATCTTCATGACAAAATTTGTTTATATTACCAAATTTTGAGAAATCACAGGTTTGTATATCCGTAGTTATGATGAGAGACTTCTTTGACATGAGCAGCTAAAAATTCATTTTTGACTGAAGATACATTGTCTTCATCTGCCCTTCCCACAAGATGTTTCTGCTGAGCCTGAGACCATGGTCTGTGTCATCTCTCTGGTCACGGATAAAAGCGGTGAGAAGGCTCTTCCCCTCCATCGCTGTCCCCAGCATGGGGATGGGAGGCTGGGGTGGCTGGAATTAGGACAGGGAGTTTGGGTAAAGATTTGGCCAACAGAACCTGAAGTGGTCAGGACACGTGGACAGGAGCTGTGAGCAGGGCAAGAGACTGGGACAGGTGGGAAATGATGGTGGAGCATGAGCGGAGTGCTGGGGCTGAAAGGAGAAGCCAAAAAGTGAGAGATTGGGATGTATGTTGAAAAACGGGAAGAAGATTCAAGGGTGGAGAAGAGCCAGAAGCAAGCCGGGGCAGCTCTGAGGGAGCAGAAGAGGATGAGACAAGCCTGGAAGTTCAGGACAGAGAAATTTACTCCAGATAAAATCCTACTATGGGAGCCAAAATAGAGGCAAGAACCTCAGGAGTCATGTGTTATTTTGCCATGAGTTTTTCCATATGTAGTCTTATATGATTTATTTTTTTAAAAAAGGAATTCTTAGAAGACCATTATCAAGATCATAAAATGAAGCATTGAATAGCCAGTATTAAATACCAACATTAAGGGCTCTTACCCTTCATTTGCCCCCCCCTTTTTTTCCCATATACAGGTCCAAATTTCTTGTTCAAATGATCCATCTTCTGCCTCCTTCTGTGCACACAGTAAGTGCGAGCTCTTAATTGCTGAGCAGTCAATAGCATTGCTGCATCCCTTCATTGCTCTGCAAGTGGCCCCACACCTGATTTATTTCACCCCATTCCACCTGAGCTCTGATGGCAGGCAGGTCCATTTCTGCAGAGATGTTTTCTAGGGGTAGCGATGGGCATGAAACAGATGTATTTCTTCATATTAATCCATGCATCATTAAAGCAGTGGATTCTGTGGTATGAAGGGGATATTGGCCCCGTTGTAGAAATGGGATAGTGAAATCCATAGGAGCAGAGACCAGAAGTGATTATTTATTTTGGTTGCCCTTCCTGAGGAGTCAAGGGTCTGCAGAGAAATGTAATGTTAGATGGATTTACTCAGCTTCCAGGGACTTGTATCTGGGAATGCTTAGAAGTCAAGTGCCAGATCTTCTGCCAGGCATTCAACAAATGAAGTCTTCACAATTAGTGACCACATGTGAAATGTCTGGCTGTGAGCTAGAGGCTGCAGGCATGAACTTCTTTCTCCTTCTGCAGTTCCCTGCCTCATTCCTTTTTCGAATTCTGCAAGGAAGGAGGGAGAAGCCCTGCAGATAATGGTCTTCCTTTCATAATCCAGATCCATTTCTAAAGCATGCCTGCCCTGTGAATTGAATGGGATAAGGGTCCTGTGGGAAAATACCTGTACCAAAACCAAACCAAAACAAAATGAAGCAAAACAAAACAGTGAAAAGCTAGTTAATTATCAGTTATGCAAGCAAGCATTTTGTATGTTTCCTGACTATTGAACACTTCATTATTTTAAGCCAAATTAACCAGATTTAGTAGATATAACATATTCGCCACTGTTGCACACCTACAAGCTCTGTGAAGATGTTTGACTTGAAATGGGTGGCTCAGATGGGTGCTGCTGCAGGAGGAAAACCTGAAGACCTGCTCAAGCAGCATGTGCAGCCAGCCCTGAGAGCCAGCCCCTGCTGCTTCTCGCTTGCTGGGGTGTCCTGCACTGCAGAAAAGGAGGCTGAGATTATTGTGGTGAGGAGGAAGGGGACATGAAGGACACAAGGCTGTAGAAAACCAGACTTGTTGATTCTCTTGGCAGTGGAGCAGTGTGTGTTAAGTGAGGACTTAAGCTACAAAATCCTCAGGGTCTTAGAGGTGACGCTGCCATTCACAGCCTTTAATCTGCAGATAACGTGGGTACAGTACCTCTGGGAGGGAGATGGCCAGGGGTTTCTCTTGCTTGGACCACACCATCCCACAGTCAGAGAGCTGCTGCAGGAGCACAGCCAGAAGTTTGGATGCTGAGATTCTGGCCTCTTCAGCTTATCACACACTCTATTTACAATAATAAGGTTCAATTTACAATAAGTTTCTATTTACAATAATAAGATTCAAAACTGCCAGCAAACTCTGGCCCCTTTACTCATCAGGTGTAACCAATTCAAGGCCACATCAACTTTTTGGCTAGATCTTGAAGTTCTGTGTGCTTTTAATGCAGCTATTTTTCTATTTCTTTATTTACTATTTTTTAATCTAAGAATCCAGACCCATCTTTCTGCTGTCAAGGAATAACATGGGAGTAAGATTCTGTTCATTAACAGGAGCTCTAGGAAAAGAGAGATTTAGGATTTGTTGGATCTTGTTATGGACCAGGAAATAATAGGAATAACAAAAGCAACATGGATACTATTTTTACACAGGGATGCACAGGCAACATTTCCATATGTAGCCTTTGGACTATATGATCTGCTCAGCATGGCTTAATGGCAACAGGAGTTTTGCTATTTGACTTCCTTGTGGCCAGGGATTTTGGCCTATGTAATGAAGTGTTTGTTACCCAAAACTACTGCATTGGTGCCAAAATTGACACGGAGGAGTTATAGGGAGCTCCCTTCAGAAAGCTGCCACTGGTGATGTGGGCGCTGAATATCCTCGGGGGAAAGAGATTCACTTTGAGAGAGTCTTGTCCGTGAGAATACAATGCAGGCGCTCCCCGGGGTCTGTGTGCTCGCATGAATAGGAAGGATTAAAGGTTCAGGCTTATAGCCTATTTGTCATGAAATCCTCTAATGATGACAGAAACTGTAGCCCGGCCTCATATAGAATATCTGTAAAGAGCAGAGTGAAAAGGATATAGTGAGGCAATGGTGCATGGCCCTAATTTTAGAAGCATTGAAAGTGGGAGAACTGGGGGAGTTTACGACAGTAACAGAATATTTGGGTTCAGTTTCCCTTCCTCCTGCAACTGCAAAACCCAAGGCTGTGTCTTGAAAAGCCAGTGTGAGCATCTGGATATATTCACCCTCCATCTGCATCCCCAGCACCCTCTAGGAAACACAAAAATGTTAGTCAAAAAAAATGAAAGTTTCTGAAAAGCTGGAATATGTAGCAGAGAGAATGCAGCAGAGTGCTGATGCCACGCAGCAGCTGGGATGCAGGTGGTGAGAGCTCAGTGCTGCTCATGTCCCTTCACCTTCGCCAGGATGGGGAGCAGTGCCAGGGGTGGCCGAGATGCTCGCTGAGTGTTGACAGTCCTGGATCAATGGACTGCATTGACAGTCCTGGATCAATGCCAAGGCTTGGGTCTTCTTGGATGGTCCAGGACTGGTGCGGCCAGCTGCTCTGCTTGGTTTCAGATGGAAATGTTTTGATTTTCCCTCCTTGAAAAAAAGAAAAGTTGGAAAATCAAAATTTTGTGCTGTGGCTCCAACTCAACTGCAGAATTTCCTGCAAAATGGAAATTCCCAGTCTTTGTCTGGTTGTAATCTGATGGACTTTTGGGGAGTTGCAAAAAGGAGTTGTAGATTGATCTTCATCAGAGAAAATGAGTGTGAGGCTCTTATGTACAAATAGAGATGTATTTCCCAATCTGAACATTGTTATAGCCAACAAAATCATGCTCTTTGCATCTTTTTGCTGAACACCTGGAATTTTTTCACAGGGGATATCTGTACCAACCAGATTTAGTTCCAAGTCTTCAAAACACAAATGGCAGCGGGGCGAGGAAAGGAAAGTCAGGTGTTTCAGGACACAAAGCAGCCCTCCAGGATGCCTGTTTAAACTGTAGGATAATCTTTTTTTTTTTTTTTCTGGATGCACTGTGGTGTCCAGTGTGCTGCTAGATAGCAGTAATAATCTTTGTCTGCCAGGCCCAGCTTTTTCACCCCATTTTTTTTTTCTTGTGAAATCCTAGCGTGGAGTTACATGCCTCTACCCTGCAGCTGCAGAGGGAGTGTGGTTGCACGGCTTGGCTGTTACTAACATGCAGTGGCTATGGGAGCAATGTGAGCAGTACCCCCGTGAGAATCAGTCTGGCAAAAAAAAAGAAAAAAACAAAAAACCTCCACCGATTTGCCAAGAAGATTGAGCACAATGGCTGAGACAGGACTCGTGGGTATTTATCAGATTATTTACTGTGACAGGAGGCATACCTCACTTCTCGTGTTCTCAGATAACTCACATGTTCTTGAAATTATGACCCTTCAGGTACGGAAATTTTTAAGTGCCTGCTTTAAAAATGATCTGAAGGAAGTTCCCGAACAGAAAGTGTAAAGTGTTTATTCTGTAGTTTTCCCTGTTTCTCTTAACAGATGCCTTGTTGTTTCCGAAATCTCTGAATAGGAAATGCCTCCATTAACTTAATTCAGATAGCTCAATTTCAGTGGTACCCGCTGCACTTTGCACTTAGGAAGCAACATCTGGACTTGTCCCAGTGCAAATGGGATTTCCTGCTGTTAATACATTTATTGTATTTCCTTATATAAATATTGCTTTTTTAATAGAAAGAAATCACGTTATTAATCTTCGCAGTGTGTCTGGACTGTTGATTCAGGCATGGAAAACAGGGCCACTTCCCAGCGCTGGAGGTGCCTGAGCCCAGAATTTGCTGCTAAGTGGCATCGAGGCATTGGCTCTGAGCAACCTACAGCCTGTGTATGTTCACAAGTCAGCAGCTCTTTTGGATGGGAGAGAGCTTAGAGCACAATACCTCAACCCAATATTTGACATCTCTCAGAATCTCAGTCTTTATGGTTTACCATTAAAATATTGTATTTGTGGGTTTGCTGATTATAAAAATGGATAATTACTGAAATATGAGTATTTGAAATCATGTTACTCGTATGATTGTTTACCAAATTTTCTTAAGCAGATCACCAGTGTTGACCATGAGCAGAGGGTTATTTAAGCAGCTATCCTGCCTGATTTGGGGGACTGGATGTGATGCATCTCTAAGGTTTGTTGTGCAATGTAACCTATGCCGTTGTGCAGTCCTCAAAAATTGTGCTTTTTTTACAGCCACAGCCGATTAGAGCTGACCTGGCAAGGGACCAGAAAGCCTTTGGGAGGATTAATGCCTATTAGTGTCATTGCCTCTCCTACTGTAAAACCAGCAGCGACATTACAAGCGGCCGACCAGGCGTCTGTTGCCCGTGCACACCTCGCCCTCTGCCAGGATCCGCGTTGCACTTTTGGCCTCACTCCCTAATTGCAAGAGAGAGCCGGTGCCTGGCGGTGCAGCCAGCAGAGCCCTTTCCCATCGTGTGGCGAACATCCCGACGGGGTGGCCGCAGGAGCCGGCCCGTCACTCATCGCCCCGCTCTGCAGCGCTTTGTCTCCTTTCCTCCCCTTCCCGCTCCACTCGCTGCAGTGCAGAGAGGGCTGGCGCTGAACTTTTTACCTTCTTCTGCTGGAGACAATGGCCATTAAAATGATTTGTGAAATAAATACTATCGCCAGGCAGGTGTTGGACCTGTAAACAGTTAATTACCGGGGCTCTGCAGATGCCGACTGTTTCTTTGGAGATGTCTGCCAGCTAATATTATCTGATAGCAGCTCGTTCAGCTGATGAGTCTGTCGTTTTGTAGGTCAGCTACCAGGATGTGTGCAATGTCGATAAGCTTGCATGCCTGCATTTGGAGGAGCTTCACAGCCTGCAATCATCTTGAGACATTCGAGCTATAATGCAATTAGCACTTTACAGTCATCCCGACAAGGAAAAAATAGCAGAAAAATCATAACGGCTTGGTTTTCTACACCTTTGAGCCTCATGCCAAACTTGTTTTTACATCATTGTAAGGAAAAAAAGAGCCTGGGCCAGCCCAAGGGTCAGCAAACAGCAGAAGATGGGGCACATTGTTCAGAGATTTAGCCAGTCCTTGTTTGTAGAAACTTGGTGAAATCATATTTGTGCTCAACATCTGGGTCCATACCTTTCCAGCTGGTTCGTGCTGTGGTAATTATTGCAGAGGTTTGCTGCAGGTAAACAAACCATGCTCTAAAAGACACACCTGATAATCAACAGTGAACCTGGGGTTAACTATTAGAAGAAACAGGGGCATGTGTTTGAAATGGGCAGGATTCCTGCCTCCTTTTGTACTGATTTTGAACTGTTCAAATTAAAACCATTTTCCCACTGCAAAGCAAAGCAATACTTGTGAGCTGGTCCACAGAACACACTTTTCTCCGTTTATCACATTCAAGTAGATCTCAACACCCTCCATAACCATTTCAGCTATGTCTACTATTTTTGCTATTTGGTAGCACAAAAGATGATTTGTACCTGCAGACAGTCCCTTTAATCCATGAACCTAGAAAGTGTTTGAATGGGAAGTTATCTCTATGAACACAGGCAAAGAGAGAGAGGAAATAGCTTTGTTTCGGAAAAATATTAGCATCGAGGATTTTTTTTTCTTTCTGGTAGAATTGCATTTGGAATTGCATCTTCTAGAGAAAGCCCCCACTAAAGCAGATAAGTGATTTGCTGTGCAGTCGGGCTGCTCAGGTTTCCCCCTTGATGTTGGGACTGTGGGGACCCTCCTGCAGGACTTTGTTGCTCTCCATGGCTGCGGCCGCCCCATGGATGAATGGGGAGGAGTGGCAGGAGGGTAAATGGGGGAGCTTTGTGTTTTTAGACAGTTCTTTCGCTTCTCAGAAAGTTAATTAGGAAGTGAAACCTTAAGCAGTTGACAGTGCGCATTGTTGGCTGCTAGTGCTCTGTGACAAATACCACTGAAAGGTACTTCACTTTCTTTTGTAAACAGAAAGGTAAGGAATTTGCACAAAAATGTATTGGTGAAGATCTGCTTTTCATCATGGCCTAACCACATAGTAAACAACAGGAATAACTTGTTTTAATAAAGTATGGTGTTGAAACATTTATCAGCAAGCTCTTTCTCTCCATTTCAAAGGTATGTTTAGGTAAGAGGAACTGTTGCCTTGAAGAAACCCAATCTGAAATTTTGTTATAACATTTTCTTCAGGTCAAGGTCAGGAAACTTAAGGAAAAGTTTGACTTTTGGGCCATCATACAATTACGCCTGAGTTGATTAATACAGTATGCTGAAACAGCCATCTAGGAATTCCTTACCATTTCAAATGTATCCCAAATAGTAGTTACTCATGTAAAGTTATTCTAGTAGTCACATTATAAAAACCATGACTTCATTTTTATCATCAGTTTTTGCATGTAGCCATGCGCAGTTATGAGGCAAGTGTAATAAGCCATGCATTTTAATGTAACAATAAAAAGATTAACATACCTTTCTCTTATGGGCTAGGTTCCCTTGACTGACACTAATATAGGTCTCTGGAGAATTAATAAACCAAGCCTGGGGACTTCAGAGTTAAAACATGTTAAAACAGCCCTATGTAGTACTTTGACTGAACCAGACTCTCACAGGGTACCTGTGAAACTGGACAGAGAACAGTAAGGAAGCAGCTGAAATGCACAATAGGTGCCCATTTCAGAATAAAGGCAGCTGTATTTTGCCCTAGTGCTTCCAGCCCTCTGCAGGTGGAGCAGCTTGGCACTGTTTTTTTCTCATGAGCTTTTGCAGAGTGAGCCACACAGAGTGACATGGGAGAACACTGATTGTGTGAAGACTCCATAAAGGGCACAGCGTTTGTGGAAGTCAGGTTTGCAACCCAACTAGTAGTCACAGATCCTGCTCCAAGGAGCTGGAGAACATCAAGGAGGGGCTGGCATTGAGCTTTTATGTCTGTGATACGTGCATGCAGGTTGATGTTAATACCTGTCTTATACCACAAATGGTGCTAAGTGTATTTTCTAAACAAGCCCTGGGTTCTTGCAGCTTGGGGCAGAGATCCGTCTCTGCATCTTCCAGCTTATTCACGCTGTCCCTTTCCAATCTACATTCAACTCAGTCCTTGTGGTAATGCCACAGTTTCCTCAGCCACACAGATTTTTTACAATGACTTTCCCTTTTGCCAGTTTTCCCTGCAGAAATGCAGAATTCAGCTCTCTGTTTACACATTCCCATGAAGTGATGCTTTATTTGTTTTTACAAGACTCTGTAATACCATTTAGATGTAGTTCACAGAGTATTTTTGAAGATACTCAGACCATCATTCTAAATATTGAATTATTCAGAAGCTTCCAGATTTTTCCATAGAAACTCCCCAAATATTATTATATTTAACATTTTGAGCTGCTTTTAGAGATGAAGGAGAAGGATTTTTGAAAGTCCTCAGTGCTGACCTGAATTTCTCCCTGCTCCTTCCTAATGCTCTTAAGGGTGCAAATCCATTATAATACACCCTTAAAAATTACACTGACTTAATAATAATTATACTGTATTTTCTGCCATACATGGTTAATTTATCTGCAGCAAAGCCTCCAAGGCATTTGTGCCACCTCCGGGACATGTGGGTATGCAGAGTAACTATGGAGTAAAGGGCCTTGAGTAAAATTAAATTATTTTACATCAGAACATCTCAGGCTCTACAAGTGACACCAGGGCTGGGTGACACAAGGCTGAAGATGTGAACCTTAGTGTCCCCGTGGTTTTTCCTGCTCCATGCCCATTGCTGAGCATGGGTAGGGTTGGAAGCAGGTTTCCTACCTGTGGGCAGAGTGGGGTTGGAGAGGAAGATTCCAACGTTATCAATGCATCATGAGATCATTCCTCATTTCTTGATCAGAGATGAATGTTTATTCAGCTGACGTGGTTTCTGGAAAAGTGGCTAGAAGGAGACACCACTGTGACAGTCTTCCTCATCATCCACAGGGGTGACATACCATGCAACAAGTATGGTATGGGAAGGGATGGGATAGGGAAGCATGGACAGCTAGAAGAAGGGCTGGACCAGGGAAAATGAAGTGTTTAATGCACATGGGATTATTACCTTGTTTCTCTGCATCTACAACAGTTTTAATCTGAATTTAGCCTACAAAACTAATCAAAATAACCTTTTTTTTTTTTTTTTTTTTTTTTTTTTTTTTTTCATTTGAGCACTTGATTACCTCCCAAAGGCTCCATCTTTCAATGAGTTTAAGCAAATTCAAATAATATGTGCGGAGCATGTGGTGCTGATCTACACCAGAGCATCTGTTAATAGCGGTGTCATCGGGTGAGAGCATGGGGAAGGGCTGGGAGCACACCATGAGCCCTGAGCCCGGCATCAGACCATCAGGGGACAGCTGAAAGCAAAGGACTGCCTTCTTGCTCCCAAATCCTTGCTGTGATTGCTAAGCACTTCTGAGCCATCTGAGTGACTTTGCATGGGAGCAAGAGGATCTGGCAGGACATGGTTAGCTTGGTGGGAGGGTTGTACAAGGCTTGGTGCAAGCTGAGGAGCAGCCTCTTGTCTGATTCCTTCTGCCGGCTGCTTATCCCTCCCCAACTGCAGCCCTCCTTGTTGCACCTCCTGAGCCTTTGCAGGCGGCTGTATCTGTGAAAGGATCAGTGGCCTTCGGCTGCATCTCCTTATGGAAATTGCTTTGACCTTTATTTTCATTTGCTGGCCCGACTGCTATCCTGTCCCCAAAGCGGAGTGTGGTTACACCTTTCTGCTTAAGCTGGCATGTTTAGTGTAAAAACAGAAGAAATTAGAACTGCTCAGCTTTCTAGAAATAACTTTTCTCCTCTTTTTATCACCTTCAGAATGCCTGGAGAGTTTCAAACTAATAACAAGGTTATGTAAGAGAATAGGAAATAAAAACATACATATATTTTACTTCTGCAGAAACACCCCTGTTGCATTTACTCTTCCAACACAGTAAATGAGCCTTCTGTATACTTTGGCACTACAAAGCATTTCAAAGATACTTCTGGTAAACACCAATACTGTATCTATCCTTCGAAACCTCAGCCTTCAGGAATGTATATATTGTACAAGTGGAACAAAAAAGTCAACTTCAACATTTTGAGCAATCAGTTTGATTCTGGTCATGGCAATTACTCTTTCTGTCAGCAGGAGTAAAATTTACAATCGGGAAATCAAAAAGTCAAATGTATTCCCGTATAACGCAGCATAAGCGGCACGTAAATTAGATCACCCCGCTGGAAAACCTGCTTCCTCTTATTTGCCTGAGCAGAGCTGTGCAGCCCCAACATGCCGTGAAGGAGCAGGCAGGTCAGTCCTGCTGGTCGGTGGAAGGAGCAGGAGTTATTGGGCTGGGGCTGATGCAGATGCCCATGGGCTGTTGAACCTCTAAACACTGGTGCATTTTCTGTAGGAAGGAAGATGCTGTTTGGCTTGGCTGCCAAGGGAGAGCTAGAAGGAACACGAGTGCCTTGTCTGGGCATTTGTGAGCCCTTGCTTGAGGTCTGTCTGGCTTGACTTCCCAATTACAAATACGGAGAAAAAATATCCTACATGGTCTGGGTTGTTGGTTCTTCCCCAGCTGCAAACACCAGTTTAAACAGATGGGCTTTAAGAAAACAAAATTCTTGGGATGGGGGAACTGAGCCAGTCCAGAAAACTCCTCTTGTTCTGCAGATGCTAACCAAGCACTCCTACCTCTGCAAAAATAAATCCATGCCAATATCCATCTCTCTTCAAAGTGGGATTGTGCTCTGTAGTGCAGAGCCACAGGGCTCAGAGGACTAAAGACTGGGTGAGGAGGTGGCCAGAGCCAGGAAGGGCCAGCACTGCATGGCCCATGTGAACCCTACAGCCCTCACCAAGGGTCCAGCACACTGCCAATGCTAGGGCAGAGTCTTCAGTGGGTAACAAAAATGTGCTGAATGCCGGCTATCTGAGTCATCCTTGTGAATTCAAAACACAGGGCACAAAATATGTGAAAAATTATCCCTGCTTATAGTTTGAAGCAGCATGGGAAAGAAGGAGCAGAACAGTAACCATGCTAGGAACTCTGGTTACCTGCTGCGCCTGGAGTTTGTCTCCCTTGCCAGCCCCAGCCAGCTGAGAATATTCCCTACATTGAGGGTGAATTCCCCTTGAGTTACCACGCTGTCTTAGCACTTTACCCCACAGAAGCAGGAGGCATGCACAAAGATCCCATTTTAAAGGTGCCCACATCAGCTCTTTGTCAATTTTTATCGGCCAAGTCCCTCAAGTCCCTCTCACCCAGAGGTAGTACGCAAGCCTGGCTCCCTCTGAGCTCCCTCTCAGGCCCCTCCTGGACCTGGAGGAGAAAGCAGAAGAGCAACTGGCACAGATGGAGCAAGATGCAAGCATTGGTCCTCCTCCCCAGCCTCCTCCTGCTGCCTCCCTGGAGCAGCCAGTCAATCCCAGACATTTCTCCCCTTCACTGGCATCTTCACTTCAAGGGGCATCCAGCTAACTTCCTGCCTTCCTGCCTTCAAGGCATTTTTTTTTTCTTTTCAGGAATTGAATGTTTTTGACAGTTTCCCTCCCTTATTTCTCCCATGGGTTCATTGGGAATGGCTGAGGAAAACAGGAGGTTTCAGTGACCAGCCGATTCATGTGACACTCTTTGAGATAAACGACTGGGCAAGTGGGACTTCTGAGGCTGGTCTGGACAATGTAATTAAAATGTTCCTTGGGTGGCAGTTGTAAGCTGACCCTTGGCAAACAACCTGGCTGGTCATAGCAGGCTTTGGAAAGAGCATTCTTATTTCTTAGCATGGATGATTCTGCGTTTTAGTGATTCTGTCAAATTTCTTTCCCTTTTAGAAAGAAAATTCCAGTGTTATTTTTTATAAAATAGTGTTGATTTTGAGACACACACTTCATCTTCTTTCCTTCAGTTATCTTCCTCTACAAACACTTCAGAATCAGAATTCCTTTTTCCTTTCCTAGAGTTTTTTTTTTTTTTTTTTTTTTTTTTTTTTTCAGAGAGAGAGAGAAAAAAAAAAAAAAAGAAAGAAAATAGATCTCATTTCAGTTGACAAGAATCAGTAAACTGGTTCCCAGATCTGAGAACCTTTCCTTTTGGTAATACATAATCCTCTCTGACCACATTCATTTAATTCTTCAAGCCCACTCTGCACTTCGGTGTGTTCTCAGGTTTCCACCTCTTCATAGCACATTTTTAACACATAGAAATGATGTCTGAAAGCTAATTACATTAAACAACTTCAAGGTGATTTCAAACATACGGGGTCTTGTACAAAAATTTATGTCTAACTTTAAAAATAATTTCTCCTAATGATTATACAAGGATTGTCATATATATTTTTACTTTGCTGAACAGGATTTTGCCTTCAGAGAACTAACATTATGATTAACTGTTTTTTATCATAGCAGCAAAAAAAGAACCAGGCAAGGTTGAACACTGGAGTGCTCAGTCTCCCTACTCACAGTCACTCATTAGTGCCTTTCTCCTCTAAAATGTTTATCGTCCAAGTTGATGCTGTGGATAAAAATAATAAGGTTTCAGTTTTGCAGCAGTCACTGAGAAGGGAGACACCTTATCTTCCCTCCTTCCTTCCTTCCTTGCTTCCTTCCTTCCTTCCTTTGAGAGGGAATATTCCAAAGGCAGTGGAAAATGCCATTCATTCTGTTCAATATGTACATGTTAGTATATTTTAAAGTCATTTTAGATTTTTTTTTTCTTATATTCTATAATGGCATGGCTTTCTACAATTTCTCTCTCCCGTTCTTTTCACTTGTAGTTAAGTTCTGTGCAGCTCAAGATTTTCCAGTGAGAATGAAGTTCAGCTTTTGTTTTTTGTTTGTCTCAGCAAAAGGAGCCAGATATGAGAAATGCACCTGACATGGTCTAATTTGTTCTCATATATTGAAATTATTTTTTGAGGTAGTAGGTTAAAAAACACAACCTGAGATCATGAAGAAATGTGTGGGAAACATATCTGGACTTACTTATAACTTTGGAAGAATGTGAGAATTCAAGTTTATTAAGCCAAAAAATAATAAATTTGCGATGTAAAATACAACTCCAAGTAGACCAGATGATAAACGTTTTAATGCAATGCATGCAGCTGCACCACTGTGTTGTTTCCAGTCTTTTTCTGCCTGGTCTATTTACTTCCCCTTAATAGCTGCAGGATATATTTATTGGGACCAAACTTTTCCCTAGCTATTTGCAGCAAAACTTTCTGGTCCAAGTAAAGCCTTGTTTCTTTGAACAGTTTTTCTAATAAAAGCAGAATGCACAGCACATACTAAATGGAGAACCTTATAAGCACATTGAAAAGCGAATTCACTCGGTTTCTAGTTTTTGGGAAGATGAAGAGGGAACTAGATAAAGAAATCATGGTATGTCTCTGAATGACTTGGTGTGACCCTAAGGACAACTGAGGAGTGAAAACCCCAAGGCATCAACTACTTTGTACCAGAGGAAAAGCAAAAGAGTGAGGAGCAAGTCAAAGCTGTCAAAGGGAAATTCAGGCAGTGGCTAAGCTGAGTTTGACTTTGGTGGTAGTTGTGTCTGTCCTGTATAGGGCAATTGGGCCCCAGGTTACAGATGTTTCAGAAAACAAAGCCAGTCATTGGGGGAGTATACGTGCAATATTATATGTTGTTTTGGAACCACTCGCACTCAGACATATGAAGACAATTTTTACGTATGAGGGATCAGATAAACAACTCTGCTCATTCAACAGCATGGAAATAAAGGTAAGGTGACAGGAGCAAAGGGACATTTGTCTTTTTTTTTTTTTTTTAAAGAAAAATGAGGGGTTGTGTCATGCCCCCCACTGCCAGTTATGTGAAAGAGTAGTATGGCTTTTTTAGGGGTACTTGGGTGGGACGCATCATTCACAGCATGGACACCCATGACATTTGCCTTCACCTCTCCTGGGTGATGGGGCATGAGAGGAATCAAAGATGATGTGATCCTGAAAAACAAATGCATAGGTGTAATTGTCCTGTATGTCAATTTCAAATGCTGAGACAAATCAGCATCCTGACAACTTCCTTCAAGGCAGCAAAACAAATGTGTGTACTGTGGGAGAGCCTGGCCAGCTCTAGGGTATTTAGCCACCATTGCTGGGAAAATATGCTGTATTTTATTTTGTGCACTGGGGACAGGAACAATACAGTGCACTCTGTACAATATGCTGCCCTTTGCTTTGATAGCACCAGTCAACTTTCACTGGGAAAAACTCCCTCTTTGTAAGACCAGGGAGCCCAAATACTGACCCAGAACAATAAAATGCTCCCTGTGAAGTGCAGAGTGCAAGGGAATTAGGTTAAAAACACTGGCCTCAGTGAAGGATGAAGAGGGAATATGATAAGACACTGGACTTAAGTAGGGGTCAGGGCACAGGTATGCAGAGCTTTGAACATGAAAATGGAAAGCGCCCAGGTAACGTGATATCCCTCAGACGAGCATATCTGCAGCTTTCCAGCAGTAGAAATTTCAGCTGTCTGTGGCTGTCATGCCCCTGTCACAGGCTTCAAGCTCCTGTGTGAGCGGATGAACTTGAAGAAGCAGCCCCAGCTACTGCCTGTATAAAGCATGCTTCTGATACACTAATAAAGCCCAAAAGATTGGGGCATATCCTTATGGAAAACCAGGCTGTAACAAGTGGAGCCCTAGAGGTTTTACTCCCAGCCTGCACTGGTGTGTCTCTGCTTCTCAGCCCTCCCTCACTTTCCCTCCACAAGCCACTGTGATGCATATTCCACACAGCTTTTGAGGTGTGAAATTCTTAAGCAGCAGATCGAACTCAGTATGACATGTCTAACTCCTCAATATATATATATTTTTTTCATAGATGTGGATATTGGATGGAGCAAAGATGCAGATCTGATTCATGTGGTTTCAGAAATGCTTCCACAAGTTTTGGCCAGGACTTTTGATCTAGTGACTGTGTGGCATAGCACATCATTGATCTCGTTGTTTGTAGGAACAGGTGGTAAGACAATCTTGTGGCTGAAATGATTTAACCTGCTTTGAAATGATTTAACCTGCTTATAGATGTTGTGTGATGGACCTGCTAGGTGTACTTTGGGAGGGATGGAGAATCAGGTCAACCACTGCCCAGTGGTATCAATAGGATTTTTGCTATGTACTTTACCAGGGACAAGTTGAGCCTTCATCTCACAGATTATTTTATCAGATCTGAATGAGCAGATCAAACACCAAGATCCTTTTCAACTGCTTCTTTTTGCTGCAGTCACTGGATTCACAAAGCCATTTCAGACCATTGATGTGTCCCACACATTTCTAAGAAGAATGCAAACCAGAAAGTATGCCCTTTTGTGGTTGTTGGAGGTCTGGGGATGGCTTGTTACATAGAGCACTGCCTACTGTTTATTTTTTTGGAAGGGGATGAGATGGAGATGTTAAGAGATAGGATGGAGCATTATCTTCCTGAAAGTGAAACAGCCATAACAGAGAGGATGAAGGTAGAATATCTCAAGTTGGTATGGTGCCAGTGCTGTCTATCATGTGTTCATACACATTCCCTCATTCAGCTTCAGATTTACTGTTTTCTAATTCACGTGCTTGCTTGCAAGGTTAAGACTTCCCATAAAAGACATATGTATTGTCTCATGTCTTTTTCAAACTCTCTCTCTTCTGCTGTGCCTCTGGTTCCTTTTATCAGTACAGAAACTGGTAAAGGAAGAAACATTTATCATCAGGTTTGGTATTTGTTCAAATAAAAATTGAACTCTCTGAATACGATAACTTAAGATTTTAACCCAAATTGAATTCCCTCAAAACAAACAAAAAAGCCAACCAACCTACCAACCAACCAACCCACTAACAAAACAAAACAAAACAAAATGTTGTAGAAAAGCAGCTGAATAAGGCATGCACTGAGGAGAAGACACACTGCTATCATTCCTGCAACACTCAACAACATCCAACACACTTACCGCAGGGTGGGGAGAGGCAGACCTATTTTTTTTTTTGAGCTGATACTTTAGCATTCACATGGATTTTGCTTAGATTGGCAGCAACACATAAATGAACAGTTTTGTGAAGAAATAGACACTAAAGATAATGTTATTCTTGTTGTTTCCAAGGCAACGGACATGCTTTATGGAATATATCCATCACGTGTGCTCTGTAACCATCTGGTTTCACGGTCCTCATTTCAGACACTCTAGGAATGAAATGTAGGTAAACTTTAGTCAGGTTTGTAATTACTGTTGTCCTTACAGAAATTTTTTAACATGATTTTGCAGCTGCCTCATCATAAGGCCCAAAGGTCTTTTTAGGGTTTTATTGCCACTTTTAAGGAATATTTTAAGAATTGTTATTGTACTTTAGCTACAGATGCCACTGTTTCTTCTTGGTTTCTGAAACTGTGCTATAATGACATCACATTAAGATTTTTTTTTTTTTTTTCCAGGCTCCAAAAAGGTCACATTTATTTTTTCCAAATGGCTCTGTCAAACATAAAAATTAACCATACTTTGAGCTGGATTTTCTGTATTTGTAATGTATGTTTATGTTAGAGTTTCTGTCAAAACAGGGATTAAAGATAAATGTAGCTAATTAAAAGAACATTTGCTTAGAGCTCCTGGTAATAGATACCTCATTGTGGGGTCTTGAGGTAAAGCTTACTTTAACAACTGATTCAGTTTATGGGATAGTGTTTGAACATTATAGAAGGTTATTTCAATTTTCCAAATTGTGCATATTAACCTGAGAACAATCAAGTTAAGTCTATAAGTAAATTGCAGAAGAGAAGTCAGGGTGTACATGCTTGCTATGTAAAATGTTCTTGTCGGCTCTACTTCCTACACTTCATCATTTCAAATAATGCTTCCCAGCAGTATATGTAAGTGAAAACTTGTTTTACAGAAGGGAAAAAATCTATCTGGCACTGGATGAGTCAATAAGTTGCAAACTGTAGCGTAAGGTAGGGAAAAAAAATCGAAAAGATCCCATATCAAATTAGGTAATTGCTTCTTTTTATCTTACTTTATTTTACTAAACAGCTGTGCCCACAACATTAATTTCATTGCACATGACATCTGTGTTATCCTAGGGACTCCTGTGCTGGGGAAAAGGTCAATGCCAACTGTAATTGCATCAAGTTTCCATAAACTTCAATGGCCAATAATATTTTGTGCTTTATAAAAAGCAAGTAAAAATAATAATGTATTTGCGTAGCGCCTTTCATAATAAGGGATTTCAAAGAGGACTACAAAGTGTAGGCCCAATACTTTAGTCCTTATATAAACAAAACTCCCATTGATTTAAGCAAACTTATGCCAGAATAAAGAGGACAGAGGAAAGGTGTCAGGACTTGGCTCAGCATACTACGTGCAGCAATCACTTCATCCACTAATAAAGTTTGGTCACCTCTTGGATGGGACTTGGCATGAGTGGTTGTGAGCTGACAAGTTCTCTAATTAAGATTTCAGATTTTGGTGGGGCATACTTTGATAAATTGAGAGAACTGGTTAGGAAAGACAGCTGGGGCTGAGGAGTTCAGTGTCTTCCAAGTAGAGAAGGTATGGACCTGCTTCAGATGCTGAGGGATATATAAAATTATCACAAGCAATAGTGACAACTACAAAAGGAGATGTTTCAGACCTGCCTGGGGAAACTATTACCTCAGGAAGGATACTGGCAGTAAGTAGGGATATGGAAGCTCAAAAAAGGACTGTTCTACAAGGAAGCCCTTGGTATAAAAGTCAATAAGGGTAGGAATAAAGTGACACTAACTAATGTCAAGCTGAACTGAGCTAAGAAGGAAAAAAAAAGAAACCCCAGAGTTTTTCCACTACAGGTACACAGAAGTAGGACTTCTGTCCATTAAGAATGGGATTGAGACTAAAGGTATTGTTGACCTGGAGACAAAGCATGAGAAATCCTTTGTCCCATTGCTTCGCAAAGATGACAATAGTGACCATGAGGACAAAGGGGAGGGGATCAATGGGAATGAGGCATCCAAGTGAGAATTTCAACTGGTTGGTGATCTCCATCCCAGGAGACAGGAAGATCTGCTGTTGAAAGAAACTGCAAGCTTGGCAGCAATTGCAGTCGCCATTTGGTTCAAACGAGCACTGGCACTTCAGGTCAGGAATAGCAAGGAAAATGTCTATATTTGAGTGTGGGAAAAGGTATCCAGACAACCATGGACATGTAAGTCTAACCTAAATGGGATCTACAGTAGGCTTTGAAAGAGATAAATGAAAAACAGTAAAATACAAATAATAGTTTTAGCAAAGGTAGATCATATTGAACTATTTCTATTTAATTCCTAATTTGCTGGACAAAAATAGCGTGGTAAACATCAAAAAACAAGATTTTAGGAAAACATGCTCTGAAAGCAAATGGGCAGCCTTTACTTGTTATAATGAGACAAATCAGGAGAAGAATTGTGAAGTAACAGGAGTTGTGATGGTGTACAGCAGCAGGGTCTGTGAAAATGGAATGGATCAACCAGACTGCAACAGTTATTTTCTTTAATACTTTCTTTTGACTTAACACAAACATTAATAGAGTACTGAGAGGGTTTACTGATATATGGAGTTTGTAAGCATTGTTAATACACATCTTTTGGAAAGGGCAGGGTCTAATGACCGAAGTAGGAGTGGGATAAAACACAGTAATAGGATTAATAAAAGATTATGCTAGAATCTCAGAGCTCATATGTTAGTAAAAATTTGTGAAAGAGCCTCTCTTACTCATTGATCAAGGACTGTCTGAGAGCCATCAATTTGATATAACCATGAAAAGACAGACGTAGTCCCAGACTTCTCCAGTGAAATTATGGTCAGTGGGTACAAAGAAATACTAGTATCATCATGCAAGACTCTGACTAGACCTCTTCTCAAGTGTTATGTTCTTGTTTGCCCATTCATGGTAAAAAAAACCCAAACACATTTGAAATTCTAGCAGAGGCAGGTGAGAATTCAAGAAGGTTCAAAAGGAGTATCATTGTCCTGGTAAGAGGATGACAGAAGAGCTTGGCTTTCTTACTCTGGGAAAATGAAGATAAGGAGAAGAGCATAGGGGAGAGCATCAGGAAAAAAAAAAAAAAGAGTCATTTAAGCTAAATCAAAATATTTTCACATGTACAATGGGTGTAAAATGAGGAGAAATGAGTTTAAGCTGGAAATGAGAAGGCAGCTCCTCATTATTAGAGCAAGTGCACTTTGGAATATTCTCCAGTTGAGTAACACAGGCCAAACCCCAACAACTTCTTTTATGTTGGAGCCTGAAGATTGTATGAAAGAAATTATACATTGTGTTTGTTTGCAGTAACAGGGGAATCAACTTAATGGCCCAGAAAGTTGCTTGGAGCTCTGTGTTCTGATATCCTCTGCAGCAAACACTGTTGCTGTAGAAGAGATTTGAATAGAAATTAAGTGCAGTCCTGTTGAAATTGAAGTGGGAATTTAAGTTCCCCGAGAGTAATTAACCATACTGTGTGTGGTCGGGACATGGAAGAGGCATTTAATGGCTGTAAATATCAGTAGGTCTTTAAGGGGTAGAGGAGATTATAATTATTGGGAATTTCATGCACTAATATTCTCTTAAGTTCAGAGGATGCGTCCTTTTGAATGCCACCTATTAATACAGTGTTGAGATATTGGTTTAACATTCATCTAGGTGACAACTGGCTGAGTATGTCTAACTGTCCTTGTCTGTATCCCAGATTTGGAGGAACCAGAAAATAACACAGCTTGTCTTTCATTCAGCAATAGAGAATGTCCTGTTTGTAGATGTTTTGGAAAACACAAAATGCTATCAAAGTAATCCACTTGTTAGAATTAAAGAAACATACAACACTGCTCTTATGCAACAGGATACTAAATACAGCAAAGAGGGAAACTCAAACACCATTTCCCTAAATACAGACATACTTTTCAGCAAAATCATTCAATTAATTTGGTGAATGTTATTAATCTATTGTTTTAATATTATACCTACAAATACCTACAAACTTAAACTGGATTGGAGAGAGGTATCTTGAGCTTTATTCTTTGAAACATCCTGAATGTAGGTGAGCTTTCACCAGCACCAACACTGCCTGGTTTATGACATTTGTCGAGACTTGTTGTCTAACAATATGATAACATGAAACGCTCAGTGATAGCTCTCTTTTCCTAAACTAATAAAAAACATTAAGAATGAATTATGTTTGAGGCATGCCATTAATTGTGGTGTAATTTTCACCATGTGTATAATATTTAACTGCACATTTTGTCACAGTACAATTATAGGAAATGTTTTTCCAAGATGTCTCTCTGACTATATATACATTGTGGTTGCTGTAATTATTCTCCCCAGTGATAATGTACAACATTCCCAGGGTTCTGTCTTATAAAATGTTTGCTGATAGACAGGATACATAAAGAGCAATGTAGTGTAGTTTTCTCCCATTTTTATACTTAGTTGAGGAAGAAGGTTGAAAAAGTTGTACAGCTTATGTACATACATTTGTCTCTGCTTTCTCATTTATACTACACACATGTCCACTACTTTGCTTTCAGTGCTATGATGCTCCACGTCCCCCAAGACTCTAAAACAACTGAGTGAAATTAACACTGAAAAAATATATGATAATTTGTTTCAAAATGGCCATTGCTATTTGAAGTATGCTGTGCAGTGTGGTGCTCTGAATTTTCACCCTCATTGCATATGTGGATGCAATAATGATGGGCATGCAATTAGTCAGCAGTTGGCAGACACTGCACAAGTCACTGCTCTACACTTAATCTCTTCCTGGAATCTTGGGAGAATAATATTTGCATTGGCGTATAACCAAAAATCATCTTAAATACAACTTGATTTTGTATATTTTACCCAATTGTATAATTGTATGGATAAAATGTGTATATATTAAATGGCACACGCTACGTAGAATTTTCCCAAGTATAGTATTAGCTGTTTTAAAAAACATTTTTCCTGACATATGGAAAAATAACATGGCCAACACACCTGTCTGGCTGGATAGGAAAACTGCAAAAGAGAAATAAAAAATGATCTGATACTTCTTTTGCTTCCACCTGGCAGATCAAGAGAGATTTCACTGATGTTATTATTGTTATACCATTATATGCTTAGTGCAAACTGGAGAAGAACCTTGTCTACTGCCTTATCAAGGCTAAAGTAATATTTTTCTGATGTACTTAAACTCCCCCACCAAACAGAAAAAAAAAAAAAAAAAAAAAAAAAAAGAAAAAGAAAAGGAAAAAAAAGTTAAAAAAGGAAAAAAAAGGAAAAAAAGGGAAAAAAAGAAAAAAAGTGTGTGTGGGGGAGAGATCCACATCTTTAAAGCTGTGGATTAAATTTTTAAACTTGAAAATCAAAAAGTGTTAAGATAAGAATTCCTAGCTATATTGTTGGAAAAATGAGACTTTTAATTTCAGTATAGTTACAATTTGAACAAAATTTGCACTCAAGAGCTTTGAAATGGCAGGCTGATTCTACTCACTAGGAATTTAAATTCTGATCTGCCACCGTGGTAAGAGTCAAATAAGTCTGAATTAGTCAGCCCTAAAACTTGTGCTCATTGGATATCTGAATTCGTTCCTTTTCTCAGTCATATTTGGTCCCCAGGTTTATCTTAAGCCCATCTAAATACGCAGACAAATATACTGTAATGTAACCCTGTCTGAGTATGCAATGAAAACATACAACTTAGAAGACTTGAGATCTGCTCTGCTCAATTCCATTGAGGGTTTTTCATGTATTTTCCAAAGACTAGGGAGGCTTCCTACATCAACACTGTGACTGCATCTAGCCCATTTGCATGGGGCCCATGGCTGTCTCCTTCACCCAGGAAAACACTAAGAGAAACCTGGTTGTTCTGAAAGTGTACGGTGCAGCCACAACTACCCAGTCTTAGAAAAGCAGTTGAGTGTTTCATCAGTCTTCCTATCTATAAAATAGTTTCATGTGTGGAACTCAAAAATGTCTTCACACTATTGTTATACTATTACTGAACAGTTTGTTATTATGAAATCAAATTACAGTGGTTATAAAATTCCAGAAAATGCTTGCAATGTAATGTAACCTAACATAAAACAATTTCTGAATGCATGAAGAAAAAATATTAAAATAAAAAACAAAGGATTTTGTTTCTCCACAAAAATGGTGTATATTAGTTTGTTAACTTTTAGATTCAGTTTTCTTTGTATTAACGAAGAATTAAATCATTGAGGAAAGACAAGTGTAAACCAGAACTAACCTAAAGATGTCTAACTGTTCTAATTGTAATATCCAGAGACCACTGACAGCAGCAGTTCACAGCTGTTCATAAAATCATATTTCTTCTTCCTCTTCTTCTTCTTCTTCTTCTTCTTCTTCTTCTTCTTCTTCTTCTTCTTCTTCTTCTTCTTCTTCTTCTTCTTCTTCTTCTTTTGATTTATAAGACTTAGCTTCAGATATCAAAAGGGTGAAATGATATATTTTAAGGTGATGAGAGCATTGCTTCAAGCCGCTGTATTGAAGAAGGCTAAATGTAAATAGGGCTTAGGAGGAGGACATTCAAAATAAGCTTCTAAGTTTGAGCTCTTTGGAGATTTTTTCCCAGGAAAAAAATGAATTGCTGAATTCTTGAGACTTTTAACGTTGATCTAGATGAGACATATAAAGTGCAGGAAACAACCTTTCATTGGCAGGAAATGGGCGAGATGACTTTTTCTTTTCTAGTGATTAATTCTGCTATTTTAAGTGGTTTCTCCATCTAAAGGGCACAAAAGACAACAATCATGATAAGCTACAAGATAATGATACCAGCCCTGTTTTATTGCATGGTGCTTTTTCTCTAATAGGTATCAAAAAGAAAAGAATTGAGAAAATGTTGCTTTAATGCTTTATTCATGAAGGACTTCCTGATGATGAGCTTTGTGAAGAGCATCCCTTGTGCTGCAGAGACAGATGTTTTCTGTGGCCCTGATTCAATAAAGCAATCCTATTCAGGAAAGTGGTTAAGCCAGAGAATATCCCAACAACCTGAGGATGAGAATATGACAAATTTTCAGTACTAAAAAGATCTAAAAACGTATGCTTTAATGTGACTTCTTTGACTGACATTCAGCTTCCCTCAGAATTATCCAGGGAGGAATCAAAAACAGGTTAACTGGGGGCCTGAATAGATGTTTAAGCTTTTATGGATCTGATTTTTCCATTACCTATGAACTGCACCAAATCTCAGACTAACTTCAGGTCTTCAGGTCAGATTATTGCAAATTTGGCAATTATTTCTCCTGATCCAGTTCTAAATCTCCAGCTTGAGGCCTTCCTTTACATGGATAATCAATGTCCAAGTGACTTGTGACTGCAGAGCTTCTTACTTTGCGTTGGCTCTTCTGAGCCCAAAATCAAGAGCTGGATGACTACACACACTTCTGTGGTGTTGTGATTGATCGTAATTCTAGGACCTGTGTAGGGATCTGTGCATATGTCTATAGAGTTTTTACTAAACGTTTTCTCAATTTTATCTTTTGCACTCTGAAAATCTCAGCTGCATTGCCACAGCTGTAAGAGGACCAAGTCAAAGCATGTCTTTGTGATTACTTTTCCAGCAGAAATTGTGCCATTGACTGAAAGACCTCAAAAGGAGATGACACAACCAAGAGCCAGACCAAAAAAGTTTCTGAGTACCTTCTGCTCCCAGCACTTGCTTTGGAGGATGAAAATATTCAGCACAAGAGAAGGCCTTTTCCTTTCCATAGCTTGTTTGTGGATTGTCATTCTTACCACTGTGGAACATATAAAACACACAATAATCCCTTTCCCTGCCTTAAACACATTTGCCTTCTTATTTCTATGGGCCAGAGCTGATGCACTTACTACTGCCAAGTTGGAAACATGCTGGCAGTGGCCAGTCTCGATGACTGACCTCTGCTCTGTTATAAACTCCATTATTTCATACGGGGTCCATATGGCAGTTTTCTTCCCTCCCCTTCCCCCTTTCCTTCTTCTGACTCTCCAAAGGTCTGGGGTTTTGTATGTCTTTTGCAGTGTCTCCCCATGAGTATTTCAGTTCTGTTGGCACTTTCCATAGCAGTATTAATAATGACATTTTGTTGGCACAGAGCCAGCTGTAAAAGTTTATGGAGTAATTTTGTAATAGAGCTGCAAGAGCTTAGCAAAAACCCAGCAGGTGAACAGGCTTTCTCCCTCACTCCTTTAAAATAAAAGCTCTCCCATTCCACAAGCTTTGCAAAGCTTTTGCACCACAGTTTCTTGGAGGCAAGATGTGCATATTTTAACATGACAGGTCTAGCAACCAGCGTTCTCCTGTGGCACTCCCACCTCCAGCTGCAAGGCTGTACCCCTGGTCCCCATCCCGAGCCATGCTCAGTGCAAACATTGAATATAAAATTGCTGCTTTCCCCTTGCCCTCCACCTTCCAGCTGCATATTCCCACCCTGGTTCCCTGCTTGGAGCAATGATTTAATAAATATATCTAAAATAATCATCAGCGCCTCTGTCTGCCCTCCCCCTCCCAGCTGCAGTTTCCCACCCTTATTTCTCTTCTCTGCCATGATTAGTACATATGTTTAAAATAAAACTCATCGTCTCCTTCTCCCTTCCTTCTCCCAGCTGTGGATTCCTCCCTGCCTCCACCTTACCCAGATTTTCAGTCCTGGTTTGTAGGCATGTTTCACAGAAAAATTGAACCTCTGACAATGCTGCCCTTCATGCTGACTGCCATTTCTCCATTTCGATTTGAACAGTGGGCTTTAATATGAAGTCAGGTCACAGCCTTCAGTGGTGCTGTCATCAAGCCCATGAGCAATCTCAAGAGAGCAGAAAGATTCCTCTGTATTTGACTTTTTTCTGCCAGTGTCTTGGCTGTGAGATCCCAAAAGGCGAAGCTGTAGCTTGCATTGCACGCCTGTGTGAAGGACGTCAAGGCACTCCTGAAACCTCTTGTTTCAGCTGTATGTGACCGATTTACAGAATCACTGTGGCTGGCAAGAACCTCTGGAGATCATCTGGTCCAACGTCATGCTTCAAGTGAGATTAGCTACGGCATGTATCTCAGGGCTGTGTCTAGTCAGACGTAAACCCAATACATTTCCAACCCAAGCCATTCTATGGTTTCATGATTTCCTCAGGGCCCACAGATGCATCTCATCAAGTTCCATGGACTTGTGCACCTGCTGGTTCTTTAGATGATCTCAGACCTGATCTTCTCCTACAGTGGGTGGTTCTTCGTTCTCCCACTCCTTGTCTTTTCTTTTTGAGAATTGGGCATTGTGGCTAGAACACTTGCTGGTGAAAACCGAGGTAAAAAAAGTCATGGAGTACCTCAGCCTTCTCCATATCCTGGGTAAACTGGTCTCTTGTTTCCTTCTGAAAAGGGCATTTTATATCTTTGAGTACTTAGGAACCTCCTCTGATCACCACGATCTTTCAGGGGTAATTGACAGTGGCCTTGCCATAACCAGCCAACTTTATGAGCACCCACAGATGTATCCCATTTGCTTGTCATGTCCAAACTGTTTAAATGTTCCCTAACCTGATACTCCTTTACCTAGGATTAGTCATGACAGAACACAAGAGAACAGCACAAAGCTGTGCCAGGGGAGGTTCAGATTGGATATTAGGTAAAATTCCTTTACTGTGAGTGTGGTCAAACACTGGAACAGGCTTCCTAGTGAGGTGGTTGATGGCCCATGCTGGCTGGTGTTGAAGACATTAATGTGCTTTCATTTTTGGTTAGCCCAGATGTGGCCAGCCAGAAGTACTTGATGATCTTTGTAGGTCCCTTCCAACTGAACTATTCCATTCTTCCCATCCCACCCCACCCCATCCCATCCCATCCCATCCCATCCCATCCCATCCCATCCCATCCCATCCCATCCCATCCCATCCCATCCCATCCCATCCCGGCTCCAGCCAGAGCTTCAGACGATCCATACTTTCTTGCAGAAAGAGCAACTCCTCCTTCTCACCCTCCCAGCCTGTCCCTGCTAAAAATCCTGCATCCAGCCATGGCAGTGTTCCATTTATTTGAGCTATTGCCTCATGCCCTTGTGATTCCAATGAGATTGTAGCCCAGCAACTGCATAAAGACTGCTTATTCCTTCTGTTGCCCATGCTGCTTGCATTAGTGCAATGCACTAGTGCATTTCAGAGAGGTGCTCAGTCATGCTGATTCCCCAAAAGAGGAAAGAGAGCTTTCCACTTAATACTGTCCTGAAGGCACTTATTTACTTTCTCATTTTACTATCTTACTTTACTTATCTTACTATCTTACTTTACTTACTTACTATCTTACTTTACTTATTTACTTTCTTATTTCTTGGGGTGGGATCACTTCACGCGTTTTGTTGATTACATTTTGTCAGATGGATCCCATCTCTTCCTATAACTCCTTGATTGTTCCACGAATGTAAAAAACAGATCTCTGTTGTCAACACCAGCTGTTCAACCAGTTGTTGACCCACAAGGTCTGTCTTCCTCTATTCAAGCCCATGGCATATGAGGGTGGAGAGGCCTAAGGAGTTTTCTTCTGGATAATAGTCAAGGATGAAGCATGTGATATTTTATGAAAAGCTTTGTGTACTTGCAGTTGCAGGGAACGCTCCCAAATTCCCTCAAAGTACACACAAATACCAAGGAAGGTCCTTCTCTCTCCCACACGTTGTGCTCTGCAAGGACTCTAGAAGGCTGGTGAAGTTTTAGGCTAGCATTGGACCTGAAGGAAAAATTGAAAGCCAGAAATCTCTGTTCAGACTTAGCTTCAGTGACACTCCTGACTAATCTCTACCTACGTTACTCTGACATGATGATAGCCAAGGTCTTTGTGGCAGGCACTGGGATGGTCCTCTGCATGATGCAGATGAATGAGGCAAGTTGCATGTACAAAGGGACTTTTTTTTTGGAATGCGACAATCACTCAGGAATAATGCTGAGTCCACAGAAAATTTGGCTTGGGGTTAGATATGACTGGAACAATTTGGGAGTGTCCCAAAGGGCTTCAGTGCCTACACACTGGATGATATATCTTGTGCTAGTGCCTTTTGAGAACAATCCCACAGAATAGTAAGGAAAGGGCCACTGTGATATATTTGTAGAAATATATTGGTGTTGATGTTGATGATCAGAACCACACATAATTCAAAGTTCTTCACCCGTGCAGTTTATGTACTGTCCTCCAGATTTTGGGGAACGACAGAGCTGCTGGAAGCATGATCCCTGAACAGAAGCTGGGCGATACCCACTGCTTTGTCCCATGAAGAAGATCTGCTCTGCTGACATTTCTTGGAGTGGGGCCACGATCTCCTTGCCTCTTTTGGAGTGGCCAGCATTCCTAGTGCTGCTAATAAAGAAAATCCAAGACATTTTGTCTGCTGTATTTTATTGCATTTAATCAGTGCCTTGCAAAGTAAAGAGGGGCTGAAATTGTACACTGCCAGACAGTGTTGGGTGACTTATTATAATTGTTATTTAAAGGAACTAGTCATTAAGAATTAAAGAAAAAGAGAAAGCTTCTGTCCCAAAGTGTTTCTAGTGGGCTGGAATAGATCAATGTCTCATCTTTCACCTAAATAGAAATCCATAGACTCCCTCAACTACTCTCCTTTCTGATTCAGTCTAGCTGAGACAGCATTCCAGAAAAATGATAAAATTATCCTTGATCAAAACAATGTTCTTATTCTCTACTCTGGCTCGACAAGCTCTTTGGAAGAAGTGTCTGCTGAGAGAGGAAAAGGAGAAATGCCAACATTATCCTACCTTGGGACCACTCCACCTTCTGGAATGGAGAAAGCTGGAACAGCTCAGTGTCTTGCAGAAACATGCACTCAGTTCCACTAGCCTCTGCTGGCCCTACCTCACCTCTCCCACAACATCTTTTCAGCGCACTGTTCTCCAGACCCTTAACCTGTGCCTGTGGAACAAAGAGTGAATTAGTGAGCAGACTTATGCGGTAAGCCCAGACAGAAAACTGTCTAACATTACACTTTTCACCACAAGAGAGACCTCTGACTGTACAGTCCAAGTACAGCAGTAGAACAAACAATCAGTGGATGCAGAAAGCTGCAGGTCAGGGTAACAATGTACAGAAAACTCACCAAATAGTCATTAATCAGAAGCAAAGAGTCTTTTTTCAATGACCAGATCACTGTCATCTGGTAGAAATACTTAAAGTCCATCAGTATTTGTTACTTGTCACTAATCTGTAGCTGGAAGAATAACACCTGCAATAGCTAAGGATGGCTCATATTGTAATCTGCTTTATGGTCTCATCCAAAGCCCGTCAAAGCTGGGAGGGAGTCTTTGGCTTCAACTGTCTTTCAGTCATGTATTAATCTAATGGACCGTAACTATCTCAAACAAATTATTTTATATCAAAATGCTCTATGAAACTGCCTTTTTTGTTTGTTTGCTTGTTTCGTCACAGTACATCCAGCTGTTCCTGTGCTTGTATCAGTAAAATTTGACCCAGACATTCCAGTGGAAAGTTGTATGCATATATGTGAGTAACAGCTGAATAAATTTTCTTCAAACCTCCCTTATTTTAAATCTAATGGCAATGTGGAGAATATGATTTTCTTGTCCTAGCTTAATTAGCTCATTAATTTTAAGATTATTAACAATGGGCTTTTTCAATTCTGCTCAATATGTTTCGAATTCCATCTCTTTGCTTATTAAAAAAAAAATGTTAAGCAATGGGTTTTTCTGAATTATAAATGTCCAGCAAACTTTAAGTACATATTAGGATAGCACAATGCAAAGAGAAAGTGGCAGTGATCTCTTCACTACTTCCAGCTGCTATTGGCCACATGACATGATAATAATAATAGCTTGCATTTCTGTAGAATATTTAGCTTCAGGAAAAAACTTGAAGGATGTTGGGCTGCTCTTGAGTAATTTATGAATTCCATATGTTTATAAGTGTCTTTAAATACTGTGAGGGATTTACAGTATGAAAACGTGTTTGGTCCTAGGAGGTGCTGACTGTCCATGGGCAAGGAGAAATACAATTGTGTTTAGGACTTGCTGCAAATGCCATCTGCTTTGATGTTGTACATCTGTGCAGCTGTTGAGTTCAGCAAACTCTGCCCACTGGGGCAGGATGTGTCACAGGCAGGATATGGAGGAGAACCAAAACTCCAGGCAACTGAGTCAAACAACTTCTGAAGGAGACAAGAAACAGGATTAAAAGAAAGTGACTTGCTGGGAAAATTAATAAATGCCCTCCAAGTTCTCTGCTGAAAGATGGCAAACTTCTAGATAATGTAGGCTGTCTGTTGTAATCTACAGGAAACCCACTGCTTTCAAAACCTTTTAATCTTATTCTAAATGATTAAACTGTGATGTGGTGCTCATACAGGCAGTATTTCATGGTATTGAAAGTTCATTGCCTACACACATGTATTGCTTGAAATGAGGAAACGCTTCATTTTGATGCTTTCAGTGAACGCGTTTCATTGTTCCTGTTCTCAAACAAAAACATTTTGGTTTGCTGAAGAGCCTATACCACCTGAGTTAACATTCACTTGCATTTCTGGATGATACATGGAGTGCTGTAGCATGGATGTTGCAGGCTGATGTTCACCACTGTGGTTTCAGGTACCCAGCCTTGTGCTTGGCCCTGGAGTCTGTTGGCTCCTGTGGGTCACCACAAGAACTTCTCAGAGGGGGGACTTTTCCCATTGTTGGGAGGGTGATCTGGACAAGGGGAGCCTGTAGTTTGGAGGAAAGAGAGTGTAAGCCACCCGTTGTTGGTGTACATTATACATGACAGAGAGATTACACTGAAAATATATGCCAAATGTGGTATCAAAGCTGTAGTGCAATGTGAAATGGAGATGTCTTACCCCATGCTGTGCTATGGGACTGTTGGAAAAAATGGTGGAAGTAAAAAGGGGGAGAATAAGAGAAATGGGAGAAATTCAGAAAGCAGTATTACTCTAGGAACTAAAGTATTCTGATATTGGAGACTGCAATGTTACTGCAGAAGAGAGCAAAAGGGAGACATAGATCTGTTAAGAAAACCAGAATAGAGGAGACAGAAAAAAATCAGAGATGATCTACTTTAAGTTTCAGGTCAAATGACGTAGACAAACATATTTCCATCTACTTAGTAGATAACAGCAAAAAGTATCACCTATCATTTTTTTTTTTTCTTGAGTATGCTCTGTGAATAGATTCCTGGTCCATGAGTACAGAGGTTTGGCTGCCTTGACACACACTGTTCCTACCCCTGCTTCCCTTGTAAAATTAATTCTGTCCTCTCCTGGAGGCAGCCACAGAGCTGAAAATACACAGGATTTGTAAAATGATGAGGAAATGCCAAAGACAACTTCCTAGACAATGCAGAGGGAGCTGGCTGTCATCACAGGTTTGAGATCTGAAGGTTACCTAGCATGTTCTCCTGTGCTATGGTCATGGTCCTCAGACATCTTTAAATTTCATTTTCTTCTCAACATCTTGCATGTGTGTTTTACATATGAAATATTTTAAAAAGCATGAAAAAAGATATTACAAAGCCTTGCAGGTAAACTCAGGGTTTACTTGGACAACTAAGGATGTCTCCAGTTCATCTTTCATCACCTCTTGCTGGAGTGTGGCACATCTGCTCTCCTCAATTTGGTATTTTTAGGGTGCAGAGAGGGAACTAAGGCACTGGTGAAGATATTTTCTTAAGACTAATCTATTGCATGTTAAGTCAATCTATGTCCAGAGGGACACAGCTACTAGTCAGTCTTCTAAAACTACATGGATTAGCAACAGATGTTTTCTCAGTTGTACAATGGAAAACATTTTTTTTTCTTCTTCTTCTGAAGAAAAGGACATATTTCTCTGGACTTGGTACAGTCTGTTATGGTTTGGGTATGGTCTTCATCCACAATAGCTTTGGTAACAACACATATAATATAAGACAACAATCTTGCCTTCAGTTATTTAAAAGAAACCTGACTCCACTCCTGAGACAATATAACTCTGGCCAAAGGAAGTTCAGTTGGCTTCTTCTTTCTCTGAAAAACAGACCACACAATTGTGGTGGATGAAAGAGTAGCCAAAAAATTAAGAGATCATTTTCAGACAAATATCTTTTTTTTTTTTTTCTCCCCAATTCAGTATTTTTTTTCTCAGTCTTCCCACTCTTGCAATATGAACTACTGCATATGCTCCATGAAATTACCATCTACTGCTCAGTTGTTTATTTTTGTAATCACTGGATTTTATTTCATTTGTTTGCCTTTTGACCTCTTTTGATTATTGAGAGATTTAATGATCAAGGGATCTCTAGATTAGAGGCTCTTTAATGCAATATGCTTCCCACAGAAAATGGCAAGAATTTCACTGACAGTATTGATACTCTGATTTATTCCCACAATCAAACAAGTACTAAAGTTACATGCAAGGGATTTTGAGTCCTCTACTAACTTTTATTCTGATGCTGTTTTTCTATCACATCACTTCTTGTGAAATTCATTTAAAACTTGAAACCCAATCATGTGGTTTATCTTTTTTTTTTTTTTTTTTTTTTTTTTTTTTTAAAAAAAAAGCTATCAGCTTGGTTTCTTCCAGTAACTTCATTGCTGAGTCAAGTTTGTTGACCCTTGTAGCTGCTTTTTGTTAAACAATCTGCTGAATTGTACAATGCACATTTGAGCAAAATGTTAGACCTGAAATGCCACCAAGTATATTCTGTTTCTGAAACACCCTGGTATTCTAAATCACTCAGTGATTTGAAAGTCAATGGAATGAAGCTCAGGAGAAATGAAAGAACTAGATTTACTGTTAATCTGATATTTGGAAGTGACATTTCATTCTGTATGTGGATGCTGAAAAAGCTGCCAAAACCACACTTTATTAAAACATCATAATTACTAGTTCCTCTAATCCCCAAATACAACATTGTTTGATGAAAACAATATAATCTTCAGTCCCCTCACTCCACCATCTATTGTTTTATACCAGTTATTTATAAAAGGAAATGTCTGACTTTTTAAAATGGAATAGTTGGGTCACTATTTGATTAATTTCTTCTCCCTCTGCATTATCAGTCTGGATTTAAACAGCAGGTCATTGTGCTCTGATTATCTCATGTTTTAATCCTTTTCCTTTGGTCTTTTCTCTATCAAAATGAACCTCATTTCTCCCCATTAGAAACTCTATACTCGCTACACCACTGTGCTCAAAAAGTGACCCTTGTCCTGTTTGGCATACCAAGAGGAGCCCTGGGTGAGATGGAGTCTGAGGCATGTCTGGGTGCAGATGTCCGTGGCCAGACCCATTGTCTTGGCTGGAAATCATTCTGACCTGAGAAGTCTAACAGGTCGCTTCCTTCAGTGCTAGCTGATAGCACTGTGTGATATGGGCTTCTGCCCAACAAGAAAACTGACTCCAACTGAATTCTGCAAGGGATTATTAAAGGTAGGTAAAGATAGGCACCATCTTCCTCCACCTACTGTAAAAATTACAAGAAGCAAAATGTAGATAATACAAGATGTCAGGCAGCCAACCAAGCAGTACAGATTAGTTAACCTTTGGAGACTGTGTTGTTGTGTGGAGACCTCTTTGCCATGTCACGCTGTGGGACACAGCTATCTGAATTATTTTGATATTAATTGTACAAGACTCTCTTGGGTGAGACTGTCAACTCTTTGCCCTACACTTCCTCGAGGCTAGTATTTTTCAGAAGGTCTCACCTGACCCTGAGTAACTGGTATCTGATGATATTATTGCTCTATGTGACCAGTGCTTTCTGCCAGAAATAAAAGGTCATGCTGATGTTGATAGAAGGGCCACACAGGTGCCTTCTCCTGCAGCTCTCACACTGCAGTTCTGTCCCTCGTGGTCTCCCTGAAAAGAGACAAGGCTTTGGCTCATCCAGTTGGATATTACATGGGCTGTTTCAGACTGAGGACCTCCACATTTTTGTCATATGCTCCAGACTATTCTCAGGCTCACTGGGTTTGTGCTCAACTGCAAAACAGTGCTTGGAAGCTGAAAAAAAAAAAAAAAAAAAGCTCTGTGTGTTCTTGGTGAAGGGCTTGGCAGGGCATAATTTGTAACAGCAGCATATTGTTCTTGCTTTGAGCAACTTCTTCCTCGAGCAAGCATCTGAAACCCCAGAGCTTGGGATGAAAGATGATGGCCCTCGGACATCTGATGGTGTTTGGTGGTGGTTGTGGCCTGGAGCTGATCATCCTCCAGTCTGGACCTGCTTGCTGTGAGGGCACTGGGCCAGCACCATGTTCACACACACTGGCAAGTCTGATGGACATTTAGTGCTGGGCTGCCTCAAAACAGAGCTCCCTTTAACAAGATCAGTTTTCCATGCTTTTTTTTTTTTTTTTTTTTTCTTTTTTTGATAACGTATTTCAGCCATACGTTTATTTCCAGTGCTCACTGCTATGAGGAATCTGTCTATCCTCTGCTTGCTGGGGCAGACATGTTAGTGACAGCCCAGCTACACTGAAACCTGTCTGCATGCTGTGCTGTCAAAACTTCTCCTCCAGGTGTGCTATTTTCATTATATAGCACTCAGATTAGTGTTACTGTTTGTTTAATTTCTTCACAGCAGATCTAGTTATTTCCAAATTTGCTTGGAGCCTTTTGTCTTGTTATTTTACTATTTCTCCTCATCTGTTTAGGCTTAAGCACTCGGTATATGATAAAAAATTGTTTTATTTTCCTGTAAAACACCTTGGATACTGAATACAACCCATATGGCAGTTTGAGGAAACAGCATCTCCCAAAGAGGGTGTTGAATGTGCACAAATATGTGCTTGTTTTTTGCTAAGGGCACCTGCCAGAACCCTGCTGACACATCAAGTGTAAAAAAATATTTGGCACCAGTCATCTCCTCCAAAATTTCCTTGTAGATATTGGAAAATATTCTCTTTTATGTATTTATTTAATTCTGCATGATATTTCCTGGTTCTCATAGCCACATCTATATTGGAAAAGTTAAACGTGCCAAGGCACGTTCTCTGGCAGCAAGGCCAACTGGACTGGTATGGCCAGAGTCTGTGCTGTTGAATTTGCTGTCCCTCAAAATAGTGGGAAGGTAGTAGGGACGGATCCTGAAATGATTAAATCTATTTATATAAACATAATTTGAAAGGACTAAATCAGAAGTCAGGCTGGGCACTCGTTGGCTGCCTTATAGCAAGAGGCAAGTGGGAAGAGCAAGAAATAGGAGATGGCAGGAAGAGAAAGAAGAAAGTGAGACAGATATTCATGTAAGTGGTATCCTCTCCTCCCCCTGCGTGGAGGCAACTCCATCACCCCAAGCATGCTCATGCTGCCTGCACATGGCAGGTGGCCTGCTCCACCATGGGAGCAGCCATATATAGGTACCATCAGGTCTACGTAGTGACACAAGGGACAATATAGGCCGGGGATAATCTGGGCAATGTGTAAATTCAGCTCTCACACCAGTCCTTGTATTTGTAGCTATGGGAACTTTCCTAGGGCCTGGCTTGTGATGTTCCTTCATCTTTGTTTTATGACATTATATCCTAAAAGTTTTCCTTAACTTCCTAAGAAATTTGTTCTTTGGCCTCTTGGTGAGACCAAGAATTTGGCAAATTTTTAAGCCAATGAAGGTTTGACCAAAACACAATATATTGCAGTTAGATTTGATAAACTGTTTTAGCTAAAAAGTCGAGTTCTGTTCTGAGTGCAATATTTTGCTGTTTTGCCTTTTTTTTTTTTTTTTAAATCAAAATGTATTCAAAAATAAAGTGAAGTGCAATCAAAACAATCCATATTAAAACAATTTATTTTCAAGTTAGAGGTTTGATCTAAAACATTTGTTACCGCTTTTAAAAGTAACCTTGAATACTTTATGCAAGACTGACTAGAATGTGAATAGGCATTGATTTAAACATTAACTTGTTTCATTTTGTTTCTATTTTGTACTTCTTGTCTAAATGCCTCTATATAGATATTCATTCATATTGTTGGCAATCACCAAGTAAGGATGTAAACCTACACACAACAGAGTTACACTTATTTAAAGTGGCTACTTCTATTAGGAATCATTTAAGTAATAGTAGCTATTACATCTAGTCACATATTTTTTGGGTATAGCCCCACATATTGACATTCAGCATCTATATCCAAGGGGCTGGATATAGCCCAGTAGCCCAGTAAGGAATGTACTCCAAGCCCATCACATACAGGCACCTGAATCCTTATTTAAGGCAAGCCCCAGAAAGGCCTGTTTGCCGAAATTTAGGTTTAATGCTGTGTTGTGGAGTCAGCTGTCAGTGCTCTCTGGGCACAGGGAGAGCAGGAGTCTCTTCCCAAAATATTGCATCTGTTCCAGAGTTGGACTGGGAGCTACCTTGTGCCAAGCTTGGGATCACTCCTGCACTGTGGCTGCAGATGCTGACTCCTCTCCCTGGAGGGACACTTGAGGTCCCTCTGGGACAATATCCATCCACAACCCCTTCTCTGCCCCCCTACTCGAGTGTGGCCAGCAGAGTAGGCTGCAGCCTGTGGTGGCAGTGCTAAAAGTGACATAGGCTGTGCAAGCTCTGGGGCTAGAAGCAGCGCTTGGAAGGCACAGCCCGGTGTGCTGGGCTGCCCCTCCTGTGCCATGCTCAGTACGGGACAATGGTGTGCATTTTCCCTCACTCTGTTCCTTATGCCATGTTCATGTTTCCCGTACATGTTATCTGTGAGGAGACATCATCTTTCTCTGACTGGTATTTGGAATGGTTTCAGCCTGGATGGGTAAATGCATTCTTCACAGAGACCCAGGACTTTTCGTGGAAACCCACATTGGCTTCTACCTACTAAATCACAGATAATAGGTATAATACTAAACAACTATCAGTACCATCAGCTATTCCTGACCCAGAGTAAAGTGAGACAGGAATTTAATCCTCCCCTGCAAGCACGAGCTGCTCCTCAGCCCTGTTACCTCCACTGCTGGGCTCGGAGCAGACTGCTGAGCTGCGGCGTGGTCTGCGGGTCTCTGTCTGGGTGTCTTGTCCAGCCGCCAGCATTCACTGACACTCTCTCCATAACCCTCAGCAACACATTCAGCTCTTCTGCTTTTCTGGGCCCTGGTTGCTTTGATGATTTAGTGTCCTCTTTGATTCTGGCCCCAGGCTTGGAAAAGTGAATGCTGCCAACCTGCTTGGAGCCTACAGGGTATTTTACAATTAATAGCATCCCTATTGTTTCCTCAAAGACCACTTGGTATTTTCAGCCTGAACTTATCTTTGCCATTGTTTCATTTCCTCTTTGTTTCCCCTAACAGCCTGTTTTGATTTAACTCTATGTGGTCAGGCATGACATGGATTAAACTGAGTTGTGCAAAACATTTGAAAAGAGCACGAACAATTGTCTTTATGTGGTTGCATTTTGCACACTGATACCTGCTTTGCATATTACTCTAATTGAATTGACATCAAACCCACACCTGTACTTCAGCTCTAGCTGGAAACCTGTGCGTTTGCACCCTGAAATGCCTGGCAGCAAGCAAAAAGCTGAGCTAGTCAGTGTTTGGGCTGATTGCTTTCTTTTAGCACTTTTTCTCTAAGGAAAATTGGCTTTGGTCTAAACATTTTCTGGGAATGCCTTCTTTTTTCAGAGACTTTTATTGAAGTTTATTTTCCCCAGTTTTCACCACCATTACTGCTCACTTTCCAACCAATATGAATCACCCCCAACCAAAAATACCGACCTCAGCCCTTGAAAGCATACCCTGTTAGGTGTCTTCTTTATGAGCTACGAAAATCTGCATGAGGTTGCCCAAACATATGTTTGTGTATTTAACATCTTTCAAACCCTGGCAGATGTTATCCGCTCTATCATGTTACAGTGCACAGTTTTCAGGTGCAATTCCTACGTCTGGAAAACTTTCCCCGGCATGAAGTGTGGGCTTGCAGCAGACCTCAGGCTGATCCTTTGCTTGCACGATCTAGTGCTAATCTCTTGGCCCACTTCCACAAAGCTGACCAAATTGCGGAGTCCTCTCTCAGAGTTATTTAGTCTGTTTCTTTAGTGAGGGATAATTAATAGGCTTTGGATTCCCACCAGACACTGGAGTGAATAGAAGGGACAGCAGGAAATAAGGATGAGTAACGCCAGAGTCAGAAGTTCTTAGAAAGAGAAGTCCTCTTCTGTTCCGACATCGTTTTAGTTGCTTATCGCTTCTTGATGTACAAAAACTGGCTTCCAAGCTATGATGCTAATAAAGGGCTGCATTTTTTTGTGCCTCTAGCTCCCCTGGCTTTTCCTGAACTTCCACCAGGGATTAATTTGGCCCGAAGCATCCACTCACAACTCTGATGGTTGCGGGGGTAGGCAGGCTTTCTGGCATATGCTCTGCCGAGTCATTACAAATGTGGTCTCTGGGACACAGCTGTGCTGGGGCTGCTGCTCTCTCTCACAGACACTTCATGCTGCCTTAGGCTGCTGACACTGCTCGCCTCCTCATTGCATTTCTACCTTGCGTTCCCTTGCTGGACCAAAATGCAGTTGTTCTTCTGCTTTTTCTCCTGCCCTTCTTCATGGTGTCAGCAGCACAGATTGCAGGGCTCCTGCACTCAGCCAATTTCTGAGACAGCCCTTTTGTGACATAATTAATTTTTATATGGAAATCCATGATGATCTTGATAAGAAATAAGTCATAATTTGAGCAATTTGTTCCCAGCATTAAGAATTCTAGATTAAAACAAAACAAAAATGAAACCCTTAAAAAGTTTACTGCTATATTAAAACCCATTAGCTCTTCAAAAAGTAAACAGCCCTTCATATTCTACCAAAATCTTTTTACCACTGGAATGAAAGGAGGGAAAGATGAAGGTAAGGTATGGTACTTCAGACATTTAACATAAGTTCAGTGGTGGGGAAAGAATAGAACTAAAAAGTAACCAACGCTACGTTTCCTTGATCTGAGGGTTTTCATTAGCAAAATTGTAAGTTTTCCCAACATTTTTTAAAATTGCCATTCCACAATTTTATCTACTTCTAGTTTTGTAACTTTACCATTATAAAGACAAATTTTGGTGGTAGAAGAGAAATTACAGTGATTTCCCCAGACTTTCTCAGATGTGCAGATACCACCATGATGACATCCTCTTAACTAAACTGTGAGCCATGATCTACTCAAGTCATGGGTGTTAGTCACCACTATATATTGGCATGTAAATTACAACAAACAGAATTTATAATAACACTTTTCGCAGAGATCATGGAAGAGAACAATGCTGCAGTCTCTGAAGAATACCATTCCTTTCCAGGGCAGATGCCAGCACTAATACTTTTGCTTCGTCATTAGACTTTGTCAAATGACTTCATGTAATGAAGACGATAAGACAGGGTCCTCACCTGTGCATGCTGCTTATGTAGCTGTGTAACATCTAAAAGCCAACCAGCTCCTATTTTGGCATGCAATTCTCACAGTATGTCTAGCTGTAAGACTCTAGGAAGCTTCTCTGCAATGTATTTGTGCTACAACAAACCATCTCATTCTCTTTCCTCTTCCTCTATCTAAAATACAAAAGGTCCATGCAGCCCCAGTGTAAATACCCATGGCACCAGGGCCACGGGTTGCAGGCTACAGTGGCAGGTTGTGAGCAGCACATTCTGTTTTCCTCATTTCTACTGCGCGGAGATTCTTTGAACAGAGTCTGTGCCTCCAGAGTAAAACTGAAGATATGTCAGGCTAAGTTAATTTGTGGGCTAGACAAGCTTAAAAGTATCCCTTTAAGGATTTTGCACAGAATGTACTGGTGTCTCCAGACTTGGAAAGAGTTCACTTTTCTGAGTCAGGCAATGGGAGCCAAATTCAGATGTGAATCTGAGTTCTGCAATTCTGGAGGGAGTCTGTGTTGGTGTATTTTACACCTTCTTCCGCCTCCCCTTCTCCCAGGAGTGCATTACACTGACCCAGCTTCCCTCAGACTGAGTTTTCATTTATGTTCACTGAGATGCATGCACTCAGGCTCACATCCACGAGCCACAGTATAAATCCCTTGGCTTCTCACATGAGCTCTGAACCTGGACATCCAAAGCTGCATTTAAGGAATTTAAGGAAGTCTTAGGTTAGTTAACCCCCCACCTAATGGGACGGAGTGGAGCGGAGTAAGAAGATCAGCTAATAAGAGAGCATAAGTCAAAATTTTGAGGCTTCCTGGCTCATTAACTCCTGAACACTGGTGATTGAGTATTGTCTGGCCTAGGATGTTTGCATTTACTCCTAAAGGTATTCTAAGACTGCTTCTAGAAAGTGGAGCTGGGGACCTTTCTGATGTATTTTTGGGACCCTGGTCCTGTGCTGACAAATACCAAAGCTCCAAGACTATCTGGAGTGGCAGAGGAGAGCTCATCATGCAGTCTCCTCCCACCACCCAAGCCAGGATGGGCATGGGTTACACACCCCAGGGTCTCAGGGCCCATGACTTAGTTCAAGATTAATCATTTCTGTGTTCCATGGTAATATATGTATGATAACATACACATCATTATCAACAATGTTGTAATTATCAACGCTGTTCACATTATCAATGATAGTATCATAAATTTAATTATCAACATACTACGGATACCCTGAGGACAGCTATTTATCACTTCAGTAGAAAAGAGAGAGCTATTGAAGAACACATTTACAGGTAGAAACGTAGCATATGTAATCAAGAATACAAGTGAGAATACATTTTAAGGCACTTTGGATGTTCAGATTTAAATAACCTAATGACCATTATCATATATCCTGAGTCATATTTGCTTTGTCTTCACATCTGTGCAACAACATTGTTATAAGTAGAGAGAAGCGTTTCAGTCTACGTATTGTTTAGCAGGTAGAGGATTCATTGCAAATGCTTGAGCTGTTTGTTGATGGTAGCGTTTGAAGGGGATTTGGAAACATCCTGTACAGACTGCAGTTGTCCTTTAGTTTAGGTATGACATATCTAGTTTCAAACACCGTGCATTGCATGCAGCATGTACCACGGTTAGTCTTCTGCAGTACGTAATATCTCCATAGAATGTGTCCCACTGACTTATCAAATATGTGGGTCAGCACATTGTGAAGTAGTGCATCTTCTGAATTGTTTGGATTTTAAGGGGCACCCAAACCCACAAATAAGTTCAACACCAGAGCACATTATTATTACTATTTTTTCCCATTCAGAAGTGAATTTTAGCCTGAACACAAAGCCACTAAAAAGGTGATTTTGGTGTTTGACTATCAAGCATGGAGGCACATTTAGATGGAAATCAGGCATGTGAAGCATACTAGATGCTTGCATGCTGCACCTGAGCCAGCTTTGAATGGCCATTTTGTAGAGCATAACTGCGGATGCATGATATTACTGTCTGAAAATGAAATCTGGACATCATCTTAAGAATAACTTCTTTGGGGGATATTTGACATTAAAAAAAAAGCTACTTGGAAAGCTTCACCAACCGATTTGTCAGTGAAATAGCTGTAGTCACATTTGCTTTGTTCACATTTTGACTTAACAGTTCTGATATGAAAGTTCTTAAATTTTTTAGGCAACCATTCTTCTGGAACTCTAGTGGGCTCAGTGTTGGCCAAGTCCCTGGAGAGCGTAGGAATTGTACATACCTTGGGAAGGGGGGGACATACTGTCTGACTGAAATTATTTTCCCATCCACATCAAATATGATTTGCTTTGGTGGTGCTCTACATTATGATTACCTGTGTTGTTCTCACTCTCTGGATGAATAACATGCTTCAGCTTCCTGAGCTGCTAAGCTGGTACCTTTCATCAGCACTAAATTCACACTGAAAAGAAAAGGAAATGAAGCCATTACAATTTAGTTAAGGAAATGTGCCAAGAATGAAAATAGCACAGCCTTAATCCTTTCTCATGACAAAGGGACAGTTTTCACAGGTTGTACGTGATAAAAATATCACTTTACATTGAATATTACTGTCAGACAGTCATATAAAGGTTTTTGTAAAGGGTGTGGTTTATTTATGTAGCAGAAAGAACTTTCCCCTCCAAACATGAATTAAAGTCAAGGTTGTATGTTCTTGAACTTGGACCAGTTTTTCTTATATCATCCTCTCCCATTGCTTGCCAAAGTGGAAGAGACAGAAGGCCCCATGAAGAAAACATCTCTCAGCATCAGCCAAATTAGGGAATGCGGGCTTTGAAATGAAGGAAAGGTGATCTCTCAGGGTAGTTTATTCCATCAACAATTTCCAGCATTCTCAGGACATCTGTAAGTAGTGTAATCTCAATTTCCTTTTCCTCAGCGCTTTATAAAATTGAATGTACGTGAGGAGAGAAAGAGGGAAGATAACCTGATCATGTTTAGGTGCGATTACACAACTGCTGTGACTTAATGATTGAGTCTGAACAATGCTTTGCAAATAGCAAACACAACAAGTTCTCTATTACTTTTTTTTTTTTTTTTTTTTTTTTTTTTTTCTATAATGATTATATCTACCAAAGTTCAGGGGAAAATATTATTTTCCTTGGTAAACATCAGGTCTGCTTTTTTCCCTGTCAGTAAAAAATGGTGAAGTTCATAAATAATTATTCCTTTGTATGTTCTCTCTTTTAATTATATACGATAGAACTTAGTACTCTGAAAACAAACAAACAAGACCAACAGGTTTACCCTTTTCTGTTGCTTTTAGATGTCAGAATAAAGATCAATTTGAAGTTTAGTCCAACATGGAAATCAGGTATGTGTTCTGTTCAGCACTGCAGTGTGTGACAAGTCATTTCAACTTGCTGTGGAGAGTATCCAACCCTTCCCAGTTCTGCCTTCTCATCACTCCCTTCCTGCAGATACTACTGACCATTGTGTTTGCTGGTAGGGCTGTTCTGGTGTGCTTTTGAACCTGTTCAAATAGAAAGGCTACGTAAAATACTTTAGTGTTTGCTAACCATGATGAATCAGATGAGGTGGTGCTCTCAAGAGCAGCTCAGCCAGCAGAATTGAACTCCAACAGGCTTGGAGCCTGTGAATATATAAATATATATATATATGTTTCACACATGTGAGCTGGGGAGAGAAAAGTATGCTGAAATAAATGGTAGTCAGGTAGCTTCTGAAGAAGCAAACAGGAAAATGGACCACTGTGGTCAATAGGATAGAGGTCATTCACACCAAAATCAGTCAAACTCAAGTCCAGAACAAGTTTCTGTTTCATACCCTATTGTGGCTCTAGTCAACTAGCAGCATAGCACTCTTTTTGGTGATTTCAACACCTGTTCTCTGTTATCTTGGTAGCAGAAGGTTTTCCCTGTGGAAGTGAACTGCATTTTCCCACACGCTATTGTGGATAACAACTTCTGGGCCCTGAGAAGACCCCTAACCAGAAATCAGCATCAGAAAAAACACAGCTGGGATGAGCTGCTTCCTAACATGAGTCAATATATGGCCATTGTAAAGCTCAGCCAAATTCACATCAACAGCCCAGTGCATCGTGTGTGAGTCTGCCATACACATACTCAGAAGTTCCTCTGTTCCCATTCCTTGTGCACTGCAAAAGTGAATAAACCTACGAAAATATTGAAACAAGATTTGGATCCTATAGGAGTGTTTTTCACTCCTCCACATCACTCTTCTCCCTTCATAACAATGTGGTGCCTCAGCTCCATATGGCAAATCATATGCAGATGACTGTAAATGGAGTTTAGTAGCTGCAGCTCTGGATGCCAGATTCTTGCCTTGCAAGGGAGCTCATATGAGCTATCAAAGGGCAAGAGAAGCCATAGAGCCTCAGTACAGCTGAGCTTGGGATTTCTGCCAGCAGTGGAAGCTGTAGTTAGTTGAGGGCTGCCCAATCCATCCAGACTGCATGAACAACAACAGATTGGGGTCAGACTCCAGAGTCTCTGAGGTTCAAGGTGAATTGCCAGGGCTTGAAGGTTTGTACTGTGGATGATTGGTCAACATGCCCCTGAGAGCAGGCTCACACATCCAGCCAGAAATAGGTCAGAGCCTCCCACACGTCCCTGAGCTATGCATCTTTGTAGGTCCTCTAATCTTTTGCTTCCCTGCCAGTTTCCTACAGTGGAAGGAATGATATTTCAGACATTTGAACATCACTCATGTTTATGAGTAAGCACTCTCCCTCTGTCTGTTATCAAGCAGGAGTTCAATGCTAGGGCTTAAGTCATAGGGTCTCCCAAACACTTTAAATAGTCAGTTCCAAATCTGCAGCCTGAGCAGCTCAGTCTGCTAGAACAACTGTTTGGTCCTATCAGAGTGCCATGCCTGCCAGACATGCTCTGAATGTATACAGCAGTGCCACAAGAACTGCTCTTCTCTGACTGCTGGGATGGTTATGGTTAGAATTGGTTTCTAGCACAAAGGCTTAGATACATTTCTTTTTTCTTTAAGGCAGTATTTTAGGGCTCAGAAACTAATGCAGTCACCGGTCTTGCCCTTCAGCTGCAGCTGAAGATCTTGCAGGGGAGCTTGGGGAAAGAGAATGTGCGAAGGTTGATTTATTTTTCCTTGGATTCCTTGATCTTGAGCTAGTTGGCTGTGGCCCTTTGTATAACTGCACTAGCCCAATGTGTGCCATAGGACAATCATTTTAAGTCATGTGGATTATATTCAATGGGTTTTCCAGAGTTCAAGAAAAGTTGCATGCTGCTCTGTTGGTGAGTGGGAAATTAATTGCTTCTAGCTGGTTCCTCAGTCACCAGGTGATGTCTCCTCAGCCACAAGGCAGTCCTCCAGTGAGCAGGTAAGAGAGCTTTATCTCTGCTCTACACTTGTCAGCTCTAGGCAACTGTAGTCTGCTAAGAGAATCATTTGACTAAGAAGTGTGGTCAATTCCAGAGTACTGATAGTTGTGTCTACTTGACATTTGTAACCACTAAAAGGCAGAGGATGACCCGTGCAAAAATAGTTCAATCAAGGCAGATGAGAAGCCATCTAAATCACTTCTCATCAAACATGTTATGTAAGACAAGCAAATAGATCAAACTGGTAGACTTCAGTAACGGCATTTTCCAGCTTTCAACTGGTGCATCTTTGCTCTAACTCACAGGAGAAATATGTTCTCAGCTGGAATGTGCACGTATCCTTATTCTCTGTGGTACAGCTCATTCTCATTTGGAGACTTTCTTGCACAAACTGGAAATGGTCAGACTGAAAAGCTTCCAAGTGTGACACACTCCAGGTTTTTCTTGTGGTGTGTCATTCTCCTCTTTTCTTCTCTTTTGATTACACTGCCCACTTTTTCTAATGCTTGAACTAAAAAGAAGAAAATAAAGGAAGAATTTTGTAATTTTGATAATGTCAGAACAAAATGTTTCACATTTTCAGAATTCCACTTTCCTCCCCCACATTGTTTGGCTGAAACAATTTGCTGAATTCAATCCAAGCTCCCAAATAGCTTCAGTCATCCTGCATTTTTTGGCGAGTAAACTATTTGTCTAAAAATTTTTTTGTCCAGCCCTAAAATTTATCTCAAAGTTCTCACAAAAGCGATTTAAAACAGAGCAGTTACCACTGCCATATTTGGAGGGGAAGAATGACCGTCCACTTGTGGTTGTGAGCATCACGCAGCAGGGAACCAAAGTGCTTTGATGTTAAAGGTGATAGCTCAGCCGACCATAGCATAAATAATTATAGGCTACCTGTTTATGTGTTCTTGAATTTTCATTGACTTCCATCCATCCTCTGAAGTTGTGTCATTGCACTCTTACTTTTGAATATGTGCTGATTTCCATCTCAGTGGGGTCTTACAGAGCTTTAGTTATGCATCCTGTCTATCTCTCTAGGTTATGCAATATACAATTAAATAATGCTTTTCAGGTGGTTTAGGCTCCATGAGTAAAAGACAATAGAAAAATTAAAATTGTCATTCTCACAAAGTTTATTACTTTGTATTCATGAGATACTATCTCTGTAGACTTTACTTGCATAAATAATTTTGCTTTCTGTAACATCTCTAACTAATCACAGTTGCAGTATGACAGATCCAAATTGGACAGATGTTTCTTAAAAATAAAATGTCCAAAGGCAATAGTGTTGAAGTTGCCAATGAAAAAACAAAGACATCTGTACTTTTAAACTAAATTTGAAAGTTTTTTTCATTCCTTCTCTTATGTTTCTATAATTTTAGGTCACATTAGAATTAGTCTTTTGTCTAGTAATGTCAAAAACTGACAACGAAATCTATTTAATTTGGTGTTACTCTATGAACTTCTCTATGCTTTGCAAATATTTCTTCCTGGAGTGACAATTTCTCATGGGCTGTTAGACCAGCAAATGCATATTTCATGCACTTTCATGTGTTTATCAACTTAAACCACAATTCCTGTGAATTTCTTTTTCTATTCTTAGACTGGTGTTCATATTAAAAAGGCATCATCACATTTCTGTATCACATTGTTTGCTCTTTAAGTATGTTCTTTATGTTTTAACTACTCTGTTTGTTTATGTGTAGTTAAAGTATTTTTCTGAGCAATAGATTTGATGTAATCCCAAGAGTGTTAACTGTTTTTGATATGATAGAAAGGTAGAGGTGAGAGCTGTAATACCTAACAGAATCTGATTATATTCTATTTTCCTTTTTCACACTCTACATCAGTATGATGTAGTGGAAAAATCAATTTATTAGTAAGTGTGGTATAAATGCCTAAGTACAATAAAAGTGAAGCAGGAAAGAAATAAAAAGAAGGCACACTCATCCCACTCTGTATACACTTAATTGATTTTGGGAGGCGTGTCACGCAAAGCAGACTTGCAAGCTGTCACTTCTATAAAAAAAAGATAATTTCCTTGCAGGATAAGAAAGATAACCAGAGTGATACTTATACTGACATATAAAACATAAAAAAGTCTGTATATAGATACATAATTTTCTTTTGCTCAGTTTTTCAGTCCAGATAGCACATCTGATTTTTGTATGCATTCTGAAAAGACTAAGAAGAAGCTTATCACAAGATTTCTGCATAGGCTGGAAAATGGATGGACCACTTTCTCAGCGGTAGTCTAACACTCTTTCACTGATATTTTTTAAAACAGCCTGTATTTTGCTGTTATGTGGACATACCACAATTTGCTTTTCAGGGTCTGCCTTCCAATGGTGCAAAGTCTCTGAGCACATGCAACAGAGGAGTGGGTGCTCTTGCCAATGGGAGCCATTGGTTTCCTGTATTACCAACGCACCCAAACTATTGGCTGTCTAAACTGGTGGAAGCGAAGAACAGCTTACCTTAAGGTACCATTCTTTTTTTTTTACTTAATATGTCACAACATAAATACACTCATCAAGACACATAGGTATTAATACAGCTTTCTGAAAGCAACACTGACTTTGTTTTCCTTCTTAAAGCTCAGATAAACTACTCACATTTTAAAATATACCAAGGGTTTTTAAACTATGAAACTCAGACACAAAATGTCAATTCTACACTAAGATTTCAGATCTAATTAATTGTTTAAATTATGCTTTCCTATTTTCATCATTCCTGTTAAAGACATCTTTAGAGATTGTCTATCAAACTATTAGAAATTCTATGAAGTCTTTGAGAATGGAAGCGACTTGAGTGCTGCATTCAAAAAGCATTAATGGGGTTGGACACAAACTAGTCTTATTTAATGAAGATTCAAGGGCTCATTCTTACTTTGAACATTGTCTTTAGGATAAATTTAAAACCTCATTTGGATTAATTTTCATACTATATTATCAAAATATATAAAAAAATCAAATATGAGGTTTTATAAAGATAATACTAATTATATCATAGCTATCTTTTGAAAGACGGCATAATATTTCATGAGATTTTACTGATAGTTAATCTAGCATGATAAATGGAATTAAGAGAACATCTCAGAGCAAATGAGAACTGCTCATCAGCTACAAGAAAAAAAAAAAAAAAAGAAAGAGGTAATTAATGTTCATTTATTTAATGCTGCCCTACAATGAAGACCCTAGAGCTCACGGCCTTATAAATCTTATGTGGTTGGCTCTTTGCAGCAGCCAGCAGAAGAGGACCAAAACTGATTTGGGTTCTGCCTGGTTTATCTTCAGTACCCAGCCACTGGTGAATATCCTGTCTATAATTAGGGGCAAGACTAAATTTGCATCCAACTTTTACCAGAGTTTGATGGCTGAGAGGGGCTCAGGCTTAGGGCTTCAGGTTAGATAATGCTACACTGTGCACAGAGGTTTCTTAGATTTGAGTCTGGAGTCCAGCTCCCCAGTCTGTCAGGATCCTGATCTGAAACTGTGACTTAGGCACCACTTGAACTATTTCGTCACAAAACAAAAAAAGCTAGGCTAGCATTCAGCAAATAACTTTTTTTTTTCTTTTTTTCCTTTTTTTTTTTTTTTTTTTCTTCCAGGTAATATAAATACTGTATACTGGACATACTTCTTTCTTTGGCTACACAATGATTCTTGTCTTTGTTTCCCATGACACTTTTTGTTGTTATTTTGCAAGGCTTTTAAAAGAGTTAAATGGTAGTATGTTTACTTGAAACCAAAGGAAAAGTTCTTTCAGGGCTCAAAAATAATTTTTGTATTTCTAAAGAAGCTTTCAAAATATGATGGCCAAAATATTTGAAAAATGTGTCCCTGTGGTGATGTCATCCTCAAGGGAAACATACTTCTGATATGAAGTATTCCCATCAGGAATCTTGGAGATCTTACATCTGTATTCTTAACCTCAAGAGGTTATCAAATGATAATAGTTAATTGTAAAATGGGATGTCATCTAATGGAGTGCTGGCAGGCATGTTGGCCGGTAGTTATAGGTCATTGCACAAATATTTATAGAGGAAGTGAAGGCTTCATTTGGCCTTAATAATCAGACATCTTAGACAAATATTCATAAAGTGAAAAATACTCAGATTCAGGCAGAACCAGATTCTTGCTGATCATTTTGGAGTGGTAAGCAACACATCCAAGTGCACACACCAGAGGGGCAGAAATGCCCTGTGGTTGTAGAAGATATCTGCAATCAAAGACTGCAATGTTGTTCCTTGGTTAGTGGTGATGCCCAGATACACTTCTGTGTCAACTTGACCATCAGACTCATCATATTTAGGAAATACTGACTTGCCTGTACAAGAGTTTGGGAAGCAGCAGTCTATGGAAGCATCCATGTGAGTGAGGAATTCCACTGTAGGGAGCACCCTGAAGGCATCTCCCTTGACAAGGCTGAAGAGTACCCATGGGTGTACCTCCCTCCTTTGCCTGAGAAAAGGGGGTGCTGCCAGGACAGTTTTCCTCTCCTCTGCTGGAAACCTCCTTGTTTCTCAACAGCAGCAGTGTCAGGTTGTCCCATCTCATGGTAGTAGCACCTCCTTCTTCCACATCACTGTCCTGGCCCTGAGATGCTGTGGAACCTACCTAAGGAGGCAGCTGGTGATAAAGCTAGGGAGAGAAGGGCTTTGAGTGTTGGTTTTTGGCATCTGTCCACAGTGACTGACCTTCTATCACTCCTTCAGCCTGTGGCAGAGAGCACTCCACCTCCTGGCAGACAGTGCTAGGGGCAGCAGCAGAGGCTTTAACCTGAATTGGCCACCAGCAGGGCTCAAGCACGGGTAGTCCCTCTGGGAAATTAATCCAAATTAAGCAGAGGTGCAAAGCAGATTTACCAGCTGTAATAAAGCATTCATCTTAAGATTTAGGTTAACCACATTATGAGTGGAATTAAGTTGTGCTGAAATCAGGTCACTGTAATTCTGAATAGCAACATGCACCCAAGAGTTTGATAGGGTGTAACTAATCCACTTAAAGCTAATTCAGACTATAGTTCAGGGCTCTCCCCCTGCAGACAAGGCTATGCTGTATCTCACAGCATTACTTCAGCAGCAGAGCTGGTGGCAGGGAGTCAACTCCTGCCCTGATGCACCCCCACCTTCCCCATGCAGCCTTGTGCGGATGGAGGAATCGCGACTACGGGACCGAAGCTGGCCCTAACAGTTGTTTTCCTGACAAAGCAGATAGGAGTGCTCAGGCCTGCCAGTGGCACTGTCCTCCAGCAATGTGAAGCCCCGTGCGACGTGATGCAGCTGTGCTGGAGGAATGCGAGCCCATGCTGAGAGCAACAGCGGAGGCTGCAGGCTTGGCTCCAGAGCCCGCTCCTTCCTTGCTCGCTCGGGGCGACAGAGGCTGCAGTGAGAGCAAGATCCCTGTGACGGCACCAGAAGTTGGATTCCTGCGCTGAGTCACTTAGCAGAGATATCAAACCAGCTCTGGTCTCCGTGCTGCTGGCACAGCTGGCTGCGGCTCCAGGCGGAGATGCTTGTGTGGAGGAATCCAGAGCCACCCAAGTCGCAGCCGTGGAGGAGACCACAGGCACTCTGGGTCCTGCCGCGTGTGCTCTGTGGAGGGCATCCTTAAGTGCCAGGAAAGTTTAATCTGGGTCCTGGTCAGAAGTTCACGGTCAGCTCTTTTGGCATTTTCACATCCCTTCTTCAGTCCTCACCCCAGTTTTTGGTGCAAAAGCTGTGCAGCAGATGGGGCCTGCTATCTGCAGTGCAGGGCTTGGGCTGCTGGGTGAGCTTGCACCTCTGGGCAGCAATACTTGGACCTGGCTTTGCTTACCTGGCTGGGTTCTCTATGGGCAGAGCAAGACAGCCCTCTGTCTCCCATCTCTGTCCCTGGAGGTGGGTCTGTGCCTGGCCCACTTGCAGCACACTGCTGTGGCCTTGCCCTAGGGGCCTCTCTCTCTGGGCCACCTGGGTCGCTGTGTGTCATGCATGGGAACAGCCACCACTGCAAGCTTTCCTCCACATCAGAAGGACCCCTGATCGGCAGCACACCGGTCCACCAGACCAGCTCAAAGTAGCTCTCTCAGCTCAAATCCAAAAGCTGAGCTGAAATCTGTCAGATAGACAGCAGTACCTACCCTAGGTCTGAAGCACACTGTGCTCCAAGCACCTCAATGTCCTGGCTGCACAGGTCATGTCAGAAGATGTCCTGGTGTCCTCAGCAGCCTCATCTGCAGTCCTGGAGAGGGGGAGAAGAGGTGACTGCAGAAGCTGCAAGTTTTGTTAGAGGTTTCCTTGCAATGTCGTAAGAGCTGCCAGTAGGCAGCGCCATGGCAGGCTTGAAGAGCAGCCAGGCAGCTGGCAGGAGACGTTTAATGGAGCAAAAAGAAATGTGATTTCCTGGGGCATCCTGGCCAGGGATATTTCCTGGTACTGCTTCTTGAATCATATGCATGTCCCTGCTCCTTTGTAACTCATTCTGTACCAATTCAATCCACCTATTAGCCTGTGTAAATCCAAAACTTTACACAACTCATTACATCTGTAATAAGAAGTCTCCTGGTCGTTGTGGGTACCTTCAGATATGCAAATCTGCTGCCACCTCATATCTGAGACACTTGCATGGCACTTCTGTTTTCACCTCGCAAAATGTCTCCTAATAGCTCCCCCACATCAGGAGGGAGGGACATAAGCAAGCCTTATGCCAGGAGTTGATTTGTCATAGGATTCATTCCTGAAGTTAATCAAATGAATTATATGTCTGCCTCATTAGTAGATATCATACACATAGATGTCTTGGCTTCCAGTCTCCAGAGGAAACACACATAATGGTTTAGGAGGCTGGATCTTAACCTTAGATTGTTAAACCCCATGATTTTACCTTAGCAAGGCCTCATTTCAATAGACACAATACCAAAGAAATGTGTTTTTTGTACCTCACTTACATCAGTTTATTGTATAGAAAATAAAAAGGCAAAAAGCATACTGGTGGTGGGACTTTAGAAAATTTATTCCTACGGACCTAGAAGAATAGCATTTTAAAATCTTAACTGTAAGGAAATTTCTCCATTCTTCCTCATTTCTGAGATGCACATATATTTATTCTTGCTATTGAACAGACGTTCTGATGCTTATCAACAACATGCAGAGACATCCATGTACATTAATCCAGAAACCTTAACTAAACCAAAGTGCAATTCTTTTTTACATTGTAAACTCTTAAGCACAGCAAAGCCTTGAATTGTCAAGATGGCTAAAACATATCAGAGACTGATGCATGCAAAGAACACGTAATAGCTCAAGTTTGGGCTTTTTGTATATGTTAGGAATAGTTAAAAATATGTCTCATCATCAGTTACTGTAAATCTCTGCTGGAAGAAGGCCTCAGAAATCACAAATGTGTTACTTCTCTACTTCTGCACGTTCTGCTGATTCATCCATGCAAGTAACCAAACTGCCCAGTATAATAAGATAGTGACACTCACAGCCTTCCAGACTCATCCATAAGATCAGAGCTCAGTTTGTTTGACAAAAACAGAACAGACAAAACATGTCTGCCTTCCTTTTTCCCATTTGAGGTACAAAAGATGCAGCAAGTCTCCTTTATTGGGCATCTCATTTTTCCATGCAATGTGTACAGCTAAAAATAACCCATAAGTAATATTGCTGATAGCTGTTATCCCAGATGCAATCAGTTAATTGCTGTGATAGTCACATCACCGACATCACTGGGAAATCTACTTACATGTCTCTCTCAGACTTGGAAAAAGCAAAAAGCAGTGAGTTAAGAAAATATGAGATTTTGGTTCACAGAAATATGACGTTAAAGACATTTTGTAGTGTATATATGTGACTAAGGGAGACCTCCAGATCTAATGGATTTGCCATGAGGTTGTCCAGCTTTTTGAAGGCTGAGCAATTAGGTGCTAGGTTTCAGTCATGCAGCCCATGTGTTTACCAAGTATTTACCAAGTTGTGGCAAAGCATTTGAGGAGCTGTTTGGCTCTTGGAATCCTCATGTTGCACTGTCTTTGCTCTGGGTTACCCTTCAGTCCTTGACATGGCCAGCAAAAAAGGCAGTGGGCTAGGCAGAGCTGCATGGCATACCAGATGCCCTCTGATGGCTGCCAGCAAGGCTCTTCTGACCTAGAGAGAAGGATCAGAAATCCCTGAAAAATAAAATCTTCTTTTGTGATATAGAAAGCTAATTCACAAAACAAACAAAAACAAACAAACAAACACAACAACAAAAACAAACAAACAAAAATACAAAAACCTTTAAAGAGTACAAAATTGTCAGGCTGAATTTATGTTTCTGGTAAGTAACAAAGTATTAAAAAAATATTTTAGTCACATTCACTAAACCACTGAAATTATCTGGATTTCTAGCCTAGAAGTTAAGAATCATTCATGCAGAACTTGACTGTTGTAATCATTATTATTTTCAAGAGGGCCTAGGACTTCTCTCTAGAAATTTATTTTCCTTAAGGTCATGAGTCATGAGTCATGTCTGTGTTAAAAATATCTTTTTCCTTTCCTTTCCTTTCCTTTCCTTTCCTTTCCTTTCCTTTCCTTTCCTTTCCTTTCCTTTCCTTTCCTTTCCTTTCCTTTCCTTTCCTTTCCTTTCCTTTCCTTTCCTTTCCTTTCCTTTCCTTTCCTTTCCTTTCCTTTCCTTTCCTTTCCTTTCCTTTCCTTTCCTTTCCTTTCCTTTCCTTTCCTTTCCTTTCCTTTCCTTCCCTTCCCTTCCCTTCCCTTCCCTTCCCTTCCCTTCCCTTCCCTTCCCTTCCCTTCCCTTCCCTTCCCTTCCCTTCCCTTCCCTTCCCTTCCCTTCCCCTTCCCCTTCCCCTTCCCCTTCCCCTTCCCCTTCCCCTTCCCCTTCCCCTTCCCCTTCCCCTTCCCCTTCCCCTTCCCCTTCCCCTTCCCCTTCCCCTTCCCCTTCCCCTTCCCCTTCCCCTTCCCCTTCCCCTTCCCCTTCCCCTTCCCCTTCCCCTTCCCCTTCCCCTTCCCCTTCCCCTTCCCCTTCCCCTTCCCCTTCCCCTTCCCCTTCCCCTTCCCCTTCCCCTTCCCCTTCCCCTTCCCCTTCCCCTTCCCCTTCCCCTTCCCCTTCCCCTTCCCCTTCCCCTTCCCCTTCCCCTTCCCCTTCCCCTTCCCCTTCCCCTTCCCCTTCCCCTTCCCCTTCCCCTTCCCCTTCCCCTTCCCCTTCCCCTTCCCCTTCCCCTTCCCCTTCCCCTTCCCCTTCCCCTTCCCCTTCCCCTTCCCCTTCCCCTTCCCCTTCCCCTTCCCCTTCCCCTTCCCCTTCCCCTTCCCCTTCCCCTTCCCCTTCCCCTTCCCCTTCCCCTTCCCCTTCCCCTTCCCCTTCCCCTTCCCCTTCCCCTTCCCCTTCCCCTTCCCCTTCCCCTTCCCCTTCCCCTTCCCCTTCCCCTTCCCCTTCCCCTTCCCCTTCCCCTTCCCCTCTCCTCTCCTCTCCTCTCCTCTCCTCTCCTCTCCTCTCCTCTCCTCTCCTCTCCTCTCCTCTCCTCTCCTCTCCTCTCCTCTCCTCTCCTCTCCTCTCCTCTCCTCTCCTCTCCTCTCCTCTCCTCTCCTCTCCTCTCCTCTCCTCTCCTCTCCTCTCCTCTCCTCTCCTCTCCTCTCCTCTCCTCTCCTCTCCTCTCCTCTCCCATAACAGAACAACCTGGAAGTTGTATGTGAAGAGTTTTTCTTCTTTTACCCCTTCATATTACTAAAATTATGAGTAAAATTTTTGCACTGTTTGTCTTTTCAAAGAATTACTGGAAGGTACAAGGAGTGTTTACTATGACTCATAATACTTGAAATGGTTTGACTCTTAGTTTTTCAATGAAGCCGTCTCTTCTCAGTGAAGTTAAATGGGAGTAATAAACTATAAAAGCCGTTTTAGTTACCTTAAAGTACCTGTCTCAACAAATTCTTCAATGGTGTTGTCACTTTACTAGTCCTCCAGTCACAACATCTTTCAGCCTAGTTGGAATATGAATATCTAACTTTAAATATATATATTTAAAAATCTGAACCAAGCTAAAATATATTTTTCCAACATACATTTTCAAATAAAATGGAAAGAAACAAGAAATCAATACAAGTTTGAAGTTTCCTTTTTCATCTTTAAATCACTGGTATGGAGATGCTTATGTTTTGGAAAAAGGTCATTATTATGTCCAGATTGATTTGTTCCTATCAAGTTGCAATTTTTGTGATAGGTAAGAAGTGGTAGAATTTGATTCACCTCCCTCTTCAGTTCAGATGTTACTGCCCCCATCTCACTCTCACCTACTCAGAGAAGGAATGTCATGTACAGCATGCTATTATTTTTTGCTCAAGTGAAAGGACATGTTATTTATAAAACATACTCACTTTTCTACACCTAAAGGGCAAAACTGAGCCTTTTGACTTTCCACCTTTCCAGATGTGAAATTCCAGATCAGACACCAACCTAGAACAACCTTTTTTATGGGCCATCTCTTCACCTCTCTTCCATTCCTTTTCGCTGCCAATAAATTGCATAAAAAGCAGTTCTGGTTGTCTGAGGACTCTGTCTTGGAAAGATTGCAGCAAGTCTTGAACGGCCTTTGACTTCTTAGTGTTTCTTGGTACAGAAAGATTCAGCTTAGACAAGAAAGAGAAGAAAAGCAAATAAACAAACAGATAAACCTATTTCCTAAATTACTGGACAGTCTCATAAAGGAACAAGTCAAACGTGATCAACCCCCAGAGTTAAAAATATTTTTGTCCAATTGACCTAAAGTTTCTAATTTGAAGTTCTGAATAATTCTGCTTATGCCTCGAGCATTTTTACGATGTTGAAAGTCTTATTCCATTAGACTGCCCATGTTGTACTGTCTGGCAATATAAATCAGTCAGTCTAATTCCAAACCCCCCTTGGTCATCTGTGGACATCTTCCAGTGGCTGTTTCATATTGTGGTCAGCTTCACTGATATTAGAAATATGCAGGAGTTTTACATTAAATTCCAAAAATAGCATGTTGATAGGAACAAAACAGGCATCAGACTCAATTTTCATTCATTCTCTGAAGGACATATGTTATCTTCTTCCTTCTGGTTCATTCACATTCCTCCTCTCAGATTCATGTCCTCTCAGAGATCAGAAAAAAAATGATATTAATTAATATTTTGCAGTATTTTTTGTCCACCTTTCATTACATTGTGCTTCCTCTGTGGTGGTGCATGCCCTTATTCTGTGTGGCAGACACTTTAAGACAGTATTTTTATGTGTTCTGTGAACTCATTAGAAAAGGTTGCCTTTGGATAAAAACAATAAATGATACTTAAGGGCACCAGACTCTCCTGCCACCACTGCCCTTGATAAATTTGCTCCAAACTATCTTTCTGTGTGGTGATTCCCAATGATTGCAGCTAAAAGCAGGCTGCTACTTTTGACCGTTAAGGACCACAGAAACTCCACACTGTGCCCCTTTCAAGGAAACATCTCATGGTGCTTTGAGAAAACATGTCATGGTGACACAAAATGAAAAATCTGATATAAATAAATTTACTGTATTTCAAAATCACAAAACACCCACAGCAGAAAGAATTAAAAGCAAAGTTTTGAACATTACTGAATATTGAAAAGTACTGAATATTGAAAGATATTGAGCATTTTATGTATTGAAAGTTATTTAAACTTGAACCATTTGGGAAAGTAGATTCCAAACCACGTATCTGCTGGAAGAGCAACACCGTGAACACAAACAGTCAAAGAGGCTTATGGAGGGTAGGAGGGTCATTTCTTGGTAGAGGTACTGGGTGGATCAAGCACGGGTTATGCACAGTTAGATATGCTGTTACAAACAAGAAGGAATTGGTTGGGAAAGTGATAATTAGTGGCAACAACTATTTTAGTGCCCACAAAATAGTGGAGTTGAAGATCCTGAGGGGTGTGAGGAGGAAGAGTAGCTGAATAGGGGCAGCCAGAGTTTGTCTAGCTCAGGAATTGGACAGATGGGATCCCATAGGAAGAGATCTGAAGGTAAAGAGCTCTGCAAATCTGGCAGGTGCTAAGGACAACCCTCTCCAGACTCAAATATGATCCCTGCCAACACCCAGGAAATCAGGTAGGTGTATCAGGAGGTTGACTTTGCTAAACAGAGAACACAAATACAAGCTTCTGCATAAAAAAATAAAATAAAAACAGCACACGGGAAGTGAAAGCAGGTACAGGCCACAAAAGAACTTGGAACCCATGCCCAGGCATATAGGGGAAGTGCTAGGAAAACCAAGACTCACCTATAGTTGATGGTTGCAAAAGATGTCAAAGGCAACAAGAACATCTACCATTAGCTCAGTAAAAGGCTGGGCAGAAAAAACAAGTTTTGGTTGCTGAAAGGGGAAGGTGATCTATTGCCAGCAGATACAACGGAGCTTAGGTACTTGCTGGCTGCTTTGCCTCTTTATTGACAAGGCCTCCTAGACATCTGTGTTTATTGGATGGGTTCAAGAGTGTTACAAATAGCCATCTCTGGATGAGGATCTAGTCAAGAACTATTTGCAAGAACCCAACCTGTACAAGTCTATGAGACCAGATGAGTTGCACGGTAGCAGGACAAGAGACAACAGACAATTTTGTTTTCAATTAAATTGAAAGAAATGAATTTCCAACTGGATACAAGACAAAACTCTTTTCCCATGAGGGCAATCAAGCAGGGGAACAAACTGCTCAGGGAGGATGTGTAGTGTCTGTTCCTGGAGGTTATCAAGACCTGACCTGAGCAACTTGAGTTGACCAGAAACAGACCCTGCCTGGAGCAGCAAGTTGGGTTAGCAGCCCCCTGAGGTCCCCTTACACCTGAATTATCCAGTAATGTTCTGAACGTGGTAGCAGTCTGGTGGAAACAGTTGACTGTGAGAAGATGTAAAGCCAAAGCTATCAGCTCTGTTCCCTCTGACTCCAAATGTTCATCTTGATCCAGCTTTCTGGCAGAATAGCGGTACACAAATAATTCACTTTTGAAGATAATAAACAGCCATTCAAATCTTGAAAACAATGAAAGTGGTAGGAAAGAATCACTGGGGGTCTGTCTTTTATTAAGGAGATTACAAGTGAAATGCTTCACTTGGTTGTTGGGTGAATGCTGTGACTGCTAGACTCTTTTGTCAGGGGATTTGGAAGTGAGTCTATATCCACTGGTCCAGGACAAGGAGAACCAGCTGCTAGTGAGACAGCTGTATCTCTGGCTTTCATAGATTTAGGTGTTCACACACCAGACTGTTACTGTTAGTCACTGAGTGACTGTGTTATACACCCTCAAGCAATTGGTCAGACAGGTTGAGTGTTTCAGTTGCAGTCCATCTCTCCATCACATTTTCATGTGTGGAGATTTTCAGATCTTATATTGACTCACCACCTGTAAAAGCAGACAACCTAATGGAAAAAAAGAGCAACACTTAAAATGCTGTTTTTCTCCACAGCTCTGTAGCATGAAGTTATAAAAATACTTGAAGCAGGACTTGTTTTTTGTTGTTAACTCTTTCTTGTGCCGTCACAAAGTCATCATTAAAGCACAACTGGAGATAGACTAAATAAATATGGCATGCTTTGTTTCTGAATGTCACATCAGCATGTGAGGCAACTATCAATCTTCCCTGCTTGTTTGCTGAGGAGTTACTGTAACAGTGAATTCAGCACCATCAGGGAAGCAGGGGCAAATGATTCTGAGCACTCCAAACTCATATGGGAGGCTGAGATTAGAAGATTCCTAATTTCAACTGGGTTGTTGAACAACCCCCATCCTGGATTTCTGGTGTTTTGGGTTGTCAGCAAAGGTCTAAAAGGTGGAAAAGAAAGAAGTTTAAAATGGAGGGAAAAAGTAATTCTGAAAACCCCAGGTTTCTTAGGTCTCTTCCAACAGTGTGCAAGGCTTTAGAGAAAATCTTGGAAAGAAAAGGTACAAGTAAACAGAAAGTAGAATAAAAGACATAAGGGTTATAGCAAAAGTGGATCAACCAGACTTAAGGTAATGCTTTCATTCTGTGATGTGATGCATATCTGGAACAAGGAAAACATACATGATACCTTTGTTGCTTGCTACAAAATTCTAGGATGGAGATTCTCCTTTTTATGAACACGTTTTATATAATTTTTATGCTAAAACTCTAAAAAACAGCTAAGCAGACAATGTAATCACTAGTTATATTAAAATTGTTGGGAAGATGTTATTGACAAAGAATATGGAAGATACTTTTAAACTAATCTTACAAACATTTTTACATTAATGACTTTAACACAGAAACATAAACGTATTGATGGCACTGGCTGATAACAAACTGGGAAGCATCATCAGCTCAGAGGAGGTCTGCAATAAGAGTAAGAGGTTAAAATAACACAGGTTTTATGGTAAAGCCACACCTTTATTTTAAAACTACAAGAGTTTTCTGCTGTTTTAACACTTCATAACTATGAAACAATAGAAGAGAAGGAAGACCCGGGGGTGCTAGTCAAATGCAGGGCATCTGTGAGCCCTCAGCATGGTCCAAATGAAAGAGATTTACACACAGAATTTTCAGTAGTGGGCTGAAAGGATCGATGCTGGTGGCAAAGCCACCTACAAAGACTGTGTGAGAGTCCTCTAGTGCCACAGTGGCAGGAATGGCTGGAGGAGGATTTGTTCTTGTATGAGGTGAGATAGGGCAACAAAGCTGGTGAGGGGTCTGGAGAACAAGTCTTATGAGGAGCGGCTCGGGGAGCAGGGATTGTTCAACCAACTTGGAGAAGAGGAGGCTCAGGAGTGACCTTATCACTCTCTACAGGTACCTTAAAGGAGTCTGTAGAGAGGTGGGGATTGGTCTATTCTCCCACATGCCTGAAGGCAGGATGAGGGGGAATGGGCTAAAGTTGTGCCAGGGGTGGTTTAGGTTGGATATTAGGTTGTGAGGCATTGGAATGGGCTGCCCAGGGAAGTGGTTGAGTCACCATCCATGGAGGTCTTTAAAAGACGTTTAGATGTACAGCTTAGTGATATGGTTTAGTGGAGAACTGGTTAGTGTTAGGTCAGAGGTTGGACTCGACGATCTTGGAGGTCTCTTCCAACCTAGATGATTCTGTGATTCTGTGATGTGGGCAGTTAAACCTCATTAGCTCAGCAGAAAGAAGAGTGAGAAGAGATTTAACTAATCTGTAAAAATATATCACAGAAACATCAGAGTGGGAAAAACAGTTTTTGTTAGAGGAAACTGTTCATGTAAGAACAGATGGGAATACGCTATACACATATAAGTATTGGGTGGAAATGAGAAGAAATTTCTAACGGAGATATTCTGAAACAGACATCCAAACAGAGTATCAAAGGCAGATGGCTGGTCTAGTTTTATATTTCAACAAATATGTCTTTCAATCAGCACTCAGATTAGAGGCACACACAAATTGATGTGTTTGCAAAAATAATTGTGTGTTTTGGATGCTTATTACTGCAGCCTTTCTCACCAGCTATGTTCCTTTCAGTCATCTCTTATTCTAAATGAGCTCTTATTCTAAATGATTTAGAGCAGTGACATGGAGGTTACATTGTCAGATTTCAAGTCAGTAACCTAACTACAGGACTATTTTGTACTGTGTAGGTATTTTCTTGATTTCTGTTGGTCTTCCTTTTCATTTCAGAAGGTCTTGATTTCCCTTTTCTTGTGGAAGAATAGTGAAAAATTAAAATATCCACAGCAGCAAAGGTGGATATAAAACTGCTTTCTGTCCAACTCCAGCCAGAGAATTGCTGCTGGGCTCAAGGTGTGCTTACTGATATCCATCTGCTGCAACTCCACCTGCTAATGTGACATGTCAATGCAGTTTAATTCCTTGGGGAGCACCATGTAATTGCCACCACTGAGGATGGACCCTTGGAAAACACACACAGTGCTGCTGGTGGCTGCTGCTGGTGGGATTTAATCACTCACTCTCTCGTCCATTGATACAAGAGTGGCTGGTGCTGGACTTAGACAGTCCTTGCATATCATTGCATGTCACAGCCAATGAACCATCTGAATAAGGCCTAAAGTTTCCAGTGGAAACTCATGGCAACATTTTCATTATGCCCTATAAGAGCTGGTGATCTGATAAAATAATCCACATGGCCTTTGTCCAGGTAAGTACGAGATTATCTTTTCAGTCAATACCAAAGTTTCACTGAGTAACAGGCAAGCTTAAGGAAATTCCTGTGAATTTTTCTTTTGTGTTGGTATGTGATTCTGTTTTGATCTCATTTTAAATATCTTTTGGAGAAATTTGTATCATAAACAGTGAAAAGGGAATGAAAATCTTAATGCCAGAATCCAGCAGAGCGAAAAATGAGATCTAGGAATCAGAAATCAGGACCAATTCTCTTTTACCAGATACTGAAAACTGTATAAAAATGCACAGGAAGCTTTAACAGCTTTCCACTGTCTGACTCATCAACTTAAACTTTCACTTATGAGTAGGATCTTATTTCTCCAGAGTATTAAGATTACAAATTTCCAGAAGAGAATGGCAAGCCCTAAGGAATGTATAACACTCTTAGAATTTCTAAAAGATTTAAAAATATATTAATACTATTCTAAAATCTGTCCACTTCATTTAAGTATTAAGACTGCTTGGCAAATCTAGCTCCACCTGTGCTGTCAATACCCTTTGCATCTGATTCTCCAGTTCTTCAGAACCACAATGAAGCACTCATTAGAAAATAAAAATAAAAAATAAAATAAAAAAGCTTGATTTGGGTGAATAATTTTATGTTTGTGATCTCATCTGCTCCAACGTCACCTACCACTGAGTGCAGTCCAGGAGCATGCTGTTGAGTTATGGCCTTCTGGTACTGGTGTTGGTTCCACTTCAGCTATAAATTAGTCACCAGCAGAGAGTCATTATATGGAAATAATCCTGCAGGCATTCACCCTGTAACATCACTGGGAAATAAAAGTATTTGCTGAATGTCAATCTTCACTTCAAAATTTAGAGCATTATTTCACTTGTATGTTCCTGTTAAAGGCCTGGCTTATTAATTTTTCTCAAATGATCTTCTCCTGGTAAAATTTAAAGCAATATATCTGACAGCAAACATTTAACAGTAGCTAAGAAGCAGGAAAGTTAAGATTGAATCCGTGTCAAAGTCACCAATATCCCCTGGAGAAACGCAGCCTTTATATCAGCTATATATTTTTATTACACCCAATTTCAGTTTTCTTGTTAAAAGAAGGTCTCCTTAAGCCCTTGCATTTCTCCTGCTCCATTCCCCATGGTTCACAATAGTGAATGTAAGCTACAATAAAAAGGTCATTTTCTTCTTTCAGCAACAGTAACACAAGTGGCTGCATTTCCTGATTCTGGATTAAGTTCAAGATTTCAAATACGACTGGGCTCGTTTCTGATTAGAAAGTCTGATATTTATCACAGACTTTCCTGTCTTCCATATCCAGTGCAAGTGAGACTGTAAAAAGGTAAACTGAAAGGAACCATTCTTTTATTCAGCAATTAACCCCATCTGAGTAAATAATACGATGTTGTGCACTTGAGCCTTAGCTGTTATGCACCGAATTCAGAATTCAAAACGGCTTCAAAGCCGCGTTTGTGAAATGATGACAAGATGCTGCAGAAACAGCTTTTCATGTGGAATATAATGCAAGTATTGTGTTACATAGTACAGTAACAAATAGAGTATAGTTGTAATGATATAGCAGATAAAGTGTCTGGAAGTACTTACCTGAGGGAAACTCAATCTTATTTTACTTCAGGGCCTGAGGCTTATAAACACAGTGTATGGTCTTGGAACTTAAATATTAGAAGAATCATTTTATTGGGGGGAGGAGAAGGTAATGTTTCTGATTACAGGCAAATAAAATCTCAGTGCCCAAATACAAGGCAGAAATAATCCAAATTCCTTCAGGCAGTCTTGCAGTGTGACTTTTTTTTTTTTTTTTCCACAGCAGGCACACCAAATCCAAAAGAAGTAAAGCACCCCTACTAGTGATCCAGACAGGAGGAAATCCATGGATGGGCACAGGACTCCAGCAAGGTCTGGAGTGTCCCACCAGCTGCAGGATGCACAGAGCTGGTAGGGAGAAAGGGTCTGTGGGAAGGCCCGTGCCTGCAAGAGGTTCCTGCGGCCCCTAAGGAGGGTCCTACCCACCAGAGCATCTTGCCCCATAGCCACAGCATCCATGGAGATGCCTCCAGGGCTTTAAATTACCTCCATTATGGTGTGAGGGCAGTTTAAGCACAGATCGTGGCAGCAGGAGATGGCAGCTGCATCTATTGCAATAAATAATGAAGGACAGGGGTACAGGCTCCCAGTGACACAGGTTGTTTAGTTTTTTAGACATACCTCAGCATAATTTTTGACCTGTTCTGTCCAGCCATAGACATCTATCTCCAGGGCATTCTTCAATCTTAACATATACCAGTGACCTCTGCTGAGAGAGGCTCTGGGCATGGCTCTGCTGCCAAGGAGGGGACGTGGAGCAGCCGCATGGGAGCTCACACAGGTACTTGCCCATCAGCCACAGAAACCTCACCAGTCTGGTTTATTTAATAACAGAAAGAGAACTCCAGTGTGCTGTCTTTTCCTTCCCTTTCCTTTGTCTCTGTACTGAGCCAAACATCACCTGCAAGGGAAAAAACATTGGCTGAAAAACTGCAAAAGCTGCTATGCCTGCTTTGAGTATGAAGAGAAGCAGAAGTGCACTATGTGTCTGTATGGACATTTTCAGGGCATGTCCATGGCTGCACGCATCTGATGGGACTGACAGAAACCCCTGCTGGGATTTCCCCTGTGGCTTTCCCAGAGTCAGGCCCTGTAGTGTACACTTTTTTTCCTTAAGAGTATCTCAGGGGTGTGTGTGTCTCTCATGGCCTTTCTGGGAGCATTTTTCTCCACAGAAGGACATCTACCATGGCTTGGCAGGGGATGCTGCTCATACAGACAGGATACATACTATCTCCTTCACGTGTATGCAGGCAGGCACAGCAGGAGGGGTCAGCACAGCTAGAGCTTAATGGACAAAAGCCTGGAACGCAACTGCATTACCTAAAATATAACAGATTAGATATTAGGAAAAATTTCCTTACCATGAGGGTGGTCAAGCACTGGAACAGGCTTCCTAGCAAGGTGGTAGATGTCCAATGCTTGTTGGTGTTCAGGAAGCATTTGGATAATGCCCTCTTCAATATGCTTTAATTTTTGTTTAGTCCTAAAGTGATCAGGCAGTTGGGTTTGATGATCTTTGAAGGTCCTTTCCAACTGAACTATCCATCCCATCCCATCCCATCCCATCCCATCCCATCCCAGTTCTATTCTATTCCAACAGCTTCTTCTTGCTCCCTTCTGTTCATAATCTGCTGGGCTTTCTTCTCACTTTCCTAGTCAGCAGATGAACACACACAGCTTCACAATTTTTTTATCAGAGGCCACAGGCATGCTTCTGGGACTGGCTTGCTGAGGAAGTTGTATTCAGTACCTTGCATTGTATTCAAAATATTGTATTCAATATTTTATTCATTACCTTCAATATTCAAATTGTGTTAAATACCTTCAATTGAATACAATTATTGTATTCAATACCTTGTATAAGGTATTGACATACCTTATATCAAAAGGTATTTTATTGTAAGGTCCTAGAAGATCATTCTTTCTTAAGCCATACAAGGCTTTATTTGGGCCTACGTGTGACCATGTAACCTCTACCTGTGACCTTATAAACATCAAATTAACTGCAAGGAGGGATAAGATCTTTTGAAATATAGTGACAGTAATTCTCTTTTCAATTCTCAATCCTTGTGAACCCTTCAAGATGCTCTGCTTTGTTCCTCTCAGTGTAAGCATCACTGTACATGACAGTATATAAATTCACAAAAGAAGCACAAAAAAAGAAAGGAAAGCCCTCAAACCTTCATTTGCAAAGGCTGTTATGGTTTAAACTTGCCATTATTTGTTCTTTTAAATGTCATATAGATGTTAAGTAAAATAATATTTTGTATACTGGATGACAATCGTTACCCTTATTTTCAGATACGATGGGACAAAACTGAGGTGTTAATGTTTTCGATCTTGATTACTAAGCATGCATTTTTACTGGATGATTTAATATGTTTTAAGAAGTTGCATCATCCTCCTCTAATTCAGGCTGAAATCTGTGGAAAAGATGTTAAAACACTTTCTCTGCAAACTGAATCCTTGGTACCTGGCACCTACCTAGCAAACTGAGCTGTATCACTGGCTATTTTTCAAAACACAGATAAATGCCAAATTTTTGACATATAACTTGGAATGGTTCACACTTTGTTTTGAAATGCCCCATGCAAATGGTTTCTTTAGATACAGATAATGGAACATCTCAAAAAGAAAAGGGTGGGTTTGAGAGCAACATAGGAAATCCAGCCAGGTGGAAGAGTAAAAATAGCTGTATAGGAACATTTTGTGGCTGTTGTCACTGTAGCTGGGCACTATCTAACCGGGGTCTCTTGCAGACATTTGGAAGAGTGCTCCTGTTGAGTACTTATCAGGTCCACCAGAAACAGTGTCCTGGCACACTAACCTGCTTTGGTTGAAGCAACAGAGCAGCTTGAAGGTAATTAATATAGACACAGGACACCAAGTGAGTCCTGGCTTTGGGTGATGGGATATTGTCCAGCTCCTTGTGGCACTTCAGATCTCTTTGAAGGGAGGGAGAATTTTGGCAAAATGTTAGTTACAGATGTGATCTCCCACACAATTGGAGAGAACAATCAGTTTGGTCTCTTCTGTAATTTTCCAAGCTCCAGGTTCAGCTTTTATTATTTTTTCCCACAGGGAAGCTTTCTGCTTTCTCTGCTGACCACGTATGTGATCTGCTCTACTAGGCAGGGCTGGAGAGGGGCTGGAACATCAGGGCAGGACAACTTGCAGAGGTTGTACTGACTTATGACTGCCTTTGGCAGTCTGGATCATTCTGTGGGAAGTTATGACAACGTTACTATTAATGGAAATCAAAGCAATTTGTTTTAGAGGAAAATCATGAGATGCAATCCTTTTCTGTTACTTTGTGCTTAGGATTTTACAAGAGTGAAGAATAATGATGAATAAATGTGGCATCTCATTCATTCCCTCTTATTTAAGTCTTAGCATAGACCAGTCTATTTCCCAAGATGTTTCAGACAACTGAAATGTCCCTGTGTATGTTGTTAAATATTCATTGAAAAATGTGTTTCTCCCCTTGAGGCATTTTCTAAGTTTGAAGTATCAAGATTTAAAAATATATTGTAGCACACAAATAAAGATACTTAATACCTGTGTAATTATCTGATTGCATCTTCTAATCTTGTTAAATTCTTGGCATTTTGCAATGATTATAGGCTATATATATATTCTAAGTGCCTAAGAAATACTCAGAAAAAGGCTGCCTCAATTATTTAGATATGCAATATTATTTCATGAATGGATCCAAGCAAATAAGTCACAAAGAAAAACATGCTCAAGGAACACACAAAGGGAAATTCCATTACCTCAAACTTCTTGTGAATTCATTTCTCCCATTAACTTGTTTAAATAGTTTGCTTTACTTTCTAAACCAGTCATGAATTCAAGTGTTAAATCAGATTCCCTGTTTGTGATTTGTCATTCATCAGGGTTGTTTACTTCAGAAACACTGAGATATGTGACTGAAATTTTCTTTCCTAAAATATTTTTCTATGAAAACCTGAGTACTAAACTCTGCAATACACAAGCAGAAGGGAGTGAATGTAACTAAAATAAAGTCACTAAACCATGCGTGTTAGATTTATGTTCAGAATAAAATGTCATCTCACAGAGCTTTTTTAGGATTTTAAAATTTGCCTTCATTTTGAAAGGAAAACAAAACTAAACAAACAAAAAACATACAAACAGACAAAAAAAAAGCTGTCTAATTGCAATTGATTTTGATTTATTGAATTGTTCTGTTTCATTTTGAATTTGGAAAATGTTTTAAAATGAAATGTCAGAAAGGATTCATTCAGAAAATATCAAAACTGTGTTTTTCAGCATTCTCATCACAGTTTCTTCTTAATTCTTAAAACTTTTAATTCTTAAAACTATTGTTAATTCTTAACAATAGTTTTAAGAGAGCTGAAATGGTTCTGTGAAATCTTTCTGTTTGGGCAGACCTTCATTTATTTCTGTGGAAACCATGTCTATCCAAATTTCCTTAACAACCTTACTTGAACATGTGTTCATGGAGAGACACATTTTGTTATTCATACTTTTCAGTGAAAAGGATTTCAGGTAGTAGATAAATCAAGCTACTGTCTTTGTGTCCTGGTTTCAGTTAGGACAGAGTTAATTTTTTTCCTAGTAGCTGGTAGAATGCTATGTTTTGGCTTAGGATGTGAAGAGTGCTGATAACACCCCGATGTTTTAATTGTTGCAGAGCAGTGCTTACACCAAGCCAAGGATGTTTCATCTTCTCACTCTGTCCTGCAAACGGGCAGGCTGGGGGTGCAGCAAGAGCTGGGAGGGGACAGACCCAGAGCAGCTGACCCAAACTAGCCAAAAGGGTATTCTGTACCATCTGTTGTCATGCTAAACAATATATAGGGGTGGATAGCTAGGGGTATGGGGGCTGGTTTGCTCGGGGTTAGGCTGGGCATCAGTCAGCAGGTGGTGAGCAATTGCATCGTGCATCACTTGTTTTGTACACATTATTATTAGTGGTACTATTGTCATCATTACTGTTGTTATTGTTACTGTTATTATTATTTTCCTGTCTTAATAAACTGTCTTTATCTCAACTCACAGGCTTTGCTTTCCCGTTTCTCTCCCCCATCACAGAGAGGGAGGGGGGAGGGTGAGCGAACGGCTGTGTGGTGTTTAGCTGACGGCCGGGTTAAACCACAACACTTTGCCATAGCTTGTTACCCTGAACCTGACGTATCAACATGTCCTACATATAATCTACAGTTTTAGTCAGTGATTATGCAAACTGGTCTATGAACACAAAATAAATATTACTCTACTTTTTTTTTTTTTTTTTTTTTTTTTTTTTTTTTGCCTAGGCAACACAAAGCAATTGTCCTCATGCTGACTTATTGCTATAATCAGCTCTGGTCTGGAGGAATGAAAACATTTTCATTCCATACTTGTTCTCTCCAATAAAGTTATTGAAAAGGTGTTAGATAGTGACTGTGAGCAGTTCTCCAAAAACTGAACAAACTTCACCATTTATTTTTTCTTGCACTCTGGAGACAGCATGCCTGTGAGCCATCATACAACAACGGCATTAGCTCATTTCTGGACAGAAACAGGCTTCAAGGAAGGCCTTCAATGTAAATCCAATGCCTCTAGTTATCAGTCCTTGAGTCACACAGCCACTGGTATCTGGATCTGTTTTGCAGTTTCAGGTGATTTTACAGAGAGGGACCCAGACCTCTCATCCTGCTAAATTCCAGATGTGGAAATCACAGGTGTTCTTAAAAAATAAATACATCTAAAACAAAAATATCAAAATAAGATCCTTTATGTGTATGAAATAATTCTACCCAGATTTCCAAGGTGTTTTGGTTATTCTTTTATATACTTACATTGTTGGCCAATATTTTACTTCCCTTTTATCACTTGTCCAACAGCTGCTGGGGACCCTGGAAAGGGGCAAACACACAGTTCCCAGGAGAGCACCAGTAAAGCTGGCAGTGGAATGCCTTGCAGATGAAGGCACAGCAGAGCATAAAGCCTGGAAGTTGATACTCAATGAATTCAAAGTAGGAATAGGGTGAAAACGTCTAGCAAAAACAAGCTGGCTGCTTTGTATGGCTTGCAGCCTCTAAGGACTGACCACAACACAGGTGAAGGTGATGTTGCTGCTGCTGTGATCTGTGTGGAGGTGCCCCCAGAATGAGCATGGCTGCAGTCACAAAGGCAGGTGGTTAGCAAAATGACGTGGTGTACACTGGCTGGGAAGAGGAGGGAGAAAAGGACTTGTTTGTCACTGTCTGTTCCTGGAGAGAAAGGAGAGGTGATGTAGCCAGAGGTGGGACAAGTCCAGGCCTTCTGATTCCCTTTCCCTCACCACCAAAGGATGTATGAATGCATCCTATGTCTCAGCTCCTGCCCTCCTATAAGCAGTTTTGCCTCCCACCTGCCCTTCCTCTCAGGTAGGTGCAACGAAGGCAACTGCAGGTCTGTGTGGACACAGGAGCTCAGTTTTGGGCTTTGCATCCTTCCCCAAGGGCTTTTACTTGGCTTCTCTTGGGCAGAGGCAGGCAATGGCTGGGTCAAGCTTCAGTGAGTTAAGTGCTATGATTCTAAATGCTTGGCGTTGGGATTTATAAAGGGATAAACCTCTTACTAGGAAAACACATAGAGGTGTGAAGAAGTAAACTACTGAACAGCCATGTAGCATGAAATGATCATCCTACAAAAGACACTGCAAAGTATTTTTAACACCTAAAGATAGCTGCTCTTACATAATTTCTTCAAACATGTTATCCTGCTGAAATTCGCAAAATACGTTATTATTATTTTATTTATTTCTAGTGCTTACTTAGTGGCTGCTCCTCTTGAGATTAAAATTTGTAGGATTATATATTGGACTTTTCTACCAGAGTTTGTATATGCGATTCCTCAAACTCAGCAGAGCTGGAGCAAATTCTGTAGGAGACAAAACTATTATATACATAGCCCCAGCAGGGGGGCATGCACCAGGCATGTTGGTGAAAAATATGTACTTTTCCTAAAATAAATGATGCTAATTGATGCTCTTAGTGCTGAAATTTAAAAGCATATGAAAAAAAAGTCCATCCATTTTAAGGAAGAAAGAAGGGGAATGTCTATATCAGTACAGCAAGGGTCCACCCATTTGAGATGAGGCTATTTCTATATTCCCAGTGAAATGGAAATTCAGCTAATACTGAGAACATATTTCTCCAGAAATCTGTAGAAACACTATGAGAAGGTAAAAAGTATGTAACCTGTGCCAACAAGTACTTGAGCATGTTTGAATGGCTCGACTTGGGGTGTTGGCAAAGGAGTTTAGCAAGAATCAGACAAAAAAGTTGTCTTTTCTGCAACTTTCTCTTTTGCTCAGTACCACTGCTAATACTGTGAACATCCACATGGTTTTGGTGTGCTCTCATGAAGCTGGTCCTAGCACTGCCAGGTATTCTATGAAGTGAGCAGGAGGCTTGTCCTACTTCACGAAGAGCTTTTCACAGTGGTTTTCCTCCTGGTGTTTCATCAGGCAAAATGATAAAAGCTGGAGCTGTTTTGGTGTATCTCATCTCTTGAGTCTCCAGATACTGAGCATCTCCTCCTCTGTTCTTTGCTTGTAGCAGCATATGGTTAACCTACCTGAAGACTGCAATGGCTTAGTTTAATCAGTCTTTGTTCCTAAAGAATGGAAAAGGATTTGTGACATCATCTGTCTTATGAACTAGCAGAAGACAGACTTGTCGATCTGTTAATTGTTTCTGGCTCCAAACTCCTGTGAGGTCTATATCAGGGGTTTTGGTTCCTCTCTTGGAGTTACATAGGGCTGGGTTGTCCTCATGGACACGTGGAAAATGGCCTCCACATGCAGGTGGGAAGGAGGAGCAGGCCTGGGGAGGAAAAGCAGGCCAAGCCAGCACTTCTGACACAGCAGTACTTTCTTTCCAGCCCATTCCAGCAAATATGCACTCACTTTTTGGAGGACAGTGAGGCAGTAAGGAAATCCTACCTTGGGATTCACTCTGCCTTAGAAGAGTGCCTTACAGTACAAGCAGATCCATCTTGCAGGAGGTTCGTGTCCATATGAAGCATGCAGAGTCCTAGGGCTGGGATGCCCTGCAAGTGGTTGGGTAAAATGCTTCCGCAACAACACCATTCAATAGTTTTTTTCTCCTTCATGGGAACAGGGTTAAGAGAGAGCCTTTTTTTGAGTCTGGTCTAGGACAAGTTTCTTACTGACTGCTTGCTCTTGTGGCGATGCAAAGGTCATGAGATCTTTTGATGCACGTGCAAAAGGGAAAGACTTCCAGGCTCTCTGCAGCACTTTATCACTTAAAGGAGGTGTTGCCTGATCCATAATCATAAATGATCTGGAGCCACCTCTCCTCTCTTGAAGCCCATCCATCTTGATATCTGCAGTTCTTTCACAACTTACTGGTGATGCACTGGTAGGTAAGTCCTGTTATACTCCAGGAGTGGCTCACAGGGATGGCAGACCGGAGTGCACAATGCTCTTAGAGTTCTTCTCTCACAAATATGCAGCACTCAGCAACATGTTCAAGCTCATCACTATTACTTCCATGAAAGTGTCACCAGGGGACAATGAGGAGGGTTAAACACTAGTTTGATACTTGCGTGGGAGTTGGATTTTGAGCTCAGCCCAGGCCACTAGTGATTAAAAAGATCTAGCTGAAGGAATAATGATATAATGGTTTTCACTGTGACACTGGCAGACAATTTGTAAAACAAGGATAATGATAATTCAACCTTTGTAATGCACACAGGGATCTTTGCATGAAATGCAATTTGTATGTGCGATGTATTTTGTACTAATAGAAGATACAGTTCTGTCAAACACTGGAACAGAATACTCTTGTTTTCTTTGCATGCTGATGAGAGATTGCCCATCTCCAATGGCAATAGGATGAGTGATTATGTTTGTAATGCCTCTTTTGCACAGGTAAATTTGGAGTTAACACTTGGCTTGGAAATAGAACAGCCACATAATAGGCCGTGATTTTTGAGAAATGAAAATAGCAAACTGTGTTTGAAAGATGCAGTACAAAAAATGGCAAACAGAACATGTGCTAGTTCTGTTGTTGTGGTTTGTCATAAGATGAACAGAGAGAGAGAATAATGGGAATAGGCAATGATAAATTCTTCCTCTGCAATGTGGGATCCAGGAGTGTTTCTCCTGCTGGGACAAGACTCAGATGTGCACCATTTCCAGGCAATCCTGGCTAGTTTTGCAGAGGAAACCCAGGCTCAAAGTCAAGAGGGAGCCTCAAAATGCTCCAGGAGGGCCCCAGAGCAACCTCTCAGGGGACCAAAGCTGTGGAGGACACCTGCCACGCAATACAGGCCCCGCCAATATGACCAAAGAGAAGTTGCATTTGCATTGCTTGGGTTTGGCAAAAAGTGCATATCACTTGACTGAAAATATCATTATCTCGAATATAAAAGTGTTAGTGTTTGGAACATTCCCAAGTGATCGTGCTTAATGACAAACCTTGGCAGTCTCTACTAGACATAACATCTCAGCACTGACCCTTTGCTGCTAGGACAGAATAATGAAAGAAACAAAAGCTTTTGCATGATTTTCCCTGAATCTCATGAAAGAATTAGCTTTCAGTTTAAAAAAAAAAAAAAAAAAAGTGCAAAAAACAGACCTTTCAGCTGTTCCTTACCTGGAACCTGAACCTTTTCCCTTGGAAGCTGATGGCAAAACTCTGTTGACTTAGCTGGGAGCTGACTCAGGCACTGAATTCTCTGGCTACAGGAACTCAGTATTGCCAACATGAAAGAAATGGCTAGTTATTGCTTATACAAACAGTCACATTCTGCTAAACAACAGGCACAAACTTACAGATTGTTTTAGTGTCAAATAAAGTTATCAAAATAATTAAAACTTATTTCCCTTGATAAATCACTCTTGGTGATTCTTGCTGGAATATCAGAAATAGGAAGGAAATTATCAGCCACTGAAAGAAATCCTGCTTCTATTTGGGGAAAAAATGTCATTCTTCACAGATAGAGGAATGAAACACATGCTTGGCAAGGACTAGCTAAGAGATAAAGAAATTATGAGGTAATCAGACAGTAATGCTTCAAAGGAATATTTTCAAAAAAAATACATTGTTTCCTTTTTATTGTGATTAAAGGCTTGTAATAACAGGATTGTTTTAACCCTGCCAATATGCTGTCAGTGTCAATTTTATTTAAAAGAAGGAAATAAAAAAGGCTATTATTAGAAGGAATTCAAGCTGAATTGTTGAACCTTTATTGCTTATATGACTATATTTAAAATTAAAGCTTGCATGTCAAAGTGAAATCCTGGCACATAGTCACACATTTCATAAGAGCTTTTGGACTTGACGTATGTATCCCTGTGACAATAATATTGTCGAATAATGGAAATACTGTATATCTATTAGAGAATAGTAATTTAGTAACAAATTTATATAGACTTATTACAGACTGTCAGAAACAAGAGTAATGGACATAGTACAAATCCAAACCATATGTTCCATGAAAGAGTATGTCCTTCCAGCATTTTTTAAAGCTATAAATTATCTATCACACTACCAATAAAGTACTGTAGAGGTAAGGTCACCGACCCCGAAGCACTGACATTTAGTTCAAGATCCAACCCCTGCAGCTTAGCACTTCATCCAAATTTCCAAATGTGGAGGGGAACTCTTTTTTCCTTTTCCTGTGATGTTTTCCCACAGGCTACTCTGCTTGCCGATGTTTCCATGATAATATTCTTTGCATTCTGTCAATTTACATTTAGTAGCTGTACTGCAGTAACAGGAAACTTTTAGATCATCCCCTCTGTGCATACGTACAGACCCTGTGTATGCTCTGTGTCCTCATAAGCATTTGCTTGGCTGGACCACTGGAAAATTCCCCCACTTGCAACTAGTTAAACATGATAGCCTGGGGGTAGCGGTGCCCCAGGTCTGGTCTTCATATGTGAGGAAAATAGTTGTAGGGAATGGTTTTCCTTCAGCAGAATAAGGGGAAGAGAGGTCCCCACTGTAGCAGGGACCCTGACCTGCCAGGAGCCTGAACATCTGCAAAAATGGTGCATTGATACCATGCGAGCAGGAATGAGCAATGTGCCCAGTCATCAAATGAATGCAAAGGGAAAAATAAAAATTAAAAAGAAAAAAAAAGAAAAAAAAAAAAAAAAAAAAAAGAGAGAGTGAGAAAGAGGTGAAAGGAACTGCAAAGGTCTGACTGGGATTTTTCACTGTGTGCAGAAGAGGCCACGGTAACTTTTCTACCATCACTTTTTATTTGTGCTCATCTTGCTATGTCCTAGTTTTGGCCAAATCCACCTGCGAAAGATTATGGATCACATTCTCAGGTGGGCAAAATCAGCCTAGCTCCACTTGGCCTATATAGCAATACCACTCCCTGCTGCTGTAATTACCCCACCATGTGCCAGCACTCTGAGTTGAGCAGCGAGCTGTGAGACAAAAACTGAAAAATAGAAGATGCTGTTTTCAGCAAAGACTGACTTTAAAAGTGTCCTGCCTTCTAAATGCTTGAGCCTTTTGTTGCAGTAACCTTAACTGCTCTTCATTTTAAATATTTCTGTGTTACGCATAGCACTGGAACAGCACTGGTCAAATAGTCTGTGGGTTAAATAAGAAACCTAAACATAGGAGCAGAGACACATCCAGGAGAATATTGCTCTGAAACTATACAGTTAAGAGATGTTTTGCACCTCACATGCTATGTTTCCTTCCCTCTCTCCAGACATAGTCTACCGACAAGCCAGATGTCTTATTCTCTCAGAATTTCCTTTCCTACATGATAACATTTTTCCTTCTCTTCTTGAATTTCTAAAATCCTCCCAGAAGCAGCTATTAATGAATGTAGCCGCGGATCTGCAACGTTTATGCTGGTACCAATCCGTCATACTCAGCGCCACGAATGAAAGCCCTTCCATCCCAGAAGCGGCTGTCAATTTGAATCCAAATGTGCATCCCCTCCTGTTAGCCAAAAGAAGATTGTCAGCCCCCTCCAGTTAGTTATTTACTTACAGTGTAGTATCGTTTTCCTGTGGCTATGGATGGTCTCTTGTGGGAATGACTTGTTTTTTTCTTCCTGACTGTTATTGCACACGATTACCTTGGTTTATGTTGCAGGCCAGGAATGCTCCGGGGGTAGCTCTGAGAACGGTACTCCAGCTTGCTAACAAGATCATCAGTTACGTGCAAGATATTTGGAAGAGTTTTTTGCTGTTCCTTTATTTCCCACCCCCCCCCCCCCCCATCTTGTTGTTGGTGGCGGGATATAGAAATCTCTGATTAATACAATCTTTGGAAGGTTTGTTTGGGGCAACAATAACTCTGTCAGAGAGGTGCCTCTGGAGTACTTTGGGAGCTGGACACATTCAGCTTTGTCTCTCATTCCTGAAGCCCAAATATTCACAAAGGCACCATTTGCACAGAGTTACGAGACCCATCTGCACATTTTTCTTTCTTTGGGTGAGGGGGAAGAGACTCAGAGGTGAGGAGCTGAAGGGAAGGTTGGAGACAGACATGGTGAAGAGGACGGAGATGAACAAAGGCTTGTCCATCCTTAGGGCTGAGCCCCTTCATGCCAGCTTGGAATGCATTGGCTTTTCTTGTAAGGCTTTTTTACCTCATCAGAATGGTGGAAATGTAGATAAGTGTAATGGGGAAAAACATATTTATAATTGCTAGATTAGTTTAAATCTATTTCTCTCTTTTTACAGGTTTTGCAAAGAATATAGAGCCTCTGTAACCTTTTTTTTTTTTTTTTTTTTTTTTTTTTCCTGAAGAAAAGTATCTTCAACTGTTGTTTTATCTATGATTTCCCCCTGTGATTAATAACAGAATTGAATTCAGGTGGTCTGGTATAATCTGATTTGTTTTTTTTTCAAGCTAATGTGGTCGCATTAGAGTTTTTTCTTTTCTTTTTTTTTTCTTTTTTTTTTTTTTTTAATTCACATTACTCAGATCAGCAGACATGCTGCAAGCACAACACTATTTCAGCATTTTTCATGACCAGTGGTCTCTTGCTCAGTGGAGGGGAGTGCTTACAGACCTTGTGAAAGTGAGATCAGTAGGAAATCAGCATTTCTGAAGTAAGGCTACAAGAAAATGGACACTAAAATCCTGGTGCATGCCCAGAGATTCTTTGATGATGAATAACAGGCAAACAGCTCATAGATCGTAACACATAGAAAATATTCATATAAATAAAACACATCCATATATAGTGAAAATGTTGATGAATAATTTTTGTCGATTGTAGCTCTCTCACGCTTGTTTTAGGTTTCAGCAGAGCTGCCAAAAATTCAGTCTTCACAGGAGTTCATGGGAACATTTTCTTGGTTTTGATGTGTGGGGATTTCTACCCGGTAAACTTCTGAATACGGCAAAAATCACAGAACAAAACTTATTCAGAGCTCTTGAGCTCTACTCGTTTTTCAAACTGAAGCTGACCTAATCTGGAAAATTCATATATTTATTGGTGCACAGCTGGAAAATAACCCAGGCTCTCCTCAAAGACTCAAGAGTCTGGGAGAACATCTTTATCAGCATGTTCTAATTTTTGACCATGTTTTACGAAGTTGTAACCTAAAGAACACTAAATAACTGTAAGGCTCCCTGAATTTCTTAACACCATACAGTAACTTTGTTTCTCAACAATCATCTTCTGAAGTTATTTGGGAATCTAGGAAAGGAATAATTACTACAAGATGTAAATGCCTCTTGTGTGAAGAACACATATAATTCTTTTTCACTGTCTTGGGTACAGTCCATTAAAATTTTCAAAATTTGATAAATTACAGGAATTATGTACTTTTTATTGACATTTATCTTGCAAATTATAAGATGCACGGATCCTAACCACAAGAAACAATATTCTTTAAATCATTGCTTTTGGATAAAATGTCAGAGTATTTTTTTATTTTTTAATAATATGTCACTGTCTTGCCAGAAATGCAGCGCCAGAGCAACCAAATGACATGTGAATTGTATAAAAAGAATTGTGCATGTATGTGTGTGTGAAAGAAATGTTAAAGCACATCACTTCAGTGTCTGGATGGTTTCACTCTAATACTCAATTGATTGGAGCACTTGGTAAATTCTTTGTTATTAACATTTGGAGTGTCTTACTTGGACATGAACTTTATTATGTGGAGTGAAAACTGAATAAAAGATTGGAAACAAATGCTAATGGTAAACAGCAATATACTGAGTCTGAGAGAAATCTGCGGGGATTATAACTGATCCTGATTTTATTTAATGACTTTATTTACACTATAAAAGGAAATTAATTTTTTTATATAAATGCCCAACATGTTGAAGTAGTTAACAAAACGATTCTTAAATTACTGGAGGTTGGTAATGTGTTACCAGCTCTCCTGTCTCTCTGTCTCAGGGATCAGTTGTGTTTCACATGCCTGCATGGTGCTGATTTCCCACTGCAGACCTCTCAGTGCATATGAAATCAATGGGACCTGGGAACTGAGAACCTTTATTACTTTTCTCCTTCCTGTTTTTCTGCCCTGGGCGATTGCTTGGTCTTCCTCACGTGTACACCAGTGAGGAAAGAGAAATCCTTTCTCCAAAGGGACTTTCAGGGTTGGAAATACAGGCAGGAAACAGCACAATTATATTCAACTGAGGAAAAAAATAAAAATAATAATAATAATAATAAAAAAGAACACAACAAAACAAAACAAAAAAGCCAACAAAAAACAACACACAAACTAATATATCTCAGGAAAAATCATCCTAACTGCATAATCAGTGGGAGGGAAATACTTGGATGCCATTAAGTTTCTAAAGACTTAGGAAAGATAATAGGTAACAAATCAGATGTGACCTAGCAATAACTTTTCATGGCAAAGATGCAGTTATGTTTGTGGGTTATGTGCGCAGAGCCATCTTGTCATTTCTCAGGAAAGTAATTTTCCCTCTGGAGGTGCTACAAGAGGCTTCCCCATGGGATTAGATGCTCAGGGCAGTTCTGGGATCCTTGGCTAGAGAGTGAAGCCCCTACTTCATTTAGGACTACGTCAGAGGAACCTACCAATGAGCCACCAACATGGTCAAGGATAGAGAGAGAAACTGGAAGGATTCTGAGAACTAAATTTTGGTAAGCAATCACTACACATGGTGGAGGGGAGAAGAGGCAAAAAAGGATATGTGAAGCCACTTTAAGGACCTGCAGGACTTACTATGGAGTTGCTCGTTTTTGTACCTTGGCTGCCGAGGATGTTTCTCTCTCCTCTCTTACCTACTCTGCCCACCTGCATGTTGTTTCTTCATGGTGAAAGCAATGAACATAAGTATTCAGGATGAGGGACTGAAGTAGGCAGGGGGATTTCTTAAAACATTGTACCCATTCATGCGTGATTTACACTGGAAGGGGATTTCTACTCTTTGATCTCCCTGGTCAATATTTGCTCAGAACAGTGAATAAAAGAAGGAAATTCCTTACTGTAGCAGGACAAAAGTAAGAAATACAGACATGCCAACACCATCACAGGAAAGGTCTGTGTCTTTTTATTCTTCCTGCCAAAATCATCACAGACCTTGTGCTCTAGTCCATGTGGCTGGGTTGGCAGTAGCAAATGTTGTGTGAGGGCTACCTAGGATCTCCTAAAACCATGGGATTAGCCATGACGTTTGGGCTGGCCCTGACCACATGTTGAACACAGGGAGGAATGGAGCCCTTTGACATTGCTTAGAAGGGTCTGGCAGAGAAGATCACAATGAAATCTACAGAAAGTCAGTGACAGGTGGAGGAAAAAGAGAAAAGTCCTGGCGGTGAGGTCTCCTCACCTGGAATGATGCCTAAGGAGAGGCCATCAGTCTTATCATTTGGTAAACTGTGAAAGAGATTACACCCTTGGAAGCATCCCAGAGGAACATTGTTTTTATTTCTACCCTGTCCTCCCTAAGAGAAAGGAGACACCACAAATACCTACCTTGTACCCAGCCAGGAGGCAGTGTGAGGGAGGCTTGAGGGACATATTGAGGATGTGCTGAAAGAAAGCAGCCTTGGTTGTTGGCTCTTGTCCGTCACTAACCCACATTCCCCATTTCTGCCATTTGTCATGAGTCTTCCCAGTTGGGCAAAGATGATCTTTTCCTTTATTCTCAGCCTTTCTCAAGGACATTCTACTGTTTGCTGTACTCCCTAATGTGACAATATTACATTTACAACATACACTGCTGATACAGTAGATATGGTGTATGTAACTATGACTACATGAAGAGTTGTATATTATCTGAACTCAGGTCTTGAGTTAGCAAATTTCAACATATTCCAGCCTAGAGATACAGATTGGCCAGGTTGGATGGAGCTTTGAGCAATGTGGTCTAGTGGAAGGTGTCCCTGCCCATGGCAGGGGGGTTGGAATTAAATGATCTTTAAGGTCCCTTCCAACCCAACCCATTCTATCATACTCTATGATAACACAAAGCATTCTGTGATTCTATGATTTCAGATCAGATGCTACTGTTTTATCTCTAAAATTAACATCATTGTGCAATTCTATCCCACCCTTCATCTAGAAATGACAAGGACTGCAAAACATGTACAAAAATTTGACAATTGATAAATATGAGTGATTTAGATAAAACTCCCAAGAAAATCTATGAAGATCCAAAACAAGGTATTTTGACTTCATTTTAAGGAGTCCCAGTTTTGATATTTTTTGAAATTTCCTGGTGTTAATCTGAGAAGTGTTGTAATACATAAAATTACTAATTCAAAATGTGTGTGCGCATGTATGCGTTGTATGCTCTGGTCAAACCCAGAACTAGACAGCATTCAGAATTTCCTAACACCTAATTCTCTTTCTGCACTTAATGCTTAAACTGTCATGACCTAATGGAAAAGGAGTCCCCACATGAATATTGGGGCTGGACTGCGTCTCACCAACGTCCTTGCAAATGCCAGATGTCTTTTTCCAGCTCACAGCAACACATCAGGTCTCTGATCTGACACTGAAAGACACTGCAGGAGCAGCTCTGCAGTGCCAGTTCTCTTCTGCAACCCTGAGGTTCTCGAGATGACAGCTGGGAGCTTGGCACCATCTTGTGCAGTTTGGTCTGCATTGTGCTATTCAAACTGGAGTAACACCTGGAGAGGACAGACAAGGTGCGTTAGATGTTGTATTAACATGCAAAATATGTAGGCAAATTTCAGAGAACAGGAAATATCCCTGCTCCCATTTTGCAGGGGAAAACTAGGAACTGAAGGATCATTTTCAAAGGAGACAGAAGAGTTTTATAAAAAGCCTGCAAGATTTCTTCAAACTCCTTTAAAATTTCAGCTAACAAGGTGCTTCAGCTATCAGAGTTTAATCCACCTGGAGACAACTGAAGATACAAATGCTAGATAATGCTGGAAAACAGAGCTGGGGCAACTTGTCTGAGTTACACAGGAACTCTGAATTGCACCATCCATATTTTTGCATGTGCACTTGGGTTGGGGTGTAAGTGTTACATTGCTCATGTACAGCACAACATGCTTCCACTAAGAAACTTTATCCTGCACACTTAAAATGTTTGCAGTGTATTTTAAAACGTTCATCTTTGCAAAATGTTACTGATTTAAATAAAGTGTTTCAGTCACAAGAAATAACATTGCCAATTAAATGGCACTATTTTCTTCTACTAACTCTGAAAATATGACTTCAATGGTCAGAGCAAATTTGGGTTTGAAGGTGTTTAAACAAATGCACACTTCAGTTGAAAGCAGTTTGCAATAACGAGATTCAATAAAAAATTCTAATTGTAGGCCTCATGTTAAGTCCTGAAACACATTTTTGGGTCCCCATGTGCCTTGTTTCCAAGATGGTAGCACCTGGAAAAACATGCAGTTTGATTTCTGTAATAGATACGAGCTCCTATGGTCAGGACTGCATTATGCTGCCTGTTTTAGTAGTGGTGGCAATGTTGCTGCAGTTTAAGACCTTTATGCAAGGGCATAAGAACGTGTTGGGCCATGAAAAATAGCAGCCATACACAGTTTCCATGCGGCAAAGTGAAAAAACTAACAGCCTTCTAAATAGCCAAGCCAAAACTTCCTGAATATTGTGCTAGAGAAATGTTGTTGCTTTCTTTAAGCCTGTAGTTCAACTAACTGCCCATACAATTGTATCCACAGATTTCTTCAGGAGAAAATGGGAAAAATGGTATGGTGCTTTTTAGTACATCCCCAAGTTTACTGACCTCTCTGCAGAAAAAAAAATGCAGTCCTTATGGTGAATTGAAGTTTCACCATGATTTGACTAATTGGAGGTCTTTTCCAACCCTAATGATTCTGTGATTCTATAATTTTCACATGAAGACTTCCATTTGCTTCACGTCATTTCCTATGGTGAAAATAATCTCAGTGGTCCATGACATCTTCCTCATCACTCAAAGCTTAAAGCAAAATCAGGTGCAAAGTGCGAGAAGGTAATACTTTCATGTGTAACATTGTTATTTATTATTATTATTATTATTATTATTATTATTATTATTATTATTATTATGACAACTACTCTCTGTTATTCAGCTTTCTGCTTCTGGTGGTAGTGATAATGAATGGGATGAAATAAGGGAGATGGGCAGCCCCGCTGGGAAGCAGGTGAGGGGCAACATCTTTTCTAGGGCACTACAAGCTGTAGGAAGCTCATGAACTATTCCTGCAGCCCTGTACCTACAGTGAATTAGTGCAGTGCTTTCATTCTCATTTTCACACCTCCTCCACAACCAAAGCACACACTGTAATTAAACTGGATGATTAGTCAATGAGGAGCTTTTACACTCTATGCAGCGTCTAGCCATGAGGAACAAGAAGCACCAAAAGCGCTGGGAAAAGCTCCCAGCAAGCGGCAGAGCCCAGGCAAGCTTTCCCACACTGCTCTGCCTCCATCCTGATTTACAGCACTCCCGTGGCTCCCCTCTGCGCCTCTTCTGCTCCAGACACTGCCAGGGGTGTGAAACGGCTTTAGTAGTTTTTGCAGGTGGACTCCTCTCCACCAAGGACTGCTCTGACGTGTCTCCAGGCTGTAACATTAAAGGCAGAGCCGGGGAAAGTATCCTGCAGGGACTGATCCTGCTCTCTGCTTTGCCTTAGAAATCCTGAGCAGGTCTGGATAAGCTTCATCATCTCTCCAAATTCCTTGCCTGTAACCTAGGGACGGGACGAGCAACCTACGGGCTGCATAGGCGGGAGGGCGCTGGTTAATTACTGCGTGTTTATACAGTGGGGTCAGCAGAGAGAGTGCTATATGATAGCTAAATATTAGTGTGAAATCGCAGAAGATAACTGCACGTATCCTCCCTTACACAGCACAGTGATATTTTATCTACTTGTTATTTCGAACCACATTCTCCGAAAGCTGAAAATACTTAGTGTCTGTTTAAAAGAAATATTTCAAAGAACACATGCTGGTTTGGGTTGTTTCCCACTGCGCATAGCACCTGCACACAACTGACACTGGTGAGCTCTTTGCTTTAATAGAAAAGGTAAAATGAAGTGTTACTTCTCTTTAGGCTCTGTTAAAGGGAACACTATTAAAAATACTTGTTCCCTAGCCAACTTCCCTCCCCCCTCCTTTTTTTTTTCTTCCTTTTTTTTTTTTTTCTTTTTTTTTTTTTTTCCTGTAGTCGTATCTGTTTTGGTGTACATCTGTGCCGGAATGTGTTCCTCTTGTCTGTGCCCTGACACACATCTCTCACCAGAGCCAAGAAAGAAAGGTTTATGAGACATATGCCACTTCATTTTGGAAGAGGTGGAGGCTTTTCATAAAAGATGGGGCCAGTTCCAGTTGTCATCACAGCTGATGTAGTGAGTCCCTGCAGGCACAGATGGCTGCAAGGCAGTCGGGGTGGGTGAGTTAAGGTTGATGGGTCCTAAGTTGACTGTACAGGTCTAGGAGTGGTAAACACCTTTTATCACACAGTTTGCCACACCATTTTCTGCACCACGGAAAGCAGTGCTGTAGCAGCTGTTGCAGCAGCGATTCCTGCAATGCCCCTCTCATGGTGTGTCAGCTGCCCAGGGGTGACAGTCCTGAGGATTAAGCAAAATCACTTTTTTTTTTTATTTGTTATCAAGTCTGCTGATTTGATTCACAGAGACCCAGGGTGGCTGAGGCTGGCAGGGCCCTCTGGAGCCAGCCGGTGCCACCCGTGCCCAAGCAGGGACACCCAGAGCAGGGTGCCCAGCACCACGTCCAGGCGGCTGCTGAAGGGCTCCAAGGAGGAGACCCCACAGCCTCTGGGCAGCCTGTGCCAGGGCTCCATCACCTGCAAAGAGCTCATGCAGAGGAGCCACTGGCAAGACAGTTTACTTTCAGCCTTTCTCTGCAGCAAGTCTCTGTGCCTCTGGTGGAGGTAGGAAAACCAAGAGGTCACACACCCAGGCCAGTCTTTCTTCCCAAGGGCTGCAGAAGTGGCTCAAAGCACAGGAGAACCTGAAGGCAAGACCAGCACACCTCGCTGGGGCTGGCACCTGGGGCTCGGAGCTGCCAGCTATGGCATGGCATTGCGCCAACCATCCTGCTCCACTGGGCAGGATCACTTCAGGATTTTTTCTTCAAGAACAATGATCAGGGGAGACCCCTCTTTATTACTGACCTGCAAAGCAGCTCGCAGATCCAAGTCAAAGGCATGCAGCAACCCTTACAGGCATAGAGCCTTGGGGGCTAATATTACCAGCAAAACAGAGGAGACAAAACCTGGCTGTTTTCTGTCTTAGCCATGAAAGGCACCAGATGGACCAGCAGACTGCAGAAATAGAGAGCAGGGAAGTAAGTGCAACATTTACTTGTTGTAAAGGACTCATTATCACCGCCTGTGGAAGAGCAGACGGGATGTTGTGCTCTACACCTGGTAGAAGTCAAGGAGGGATTATATCAGACAGATGTTGTTCATGCTTAGAACACTATGTGGGCAGAGAAGGGCTGGATTCCCTGCCCCAGCCTGGCACAAATTCTATGGAGAAAGTATGGGAGAAGGACTAGGAGTAGAGCATCCTTGGGATTACAGCTCTTCTCCCTGTCCCATAGCAGGAAGACACGTTTGACTTCTCCCACTCACAAAGAGAAATTTTCTTCTTTAGTATTGATGCAAGTCAGCATTCATTCATCCCTGGACTCTGCTTCACTAGCACACCAGACAGTTCTGCAGTGGTTGCTGCATTTGTATGGCATTTTGCAAATTTGTAGTGTCCTGAGTGCGCTACTCCTCTGTGGAAGGAAGGGGACAGCACTCCTGGATCCATGTTGTCCTCCCAGGAAAAAAGCCTAGGGGCCACTGTCCTTTCCTGGCCTAGCCTGAGGCCACTGCTGTAAACAAGAATTCTGTGTCTACTGCCTCTCTGCAGGTTTTGGACTAAACATGGCATCCATGAACAGACTGCTGAATTCAGTCAGAAAGGTGTGGAGAAGAAGACTGGGGACAGGAGCCAGAAGAGGTGTAGTACAGATTTTTCACCAATACTTGTCTCAGATGAAATATGAACCTGATTCCATCTTGCTCAAGATCCTCGTGGTCACTTGCTGCAAGCACAAGATTTTACTAGCTTGAGTAGTCTTCAGGAACATCACTGAAGTACAACAGACTGAAGAATGTCAGGCAGTGTGAGAAGCTGAGCTAGGTTCCCCAAGCATCCCCATGCAGGGCAAACATTCCCCACTTTCTCCTCATGTTGGAGATCCCCCTGCCCTTGACTCCTTCCCTTCTCCTCCATCAGCTGGCAAGATTCCTTGGCACCCAGGCAAGGGATGGAGAGCACACCTCGCTGGCACTTACACTTCTTGGAAGTGGCAGCTCTCATGCTGATTTAGCACAGAAAATAAAGCCTGAGAATTTGTAACCTGTCCACAGAAAATCCACGAAGAGGAAAAAAGGCTGCACTCCCCCAGCACAATCTGAGCAGGCTCAGCCATCTGGATCAGGCACAATAAAATGTTGGAAAACAGTACCTGCAACGCAGTGTCCTGCTCCAGGCCTGGCTTCCCTTATTTTTATATTAACAGGAAGGTGTAAAAGGGAGGAGTTGAGCATCCTGACTACATCAGGAGGATCCTTACTGTGACCAGTTCTGGAATACTCTCCCCAGCTTTGCTGAACATGTTTTTAAGAAGTTATTAAAAACCAGTGAGGATAGAAAATCATGGAAATTGCTCAAGTCCCCGGGAAGGATTCCTTCCAGCCAGAGCCCTGCAGAGCAGGGTTGCCCAGTCTGTCAGTGCAGGAAAAGGATTTCACCACCCACTGTGACAGCAGACTGGAGTCAGTGGCCTTGGAGGGCCTGGGGCCTTCTCCCAGGACCACAATCAGTCAGAAAGGTTGAGAAGCGTCTTGTGTACACTGTGTAAGCACCTTTCAAGGGAGAGAAAATTGGGAACATTAGAGCCAAGGCATTAGAGCCAAGGTCTGAGAGCTGCAGACAGACAGGCTAAAATTAGAAATAAAGACTTGGATTTTCAGCAGGAAGGATGACTGGCTAGTCTGGGAAGCTAGCAGTGCAAGCAGGTGTTTGTTCTCCTGATTCCCTTCAATCACATTAGAGGTACTTCTGAAGTGAGTTTTTAACTGTATCAAAGTTACTGGATCTGGTGGGATACTGAAGTTTAAAGCCTATGATATACATGCCCTTTATGCCCTTGACAGCAAAGGCTTGGCCTTGTTTCCTAGACATCTGTGGAAGGGATCAACCTGGTCACCCTGGCTGATAGGGCGGGGAGGCTGGCAGAAGAAACCTTCTGATGGCACGGTTGATGGTGCCATCACCTCCCCTCTGCAAATCTTTGGGAAGAATGAAGAGCTTTGTTCCAGGGCATATTCACCACTACAAGAACATGTATCTACCAAGAATATCAGCTGTGATCCCCTCAGAAGTCAGATAGTTTTCAAAGCTGTCACCGTGGAGTGGAAATCTGTCCCACCAAAGCTGCTTCAGGTTGCTCCAGAGAAGCCAAGAGCAAGTGCCTCATCTCAGTCAGGGACATCCCCCAGATCCACAGGACCAAGTGTCTAGGAGTAAATAAAACAAAAAGCTCACACAGAAAATACATACAGCAATAACTTTATCTTTTATAGTTCCAATAGAGAACTTTGCTCAGCTGTGAGCAGATGTGTATTAATGGTTGGATTTAAAATGGCTAAGCTCAGACAGATCACAAAAGTATTTTGGCAATGTAATCCACAAAGTAATACTTATGACAGAACATGCACAATAACACTAATATTTCAAGAGGGATTTAGAAATAGATGAGATTTACTAGTTGAGAATGAAAAATAAGATTTGATATTTAAATGTACAGGGACTTAAACATTTGGATGAGGAGGTAGGAGTAACACTGTGAAAGGTTTTCAAAGTTCAAAACAAAAGAATCCTGAACTCAGCTCTTCTTAGCAGGGTAGGCTGAAGTGAGTTATGTATGCTCATGCAAGTAAAGTGATTTCTGTACATGTGCAAGAAGTCAAGCTGTTGCACATTTGTCTGCACTTGTGGTCCGTTGTGTCTTTTTCTGGTAGCAAATTTTTTGATGATTCTCAATACCTTATAGATACCGGTATTATCAAGAGGCTGTGTTGGGGTTACCTCTGTTGAATAAATATAAGTAGTAATGAAATTATCAGTCCCAAGTATTTTTAAGTCTGTATGGATTCCTTGGCATCAGTAGAGTATCTGATCACCACCTGAATGGGAAAAATCTTTAAGTCCTAAAACAAAATTTAAGTAGTGTCATCTTTTTGGACAGATGAAGCTAGAAATGGCTGGAGGGCCATGTCAGGAGAAAGTCCAGTTACAGAGATGTAGGTCTAAGGTTAGAAGGGCTTATGCCAATGGAACTTGTATACATGTATTCATGGTATGTGGAATGTAAAAAAAATAATTAAGATAATCTTCTTTAAGAAACATAGATATAAACCTCAGAAACAAACAAACAAACATTTTAAAATATTTTCAACTGGGTTTAACAGGCCTGAACAAATACTGCAAAATATATTCAAATCTTTGTCTGAATTTCTTCTGTCTTGTTATATAAACATACACTTCTGTCTGTGCTGATGTTAGATATTTTATGCAAAAGATTGACTAGCAAGTGCTTTCATGGAAATAATGGCTGTTGCTGTGTCTGCAGCTACCCGGAAGAATTAGTGTAAATGTTAGGGCCTGTATTCATTCCACCTAAATTTAGGCAACTAGCATGAAGTCTCCCAGTTAAGAGTTCAGCTTCAGTAGTTGACCTCAGTTCCCAATGGGGAGAGGTGGGTTGCTCTAGGAAAAATTATCTAAAATTTGAGTAGTTCTGAGCACTTGACTCTTCCTGACACATGAGAGCACAGGGTGTCTCTGTGCAACTCTGCAGCAGAAAGGTTTTCTGACTCACTGGGGGTCTGGTCCATTAGTTCAGACTGGCTAGGAGACCATTATCTCCCTTCTGCATACTGGGAAGTCTCCTGCAGCCACAGGTTAGGCAGCACCAGCATTTCTCACTTTGGGAGCAATACTGGGATTGACCTTACTCCAAAAGCTACCTCCATCCAGATAATTTCTGCACTCTTTCTGACTTAATTCACACCATTACAGTTATGAATCTTGTACTTTGCTACTCACAATAAAACTAACCATGCGTAGGTCATGTCCCAGGAAGTACTCATGAGTCATTTAGAAAACCATTTTGATTACAGAATAGCATGAAGGAAATTCTAAACATTGAAAATCTGTGAAAGAGCATTAGAAGCAAACCTCAGTTAAGAAGGCAGTGCAAGCTATTCTCTTCCCTCTAGACTTTACCGTGCCTAGGCAAGCAGAGCCACACACCACTGGCAAGAGGTCCTCCAGTGCACCAGAAGAGGAATTCCATCCTAAATAAACACCTTTTCAGAGGCTAGAGAAAGATTAGTAGCCCTTGAGTTAGGCAGAGTTTGATGAAATGGGCTTTGACTAGCTCTCATCCTTGAATTTAGAAGGAACCATGCATAAAAAAGAATGATGTTTCTACTGATAAAGGTAGGTAGGTATTCCCATTTGCTAGGGTTAGAAAATATGGCTACAGTATATGTGATTAGAAAGAGGCAGCAATAAACCAGTGTATTCAGCATTATTGGTAAGGATATCAATGTAAAGACTTTAAGAAGACTCAGTAAGTGAACAAAATAAGTGTAACATTATTAGAGATGGCCAATATGGTTTTATGAGGTATAGGTCATACTTAATTGAGTGATTACTTTTCAAAGATATAGTTGCCACAGTAACTATGGAAAAACAGAGACGTTATACAGCAGAATTTTCAAAGGCATTCAGTAAAGTTATTTCTCATATTATTAATGAATGTACTGAAAATAGACTGTTCAGAGGAAAACTGACTCAAAAGGGTAAGGTTTCATTAAATAATCCATTTACAGGCTATCTGGAGGACATACTGCTTTTAAAAGGTCAGAAACACAGTTATTTAGTATACAGTTATTAACACATTTTCAACTTGTTCATGTTCTCCCTAAATATTGTGAGGGCACATCTATTTACACTGCTAATATCAATGGAAAACAGGAGTTTCAGAGAGAGATGGTCAGGATACATCACTGCTCTGGGTTTTGATGGAGTTCTGAGATGAATCCCCTCATGTTTCACAGGTCCTGGTGTGCCCCTTGCCTATGGTCTGAACACTGATTAGTCGTCGTCTTCTCTCTGTGGCGAAATAATGCCCCCAGTAGAAAGCAGGGGTCCAGCCTGGCAAGAAGTTGAGTTGAGCAGTGCCCAAGAGAGATAGATGTCTTTGCCCACAGTGCATGCTTTGTTCTAGCTACTACCAATGTCACCCACTAAACCATGTCCCTAAGCACAACATCCAACCTTTCCTTGAACACCCCCAGGGACGGTGACACCACCACCTCCCTGGGCAACCCCTTCCAATGTCTGGCTACTCTTTCTGAGAAGAAACGTCTCCTAATTTCTAACCTCCTCTGTAGTCACATTCGCTCCTGTGTCCAGTAAGGAATAGAGATTCTCTTTGGTCCTCCTCTTTTCATTAATATATCTATAAAAACATTTTTTATTATTCTTGACCATAGTGGCCAGGTTGAGCTCATGCTGAGCTTTGGCCTTCCTGATTTTTTCTCTTCAAATCCTGTTCCTTGTACTTTCCCCAAGACGTGGCTTACAAGTCCCTGGTTCACTCCTTACAGTGAAAATTAGAGTTAAAATAAAATAAGATTGAAGAAATAATATGAATTTTTAGTAACTGAATATTATTTTTCACAGTCCCAAACAGATAGTGAACCTAAATGCTAAATGGACATTTAAATACAGTTATTAGAACAAAAAGATGAATCAAGACTTTGGAGTTTAATAACAGTCCACTTTTCCTTGCATTTATTCTGAACTTTGCCTTGAATAGTAGCCACTTTCTAAAATACTGAGCAGAAAGTTTCCTTCCTGTCATTTATTTTATACCTGCTTTTCTCAGACTAGTATTTTACAGATTTTAATGTCCAATTCTTTAGCTATTTCCCACCTGACTGACATTTTACAGTGTTGGCTAGCAAAAACTAGGAGAGCAGCTTTTTTCTTTTTATTGAACAGATCCTCAGTCAAATCAACAAGAAAACCTTATGAAAGTTAGCTGAGTGGCAAAAGGCAGGAAAAAGGAAAGTATAACCTTCCTTCCCTAAAATTCTAACAACATATGGAAAATCTTAAAAAATCAAAAATTTGGAAATATTTTATAATATTCCAGACCACCAGAAATGAAAAGTGGGTATAGAACTGGTAAAAATTAAAGCAGCTCTGTTTAAATTAATCCAAATTTGTGACATACTACAATCTGGCCCAGAAGTAATATCTTTTAAATGATATTTTTTGTATTTTTGTATGTGGTGATGAAATCACAGCTTTGTACCAGAATCGTAGAATGGCTTGGATTGGAAGGAACCTCAAAGATCACCTTGTTCCACCTCCCCTACCATGAGCAGTGATGCCATTCACTAGATCAGGTTGCTCAGGGTCTCATCTAACCTGGTCTTGAGCACCTCCAGGGATGCGGCATCCACAGCTTCTCTGGGCAACCTGTGCCAGGGCCTCACCACCCTCCGAGAGAAGAATGTCCTCCTAACCCCTAATCTAAATCTCCCCTCTTTTGGTTTAAAACCATTCCCCCCTCATCCTGTCATTATCCAATTGAGCAAAGAGTTACTTCCCATCTTTTTTATGAGTCCCCTGAAACGTTGCAATGAGGTCATCCTGAAGCCTTATCTTCTGTAGGCTGAACAGAGTATCAGTTTGGTTTGAAATAAATCCTTCATTTCACAGAAGGAGGCATTGCATTAGCCCTTTGGATTCCTGCAAGGTATTATACTTTACATTGCAAAGTAGAGGATGGATTTGGACACTGGTACAGCATGTCAAATAAAATGGCAAGCAGAAATCTAATCTGTTATGCTGATCAGACAGAGTATCAAAATGATGAACAATAACTTTATAGTCAGGAAAGACAGTAAAGTTTATTTAGAGAACTGCTTCCAAGGAGATACCCCTGGCTGGGAATTACCCTGCTGTTGGGGCTGGGCTCCTTCCCAGCCTACTGGGAGCCAGTTCTGTCCTCAGTGATGAGACAGGAGAAGGAAGTTCAAACTGCCTGGAAAGGCTAAGAGAGGTCGCTTTCCTAGCAGAAGAGAAGTGTTGAATGGAGTTATGTTGGGAGTTAGTGTGGGTACAGTTGTTGGTCAACAACAGTCTTCTCACATCTACTACAAATATGTCAAAAAATGAGCAGTGATGTAACTTTTTTGTAATATGATTTGCATACCACCCTGGAGAGACATCATACTGTGAGGAAAACAAGCTTCATTTAACATTTTCCTCTAGCTGTTAGGTTAAGGTAAGCTTTCCCCATTTTCACCCACATTGCACAATAAGTATAGAAATGCAGGGGAAAAAAAAGCATAATACAGTCCATGAAGACACATCAGACAACTTTAAGACATTTACCAGGTAATTTAGACAAGCTCTAAGTCTAGATACAATCCAGTTGGACTTCAGTGTGTCATTTGATAAAGTCATGTTCAAGAAGATGGGAGAGATTAGAACAAGAACACTGATCAAGCTGGGAAAGTAGCTTCTGAGGAGATATTAATTGCTTAGGTATAATTAAGTATAATTAGAGACTGTTGGCTAGAAGGTGGCACATTTAACACCATGGGCTCAGGATACTATGCAAATAGCACTAACAACATGCAGAAAATGGCACAAGGAGAACACTAATCTCCTTAGTACAAAAAAACACAGTCAGATATTCAAGGATGAATATGAGAAGCATGTTAAAATTGGAAGCTCATAGAATGGGTATAACATCAGGCAAGGATGATGAATCAGTTCCAGAATGATCACCATGCACTAACATAGTAACATCATGAAAAAAGCAATGATAATGCATTTGCAAGAGAAGTGTAAAATACTGATGGATTGTACAGGTGTCTGGTAAGTCTTCACCTAGAGAGAGAGCGTACTGCACAAGTGTGTGTGGGGGAAACACTGAGTACACTGCACAAATCAGGGGCAGAAGACAAAGACAGACATTGTAAGAGGATACTTAGAGCAACTTGGGTTTATTCCTGTTGACACTACTGATCTTTAATTGGAAAATACAATTCACTTTCAATTTTGTGGAGGGTTACTTTAACAGCAGAAAAAATGATGTTGTAATGAAGTCCTTTGGACATGGAAAGGGCTAGGACATAAATCTTCAGTTGGTACTGCATAAGAATTTGATAGACCTTACTCTGAATTACAGAGTTCAGCTCAGGACACTGTTCGTGAAAGATCACATCAGTTTGAAACACAGAACTTGTGCTCAGTGATACATTGTAAATCTGTAATAAATATATTGATTTCCTTGAATTTACTTATTCCAGAGTACTTCAATACATGGGATGACCTACGATGTCTATACTTATGATAAAGAAAGCTTGAGGAAACTGTGCTACCCTTCCCTTCCATAATTTTGAGATGGCCTAAATGAACTGCTGTTTTCAAAATGATGAGTAGGGTTTGATAAAACTGTTTGAGATGATGCTGAATGTTGCAAATCCATCTAGTCAATTGGTTTATATTTGCTGTTCTTTATATTGTACTCAGATTTCTCCATCCCCCACCTTCCTTTTCATGCTTTTTGCATGCAGCTATAAAGTCTTCCCATACAAATCAACTCTGATTTTGGTCTTACTTACATAGTATTCCTAACAGCTCAACTCTTGACTCCACGGTGAGATACAGCTATTCACACATTACGTAGCAGACCTGTGGACCCGGTGAAGTCCCAATGGTATCTTGATAGCTGAAGAAAGAAAAGATAATTTTAAATGTGCTTTCTCAGGCAGCAAATCTTTTAAATTATGCAACCAGAGCACCCCTGTGATTCAACAGGGTAACCATTTCTCCCACATAATTTAAAAGGAAGAACCTTCTGTAATAGTAAAGAATTTTTCTTTTCCTTTATTTTTTTTTCCTTTCTCCCAGTTGTAACGTTCTTTGTCTGTCAAAAACCAACTAGTTAGTGATACAATGATGCTTCTAGAAAGTCAAAGAAAGGACTAAAAATGGTCTTTTGAATGAGACGTCACTCAAGGGACATGGTTCTACCACAGAAATAAGGCAAGAATTCAAGACTACAATTTTAAGGGTGAGTTTGTGAATTTTGAAATAGAATTACCCCTCCTTGACTACTTGTTTGCTCTTCTGCAGTCTTCTAGAGCTCTCAGGAAACTGAAGTTTTTTGCTGAATGGGAAAGCTATATATATTAACCTGTCACCTGGAACAGGGACCAGGCTTGGCTAGAGGATTTGGCTTGCCTATACTGAATAGATATTTTATTTTAACTTCAGGACACACAGAGACATGCTAGCTCTCCCTTACTACCAGAGTCACAAACTCTATTGCATGTATGAGTGGAAAAACAATGCTCTAAGCCTGGCTGACATGCACTGAGTTGGTTTGTAACTGTGATGTTGTGTCATGTTGATGCTCACTGACCATTCAGCATTACAGGCTGAAAACATGAAGCTTTGAATTCACCTTTATTTTGGTTGACATCAGCACCATGGAAGCTGGATATTAAACAGAAATTTTGTGAATGAAATACGGTTCTCATTGGCAAAAAGTCTTCTAAACTGCTTACAAGATCATCAACTACTGCTTGAGGAGGAACATTCAGTCCTCTAAAATGAAAAAAAAATTCACACACACACACACAAACTAATTTCATAATTTCATCATATAGATACTTGTTACACAAATCATCCCTGGATATTGACTGCTACACAGTGAGAAACCCGAGCATGCTTCCTGCAGGACATTTACAACAGAATGCATAAGACTGGAAGTGGCCTGTGAAAGACAAAGACATGCCAAATTCTGGGTATTGAAATAATGCATTTTATTTATTTATTTTTTTTTTTTCATTAAGATTAGCTTTTTAAAATATTCTATATCTTATATTTTTGGAGATCTATTCTAAACAGGACAAAACATTACTATAATAAGACTGACAAGGGTTTGCTTTTTACCCTTGACAAGCTTGTCTTTCCAATGAGCATCCTAGCATAAAAGAAGGTGTCTTTCTCCCAAAGCTATGTCCATCTTCAGGCTTTTGACTTACTAATGAACTCATCTGCATCCAGTCATTCCCTTCACCTTTGTGCCTGCACTCCTGTTTGCCCCCTGAGGACTACTGGGCTTCTCAGGCAGGATCTTGCTTTGGGCAGCAGCTTCCAATTGCTTCTGTTCTCACTGTGCAGAGGCTCTTAATTGCTGCTTGCATTTAACACAAGTGAAAACTAATTTGCATGACTGTGACTGATCCCTAAAATTAAACCATATGTTTAGCAGCTGCCATTAGTTGCTTTGAGCTAGGCAGTGGAGTAGTTTAGGTGAGGTCTGGGGAAGAAGTGACTATGCAATAGGGAAAGGAGGAATGTCCTCAAGTGCCCCCAAGTCCTATATTGATTACTTCATGGGACATGCACTTTTAAAAGTGATGCTGACAGCTCAGAAAATGCACCTGGGACAGCGTTAGCCTCCTGAGCAGCTGAACAGGACTGATAACCTGGAAAATCCTGGTCCACAGCAGGCTGGGCTTTCCGACTGGGATGTCCCCAGGGTGGATGGAAGCACATGGCTGTGTGTATTGGGTGACAGCAGTGGCAAGGTGTGCGTCCCAGGACAAAGACCTGGTGAGGCTGTAATGGGGTTTTCCAGCCCAGGGAAGCAGGCTGTGCAAACCGTGGCTGCAGAGCTCAGGCTCACACACCAGTTACAGCACCTTAGCGAGTCACTTCCAGTGCTCACAGAATGTGTGTTAATTTAAGTTATCTTTGTTCACACTCAGAGAGCTCTTGTAAGCAGTCACCTCCCCTTCCTTTTGCCCTGGGTTAGCAGCAAATCTGTCAGCAGCCTGCTGCTCGGCTGATGTGTGGTGCCTTGCTAATCGGTGACTCCTGGGTGACTCCAACAGCCTCAGTGCCATGAGGTCTGCTCTGCCCCCAAAGCCACCAGGATGATGAAAGAAGAAGTAAGCTGGCCCTTAAAGACAAGTATTTCCATTCCTTTACACATACAGCTACGCATTTGTTCATATATTATATTTATGTAAGATATATATTTATATAAATTTACATAGAAACACAGAAACTCACTTTATGTGAGTACATATATGTATGTATGCATGTGCGTGTACGTACGTGTGCATGCATATATAAAAAAATATGTGTACACCTGCATAGCACATGAACTAGATGTTCAAAGTATTTGGATTCAGACTGCTTGAGCTAGGAGTTAAGTTAGATGAAGATTTACATTTATCAGCAGTTCTTGACTACCCTTTTCCATAGGAATGAGAGCAGTGCTTGGCTAGAACTACTAGGGTTAACTAAGCTGACTGCTCCTCTGAGAAAAGCTCAAGCCAAAGAAAGTCAAAAGGGGGTGGAGGGATGGAGAGGAAGATATATGAATGATTAAAGTATCTAAAAGGAAATTGGTAATTTTGAAAAGCCAGAGCTGGAAGCAATTAGTGGCTGGCTGGCAACTCGCAAGAATCAATAAAAGAAGGATGCAATTTCTAATAACTCAAAAATAAAATCTGCTGATAAGTTAAGAAGGAGCTATAAGGGAAAAAAAGAGGTGAATAGGAAACCAAATCTGTTAACAATTATTGTCAGTGCCAACACTGCCTTGGAAGAGTCACGTTTGTTCTACCACCTCCACCCGGCCAATTATAACAATATGTATTCACCAGGCTCTCATGACAGGAGCACCCACCAATCCCACCAGCGCTAAGGAGCTGCTGGCATTTGTTTTTATTTTAATTTATCACTCAGCTGTTTCGAATCACATAAAGCTAAAACTTGGCTTACAAGTTGTCAGTTCCAATGCTAATCTTTTATGCTTACTGCATATGCGTGTGTGTGTGATATGTATATTTTCTGAACTGTAAAACTGCCATGGAAATTTCCCAGTCTGGGTATGAATTCTCCTCTCTGTCCCTTTACTGTGGAGACTGATCATGTTAAAGATATTGACGTGTTTACTTCCCAAACAGGAGCCTGCCAGATGATGCAAAGTAGCTGGGTCTATTTCTCTGTCCCTTTACACAGGTTTAATAAGCTAATCCAGAGTAGTAGATCAGAACCTGTAAGTGGGGTCATCCTATTCAAAGTGATGATATCCATGCTATTCCCTTAATTTCTCTATCAAGGTCATAAACACCACAGCCACACGATAAATTGCATTTATTTTTCACCTTTTGATCTCCTTACATTTTCTTTGCCCACTAATCCATTTCCACTGGGACCACTTCTGGCACTGCAAACCTCTGAGCAACACTCAAACAGCCCATGCTCAGCCCTGAGCCCATGCTAAAACCCTGTCACAGGAAGTTTTATTCTTTCCATTATAAACATGGAGTTTCCATTCTTATCCCCCAGCCCCAAATTACACCAGTCTACAACAGAGACCCACAATAGGTACAGGGCACTGGGTCTGGCTCATCAGCCAGATCTGGGCATGCCTGTTTGAGATTCTCGGTTTGGGAGTACAATTCTTCTGTCCATGCAAAAGCAATGGACATGAATCTTGCAACTCTCAGGATAGCATCAAAAAGTTATTTTAGAGCAGTTGGAAAAACTCTTTTTTTAATTTCAAGGGCTGTGTATAGTTCATAAAAGCTTCTGGACTTCCCAAACATACATAATATCAATAAAAATGTATAAACAGTAAATATCTTGTGAAGTGCTTTCTCCAGAATGTGGCAGAAACAAGATATATGATGGCTGGTGCTGGTATAAATATTATGTTACAAAAATCACTCATGTCTTCAATGCTCCAGAAGAATTTTGCTGGTTTTGGCCCCAATCCTGCAATATGCTCTGTATGGGCAAGAAGTCCTTCCTCGTGGACTAACTGAATTGAAGCTGTATTTGGACCGTGCAGTTGAAAGCATTCAGCTGCTTCTGAGCACTCATTTCAATTACATCTAACATAGCTCCAAGTTGCACTGTAACTCATGTACTGGGAATTTGCATCCCATTTGCTCTAAGACAGAAATGTGCCTCACTGGGGTCCCACAGCCCAGAGGTAGGGATGAACTGTGAGCCTCCACGTTCCTTTTTCCAGTGTTGTACTCTGAATCATTTCATCCCCCTGCAGTGTAAGGCTATTTATCTCCTGATCCTGATGTAACAAGGGAACCACTGCAGTAATATGAACTTGCAGCAAATCATTGTATGCTGTGCTAGGTAGGTAGGTAGCAATAATGCTGCTCTGGATGCCAGACACACTGTAGCTTGTGAGTGGATTATGCTGCTGGAGTGACTGCATACATATGATATGACCCATGAGTCTGCACACACTAATGCCAAGGCATACAGATGCCCTGCTCTGCCCACCTTCTGCCCAGCAGAATGTATTTTCTTAAATAAGCTGGTAAAAGCAAGTGTTTTATTCAGATAGAACCAAGTGTTTTATCTTGAAGAATCAATCTACACTGAATTGCCCAGCAACAAATACACAGGCTTTGGAATTTATTTATTTATTTATTTATTTTGAAAGATTCACACACCACTCGCCCTATCAATAGCCCAACAAACATGCAAGAAGCAATGGGCACAACCTGGCCCCAAGGAGACTCCCCCTGAGCACCAGGAGCCCTTCTGTGCTGTGTGGGTGACGGAGCCCTGGCACAGGCTGCCCAGAGGCTGTGGGGTCTCCTCCTTGGAGCCCTTCAGCAGCCGCCTGGACGTGGTGCTGGGCACCCTGCTCTGGGTGTCCCTGCTTGGGCATGGGTGGCACCAGCTGGCTCCAGAGGGCCCTGCCAGCCTCAGCCACCCTAGGAGTCTGAGAAACATCCAAGACTAAACTAAATTACAGTGACCTTGTGTGTATACTTCCTGATCATGGTTTCATCTGTGCTCCTAAGCAGTCTATGGTGTTAGATTCACTCTTGCACATGGCTTATCTTTTGAACTATTGGTTTCTGTATCCTGCCTCCTTTTGCTGTTTCCATAATTAAGCCAGGCCTTTCAGCAGGAGCAGCTTCAGCCTCATCGGTCATCATCACACACTGGTCTCCTTGTTCTTGTGTTCTGTTCTCCACTGTCAGACCATTTTCCTGAAGAGATTCCAGAGAACAGTGGTTGCACCTTGCATGCATCCATGCATTTCCCTGTGTTGCTTCTGTCTGAATGGTGGTATCTTATTCCCACTGTTTCTGGGCTAGGGAAGAAATGTCACAGGCAGTCCTAGCAGGGTAAGGCTGATTCTGCCTAACCCATGCCATAGGAGGGAGCAACATTTTTGTAAGATGAACTCTTACTCACAAGATTTTATGCATACAGGCTCCCAGCCAGAACAGCACTAATTCTTGTTGCACTGAGGGGAAGTTTGCAGGAGGCTGCAAAGTTAAGCGTTTTCCTACCTGCCTATAGACTGGAGCACATTAAGGGGAGGAAATACATGCATTGACCTATAAGGGCTTTTTTTTTTTAGCTCTGATTTGTTAAAGGTCACTCAGCATGAAACGATTAAAAAACAGCTCATGTCTGATAAGTGTATTTGGATTTTTGGAGGTACACTACCCCAGCTGGATAGACATAATTTCTTTGGATTTCAGGAATGCATTTAGTGTTGTACCACACATCGGTGCAATCTCAGTAAGTCAGAAAGCATTAGAGGGATGGTGAGACAGGAACTGTCAAAGGCAACGGTTCAACAGTGGGTTAGGGCACCAAGAACCCAGAGAACACAAGCAAAAGTGTGAGATATTCACAGGCTTTAAACTAGATCAACATTATAACTTTACAACATTATATAACCCACCTACTGCACAAGATTTGGAAAAGGAGTTTCACAGACTTGGACCCAAGTAGCAATTCCTTGCATGTCAGTGCAAGGAGAAAAGTCCGAGGTGCTGCCCAGCTCCCCGGGTGAGTGACCTGTGTCACCAGAGCTGGTCGGAGTGCTGGAGGGGTGCAGAGCCTGCCAGCTTCACCTCCAGGCTTCTCTGGCCAACGTTGGGGCAGGCGAGGAGCTGCTGGGCTGCAGCTGAGTGGTTTCTCTCTCCCACGCCTCAGAGGGGAAGTATCAGATTTTCAGGCACAGTCTGGTCAACGGTCTGCTCCTGGGATAGCACAGCCACATGCTGTCCTTATTTGGGCTGGATTGCGGGTTACGAGCCAGTCCGAGGACTTTTTTCCCCTTTTAACATGTTCATTTTGGTGAGACATTTTTTTTCCCCTGTAAGGAAAAACCCCCCAAATATTTTTAGAGTGGTTAAATTATTTGTTATAAACAGAATGCCCAATGAAATCTGGCCTTTTTCTGAACATGAGTCATTCACAACCTTATTTCAGTGGGTGCATTTGTTATTCATAAATACTAAAGGAATAGCTTACGCAAAGGAACTTCAATCTCTGGGTTATTCCAGAGCTGCTTGTTTCTTTATTAGTGTCTGTTTTTCTTGGTACAAGATGGTCTATCTCAGCTAAGAGGCACCACATCTTCACTGTAAATAGTAATAAAGGCCTTTGAACAGATGAATAGCAGTAAAAACAGTTTGAAGGAATAGAAAATCAATTTGAACTAATACTTGTGTTTAAAAACATGTTAACATTTGGCTTCAGACGTTTTTGTGGATATGGCTGTGGTCATGAAAAACATTGCAAAAACACAGCAGTATCATTCAACAAACCACATCAGAAAAAAAAACCTGTACATCTAGGCACAGAAAGACTGGGTTGCAGAGGACCTGAACACATACAGAGTTTCTGCAGGGCAAAGGAGCTGAGCTCCTGTTTAGTACATGGACTTACTTTAGGTCTCCTTCTTTGGGCTAAAGTTTTCTAGATCAACAGAGCTTTGCCCTTGCCTCTACATGGGTTGCTTAGAGAAGTCTCTAAGCATTAGAAAGCATCTATCCCCACCTCATCTTAGTGTACGCTCAGTAAGTTCTCAGACGACCACGTTAGGCAGGAGTGTTGACCTGCTCAAGGGTAGGAGGGCTTTACAGAAGGGTCTGTATAGGCTGGACCGATGGGCCGAGGCCAACCATGTGAGGTTCAACAAGGCCAAGTGCTGGGTCCTGAACCTGGGGCACAACCCCATGCAATACTAAAGGCTGGGGAAGAGTGGCTGGAAACCTGCCTGGTGGAAAGGGACCTCGAACTAATCATTGTTATCCAGCTGAACATGAGCCAGCAGTGTGCTCAGGTGGCCAAGAAGGCCAACAGCATCCTGATTTGTATCAGGAATAGTGTACCCAGCAGGACCAGGGAGGTTATTGCCTCCCTCTACTCAGCTCTGGTGAGGCTGCACCTCAAGTACTGTGTTCAGCTTTGGGCCCCTCACTGCAAGAAAGACATTGAGTTGCTTAAGCATGTCTGAAGAAGGGCAACAAAACTGGTGAAGGGTCTGGAGAACAAGTCTTATGAGGAGCAGCTGAGGGAGATGGGGTTGCTTAGCCTGGAGGAAAGAAGGCTCAGGGGAGACCTTATTGTACTTTGCAATTACCTTAAAGGAGGCTACAGAAAGGTGGGGATTGGTCTCTTCTCCCAAGTAACAAATGATAGGACAAGAGGAAATGGCCTCAAGTTGTGTCATGCAAGGCTAAGGTTGGACTTCAGGAAAAATTTCTTCACTGAAAGTGTTGTGAAGAATTAGAACAGGCTGCCCAGAGAACTGGTTAAGTCACCATCCCTGTAGGTCTTCAAAAAACATGTAGATGTGGTTCTTAGGGACGTGGTTTAATGGTAGGCTGGGAAATGCTAGGTTAATGGTTGGACCTGATGATCTCAGAGGCTTTTTCCTACCTAAATGATTCTATGATTCTATGCTGTAACCATGGGCTGTAACCCTAAGCTGATCCTTAGGGATACTCATCCATCCACAGCCCAGTAAGTCCCACTATCCCATTGAATAGGTTGGAATCAGTGGTGTTTCACTTGAAGCTGAGCCCATGCTTCACCTTGGTATTAGAAAATAGAAAAATTCTTGGTATACAGAAACAGAGAAAAAGATGTTGCAAAGCTAAATTACTTGCTGGATCTTGAAAAGCACATATTCAGAAAATGGATGGTGATTTTACTGCCAGTGGTAGCTGTAGAAATGGCAGGGGGAGCAGATATTACTGAGGAATGGTGCAGTTGGTGTTCATTTCAGGCCAGCTGAGCATGGAAAGGAGCAGGTAAGGAGGGCAGTGACTAGTAGGACTGATGGTGCCTGGAGGTATCTTTTAGTGTGACTGCATATCTTACGTGCGCAACCTCTGCTGGTTGAACTACTCAAGTATAAAGGTCTAGAAACTAACACCAGGGAAAACCTTCAGTAAACTGGTGACTGTCTCTGTATCAACATCCCCACCCATGCTATGGCTTTGCATGCATCCTGGACACACACAAAGCTGTTATTTGCAAGCATATTTCCCTTGGAGTGGTTCTCACCTACAGTTCTCATAATTATCAAGTACAGCTCTCGAATCCAAATACTAATACCGATTTCTGTACACTCCAATTATAGCCACCTTGATTACAAGAGGCCTAAATCTATCAATAAGAACAATAAACTGCTAAGATTCTCCAGCAAGATTTCAGTTCAAATACTGGCAAAATGGTTTTAAGTTAAAGCACTTGTAAGCTACCCTTCAGAATGCACAAGGGATAACTTCTAGCTGCTAATTAAATTACTTCATCTGTTTACTCTTGCAAACTGTATTTCCTTGCTTATTTTTAACCATATATGCTATAAAATCTAAAGACTTGAAAGATCTAAAAGCCTTTAAAAAAATAAAAACTGTTTAAAAGACTTGAAACCATATGTTCTCTACAGCTAAAAAACATAGAAGACTGTATATATATAGATTTTTATCTTAAAATATTACATAAGAATTAATGGCTTGAGTTTCACCTATTAAACTTGGTAATTTATATATGGGCTGGTCTTCCTTTCCAAAAAGTTACATGCTGAGGGGTTTGTCTAGGATGGAATTGGGTTGGGTGTTCTCATCTCCTGGTCCTGTATTCAACCAGGCGTCTTATTTCCCTCTCTCATGATTAAATATAACTTTCTTTGTAGCTTAGAGAAGGCAAATGCTAAAGAAAGGTGGAAGTGGTGTGACTTCATAATTTGCAGAAATAACCAGAAACATGGGCTTGATGAAGAAAAATACTCTGGGGATTGTTTTAATACTTAGACCACCTAGTAGACATCAGAAAGTGTAAGCATCAATCAATGTACACTTAATTTTCCAATTAGGGAATGACCATATATGAATTGTTATTAAACTGTAATGGCATTATTGATGCCCTCCAGATAGTATTTCCCTTAAGACATGTTCCATTGCCCTTTTCAGTTCAAGTAAACACGGTGAGAAAAGGACAGACTTTAGAAATACGGATGGCTGACCAAAATATTCATTATGTTAATTCTTGTATTAATTCTTCTTGTTGAAAGTAATGAAAGGTCATTGAGTGCTTCTCTCAAAATTATTTGCTCCTAGTTGGGTTCAAAATACTGAAAAAATAAAACTGCCTTGCTGCCTTTACCCTGACTTTTCTGCTTCCTGATTTATCAGAAGTAGGCATACAAATGTGTGTGAGACTGCTGAACACAGATAATTGCTCAACACTGTCTGACTTTTTATATCTGAGGTCTTTCTAAACTGCAAGTAGCAATTTCTGCTCTATTTTTGGCTGGAGTTGGCTCTTTGCTCTTCTCTTATCATTCAGTCCATCATTGAGGCACCTTCTTACAGTAATAGTGATAGACCATTCCCCATGAAGACCCTGGAAACTATCTCTAATTCTAGAACAGGGAACCATAAGAATTCAGGAAGCTTATTTTAAAAGAGCTTGACCAACATGTGCAGATGTCCTGATGCCTGATTCTGACCTCACCTGAGCTGACAAATACAGGCTGCTCAGACTTTGAAGCTCAGCTCCTGGTGCAAGTGTCAAGCGTCAAGTGCAAGTGCAAGTGTCAGCATGCTTCAGTTACTATGATTATTGCACACATAATGTAGGTTATGCCCAGTGGAGTAACAGCCTTCAACCTGCCACTTAATGCCAGGTCACTACTTGTTTTCTGTGTCCTTTCTTCTTTCTTCTTCTGCATCAACATCCACAGCAGGCTACCTGTGATAACTCTTAGAGGTGAGGCCTTGCTCACAATATGTAGTATGCTTTTTTTTTTTTTTTTTTTTTTCAGACAGATTATTTCTAACATGTATTTTCTCCTACCACAGTTAAACATCTTTTTGTTAGAAACTATACAGTAAAACAGACCTGTAGAGTTTCAACTTACATGTTGGCATTTAATCATGTATCAGATACAAATGTCATGTACCACATCAGATAGTCTTTCAGCCTGCCAGAAATATATTACCTGACTTCTCTAAACCAAGTAGATAGATAATATTTACCATTTCATGTCTTACTTTAACAAGTACCAGTAACAGTCAGGTCTTCTGTACTCCCTATGCTGTATCATTTGTGTATATCACAAATGGGCAGATGCCAGAACAAAGATAGGTGCACAAGTCAAATTACCTGACATACCCACAGCCTCTGACATGCTTATCTTATGACATATTTGCAGGTCTGAAATTCTGTTGAACCCACTGCTACACCAAATAAATCTGCAGTGCTGTGAGCGGTATCATGACTACAGCACAAAGATCTTGCTTAATACATCTAGAAATTTCTGCCTGACTGCTTTAAGGAAGGGTCTGGATGTTTTCCAGGTGACCTGCGTACATGCATATAAATGTATATGTCTCTTTAAAGAGTACCTTAGCCTGTGAAGCTGACCAGAGAATCTGTGAAAATGTTAAATTTATTAAGAGTGGGTTGACTGCTCTCTTTAGCTATGTGAAACTTTTATGGATGATCCCTCAAATCTGGCTGCTGGTTGGATTCCAGCTATTATATGTAGCTATGTATGGTTATAATAATGCTGCTACAGGATTTGCTGTAGGAGAGAGATATCAGGGGGGCTGCTTATGATTGCACACACATGTGTCAAAGCTGCAGCAATATGGAGGGCCATGTTCAGGTCCAAATTATGAACCAGGTCTCAGCTATGTTAGCTGTAAAGGCTGGGAGATGTTTTTAAGGTCTTGTGTGATCTGCACTTGATGCTTTTGTCCTTTCAGTAACTTGAAATGCTCTTAAATAAACATGAATGCAAAGAATCTCTTCAGGCTGAAGGATTTTTTGAAGTAGTCAAACATCAGTGGTCCCGGAGTATACCCCTCTGAAAACAGTGTACAGAAGTCATCCCTAAAATATAGCTATGGTACAACAGTCTGGAAGGAGGCAATGCACCAACTTAGGTTAAGATATAGAGGAGGTCATATATACCTGTGAGTTCTGGTGAGCTAAGTTGAAAGACAGTACCAGAAATACCTTTGCTACATTCATATTTGCCCAAAATTTGGTGTATAGACTCACATAAAAATTTTGATAACCAAAAAATGTTAAGAATTATTTTCAAACAATTTTTGCAAAACACTAGTTTTTCAAATCTTCAAATTTGCATTTTATATATGAAAATCTGAATGTGATAGGACTTGAATCAGATCTGTATATTTATACTAGGTGCTTATGAATGCAAACTAAGGCACAAAACTAAAAGCACTTTTCTTGGTCACAAAGTACTTCATTTTATTTAGGTATTAAAGGGGTACTTTTAATCTGTATTATAACTGAAATGTTCTGGGTATTTCTTTTTTTTTCTCCCTACCTAGTTATCTTAATAAAACTTGGAAATGTTTTCAGTGATTTCTTGAAGAAGCACTTGGAAGTGATTAAGCCACAGAACAGAAGTTTGAAACATTTTGGTAATGTGAGATACTGAAAAGTTTTAGTGTTATCTTATGAAAGGTTAGTTTTTAAGTTTGGAATAATGGACAATAATTACCTAATTAACTGGAGCAGAATGGAAAGAGCAGGAAAATAACTTTCATTCTAAAGCTGACTCATAAAGTAGAAGTATTATTTTTGCAAAATGCAAAATTAATCAAATAAAATTTTGAATTTAGATTTTATTTTTTTTTCAATAGGAAATGACATAAAATTTCTCTTTGCTGCCATAAAAAAGAAAATCTGAGAATGAGTCTCCTCCTAGTTTTACCAGGTCCTCCTGTTGTGGCTGTAGCCCTAACAGCCTCATGGGTATTAGTTCTGATCTTCAAGACAGTAATGAAAAGAGGCAAATGACTGATTCTGTCCTGTGGTATAAAATAAAATAAAATAAAATAAAATAAAATAAAATAAAATAAAATAAAATAAAATAAAATAAAATAAAATAAAATAAAATAAAATATATTTGAGATTCAAACGATCTTGTTGCCTAGCAGGATAATCGATACAAAATGAAAAGGCCACAGGATGCTCCTGGTGAGCCCTAAACAATTCCTCCACATCCTGACTTGCAGGATCCTATGTCTAGCATGCAAGCTTTGAGAACTGGACACAGACTTCTGTAGAACTGAATACACTACAGCAAAGAATCTTAATGAATTGGGACCACATAATGTAAAATTTAGGTAACATCTTCTCTGGAATTTTCTAATAATTTGAGAAGACAAACTAGAGTTTAAAATGAAAAAGGTTTCAGCTACATTTTTCTCATGAAATCATTCAATATATACTATGTTATTGCACAGTGTGGAGGTTTTTAACTTTAAAGATAACATGTGCTCTGTGTGTTTTGATGTTTTTTATTTTCTAAGAAAATCCTGCTGCCTCATGTCTAGTACTCAAAACTGAGCTACTCCTACTCAGCTTCAGACCCTTTCTGGTATCTGTTTGTTTGCTAGTTTTTCACGATAGTTTTTGGACATACTGAACACACTGACCTTGGAAGAGAAAAGTGAGAAAATTTTTAATTCTTTTCCTGATGAAATCCTTTGACCTAAAATTCCTAGTAGAAACATAAGGAAGGAAAAGCATGGACCTTTGCTTAAACAGAGTTTAGCTTTAGGCAAGAAGTCCCTACTGCAGTGACCCAGGGTTAACCTCTGCACTGGAGTTTTTTTTGCAGTTCATGGGGGAAGGCCGAGGTACCAGCACTGTGGCTCCAGAAAGGTGCTACTGTGGGGATGGCGAGCCTCCATCTCATGGACCCAAGTGAGCACATCAGAACAACTGCAGTGTGTGGTCTGTGGTCTGTGGTCTCCTCCCTAGTGACATGTGCTGGTAAGACTGGGCTGCAGTCAAATGCTTTTTAAATAAGCTGTCACAACAACTTAGAGGGACTTGGCATGCTCTGGAGGGCAGGACTGGAATTCCAGAAGGACTGGAGATTTAGACTGAAAAAAAAAAAAAAAAAAGAGGATGTTATCAAGCAAGTAGTATTTTGAGATGCTTTAAAACTGTAATATTAGGATGTTTTCATGAGATAAGACCACAAATGCTGAAACACAACTGAAAAACAACTGGCTTGACAGCTGTTCCGCTGTCAGAGGACTTTAGCCTGTAGTGGATCACAGGATCCTTGACAGTGGATGCACCCAGTCATGGTGAAGATCCAGTGCTGCACCCAGACTTTGAATGGTGACCACCATTACTGGGCTACCACACCAGTCTTACTACTGGGATAAGTAACTACTGGGCTAAGTACTATTTCTGCTCCTCTCAGCTTTGGCAAAGCCTCTGTGGAACTGCTACCTCCCACTGTAGTGCCACGCTTTGAGATAGATGTAGATCAACAAGAAGCTGTCTGTCTGGAGAATGATGGGGGCCTGGAAAACAGGACAGGGAAGGAAGACTGAAGGAGTTGGAATTACTTACCCTGAAGGAGAAAAACTTGGGGGTAGGATATGACAGCAAATATCAAATATAAAAAAGGCTGCTGTTGGCCACAAGGGAATAATTTCTTCATTCTGTGTGTTGTGGTTAGGAAGAGAAGTTATGAATTTAAATTGTAGCAAGAAAGGTTTTGGTTAGAGAAGAACATATTTTTGTCAGTCAGGCAATGAAGCTCCATAGTAGATTACTTTGAAAGGCTTCAGAATGTCCTTTACTGGGGGAGTTTAAAGAATATCCCAAACCAGCATCCATCATGATGACAGAATGTATTTCTTCCTGTGTTGGAGCTTTGGACATCCTCTCTGGAAGTCCTTTTGAGGCTTCTGAGTCTACCTTGGAGGGAAGAGCCATCTGTGTGCACACATGTTCACGTGAGCCTTCCATCTCTCTCTTGTGGGAGCTGTGCATTGTATAGGACACAGTGCAGGTCAGGCCAACTTCAACCTCTCTAGCCTTGCTCCTAGACCTGATTCTCAGTATTGCTCTGCACAAAGATGTAGGAGTACTGCATTACCCTTGGAAGCAGACAGCCCCAGGCTGAATGTTCCACAGAAGAGCCCAAGGATTTGCTTGCACTTGCTCCCTCTGTGCAGCACATGGAGCAGTCCTCTCCTCCCCAGTGGCATGGCCTTGGTGTGCAAGAAGGTGCACATCTGCCATCACACCTCCCAGCCTGCCCTGTGAGAAGGGTGCTGTCTGAATCTTGCCTTCTTCCAGATGCACACGGAGTTTAACTTTGGGGTCCCACTTATTGAATGGACTCTCTATACGCTGTCCTAATTCACCAGATCATTTTTACCCACAGTAACTTTTACAGATTCAGATATGGACTCATAATGGTCATGAAACAGTGCCACATAAAACCTCTGAAAGTGCCTTTCTCTCTTATAATACTCTTCTAGTAAATAAACCTGTATTGCTTCCCACATAGACAAAAAATAAACCTTCAAAAATGTTTCCCAAGTTCCCTTTGTATCATTAATTATCATTAATTGAGTACAACATGGGCTAGGGGTCTGCCTTTTGTACCTGTTGTTTCTCGTCTCCCCAGGCAGCCTGCACTGCCTAGCCTTGGAGATTTGTGGGCAAGCAGCTTAGATGTCTAAATAATGTATGGATCAGTGTACTGGGTCTTTCATGTGAAGTCTGTGTTGTAGGCAACAGTAGCAGCCTAACACAGGCATTCAGGAATTCTGGGTTTGCTCATGTCTGCTGCTTTGCTTGTTGCCTTTATGTGATTGCGTGGGATTTTCCTTGGCAGAGAGTGCTGTGTTAGAGATGATGTATTAGCAATGATGCAACTTCTTTAATCATTTGAAAAAAATCCCTGAAATTCTTGCCCTTATCTAGTATAGCGTACAGTATGTTTTAGTAAGGAGCTCCTGGAAGAGGAGCTGGGAGTGTTTGCAGCTGGGTGATGGCACATTTCAGAGGGCAAGCAGCTCCAGCGTGGGCATGACTCCCCTGACTGCACAGAGCCACCCCAAAGGAGCCCCTGAATTCTGGCCCCAGGTCAAGATGCCACTTAAATGCATACCTCAATGCAACAAAATCCTTGGATTCTGTCCCAAATCTGGATGGAATACTCGTTTAATGCTAAAAACACAGCCATTAATATCGAGAAAGTTTATCTGGGAAGAATGTCCAGTCCTTCCATACGTCTACATATTTCACTGTGGACATATTTCCTGGACCCAATCTTTTCCTCGGCTAAGCTCCACTTCACAAGTTAGTAACTCTTAAAACTTTCTATCTTTCCCCCAGCCTTTTTCAGAAGGTAGCGAATTCCTATGGCTACTTTTTAACTTGGTTTCCATTCTGACAATATGATTTATGCCAATATTTTTGCATAAAATAAGTTTTTGGAAATAAGTCCCAGCCACTACTGCAGAGAAGTAGTGTGAGCACAGGGGAAAGTAATAGGTAAAATGAGTAAACACACCCAGTGATGATGCTCATGATGCCTTTGCAAAGTCAAGACATGACTCTCAGCAGGACATCTGGGTATCTGAATTTAAAGAGGATTGATAAAAAGGACTTTATTGAAACCAGAGATTGATAAAAAGGACTCTGTTGAAACCAGACAATGCTTACTGCAAATATGGGATGAGATTCAGCAGCAAAGGCGATATAGGAGCATCTTTTTCAAGACCAAGAAGAGTTGAGATGACAAAAATATTTATATATTTAGGATAGTTACCACCCTTTGTTCTTCTCTGTAGCTATGATTAATAAATTAAATCATGTCATTTAGGAATGTTTTATTTGTATTGTTGATTCTCTGAAAGTCAGATACAGAGAATGCAAGGGCAGAATAATAATAATAAAAAATACCACCAATCCCTAAGTATGAACACATGCAACGTTTCTGCTGACTTGAGGTCAGCCGGTCAAAATCAGCCTTGCTATAAAGAAGCACAGTGGGAGAAGAGCATGTGTTTGTGAGTACATAATCTCATCTCCAACATATTTTCATTTGAGAAATATGAAACTGAAAAGAATGACAGCCTCTTGACAACAGATTCATCAAATCACATTTACAGTGCTATCAATGAAGAAGGGGGGTAAGAATTTTAATACATAACAGAAAGGACAAGGCAGGTAGTGAAATCTGTTTAGTGTACCCATCAGGAGTAAGCATAATAGTTGGCTTAGTTTAAACCCACAAATTTAGAAAAATGAGCCCTGACAGTTTTAACAATGAACATAAAATGCCTTTTCATCATAAAAGAAAATATTTAAAATACTTAAATGTGATAAGGCAGTCTAATGTCTTGATTTGTAAGTTTTGCCATAAAGTTCCAGCTTGCCCCTGGATGTACAAAGAGTGTCAACAGGCTAACCTGGGTGGGAGCAACAAGGGGCAAAGCCTGGAGGTTACAGGAAAGGAGCTGCAGGTAATTCCAGCAAGGGAGTCTGAGGATCAACCCCTGAATTTTACATTGCATTTAAAGCACAGTTCTTGCACTGGTACACTTTGCATGAGGAGCTCGTTGGTTCTGTGGTGGGTTAGTGAAAGACCAGCTGTCCAAAGATGGTTGAAACCAATGGGTGCATTTCTGCAGATCCACTCTCCTCTGGTTCAGTTTTGATATCTGAACCAAAGGCTTCAGTATTCCAGGAGATCCTGCTGCCTTCTTACTCATGTCTGCTATCTTCTCTTCCTTGAAGGGCAGACTCTGACCCAGGAGTGATTTGGGGTCTTGGTTGCTCAGAGATCTCAAAGGCAGAGATGTCTGGCCAAATGTCTCCACCTGAGTCTAGGAAGCTGCAGGATTCACAGTTGCAAGGAAACTGTCCAGGCTGGATTAGGAGTTGCTCAGAGAAGGTGTAAAAAGGTGAGAATTGAAATAAACTGGGTTTAAAACAAACAAACAAGAAAACAAACAAGAAAAACAAACAAACAAACAAACATGGGAGCTTCTGTAGCTTTCTATGAGGCAGATATATCATACAAATGCCGTATCAGGGACATCAGTGGGTCATAGACTGACATATCTCTCTGCATCTACCAGCGCTTGTGGAATGTATAAAGGTCTGTGATTTGTGACAGTTTGATAAAATATTCCTTTTAGTTAGAAAAAGAAAAAATAAGTAACAATTTATTTCACATAAGGGTGAGGAGGATGGCATTACTGACTTAAACCAAAGACTTTCCATAGTAAAGAGGCAAAGCATTTTGCGATGTTTACTTGTTCCCATTGTTCTGTCTTCTGATTCTTTTTTTTCTTTCTTTCTTTCTTTTTTTTTTTTTTTTAAATTTATTTTAAAGAAACCAATTTAAGCTAGTAATGCATTTATTGTGATTGATAATCAATACAAGATGACATTTTCGATGCGGAGAAAGCATTTCCCATCTGGTGGGAAGAGAGAAAATATATTGTTTGACTAAAACATATCTTGTAGTCACTCTGATAGACATGTATGCAGTAAAACAGGAGAAAACACTTCCTGATGGAAATAAGAGCAAAATTGTGGATAGAAGTGATTTCAAGTGCACACACCTCCAGCAAACATGTTCTTGATTTGTAAAATATAGACCACATTTATTAATATTGCCAAGTGCAATAAATTGTGAGGGATTTCATGTCGATTTGTTAAATGTAACATATTTTAAATAGCGCTTAATGATATTTTTATTTATGCAAGGCTGAGTGAAATGGAGATCTGGTTCTCCTTTTGGCTGTGGCAGGCACAGCGAGAGTCAGAGGCATGCATACAAATCAAGAGAAAAGAAACCACTGATGGGGTGCTTTCCTGCCCGAAGATGTGAATCTGTTCATGCTTATAAGAGTCAAATTAAAGTAATAGCACATTGAAGTTTGGCCACAAGCACAGCTGCACCATGAGGGTATTTTTGGGTTCTTGTTTACAATTCAGAAATGATCCTGTGAGATGTGGGAGGGCTTACTGTAATCTGAGCTAGAAATTCATCAGGCTTAGTCAGACTGGGCAGCAGTAGAGTGGCTGAGAAGAATGAACAGGATTTTTTTTTATTGTTTGCAGTTATGGGCAAAGTGCTTCCTTTCAATATTTAGGGTCCAGAAATTAAGAACAGGTTGTTAAGAATGATTATTTATTTATTTATTTTGAGTTTAAGAAATAATCTTTTTTATCTTTTTTTTTTTTTTTTTTTTTTTTTTTTTTTTAATGTGTGTTTGTTTTTTTGGTTGGTTGGTTTTGAATCATCAGAAGAAAACTGCCTTTAAAAACAGAATCACAGAATCACGGAATGGTTGAGGTTGGAAGGGACCTCTGGGGCTCATCTGGTCCCATGCTCCTGCTCAAGCAGGGCCACTTAAAGCAGGCTGCCCAAGACCATGTCCAGGCAGCAAAAACCCCCAACTGTAACTAGCTCCAGACGAAAGATTATTTCAAACCTGGCTTTAGAATTCTTAAAAGAACAGAAGAAACATTAAAGATGTGCCTTGAAAAATTTCCATTCTACTTTATGTGGCACATTTTGCACAGCCAAGGGTACTGCAGATGTACTGTGCAGCTGACTACTTAAAGAATTGCTGATCACATCCTCCAGCTGATGCAGTTTGACTGTATTGCTCTAAATCTGCCTGGTCCTTGTGCTGGCTGGCTAAGAAATTTTTATAAATATCTGGATCAGGTTTTGGATGCCTTATTCTTAATGTTGGGAATCTCTGCATCTCAAAATGTTTCTTATCTGCTAAGTTATATCACAGAAATATATTGAAAACACATGAAGAAATGGGGAACCATCGTTCTTCACTCAGGTAATTTAGTTTGAGGTAATTATTTCTTGTCTTGATTGCAAAATATGTGCTATGGGTTTTGTTAGATGATTTCTATAGCTGGTTATTGTAAGTGGGAGCTAAGAAAGATGTGATCAACCACTGAGCTCCTCTCCTGCAGGAGCACAAGGTCAAGTTTGGCTCTGCAATTAGCAGAGAAAGCCTGTTGCACCAGGGAAACAGCTTTCTGCTGAAATGTGGTCTGTAGGTCACAGGGAGACTACAGACAGCATTTCAAGGGCCTGTCCAAGCAATCTGAGTGGAAAACGAAGCAGATCAGGCCTTGGTTTTCAGAAATGTTTTGCAGTGGTCACAGCCTGGACACTAGGCTTTGCTTTCACATCAAGCACTACTGCAGAAGACATCTTGATGGCATTTCCAAACAGTGCTGGCCATGCTGGTTTTCTGCTAACACAGCAATTAGAAATGACCCCTCAGCTCAGTGATAAAACTGTGAAGCTGCAGTCACGTCCTAGTGTGATGGAACCATGCTTGTCCTTGTTATTTGAACACAGCTGCAGCTAGTATCCATAATTCAAATTAAGTGCTATTTAGGAGGGTGTTTGGAAACCCGATTAATGTTCCAGCATCAAGATTTATTGTTTCCAGATTGGCAGAGGCTTTTGGTTTAGTGTTTTAACAGTTTAGGGTAGTTGGAACAAAATATCAAGTATAGAATTTAGTACTTTAAAATGTCTGAATAGAACAAATAACAAAAGTCAGACTTACCTAAGTAAGCCTGGCTTTGCAATTTCCACTATTTAATCTCCTTTACATGGGCCTACAGTTGCTGCCCACCATTTGCCAAGGGACCTTGAGGGTGCACCTCTCTGCAGAATGGCTGATGAACCAGAACACGGGCGTCTCATAAACCCCCAACCCATGTCATGCCCACCTTTTGTGCACACCTCTTGTCCAACAGTGGGTAAAAAAAGTCTGGCAGGAGTCACCTCAGTCACTTCTACCTGACTAGAAACTAGTCACTAGCACTCTTCAGTACTAGGTTAAAGGTTGGACTAGATGATCTTAGAGGTCTTTTCCAACCTAAAGGATTCTATGTTTCTACACTTGGGAGATCTGTCAAAGGAGCCTAGATTGGCTTACATCAGACTTTACTTTTTAAGATAGCTGAAGACCAAACCTGACAGTTTTTATTTCCCCATGTTGAGCAAGAAGATGAAAGACTGAATGTCACCTGCACAGGTTACCCATTCTTCTGTGCAAGGGAGTATCATGTTCTTAAGTTTCATAGCATCTGTCCCAAAAGCTTGGATCTCTGGGCAGGATGAAGGACTGTGAATGCAGATAGTGAGAATGAATTAATTTACCAAAATTAAACTGCTTGGGTGAAAGGCCAGGTGGCAGTTCCCTAATCTACATCAACAATGCAAGGGAATTGCTGAGGAGCTGGAGGAACAACCTGCCCCATTTATGGGATCAGTTTGGCATTGGGTGTTGGACTTGGGATTTGTGTCCCTACAAGAAAAGCAGGACGGGGGCTCTTCACACTTTCTGTTCAGAGCTCTAGGTAGAGATTTCTTGATGATTCAAAAAGAGATCCTGCTGACGGTCTCCCGGCTGTCAAACTCATTGTGCACTGAGTGAGGGTAACATGTCCTGATGAGACAGAAGCCAGCAAACAGACATGTAAGGAAGACAAGCTATTATATATTCCAAAACAAACAATAAACAGAGGTCCCTACAGCAGCCAGAAAGGAGAAATGAATAATAGCAGATTCTGTCTCTCTCTCTCTCTTTTTTTTTTTTTTTTCCTACGATCTGTGTTTGGTTATCCAGACAAGATGGAAAAAGATGGAAATATCAAAGGAGGCCAGTTTGGATGAAAATATATCTGCAAATTCGCTTCCTCTGGCTAAATTGGAGTTGAATTATAATTGCAAAACGTGTATTTTTGTTGTTCATTCCTCACCCCCCCTGAAAATAATTTAGAAAGCAAATGTGTTGTAATTTCTAAAGAAGAGGACATGAGCAAGAAATGTTTATAAAAATCTACAGTGTTGGTTTTTTCCACAGCAACCCCGGGCTGCAACGGTCAATGATACTATATAAATATTTGTTTGTCTGATTAACATCTTCAGCTGATTTGCAGCCCTCTTTGTCAGAGGAGGAGAGGGAGTCTCAACAGGCTCTCCAGCACCATGTGCCCAGGGAACAAAGCCCATTGCTCTGGCAGGCATTACTCACTAACAGATTTTGACCACTTGTCTGTGCTCACTGGCTGAAGACTTGAGAAGAAGTTGGTATTGTGGGGATGGGCTCATGCATGAGGGCATGGAGAAGTTGTGCAGGTGTAAGGTGGCCAAGAAGAACCACGGAAGGTGGACAGAGGTCTTTATGGTGCTACATCATTTTGATTGACCTTCCAAATGAAGAGGAGAGGACACAGACTGACACACAGAGCGCTCTGTGAGGTCTTGCAGCGAGGGGTACATGTGCACACCCACAGCAACCTTTCTGTGTAAAGAGATACTCTTTCGCACCAGTGCTTATGAAAGAGAAAATAAAATGGCTAAAACACACTTACATGAAGTGGCTTTTAAATGTGGTGACAGAGAACTGGAAGGGACCCTGCTGTATTACTAAAATGAGTCTCCTTGGGGTCACAGTCAACTACTTGTTGTAATTTCTTTCTCAGCTTATCAAGTTCAGTACTAACAGGATATATTTATGGCCCTCCACTATGCTTCCTAGAAGTGCTTTCTAGAGTTGCTTTTTCCTGTTCATAGACCCACTAGCTATGGCTCATAAGTGCTCTTTAGGATATGCCCAGCTCTGCTGAGGAGTTTGAAAGACAGTTACTTTAAACATATTTTCTTACTTGACCAGATTACATTTCCTCCTGTCCTTCATGCAAGATTCCCCACTGATTTTGGCTTCTGTGCTTCTGGAAAAACAACAGAATTGAGTATTTTAGGCTGGAAATCTTTCCTCTTTTTAGCAATTCCCTTCCACTGAAGAAGGAATGGTTCCGGTTGCTGTTCTGGCTAGAAGCCATGCCAGCTGTAATTTCTCTGAAAGCAAAACCACAGAAAAGCTCCTACCTCTGCAGAGAAACTTTCTCCATGTATTTACTGGCAGGGGATGTGCTTTTGACTCATGAAGAGAAATTGAAATGATTGCTTAAAATGGCTGTGATGCAAATGGTGAGGAGGGTCAGGGGGGCGAGGATTGTGGGGAGATGCTCAGGGTCTTTTGAATGTGATATTTGGAAAGACTGTTTCTAGGGGCTGCATCCCTTGTACCATCTCACATTTTTGTAAATCATAAAATAAAGGCTGCTTAAAGAGTACTATCTCCATAGAGTGAATTTAGCTTAAACTCATACACAGATTTCATTAGTCTAGCTAAAATGACCTGTTAGTAAATGTTTTAAGGACTAGATCATACTGGAAAGAAAACCAAAGGCATACTTGAGTTTATAGAGCTGCCTAATTTTCCATCACTTAATGAGTATCTTTTTTATCTCACAACTTATGTTATTCATCAAGTAATCCATGACATTATTTACTGGAAAGTAATGGCACCATTTACCAGAAAGCTAGTTTAATCTGCTACTCATTGTTTTCATCCATTATATAAAATTGACCTTTCATCTTTAGCATTGTGCCTTTCATGAAGCCTTGCCAGAGCAACCAAGAAATCTGTCTGATCAGACAGCTGTGAGGCATCCGACATAAGTAAAGGGTGGTGGTATCAACACCATCACATTCAGTGATAAATGAGTCCATTTCACAAAACCGCAGAGCTAGTGTTGTTTGCATGAAGCCAGCAGCATATAAATGAATGAGGGAGGCTCGTGTCCTGGCTTGGAGTTCATTTAGAAAACAGTTTACTATGTATCTGAAAAGGGTTATTGGGAAACATTCAAGGACACTGCAATAAACTCACACAAATCTGAAGTTGTCTTGGAGGGCTTCAATACAGTTGCAGATTAGGCATTGCCCCAGAGGATCTGGGCATTTTGGGTGAGTCAGCCTCCTTGGATGAACCCAAGTCAACAGACCCGACTCTCCACCGCCCTTCTCTGAAGCAAGTGGAAGTAGAGAAAGCAGGAGAAACTGCCAAATCAGCAATGTGACAGCTTATATAATCATCCGACTAAGCCAGGACATTGGCTCTACTGCCGGTGAAATAACGTGCTTCGGAAGGATGCAGGGGCAGGTTTTACTTTCCTTCTCTACTAAAGCTGAATTCACGCCAATGTATGAACCAATATATTTTTATTGTGTGTGTGTCATGATGTAAATCTGAGCCTCCATTGATAAATTGTCCTAGAAACAAAACCTGAGCAGGAAAACAAATGGCAATGTTGCAGAAAGGCTGATTCCAGCCCTGCTAAAGTCAGGGAAAGGTTCCATGATTTCCAGGCTGTGGATCCACCTCTGAGTGGGCAGGCTTTCACTGAACTCTGCAAAAGCCTTAGTAGCTGCCTTATTCGCTTTGTTAAGAGAAAACTGCATGGCTTTTACACTTCCTGTTGCTTTAACTTTTGTCTGAGGTGAACTAATTTTTAAGTATTCATTTCAGGCATAGTCTGAAGGAGCTTGAATATTTCTGCAAATGGAGAAGTGTAGCTGTCCCAGCCTCTGGGAAATCAAAAGCCTGGGTTTAGCAGCAGCTGCAAAAAAAAACCAACTTTGAACCTAAAAGATAAGAAAAAATATAGTAATTATTAATAGAGAGATTTCATATTTTGAAGGATATGAGTATATAAAACAGGATTTAGCATGTCACCTGCAGTATAGACAGTTACCATACCTACTCCACTGCAGTAGACAGGGCAAATACCTGAGACATTCAATGCCTCTCATATATTGGACAAAATATCTGAAAATTAGATTGTTCATGCAAATCAGAAAGTACTAGTTTAATATCAAGTATAATAATTTTAATGTAGTTGCATTTCTCTATATTGTAGCTACGTTGTTTTGTTCATAGTGACAGTCCACAGGTTATCTTACTTTCAACACCAACCTCATGTCTGGGACCATGAGTTTTTCAGAGGACTGAACCCAGTGGTCTAAGAGGAGATGTGGGCTGCAGCTCTGTGTCCCAGCTCTACATTTCCATTCAGGTATTTCTCACAAGCTCCATGTTTCCTTCCCTTACTCCTCCAGCTCTCTAATCCCAGGCTGATCCAGATAACCTCCACTCTGCTAGAAAGGGAATGGAGATAGCAATCCCTGTGCAGTGCTGTGCAGGTCTGTCTGGGGTAGTTAGAGCTAACATCCCATCCTGCTCTGTGCTGCTGCGGCCTCACCTCTAGTACTGGGCAGTTTTCAGCACCACAGTATAAAAAGGACATAAAACTATTAGAGAGTGGCTACAGAGATGGTGAAGGGTCTAGAGGGCAAGATGCATGAGGAGCGGCTGATGTCCCTCGGTGTGCTCAGCCACGAGCAGAGCAGGCTGAGGGGAGGCCTCATGGCGGCCTGCAGCTCCCTCACGAGGGGAGCGGAGGGGCAGGCATTGAGCTCTGCTCTCTGGGGACAGCGACAGGACCCGAGGGAACGGCATGGAGCTGGGACAGGGGAGGCTCAGGCTGGGGGTTAGGGAAAGGGTCTGCACCCAGAGGGTGGTCGGGCACTGGGACAGGCTCCACAGGGCAGTGGTCACAGCACTGGGCTGCCAGAGTACACGAAGCACTTGGACAACACTCTCAGATATAGGGTCTGAATTTTGGGTGGTCCCGTGTGGACCCAGGAGCTGGACTCAAAGATCCTTGTGGGTCCCTTCCAACTGTGGATATTCTGTGATTCTGTGATTGTAACCTGACCCAGGCAACTGATCAGTCGAATGACAGCACTATGTCATTCCCTCTAGGTAGCCTAGGTTTGTAGAGCACTGCATTGGACAGACTGATTTTCCCACTTAAGCTGACCTAGACAGAAATAGCTTGGATATCTGTCACAGCAGTCTGCAGTGTGCAGGTTTGCATGGTCTGGGTGAATCCTACCTGTGATGGAGAGGCTGTGCAGCTGCACAGTCACTGCCCTCTCCTACCACATAGTGCAGCAAGCAAGGCAGAATGGGGCTAGCCTTATTAAGGGCTATGTTCTTATCAAGCTCTTTCCAAACTGAAATTATAGATATTTTTAGTGTAATTAGAAAAAGAATCTGTCCTGTACCTGGACTGCACAATTCAATTGACTCCAAGACATTATGAAGACACCTGCTGTCTCAACTGTAAAGGTTCAATATTGCTTTCTGGATAAATCATAGTAATAAAATATTTAGAATAGTACAAAGCCACATTGTTCAGAAATTGCATGTATTTTTGTTACATGTCAAAGTAAATATTTTATTAGACTGTAAGTGTGCACCTCAGAACTCAATATTTTAATTTTCATTGGGAAATGCAAAATCATTATTTTTACAGCTGACCAGAGGGATATAATATGATTATTGCTGTTCAAGGAACATTTCTTGTCATATTGATTTCCTTACTGGAATCACTATAGCAATTTATTTTGGGGCATTTTCAGATTTTTAATTGACTTCAGTTGGAGCTTTGTGTGGTATAAAGCACTTTTGACATAAGCAGTATTTGCACACAACATATGGATGAAACATATGGGTATGATGGGTGAAAGTTTTGGAAGACTTCTGATTTTTTTTGTTTGGTTCACCATGTGAACTGTGTGCAGAGCTATTGGTTATTTGAACTTTGCACTCTATATACTTTAAGAAGCTTTAATTAAAATAATTGCTTCATCTATTCCAGTTCACACTTTCAAATTTTGTGTGCAAATGCAACCCAGTTGAACAGTTCCCAATAAAAGAATAAATCCAGATGACATATACATGCAGCATGGCATATGTTTCAAAATACCTTAAACATCTTGTAGAGCGTTTCTTTCATTAAACAGTCATCCTTTCTGATTTTGGACTCATTCACTGAGTTAATAATGCTTTAGTGCCTCTATATAGGGCATAATATTAATCAACTTTGCTCTGCTGTGACATAGTTTTTCCAGATCATTGGGAGAATTTTCCTATCCTATGGATGACTGAATAGATTGGAAGAGATTACTTGATGTTTCGGATCCTCCTGGGAAGATCTTTATGCTACTGCATCAGTGTGAGATGCCAGTCTGCATAGCCTCTGTAAGTTATCTCTGGAGATAGAGGCAACCAAGGGCAATTCAGACCACCTGGATTAGACTGCTTCTCTGACTCACCCTCTTAATCATGTGTTCTGAATAACCTGAGACCCATGAAATAAAAGACAAACACAGAGAGGTAAAAGGTAATGTATGTCAGGTCTCTGTCAGCAAAACATCTCATGCAATCCAAACACATTGTCTCTTATGGTGGTAAATGTGTCAACCAATGGAGCAAACAATAAAGATCAATAAAGGTCAATGAAGATCAAAGATCAACTGATCCTAAAGATCAAAGAAAATAATTCTGAAAACATCTAAAGTGAAATCCAAGTTCTCATCACTTTCAGAATTCTGCCAAAGTTTTGAATACAGCCACTGGGACCAAGTTTGGGTCTAGAAAGTGGTAACATCCAAACATTTTTGGTTAGGTACTCAAGTACAGGAGATTGATGGTGTGGATTGTGTTTCTGAAATACAAAGCTATTAACCTAAGACAGGATCTGTGCCTTTTGCCACAGCTGGTGGTGCTGCCAAGCAAGTATTTTCAAACCAAAAGCTACATCTGAGTGAAAGCAGTGACTGCCAGGAAGAGGCAGGACAGATCTGACTGTGCGTGTGCCTGAGCCTTCAAAGATGCCTTCACTGGAGTTTTCAGTCCAACCAGCTGCTTCATTGAGTGCTGCTACTTGAAAGCAATTCACATGAATTCAGTTTGAGAAGCACGCATTATCCCTGGTGCTAGGCAGAATAACACGTTCCTTACAGTCCTTGAGGACGTGGATCCAAGTGGAAATTGGCTCGGCATCCCCTCAGATCACATAATGAATTATGTTTTGAAACTGTTTTTAAAAACAAGCAAAACTACTCTGAGGGTGGGAGTACTTACAGTCTCATACTTTAATATATTAATTACATTCATTTGTCATCACTTGAACCTAAATACGCTTGGACATCACTAAACTTGCCAGAATCCCATTCCCCTCCCACAGCTGAATGTCCAGAAGTAATCTGCTTAAAGGAAAATGAAGTGAGAGACTTTTGGAGTCCCACAAGACCCCGGGGCTACAAAGGTGGAGAGGAGGAGAGACTGCAGTAGGACTTTGATGCATGAAACTGCTGCAGGGCTGCAGAAATAGTAGCAGTGTTAGAGCCTAGCACTAACACTAGTGATAACACTAGTGCTAGAGGCACTGTCAGTGCCTTCAGGAGAGCAGTGACAGGGTCAGTGCCTTAGGACCATCGGTGCTAAATTCTTGCCAGGCACCATGCACAAGACAGCAGGTCCTTGCCATGCAAAAACTGTTGCACAGAGCATTTACAAGAGATTCATTGTCAGCTTTTATTCAAATAATTTACCAGCAAACACACTGCCTGTGTCTATTCTTTCTCTGAGCCCAGCATTTTGAGAATGGTTACCACATGCTCTGCCTGCATGTATGTACATCTGTATTAGTTTCCTCGTCCCTACCATAACGTTGCAACCCAGCATGCTGCTAGGAGGACACTGCATAGGCTGATTTGGGTGAAGCTGGTTTGTTGCTGTCTCATTCCTAGTGATATTCTCCTCTCACCTTGCTTCCCACCACCCCCGGGAAGGATCCCAGGGCAAGTCCTTTCTCATGCCTCTGCTGTTAGTCCAGCAAACCTGCATTTCTCCATGAGTAAGGCTGACAGTGTAACACCAACCAAATTTTCTGAGCAATACTTAAAGCATTGGCACACAGATAGAGCTGGGAGGGCAAAATTCTTGCTCTTGCAGGTTTTTTGTAGGACTTCAGCAAGGCTTTGCAGAAAGAACAACTCTGATAACGACCTTTGAACACTGATGTCTTTTCTTCTGTGTATTCCATTCTGCATTTATTGTACACAGTCAGCTGAATGTGCTATAAGTACATGAGCCCCAGGCTTACAGAGAAACACCTTCCCAGCTCTTCTGTCCCTGTCCCTCTTTGTTCAGTCAAGTATCCAGCAAAAAGTGTCCCATAAATAGGTCTGCTCATCATCATGTCGCTCAGCTCTTATTTTACTTGTGCCATATTCATATTGCATATGTATCATCTTAATTGTTTCATAATGTTGTAAAAATTGGCCAGTATAATCAGCAATGCTGGATTGCATTACGCCAAGTCTTTTTTGAAATGTACTGAAATATTAGTTCCATATGATAAAATCCATAAAATACAATCTAGATGCCAATGAGATTAGGAAAATGGGCTCTTTTCCACTTACCTAAATACTGGAAAGATACACAAGTTATTAGCTTTATAACAAACTAATGATCCCTTGAGACTCCGGTGAAGGATTTAGGAAGTGGGTAAAAATGAATAAGTAGTACGTAAAGAGACACAGCCTCACCTCCCACCCTCATACACTCTTCATTACACACACAGACTCTCCGAAGAGCACTGAAACATTCTTAGGTCTAGGCACAAAAAGACCCCGTGACATGCACCAGGTGCTTTAACACCAGAGATATTTATCACAGCCCATTCAAATTCTGCGCTGGCATCTCCAGACCTGAGTGCTCCCAGTTTCAGGAGCTGCTCAGATACGCAGTTCAGATGTAAAATTTCAAGTATTCATGGAGGAGAGACATTGGAAGTGATGTGTAGGGGAAAGGTGGCAAGAAAAAATAACTTATTCCTAAGGCATCTGATCCTGATGAGATAAAATGTACCTGGTCAAAACAGGGCTAAAAGACGCAGGTATTGTATAACACTCATATTGCTCCTGATCGTCCCACAGGGATGGGGGAAGAACAGGTTCACGCTTCCCACACATGCAGACCAAGCAGTAGCTTTTGCTGGAAGCATTTAAAAGCATATGGGATGCAGTGGCAAGGTGCCCTGGTCATTTATACATTCCTGCACCTCACGGTGTGGAAAATGAACCCTACCAGCCAGAGTTCTTCATTTTCCCCCATCCTGGGCAAGCACTCATCCAGCCAATACATGGGAACACAGCAAGGTTCATAACAGAGGACTTTCTTTATGAATTATGATTACTGAATATTTCAGCTCTGGAATCCAAGGATCTTTCTTCATATCCTCTCTAAAAGTTGTCAAAACCTGTATTTCTCTAAAAGTTGTCTAAGCTGGCTTGGTCAGCTGAATTACACTGTTGGTTTTATTGGAAAAAAAGAAGTGAGATATTAATAGGTTTGGGTTTATAAATACAAAATAGTACAATCCACTTCCTCCTAGTGAAACAGAGAGACTTTGAGAAAATTCAGCTGGTGGACAAAAGTTTTAAAATGGAAGGCAGAGGAAAAGTTTGCCTATTTGCAAGAGAATTTTGTTAAGAAACATGTATATTTCAGGAAACGTTAAAAAAAAAGAATGAAGGTTTTTCACTTCATTCAAAATAGATGATGCAGAAGAGAAATCAATTCCAGCCCCATCTCTCCAAGCCTTCTTGGCTCTCCCGCAATGACAGGAGTAAAAAGCTATTTTTGTCCTCAGTCTGCAGAAATGACTCAGTGCATTCAAGGAATAGCTCTGATGAGGAAGCCTAGGGAAATTTGACATGGTTACCTCTTAGACTAGAACTGACCATTATTAGGAAGTCACTATTATTCTGATACTGAAAAAAAAATGAGATTGTAAATCCAATTTGAAAGAAAATTCAATTAAGAGGAGCTAAATGCCACATTTTCATTTATTTTTTCCACTTCAGGCCATTAAGACCAAACGGTGCAGTGTAAGTGTTGTACCTTCAAGGCATTCTCAGGTTCTAGAATACATTCAGGACTAACATCAATGTTGACCCTTAGGATGATTCTTAAAGAATTATAAATCCACATCAAATAGATTTCAAGTCATTCCATTTTAGCTAATAGCATTTTCTTTTAGATGAGAAATATAATTAGTGTTGCTAGTCCAGCTGTGTTCTCAGAATAGAATATGAGCTGCATATAGATAATTCCATGAAAACACTACTGGAAATTCAAATTCTTATCTAATCTTTACGTCTGGCAACCTATACTACATTACTGATTGTTGGTACCAGTGAAGCATAGTATAGCTTTTACTTCCAAAGGAAATTAAGCCAAGAAAAAGAGTGCCATTTAGTTCAGAGGGAAGATGTTCATACATTTTTATACTTTAAATGACTCCATTTGAGAGCTTGGAAAATTAAAAGGGCACTCAGCCAAAAATAGTTCAATGTAATTCTACTGAATGCAGGCTAAATAAGGATCAGCCTTATCTAACTTCTCAGAGGTACATTAACCAGAGACACTGTATAAAGTTCCAAAACTATCATATGCCTAAAAGGGATTAGGGGATAACTAAAGTGAAGAAAACCAATTTATTCATAATGTGAAACAACAGGTCATAGAAACTAGTGCGAGATAGTTCCAAGAGAGAGAGCAAGAGCAAAACAAGAGTGGAGTCCATTTGTTTAAAGAGGGATGAAATAGCTTTATGTTGAATCACTGGACAAAACGCCCTGGTTTAAACTGAAACTATTTCCAGGTGCACAATGTAAGTAGGGAAAGGAAATTTTGATAATCTGCTTTTAGTAAGGGACAGGGAAAAAAAATAGAAGAGAGAAAAAAAAGAAAAAAAAAAAAGAAAAGAGAAAAAAAAAAGAGGACTCTATTCTGTTCCCTTACAACTAATAACCCACCAAGAGGGGGAGCCAAACATCGCATGTTCATGTGGTTGGTGTCTCCCCCACCAGAGCAAAACTGGCGAGCTTGGTTGCGAGTGGTGCCCACTGGGTCGCCCTCCCACCTGCCACTGGTGCCTCCAAGTTGCCCTCCCTCCTCTTACCTGGGATCTCACCCCCTGTAGGATCTGCTTGCTTGCCATCGCTTATCGTAGGTTTCATAACTTGAAGGAGCTTTTATTAGAGGTTCTCTTTCTGGATAGAAGACAGCAAGATTTTTGTTGAGCTGCGTAAAATTCAGATTTTGCATGCACAGAATTTTGCAAGAAAAATAACAATTTCTTTAATGTTTTCATTTAAGGTTGAATTTCTACGTGAAGAAAATGGCTAGTTTTATATTGACAATGACAGCCTGGCACTATTTTTATATTTTCTTTGTGAAAGTCATTTCTGTTCCAAAAAGAGAATGATTTCACTTGCTTGGGCTTTTAAACTGACCCATCTCCACATGAGAAAATGATCTGGTTTAACTCATAAAGGAATAATTAGGGAGCCTTTTGCTGAGTTCCAGCAAAATAGGGAAGCAAGGGAAGTGTGATAAGCATCACATTTCCTAACGGACCTTTCTTTGTGAAAGGTCAGATATCAAACAGTAAAGGGATACTCTGTTGGCAAAAATGTTTATTTTATAGACAAAAAGGGGTCAAAATGAAGATTTAGAAACATTTCTATGAGGCATTATCGTGAAGAAGATGGCCCCCAACTATTGAAGATGATTTATTTAGAAATGGTGAGAAGTCACTGGGATTATCTTTTCAACCATGTCCACAGTGTACCCCATTCCTGTAGCAATGTGTGTGAAGTGGTCACAAAATATCTAACATATTGGCACTGCAAGCTCAAAAAAATTGAATAGTCTATACATTTTTCTTTTAAAAATACAAAGATTGACAAATATTTAAAATACAAAGATCGAAGTATAGCAAGAATTGCACATGCAGCAGAGATTTTATTTAGAAAAAAAATAAAATAAAAGCAGAAGCACCTTTAGTGTTTAGTCTGATCTATGCATGCATGTCTGAGGATTTCAATGTATTGTTCCAAAAAGCAACAAGAGCCTGGATAGATAAAGGTATATTTCTCTATAAGATGCCTTTATTTAAAACTTCAAGGGTAGAAAACCCCACTATGTACCCAGTTAAATGCTAGTAATTCCCTAATAAATAAAAAAATAAAAATAAAAGTCACTTTTCAATGGCTGTGTATCTCGATTCAGTTTCCAATGCATGGATTTTTAATAAGAAAAATCAAATCTCTACTTGACAGTTACAAACCAAGGTTTGGTTTAGTCATGCCATGGTCCCATTTGATCTTCCATAGCTCATATGAAGTCTTTTACCTGATCCCTTTTTCTTTTTCACTCTGTCAGTGCTCTTGGATGCTATTTAACATCAGGTAACATGAAGTACAAACCATAAGGGGAAAGGAGTCTTTTTCCTTTGAATGCATGTGAGAGGTGGACTTCTGAAGAGAACAGGAGATTTGCCACTGATTTCAGTGAGGCAGGTTTTAAACCAAATGTTGTTTATACATGAGCAAAAGAGATCAAGGCTGGGCTCCAAAGGAGAGCTCTATGAATCAGGCCAGGCACCCATTTATTGGGATCAAATGGTTACTACATTTTGCCAACCAAAGCAAGTGCTGGAAAGATGCATTCCCTATACAAAGCTTCATCGCTCTTTGTTAACAGGATACAACAAGTTACTGCAGTGAAGAAATAACTTAAACTTTTGGTGACTCCAAGTCCAACAGAAAGCCAGTGAAGTAAGTGTGAAAGCAACTGCAACCCTCTAGGACTATGGTGCTATGATACACCCAGAAGGCTTAAGAAAGCTTGGGTTTTTGATGCCAGTGTGATACAATCAGTCTTTGCTTTCTAATAAATCATCAAAACACAAGGTAGGTAGAGCTGCCAGGGTTCTTATGGTGCTTCAATGCCTGAAAGGAAGTGTTCACAGGGCTATCACAAAAGCAACACCTTAGTTAGATGGAGGAATGTATTAGGAGGAAGTTGCTTACCTTGCAACAGTGACAACGAGGAATACTAAATTTGCAGTGACCCAAGATTTTTCTAATCCCAGTCTACGTCTTCTTGGCTCTTACAGGCAAACTGTTTAACCTTGGGGTCACTGCAACATCCTCCATGTGTTTTATTAGATCATGAAGCCTAAGGGCTCCATTAAATCACCACTTTGGTCTATCTATTCAACTCTTAAATACTTTGTTTCAGAAGTCATTTTGTCAAAAATGAGTTGAAATAAATTTCTACAGAAATGTTTTCTGATTCTTTTCTAATCCAAAGGGACATAAACTGGGTTGGGTGAATACTGCCTGTTTGGCCTAGAGAGCCATATAGGCAATTAAGGAGAAGAGGAAAGGAGCAGAAATCATGGAGCCAGCTCCTGCCAAACCAAAGTGAAGCACACAGCAGGGAGAAGGACAGAAGTTGGCAAAGCTAATTGAAAAGAAAAAGCAGTCATCTGAGATTAACTTTAAATGGTTCCCTTGACTTAAAAGGGAAAGATCTGTATCTTTTTGAAACTGCAAGACCTGGTTTTAAAATCTTTTTTAACTTTGTTTTAGAGGTGACATTTCCAGTAGAAAATATTGTTCTAAATCCAAATGTTTCATTTCACAAATATCACAACCAAATAAAACATTGTGACATTCTTAAAACATGTCTCCCCTTATCCAACAGGAACTAATCATGAAATTCAACCCAAATTCACAAATAGCTGAGAGCTTTCCTAATTTACTCTTCAGCAAATAATTGCTTTGTTTTAACCCCAAATATTCTAATGCTATGTAACAGGGAAGAAGGGGCCAATTTTTCCTCCTCCCTGCTCCGCAGAGAGAAAGCGAATGCCAATGAATAACCTGCTTTTGCTGTTCCAGGGCCTGTGAATTGAAGTCTTTTCTCACTCTGTATAAATAGGCTTTGACCCCTCCTGGGAGGCTGGACTTTGCAGGGGTTCATTAGTTTATTGGTTGTGACCATACTTCTGGCTGATTAGGATTTGGATGCAGCTCTCTATCACCACTCACCACTCACGAGATACATCATTTACAGTTCAGATGAAAGACAAGCCAAGAATATTCCTTCCTGGCACTCCTGCATTTACACAGGGTTTACTTTCAGGGGAATAAAACTCCCTCCTCCTTCAGTGTCAGATCTCATATGGAGCAGCTGCCTTGGCAGAAACACTCAGCCTCCCAGGCGGCAGAGCAGCAGAGCAGTTGGAGATTCCAGGCCAGGAAGAGAAGGGAACATGAACCAAGGCGATGTAGGATCATCGTGTCATGGGATGAAGAAGACCTGCTAGGCCATCAAACCCAGAGCTTCACAAGGGTGAGCCACAGTTGCCTGCAGAGAGGACTCCAGAAGGTCTTCCCTGAGGCTTATTTGTCTCTATAGCCCTCATCTCCACATAGTCAGAGGAACAGCTGGTTGAAGAGAGGCCAAATTTGGGGTGAAATCTGGATGGAGGCTAAGCCAGTTCAATGCATGCTGTTGTCTGGCTTTCTTCAACACATTTATTGAGTTAGCTTGGACTCCCTTTTGGTTATATTACACTGGTACAGGCCATGGCCAAACATAACCTATTCCAGCTCCAGGTGTTGTGGGGAAGATGTTGCCTTCCCAGGGTGTCCCTCATCAATCACCAGCTGGTGGCTGCTGCCCCCATGCTTTGATGGTGGGCAAGTTGGTTTGAAAACTGAGGAAAACTGATACTCCAGCAGGCTCTGTGCAAGACAACCTGCCCGTTTGTCAACTAGCCAGCACAGGCAGTCTTCTCTGAGGAGCAGTGAGGAACACCTGAAGAGCAGCAGAGCCTCCAGCCAACAGCTGTCTGCTGAGGGGACATCTGCTCATGACCTCAGAGGTGCATGGCCAGGTGTGATCCAGCAGGGAGCTGAGGAAGAATCACACCTCTCCTCTTCCTCCCCACCAGCCTTGTTCTGCTTGGCTCCCTCACTGCAGAGGGAGGTCATTCCCTGCACAGTGCCCAGCATCCCTGTCTGTGGGCACCACAGGCCTGGACAGCACCCTGTTGTATCTCCAGCAGTTCCTAAGGACAAGCCAAAGCTGTATCAAGAAGCTCATTCCAGAAGAAGCTATACTCCTCACAAATTTTGTATCTTTCTGCAGAGATCCCAGGAACTCATGGTGTTCTTGCCTGGAGCAGGAGTAGTACTAGATGGGATTTCCAACTTGAATCTCCCCTAAGACGGAGTCAAAACATGTCGTTTCCTTGGGTCCTGTCGCTGTCCCCAGAGAGCAGAGCTCAGCGCCTGCCCCTCTGCTCCCCTCCTGAGGGAGCTGCAGGCCGCCATGAGGCCTCCCATCAGCCTGCTCTGCTCGGGGCTGAGCAAACCAAGGGACCTCAGCTGCTCCTTGCATGTCTTGCGCTCTAAACCCCTCACCACCTTTGCAGCCATCCTTTGGCCACTCTCTAATAGTTTTAATTCCTTCTTATATTGTGGTGCCCCAAACTGCACACAGTGCCTGAGGTGAGGCCGCACAGCATGGAGCAGAGTAGGACAATCCCTTTCCTTGACCAGCTGGTGATGCTGGGCCTGAGGCACCCCTGGTTGACCCTCCTGGCTGCCAGGGCACACTGGTGACTTTGGTTCCACTTGCTGTCAACCAGAACCACCAGATCCCTTTTCACAGGGCTGCTCTCCAGCCTCTCAGCCCTCACCTGTATATCCAGACAGAGTTGTCCTGTCTCAGGTGCAGAATCCAGCACTTGGTCTCTCTTTCACAGGCTTTCTCTCATGTTTTTTGTGTCACAGGATAACCCACACTGATGCTGAAGTGAAGAGGATTTTGACAAGTAGATTGCAAGCTATGCTTGTGAAAGTGTGGTGTCATGTGTCTGTTCATGACTTCAGTTCACACCCTCTGTAACAAACATAGCAAATAAATCCTGGGCTTTCGGGTGAACTGAGGCATGCCTTCCCTTTAAACTGGCAAACAGATCAGGTACCAGCACAGCAAAAATTGCCTCTTGAGTCTTCAGTCACATCTTGGTGAAGTGCTTTGGGATCTGACAGGCTCAGATCTGAGGCACTCCTCTGCCTCCGCATCAGTGCTGAGCTCCTCATCATCTGGACTGTTCAGGGGTTTTATGGAGCAGTTAAAAATCTTCAGTGACCAAAGGCTAATAGAGAAGGGAAAGTGGAAAATTTGATGTGATGGATTGGCAGAATCTAAAAGCTATCTGTCTTTCTGTATTCTGGAGGGTGTAGAGGATTGGGATATTTTTAGTGGAGTCAAAGTCTGAAAGCTAGAGGCCTAGCACCTTCAAAAGGGAAAAAAAAACAAGCAAGCAAGCAAACAAACAATAAAAAAACACCTCTCGGTCTTCCTTGTCTGTGAATTTCCATGACTATACAGTCATAGTACTATTCTATTACAATACTTTCACTCTGAGTTTTCAAGAGTTAAACTCCATTTTGACAAGATGCTAGGCACCTCCACTCCCTCCATGGTTGATCTTAGTGTGGATACTTTGAGTCTCAAGTTAGTGCACTATGTTTGCCAGATCAGCACTTGTCAGAGATCTTTCTTCTCGATTCAGTATGAGTCCCCTTTACAAAACCTTTCAGGTTTCATGATCATTCCACCTCAGTGCTGGTTTATTTCTCATAGTTCTTTAAACGGTAAAACTTAAAACCAGAATTGGTTGGGGGAAAGGCATATTAATATCATTGGCCTATTGCTATTTCATTTTCCTCACCAGATGCTTCAAAATGAAGGCTACGTGAGTTTTGAGTACCAGTGATGGCTTCCTATGGCTTGCATGTTTGTTACACTCATTACAGAGAGTTTTTAAACACATTTATAAAATTAGAGGTTGGGGTCAGGCCTTGGATATGTGTGTCTCTAAATTCCATCTAGAGGATCTTCAGCCAGGTCATGTTAAAATCTGCTATACATCCAGTCACACACACACTGAATGGTAATGTTTAGGTCTGATCATGAACTGCAAAGGAGGTGGCTGGCAGTGCAGAAGTCTGAATGTCAGCCTGAAAGAGATTGGCATGAAGTTCTTGTGTCTCTGTAGCTGTAAACCCCCTAAAAATACATGTCAGATGGGTAAAGGCAAAAGCAACAGATCAAAATTCATCACAAAATGGTTGCTGGTGGTCCCTGTGGTCCCTGCCTACATGAGGCTGAAAATGGCTTTCAGCAGGGGTTTATTTTCTTAATGCTATGAGGGCTACAGCTGAAAGCCACTATATTCAATGTTAACATTGAGGCTAGAGACTTCATATTGTAGTGATTAGTAGCAGGAACTTCAGAGACGGTAGCGTGCAAACTAGCGGGAACATGTAGATTGGGTGTAAGGAGACTGCAAGAATTGCAGGTCAGCTTTAAGTAATGGATTTTCTTTTTTAAATTTATTTATATATTTTAATGCATTTCTACTCTGGTTAGTTTCTGAAATACAAACAAAATCTCACGGGATTTAGGATCTCTCCTTCCTTGGCTTTTGGCTCACAGGAGTCTTTTGCCCTCCTTGACTGGTCTAAATTGGATTATATACAATATATAATCCAAAGTAGGAAGCAATGTCAACCACATTGATGCTTTGGTTTTGCTTGTTTAAAAGTTGCATTTGCATTCTCAGGGTTCAGTTTACACTCCTCTCTCACGCAAGTCCCCCCTTGTCTCCAGGGAACTGTGTCCAAGCAAGGATGACACACATGAGAAAGCTTGTAGGACTGGGCCTTTAGTTGCTTAGATTTCTTTAGAAAAGCAGACAAAAATCCTAAATATTTAGCAGAAAAATATTTTTTTCTTTTGTAAAAGAAAAATATACCAAAAAAAACATATCACTTAAAGTAAATTTCAGTGTTCATTTTTTATGGCAGAGCCAAACCCCAAGGAATCTGCAGATAAAGGAGAAACAGACATGCATAGGACCAGGCTTAGATGTCAATCCTCATACTACTATTTCACATCTTGAATAAAAATTGTTGTTATCCAAACTGTTTTCTTATGAAGGCAACAATGGTACTCTGGCATGATACCATGCCTATAAATTTCCCTAGAAATTGATGCAGATTTTGGAATTTCTAAATTTCTAATAATAGATGCAACATATAACACAGATTCAGGTGAGATATTTTTAGGGACAGTAGTGATTGGCATTGCTCCATTTATCCCCATGGGATATTTTTTCAAGTGTTTTGGGGCCTCATGCAAGGAAAGAAAATGCATATTTTAATAGGATGGCGAGCCAAACCACTCTGAACACCCTTGCTCAGTTGCTCCATAGCACTAAAGATGCCTGAAGCTCGTATGTGCATTACTTGGAAAACATCAGGCTCTCTTGGTGTCAAATCCTCCATTCGTGTGAGAGCCCAGGGCTGCCCTGTTAGCCAGATTTGAGCAGATCATATGTAAATACCACCCCCAGGTACTCGGATGGCTCAAGTTACTTGACCATCTCCTAATGCACATTGACTGGAACAAAATTCTCTGAAGGTAGGATTCCCACTTTAAGCAAAGGAAGAGGAGCAGCAGCTCTGTAAGACACCATCTGAGTGAGCAGGGATGTGTGGAAGTGTGAAGGTGGGTTAGTGAGAACAAGACATGTCCCAGAATGTGGGAACTGGAGGTAGACACACACACTGGAGCTTTGGGGCCATGGTCCCAGATCTACCAGGGACATGATGGACGTGAGAAGGAATGTGACTCCATAAGTGCCTTACCGTTAGGGCATTTTCTGCAAAAATGGGGCAAAGGCACGCTAGAGACCATGCCAAGGACTGTTTATATGAAACTAAACAAGGGCTGTACCTTGGTAATGGCATGGCCCACCTCCCTGTGCATTGACAGGGGGAAGGAACCCCTGCCAGCCCCTACAGAGAGGCTGTAACACCTTGTCACAGGAGCCCCAGGATGGCAGCTAGCTCCTCCTTACTGCCACATGAATGGGAGCAGTTTTGTAACACCTCAACCCCTCATGTTTCCTCTTGGCCAACTCCTAGCAGCTATTTGTTGAGCAGATTTTCAAGCTGCTCCCTAAGCTGTGATCCTGAACCGTACTGAGTAGCAGACAGCTGTAGGCAGAGCCTAGAGATGTAATAGGGGCTGCATTTCATTCTGTGATCCACCAGTATGATTTTTTTTGCAGAAAGAAGTCAGCAGCAGCATTACTTGGGCCTCTGCAAACTCAAACAGTTGATATAAATATAATATTTAAATATAATATTTAAATATCAGATCTCCTAAACTCATCAATACTGCATGTTAAGATATGTCACTGAATGGATAAATCATTAGATTTAATATTAACAGAGCTCTATGTCTTTCTGTTTGGATAAAAGATATGCTGAAAATCACCATGTTTGCATTGAAGATGTTAGGGCATAAGCGATCTGCCGTATAACTAACTCCATCCCACCACACCTGATTTCTACAGATATGAGTTTATGCAGATTTAAATCTTCATTTTAAAAAGCTTTGCCCAAACTGTACAATGCTTACCCCATTATCAGCTGTAGGAATTCTGTCGTAATGTATAACCACCATAGGCTGTGCATGCTTATGGGAAGCGTTCCCTGAAGGCATTGCTGGGAAATTAGTCACTCTCGTGGGCAATTGTTTTATAAGTACAAATGCCAAATGTGGGTCTTGGATTTTTCTAACAAATCTGGAAAATCACAAATCTTTGTCAAACTATGGTTTGTACTAAGTCTGAAGTGGTTTAATCAAGATTCCTTCATGGACTCAGCCACAAGCCCCTTCAGGCCCCTGTTCTGGAGCTGCAGTTGTGGTCAGCGAGACACTGAGTCTCCTTAGTATCAATTAAGCTGAAGTTGCCAGAGGCAGACATGCCCAGAGAAAGTGGGAGAGGAGAAAACTGGCTGGGCAAGGCTCTGTTGCTCTCAGAGATTCCCCAGCTACCTCAGGCAAGCAAACAAACAAGAACATCCCCACCCTCTATGGAAAGGAAATCAGATGGACATTCTTCAAAGTAACATGCACAGTTAATAAGTGACATAAAACTAGCCACAACAGGAATTTGACAAGGATGGCAATGTGTGGAAAAGCTTTACAAATGCCTTTTGGTGGTCAGTCTTGGAGTTGTGCACATTGACCCCAGCTCCTGAAAGTGCAATACTCTGCGCAGAAATACTGAAAGCCCTCATGGCTTCAGAGTGCCTGTTGGGAGGCAGCATCTTCCACAAATGCCTGAGCTCTGAAATCAGGGGTGGTATGAGAATGTCAGCTTTCACTTCGAGAAAAAACATAGCATCAGGATGACAGGAAAAGAATTCGAAAAGTGAACCACCGAAGCCTGCACACCAGAAAACTAAACCAAACAAACTTTATTTTATTTTATTTATTTTTATTTATTTATTTATTTAAATCAAACCAGTTTTGTGAACGTTTCAGTTATATGGCTTGGCAAAGCTGCAATACTGTTTACCCATGAGTATGCAGCTCCTGAGTTCAGCTGCAGCCTTCCAGATGAGGCTGTATCCCATGGCAAGCAGCAAAACCATGCTGGTGCTGAGGATGCTGTGTAAATCAGACAGAGCTACTGCAGCCAAATCTGCAAGAGCTCCCTGCAATGAGGAGGTGCACGGAGCTTGGCTTCATCCTGAAAAGCAAACACAAGTTCATTCTCAACTCTCATTCTTGAATTTCATCATCCTGTAAGACCTCCAAGGTATGCTAATTCCATTGGGACTCTCAATGTGTGGACACTTTGGTACGTGGCTCCCACGAGCAAGAAGGCTCTTGCCATAGTTTAAAAGATCCATTACCACTAATGGCCATAAGTGTTTGGAAAGATGAAGGGGACAGGAAGGGACCTCTGAAGCTGTTGTTTGAGCTTTCTTTTTGCACTGTACTGCAAAAAATAAAATAAAAATAAAGAAGATACAAAGTCTATCTATCCCTCTTCAAGGTCATTTACACAACTCCCCCATGTGAGCACTGCTATCAGCTCTTTGCCAGTTTACTCAGAACCTGCTGCATGGTGTTTTTTTTTAATTTGTCAGATTTTTGTTAGTTTGCTGTGTTACTACAGTGTTCTCCATGGCTTATACATCTGTATTCTTACATTCCACTCTTTTTTCAAGGTTTTTGTGATCTTCCTCTGCTCTTAATACAGCAGTGACATATATGCAAATGAGAGTGCCATGTGTTCTGTGTATCCTTACTGTATATACCCCAACCAACAGATGTTTTTAAACCACAGCATATAACGTGTATTCAATTCATGCAAGAGGACCCTGAAGTCATACATACTTTGTTTTGATTCAGAAGTTGCCTGTGTTTGAATAGGGTAATCGCTGTTTTGGAGAGATCTTCCAGCTACTAAATAGCTGGTATTACTGTGGGCAAGTAGGAAACGCCTTGATGACCATCTTAGAGTAGATGGCTAACAGTGACAGTGTTAAACTCATATCAATGGTACTGTAGCCCAAGTAGCCTCCTGTACACATGAGCAACTGTTAGTGTGAGTAACCTGCATTTGCAATGCCTTTCCAAAATAATGCTTTTTTTTTTTTTTTTTTGGTCCTGATGTTATTCAAGACATAATGAAATAAAGAAAGGCAAAGAGATCCTCCCTGGAAGGCTGAAGAAAGGAATATAGGCAATGAGAAAGGAAAAACAACTGCTGAATAAAGCAGAGGCATTGCCTACTTCAAAGAAAGAAATCAAAGAATTGTGAAAGGTGTCTGCAACAGAGAATTTATGTCCACTTTTTGTTTGTGGATGCTGTAGGCTTGCAGATGCCAACTCTGCATGGCCACTGAAGCATACATACTACAGCTGGTCCTGGAGGATACTCTGTACCTCTGCTTTGCTATGCATGGGTGTGTGTGCAGCCCATAAAGGGAGGGATAAGCCTGTCTGGGTTGCTGAGTGCAGAACTTCCCCTCCACCCCACCAAGGTATCACTTTGCTAACATCATCATGATTCAAGAACTTAGGATGCTTGGAAGTTAGTACAGAGAGGCATCCCTGAACAAAGTGTCCTGAATCATCCCAGGAAAGATCTATTGACTCTACATGTGGCTTGGGCATTAAAATCAGTGCTTATGTTACCAACAGGCATGAATTTGCTGTCAGAGTGAAGACGGTTCTCAGTGCTACCTTCAGACTCTTTATCAGCCCCTATGGGCTGCAGTGTCCCTGCTGTGGCATGATGTTAGTGCAGGGGCAGTATATATACTGATATGCTGATATTTATGTGTGCAGGGCAAATTAATGCTTAAAAAACAACCTGGATTCTAACATTTCCTAACTTTCAGATACTTGACATTACAGTTTTAATACTTCTAAAATATTTTATGTGCAGTACAGATACTGCAAAGACACAGCTTTTATCCACATGGCTGTGCAGTGTTCCAGAAAGGATACAGATTTCAAAAAATGTCAAAATGAACAGAGGAAACATCAGAGGTTAATTTGATGGAAGATTCTGTTTCAGGGCAGCATGAATTCTGGTCTAGCTGAATTAATAGCCATTTTGTCTTTCTTGGGTTGCTTTGACCTGGTAACTTATTCTATAAGAGTTTGTTATTCTATAAACCTTTGTTCATCATTGTCTTTGAAATTTTATTTCTTCACTTCTAATTGAATTCAGTTTTACTGCTGTAAGAAAAAAAACCCTCAACACTTAGCACCAGTCAAAGAGAATTCATTTTCCAGTAACTCAGAACACTCTCTTTGAAGGTAAGCTCACTTTGCCAAATCTTTGAAGTTTGCCATATGTACCAATCCTGCTGCCAAATGCAGTGATGTGATTACAGACGCACAGCTTTTGGCAAATTTTCACTAAGACTTTGTCTTGATCAGAGATGTCTAAAGCTCGCCAGAAGTGTACAGAAACACGTAGACTGCTAATGGGTTGAGTTCCTAATAGGAGGACTGGGAATTATCTGAGAATACATATTTCCAAAGGATGAAAAAGCTTGCTTTTCATTTAGCCTTAAATAGAAGAAGGCAAATCCAGCAGACCATGCTGATCCAGCACAACTGGATTCTCACATCTCTTCCTAAAGATGGTCCTTCAGCATCCTTCTGCTCCTAGTTAGGGCACAGATGCTCCCACAGGTAGCTGTAATGGGGACTTAGTGTCAGGAATAACTGCTCACTGAATTCCCTTTTCACCTACAAGTCTCTGTACAGAAATATCCATGCCTGCTGTTCACGTAATGGCTAAGATACTGGCTACTGAAATATATTGTCTGTGGGTTTGGCTAATTTTGAGATAGAATTTACTAATTAACCAAAACCTACTTGGATAAAATCCAACTGGTCAGATGCCTTGAAGATTCTGCAGAGCAAAGGATAGGTGTGATGCTTTGGGAAGACCCAAAAACTTTTCTCTCCAGTGAAAAACAAGAGCTCTTATCTAGCCCTGGGCCATCTGGGTCTCTGAGCCTCAGTACTGGGGAGTCCTGGTGTCTTCTGGTAAATTCCTGCTTGTGCCAGGTCATAAAAATTTGAAACTTGAGTTTGGGTGATTTCAGGATGAAAAATGTGGCTGCAATCTCCCCTGCCTCAGTGTCCCCTCCTGTAAATGATGCTGACAACACTTAGTAGGAGTTAGGCTGCTCAGCACGCCCAGTGCTGGTTGGATCTGCTGAGATCTTTACACAGGTGGTTAATCGTTTCATAAAACATCACACTTCAACAATTAAGTTAATGAAAGAAGCAATTAATTAGTAATTTCCAATAAACTGCATGGGGGGAAAGGGTGTACATTTTGGCATTATTGTACAGATAACATGTGTGAAAGTAAGGAAACTGCTAGACTCTCTGCCCATGGTAAGTAGTGAGTTCTGGCCTTATATTTCTAGTGACAGGTCCTGTCCAGCATAAACATTTCTCCTCACAGGCTGGCTTCTCCTCCTCCTCTCTTAATTTCTTAATTCCCTGAGGAAGAACAGTGAAATTTTCTGCCATGAGTTTTGCCACCTCTCCTTGGCAGCCTCCCCTCCTGCCTGGCAAGAAACCAAACACAAGTTCTGCTACCTGAGAGTCCCTGCAAGGGTGAGCAACAGCCGTGGGCAGCAGGTCACCCAAAGTGGCCAGCACACGTGCCAGATGGATGAGGCACAGATTGAGTCATGGGTCTTGGGAAGAGGATTATTTCTCCAAAACAGGCATGTGTCAGCAGTGTTCAAGAAAACTGAGCTCCTTTCCAACCTGCTTACCTTGGAGCTGACAGTCATGTTATTTTCTAGGGCAGGAATATGGGAATCTCGCCTTACAGCTGCAAAAGCCAGGCAAAAGAGTGAGCTCTGTAGGAAAAGCAGGTGACCGTGCAGAGCTGGTCCAGCAACAGACCATGGTGGCTCTGCTGGTAGCCCTGCTGAGCCACCAGCAACAGCAAGGGCTGGCTCTGGTGGGAATCATCACCAGTTTGGTGTATGTTGGTGTCTCTCTCCACACCCTAAAGGGGTAAAGGAGAGGCAGAGGATCAGTCAGGACACAGGAAAATATTGCTTCTACTGTGTTGGATGGCTGTGTTTATCCAGCTAATGGCCATACACTTCTGATTCTACACAGCTAATGGTGATCTCCAGCAGCACAGTCCTGGGCTCGCCCTCCTCATCTGTTGGACATCTGAAGTCAGCATAAGGGGTCCACTAAACTCTCTTCTAGTGATACAATTAATTTCTCTGAATTCTGCTTCAAGTCCCATTCTGAGTGTCTGTATGCTTTAAAAGAGGTATCTCCCCTTAAAAAAGGGAGCTGGCTTGGCTGCAAAATCCAGCCCGGAAAGTTTCCAGTCAGTGATCTCCATGTCCACATTCTCCTGGAACAGGCATCACTCCCGTGTGCTTCCTAAGGAAGCGTCAGGAGATGCTTCACTTTGCGGGAAATGCAAGGGTCTGCTTCCTCAGGCTGCTTGAACTGAGGGACTGAGCACCAAGTGCATCTTCTGACCCAGCAGCATCCAGATGTGCAACCTGGCCAGATGTGTCACTGCTCCCTTCTGCCCACATGCCTCATTTCATTTCTGCATCCTGAGGCTGGGGCACATCCAGGTCATGCACTGGTGCTGGGATGAGACAGAGCCAGGAACTGCCTGGTCCATCAGTTTAGACATGGCCTAATTTATCAACATTTGGTATGCTACACAGCTTTCTAAGAAAAATATCACTATTAATTAGAAGGTTTATCTTTAAATCAACCAGAAGTTCAGTTAGGTAGTGCTAATGGCTGGAAGCTGATATCCTCCACTGGTCACTCTTTGTCTTTGAGACCTCAGGCTTGCACAAGAGGCAGGAGTTTTCCCAGACATAGTTTAGAGCTAAAAAGACAGAGAACAGTTCTTCCATTGCAAGCCTTATTTAGGCATTTACATGTGGATTTTTGAATTGTTTTCATTTCTTCTTCTATAACATTGGTAAGACATAGTTCCCAGTGCTTGCTATGGTGAAAGCAGACTGTCAATAGCTTGACACAGCACCCAAGATCATTTTTAACCATCTGACACTGTGACACTCAGTGGTTCAAATTGTTCAGCAGGATTCAGCATTATGTAGCAATAGGCTCTAAAGTTTTGAGTCCTACTGGGAAAATTCAACAGAGCAGATTATTTCAATGCCAAATCTTCATATCAGACTGTGAGGAAAGACAGGATGGGAAGATGAGAAAAACAGATACCCTGATCCAACCTAGGTTAGCTTGCCCCAGTCCATGCTGTATCGCAGACCCCATCCAAAAACTGGGAAGTAGTTGAAGACCTCAATTTTTCAGCCATTCCTGTTCCCCTTTTTTTCCTCTCTGACCTCCTACCCAGGTGAAAGCCAGACCAGGAGGGGTAGGAGTGTTGGAGGCAATCCTTTGCAGGATCTCTGGGACGTTTCTGGGCTACCCAATCTTTGCAAAGTGGTCATGGGGCAGATCAGAGCCTGCACTCCCACAGGACTCATTATAACCCATACTCCAGCCTGGACTGTTGTTTAACTCAGTGTCTAACAGCAAGGTGGAGATACTAAAATGAAACCTGAAGAGCAGTACAGCAAAAACTGGTTCCCAGCACACATTTCCAAACTCTTTTTTCAGTCAGCTGATCCTTAAAAAATGCTGTGTTTGCCTTTCTGCACATCCAGTCATTTAAAATATTATAATAGGAGATACTTTTGGATTACAGCTCCTTTTGGAATCAAATCAAACCTCTTTGCTATTTAAAAATAAATGCCAAAGTGTTTCAAAGACATTTATAATATTATGTCCAGTGGAGATGTACTACACTTTTCAAGATGCCTAGTTTGTACTGACAACAGTTTGAATATATTTATGTTGTCCCATCAAAAACTCAGTAGTTTCGACTTTCAAGAGGATGTTTTTTAAACATCTTGGGTAAATGGAGAATTTGACTTTCTGCCCAGGACACCCTGAGAGCTACTCCTTACAAAAAAGGAGGGAAAAAAAGCAACTAATAGGATAATAAATCCCAACATTTTTCTCTAAACAAGAGTTGTTTTAGTTAAACTAGTGTTCGCTTCATTTATAATAGCGCCCTATGTTTCTTTAGGCTATTGTATTTAATAAAAAACTTTGGACTCATCCATCATTATGCACACTTTACTGATTTCACTTTAAACATCACTGGCTAAAACTTCCATTTATCAAGCCTGTTTTGCCTAGCAGTTGTGGACTAATTTATTTTCACTTTGAAAGATTTGGTATCTCTGCATTACAGTGAACACAGTGTTTGTCAGAGGCTCACAATGTAGGGAATGAGCCCTGGTGAAATCAGTGTGCCCATCCCCTGCATGCCAACACAAATTGCTGCCCCCTAGGAGGACCAGATGTCTCCTGAGCTGAAGTTGAAGGAGGGAGCCTGGGTGGGTGCTGTGTTGGAGGACTGATGCTGCTTTGCACTGCACCATGCACAGGCAGGGCACAGAGGAGACAGTAATGTACAGGGAGAGATGGAGGAGACTCACATCTGGCATCCAAGGGCTGTAAGGAACAAACATCAAGCACAGGTAGGTATCAGGGTCAGCAAACAATAAGGAATTTTGCCAAGCACAAAGATCTTTTGGGCTTCTGCTAGCCTGAAAGATGCCCTGATTTTCCCCTATGCCCTTGTGGGCTCATCCTTCTCTTCTGTCTCTACAACATGGTTTCTACAGCAGCAGATAACATAAACTCCAGTGAGAAAACACATAAAAGAAAAAAACTTCAGAAAGCTTCCTCTGGGTTTGTTCCATCAAGAGCAGGACATGGGCCAGAAAGAAATCCCTGCTTTTGGCAGCCCAGAACAGAGCCCCATGCTCCCTTCTCCTCACCATGCTGAGCAGAGACCAAAACCAGGGCTGCAGTGGGGTGGAAGTAGGGACAGGAAAGGGGAGTAAACTACCACTGCAAGAGAATAAGGAGCTGATTTGCTTTTCCCCAGTACATGTCAGGAGGTAGTTATGATTATCCTAAGAAAAGCCTGGCCAATCTTGTAGTGCAGATGTTTTCTCCCAGCTCTTGGAGCGGGGACTTCTCTGCATTGCCCCTGGCTCTGTCAGTGCCCCCACCAAGACCTTGGGCACGTCATTCAATCTTGTTGTTCTCCCATCCATATAACAGCCCCTCTAACATGAATGTCATCCTCAGACCTGTCCCGTGGACCAGTGGTATAGTGTTTGGAGAACATGCCAGAGGTGGAAGGTACTCTGTGCAGTCCAGGTACTGCTGGGTGTCCTTCTTCACTGTCATCTTTCAAGAAAGTCAGAACAACAGAGCACCTACCCCCAGATACCCATTTGTTTGTTTGTTTGTTTTCTACAATATTTTTTTTTTCTACATTTGGTGCATGTCTGAGGACAAAGACTTTTTTTTTTTTTTTTTTTTTTTTTTTGTGCTAGCATGAGAGAGGTGAAGAAAAGAGGGGCAATGGAGAAGAAGGTTGGTGTCTCCTTGCTCCAATGCTTTAGGGTTCTGGACCTTTTTTTACTAGTTTTGGCTGCTCTCTGATGCAGGGAGGGAACAGGCAACAAACAGACAAACAAATCAAACAAATGTCTGTCTTCAGAGGGTGATGACCATGGCAATTATATTTTCTGCCTAATATTTTTCCAGGAAGCTTTGTCCATGGAGGAAGAAAGGCACACAGCATCTGCTGGATTTGAACAAGAAGGGAGATACTGGTAGCTTGTTATGCACCCTCTGGTTAGCAGATTCTCATGGGCAGATGCACAGGGCTGCAATCAGTGGCTATGGAAAAAAAATAAAAAAATAAAAAGTAAAACCTTATTCTGAGGAGAAGAACCCTTTGGCTCTTCCCAGTCAGCAGCTAGGATATGCACAGAAATATGAAGACCTCCATCTCCAGCACAGGAGTAAATCCAGTATTTAGTAATTGGTGTTATGCCAAATATCCCTATTAGTGTGTAATCCTTCTTTTTTTTTTTACTTTCTTTTTTTTTTTTTTTTCCCCCAAATACCATTAATATTGTAGCCTTGTGCCAATGACATCAAGAGGTTAAAGATGCGTAGAATTAGAAGGAGAAGATTTAACTGCTTTGGTTTACAATACGAAGTGTTAATACATAACTATTGGTTTAACTTAGGCAAGTTTCCTGGAGAATCACTTTCTTTTTTGCTCAGTGACAAAAAGAAAAAGGTAAATAGGGTTGTGTGACGTCTCCCTCTCTCTTTTCTTCCCTTATTGTTTAGCTCTCTAACAAGTCTCTGTCTCTTTCTAATAACTAAATAGCCACTATCCTTTAAAGTCTCTCTACTTTTGTTTTTGTTACTTGTTTCAGCCAAGTCAGCCATCTGGCAGAAGAAGGGGTGACCAGAAGTGAATGTGAAATCCTACACCCTTGGTTTAGTTGCATTCTTATACTTCAGCATTATTTCCCATTACTTTCCTTCTCTGCGTCCCAACATTTGGTTTGGACTCCCCACCCAGGCTGCCTGCTCAATGGAGGTGTTCATTGAGCTGTCCACCATGGTGCTAGGACTGTTTTTTGGAGTGTCTGCAGCTGATTTAGGACCCCGTTGTGGGTCTGAAATGTTTAATATATTTGTCTCCGGCATGCATTTTTCTGCCTTTGTCTACCTTGAGTTGTACTTCTCAGTGTAATTCTCAGACCGATGAATGAGCTTTGCAAGTTCTTCCAAATATCAGCCAACCTAAAGACTATCGGTTGCCCAGTTTCCTTCTTCATTTTTGACCTTTTCCCAGGGCATTAATGAATATGATAAATCATATTTTAACCATTTTGGCAAAGTGGTTAAACATAGACTTGTTTGGTCTGTTCAGAGGAATGCCTGAGTGCATGTTTGGCCCTGGACCAATTCATACAGTGGGGCTTAAGCACATGCATAAAGCTAAGCACATGCATAAGTGTTCTGATGAAAAGAACTGGGGTTGCATGGTGGGCTTCATTAGCACAAACCTCTTGTGCTGTCCACCTTACCATCGTGTTAAAAGCTTTATTCTTTGCTTTTCATTTTTCATTTTCGTTTCATTGCTTCTTCCATAGTACTATCTCTGTCTTAACATCAGTACTGCTGTGTTTCCAGAACAATGGCTTGCATAAGAAGTCTTGAACAATCTTCTCAAAAAAGATGTGCTCTGATCTTTACTTTTTTCTAGTCTTTACATTTCTAGTTTTTACTTTGTCAGTGGGTCCAGAGAAGCACAGAGCATTCAGAAACATGAGCACCATGTGAATCCACAAGAAACAAATCTGAGCAATTGAAAACAGAAGAGTTTATTATTCAAATCACTCATATTTTAAATGCTTTTTAAACAGTGTTTTTCATTCCAGTTTCTAATGAATGGACATTGGTGTATCCATATTGGATATAGATTGCAAAGCAGTATACCTTTTTGGAGAACTTCTCCTGAGCATGCCAAGGCAACCCTAGTACTGCCAGAGCAGGCTCAATTGATGCCCCTCAGCCCTTTCTAAGCTAAAATAAATCAGGAGATAGGAAAGTTATCTCTTTGAGAGGGCTCTTTCTGCATGTCACTCCATTTTATAAAGCTTGATGATCATCAAGTCTTTCTGTTTAATCCCTTGCCAACCAGTACACATATTATTGAGAAGCTCATTGGTTTTATTTATTGCCCAGCTCATCTGTAAGGTTGGAGAGGTGGTGTTTCTTAAAAAATGCTGCTGTAAAGGGAGTGCTGTTGAGCTCCTTCTGTCCTAAACACTCTTGGTTAGTTCAATGCAGCATGCTGGTAACAGCAGGGCAAGTCCATGCCTGAGGTCAATATCCCTTCTAAGTCACTTTTGCTACATCGGTTTTATCTGGTTTTCACCCCGTGATAGAATAGCATCAATAAAAAAAAAATGCTTGCATGGTTTCAGGTCAGGTTTTCATTTGAAATACAAAAGGCAGTGCTTTCATGAGCCTTTCAGTCAAGCCTGGGGGGCCTCTAGCTGAAGCTGTTTATTGTGCCTGTGACTTGGGTATTTACATGGTTGTGACTGTGAAACAGAGATGGCGATATTTTGGATATTGGTTCTGTATGGGGGAATTCCTCCCTGAAGCCAAAGAGTCATATCAAGGGGAGCTGCTCAGAAAAGAGAGATTTCTACATCTGGCAATATTGGATTTCATGTCTGTAAAGCAAAAATGATATTATGCACATAACAAAACATAAACACGTTGTAAAATGCATTCAGCCCAGATTCCAAACACATTGAACACTGCATGATTTAATGATGGATAAACTCAGAAAAATATCCCAGTGGGGGGAACTACAGACTCCAGAATGACAGCTGCTATCATTCCAAAACAAGTAATTGTTTATAAATGAATATTTTTCATGATAAATTATTGAATTACATGAAAATCAGATGACTGCCTGCTGCCAAATTTGTTTTCAGTTTCACAAGACAGAATGGAATGTGCTGCAGACGGTAAGTGAAATTAAAAGCTGCTGGTCTTTTCCCACAAAGGGCTGATATTTTCCCTTAGACATTCCCAGTATCTCATAAACCTGCAAAATAGTGGTCCTGGGGAATGGCTATCTAGTTAGATATCCAAAATATTTTTGATATATAGGATTTCAGGGAATCTCTTCCTAATCTGAGCCAGTTGTAGTGTAAGATGCTATTTCATATTTGTCTTATGTTCTTTTCTAGTTCAGACCCACAGAGCCCCAGTATCTGTGAGAACTACTAGCCCTCGCAGGGATACTCTCAAGATATTTTTAACCATTGCATTTCTCCTTTTTATTCTCTCTGCTTGCATTTGAATCATTTGAAAATACACTTTCCTTCACGTGTTTTGGTCATGTTTAAGTTGGCAAGTCCTTGCCTTTTCCCAGTGTTTTGAACAAGGGTGAAAATAACCCGAAGTTGTTGCTTGGGGTGAAAATAACCTGAAGTTGTTGCTTGAGCTCAAACACATCTTGAAGTCCTTGCTGGAGAAAAGCTTCCAATACGGCTGAGGTTTTTCTGGGAGCATGACTGTCAAGGCTGAAAAGCCCAGCTCATCTTTAATACCAATTCCAACTTCAATTTTTTCAATTCCTTCAGTCAGATGGTTCATGCACAGTAACTCATTAACATAGTGGCACAGGCTCTCTGATGGGAGCAAAGTATCCTGCATAACTTAACTGTTCCCAGAGAGCCACTGAGGCTGCTGAACTTGCAGCTTTTACTTGCTTTTATTTTTTTTTATTTTATTTACTTGCAACTTTTACTTGCAGCCTTGGTATCAGATCTGAATTTTGAAATCCAGCACAGCCATATCACATTTCTTTATGCAGCCTCGTGTATCTTCTTGACTGATGCAGCTTCTGGATCTCCACTGCAACCTGCCATCAAGTAAGTCAAGTGACAATGCACTTGTGCACAATGTGCACATCAGCACATCCCTACTGACTCAGCAGAGAAATGTAACTGGTCCCCATCCTGGAGCGTACAGTTCCTGTCTGTATGTGAGCCTGGAGGCCACTCAAAGTGCACAGAAATTAGTCCTTCCAGCGCACACTGGTTTTGTTAAAGCACTGCAATGAGTTTGGGTTGCAAGGACTGAAGCCCCATGAGATGATACAAAATTTAGAATTAGGTATCAAAGTCTCCTGTGTTAACCATGCAAATCCTTTGTCTCCCTTCTATGTCTCATTTTTTACTATCACATCGAACATAAGCCCATTGTCTTTATTTCCCAGGCTCTTCACCATGTAGCCCTACCATGACTTTCTATCTAAGATGTGAGAATTCCCAAGTAGATTCAGAGCAAATTTTCATCTCCAACATCCTGCCTCTGGCAGGGCAGCAGATGCAGCTATAACAACAAAAAGGGTGCATTGATCACTCCTCTCTCAAATCGTCTCACTTGCTCTCAGCCTGTGGCTTGGAGACTGTTTGAACTGGAAGTTGTAATTTTGTGTTCAATAGTCCTTGATGAACTTTCCTGACTTTTATTCTTCCAGTGATTTTTGAACCCCTCTGTCTTTCTGGATACTGCAGTGTTTTACACAAATGAACTCCTTGGTTCAACTACATGTTGTGTAAAGGAAAGGGCATTGTTTCCTTTAAACCTGCAAGCAGACGTCAATGATTACATATATATGTGTGTGAATTTCTATATATAGATGTACATAAACACATGTACTCTCAGAGTTTGTGTATCATATGTCTTTTAAAAGCTGACTTGTTTGTCTGTGGCATTTTCCAGAAAAATAACTGCCAAATTAAATCAAATTAAGGCAGTTTTGGGAAAAAAAAAAAAAAAAAAAAAAAAATCCATTTTCCCCCCATCTGACCTTTGCCTTCATGTCCTTACATATGCTAAATTCCAGATTCACTTTTCTCTGCTGTATGTATCTAAATCCCTACCACAGACAGCAAGATGAAGAAGTAAAACAAGGTCAGGTAGGAATAGGAAATTAATGTAAAATACACAAGCTTGTTACAAGGAAATAAAAATAAACAGACAAATAAACACACAAATAAATAAAACCCCTCTGACATTTGGCTGGCTATTGCAGACAAAAGCAGGAAACATAAGTGATAGAGGTTTTCAAATATACATGAGCATGCTTGCAGATTCTAGCTTTAAAGACCAAAAGATGACATCTGTTGGCCATTTCTATTGCCTTTTTTCTTCTTTTTTTCCTTCCTTTTTTTCTAAATTAAATTTCATTGAAGATTACTTTCTAGAGCTTGGTCATGCCGTAAGTGAATTCTGATGTTATTATGTCAGACCTCAGTGATACAAATCTCCTCACAATTCAAGCATTCACCACCTTAATAGTTTTTGCTCGGTGAAAGCTTGTATGTGATGACCCTGCCTGTCAATTGCTTCTGGATATGGAATTCGACTTCTTTTGATGTTTTTTTTTTTTTCATCGCCATTTGGACAGATCACCTTGCGTTAGGCTTCTGATTTAGGAAAACCTGCTGGCTTTCCCTGATAAAGGCAGTGGGCCCCAAGCAAGCAGTTTTCTGCCAGACTTGACTCTGTAGCACAGGGCTGGATAAAGAGGGCTTAGCTTCTCTATTGGGAACTGAAGTGAAGCACAGGAGTATGGCAAGGCTTTTAGTCTCTCTGATTGATTGATAAGAGCCTCACAATCCCTAGTCAGGAGTGTTCACCTTGCATTGTACAGAAACAAAGAAGATCTCCAGATGCAGAGATAATCAGTCCCATGGATGACATTAAAGCAAGCGATGACTGGAAGAAAGTCCTGTTATTAAACGACAGTGAGCCGAGGGCTATAGGAGTTGTGCATTTGGCATTCAGATGCTTTCACCTTTCCACAACTGAGCACAGCTCACTCCAGCCAGGTTGTGGAATGTTAATTTGTGCCTCATCAATACTAATGGACCAGGAATTATGACATGTTTTATGTTATCATTCATTTAAAACAGATAGTTTAGATTTCAGCCACAAGCTAAAGTTTATATATATTATATTTATTACAAACAACAGTGAACACTTAAGAGCCATTATTTTAAATCTAAATGACATTGTGTTTAGTATCCATTTCCTCCGGCTCTGAAATGTGCAGCCTGTGGAGTCTGTCATCTTTCCCTGAAAATCTCCTGGATGCGAAGTGACAACTCCTCACAAGTTACCAGAAACAGAAGAAAATATGGAGCCTGGCTTAGATGAGCTGTTTCACATTATAAGAATTTACAATGAGCATCTGACAGAAGAAAAGCAACGGGGCTTGAGAGGGGAGTATCATGCAGTAAATCGTTAGCTATTATCAGCGTTGACAAAACTGGATGGAGAGGATGGTATTAAAACAGAGAACACTGGAGAAAACACATTGAACCAGGGAGTGAATCCCTGGTGTATCAAAACTGAATATTTGCTTCTGAAAATCTTGCCAAAGTCCTTTTTATAGATGATGTTGCATATGGAGATGCAGTTCTGGCAAGGAGCAGTAAATGGCTGCAGAAGCAAAGGGAAGGGGCTACAATGCCTTCACTGCTCCCGTGATGTTTGCCCATAGATGCCAACAGGAGATATTCTCCACCTCTCAAATGCCTGTATAGTCAACCCCACCCCAGGCATTCTGAATTGTTCTTGGTTTAATGACTTTGAAGGAAGGCAGGAATCGGTTGTCCCCTCATTGTGGCTGTTGTACTCGGCAAGTGGAAGCAGTCCTTGCCCCCTCGGTGCTCACAATGTGAAGAAGTGTAAATGAACTGGAGTTCAATAGGTCTCAGTTTGCTGCTTTGAATAGAAATAAAGAAGGCAATTTAGTGAGTTTTCAGGTGCTTCGTATTTTCATTTTCAGCTTTCTACACAAATAAAAAAGCTTAACCTATTCTTCAGTCTCCACTTGGAGTATAATTTTGACATTCGGAAATCTGATTTGGTGATCAGAAACACATGTAGAATAGCATTTAGAAGTCAGCATAGACTCCAAGCACGATTTTATTGGGAGTTTGGGTATGCCCTTCAGAGTAATTGGGATGTGGAATGTGGAAGTAGTTTTTACAGGAAAATAGGGATAAGGCCTCCTGTAGCCAGCCTCAGGCAACAGAGCAAGTAAAATATCATGAAGAATTCACATTCGACTTGATAATAAGGTTTCCGAGCATGTTAATTAAATGAAGTCTCACATCCCTGGCCCTGTTGTTTTAAACATTTTAAGGCCCTAATGTTACATAATAGAAACATAATTTCCCCCCCTCCAGATGCCTATATTCATTTGATTTTCCTAGCTGTTAGCTTTAAACTTTCTATGAACATGACCATCCACTCTTTCAGCGGTGCTGTTGTATTTTTCCCCTTCATTTTTCCCTAATGCTCTTCTTGGGTACTAATTGGCAACAGTGGTTTCAAAAATAAGTTCTTCAAATGTGACAGCTTCATGGTTTATCCTCCACCAAGGCACTGTTTTCTTCAGTTTTGGAGACACAGGAAATCATTTCACTGGCAAAACCCACATCTTCTTAATTAAATTGAAAATATTAATTTAAAAAGTTTTAAAGACTATAAACATACATACCTTTTTCACTCTTGGCTAGTCCAGAGTGCCTTGATTCTCTTGTAGGAACAAGACCACGCTAGTGAGGGACAGTGAGGAGATCATCCACCTCAGAGCAGGAGAAGAGTAAAAGATCTAAGTACACTGCCCAGAGGATGTCCAGTGGATATTAAATCCAGGTTGAGTGTTCCTCCTTCATCAGGTCGAGCCTGTGTGAAAATTATAACAGAGAATCTCACTAGGAGAGCTTTGAGGGAAACATTTTTCTGTATCAGCAGCAAACCTCTGACACTTAAACCACACATCTTTTGTGTAATTGAAATGCAGTGCCCAGGTCAAAGCCATTCTACAGTGGCAGATTTATAGTGTTAACAAGGGACCTTCACAGCTATGGGAGAAATCAAGACATCCAGGGCTCATCTTGAGTTGCTCAGGTTCCACATACACTAGTAATTAAACAGTTCAACAAAACTAAATTATATTAATAAAGGAAGCCAAAAGGTTGGCTACCAAGCATACTGTTTAGTTATCTGTCATCTTTCGTTGTTACCATTCTCCCTGATACAATTTTGTCCTATGCTGCCATTTTTTACTTAACTACACAGGTAGACCTCAGGCCCATCACTGGATTAAGTAGAATCATAGAATGGCTTGGGTTGGAAGGCACCTTAAAGATCATTTAGTTCCACCCCCCATGCCATGGGCAAGGATGCCACCCACTAGACCAGGTTGCCCAGGGCCTCATCAAACCTGGCCTTGAACACCTCCAGGGATGGGACATCTACAACCTGTCTGCAATCTTTTAGTTTAAAGCCATTCCCCCTTATTCTGTCATTGTCTGCCCAAGAAAAAGTTGCTCTCCATCTTTTTTATAACCCCCCTTTAGATATTGGAAAGCTGCAATGAGGTCACCCCCGAGCCTTCTCTTCCTCAGGCTTAACAGTCCCATCTTTCTCAGCCCTTCTTCATAGGAGAGGTGCTCCAGTCCCCTGGAAAGCAAGTGGCAAAGAACACATGACAAAGAACATGAAGAAGGCAAAAGCATTTAATGTTTTCTTCACCTTAGTCTTTACTGGTAAGACCCATGTCCCTGAACAATATTATTTACTTCTGTAGTTGTAGCTATGGATTCAGTCCCAGGTCTGTTCCCACCCCAGATCTAGCCTGCTACAGAGTGGTGGGTTCAAAAAAAGTCATTACCATCTCCAGCCCAGAAACATTTCTGGAGCTCACTTTCCCCTTAGCTCTCCAAGGAATTGAGAAGAGAAACACTTAATAACTGAGATTAAGGATCCCTTTCTGTTCCTAATCCTGCACATTGTACAGACTACCTGGCCAAAGTTTTCCTCTGAGTGTTACAAATGGACAAAAAAATAAAAGTCTACACTGAATTTTCTGTCTGTCCATAACTCTTCACGGATCTTGTGCAGGTTCAGGGCCTGAACAGGCTTCGCCACTGATTTGTTGTGGGAGAAAAATATTTTAGATTATTAGCCCTATATAGTTCTCCCAGATTCATAATCATGATTACAAGTAGAACCATGTTTTTTTTTTCATTTCTGACCCAGTCCATACTGGAAGAATAACACCAGAGTTTTCACTGGAGAAATCCTAGGAGCTTTTCAGGAATATTTCAAATGAAAAACATGCAGGTATAATTTAGAAAACCCTGGGAAATTCTGAATGCTAATATGGATAAGGAGGTCCTTTTCTTCTCCCACTGAAATCATTGATAAAATCTACTGTAATATATAAGAATGCAGGTTTGATTTGTACTTTATTTGGAAAGGCTGTGAAAGCAAGATGAAGTGACCTGTCTCATTTAAGAATCAGGCCAGTAACAAAGCCCAATCCCCTGGCTTTCAGAACCATACTCTTTCCCCTGCAGCACAAGTTGAAACATAAGAGAGAGCTCAGAGTTCAGGAGCATCCTCCTCAAATGGGCATAGGCTGAAATGACCACTCAGAATGATAAGAGTTCATACGAGTAACGTTATCCCAGCCTAGGTAAGTTCTTCAATGAGAGTTCAGCAACAAGACATCACAATCGCATCTTTCAAACTGGGTACAGAGTTCAGTTGTGAGGTATGGAAAATCAGATTACAGACAGATTTGTTGCTAAATGAATTATAACATGGAAATACAGTTAATGAAAGCACTGTCATTAAGAAGGAATTGGAGAATTTCTTGTGCAGTACACAGTACTACAGACATGATATTATTAGCATTTTCAGACCCATAAACCAACTTGGTCTCAGCAAAAGCAAGGAGGAAATTCCTTCCGCTGTAAAGGTAAATAGAAAATGATTCATAAAATAGGCTAGAGAAGCCAAAGAGCATCTAAAGTTGCAGTAACAGGCAGAAAGAAGGGCTTCTGCAGGCATACAAATTGCAAAAGGAAGACTATGGGAAAAGTAGGCCTGCTGCTGAATGAGTTAGGAGAGCAGGTGGAAAAGAACACTGAGAAGGCAGAATTACTTAATGTTTTCTTCACCTTAGTCTTTACTGGCAAGACCAGCCTTCATTAATCCCAAGCTCCTAAATCCAATGGGAAAGACTGGAGCAAGGAAGATTCACCCTATATGAAGGAGGATCCAGTTAATGAACGCTCAAGGAAACTAGACATACAGAGGTCTGTGGGGTCTGAGGGGGATGCGTGGTGAGAAAGCTGGATGGTGCTTTTGCAAGGCCACTCTCAATTACCTTTGAAAGGTCATGCTAGTCAGGGGACATTCCCAAAGAGTAGAAGAGAGCAAATGTCACTCTTGTCTTCAACAAGGACACGCAGGAAGATACAGGGAATAAAAGGCCAGTCAGTCTTGCCTCAGCCCCTAGGAAAGTAGTGGAGCAACTAATCCTGGAAATCATTTCCAAATGTTTGAAGGACAAGAAGGTGATTTGAAGTCATGAGCATAGATTTACAAAGGGGAAATCATACCTGACAGACTATTATGGTGAGATGACTGCCCTGGTGGATGAGAGGAGAGTAATAGTTATCTGTCTATAATAGTTGATGTAATAATGAGTAATAGTTGACTTCAGCAAGGCTTTCAGCACTGCCTCCCATAACATCCTCACAGGAAAACTGATGTATTGGCTAGATAAATGGTCAGTAAGGTGAATGAAAACTGGCTTAAAGTATTGTGGTTAGCAGCATGAAGCTTAACTGGAGGTCAGTCACTAGCCACATACCCTGGGTTCGCAGAGTGCACCAACAGCAAATTTTCAGATGACACAATGACAGGAGGAGAGGCTGGTAAATCAGAAGGTTGTGCTGGCATTGTGAGGCATCTGTATAATCAGGAGAATTGGGCCAACAGGCGCCTCCATCAAGTTGAAGAAGGGGGAACGGAAAGTCCTGCAGATGGGAATGAACAACCCCCATGCACCAGAACACACTGGGGATTGACCCACTGGGAAAGTCCCTGAAGGCCCTGAAGTTATTGATAACAAGTTGTCCATGAGCTACCAATGTGTGTGTATCAATGTATATAATAAATATCAGGAGAGAATAAAGGAACCATGGTTGCCCACCTGGGACAATGAGAGGACCAGATCCTTGTGGGCATCACAGCAGAGTGAAGGTACACTTACTGATTCCTGTGTGTCCCCACAGATCTGAAGGCCCCTTCTTGACTGCTACAACTATCTGCATGCCATTCAGTATAGTCATATTAGACTCAGGCTGAGAACTGAGAATCAGAAGGAAAGCTGCCTCAGAATGCATAAAGCCCCGAGCAACCTGGTCTGACCTTAGAGTCAATCCTGCTTGGAGCAAGAGATTGCTCTGGAGAGCCCCTGAGGTCTTTTTCAGCCAAAATTAGCACAACACTGTTGTTCCCAGTTGACCCCCTGAGAAACCAGCAATATCTTCAAGCACCATCGCACTGGCACAAGGTTTTTTCCCTTGCCTTTGAAGTCACTGGATGGTGGCAGAGGCAGAAACAGTTAACACATCGGGAGAGAGGCTGAAGGTCCGAGCACTCAATATTTCTTCCCGTCTAGGGGCACCACTCAAATCAAACTGCCAAATACTTGCAGGATTTGCAGTAGTGACCAAAAAGTAGGTGTGTATTTAGGTCCCTGATGGGCGATGTAGCCCAGAACTGCCCCTGCCGCCGACCACTGCCCCGCAGGCTCTGTCTCGAGGAATTTTTCACCAAAGCACTTGGCTCCTGATAGCTTGTCTGGGCCTGCGGAGTGAGTCCTGCTGACCTGCCGGTGCTCGCAAAGGCCGCCCTGTGATTATTTTCTGTCTGGGAAAGTGACTTCCATTGTCTCAGCTTATTTATTTATTTCTTCCAAATGAGCGTTTCACTTTCATTTCTGGTCAAAAGTCAGAAAGGAAGCGTTCTGGCTTTTCCCACCAAAAGTCTTGGGCTGCATTCCCTGATGGAGGACAGCAGATTTCTGAAGATTCAACTCATTTTAAATTAGTTAAATTAAAGTTATTATGTGAATCCTTCTCACTTCACAGCCTGCTCCATTCCTACATACAGATAGCGTTGTGTGTTCAGAGCAAGCCTCCATAAAATGTTACCATCGTTCTTCCTAGGACTTCACCAGGAGCCGAATCTTACATATTCTTTCCCCACTGAAAATTCCCCCTTAAACCCTCAAGAGGTCTGTGTGAACAAGAATCGAGTCCCAGAGATTCTTAAGAAAGGAGTTTCATTTCCACATGCTTGTGTGTGTGTGTAATCAGATCTTTAAAATTGGTTTGAGATACCGGACAAAATGTTCCTCACTAATAACTGGTCTTACACAGCAGAGGTTTCTTTTGAAGTACCAAGCGTGGATACATGATCCTATTTAATGACAGCACTCTAAATTACAGGCTGGTTAATTCTATGTGAATTCTTCTCATCTGTTTCGTATTTCTCGTACACATTACTGTAAAACAAGCTGTACCGATTTCTGTCAGTGAAACCACTGTCCTAATCTACCATTTTTCTTAGAATCTGATAATAATGGTTAACTTTACCTCAAGAGAAAAACCTACAGGCAAACATGTCACACATAGCACAGTTTGACTAAGAACAGATACATGCCACTGGTCATAAAGGGTAAACACTTAAGACATTTAACCCAGCTGAGCGGTACTAAATGGAAAGCAGTGGTCATCTGGCTTTTGAATCACCTAATTGACATGTCAGAAAATAAGCATTTTATTGACAGAAGGTGATTGCAGAGAAAAGTCATTTTTCATTTAAATAGCCAGATACTTCCCTTCCTCCTTCCCTTTGTATTTTAGTGTGGGGGGGAACATTATGTTAAGAAAGCAAAACCACAGTGCCCTGGCCCATTTGTTACGTTAGTTTTGCCCACACAGCTACCTTCTGATAGTGATTTTCTTGACTACAATCATCTGGTGAGGATTCTAACACTGAATATCTTCCAAACTATTTTTGCTCTCAATGTTTCCAACTTCAGTACTGACTGCTTTTCAAAAACACTGGCTTATAGAAAAATGCCTCTTGAACTCCTGAACTATATTAGGATTCAACTATCCCTGCAGAAGATGCTCAGATCTTATGCAACGCAGTGATAATGCTTGTGCAGAGAAATCACCCCAGCCTTACCTCAGTGTGAAACAGGAGTAATTACACTGGAACTGCCATTTGGGGTTTTCTTTGGTAGGATGGGGAGGAGATGGGTTCAAAGCAGTAACCTTTTGTTTCTTATGAAACATCAGTCCCAACAGCAGTTTCAGGAATGGGTTTCATTCAGGAATGGGTTTCAGCAGTTTCAGTCTGGGTCTGTGAATACTTTTGGGGTATATTTGCCACAGTTTCCTTCCCAAGTTCTCCTTATCCATAGCAATACACTCACATTAGGGTAGGAGACTGAAGATAGAAATCCCTCAAGGAATGCTACCTGCCCAGTGTCTTCTGCAAGGACCAGCTGCCATCAGCGGGGATATGTGCCAATGTTGCAGTGTCACAGGCTCTCCCCATTCTGGAAAGCCACTTGCCTTGATCTGTAACCAAACTGCCCTGAGGAAAGGCAAGGATGAATGCAAACAAGGAAAAGGTGTCACCACAGGTCACAGTGCTTGCCCCAAGACCTGGATTCCAGCTACGTCATCCTGGGCACTTAGCTCTGTATTTGTTCAATAGAAAAAAGACAGAAACCATCAGAGACAATTAGGTGGGTGGATCTGAATCATCTCACCTCCAACTGGGTGGAGGATACACCGGGACGCCGTGGCAGGACAGCCTCAACAGCCCAGGGAGCAGAAGCTGCAGTCCTCGGTGCTGCTCATCTTCCCCTCCACAGCATAGCTCCAGCTGTTTGTAAGCCCCTGCTTTATGAGGGAGAAGGCACAGAGATTTAAATTAATACTGCCTGGGAGAATACTGTGCAGTGCAGTCAGCCTGGAGAGACACTCAGTGGAGATAAAGCACTGATTCCTTGTGCTCTGAGCCAAATTTTGCAGATCTTGATGTGCCTCAGGTCTTTCCTGGTCGGCACAGTTAGCAGTCTCTGTTGATAAGGAAATGTATTTTATCTTTCCTATTTAATTGTGATAGCCCAACACAATGCCTATGCTTTTGGAAAAAAAGAAGATCAGCTAAAACACTACGCCACACCAAGAAGCCCTTTCATTTGTGTGCTTCCCCAACTGTGTTTGTGGCATTCATAACTTTTTCTGCCCTTGAAGCTGCTAGGAATGGAGGTCAAATAATTTTATTTTACTTCTACATGCACTGGGAAAAAAAAAAAAAAAAAAAAAAAAAAATTTACTCATGTTTATAAAGCCCTAACTCATCCTTTGACTCTGTAGGAAAATATTCCCTTTTGTTATTTTAATAGTGAAATGTGATATTTTTTAATTTCTGGTACTGGACCTCTTGGTCCCTCATGCTTTGTTTAAAAGTTGAAGAGGAGTTGTTAGAACTATCACCATTCTCCATGCTCCTTGTAAGTGCTGTTTTACAATGCACTGATTCAGAGAGGCTCTTAAATAAGTGCTCAGTGGGAATCAAGTGAAACAGTAGTCATGTTGGCTTCAGCACATCAACTTATTTTTAGGATTAGAGGATTGAGCATGAGTTTTATTTTCAGAAGAAACATCCAATAATAGAAATGACTGTCGGTTTTCTATTCCCTTCAAGCTTGTCTAGCAAAAGCAGACTTGTGTTGAGTATTCGAGCCAATTTGTATTTTAAGAAGCACTTGTAGAATTTTTTTTCATCTAGACAAAATACAACATTCAAGTCAGTGACAAAAAGGTGTATGAGCAGATAAATAAAAAAGCAAATCATTGCCAAAGTAAAATGTTACAGTATTAATTAGAGAAAAAGACCCTTAAAATGTCACCTTAGTACTCATTACTAATAATCAGTGTTATGAATTAATTACAGTTTGCTGGGCAATTTACTCAGTAACTATCTAGACGCTCACCCTGCCCTGGAGAGCTTTGACTCTACATGTTCTCAAGGTTTCTTCTGGAAATAATATATTTTCTGGACTGGACAAGGAGTTAGACGATTCATCTTCCATCCACCCAACCATAATTCGTCTTCAGAATATGTTATAGCCACTCATACGGAGAAACTTAAACAACAGGTATGTTGGACTGTCACCATAGCTGTCTGTGTCCTGGAACAGGATCTCTCCTTGGGGCACTTCCTATGTGAATAGACATCTGAACGAGCCCGGGGGGCTATAACGAGAGGTCTCAGAACAAAGATAAGTTGATTATGTGTTCCAGATTTGAAACCCCCCAATGACATCACGCCCCCACTTCCCAAGATCATTTGGTGTAACATCTGTGTGTAATGCTAGTGCGGTCTTGATAGTCACTGGAGCAAAATCTCAAGTAACATCTGTGGCCTCATTAAGAACCAGGCCTGTTTGCCTTCCTTTAAAAACTACTTTTGGCTTGTGTCACCCGCTGATTTGTGACTTGTGTCTGTGCCTGCTCCATTCCCAGTGTTTTCAGCAAGTTGAGAAGTGTTCACCATCAGAGACCAGTAGATCCCTGCCCCAGCTCTGATCTCTTTTGACCTGAGCAAAACTAGAAAGAAATGCTTACTAACCCAAATCCAAGAGCATACGATTTCAGCAGTTGCAGAATGTTCCTGCTTGTGCTTCAGTCCTGTATGTAGCACTGGAAAACAGCCTGGGCAGTGTTTCCCTGGAACTAATTACACCAAATTCTCAGAGGCATCTGGGGATCTAATTCCCACTGATTTCACGGGATGTCTAAATCTCTTTGTGAGTGTAGGTCTCTCAATCTAAGGATGAACATCTATTCTCAAGTTACTAGTCCTGGGAGAGATGTCCAACAGGAACCATAGGTTCTGCTCACTTGCAAACTGGCAAGCATCTCATTCGGTTTCGTTCATTACTTTCAAATAAATCACACTTTTCTCTGGAAGCTGGCTCGATTCAAAAAGGCCTTGTGTCCAAATATCCACACAGTTTATCCTTACTCTTTCTCCTATAAAATATTTCCACTGCATTTTCAAGAGACAGAGACAGCTGATTATGAGTCCATACTCATGTACCCCCTCTCTTTCCACCTTTGCCTTCCCTACTGCAAACAACATACACCTCCAGCTTTCTCCCCGCCATTAGCCAAGCATAGAACACAAAAAAATAAAGCTCATTATTATTTTTCTGGTATTTCCTCTCTCCATCTCTTTTCTTTTTGCTTCTGATAACTGTTGGAGCTCCCAGTGTGGCCCGTGCTCAGGGGTATAGAATATAACTAGATGTTGCTCTCTGGACCTGCAAGCTGTTCACCTTTGGGTCTCATCAAAACAAACTAGATCTTAAATATCTCTGCCTGTGCAGGCTTCTGAAATACCAGGGTTAGACTTAGTGACATCTCAAAGCATGAATTCAGTGTACAACTAGGAAGAAATAACTGTACACTACAGCAGTATATTATATTTGCCCGTGAAAAATACACTTGGTTTGGGCCACATATTCCTTATTTGAAATATAAGCATGTAGGGAGAAGAAAATATCTTTTATTATAAGATTATCTTTTATTATAAGAATTAAAATAATTCTGAAAACAGACATGTTTTCACCTGCTGCCATGTTCAGGAACCTCTGTTATCAGTCAACCACTGTTTCTTACAGTTTCTTTGAATCTCTGAGTATTTAAAACTACAAATCACACGCCACTGTATAGGGTCACAGGCAGCCATGAAACATTAGGCTCCCCAAAAGTGGGGTGCAGGTAAGAGCTGCAGCATGGGGTGTGGTGGTGGAGATGAACTTTCCCCATATCTCTGGTGTCAGACAGAGAGAAATTGAGGGAAGGATGAAAAAAGCCTCCATCCCTTTCTTCCTCTCCACTCCCCCACAAGGAAATCTGAGCCAGTATCACGGGCCTGGCACAAAACCTGGGCCTGATTTTTAGTCTGTTAATACATAACACAGCTCTCTTGAAACCAAACAACACAGTCATTAAGAAATGTTAGAAAGGACCTACGAAGCAAGCAGGGATATCCTTTTAAAACCTATACTTTTTGTGTCATGCATCCATATATATACCTTGCTGTCCAGCTCTCTCAAAGATGACCATCCTTGAAAAGAAAAGGACCTCTGCAAAATACTGTCTGTGTGCACAATAGAAAATAAAAATGGGGTATTCACTTGAATAGGAAGTCCACCTCCACTGAGAAGGTTGTATGAAATCTGGGAGCCAACAGGCAGCATGGTAGTTCTGTTTTGGCTCATTTAGTTTTGTCGGTGAAACGAATCCACCAGAGGCAGAACGCAGCATCAAAGGTAGATCCAAATCATTTGGAAATAAGCTGTTTCAAATCCCATTATGGGGAACAATCCCAGAAACGTGGCACCATTTCTATTCTGAAGCGGGTAATTGCCATGAGTATTGTCAACATGTCATCATCAGACTTCTCCCTATTTTCTTAGCTTAATACTACATGCAGACATCTAAATAACATTAGTAGATGTGGTTAGGACTTAGTCACCCAGCTGTGGGTATTTGTGTGGCAGGTACCTGGCAGCTGACCCCAATTCCCTGTAGCTTAGGAGAGAACTGTTTGGTTGGGGTTCCGTCTTGTTAAAATAAAAATAATAATAAAAAAGACATTATTTTAACTTTTCAACGTACCTGCTCCAGACTGACCAGATCAGCCTTTATAATTAGCCTTGTTAGCTGGAAGGGAGATGCACTGATCTGAATTCAGGGATGGGGAGAACAGGGGGCTGGACAAGAAGCCAAATTAAGCAAAACAAACAGGAGCTTTGGAATTTCTGGGGAAAATCCCATTAGACACTTTTTCCCCACTTTTTGTGGAGCTGGTGCAGAATTCTCCCTCCATGCAATGAGTTATGAACTACACCAGCTTTGTGAGTTTGCTGGCACCAAGCTAAGGAATCGGCCAGTTTTTCACTTTTGAAGTGACTACTGACTAATTTCTAAAAACGGCCGCTTGGAGCATGTAGTAAGCACGCAGAAAGGAGTTCTTCTTTCCAGATCCATGGAAATGTTTACTCTCCCTCTTCTGCCTAAAATAAGAATTATAGGGCAAATTTCTGGCTGGTGAAGTTCAGCATAGCTTTGCTTTTGAGTTTCTTGGCATTTATCCACCTTCTGCCAGCTGAGAACCTGGGCCGTGTCCCCTCTGCTTTCCAGTGAAGCTGCCAGTGCAAGGAGGAGAGCAAAGGTTGAAAGAGGCCAGTTCCCAGCTATCAGCTGCAAGCATTTCTGCACTTTTCCCATTAAAATGCAAGCTGCCTTAAAGAGATGAGAAACAGGCTCTTATGTTCAGCCTCAGCCTGCAAATCAGAGTGTGGGACCACAAAAGTCCACATAAGAAAACTCAATTCCAAAATCTGGGCCTGATAATGCAATTAATAAATCAATGCATCTGCAATACGTGTTAGGTCAAATTATAGTTCCAGCAAAAGAGATATCAGAATTATAAATTTCCTTTCAGAATTCCTGTAAATACATACTTGTGTATACACATGGATCTACTTGTGTGGAGTTTAGATAAATAAATACCTTTCGTTTGTGGTAAGTAAAACCAACACAGTTTAGACCTATAAATTTCCTGGGAATGACAGAGCTCCTATTAAAATATTTTCTCTGCTGTAGAATAAATGGAAACTGAAATTCTATGTCTATGCAATATGCAGAGATATAGAGACATTCACGCATGTGGTTATCACACGGTATCATCTTAAGACATATTGTTTCCTATTTTGTACAAAATCACACACAACTTATATATTAAAGGACAGTAATACTGTGAAGTCAAAGAGTTAAAAGTTACGAGATACTAAGGTTAAGGATGCCACTGTAAAAAATGTTACCCAGTACAAAAATTTCAGCAGTTCAGTTATTCATCCCAGTTTGGAACAAAAAGAGAACAAAAAGAAAAATTCTGTCACTGGGCTTCTAGTGGCTGGGAATTCTGGTTATTCATCAGCCTTTACCAGAGGTTTCACTTGCCAGCAGAACATGCAAAACCAAAAGCAAAAACTCTAGAGAAAAGGGTGCTGTAGCGTACAGGAGACACTTTTGCCATCCTGATCCTTCCTGTCTTCTTCCTCTCCAGCTCCTCAATCTGGATCTGCTCCAGGCCCTGCTTTCTTCATTTGAAATGAATAAATTTTGTCCAGCTGCTCTTCCCCTCTCTCTTATACCTTTATGTTCCTCACCGCCTGTTTCATACCCCCTCCTGCCCTAGTGAAGCAGCTTCAGGAAAAGCCCTGCTCAGTCTCTGCCTGTTCGACCTGAGTCATGCTTAGTGCAGGCAGAATATTTGGGATAATAGCTGCTAAACTTCAGGCAACCCCTACTGAGTTGTAGCAAATTGAACTTTTTCAGGAGCTCACAGCTTCATCTAATTTGACTACCTTTTCATGGGAACAGGAAAGGGCATACTCCGAGCCCTGAAGTAATTTTCAGACACAAAGTCCAAGCACAGTGGTGCTAGAGTTCATCTGGGAGAGGGCTATAAATCTTCTTGTTTTTAACGTGAGCAAAGACTACTCATTTTTCTTATTTTCGTATTGATAGAAAAGTCCAGACCACTTAATTTGTGTATTTTCCTAACTAATTCAATGTGGCGTGGGAAACTTCAGGCCAAACACTTATCTTCAGTAGTTACAAGTGTAGGGAAGATGAACTTTTATGCAAAGCTTTCAAGTGGAAACTGCACTTACCAACTCTTCCTAGAGAAACCTGTAAAATGTCCCCTGTTACTATCTAATGGAGAGAAACCCAGCAACAATTTTAGAAGAAATGTGATATCAAATCGGTAAAATTTAGAGACTACTAATAATAATAACACCTGATAATGCCTCAAGACTACAGGAAGAGCCCTAGTCTCTGCGTGAAGCAGGCATCTGGGCATGCTTGTGCGCTTGTTCTTGAGCAAATCCCCGTGCTGTGTTCAGCAATCCTTGGCCAGGACCTGAGGTACCAATTTCTCCTTCCCTCTTGGGCAGGGGGCTCAGCAGCCCTCCTTGTCCAGCAGCACAATCCCATGCACGATGTGCCCTGCGCAGTCCCTACCCCTTCACACCACCCATGTAGTCCATCTCTAGAAGGCACATGGCTGTCAATCAGAAGGAAACAAGAACCTGGCTGTCAATCAGAAGAAAGTGAGAGCTGGAAATAAAAACACCCTCCTTTTTTTTTTTTTCTGTTCTCAGCTTCTCAGTGCAGCAATGGTAACTGTGGAGAGATGAGAGTTCTCTCATCATGGTTACGAACATTATGGGGTCCTAGAAGGTGTTGTAGGTGCAAAGAGATTAAACCTTGTCCTGTGAGCATGACCAGGCCATGGGTATCTAATAATGGTGCACCATAGCAAAAAGCAAGGTACAAGAAAAAAAGTGTTTGAATTTATCTGTTGGGGTGAATTTACATTAGTACTATCTGACTCTGTGCTTCAGGTATTATGGAAACCCTGAAGAAGTTTGAGGGACATTTATTGAGGTGATGACAACCCTGGGACACATCACCAAGGTCTTAAGGAAGGAGCTTGGTTGGATACATCAGCTGGTGGACTTTGCTGCAGCGATGCACACCAAAGTCAAAGGGATGGTACCTGATTTATTGCAGTGAGAAATGGAGATCTGGCCTCGGGGGCTATAGGCTAAGAGTGGCAATTGGGTTGGCTTACATCTTTCATTATAAAAAAAATAATAAGTAGAGGAGCCATTATGCTCCCTGGGGATGACAAACAAACTCAGCCTTATGCAGCACCAGGGTGAGAGAGGTGTGAGAAGGGAAATATCAGGGAGCCACCTTGGCGGAGATTCCAACCAGAATGGTGGAATCAAAATAGGAAAGTCTGAATCAGAAACAACAGCTGAAAATTTAACTACCAGTTTCTGCAGGAAGGGGGAAGAGGATGGTTGTGGTCACAGTTTCTCAGAGGACACGGCGTGTGCTCTGTCAAGCAGGAGCCACCAAACACCTGCGCACAGCGCGCCCCGCATCGGGAGGCTTGGCTGAATGTAAACAGGCAGGTGAAGAGGTTGAGATGATGAAAGACAATAGACCATTACCAGAGACTTAATGGTGTCGTAAAGGAGATAAATGTCTTTGAAGTAGCACCCTTAAAACATGCGACCTCTAAACTGACCTTTCCTTTCAGATTACGGTATGCAGATGGTTTTATACTGGCCGGTGCAAGCAGAGCAGGAAGAGCCAAAGTCTCAGCCCCTGTGCTAGGGAAGTACTTGGACACAGCATCCATCTAGATAGCTCGTTGTTTACTTTAGCTTACCAAAAGTAAAATTCTGCCACGATTACTGCCTTTCACGACACAGCTCTCACACTCCAAATAAATCACATTTATTATTTCCATCCTAGCTCCATTAATAAGACCAAGTTCTGAGGACCTAGAGCCAAGTCCAGATCCTCCCTCCAGACAACAGAGGCTTCCTCTGTACTGGAAAAGCACTGTTATTTGTGTATGTCACCCAGCAGGAGAAGGTAGCATGTGTTACCCAGTGTGCCATTTACCTGTGAGGGACAAAGCTGAGGGTGGCTGGAAGGGATCACCATCAGAAACCCATCAGAAACAGCAGAGATGCAGTGAGCGAGAGTGCAATGGGGACTATGTGAAGATAAGCAGAGCTTATCTGTTTCTCTTTTTCCAGCTGGGAGCACCCCAGCATGAATTAGCTTTTTTTTTTTTTTCTACATACTGTCACAGCACTGATTTATGCTATTTAGAAGGCAAGCTCCTCTAGTCACCGTCAGTCTTTCTGCTCAGTGTTTGCATGGTGCCTGGTATAATGGTACCTGAACCCATGGCTGGAGCCAAAAAGGGTAATGAAAAAGCTGAAAACATTATTTGAAAAGTTGTGTGCATGAAGTCTTTGTTCCTTTATACCACTTTGAGAAAAAAAAAATAAAGAAAAAAAATGAGTTTTGTCTGAATCTAAACACAGAGTCATCTCAGGTCTGCAGAGGTGGATGGGTGCTGCTAAGCAAGGAAAGAAGAACAAATGTCATCAAGTGAGACCCCTAACCCATTTTAGCACCCCTACAGCCTTAATGAGAGAGGTCTGAAGGTCAAAGCCAGCCTAGCCCAAGCCAGCACTGCACATGCAAGCAATTGCCAGGGCTTAAAGGACCAGGGCTGTTCTGTGCCACGCCATGCATGGCAATGGAGCAATGCTGGGGACAACAAAGACAGCAAAGCCTGACCTGCTGTTACGCCTCTTGCTCTGGTTGTTCCCACATCCCGCATGCAGCTCCCTGCATTTCCAACCCCGCTCCCAGAGCTATGCGATGAGGCACAAGCATCTGCACCTATTTGCAGCCACATGAATGCAAAACTCAGGAACGCGCCCTGTGAGCAAGTGCTGCCCAAGCCGGAGAGCTTCCTGAAATAATTCCCTGCATTTCTGTCCCACCTTCATCGCTGTGGCTGAGGACGTGTTGCAGCCCGCTCCGTCCAGCTGGCTCGGGGTCTGGCAGGGGGTTGCCCCTGTGTCTTCTCCTCCTTTTACTCAGCCCCGGTTTTGTGGTGAGCCGGTAGGCTGCAGGAGAGCATCAGCACCAGGGCAGTTCTGGCAACCCCTTTTAGAAAAGCTCCATGCTGTGTGAGGCAAAAGGAGGGTGTTGGGTAGGATCCCTACACAGAGCCAAGCCTAAAACCTTTTAAAGTGAGAAGAAAAGCTACTGTTTAATTACAAATAGACTTTGGTGTTAAATTGGACTTTGGTCTAAATCAAAGTAAATCTATCAGCCTTCTAGGAAACTAGTGAGGAAGTTACACAGATTTATATGTCCCAAGAACTCAATCTGTTATTATTATATGATTGGCAAAGGGTTGTTTGAAGTTAGATCTTGCTTTCTCAAGCCTTGCCATTTAAGTGCCTCTGGGTTGCCAGAAGGTGGGGGACAGCTTGGAGGATGGCACCACTGCTGTTGTTCCCTAAACTGCTGCTTTTGGCCCCAACAGGGCATGGGTTATCAGGTTAGACAGATCTTTTCCCTGGTGGGCTTGTCTGCCACAGGTACTCACAATACACCCTAAGTCTGAATGGCATGGGCCTCAAATGGTTTGGGGTGGGGTTTGGGTTTGCTTTGTGCATTAACTAGCTTCAATCTTCAGTCCACAGCAAAGCCAGTGGTATTTGCCCTGAATGCAAATTCTGCCATCAGACAGAGCTCTTTAACTTTCCCTGGTTGTGCCATGGCTGGAACCAGAGGGTGGCTGAGATGGGGGGAGCAGGAGGCACACGAGGAGGGCACCTGGGCAGGGGACTTGTTGCTCCTCCAGAACCCAAATAGAGCCCAGCACTGGCATGTTTTTGACTCCGTGCCACAAGCATTTGCTCTCCACAGTGCTTTCTTAATTTGGCTAGATGGTATTTATCCCCTCCTTGGGAGAGACGGCTGAGACTCCAGGCAGTTTGATTTATGCCAGTTGTTCAATTTGTGACAACTGCTGTCAACAGCTGTTCATTTTAATTACTGGTGGTGGGCCCAGATGTCTCAAAGATGAGCTCAGTGCCACATAAATACAAGAAATACAGATAATATTAGCAGCTCAGCTTCCTTTCTAAGGGAGAAGTATGGGGCAACCAACTGCCTTTTCTTCCCAACATTTCTCCTGCCTGCCCATCTTCAGCACAGCACTTGAGGGAAGGGCAGGAGGGGGAGGTGGATTGGCATTTTCCTTCCTCTTTGCTGATGCACTGCTTGTCACCTCTGCTTCCTCACTAAAATCGTGGTTTGGCTTATTCATACTGTAGATATGTAGCAGCTTGCCCAGAACAACCCCCTCCAGGCCTTTGGTGCAAGTGGGACACAAGACAGAAACGGCAGAGCTCGCTGCCCATCCCTGTGCTCCCCAGTGTTATTAGATCTCATTGCACCAAAAGGCAATCTTCAATGCTAAAAACATCGTAGCAGAAGCATCTTTTCTAGGCCTTCATTCTGTAGCTGGATATACAACTCGCTATAGGGAGAGGTTGCTTCACAACAGCTTGAGAGTCTCCCCTGACCCCAGCTGTAGCAATACTACTTGGGCTCAGAGAAGTGGCCTTAAGGCGATTAACAGGGACCAGGTTCTGGCCTGGATTTTGGCAACAAAAAACTGGGTATGGCAATTTCAGACCAGCAGAGAGAAGAGGGTGACTCCCAGGTTGTGCCCCCACTGTTGCCCATGTCAGATGCCACATCACCCGTATGGGAAGGATCAAGGGGCTGGGGATTTTGGCAAAACTCAGGAGGGAAGGGTCCAGAGAATGATAACCAGCCCCTGCACACCCCTCCCCAAGACCCCCAGCAAGAGGCAGCCTGACATGCCATGGGTGCTCACGTTCGGTGGATAAAACCTGGAATGTGACACCCCTAGGTCCGGGGCCAGCTGGAGGCAGGAGGACAGAGCCGGGAGTGCGTTGCGGTGCTGGTAATCACAGTGGACACATACGGTTATATTTAAGTGCTGAATGTCTGCTGGCTGGGGAGGCTGAGGCAAGACTGGACTTGATTAGACGTAATGACAAAAATGGACCAACTGTTGCTGAGAAAGCCTCTGCAGCAAAGTATTAGCTCTTTGTTATTGAGATATTACTGTCTGAGGCTTCGCTGCTTTCAACTCCCCATCGTTATCTTTACAGACTTCCACTGCACTTTAAATAGGTTCCCAAGTTCAGCTTTTTGCCCTTGGCCATAAATTTAATGTACTAAATATTTTCATCTGCTGTAGAACACACCATGTTTCGGAACTGGTTACTTTGTGGAAAATAAATGTGGTTTGAAAACAGGACACACTTTTTTTTTTTTTTTTTTTTTTTAGTATAAATCTTTTCACCCTAAAAATGTCAAAAAAGGCATTTTTGTTATCCACTGTCTCAGTTAATGTATAATATTTTTATCTTTAGTTATACAGTGAATGCTGAGTAGTGTATATTTTCATATCTAAAACCAATAGAGAAAAAATTAAGAAATATTTAAATTAATATTAAAATACAGTTGTATTTATTTACTTATAGAGTTACTTATTTTCCTTGAAAAGATATAATCAATTTAATGATTTTTCAGGGTCCATTTAATATATGTATATTTGTATGTTATTACATTTATCCACATGTAGTTATACCCAAAACAATACACTAACAATGTATTTTTGTTGTGATTAAATATGTTTGATTATTGTCTCTAAGACACTGGAGTTATTTCTTTGTTGAATGGTACTAGAGAAACATAGATGGTTTCAATATGCAAAATTGTAGATAGAACTAAATAATCGTATGTTCTACAAATCACTATAATGTATAATTTAGTTCTTTGATCAAATTAATGGAGCTTTAACTTAATTTAGAGTGTCTCTGAGTGCCTTGCATTTACCGGCAAGTGTAGTAGCTTTTAATCTTTACGCATTAGCTAAAAACCTGCTGAGGACTCTACCTCCACAACTGAGTTTTCCCAGATTTATGGAGGCAGAGGTAGAACAGGCAAGAAGGAACATGCCTTTACCTAATGGCCAGGAGACTTCACGGAGGGATTTTTACATGAAACAGCCACTGGATGAAAACCAGTGATAGAAGCACAGAATCACAGAATAATTTAGCTTTGAAGATACCTCTGGAGGTCATCTAGTCCAACCCCCACTCAAAGCAGGGCCAACTTCAAAGTGAAATCCAACCTCAAGTTAGATCAGGTAGTGCAGGGTCATAACCAGCTGAGGTATGAGGATCTCCACAGACGGAGGTGCTCTGGGGTGCAGATACCAGGACAGCCCCTGACAGCTGAGTACCCTACTAAGTCACACATTTGGCTTCATTTCCTACCAGCCCTGTGATTCCTGCAAATCTGTCTGTGTGATGCTGCAGCTTCTCCAGGGACCTACAGGCCAGAGAGAGATGAGGGTACTTGCCTGAAATGTGGGAATGTGGTTTAAAATCCCCTCAGGCAGAGGAAGCCTCAAACCCTTCCTTGAATGGTGGTCCATCTGCTGTGGCCAGAAATGCCGTCGACCACAGGCTTTCTTGTCTTATTGATTCAAGTCCTCTGTCTGTTGCTAAAACCATACGGATGCCACTGCATCCCCTTCCAGCAGCTGCACCCCCTCAGGGGAGCGCCCCAGCCCTGTCCCCAGCCCTGTCCCCACCCCCGTGTAGGGGGCCCTTGCAGGCCAGTGCTGCTTCTCCCCGTGGCTTTTCATCCTGCTTCGCCAGGGTCTCTGCAGAAACATGGTCCAGTGAGGGCAAAGTAAAAGGTGACCACCCATCAGGGGTTGCTCCCCTCTATTTCTGAGTTGAAAAGGTGCTCTCCGGTTGCAGCCTCTGCAGAAGTGTGCTCAGCCAGCAGTTTGGGACAAAAGGACTTTTTTTTTGGCTGGGCTTGAAGCTGGACTCATGCTCTCAGTGCACAATGGAGAGGGATCCAGCAGGGTCCTGCTGTGGCCCTGGAGCATTTCTGGGTGGTGTGTGCATGCCCTGGCAGACCAAACATCTCCTTACATCTTCCCTCAGCCTGCACGGCAGCAGGTCTTTAATTAGAGCAGATGAGGCTGGAGCAAGTTTGGTCTTCTCAGCTGTGCTCCCAACAGGCGACACTTACTGGGCCACCACAGTAATCCCATTATCTCCAAGGGGTCTGCTCAGCTGTGCATGGGATTGATCTGGCTGTGAGCTCTGCTCCCATTACTACATGGTGTTTGGCCTTTAGCAGCTGCCAGGCCCAAATTACCACCTTTGCTGCTAAGGCTGGTGCAGCCTAAGGGCTGCTGGGTGGCCTCGTAAGGTGGCCAAGGAGTGTCCATCCCTCTTGTGGTGGCCGTGAGTGGAAGGTGCCCAGCTTTTCACCAGGAGCTTGTGAAAGATCATTGTCCTTTGAAGTGTTATGCTGCTGTAAAACATTATTTAACCACAAGCTCTTAAAAAAGGCTCGTGCATTATATCACCTTTACATGTTGCTTAGTGTAATTTACTGCTTGGTTTAAAGAGCAAGCCTTTAAAAAAAAATCACAGAAATAACTTCCAAAGAGCCCAATGAAAGACGTATCTGTTGTAATGGAACTCTTAAAATGCCTATTAGTACCCTTCACTTGTCACTCAGGATCTCAGGGTCACGCTTTTGGTATGAACTCTGTTTAGAAACCAGTGGGATTACTGCTTATGCATTTAAAACAAAAAGGAATTTGAGGACAGTCACTAGACCAAACAGGTTCTCTAAGAGACTTGCAGGATGGGCACAAAGCCCATATTTTAAGTATCACTCACAAACTTGAACATCCCATAATCCTGTGCCTTGTATCCAGCTCCCTGATCCTGGTGGCAGTGTTTGCTGGACTGACCTTCCCTCTATAGACCCTACAACAGACAAGGCTGGAGACACAGGTCTTTTTTTTTCCCTACATTTTCCCACATTTCTCACAAGGAAATAAGTCTTTCTGCAATTACTTGTATGTGCCCAGCTGATACAAGTCTTTCTACCTTCTGAAGCTCAAGTCTACAACCCCTACCTCTGTGGATGCAGAAGAAAAGTCTTGGCTTTGCCACTTTGACATGTTCCCCATAGGCAGCACTATGCTGCACCTCAGATTTTGTCCCTTGATGCAGAGATCTGTAAAAGCACATCTGGGACAGGGCCAATATCTTTGATATCTTCTTCCTGCACAGTGACTCTCATGAGCGCCTTTTCGTGATGGCAGTGGAGAACAAGACTCTAGGTAGAAAGAGATAAAGTAGCTGGCTCCTATAGGTGATGCCAAGGTCAACAAGCATGACTGAGAGCACAGTGAAATCCCACCCTAGGAGAAGGTCCCATGGAGGTATGTTATGGCAATGTTATGTTGTGTTATGCTAATGTAATGTTACAAATGTAGGTATTAGGTACCATTGTTGAGGCATACACTACATTATACATTATATAATGATAATTGGATATGGTCTTTATATGTAAATATGCATGTATATAACTATATGCCTGTGTGCATGTGATATATAATTGTTAAATAGCTATATAGTGTAGGTATACAATATCATATATATATTATTGTGGAGGGAGCAGGGTCTGAGCCAGGTCTCAGTAAACCTGCCCCATACTCTTTTTGTCACACCTCAGACTAGCAGATTTGCTCAGTCCATGCAGCCACTGGGAAATGATCTACAGAAAAGAAGTGAGAACTTTTCCATAAAGAAACACTCTCCTGGGACACAGAGCAATGCCCCCTGGTTCCTCAGGACCCTAGCCCAAAGGCCAGACATTCTGTGCCCAACCGCAGGGGAACTTTGCTCTGAGATACTTCAGAAAGCCCTTCAGTTAAAAAGAGAAAGGCAAATGTGCTCCTTGTCTACCTGGGCACCATGGGAGCCCCAGCTTATTATTTTTTATGTCCTCTTGTTTGGAGATGTCAGCATTCCTCACATCAAAGAAATCAGTGAAAGAGTTTGAGTTTATTGTTTGTTTGTTTGTTTTTCTGTGTATAACTTCCTTGTTTATTTGTTTGTCTTTTTTTTTTTTTTTTTTTAAATACTTTAACTCAAACAGCAGTGGTTAAAATAGCACCAGTGCAGTGCCCACCTTGGGAGCTGGAGTCAGCAAGGCAGTACCCAGCAAAGGCTTGTTCCCAACAGCTGCTTTGGTCGAGGCGGGGACAAAGGGAGATGGCAAACCACCCCAGAACTAGCAACTCATCTCAAAGAGAAATCCCACAATGTCTCTTCAAAGCGTGTGCAATGGTCACACGCGCACACCAATAGTGTGCACAATAGCACCATCTGGTGACTTTGGCCATCAGATTGTATTTCCATGGCACCATATTACCCTGGGGACAACTTTCTCTCCAGCACCTGCACTGCCCTGCTCAATAATCTTTTCAGAAATAAATCCAGGTGCTCATTTGTCCTGCAGAACCAAAAATAGCAGACATGACAGTAGTCTTTTAGAGCTAATCCTGCCAAACTCCCAGCGTGGTGCTGGTGTGACCCAGTATTTTGACATTCCCATGTTTCAGCAAATTTGGAATTTAATTCTCTTTCCTATGAATTTGTTAGGTGTTTGGCACATAAGGCACCATTTTCCCAAAGCTTGGAGAGTTCTCACAGCCCACTTATGAAATTAAACATTTTGTTGCATTTCTTAGAGGTTTGTCTCCTGTTTGCAGGGGACAACCTGTTCTTGCATTAACATACATTTCTTGATGTCAGTGACCATACCCTGACCATGCTCCACTGTTCCTTCCATTGCTGCTAGCTCAATATTTCCAAAGCAAATCTCCCACTCAAGACAAGAGTTTGTGGGAAATCAACAACACTGTTGTCTTTCTTGGTTGCCACAAGATAAAAGCCCTGAAGCAAGCACCAGGAGGGCAGAAACACAGTCCAGCATTACCATTGAAGCACAAGTGCTCAAAGCATATATTTTTTCCTCTGCCTCACTTTTCTTTCCCTTGTTGCATGAGAAAACAAGCTGTAAGAAAGCATTTTTTCATACTTTAGAATGAAACCAGGGTCTTGGTTAGCTTGAGGCAGCATTGAGATAAAGCATAACCACATGAACCCAGAAAACCTTGCTTACTCCATACATTTCGCTGTAACCAAAGAAGAAATTGTACCTGTGGCTTCCTTCTCTCCATCACCTCAGGAGGAGATGGTTGCTCATGGCTGTCCCCACAACTCTCACCTTTTCTCATCTTCCTGTCCCATGTCTGCTCATAACACCACAGCCAGGTAGTGATGGAGGCACTTCACTGTGCCCTGCAAACACCTCCTTACTCTTTGTCCTGAGACAGCCTGTGGCCGGAGAGCTAGTGGATCCCTTTCCAAGGTGTGCCCTGAGCAGGTCAAAGGCAGGTCAGGAACTTGCTTGGCCATTCTGAAGCACCGGGAAAAACTGGAATTACACCTTGCTTTCTCTGTAGATGATCAAAGCACATTTTGAGATGTCTTCTCTGCTGTTTTGAACATTTAATTACTTAGGGTCTGATTCTAAGAGCAAAAGGATTTTCAAGAAATCAGCCAATAATTAATGCCAACATGAAGAGTTTCCAGTCTGATAACATATGATGGATGTGGCCAAAGGGTAGGGATGTTCTTCATGACCACTATGTTGTCTCTTTTCTGGGGATGCTCTGATCTCCTGAGGAGCTAACTCACTGTATGCACAGGGTATGTCAGTGCCAGAAATTTGTCTTCTCTAGCTTCTTGCTGGGAGAACTAGTTGTGTATTTTGTTTACCCATCTCCTAGTTGTGTATTTTGTTAAATAATTATTTGTAAATGTCTCTGTAATCCAAACTGCAAGGTATAGCATGCATCCTTCCTGGCAGTAGTAGCAGTAAGTCTCCACCACAGACAAAATTCCCTGGCTCTCTTTTTCAGCTTATTTTTTCTGACTCATGAAACGAGCTTCACCTTCATTGTTCATTAGTAGATAATTAAAATGTTTTATAGTCTGCAGTGTTTAAATTCATTCATATTCTTGTAAAATATTTTTTAACGAGATCATTTATTTATCGTATTTTGTCTGTAAAACAAGCTAATGCTTTGCAACATTTAAATGACCCAAAGAGAATCGCACTTAGCACCAGTAGTGCTGTGATGAAGTACAGTGATATCTCCCACTCAGACTCCTGCTGGCATGGAGCTGCTGTCTGCCTGTGAGGACTCCAACCCCAGGAGTTTCCAGAGAGGAAAAAGAAGCATTATCAGCCCCTCCTGCTGAAACCCCTCCACTTTGCAAGGAGTCATTAAAAATCATTTGGGCCACAGGGAGACACAGACCAAGAGTGCTTTCAGCCTCCGAGCTCAATCAGTCACCAAGAAGGGGAGACCAGGGATCTCATTCTTGTTCCAGCGCATATGTAGTTCATGAAATGACTATTTAACATGCAACACTTAACTGATCATCAGAGCACCACCGTGATGCTCCCTCTGTGCCAAACTTCCACTGAGCATAACTTCAGGTGCAGGCAGAGCTAGCTTGGGCAGAGCTTGGGCAGTACAGCTGGAACAACACCTATTTTAGGAGAGGCACTGAGCTGTTGTAGGCTATCAAAACGGAGACACTTGTCAGCAGGAGTAAATACAGTGTCAGGTGCCTCAGGGCTAGGCAGCAACTGAACAGAGGGGTCACAATTTTGAACTTAGGTTACAGGGTCTTTAATGCAACATTAAGAATCCTCTGAGCTCCTCAGTGCAGAGGTGTCAAGACCAAGGAGGTACCTTAAGATGACAGTGCTCTCCTGACATAGCCAGCCACTACACCAGCCAGTGTTACCGTCTTGACCCAGCCCTCTGCCTGACCCCTGTTTTCTCAAGTCAAGCTCAGTCCCTCAAGCCCACATGCACTCAAGCCCCATTTCCATGCCTCATTTGCCTGAACAGCAATGACATCTCTGGAGGAAGCTCCGCACCCTCTGGTCCTCTGACCTCATCCTCTACCTCTTCCAACATCTGTTAGACCTCTGCAAGGAGAGTGCCCTTCCAATTTGTACTGGCTGAGTCCATGGTGGCAGATGAAGAGGCATTTCCAACCTCTTCCAGCCCACGCTGAAGCTCAAGTCCAAGGGCGTCACTAGAAGAGGTTGGTGACTGCATGGGTACCTTCAGTAGCAATGGCTGGACTCCCTACACCATAAGTTCCCTTTCCATAACTGAAAAAAAAAATCATATTGTGGTTGTCTACCCACAGCTACAATTTTACGAGGCATTGCTCAAAAGAAAATTTAAGTAGTCCATCTCACAATCAAGTGTTAATGACCAGGGAGGTGATCATTCCCCTGTACTCTGCTCTGGTGAGGCCTTATGTCAAGGACTGTGTTCAGCTTTGGGCCCTTCAGTACAAGCAGGACATCGAGGTCTTGGAACATGTCCAGAGAAGTGCTACAAAGCTGGTGAAGGGCTTGGAAAACAAGTCTTATGAGAAAAGGCTGAGGGTGCTGAGTTTGTTTAGTCTGGAGAAGAGGAGGAGCAGGGGAGACCTCATTGCTCTCCACAGGTATCTGAAAGGAAGGTGTGGGGAACTGGGGGTTGGCCTCTTCTCACAGATTACTAGTGATAGGACTAGAGGGAATGGCCTCAAGTTGCACCAGGGGAGGTTCAGGCTGGAAATGAGGAGACATTTCTGTCAGAAAGAGCAGTCAGGCACTGGGAGGGGTTGCCCAGGAAGGTGGTGGAGTCACCATCCCTGGGGGTCTTCAAGGAAAGGTTGGACGTGGTGCTTGGGCACATGGTTCAGTGGGTGACATTGGTGGTAGGGGGATGGATGCACCAAGTGATCTTGGAGGTCTTTTCCAACCTTAATGATTCTATGATTCTGTGATGATTCAAAATAGTAGTGTGCAAGAGATTACAAATGGCTAATTTCTTATGTTAGGACTGAGTTTCTGTATCTGAGTAATATTCTGTACTTACAAGTACCATTGCGTGGTAGGTACCATGTTATTGTTTATTATTATTTATACTGCAGAACAGCCATTTTGGTACATGGTAACTTCTGTGTACACCGATCTGCTTACACCAGAAAGCACATGTACAATGTGCACATGGGAATTAGGACTGAAGATGCATCTTGCTTCTGTTCTTTCCCATAAAGAATAGAATGAAATTACCTAAAAAACAGCATTGGCACAATGGTGGTGTTGGGCGAAGGCAGGAGCGCCAGGCAGACAGCTGCAGGGAGCAGAGGCATGCCAATCGTCCAGAACACAGTGAGGGACCCAGCCATGGCTGTGAAACAAATGGCAACGTTGAACCCATGCATGGAAATCAACTGGAGAGTGGCATGGGACATCAGTGTGGAACTGGACAACCCTCTGGTTCTGCACCCTGGCCTGAAAACATCCCTAGTGGAAGGTATCCCATTTGAGCAGTCCCGGGCAAGGACTGGCTTGTCCTGCTGCCAAACACCGTGGAGCCCATGGAGGTGGATCCACCAGATGTGGAGGAACTGATGGAAGTGGATCCACTTCAGCCACAGCAGACCTGGAACTACCCCAGCATGTCTTTGCTACCTGCCACCCGAGCACTCAAACAGCGTCGCAGCAGTGCCCGGCGAGCTCCCTACTCGTTGTGCAGGCTCCATCCCAAGCATTAGCTTGGAGCTACAAAACACCACAGACATCCCAGAGGCTCACCTGCAAGATGTCCTGGCAATAAAGAATTTTGCTGATTCTCAGGGGTTGTGTGAGTGTTTCTTTCCCATCCCCCAGCCCTTGTGCAAGAGGTGGCATCCCTTCTGCACAAAGCCTCAAGGAAGAGCACAAGAGAGGACCCAGCTCCCTTCAGGCTGCTGCACTTGGGTGACACAAGGGGTTCTGGAGGGCCACCATGCACCTTTAACATGAAAACAGACTGAGGGGTGAAAATAGTAGTGTGTAAGCGACTGTGAGTGGTTAATTTCTGAAAAGCCTCTCTCCATCATAGTTGAAAAGTCCCAGCAGTTGGGTGAAGTCCCTGATGACTGAAAAAAAGGGAAACATCATGCCCCTACTCTTCAATAATTAAGGAATTGAACAAAGAGCACTACTCTTCAACAATTAAAAGAATTAGGAGACATTTCTTCTCAGAAAGAGTGGTCAGGCATTGGAACGGGTTGTCCAGGGAGGTGTTGGTGTCACCGTCCCTGGGGATGTTCAAGGAAAAGTTGGGCCTGGCACTTAGGGACATGGTTTAGTGGGTGACATTGGTAGTGGGGTGCTGGTTGGACCAGATGATCTTGGAGGTCTTTTCCAACCTTAATGATTCTATGATTCTATGACTGCAAGTCCAGCTGCCAAACTAGACCCTAAAAGAAAAGATTTATAATCTTCTTGAGAATGTCCTGTGAGTCCTATATCACTTTGAGGGCTCTCAGCACTGTGTGTTCCCCATGCTAAGAGACAAAGAAGGCAAAGCTAGCTGAAGCCCTCATAATGCTGTGTGATGCAGCATTTGGACTGAGCCAGGCAAGGGTTTGGCACATCCAGCCCTTGAGCACACAGATCCTGGCACTTGGCTCGTTGTACCAGCACAGCCAGATGCTCTCCAGGCCCGCAGAAGCCCAGCACAAGCCCGTGGGTGACTGCAGCATGCTCCCCATGCTCCTGCCTTGGGCATAAGGGAAAAGAACAGGCTTCCTGGAGGGTCTCTAGGGTCGGTACGGTGGAGGGACAGATGCTTCATTTTCACGTGCACATAGAAGCCACAACTGCTAATGGTAACAGGGCAGAAACACTCTAGGAAAGATATACTTTCATGTTATCTGATCTTAACTTTCTACTTCAGTTCGTAGGGTCAAGAGAGAAAATTCACTGCACGCATTAGTACCCAGTGCTGATGTTACAGAAATCCAGACACACAGTGTGCCTGTTAGGGCAGCCCACTCACTAGCACTGCAGTTGGCAACACATTGGTCTAAGAAGGTGATTCCAACAAGAATTAAACACTTTATTAACATTTCTCTGTCTGACTCTTTAAGAGTCCTTGTTCCTCTACAGAAAAGTGGGTCTGAAAAATAACCACGCAAAAAAAAAAAAAAATATATATATATATATATATGCTTGAGTGCATATCATCTGACATATTTTTATCTGTCAGTTCTGCAATAATGAGGGAAGACAGAGGGGTAACACTAATGGGCTGCAGTGCCCTGGCCAGGCTGGAGTCCTTCCCTGGGTCCATGTCCAGCTCTACATCACCAGCCTGCTGTTGTCCTCCTCTCCAGCCTCTGTATCTTTGCTGTCTCCTATTCATAGCTGGTCCCTGCCTCCTCGTCTTGCCTGCAGGCAGCAAATAGACTCAGTCACTGAATATCAGTCAGTGAAGCTCCTGTCCCATGTACCCCTCACCGTCTTGCCACCACTCATTTGTTATGTGCTTCACCTCCTGACAGCCCTTAAGTATGGGACTTTCAGGATTGCTGTGATGATAGCACTGGAGAAATACAGTTTTTCAGAGTTTTTTTGTTTGTTTGTTTCTGTTTGTTTGTTTTTTTGCTAAAGTATATTTGTTGGCAAGGCTGTCTCTGAGGAAGGGCCCATGTTTGTCTGCTTGCTCGCTACTCTGTTTTGTGAGTCTGAGGTAAGGGATATCTCAAGTGAACAGCAGAAACCAGGTGCTAGAAGAAGAGTCCAGGCTGCCAGCAGGACAACTGTGAGGAGTGCTGGTAGGAAGCACAAAATGTAGATACCAAGAAGACAGTTTTCTGGTGGCAGCAAGATGGTCCCTGTTGTGGAATCCCTGATGAACAAGTGGTCCAACACGAGGCACAAAACTCTTGAAGCAAACTCCCACCTTCATACTGCTGGGAGAGGACAGGAGTGAGTTTTCTCAAGGATTCTGAAAGCCAGGAATAGTCTTCTTGCTCCCCATGTGCTGGGAGAGCTGGGGCTGAGCTCCAAGCCCAGCTAGGGAATCAGCAATCAAATCCCACCTTCACTGTACACTTCTCTCTTTAACAAATGGAAAAGCTCTCGCTTGTTTCCTGATGGGAAGAAGCTTCCAGCTCATTGTTCTTGCATGCAGGATTGACGTGGGTCAAGTGCTCCAGCCTAAATGCACCTGTGGCAGCATTTTGGGCTTGTGCCAAGGGATCTGCATAGCCCTGCATAGCCCTGTTCTATTCTTTTTTTTTTCTTGTTTTCTTTTTTTTTTTCTCTTTTTTTTTTTCTTTTTTTTTTCTTTTTTTTTTTCTTTTTTTTCTTTTTCTCTTTTTTTTTCTTTTTCTTTTTTTTTTTTTCTTTTTTTTTTTTTCTTTCTTTTTTCTTTTTTTCTTTTGGAGGTATTTTGTTTTGTTTTCCTTCTTTCTTTTATTTTCTTTATAGAAAAATAATAATAATAGCTCAAAAGAGGCTGGAAACTAAAGCAAAGAAATGATGAAAAGCAGAAAGCCCGAAGAAAAATTAGGGCAAGACTGAAGACTAGATTGAGTGAAAAACAGAGAGTGAGTAAAGGATGGTCACACCTGAGTTATACCTGAGATTCATACCCGAGTTACCTTCAAAACAGAGGAGGTTTTCCTCCAGCAGCACCTCAGGGAGACCAGACTCCCCGGCAAGAGGACAAAGGGACAGAGGAGAAAGGCTTGTCCACGAGGAGGAAGAAATGGGACACTGCTTGTATTTCTGCTCCTGCAAGACTATCTTGTGAAAAATACCAGGTTACACTAAACACCCACAGTTTCTGTAACTAATAACAGAGAAAGAAAATCCTTGGGAACTGCTTGTAAACCAAAATGAGTCCTTTCACACTGCACATTTCTGACAAGTCCGGAAAATTTGGCTTTTATCTGTGAACACCCTCTGCCCCCTCACCCCGTGCACCGCACATACTTTCTGCATCCCAGACAGCTCACAGATATCTCTACAAAGATGAAGGTAAAATAGTCATTACCTACATGGCTAGGGGGCATCTGATGTAAAGTGCATTCCCTGGTTTTTGGCTTACGGTTTGTAAAAGAGCACAGAGCACTTTCATCTCCCCTTTCAGCCCATCTGTGGCTTCGGCTGACATGACAAAATGTGGCACAACGGAGCCAGACAATAAACTATTGTGCCGTGTAACAGGAAGCAACAGGTAATGTTTAGAGGAATTAAATTATTTTTGGATCTGATACTGATAATCAGTTTAGGCGAGGGGTATCCAGTGCAAATTTATCCAACATTTTTAAAGGAATGGGAGCACTCAAGAAACAGATAAGTTAAAGTGCAGTATAAATGAACCATTCATGAACTCAGAGACTTCCTTGCCTGTACACAAGGCACATGAGAGCAGACCTTGTTGCCTGTCATCCTGGACTTTTTTTAATTAGCAGTTGCAAGTCATTCTTGTGCAGTATGTCTGATACCGGGGAGAGAGCTCTATGCTTTTTAGAAAGGAACAGAATGCATATCAACATGAAATTCCCAGAAATACAGAAAAGTACTGGATATCTTTCCATCTTCAAATATCTGACTTTCATCCAAATGATAATGTGAAACCTTCACGTGATAGTCATCTATTAAAAACTGAGGCACTGGAAGACAGACTCGTGCAGAGCTATTCAAAACAGCTGCTAAAGCAATGCCTATTTAATTAATCTAAACTTTGTGACATGTTGGATGTCAGTGGGCTGGTTCCCATCCAAAGCCATGCCACACTGCGAGAGTGGCCACTGCAGCCATCCATACAAACACGGACCACAGCCCCCATCACCTGCTAGAGAAAAAAAATCTGGAATAGCAGCAGTGCTGGCTGGTGCAGCTCTCTGTTCCTGTGGTGCATGTTTATTTAGGAAATACCCAGCTCCGCAGCCCTCCCTGCAAGGCTGTGCCGGGCACTGTCACTGGCCAGGCAGCCAGAAGGGAAGCAGCCTTGACACTTGCTTTCTGAGAGGGCAGGGGATCAGAAAGAAAGCAGGCTTCCCGGTTATCTGGTAGGAGCAATAAAGTGCTTTCTGCAGCTGTCAGGACAACCCAGGGAGATGTACCAGACAGCATCAGCTCGACCCTGTTTTCTGTCCCAAAGCCAAAGGGTTGACACCTCTGGATGTTGCTGCCAACGCCTGCACCAGCCCAGGTCTCTGCAGGGGCCGACCCTACAAGGTGCTGAGCACTTCTGAGCAGATGCCTTGAAACCTTCTCAACACCACAACAAAATGTGTAAGAAATTGCTATTTGTAATCAGCAGGGTACAAAATGAACTGTCCTGCGGCATTCGTGCACCTTGATTGCTCATGGGAGGTCTTTATCAGACTTGAGGCATTAATCTGGAAGTATTTGGCCAGGCATTAACCACGCACGAAGCATCTCCAGTGTCTGGTCATCACACAGCCCAAAAGAGTTATTCCAAATAAGGTAAATATTTGTTTGTGTGTTCTGCTTTCAGCTGGCCAGGCTCTAAGATGTTATCAGCACACGTGTGTGGAGGAAGTATGTTGGGACGGAGCTTGCACTCTTGGGGAACCTGAGAAACATGAGGGGAAATCAAGGAGAATTCCTAACAGATGCAGCTTGAAAACGAGGAGCATTTTATTAAAAGAATGCAAAGGAAAATCGATTATTTTCTGAGATCAGTTGTGTTGTGCCTGGAGCCATTAAAGTGTCCAACAAAGACTTTGATTCTACTTCAAGTGCAAATCTTGACTCAAACTTAAGTGCAGAGCCGCTACTAACATCTTCATTTTATAACATGTAAAGTGCACATGCAACCACAGAGCTATTCGTTTCCATGCACAGAAACTTTTGAAGGCACAGCACCAGCTGCTTAAATATGTCTATAATTATTCACGCATTAACACCTACTGAATTAGCAGCATTAGCACCTACTGAATCATCTTGTACGCATTTAAATAAATTAAGGCTCGGGTTCGGCCTCGCTCGCCCAGGAGAGTGCTGCTCCTGTGGTTACAGAGGCAGCGCTGCTTGACCCCAAGGCTATGGCACAAGCTGCCAGGGCTGCAAAGTGGGTGAAAGATGTCACAAATGCCTTTTTTTAAAAGCCTGCCCTCTCAGGCAAGGGTGCTTGGCACTGGAGTTTATTCCCTCCAGTTTCTTGGGTTTGTTTCAGTTGATGAAGATTCTTGTTGCTTTTTTTTTTTTTTTTTTATTATTATTATTTAATTCTTGCACTCTCTTTTAGTAGGCCCCATTAGGAAACTCACATTTCTCCATCTGTCTTGAAGCTTATTTTATGTGGAAATATTTCAAAACTCATGCAGCTCTTGTTCAGCCCCATGCAATTGAAAGGAGAAGTTCAAAGTTGGGCAGGGCACCAAGTCAGCAGACATTAATAACATTACCTTGTAACCATTCAAAACCTGTCGTTTGTTAAGTCTGTCCCTCTCCCATTCCAGCAGGCATAAATCATGTGTATAAATGAGCTCCTACCCACAAAGGAGAGCTGATTTTAACATCTAAGGCTGAGCTGTCACCATCAGGAATTCTTTTTTTTTTTTCTTTTTCACTGTTTTTATTTTTGAGTCCAAAATCAAAAGGGAGGCAATTGGATGCAAATATACCCAAGAACGTTTTAGGAAAAGGAGATAAGGGACATCAAAACCACAGTCCCACACCAAGTTCTTCCTAACTCAAACCCTCTCCACGTAAGCAGAAAGGCAGAAGTGTCCTCCTCATCCTGCCACAAGCTGGGAGGTGTTCTCTAGTGACACCCTCTTGCTGGTGGGGTCCAGTAGTGGCCAAGGCAGGTGGGCACTCTTCTGCTCCTTCCTGATGGAAAAGGGCTGACCAAAAGAGGGCAACGGGCATCAGCTCTGGCCAAGCAAGGACATGGCTCTGGAGGGACCTTCTTCTGCCCTTGGTGACTGCTCTGATGGCCAGAAAGGATCCCATCCATTAGGCAGACCCTCATCCTGTCCCTCACCCCTCTCCTGCAGGCACCAACTTGCTCATCCTTATCAGACAAAATAGCTTCACAAACCAACACACAATTAATTAAATTACTTACTTATTTATTATGGTGAGGGTGGTCTTGCACTTGAACAGCTTGCCCAGAGAGGATATAGAGTCTCCATCCTTGGAGGTATTCAAAATCAGGCTGGACATGACCCTGGGCAACCTGGTGTAGCTGACCCTGTTTGAGCAGGGCGTTGGACAAGATGATCTTCAGAGATACCTGCCAGCATCAATGATTTTGTGATTCTATGATTGTGCCTCCCAGATACCCTTAAACATCCCTTAAACATGGTACTCTGATGAGTGTTCCCCACCTCTAACCCAACATTTCGTCTCTAGTCCAAGCTGTCCTGTTGTGTGCAGAAAATGCCTTTTACAGCACAACGAGGGAAAATCCCCCCATCTCAGAAGTCCCTGCTGTCCTGGACGTCGTGGGAGAAGAGGAGCCATCCTTCTCTTTTTATTTGTTTGTATATACACCCATACAGCCTGGACTGGGCACAGGAATGACCTGGTGCCCAGGGCTGTGCACAGTTACAACCCCACAACTTCACTGTTATCCCTCTGCCTCCAGCAGCACATGGGGTCATGGCAAGCATTGTCCCAGTCACAGGCTTCCTGCCATGAGAAACTGTGGTGAAACAGCTTTATGGGACACACCATTGCAAAGTAGCTCTGTAGGGACAACGGTAGTCTTTTATATGATGCTCAGAGGGCTGGAGCACCTCTCCTATGCAGTCAGGCTGAGGGAGCTTAGACTAAAAGAGGGTAAATTTAGATTAGATATAAGGAAGGATTTGGATTCCTTCATTTTAGTGGAAAATCTCCTTTGGACTATGATGATCAGGTTGCCAAGAACTTCAGGAAAACCTTGGCAAGTTGAAATGATGTAGCTGGGTGGCCTCCTGAGGTAGTCAATGCTTTGTAGATGCTTCTCTCAGCAATTTCCTCTGTTTCCAAGGCTTCTCCCTTTGTCTTTTCAGGGAAAACTTCCAAATTAAGTTCTTTCTCTTTCTCTTTCTCTTTCTCTTTCTCTTTCTCTTTCTCTTTCTCTTTCTCTTTCTCTTTCTCTTTCTCTTTCTCTTTCTCTTTCTCTTTCTCTTTCTCTTTCTCTTTCTCTTTCTCTTTCTCTTTCTCTTTCTCTTTCTCTTCCTCTTCCTCTTCCTCTTCCTCTTCCTCTTCCTCTTCCTCTTCCTCTTCCTCTTCCTCTTCCTCTTTTCCTTTTCCTCTTTTCCTTTTCCTTTTCCTTTTCAGCTGTATTCTATGTCTTGTTTTATTTTTTATTATTATTAATGGTTTTTATTATTATTATAATTTTGTTAGGTCTTTTCCTAATTTCAGTCATGCCATTTTGATATCTCTGGGTTTTTTTTGGTTCCTTTCCGTTCAGTAAGACCATCAGCTCACAGCCCCAGTGCCACAGTTGAGTTTCTGCCTGACATGGGGTTGTGCTTCCCAGTCCAAGCAGGACTGGGAGTTCTCCTGCTTGTTTTATGGCAAGAAAAGTGGGTGGAATTAGCAGGGATTTCTTTCATGTAATCCTATTTAGCTACAAAAATAAAAAGAGCTAATGTGTTCCACAAACATGTTTGGACCAAAGCATCAAGATACGATTTCTTAGCTATTTCTAGCCCTCATTTCCAGGCAGTGCTCTGTTAAGATCTCTCAGGATCACATTACAGACTCTTCCCTCTGGCTGTCTGTAGCTTTACGCTGCCCTTTTTGCTGAGCTCTCTGGTGATCTGCCTTCATTTTTCATGTCATGGTCCCACCACAGGTAACGCCTGGCAGCTGGTTGCCTGCCCCCAGTGACACCTCTGCTTGCACAGCTTCCCTTCCACCAGCCCTGCTTGTTGTCCACAGCATGATCAATGAGTTTTCTTGTTTTGCTTGCCTTTCTCCTTTCACAAGCTTCAACATTTCTTGGTAGTAATCAATAGGATTATTTGTGCTTTGGGTTATAAGCATGGCATTTCCCAGCCTCAGCAAATGTCCCTAGGTAAGCAATAGTTGCCAATGTACAGCTGTACCCAACTCACCCTCTTCCCACATCAAAAAGTGTGTCTGTCTACTTCTACCCACATTTTCTAAGGGGAGAAGCTGTTCATCTGGGTTTTGCCTTAGCACTATATTTTCCCTCAGGTACATATTTTCCACACCAGAACAGGATTTCTGCAGTCTGAAAACCAAGGTCAGCGGTGACTGCTTCCCTGAAGGTTTAATATGCAGCAGGTTTGAGAGACATCATGCCAATAAAATGCCCATCAGTTTACTCTTCTTGCTTTAAATGTAGTTTTGGTCCACGCGGAGATGAATCAGGCTGTGAAATCCTCCCATGCATCATCAACACAAACATATCTGTCCCCTGAGTGTTACCTGTGGGTAGGGTATTCAGGATCCTCTGACTGCAAGACATTGGTATTCATGTAAGGAGCCCACACTCAAATGGGCACAAGAGGCTTGGGGCTTCCCTAAATTCAAGAAATGAGAGCCAGAGATAGCAGCGGTCTCATTGCTTTCTTTCATCTACCCTGGCAGAGTTTCCAGACCCACTTTCTTTCTGAAGTTCTTGGGTCCCTGAGGACAGGAATGGTGAGGATGAACTCACTTTTTTTTGTACTTGTAGGCTGTGTTTGGACAGTTTGGGTCCAGCCCATCCTGGGACAGGACTGGGGTAATGGGGAGCCTTGGGGACAACTCTCAGCTCCTGGGGGCAGTCTGTCAGGCTATAGGGTAACATGGCCACCCTCCATGACATACCACTTCTCCTGGGCCACCCTTTGCCCACTTTCTTCAGATATCACCTAGTGCCACTCCTACTCATGACCTGCACCTTGGGATGGGTTTCTTGCATCTGCTTTGGTAAATCTATCTGTCAAGATACCAGGTTTCACCAGAGGCAAATGACACCTGCTCCACAGTGTCTGTAAGTGTTCATGCCAGAGCTAGCAGCATCAATTGCCACCAGCTTTAGATATGCTGCTTTGAAGTGATTTGGGAACAGATAGGGAGCAGTTTGGGACCCTCTGCTTCCCAGCAACCTATCTGCTAGTTTTTCAAACATATTCCCATAGCTAGATGTGTATAGTTTTAACAATATCTGCATCTTTACTTCACTCCATATCCTGCTTCTACTATCACAAAAGATTAAAAGCTGGCTGCTACTGTCCTATAAAATCAGGAGGTACCTGCAGACCAGTTAGAACTCATTTTTTCCTTTCTTTTAAGCCATCAGTACCAAAGCAGTGAGTTCAGCATGGCTGCAAGAACACCAGAAACACAGCATTAGATGCACCCAGGTCTTAAACACTCCTTTTCCACCCACGCAGGCACACACAAACACATGCAGAGCCAAGACCGGGCGGGACAATAAAAAAAGTTCTGTCGAGATACTTATTTTAAAATAGAAGCTGCAGCGCAGCTCCACACAGACTTACGAGACAGTCACCTGTGCTGCTTTCTCTGCAGGGGCCAGTGAAACCGCTGCCTGGCGCAGCCGAGCAGGCTGATAAAACCCCGGTGGTTCCTGCAGGGCTGGAAGGACTCAGCACCATGCTCCGCGCAGCCAGCCAGCATCACCGCCCTGTGTTGACATTGGCAGCGGTGCACGGGTCCGTCAGAGGGATGGAGGGGAAGGGGTGACATCATGCAGCCTTCATCCTTCCACGGCGACCCACATCAAAGGCGGTGTAATCGCCGCCCAGAGGGATGGACGTGCCCTAACACACAATGAATCACGTTTTGAAGTCCTTGGAGGTCAGGCACAGCTCCTGGCAAACCCAGAGGGGGAGGATGATGTGGATGACAACTGTTTGCAGTGGACCCCGGAGAGACTGTAACCGTGATGATGAACTAACCCCCTCAGAGGGTTAGCCCTCACGTGCTGCAATGGCTGGATAATGTGGCTAGCTATCAGTAGCTCTGCAGGGACACCGAGACATACATCACAGTCATCCAAAGCATTAACACAGTTCAGAAAATAAAATGCTATTGTAAATATCCCTGGAATTATTAGGACAGTTAAATCAGTCACAGATCCAGGCTGTACGCACAGGTCGGTACCACAGCATTGCTCAGTCAGCCTTCCCAGTCCTATGAACCAAGAACTGCTGGACAAAAGCACGGTCCTTTAGCCATGCTTTCCACCAGCTCTCCTTGTTTCAGCAGTGCTTCTGCACCAGCACGTGTGTGATGGGGACCATCACTTCCCCAGGTCTCACGCTGCACAGATGAGACCTTGGAGGCTGCATGCTGCAGTCACTGCATACCCACACCATTACAAGCACCTTGAGGCAAGCACACTTGGTAAAGCCAGCAGATTTAGCCTAGAAACTTTAGAAGAGGTAAGGAAATCAAAGATTATCAGCCAGATAGAGACACAAAAGCTCATTTTTTCCATGTTTTTATTAATAAAGGACATATGTCTGAAAGGTTTTCTAACACTCATCAAATTAAGGTTTCCTTACCCCTGCTCTAGAACTGTATAATGTCTCACTGTTGCTCAAGGCTGACTTGAAGTTGGATATGGTCATTTAAATATTGTTAGTTGTTGATCTTTTTTTTTTTTGCATATATTCATTTTTACGTTTTTACTTAAATGCTTAGACTCTCCATCTCTGATGTTACAGGTTTTCTCCCAGGAGAGGTGAGTAACCTCTCCCTTGATGTGACCAGAAATTCCTTCTGAATCTGAGAAACTTGCTGAGCAGCTTCCTCTAGGTACTGCTGTGTTTTAGAAAAGTGTTCCACGCTGATATTTTCTGATGAATCTGTGCTTCTGTGAAGCATTTCAACATTAAAAACTTTGGTATCCAAGGGGATCTGCCCACCAGTACATCTGCCCCTCTGAACTCCACGTCACTGCAAGACTGGGGATGTGGTCCTTTGGCCACGTATATCTATCACGTACCTCCGAGCCCCACAGGCTGACTGCACTCTAAACACCTCACAAAATGTTACTTGCAGGTACTTCAACATATTGAACGTGGTAAAGAACAGGATATTTGTGAACAGCTGCTTGGGGGACAGAGGTGAGCAGAGATCTTTGCTCTTTGTTTATGAGAATACTGCAGCTGCTGGCAGGTCTCTGTTCACAGTTGACAAAGGAGCAGAGGAAAACAGAGGTTGTTGCTTACATAGGGGAGGAGGCCTGTGTCTGCATCTGCAAGGGATTGGGAATCCAAAGATTATTCACCGCAGCTGCAGGCTTCATCATGGGCAACTTCAGCAGAAAGAGTTCCCCTACTTGCCAAAAAGATCATCTCAGAGTGTTTAGCTGTCCCTAGCTGTACTGAACGAAGCAGAAATGTCATGATTTCTTTGATCAACATTTCAAAGGAGCACCCGAAGTGCTGAGGTTGTTTGCAGACTCATTTTCAGCTGAACCTAAAGAAGGTAAGGGCAGAGCTTGTTCAGAACTGATAGTTACCATGTGCTGATCTGCTCTCCTAACAAGCTTCCATACAGAAAAGCGAGGATTTTCTCAAAAAACTTGCCAAGTGACAGCTCCCCTGAGTCAAGTTAGAGAGTTGCCATTTGTGAAAACCTCTTTGGAAGTCCTTCTTTGTGTGAAGAGACTTTTTTTGGGGGGTCTAAGTCTGACCAGACCAGAATATTGCAACTGCTCAGCAGAACCACTCAGATTCCTCTGGCACCCACAAAGGCAAAGCTGCCGGTTTGAGAGGAGCTGGGGACAGATTTCCCATTGACTTCACTTTCCTGGCTGTGACAGGAAATCACGATGCCTTTATTGTTCAGGTGTTTTATGCAGTCAGAACACTCAGTAATAAAAAATAATGACTCTGTGTATGGATCATGGACCAAAATCCAGTGATATGCAATTCTGTGCAGTCCTCAGGCTCCCTCCTTGTGCTGCTGTTAAAGTTGTGTGCCTCCGCTGTGCAATTCTAAAACGTCTTTTTTCTATTACAGTTGCCTGATTTTTTTTCCTGAAGATGATGGGAAGACTTATCCTATTTACTGCATGTTTCACCTCTCTAAGCATCTCCAGAGAATGTGAGCATTGCTAAACAAGAATCCAGAGACTCCAAGTCACACCTACCTGTGGTGCATTGACTACACTGAAATATCTTTTGAGAGCTCATGTCTTTCACCACCACTTCCACTGGAAATGCTCTCAACCTTTCTTCTTTGCTTTCTGATTCAGCCAGCTCTCTTAGAAAGGCAGGTTTGCATTTCTAAGGGCATGTTTTCACTATTTGCTAAACCTAGATCCACTCCTCAGGCCTGCAGACTGCAATGACCACATTGCAAGGCTGGTCAGGGTCTAAAGACATAAACAACTAGCCCCATGGTATATCTGTCACTAACCCCTTTAGCCATGCCAGAGACAATGGTCAACTGTGCCAGAAAGTACTCTGCATCCTGGCAAATAACCTCGGGTCCCTTTTGGAGAAATACTGAATGAGAGGTAAGTTCACTCTGGAACACAGTAAGCAGGTTTCTATTGCCTCGTCTTTGGTGTCCAGGGTTATCTGAGACGCCCTAGCCAGTCCCACCTGGCCCCAGCAGCTGGAGAGCACAGCCTTCCATAAACCCTCTCCCTGTCAATGATGGTTAGGTGTCTGGGGACATCTTAAATGGCATTAGACACCTACTGCCCTGAGCTGGTTGGTGTCTCCCATGGAAAAACTCTCAAAGCTGGGCTTAGATCAGACATTTAAATGCCAGGGGGGCTAGTGGCTTAAGGTAGGCCACACATCTAAAATGGTTTGGAAGAGATTTTATAGTTCGATAAATTGTAAATACAGACAGCAGTGAGTGCATCTGCACGTGTATGTGCATGTTTGTTTTGTCCTCCGTATGTGTCCCATCAGTGGGCATGTGCATATTGGACCCAGCACCCAGAAAACATTGAGCAAGCACCAAAACTAGTCCAGGTCCTCAGCTCTAGATCAAGACCTTAATTCCTTCAAAACCAGGAGGTGCTGGGATCCGAGGTTTTGAGCAGACAGAGCCCTGCAAATGTCCACTTCCCTCGCTCCCCTCCACTGCCTCCCACCACGGGGCAGCCGAGGAGAGCTGGGGAACGCACTGACTTTGCCAGCTGGGCGCAGCCATGCCCTGGGGGCAAATTCATCCCTGGTCCCTGCAGCAGAGCTCATGTGTATGCTGGTGCAAGAGGTCTGCTCACCTCAGACATTTCTTGCCCGGCTCGCAGTGTAATTAATTGACATGAAATTATCCAGCCATTTTTCAAACCCTGACCCATTGTTTGGATCAGTGACCTCCTGTAGCACCAAATTCCACAGGTTGACTACATACTGTGTGAAGTAATATTTCTATCCATTTACTAGCCATTAATTTCTGGCCTTTGGGAAATCTGAAATATGTATGATCATGTGAAGGATCTCGAGCCATTCATAGCTGTATGTTGTGTGAAACACATTTGCTCATTTAACCAACTCCCAAGCTCATTTGGCCCTGACCTGAGCACCAGGCAAGACAAATCAGCCCAGAAAGCAAGAGGAATAACATGAAGCATGCTGCCAGCTGTTAGATGAGCAAACGGGGAGCTACAGTGATTCCCAGAGCCAAATTCTTATCTTATTTATGATAGCATAAATCTAGAGTAACTGCACTGAATTATTCTGGATTTACCCTTCTGTAAAAGAGATCAGAATCTGACACTCGCTTTGGAAACTTCCTTCCTCCAATTTCCATCCTTACTAGGAACAGAATGAGACACCATTGTGCCGCAGCTTTTTCAAATATTTCTGTACAGAAAAGGATCAAATAACCAACAGTCCTGGGGAAAAGAAAAAAAAATGAAATAAAATCCCATGCAAAACTTTGCATAATCAACAGAAATCTCCCAGTGTTACAAATCCAGAGGTTGCAGTGCCATGAGAACTGGGCAGAGTTTGTCTGAAGTGTCCTTTGTCTCCCTGTCCAGCCCACATGGGCATCTGTCCTGTTGTGGGTCGCAGCTGATCGGAGCAGTGGGGCTGAATTTGGTGAGTGGGAACTCTCAGAGCAGGAGCAAAGATGCTGCAGATGAAAGGAAAAGAGCAGCAAGCAGGTCTGAGTGTGTGCTAGCAACACGAATGCAATGTTCCTTGCTTTTTTTTCCACCTTTTCTGTGCTCCTCGTGGTAGTATCATGAGGCTGCAGCAAGAGAGAAGCAATACTCAAATGCTGTAAAAGAAATACGGAGCAGGCTGTAATTCTGAGTTATGTAACAACGTGTTGTTACAAACCAGACTGTCCTGAACAGAATATTACTGCTTCCCTCATTTCTAGTAAAGTCCCCAGCTTCATTTTCCTAACACGTACTATTTTATTGCCAGTGTGTTTTATGCGAGACACGCCTGATTTGCAAAAGTAGTCCTGAACAGTTTCTTAAACTGATTACTTTGCAAAACATTCTGGGACATTTAATTGAAATGGCATCACCCTGTTTTAAAACATTGTAGTGTTAAATAAACTTGACCTGCAGTACCAAAGCACTCATTTTTCTCCAGCTACGTCATACCCTTGAAATGCATATGTACGTATATAAACCCTGGCTTCTCCAGCTGAAAGACAAATGCAAGCCCCCGTTTAAAAATAATGAAGCTCCCACCTTGTCCCAGAGGGAGAGGCTCTAAGAAAGGAGAGGCTTGATCTTAATTACCAGTGGGGAATGAGGTTGAAGGAGACAGGTATGTCAAGCATACACTCGTGCTGTGCACCTAGCTCCATACTGCAGGTACAGAGCCCCAGGGGCGACCCAGCTCTGGTTGTGCTGGGAAGAAGGGGGTCGAGCATCCCTGTGTGATGGGGCTAGGGGCAGCAGGGGAGAGGCTCTGGGCACTGTGAAGGTCACTCACCACTGCAACGTGTGCTTGGCCTTGCCATCATCCTACCCCTAAATGGGTCCACAGAGGTCCTGAGCTGCCAGCAGCCACCCTGTGGCCCTCATGGGGCAGAGACCCTCATCTCTTCCCCCACACTGTCCCTCCATCAGTGCCCTTCCCTGGGTCGGAGCTGAAGAAAGGAAAGAGGCAGCTCAGCGCGGCTACCCAAACCATTGAGCTGTGCTTGAGGACCAATAAAACTATTAGCTGCTGGCATCAAGCCAAGAATCCATTAATGACAGGCTGGTATCTCCCCAGGAATGTAAAATGTTTTACTAAATAAACACTAAAGCAGGAAGCCTTCAACTTCTGTCAGTAGGTAAAACTCCAGCACACTTCTATCCCAAGGAGGGAGAGCCAAGAGGTGAGCAGGAAAATATTGTTTCACTGATAAAAAAAAACTATTTAGTACCAGGAGGAGCCAGTGAGATGTGTTATACAGTGCCTTACATAGCATGATGAGTGGCTCTGTGCTTTCCTGGGATCAAATCTTTGACTGAACAGAAAGAAGAAGTAGGCAGTGGTCTGTGCAGGCAGAAGGCTCCATCATGCTGGAAATAAACTCACAAATTTTTGTACATGTTTTTTGGCCATCAAGCAGAATTTAGAATGAATGAAAGCAGGAATGTTAACAAGCTTTCTTTCTTTCTTTATTTATTTATTTATTTATTTATTTTTCTCTTCCTTTTTTTTTTCATCTGGGCATCAGAGCAGTGTGTTTGCACTGTTACACATGGGAAACGTTACAGAAAATCTATATAAGCTAGCATTCCCTTCCCCCAGCACATGAAACACCCCGTAGTGCATGCCATGTCCGAAGGTCCTTCCCATGCTGGTATGTGAGATCTCCATCTAGGGGCAGAGCCTGATGTCCTTCATGCCAGCTGTTCCCTCCTTGTAAAACTTGTAAATCTTGTAGACATTTGTAAATCTCGTGGCCCATCCAAACTCCATCCCCTGCAAAGGAAAGTGTCTTTCTACACTAGATAAGGATTTGCCCCCTCCATGCACAGCTGAAAGGAGAGACTGCATGGAACCTGGTCTGAGGTTGAAGCAGGTGGATGTGGCCTCACCAGCAGGTTGTGTTTGAAAGCCACCTGCAGGACACTTCTATCCAAGACAGCAGGGACTTTGGGGCTATTTGCAAGGAGACAGGAGGGAAAAAGGCTCAGGGAAAGCAGTGCAGAGCCTAAATCAAGCCCCATGGCTATTGAGATGAGACCATCCTGAGCTACCAGCTGCAGATCAGCAGTGCCATGGGCTTACAGCATGAATTAGCTGAACACTTACATATTTTTTTTTGCTTTAAACTTTACTCCCTTGTTTGCTGTCTGTTGGCTTTAGTATTGGATGCCCATCTGTGCAGATACATACCAGCGAGCCTGACTACAGCTACATCTATGCAGGAAGAAAGGAGCTCAGAGCCAGATCCTCAGCTGCAGTAAATCAAGCAGCCGTGGATTCAGGCCAACAGAGACCATGCGTGAGATCTCCCAGTTTCTCCTCTCAAATTGTTACACTAATCTAAACAGAAGGTTCAGTAGCTCCCTATCTGTGCCTTGCTTTTGCACTCTGGCATTTTGTCTGAACCCACGTGCCAAGGTAAATACAGGAAGGATGATCATGCCAGAACTGCATTCGGATTGTCAGTGACTCACCTGCTCACATAACCACCTCCATAAGGAAAGGTGGGTGTAGTTTTCACCTCTCGCTGTTTTAGGGAAGCAGAGGCATAATTCATGTGGTCTTGCACAGACACCCTGCCTGGAAGAAGATCTTTATAATCCTAGAGAGCAAAAGGAATTAAGTTCTGATAATGGAGGTAAAACTCCTCGGTTCCTGCTGTGGTGTGCTGTTTTTCTGTTACAGCCCTGCACGGGGGACATCTCTCTTGAAACTTGGCAGTGAAGAGGTGGTGTCACCCTGAGGGTGCTGCATGCTTGGGGACACCTGACACCAGCACCACGAAAGCCGAGGTCCAGCAGCTCCATCCCTCACTCCAACCCGTCTGGCTCACACATCAGCCAAAATACAGCCAATGCATCCTCCCTGCTGCTTTATAACACAGAGCCAGCATGAGGACCTTTGCTTCAGATTCATTCTGGACCATTTCTTCATTAAGGAAGGGGTTGGAGATTGAAAAAAAAAATATTATTATTTTTTTTTTTTCTCCAGAGACCATATAGATGATACAGCTCAGTGTATCCTGGGCTCACTAGCTGCATGGAAGTAATTGCTGCATGCAGCCCATCAGACAAACAAATGAGCAAGGGCTGTGGCATCTGAAGGTGACCAGCAGCTTGCTGCTGCACAGTGCTAAGGGAGTCGCTCTGGTTTCACATCTGGGCCAAGCTGTTATATTTGTGTGACCTTTTAAAATCAGTGAACTTTTTGAGAAATACACAGGCAGCCAAATATTTAGGTCTTCCGAGTTACTGTGGGCCATTAAGTATTATTTACTTATCACAAACACATGGCTGAAGAGAGACAGAGCTGTCCAAAGTTTGGACTGTGTGTCAACTATTCACTTAATGTACTTTCTCGATCATTAGAGACGAACACTGTTTGTCACCAAGAGCTTAATCAGAGTCCATTTTTAGTGGGTATGGATATCCAGCTCTGTCCTCCCAAGGTGTTGGGTCAGGGCTTCCCCATGTTCCCAAGGATGGCAGCATCCACATGCCCTGATTACAAATACTCCCTCACCTACAAAAGCAGATCTTATCCCTACCAGGACATTGCTGTGCACTATTCTGCAGAAAGGGTTAGGTAAATCAAAGCTTGCATTTCCTCACAGGCTTAGTAATGGCTCTTACTTTCCCACCTAAGGCAGGGGCCATGAACCCACCTTGCCCCTGCCATCAGCTGAGCCTCATACAAATCATCAGGCAAGACTTGTCTGCTGGCCCTCACCACAGCTCTGTTTTGCCTCCTGGGAATCCTCCTCCAGGTGAAAGGTTTCATACTTGGTGCTGAGAGGTTAAAATGGTTGTAGATATCTAATATCATCAGTCCCAATGAACAAATCCAATGCCAGTTGTTGCTGGTTGATTTGAGGGTCCCTAATCTGAGAGCCTTTGAGGAATCTCAACACACAAAATGTACTGAATGCTAAAGCTGCTAAAAATCCAGAACATTTAGAATAAAATGTCAGTCTGGGAACACAGAAGCTGAAGACCCTAAAGTCACTTCTGTGCCTAGCCTCAGCTGTTCAGTCTGTACATAGCTGCCAGCATTAGAGTTAAACCTTTTTTGTGCAGGAACCTGTGGAAATCTCCCAGTGACCAATTTATTCCCAGGGTCATGCCACTGAGGGAAGATGCACACACCACATTTTCCAGCAGGCATTGCTCATCCTCTTTGGCTGCTTTCATAGAATCACAGAACCATGTAGCTTGGAAAAGACCTTCAAGATTATCAAGTCGTCAAAACATCACCCTAAAATACCGAGTCCCAGCACTAAACCATGTCCCTCAGTGCCACATCCACACATCTCTTAAACATCTAGGGATGGGGACTCCTCCACTTCCCTGAGCAGCCTGTTGCAGTGCTTGACCACCCTCTCCATCATGATATTCTTCCTAATGTCCAGTCTAAACCTCCCTGCTTGCAGAGCACAATATTCAGAACTGTAGTTGTGCTGCTGAGCTACTACTGGTGACATCCATGACAGAGTATTATCTCTTCTCCCTGCACAGATTACAGCAAATTCAGAGCATAAGGACTCTGCAATTTATTTCTGCTTGTTCCTTTATATAGCCATATATACATAAATGATTTTGCATTTAGTTTTATTAATACTAAAAATATCATTTTAAAGTCTAATGTTTTGTTGCTTGTGGACCCCCATCTTTGCAATACTACAGCACGAAGCACACAAGAACCTGTGCACAGGAATGTACACTGAGTCTGCTGCAAAGAGCAACATGCAGAGGCAGAAAGCATGTTGCAATGTCCACACGCTGTTCTGGGCAGTGTTTGTGTTACTGTTTTCAGTCCTCGTTGCAATCTAAAAAAAAAAATAGAACTGCTCAGTGCAGTTGTACTACTTGCTGCACCGGGACACATCGCAGGCTATCTGCTTCAGCAAAATACCAAGCTGCCGTGGAGGTCTCTGCTGAGGGAGCCACCTCCGTCTGCCCTGGGGTCACGTACATATTTCTCCCCTTTCTGCCGCCTTCTAGGAGGAATCTCTTTGAATTCATGAAAACAGGGGATCGGTTGCTCCGTGCAAGTTGTGTCAGGTTAGGTCAAGCAGGAGCCACCAGAGAGCTCGGGAAAGGCAGCATGGCCACGCTGGGCCAGTCTGGCCTCTGCAAAATAAAATAAAATAAAAATGAACTGGTGGTGGGAGAAAAAAAATGGAGAAGATAGAGAGGAAAACTCACAGAATGTGGGATTTCACTTCCATCCTTGCAAAATCTTATTTAATTCCAACAGTGACAGTGTTTCAATGTTATTTTTCCCACAGCAAAATCTCTTTTGTTCTTGTTTAGAAATCTGTCTTTTCCAGGGAAAACTTTCCATCATAAAAAATTGTAGTTATTTTTATACAAAAATGAGAAAACAAATTTGCAATGGAAAAAAAAAAAAAAAAAAAAAAAAGTTCTGTTGTGTTTTGTTTTGTTTTGAAGTAGAGTCACTCCCTACCTTTGCTGTCATTATTTTCCCAGGCTAGCACTGGGGGGAAGGTGAATTGAACTAGCAGGGATTTCAAGGGTATAGTGTTTCTGAATGAAATTATATTTTTTATAACTATTAAAATGAGAGATTTGGGAGCTGGTGCTAACACAGAAAAAGCCACAACAGGGGGTAGGAGAGGCATGAGAATGAGCAGAGAGCATCATCTGAGGGGTTGAGGGACCGTGCCCTGTGAAACCATAGCACAGAGACTGGGTAGGAGCTGTGCAAAGCCTGGAGAGCAAAGCTGAGTGCACAAGGAACATAGCCTGCAAAAGAAAAAGCACAGGGAAGGTGCGAAACAGGAGGGTTGTTAGCCTGAGCAAAGGGCCGAGATGGTTATTGATCAGCAGTGCTTGGCTGTGATGGAGCAGAGCAGTGTCAGAGCCTGGGTGGGTACAAGGGAGCCAAGTGAGTGACCAGCAGGCAGGGCACGGCAGCACTGAAAGGGATGGATCACTCCGGGGCGATGGTTTGTACTCGCTTCATTATTTAAAAGTAGGCTGAGGCAGGTAATTACTCATGAGCCTGACCACGAGGTATTTAGCAGTTGAACCACAGGAGGAACTGCACGCACAGCCTACCTCCGCCTGGCAGGAGGCAGAAGTTGATGATTAATACAGCTGAAGTCACTTTACAGTTTGCCTTTCCACAGGCCCGTTCTCCTTGAGGAATAGGTCTGCTGTGAGCAACCGGGCTCCTGCCAGACCAGGGATGCTAAGAAATGCTGCCGGTACCTCTCAAGGTGATGGGGGAGCCAGGCAGAGCCACAGGCTAAGCAAGAGGTGGACACTGCTCTTCATCTCCCCTGAGGACAAGAGGGACAAGGCATGGCAATGCCAGCCTGAAGTCATAGCCCTACGAAGGAGCCCGGCCTGTTTGCATGTGCTGGCTTCTGAACGTGCACCTGGGGGTGCAGAGCTCAGCAATGGCTTTGTTGGGCTGTACTTTGCCTGTTGTGACTGCAAGAGTCTTGATTGTGAGCAGCACTATGAAACCAGCGAGATAGATGTAACCAATGAGATAGATGTAAGCACCAGATGATACTCAATACCAGGAATGACCTGTCTTATATGTCCTCTCGCCGTTCTGGTAGAAGCCTACCAGAATGCAGGACACATGTTTTCCAACTCAATAGCAGGTATCCAGCTGGAGAAATGTGTTTCCCTGAATTATGGCCATATGCTATATATCCCGCTTCAACATATCATATCATGTTCCATCTGCACAGAATTTGACACTGCATAAAACAATCTGCTTTGAGTTTGAACGCATATACTTCCTCGCACAAAACAAAACCCTCCTGCTGAAATGGCCACAAATCCAAATGCCTTGCAGTTTCTGGTGAGGCTCTGCCACAAAAATATTAAAAAAAAAAAAAAACAAACAAAAAGCAGAACCAAAGATGTAGGGAGGTGAAGGCATCAAACAAATTCCACCTTCTCACTGATAACCTTGCCCTAAAAGCTGGGCAGAGTGGAGAGAGCAGGGCCTGGAGCATGCAATAGCAGCAGACACGCTAGCACTATCGAGCTATACAAAGCACAATGCGTAGGAGTACATTGTTCGGGCTTTCTCAAGGCTGCTCTAGCTCTTCCACATCTGTAACAGTGCAGCACTTAAAAGGGAGCCAAAGAGTAGATGCCTCAGCAATTTCTAATGCTATAGTGCTCGGCGGTATAGAAAAATTCAGAAAACATTCGTGCACGAAGATGGCTCCTCCTCACATGGATGAACTGCTAGGATACGTCAACGTGGCCAAAAGAAAAATCCACACGCAATACAGAATAAGGGTTGTTGATTTTTTTGTTTGCTTGTTTTCCCAAGAAAATCTAATTATTTTTGAACTGTTTGGCATGTTTCTAATGGCCCCAGGGTGATCCCATTTGCCTTACCCCCTCCGGCATTCACCCTCTCCTAAGGAGGCCCATTCCTCACTAGGAAGAAAGTCAGAAATATTTGAAAGTCCTTAATGTTGAACACCTCTTCTATATTTCCTCTCTATCTCCCCAAACCCTTCAGCCAGATTTGCTGTAGCTGCTTTATATTTGGTGGCTCTGCTGCCTGTTTTATCAGTGGTGAACTTGCTTGCCTTGTCCCTTGGCAGACCTGCCTTTGGCAGAGATACATCCTGGGTTAAACAGTGTTGTAGGGCTCTAGTTTCAAAGAACAAAAAGAAACAGCAACTAAACAATAATGAAGGGTCAGTACAACTTCAGCACGATTAATGAAAAGAGGTGACTTGGTGTTAGGTATTGGCAAAAAGAGACAGGAATATGTTTAACAGCATTCCAGTTCCAACAGTTACTTATTTCATTAAAATAACAGGAAAAATCAGCTAAAACTGGGGAGCCTGTGGCATCGTGGATGCTGATCTTCAGTGGTGGAACATGTGTGAATGGGTATATGAACAGAGCAGGTACTCCACATCCAGCTCATGGCTGTGCCCGAGGGCTGGCAGACACATCTGAGGGGTGTTTACTCCTGAGCCTGCAGGATTTCTGTTTCAGGGTGGATCAGAGCTTTCTGTGTGCTTTTATCTGGCCAATCACCATGACATACAAAACTCTTCAGAGATCCTCATCTGGCCAAATATCAATAGTAAATGATAAAAAGAAGAGTGATGTCAAATTAACAAAACCCCATCTCTGAAAAGTCTCTGGGAGTCAGCTACAGTACATGGCAGCATTGGGTGCAGCATATCTACTGGAAAGTTGAGATAACTTTTTTGGGAAACCGAGGTTTTGGACTTTTATGGGCGGCATAGGTGTCAACAGCAGATCTTGTCTATCGAATGCACAGAAGCCCACCAAAACTGTACATCGTTGTCATGCCATAAGCCACTTGTCAGTTTTATGGTAGCAACAAGAGTCTCTTCCCATGCACAGGACTCCACTGGAGTGGGAGCAAACAAAGGGTCTCACCCTGAAGCATTCAGCTGTCTGCATGAAACAGAATGCCTTATATAAAGTTACCAGAGACATTTATTCCGCTAACGACATCCCAGCAGCAGGACCGTCCAGTCGAGGTGCCACAAAAGGCATTGCAATAAATCCCCTTCTCCCCATTTTAAGTTGCAAAATCCAGGCCTGTATTTCCCAAGGGAGTTAATTGCAGATGAGTGCTTAGCAGGATTTTTAGGAGCGCCATGGCATCCATTCTCCTTCGTCTCAGGCAGCTAATGATGAAAGGACCTTAGGTGCTGTGACACTGCAGACAGTTCTCCATACACTGAGTCCCCAGGAGCTGTGCTGCTTCTTCTTCTGACCTAATAAGGCCCATCCAGGTAGTCATTTTTGAAAATACTTCTGAGAGAATAGAGAGAAAGGAGGAGAGGAAGGCCTGGTCTGTTAGCCACAAGATATCCATGCTCCCCACTTGTCATGCCCAGATAAAATCACCGGGCCCAACTGTTATTCTGTCAGCATTCAGCAGAAAACATCAGAAAATGATCTGCAAGAACATAATCATTCATGTTCTAAAGCTGGGCACAGGACTTTGTTTGACCCCTAATCAATCCAAAGCACTATGGAATATTTCCCATATCTATTATCCCAGTTATTTTATCGTGAAATATCCAGGGCAATGGGATAATTTGTTACCTCACATTCAGATTTCATCCCACTAAAAAGCCCAGATTCTTTCTGGACAGACTTTGCATCCTTTTCTTGAGATTATCTCACCTTAAATGTAATACTCTACTCTTCTTTCTACCACATTTGACTGTACTTATGTCAAACCACCCCTTTAATGTAGCAAGTTCATTTGGAAATCCATTTTCTTAAGTGCTTGAGCTTCATTTCACTCTTATCAGAGAAGAAAATTAGACTAGCTGGATATCATTTGTTTTGGATAAATTCATGTCAGCTGTGTTTATCACTTCATCATTCTGCAGTTATGAAGCTCACAATGTTGTTTTTGCTTTTTTTTTTTTTTTCAGTATTTTTCAATGTATTTGAGATAGCTGAGACAGGCTGGCTGATCTGTAATTCTTGGTAACTCATAATTCTTCCATATTTTTAAATATAATTCTTAGTATTTGAAAAAATTACTGTGGCTGACTCTTTAATTATACCAGAGAAACTGTCATCAGGACTTGAGTACATTTAATTCAAATGTTCTTTCACTTTTTTTTTTTTTTTCTCCTGTGGTCTGTGTTTCTGTTCCCTTGCTAGCTCTAAGAGTGTATGGCCTCTTGTATTAGGTAAGCTCTGTTCATAAAACTGCTTCACACTTCAGCCTGCCCTGTCATTTGTCCTTTGTTTGCCATCCCCCTGAAGTGATAATCTTTTTCCTTCTTTTCCTCTCATATATTTTTTCTGTCCCCTTTTACATTCTTCACATGTTAGCCTTTCTCTTTTGCTAATCATAGGATCATAGAATCATTTAGGTTGAAAAGACCTCATGAAGTCCAACCATTGACCTAGCACTGCCAAGTCTACCATTACGCCATGTCCCTAAGCACCACATCTATGTGTCTTTTGAAGACCTATAAGGATGGTGACTCAACCACTTCCCTGGGCAGCCTGTTCCAATGCCTCACAACACTTTCAGTGAATAAATTTTTCTTAATGTCCAACCTAAGCTTTCCATGGCACAACTTGAGACCATTTCCTTTTGTCCTATTGCTTGTTGCTTGGGAGAAGAGACCAACCCTCACCCCACTAAAGCCTCCTTCAAGGTAATTATAGAGAGCAATAACATCTCCCCTGAGACTCCTTTTCTCCAGGCTGAACAACCCCAGTTCCCTCAGCCATTCCTCGTAAGACTTCTCTTCTAGACCCCTCACCAGGTTTGTTGCCCTTCTGTGGACATGCACCAGCACCTCGATGTCCTTGTACTGAGAGGCCCAAAACTGAGCACAGTACTCTAGACGCAGCCTCACCAGAACTGAGTACAGGGGGACAATCACTTTCCTAGTCCTGCTGGCCACACTATTTCTGATACAAGCCAGGATGCTGTTGGCCTTCTTAGCCACCAGAGCACACTGCTGGCTCATATTCAGCTGGATATTGACCAATACCCCCAGGTCCCTTCCCATCAGGCAACTTTCCTGCCACTCTTCCCCCAGCCTGTTGCACTGCATGGGGTTGTTGTGGCCCAGATGCAGGACCCGGCATTTAGCCTTGTTGAACATCATACAATTGGCCTCAACCCATTGGTCCATCCTATCCAGATTCCTCTGCAGGGATCCTACCTTTGAGCAAGTCAACACTCCTGCCCAGCTTGGAGTCATCTGGGAACTTAGTGAAGGTGCACTCGATCCCCTCATCCAGATCATTGATAAAGATATTGAAGAGAACTGGCACCAGTACTGAGCCCTGGCCCTAGTTCTTACACCATTTGTGACTGGCCTCTAACTGGATGTCTTTTTTCACCTTTTGTATAATGCATTTTTGCTGTCAGATAACCAAATGGCTCCTAACTCAGGCACCCTGGTTTCTTTCATCACTGTCCTTGCCAGAAGGATAGCTTCCTATGGGGCCTTCAGTATATGAACTTTTACCAAACTGCCTGTTTCCTTCCTTCCTTTCCCCTTTCAGCCCCTCCCTGAAGGACCTTCCCTATCAATTCCCTGAATGTGTGGAAATCTGCCTTACAGGAGTCATTTGGTCTTGCTCTCCCCCTCTCAATCCTCCTCACCAATGCATGAGCTCCAATTGTCTTTGAGCAAGTTCCTCTTTATTACTCATATCTATCACAGCCTTATCTGGCCGTGTCTCCTGTAGCTGCCTCCACACTTTGAAACAGAAAGTTGTCCCAACACATTCCAAAAACTTGAGGAATTGTGCTCTGCTGCTTTTTGTGGTTTTGTTTTTGATTTTTCTTACAACAGATATCTGATTAGATAAAGTCCTTGATTACCACTACCTCATATCCTCAGTACGCTTCTGGTAGTTGCTCAAAAAAATTGACATCGACCTCCTCTTCCCCTTTAGGTGATCATTAGTAGAGCCATACTGTTCCTCTCTATTTTATCTCCAACAGCTCTGTCCCTCCCCACTTTCTGGCCACGCATTCATAATAAGCCAGATAATACTCTTCCCTTTTCTCCTGCCTGTCCTTCCCACACAAATTACACTCTCCACTAATATTAAAGTTCTGCAATTTATTCTGCAGAGTCTGTGTGATGCTGATTAAAGTGTAGCCTTTGTTGTGTCCCAAGACTTCTAGTTCTTCCTGTTTATTCTCCATACTCTTAGCATTAGTGTAAAGACATCTCAGATGTTTGGCAGTTTGCCCTTACATTATCCCTTCTGTCCTTCTATGGTCCTCCTGCAATTTCCCATTTCCACCCCAAAAATGAGTTGTCAACCAGACCTCCCATTTTCCTATTCACCTGAGGTCTCTCCTGCCCTCCCAGATGAAAGCCAGTGTCCTTGGATCCTTCTCACTCATTCTTCCCTAGCACTAAAATTCTGTCATTCTGAAAAATAATGGTATTTTTGCTAATTAAGAATGGTCTGCAAGATGGAAATTCCCCTGAGAGTCTTCATAAAGAACAGGGTGGAAAGTTGTTAGTAGAAAACGGGTCTTGGGGGATAAAAGTCCCCAGGCTGATTTCAGGTTCCTCAGCTCCAAAGAGAGGGTCGACAGCAGACGTAATTAAAACAAACACTAATTTTGCAGCAGCTCGTGGTGGCCCGAATGCTAGCATGTGACCAAATATAGGGGCCCATCAGGCTGAAGCCAGGCAATACTAGCCCCAGTTAAAACCTTGGAAGAACCCTTCCTAATTCCCAGCTGTACAATGCACTAAATAATAACGTGTATTCACTGAGATTGGTCAGACCAAGTGGTGCTTTGCAGGGCTGTAGTCATCGAGGAATAGGCAGCTGATGAGCACAGCAGGGGTAACACACTGACTCTCCTCCCTTGAACAGCTGGAACATCCACAGTTTACAACCGGCCTGACATTGCAAAGCAACAAGCACAAATATTTGGAAATCTAACATATAATATAGCTGGATGCTGACAGGAGAACCCCACTCCAGAGGAAAAAACTCCTTTACGGCACATGGCCGCTATGCAAGAGGACAAATTGCATGCTATTGCAACCTACTGTCCTGCTGCCCAGCCTCTGGATGACTGACAGGCCTGAACGTCAGTCACTCGGCTTCCCCAAGGCTTCAGATGTGCTTCTGAAGCAAAGGTGGAGAGATTACAAAGAAGGAAGCTTCATTCAATGTCAGCGGCTTTGTCCCTCCACTAGCATTTGAGGTTAAACTCTGAGGTGTGAAAAATGAACATGTTAATTTTGCGTATGTCAGTGAACAGACTGAGCTCTCATCTACATGGAGATAATGGAGAGGAAGGCTGGACCTGGAAGGCTGGTCATGTGAGGAGCGAGGGAGTACAAAATTTTTCCACCAAAAAAAAAAAAAAAAAAAGGTAAAAATACAGCCCCCATAAATAAATGTAAGAGAGAACTTGGGGTCCATAAAGGGGGAACAGCACTTGCAAAGAAAGGCCTTAAGCTCCAAACCATTTTTTTTTTCCATTCAAATACTCATTATTTAATTTTTCTGATGGATAATATCTGTATTTCAGAGAAGTGCAGGTCATATTTTTGTGTGTTTGAGCAACACAGCTAGTGGGATGGATGAATTGGGTAACACTCACTGATAGGCATCCCACAGCCAGGCAGGCTGTCTTCAGCTGTCTTCTATCTGCTGGTGTCTATTCCCACTACTTATTAGATTCTGCTCCCTCTTCTGGCCAGCAACATAATAAAAGAAATCATTTCCCCTTTTCAAATATGATTTTGAGCATGGGGAGTTGAGAAATGGAAAAGAAAATTCATATTACTTTGGCAGGACAAAGAGATCTGAGCTACACATCCACTGAGTTACCATATTTGGATTTCTCTGTAACAAAGGCTTTCAGTATTTGTGGTAAAAGCTGAAAAAATAGTTACTGGTATTTTTTGTTCAGCTCGCTGGTTAGCACTTGGGGGGAGAGAGGGGCAGGGGCAGAGAGGGAAGACCATCTGTCAGCTCTGTTGTATCCTTTCACTTCTCCTCCTCAGCATTGTACAAAAGAATATTGCAGAACTAAAAAAGGAAATGGAGAGAGATCCCGTCTTTAGGAAGAGCAGACTTGCCAAAATGGGCTCAGATGTTACATTAGCTATAGCATCCAAAGGACGTGCTCAACAAGGCCAGCATTTCCACTCTTGCAGCAAATGAAGTCCAAAAGGTTTGTCTCCAAAGCAGATACTGCAGATTCTGACTATTTAGGTTGTTTGTTTGTTTGTTTTTTTCAGGTCTTCTCATTCCCTTAGGAGATAAAAAATCAGAGACATTTGGTAAAAGAGCTTTCAAACCTTTTCTGGCCATCTGAGGCATCTCCTAAAAACTGGTTAATGTAGAAGGTACAAAGGGCTCTGCAGTGCACATCCAACACAGCAAAATCTTCACTGTTGCTTCTTAAGGATTTCTTTTGTGGAGAGCTTTCCTAGGCTTCCCCCAGCTGGATTTTGTCTGACCAAACTCCCCAAAAGCACACCTGAGGTGCACCAGAAAGGAGAGCTCAGTGACACTGCAGCTTCCTACGAAGCGTGCCATGTACAGGCTTGCAATATAAGCAATATCAGGCTTCATGCTGAAAGGAATCTGCATGAAAAACAGTTTTAGCCAATGCATGGTCTTTACACCTGGTGCACTTGTGCTCCCCAATCAGTGAAATCAAGAGGTGAGTCGTTCAGCCTTCAATCTCTTTGCTATCTGTGAATTTTGTAAAATCTCGGCTTTTTACATTGTGTTCATTTCCAGTTTACGGCACCTGATGTGTCTTGACTACCTTTGCCCAGAGAGTGTGTTCCAGCCTGTTGGGTTGTGGATTTTCTGTGTCATTTTTCCATTGCTTTTCTCCATAATGAGGGCAAGAGCTGATGACTACTAGACCAGGGAGATGGGAGCAGCCACCAAAGTCCACACCAGCCAGAATGGCACTTTAAATCCAGCTTTAAAACCATATTTTTTTTTTAAAGCTGCTATCCCCATATCTACTATTAGTCACAAACTCAAAGCACTAGCAAATGCTAAAGAGAAATATTCCTCTGGAAGTTGTATTGACACTAAGGCTGGACTCTTCTGCAGGTCTCTCAGCTGCTGCTGTTCAGATGCCTGGGCCCAGTCCTGCAGCCCTTTGTTCAAGCCCCAGTCCAAGCAGGAGGTTTGCCAGAGAAAAGCGTGCGAGATCAGATCTAGTGATCTGGTAGCAATTCCACTTTATATGAAAGGAACCTTGTTTTCAAACACATTCCACAGTTGCCGCAAGGTGAGCAGCTCTTGCAGCTCTCAGGCATGTAAGATGAGGCTTTTTTGGGGGTGTTTTGTTTTGTGATGGGGTCTCAGACCCCCCAGGCTGCCTGCACTCGAGAGCACCCCGTCCTCTGCACACATTGCCATGAGAGAGGACGGGACTTCTCTTACTGAAACAACTACTCAGTGAATAGTTCTTCATTATCTACGAGATAACCAGGAAAGATTTAATAAATATATTACCCATTGCATCAAAAAATAAATATCATTTATAAAACATTCATTATCTTTTGCTCATCATCATAATACAGTGTATATACACGTGCCCAGTACAGATGAGATTTACAAACGGTTGCCTGAATTTTTCCCACTTCATGCATTCTCCCCCTTACAGTACCGTAAATCACCGCATCAAATGCATAAAATCATAATGCAGCTTCTTGCAAATTTCTGCCACCAGCACATACCAAAGATCTCGTGAGATTACAAAAAGTCTTCGAATAGGAAGAATGGCTTTAGGTAAGTCTTAAAGTGGCACTTGCTCCAACTCGGCTCTGCAGCATTTTAGCACTGGAGCCAGCATTTGAGAGCTCAGATCTGCTTAACCAAATAATAGAACATATAAAAGCAAGCTGACTTTTTGGAAAAAAAAAAGTTTAATAATACAGTAATAGTTGTAGTATCGTCCAGTAAAGGTGTATTGTAAAAATGTTCTGAATATTAATTTACCTCAGATAACTTTAGAGTTGTAAATACTTGCATTATAGTGAGGTAGACAGTAAAAAAAAAAAAAAAAAAAAAAAAAAAAAAAAAAAAAAAGTTTCTTTTCTCCGTTATTAGCACAGAATTAAAATCTTGTAATAATATTTTAAGGAAATGATAATGTTAAGTAAGAATGAAATATTTGATTAATGCTTAATTCTGTACAACTCAAATATAAACTTTTAAAAATATTAGAAATTATAACATTTCGAGTGCATATAATGTTTTGTACATTTAAAAAAAAAAAAAAGAGAAATGCCTGTTGTTCATCTCCATTTTGCACTTTTCAGTCTGTTTAAATAAACGAATATTTACAACTTTTATATGAACAACAGTGCATCCCAGGCAAAATGTGCATTTTAAATTATTGCTCCTGGTCGAGTCTTTTTACTAGCATTTTATATTATTATTCTCTTCTCTCTCTTTTTTATTTTTTTTTTCCATTTTCCACCAATTTGTAGCTCTGCGACGCCGGAGAAGCTAAGGACTCCGGCCATCAGTGGGGGAAAGCCTGAACCTACAAAGAGTTGCATCAGGAAAAGGGCTCGGCACGCCTCCAAGTGCACTTTCCTCGGGTGAAGCTGAGCCCAGAGGTGGGAAGGGACCAGCAAGCGGACACAAATGCCTTTTCCAGCGCCACACTCGCGTGTAATACTGCTGCAGGTTGCCAGAGCCCCCGAGCTGGGGCTGCCCAGGGATCCGTCCCCGCCTCGCTGCACTTGGTCGTGAAATCCGAGGGAGTTTTCCTTTCCCCTTCACCCCGCTTGTGCTTTCTGTAACACTTCGCTCTTTTCACAGTTTTTTTTTTTTTTTTTCATTGCTGTCTTAAAATATAACCTAACTGGTAATTACAATCTTGAGCAATTCTTTTTTTTTTTTTTTTTTTTTTTTTTTTCTTTTTCCTCGAGGGGGAGGGAGAAGGGGGGGGGGGAGGCTGTTTGCGGCCGGTAATCTTGCAGGAATGTGAAAGAGAGAGGGCAGAAATGAAATCGCCCTTTTCAGAGGAACTTCAGAGACGGGGCTCGGTCCGCTCCCTCTCCCTCCCCCGGTTGTTTTTTGTTTTTGTTTTTGTGTGTGTGTGTGTTTGTTGTTGATTTTTTTTTCTTTTTTTTTTTTTTTTTTTGTACTTGGGGAATTGCCTTCACCTTCGGAGGGAGGGGAGATGGCCAGATAAAGCCCGGGGCGGGGGGGGAGCGGGGGAAGGGAGACCCGGCGAGGCGCTAGGAGGAGGAGGAGGAGGAGAGGAGGAAGAGAGGAGGAGGAGGAGAGGATGAAGAGGAGAGGAGGAGGAGGTGAGGAGGGGAGGAGGAAGAAGAGGAGGAGGAAGGGAATAGGAGGAGGAGGAGGAGGAGGAAGGGAATAGGAGGAGGAAGGAAAGAGGGGGACCATCGTCCCCCCCGCGGCTCCCGGCTCCCCGCCGCCCCCCTCCTCGCCCTTCCTCGCTCTTCATCCGACGTCTTCCTCGCCCTCCGCCGCCCGGCGCAGCCCCGGCCTCCTCGGCCGCTACCTGCAGCCGCACGACTCGACCACCATGTCCTCGTACTGCTTGTACACCACGTTGTTGCCCGCGTCGATGTAGAGGATGCTGATGGGAGTCAATTTGGTGGGCACGCAGCAGCTGGGCGGCGTGGAGCCGGGGTCCATGGAGTTCATCAGGGTCTGGATGATGGCGTGGTTGGTGGGCTCCAGGTGGGAGCGCAGCGGGAAGTCGCACACCCCCTCGCAGTGGTACGCCTCGTACTCCAGGGGGGCGATGATCCAGTCGTCCCAGCCCAGCTCCTTGAAGTTGACGTGCAGGGGCTTCTTGCTGCAGCGCAGCCTCGCCTTCTTGCCGTGCCTTTTGCCGTGCCGGCTGGCCGAGGCGGTGCGGCGCTGACGGGGCGGCCGGCGGCCGGCGGGGGGCTGCTGAGGAGGAGGAGGAGGAGGAGGTGGGGGAGCCCCCAGCTCTGCCCGCAGCTCCCCGAGGAGGCTCCGCCGCCGGGAGCGGGTGAAGACCACCAGCAGGGCCCTCTCCTGAGGGGGTCTCGTCCCCCTGCCGAAGCCCAGCCCGCGTAGGTCCAGCCAGCGGCGGGGCAGGGGGGAGCCGCGGCCGGGCGAGGCGCGGAGCTCCAGGCAGAGCTGCCGTCGGGGCCGCTCCCCCCGCAGGCCCTGGCGCACGTCGAAAACCTCCCAGCCTCCGGGCCCAGCCTCCAGGCTGCGGGAGCCCAGGGGCAGCGGGGAGAGGCAGGGGAAGAGCTGCAGGACGGGGGCGGCCGGAGGGGGCGGAGGGGGCGGCGGGCGGCCGCGGGGGGGGCGGCGGAACAGGCGCAGCTCGGCCCCCACCAGCTCCTCCTTGTCCGAGAGGGTGGACACGTCGAAGAGGTACTTCTGGCGCCTCAGGGGAGCCGGGGAGAGGTCGTCTGCAAGGGGGAGAAAAGAGGATTAAAAGGGAGTGCTCGGGGTGGGGGAGATGAGGGGGGTACGGGGAGGGGGAGGGAGGGAGGGTGGGGAGCCCCAAAACCACCCCGGGGGGACCCCTGGGTCTGAGGTGGGGTCAAGGTGCAGAGGGAAGGATGGGAATGGGGATGGGGATGGGGATGGGGATGGGGATGGGGATGGGGATGGGGATGGGGATGGGGATGGGAAGGGAAGGGAAGGGAAGGGAAGGGAAGGGAAGGGAAGGGAAGGGAAGGGAAGGGAAGGGAAGGGAAGGGAAGGGAAGGGAAGGGAAGGGAAGGGAAGGGAAGGGAAGGGAAGGGAAGGGAAGGGAAGGGAAGGGAAGGGAAGGGAAGGGAAGGGAAGGGAAGGGAAGGGAAGGGAAGGGAAGGGAAGGGAAGGGAAGGGAAGGGAAGGGAAGGGAAGGGAAGGGAAGGGAAGGGAAGGGAAGGGAAGGGAAGGGAAGGGAAGGGAAGGGAAGGGAAGGGAAGGGAAGGGAAGGGACCCACCCCAGAGAGGAGATCCCATTCCCACACCAGAGGCAGCACATGGCAGCCCCTACTCTACTCAGGCATGGCCTTGGCCCATCAGCCCAGCCAGCATCCACAGTGTGCTTGTATACATATGCCCACATGTACATATGCACATATATACTTATATGTTCTTCTTCAAGAGAAAAAAAAAAATAGACTTCTTTTTTGACACATGGGTGTACAAAATGCAGCACAGAAAGCAAACCAGATTCCCCTGAGCTGCTTTCCAATAAAATGTTTACAACCCAGCAAATACAAAAATTCCCAAAGCCCCCGGGTTTCCCCAGAAGCTAGTAAAGCTTGTGTATATTTCAATAGTAAAAGTGTCAGTGGAGCCTCTGTTCAGCAGCCCCTCGCTGCTTTTCCAAGCTCAGCCTGCTCCAGAGGCCGAAAGGGAGCCTAAAGAAATATACAGCCCCTGTTATTTATTGATACCAAAGGTCATCGCTATTCCTAATCAGTGTATTTCACAACCTCGGCTCTACTTGACAGGTCTGGGGGAACCTCCTGGGGGGGCAGGAGGGACAACGGGATGATTTATGGAAACCAAGACCCTTCAGGCATGCCACAGCGATGTAAAAATGAGTGCGGCTCAGCACGCAGGCCAGCAGCGCGGATTTACGCACCGGAGCTGCGTCTTCCCCCAGCCACCGAGAGGGAAGAGATGGAGGGTGGGGGCTCCGGTGGGAACGGTGGGGAAGAAACCTGCCCCAGTGGCTGCCCTGGGGAGAGGGAGCCCTGTCGGGGAGGTCCCGGGGGGAGACTGTAAGAAATAACCCCCCGAAAGATGGGGATGCCCCAGGTGATCATTACATCCCCTCTATAGATCCGAAAATGAAATAAAATAAATAAAAACAGCCCTGGGGAGCGGCGCAGAGGGGGGTCAGCCAGAAGGGGGTGTGCACCCCGAGGGCACGACCCTCTCCTCGTCCTCCCCCCAAGCCCCTCTCCTCCTCCCCCTCGCCTGTCGCCCCCCCAGCGCTGCCTGCGCGCACACGGCCGGGGGCACCTGGTGGGTGCAGCGGGGGCTCCTGGCATCGCCGGGCTGCGGCGAAGCTTTCCGCCTCCCCCCCACTTCTCCAGCGACCCCCAGGGAAGCAGAGAAGCCCCTTAACCCTGCCCTCACCCCCGGGGTTAGGATGCGGCCCCCTTACCTCTGCCCTCACCCCCCAGCTTTAGGACTGGCCACGGCTCCACCTCTGCCGGGGTGTTGGGGGGGGGGCAGGTTTGGTTCCCGAGGGAGATGCTCGCCCTCTTTGTTACTCCCCTTTCGGTATGGGGTGGAGGGGGGGAGCAGGGGGCTGCTTCCAGCCCCATGTCCCTCCGGAGCCAAATCTCCTCCCCCAGCCCTTTCCCGGGGGAGGGCACAGGTGGCAGCGCGGCGCGGCCCCGCCGGGGGTGTGGGTTAGGCAGCAGGGAAAAGGGGGGACAAACTCCCTTCGGGTCCCTGTTTCTGGGGTTGTGAAGGCTCTGCAGACCCTTTTTGGGGGAGCAAGGGGGGGAACCAGCTCCTCTCTGCGGCTCCCAAAGTTTTCCCCGGGGGGGTGGCCGTGCAAAACGCGCTCTCCACCAGCATCCTCCCAAGCCGCAGCGCAGCCTGGAGGGTTGGGGCGCTCCGGTGGCCCGTCGTGTGGCCCGGTACGATGGGGACAAGGCCACCGGGAGCAGGAAGGTGGCCCCGGGCGAGCGGGGCTGCGAGCCGGGCTCCGGCAGCAGCAGCTCGGCGGTGGAAAAGCCCCTCTGGTTGCGGCGGTCCCGGCTCTTTTGTCAGCGAGGGGCAGGGATCCCGGCTATTTTAAATAAGCGGCTTCGGATCCGATCAGATAAACGCTATTTATTCGCTCTCGTAACCTAATAATTCCAGATGAATACATAATCCTAACCCGGGACTGGCTCGCTCCCAGTGCGGTCGAGAGGGTGGGAAAAAAAAATAAATAAATCAAAAAAACACAGAGGAGAAAAAAATAATAATAAGAAAAAAAAAATCAGGGAGAGAAAGCGGCACCTCGGGAGCCTCCAGGAGCAGGGCAGGGGTGGCTCTGCTTTGGGGACCTTTGTTCCAGCACACAGGACGAGGGAGACGCGGGGACACCCGGGCTGTCCCCATCCCTTTGTGCGTCCCGGGACTCGGCATCTCCGGGTTTCCTCCAAACCAGAGAAGGATTTGGGGTGAACCCCGTGTTTTCCACCACCCTGCTCAAAGCTCTGCCTTTTTCTCGGGCCAGCTGAGGCCGTCCCTATTGTTATTCCCGTTCCTGAATTATTTGGAGAGAGCCGGGCAGGGGGAAGCACACATCGCTGCAAACGCCCCGAGGGGACGTGTTTATGCTCGCAGCGTTAATTTAGACGAATGTTAGCTGCGTAAGGAGCATTAGCCTTATTTCCACTCGCCGTTGTTTATTTTTGCAGGCCAAGATAAAATATTGGGGGCGGGCGGGGGGGAGAGGGAAGGGAGCAGACTACGCCGGATTTAAGCGTGTGCCACCGGCGGGGGACGGAGCAGAGCCCTCCCCAAAGCTTTGGGACGGGGACAGGGGCAGGGATAGGGGCAAGGACAGGGGCAGGGACACGGGCAGGGGTCGGGGGGGCTGTGCCGAGCCCCCTGCCCGCCCCTTCCCCGGCTTCTCCCCTCTTCGCGGTGCCGGCGTCTCCGTCATCCCCGCAGCGAAACCCCTTTTGGGGCCGCGACGTTTCCTTTAATTCCCCGTGGGAAGCACCTCGGGCTTCCCAGCCCCTCTTTGTCGCAGGCAGCCCGGCCTTAGAGGCGAGCCGGGGGTTAAGGAAGGCTACGCCGAGTTTCCCTTTTCATGGCAGATCAGGTACCGGGCTGCCGGCCAACTCATCAGGGCTCGGATCTGAACTTTACATCACTGCAAATTATACCCAAAACCGCATTCGAGAAGAATTTCCCCCGCTTCCCTAATTCTCTTTCGAGCCGTATTTAAACTCGCAAACCAAAAGCACATTTGCCGTTTTCAAAGACCCCTCGCAGCCGCTCGCTCGAAATTAAAGCCCGTGTAATTGGGACGGGCTGCCCCTTGCCTGCGGAGTCGCAACGCTGACAGGTATTTGCTTTCGGAGCCCTGCGAACAAGGGGCTGCGTCTCCATGTGTGGTATTTCCCCTGCTCTCAATTCCCCGGCTCTGAGCGTGTTTCCTTTTTTTTTTTTTTTTTTTTTTTTTTTTTTTTAATATTACACCGGCTTGAGGAGATCGAAACGTTTCGTTCGCCTGGCTGGCGAGTATCAGGGGAAAGACGGACGAATTCCTCGGGTGAGTTCCTAAACCTGCCCAAAGCCGAGCAAACCAACGTGGGGGGGCTGTTTCCAGCCCCAAAACTCGGCGGGGAGGCACACGGCTGCAACCTACCTTCCATCCCCGGCTCGCAGCATCCGTGCCGGGAAGGTTGCCCCGGCATGGGCAGCGGCAGCCCCAATCCCCGGCTCGGTTTCGCCGCTTCCCAGCAGCCGGTCCCGGTCCCCGAGAGCTCCGGGAGGGGCTCCGGAGGGCTCCGGGGAGGGCTCCGGGGGGCTCCGAGCTCCGGGTCCTCCCGCCCCCCCGCGGGATATGCGCTGGGGAGGAGAGGGGCTTCCCCGGGGGGGCTCTGCCTGCCGTAAGAGGCACCAACACCCCCCCCGTTTGCCACCGTTTCGCCCCCCGAAATATTTCGATCGAGGAGAAATCACGGCGTCTCCCTGCCCCTCCCGGCTTCGTTCGCGTCGCCGGAACGGGACCGAATATCCCCGGGGCTCGGAGCTAAGAAAAGCAGCGAGGGGACGCTTCGGAGGATTATTTCTGGGCGATAGAGCTGGAAGAGCCGGGATTCAGGGAAGGAAAAAAAAAAAATCCAAACAATATCCAGATCTGCCCACAACTAGCAAGGGCTGAAACGTCCCCTCTCGCTCGGAAACCACATTTCAGGCACACAACGAGTCCGGATCGCAGCCTGCCGCGAAATCTCCGGCGAAAGGGAACGAGCATTTCTCCGACCAGCTGCTTTTTTTCTCCAGGACTGCGGAGGGAGGAGGAGAAGGAGGACGGCGAGGCTGCGGGCTGGGGGCTCAGCCGCTGCCCGGGCTTGGCCCGGGGCTGCCCCGGGTTTTCTCGCCTCCGGGTTCCCGGTTAGGGTCAGCCCGGCCCTGGCCACTGGAAATTGAAAAGCCCCAAAGCGGAGAGCTCGATCCCACCGTCCTCAAAAAAAAAAAAAAAAAAAAAAAAATAATAATAATAAAATCATAATAATCGTCATAATCATCATCATCATCATTATCATCATAAAAGGGACCTCCTAGCAAGCCCTGCAGGGGGATTTCTGGATTAAAAAATAATAATAATAAAATAAAATAAAAATCGGTTGTAGGATGGGGTTCGAAATGGGCATCTCGACACGCTCGAACCCCCCCTTTCCCTTCTCCGAGCGACCCCGCACTGCTACCTGTGCCGCGGGCGCTGCGCGTCCCCGCTCCGCCTCTGCCCGAGGAGGATTCCCAAAAGGAAACGAACGCAAACTAAGGAAAAAAAAAAAAAAAAAAAGAAAAAAAAATCATCGAAAAAAATATATTTTTCACCGAATTTGCCCCGGTAACGGCTTTAGAGCTCGCTCCTCGCCCGGGCGCACGGCTGGGCTTGGAAGCGGCTGCTCGCTGCCTCGCTGCGGCCGTCTGGTGTGCATTAGTGTTTTTATAAGGGGCTCAAACAAATCGAATACAAGGTCACCAAATAATTAACAGTTGCGAATTCCCTCCTTCCCCATTAAAATACTTCCCCGCTTATATTTCATTTTCCTTCTGCCAACGACAACACTGCCTGGGCAAAAGGCGCTGCGCGGATTGCACTGCGGCGCAGCTCTCGGTCCGCCCAGAAACCCGCTGTTTTGCATCAACATGTTGCACCAGAGGAACTCCGAGAGGGATTTACGCTCTCTCCTTCTGCCCTGCGAACAGCCGGACCACCTCCAGCCCCTGCCCGGGGGCTCCCCCCATCCTCCTCGCCCCCCTCGCTACCCTAAAGGCAGCTCACCCCAAGCCCATCCGATGGAGCCGGCGGAGGAAAAAGGGAGGAAAAAAGGAGACGAGCTCCCGTTGCCGTCTCCCCGTCCCTGCCGGGCGAAAATCCCGCTGCTCCGGGAGCTTTTCGGCCCCAAAAAGGGGGAGGCGAGACGAAACCCCGGCAGCCACCCCCCCACCACCCGCGGGTGCCGCTTCTCCAGGGACACCCCGTTGAAAATCGCGCATCCCTCGCACGATTTGCTTTTCGGTTTGTTCCGAGCCGTGCCGCCGTTCGTGCTCCTTGTGGCTTTGCTTGTTTAGGGCTGCCTTCTCCAGCTCCCTCCGCTCTCCTCTTTTTTTTCTCCCCCCCCCCCCTCTTTTTTTTTTTTCCTGCCTGGTGGAGCCCTTGCAGCTCCTAATTGTCCTGCCTTGCCGTGGAGCGCCAATGCTGGGGGTCCTGAGGCCAGCGAGAGCACCATCTGCGTTTTAATGAGTTACTTCATGTGCCAACAGTAATTTTCCTACATTCAGCTAGGTCCTGTCTGATCTTGCGACCGTAACAAGGGGGAGCGAGTGGGGGGCGGGAGGGGGTGGAGAAGGGGGAATCGCAAATCCTCTCCCCCCCCCCCATCCCTTTTTGCACTCTTTCTATCGCTGGGAAAAAAAAAATGCATATATATATGTATGTATATATGGCAGTGGTGCAGCTCTCGAGCTAGCCTGAAAGGGATCCTATTAGCTCCAGGGGGAAGGAAAGAAAGAAGCCGAGATCAGGGTGCGATGGCTGGGGCCGGGCAGGGCCGTCCCAGGGTGCGAACCCCATCGGGGAGCGATGCTGTGCGGCCAAAACCGCCCCCCTATTCGGCTGCATCCCCCCCAAATCCTGCCCGCAAGGTAGGGCCACGGCCGTAGGTAAAGCGCAGCCCGTCTAATTGGGTCCATTTGGGCGGCTAGATTGTCTGCAAATGAATCGACAGCAAGTTTTTCCCCCAACCACCACCCCCTCTGCTTTCCCCCAGCAAAGGCTGCTCATCAGCAGCACCACCGCAGCTCGCCAATTAAGCGGGCTAGGAGCCCACGGGGAGGTGGGCAGCAAACCAGCTCCCACTTCAGAGGAACGGAAGCTTCTCTTGAAGTTTTTTTGGTGATGTGCCATTGGCTGGTCCGCTTCATTACGGGAGACTAGACAATATTTGATATGTTATGACATGAACACTCAATTAGATCACTGAGTTGAAATACTCCAATCAGTGGCTTGATGCTAAGCAACCCTCTGAAGGTCCAGCAGAAGGTCACAGCCTGTGACACATCAAATCAAAATCAATGGGGGAAAAGTGAGGCTTTCCCTTAATCAAACCGGGACTTCTGTTAGCAAATCACTTCCCCCGGAGTACAATCTCCCATGCAGCAAGATGAGCTAAATTTGTTAAATTAACTGTCTTTCTTCGGCTTAGCAAGAATAGGATGATCGCGAACGGGGCTTTATCTCCCCCGATTTTCCTGCGGGGGAAAAGCGGCCGAGGCCGTTCTTTTAAGGCTGAGCTTTCGAAACCCTGTGCCTGGGAAGTCCCCATCCCGCACCCCCTTTTTTTAAAGACCTTCATGGGACGAAGGCGGAAAGCAAATCCCTCCTGTCCCCTGTCCCTTGTCCCTTGTCCCCTGTCCCTAGGAGCCGTCTGGGCACCGCGGGGGCACCGACCCACGCCCCCAGCCCCGACGGCGCCCCCGGCCCCGGCACCCAAGGGGCACCGAGGGACACCCAAGCCCCCGAGCCGGGGGGGGGGGACACACGGGGACAAGGACGGGGACAGAGCTGGCCCCTGCAGGGGGTGTAGGGGAGAAGAGGATGAAGGGTCGAAGAAGGATCCGGCTTGGTTTTGGGGCTGCTGCAGCTCCGGGAAGCCGTGGGGTTTGCGCGGTGCCGTGTTTGGTCCCCAAAATCGAGGGGTCCCGGCGAGTCCCGAGGGATCCCGGGAGGGGGCTGCGGGGTCTTCAGGATGGGGAGAAGGAAAAGACGCACGACCTTCGTTAAGAACCTCTTAATGAGTCTGTCATTAACGGCCCGCAAACCGGCATAATGCGAATTAATAAATACCTAAATAAATCAATAACTATTCGGGGGGCATTTTGAGGGAAGGGAATTTCTGTTTTCCCCCGGACCCGCACGCAACCTGTGCCCGCTGCCCTGAGTCCGAGCCATCAAAGAGCGAGGGGAAAGCAGAGCGAGGCCCCCCCCCGGGGCTGCGGGTCGCGGAGGGGTCCCGGGAGCCCAGCGGCATCGCTGCTGCCTTGGGGACAGCGGGGTCAAGGCCTGGGACACGGCTGTCCCCGTCCCCTCCCCGTCCTACCTGCGCCTCTCCCTCCGAGGGGCTCCCCTCGAGGGGCGCAGCCCCTGCCCCGGGGGAGCCGAGGGCCGGGTCCTCCTCATCCACGGCCACCCCCGGGGCTGTCCCCACATCCAGGACTTTTAAAGGAAGGGGGATGCGGCCCCAAACAGGCGGCAGCCCGCGGCTGAGCCCCGCTCCGCCCGCCCCGTCGGGGCACGTCGGGGCCCGGCACTACCTGGGCTCGGGGCGGCCCCAGGCAAACGCCGCAGCCCGGCCCCGGCGCTTCCCGGGGCTCTTCCAGGTAAATCCCGATAAAGCAGGGCGGCTTTAGGCAGCAAATGTTTGCCCTCGGTCAGTTTGAACTTTCTATTTGCCTTAGAGCTGGAGCGATAAGGGAGAGAGATCTTTTCTTTGGCAGAAGGAAATAAACCAGAAGAGCTTTTTTTTTTTTTTTTTTTTTTTTTTTTCTTTCATTTTTTGTCAAGGTTTCATTTACACCCGTGCAGATCGGGGGCTGCTTTTTCCCTGCCCCCGAGCCGATTTGGGGACGACCACGCGCGGCTCCCCACACGCAGCTCCGCGATTCGCGCTGCGGGCCGCTTTGCTTTAAAATAAAAGCACGAGTTCCCCAAAGACACCGAGGGGGAGGAAAATAAAAAGAAGGAAAGGAAAGAAGAAGGAGAGAAAAGAAAAGCGTAACAACAAAAAAATAAAGCACGCTGCGGGGAGATGGGGGAGTACTGGGGGGGGGGGCGGTCGGCGCTTACCTTGTCCCCTATCCACGAAACTAGTGATGGTGTTGGCGGACTTGGACGACTGGAAAAAGCTGGCGTTGATGCCCAGCTTCTCGGCGATGGAGTAGGTCCTGAAGAGGGACAGCATGTACTCGTGGGGCTCCGCCCTGGGGGGCGCCCGGCCCCCGGGCTGTCCCCCCTGCCTCTGCCGGCTCTCCCGGGGGGACCGCGGCGCCCTGCGGCCCCTGCCGCCCTTGGCGAGCTCCTCGGCGGCGGGGAGGGAGGCCGGCAGGCAGCACGGTAAATCCCAGAGGAGGCCGGCGAGCAAGGCGGCGGAGAGCAGGGCCCGGCTCGCATTCATAGCGATCGGGGCGGCGGGGCGGCGGCCCGACGTGAGGCTCCGGCGGCCCGACGTGCGGCGGGGACTGCGCGGCCGAGCGGCGCCGAGCGGGGAACTGCACCCGGGCGGGCCCGGCCCGGCTCGGCCCGCCCCGCCCCGACGCCGCCCGGACCGCCCCGCCGCCCCCGGACCGCCCCGTGGGGCGGGCTGGGTGCCCCGGCCGGCCGGCGGCGGGGGGCCGAGGAGGGGCGATGTGGGGCCAAGGGGGGCCAAGGGTGCGCGGAGGGGTCGGGGAGGGAAAGGGGAGACGCGGGAGGGGAGGGCTGATGGGGACACACGGGGGTGCGGGGCACCTGCGGGGGGTGGGGGGGGAGGTCTGAGCCAGCCCAGGGTCACGTCGTAAGTGACAGTCGCAGGTAGTGGAAGGAGGTGTGGGGAGCTGGGGTCGGCCTCTTCTCACAGATAATGCCCTAGGACTAGAGGGAATGGCCTCAAGTTGCACCAGGCTGGAAATGAGGAGACATTTCTGCTCAGAAGGAGCAGCCAGGCACTGGGACGGGGTGCCCAGGGAGGTGGTGGAGTCACCGTCCCTGGGGGTGCTCAAGGAGAGGTTGGACGTGGTGCTTGGGGACACGGTTCAGTGGGTGACATTGGTGGTAAGACCAGCTGATCTTGAAGGTCTCTTCCAACCCTAATGTGTCTATGGTTCTGTGCTGTCTTTCTCTTACAATTTGTCTGAGAGGAAACCACCCCAAGAGGAGGCTGGGGCCCAGGAATGGCAGCACGGGACCAGCAGCACCTGCGGGATCAGCGGGGCAGTCAGGACAGCCCGCTCCTTGCAGGGCCCAGGTGCCTCCTGCACTGTCAGAAGGATTCACCCACCCAGATACATGTGGCTTTTCAGAAAATTGCGTCCCCTGGTGTAAGACTTTTCAATCCAAATGATTACATCCATCCACCTCCAGGGTTCACAGCCCTGGACAAAAAGGACAAATTTGCGCAATCCCCTCTCTCCTGCTCCCTCCTTGCTTCTTCCCAACTCTTCCTTGTTATCCTGCCTGAACCACAGCACGCAGCCACAACCCATCCTCCTCTGCCTCCCCACATTGCTCTGCCTCATGCTGAGCTCCTCTGCTCTCCTCTCTTACCCCGTTGTCCTCATTTCTTCCATGAGGATGGTGAGGAGGGCATTCAAAGCCTACAAGACTCAGGTCCCAAGTAACCGGGGAACAAAACCACTCTGGGGCAGCCCCACTGGGCTGGTGCTGGTCCCTGCCAGCCTGCGCTCTCCCAGCCAGCTCCTGGTCTTGCTCCAAGCTGTAGTTTGTGCCAGGGGCTGCCCCCAGCCAGCACTCTGGATGGGACCACATGAATGCGGGACACCCCTTATCACTTGGGTTAGAGAGGGCCAGTCCTTGGCTTGGCTTCTGTCTCGTCTTTCACTTCCCATGCCCATCCCCTGGCTTCACGTCTCCCCTTATGTTCATTCCCCTTCCCTTTAATCTGCTGCTTTCTGCTCCCCTCCCCTCAGCCCCGCTGCTCTGGTGCCTCACTTTTGTTCCTTCTGCTCCCCTTCGCCGTTCCCATCCTTTCCGCTCCATGCTGAGCATTTGGGCTATTTTTTCTGGCCGTGACCCACTTTCTGCTGGAGCCTTATCGCTACTTTTTTTTGTTGTTTTGTTTCCTCCTGCCCCTTTTGTGCCCTCCTCACCCTTTCCACGCTCCTCTCTGCTATCTCCCATCAGCTGCCCAGCTCTGGTTTCTTCTCTGCCAACTTCTGCCCAACCTGAGTCCCCCGGGGCCCATTCTTTTCTGTCGTGCTGCATTTCATTGTCCTATTTTCCCTTTTCTGATATTGTTCCGCTTCCCACATCCCCTCCTTGTGGTGCCCAGCGCTGCTGCTGCTGCACGGCTGCCCTTTCCCACTCCCACCCCGCTGTTTTCCAGGGTCCCCCTGCAGCTCCCCGCGTGCCTGTTCCCTTCCTCCCTTTGTCTCTCAGTCCCTCTCTCCCCTTCCCTCTTTGTTCTCAGCTTTTTCCTCCATCGGCCTCCTCTCCTCCCGAGGGAAGGTGGTTTCATACTAATGCGGAGCTGCAAGGGTCGAGTGGTCCCCAGAGCACCCCTCACCACGCTGACTTCATTTCTACCTGCTGCTTTCGTGCTTTTTGTGCACTCTCTGAAATCGACTCGGACGGCTGCTCTCCATCCCCATTTATGTATCACGGGCTCGATTTGAAGCCCCTTGCACTCCACAGAGGTCTTTTCATGGCTCAGGTCACCTCTCGGTGCTCGGGCTGTCATGAAACCAGCACCCCAACAACGTAAGCAGGTAGCAGAAAGAGCAGAATAACCCAACCCGTGCTGCCCCTCGGCCTGTTTATGGCAGCGTCAGGCCCCGTCCTATTGACATGACCGAAGACAATGCCATTGTTCAAGAGCATGCAGTTAATTGTCACAACAGCGAGCTAAGTGAAGGACGGAGCGCAAGGAACCGAGAAGACGTGGCGTGCCACGGCCCCATCGGCGCGAGGGACTCGCAAGTCCCCAAATGCCTGGAGAAGTTTGGGGTCATTCTGGGGAGGAGAAAATTGGGAGGCTCAGGGCCCACGCACCAAGGCGGCGGCCCCGGGGCTCGCGGCTCGGCACACGGCACGATGCCGGCAGCAGCAACAATGAGAGCAGGGAAAGAAGAATAGCCGCGGCCAGAAAAGAATAATAGCATTTTTATTTTTTATTTAAATGGTTTCCTTTCCGGTTTTCTCAACAATAAAAGTTGGCCGGGCTTCAGGTTATAATTGCATTATAAATATTTTGTAACAATTTTCTGTTTGATATACATTTCTCCAAGCTGAAGCAATTTGGGGAAGCTTTCTAAACCGCAGTTTTAAAGGCTGTTTCCTGAATTTCCTTGCACAAGGACACACAATTTTCACATGTTTCGAATTTCTTGCTTTCTGTCAATTTTTCTATTCTGGAAAAAAGGATCACCAGAGGCAAAATCTGAAAACCAGGAGACGGCTAAAAACAATGTAATTTATTTTTTTATCCCCTGAAAACTTAATAGAAATTTATCTCGTAATTATCAATAAGGGAGCAGCTTTTGGGGGGCTGGTGTAAGAGGTGGAAATTCATCCCTGCACAAGTGGTCAAGCGATGGCCTAAGCAACACTCGGTGCATTTCTATTTTGTGGGCTCTTGGAAGATCTACAAAAGGTGTGCGAGTGGCATTTGTACAGTGCTGATCAGTTTGCAGGCAGTCCCTCTTCCTCTCTTTTATTATTTTTTAATATTTTTTTTTCAGCTAGATTGTGGTTGATTTTAACACGAACGACCGCATCGCGTGCTTTTATTTCTGCGACCCCAAATCATCCTCTATTAGGATGACTAGCAAATAATATGGGCTTCCTCCTCCTTTACCACAAATAGCACTTAAGGGCTGTGTTCAAATCACATAATCAGGGGGCAGGGATTCCTACGGGCATGGCAGGCAGCATAACATTTTTCTGAAACGCCCGTGTGGTCCATATGTGCTGATTTCCAGCCTTACACCAGCCCCCACACGCCATGGCTTTGGGAATGGGACTTGTCTTCCAAAGGCCCCAGGTCTGGGGCATCAGGCTCTCGTCGCTTTCATCTACAACATATTTAGCATCTCTGCTTCCTTGCTGCAGCACTCCCGAAAATGTTGTTGTGCAGTGCCCTGTACTAGCAGGAATATTTGTTTTCGGGAGGTGGATTTTGACCCAGAAGTTGCTTCCACTTCCCAGAGCGACCTTCCTCCTTCCAGCTCCTCTCTCTCTCCCTCTCCCTGCCTGATCCCAGCTCACAGCATCCTCGAGGACACAGCACCAAGCTGCCTTCTGTTGGCCCACCACATTAGCCGAATTTTGTGTTTTCGCTCGTTACAGCAAACCATCATTTTTTTTTTCTCGGCGTGCATGTTTCAGCCGGCACACTTTGAAAACTGCTACATAAACCTCAAAAACCTAAGCAGACCAAGAATTTTAACCATCAAAACAACAGCATGAGAACCAAAAGGAGGTGAAAATAGGCAGAGCACGCCCGGATAAATAGAGTTGCTTTAGAAAATCCTGCACCAGCCTCGTGTTGCGGCCCGGCAAGGAAAGCAGCTTCGCTCTCGGCCACCCCGTATGGGATGCGTGGCTCCCCCAGGGAAGCCCCACACTCTCTGCGGGCACTTGTACAGTCCCCCAGGCAGGCAAGGACTTTCATGTTGCTGCTCATTTCGCTTCTGTCTTCGCCGGTCGGTCTTTTCACAAGAAAAGTCAAAGTCGGGGAAAGTAACGGGGCTAACCCTATGCGACAACTGTTGCTCTCCGCAGCGTTTTATTTTGCCATGAACCAGTGGCAACGTCGCTTCCCTGCAAGCTCCCCACATTTTTGTCACTGTCCTAGATTGGAACCACATTGTCTCCTGCTCACAGTTAAAAACTTAATATATGGGCATGAAAGCGGAGCCACTCCTGCATTCTTGGAGCATCGAAACACATCCTGACATCGGGGAAACAAACTGCGGCACGAGAAAGTGGGGATGTTTGTAATATCAGAGTGGTTCTCATTTCGTCCGCCCTGGCGTAGAAAATTAAAATTATGTAGGAAATTGTCTTTCCTGTTTAGGATCAGATTTGTTTTTGAAAAATTACTACCAACTTTGTAAACATTAAAATAGAAGCAATAAAGATGTGAAATTTCACACAGGGGATCTACAATGTTTGTATAATTATAAGCATATGGTTACTTTACATGAGGTCTCTGTTATACTTTTATTTACTAGTGCTTTGGGAAAACAGAGGTTCTCAAATTCAGTGTTTATTTACATGTATAGGGAATGTCACAATCCCCATTAACCTGTCATAATCTGTAATTCTGCTTCGGAGCCCCAGCTATATAAACTGAACCACCACTTTTATTATCATTTATGATTTGTTCGGCTACGCTGCTCACTCGGACAATTTCTCCTTTTTCTAAATAACGTGCATGCCCTGCTGCCAGCTGCCAAACGGGAACAACTCACTGCCTAGGTGCCTGGGCAGCCTCACATGGCTAATTCCAGCTGCTGGGGGGCTAAAAACAAAAGGCGACAGCTTTGGTGCAGTTTTTGTCTCGTCCGAGCTTGGTGGCACTTGCATTCATTGTTTTCTTTTCTGTCTGACTTTCCGCTAAGCCCTGAGCCCAGCCCCGGAGGATACTCAGCATTTCTGCTTTGGTGCTGAGTATCCGCGGTTCCTAATTTTGTAGGACACAAAAGGACCTCAGCCCTGGCAGGATCCAGCCCTCCATTTGTGGGCTGAATCATAATTTTTGTTGTCTTTAATACTTAGTGCCCATATGCCCAGCACTGCTTTCTGTTTCAGTGCAACGAGAGCAGGGACTAATACATGAATAACAGCTTCTGATCTTAGAAAAAAATGGGGAATAATTTGCAGACATTTATTGCACTTTTCAATTCTGCATTAGGATACTTACAGATTTGAGAAATTAGATTTAGTTATGTGTGTGTGTGTGGGGGGGTGTTTTCTTCTTCTTTTTTTTTTTTTTTTTTTTTTTGTCCTGTTTTTTGTTTTTTCCCTTTGGTGAATACCCCAGCCGAGGCTTCCAGCTTTAGCTTTACGCAGGCTGGTGCTTTGAAATGATGTTCCCTGTCATGAACGATCCCAACCACACACTCTTTCTGCAGATTAACTGGGACATGCAGTAAATTCCTTTTTTTTTGTTTTTTTTAGAGAGGGACTCCTTGAAAAAAAAAATGCATCACCGCGGTTTGGCCTAACAGCACAAAGGAATTTATTTACATCCTTTCATTTTACGATTCCTTTCTGATTTCCCTCACTTTGCTCTCATCACTCCAGCCTTGCCGAGGGTATGTTGAGCATGGCAGCTGGGTTTTTCTACTTTCAGACCCTGTCTATGCTGGGGACTTTAAGATGTCCCAGTCATTATCCTGTTACCAGGACAGGTCCCTCAGCCCTGGGAGATGTCGGGATGCAGCTTAGCAGAGACCTCAAAGACGTGGGTACCAGCCTCATCTGTACTCACACAAACTCAGCAGTTTCCCTGCATCTCTCCTTGTTTCTGTTTTTGCCTCTTCCCTCATTTCAACTTGGAGGAAGCCCCCCTGGAAGCACCTCTTTTCCAGGCAAAATTATAAAAGTGCTGTGGTGATGCCTGGGTGCCAGGAGCTGTGCTGCAGCCGTCCCCGAGCTGGGGGGCACGGGAAGGGAAGGCACAGATTGAATGAGCCCTGTGATGGTGACAGCTCTTGTAGTAATTCTACTGCTTTTTCCTCCTTTCTTTTTTATTCTGCTGGACTCCATCTCACCAAATGTCCCCCCAAGCTGAAAATTCCTTTTCTTTTCTTTTCTTTTCTTTTCTTTTCTTTTCTTTTCTTTTCTTTTCTTTTCTTTTCTTTTCTTTTCTTTTCTTTTCTTTTCTTTTCTTTTCTTTTCTTTTCTTTTCTTTTCTTTTCTTTTCTTTTCTCTTCTCTTCTCTTCTCTTCTCTTCTCTTCTCTTCTCTTCTCTTCTCTTCTCTTCTCTTCTCTTCTCTTCTCTTCTCTTCTCTTCTCTTCTCTTCTCTTCTCTTCTCTTCTCTTTTGTCCTCTCTTCTCCTCTCTTTCGTTTAAAAACCCACTGTTCCCATCCCAGATGCAGCAAGAGATAGGCACCAAAAGGGGCAGCCAGTGACCTTGCCCCTGGAAGCACCTTGTCCGTGGGGCCATGAAGCTGTCCTCGCCCAGAGATGCTGTCCTGTCCCAAGCCAGGCACGGCATCCGCATTCTTTCTCCTTCCCAAATTAACTCAGTTATTTTGCTGAGTAAAAGAGGATTAAACAAGTAGTAAGATGTTATCATTAGAGGCTTCCTATTAAACTATTACTATAAATACTGGCACAGGGAGGACTCAGCTTCCTCAAGCTAAGCATGTTAACAGCTAATGTTTCCTTTAAACATTGCCCGCAGAACGCATTGGCTGACCCAAATGTTTATCGGCGCTACCCCTCGCAAAACCAGACCCGTTTATTTGAAGTCACTCCGACTGCTTTATATTTAGGGCGGCCGTGCAGTTACCTTCTACATAAAACTGCACCATTAAATGGATTCTCCAAACGATTTTCAACACCACGAAGGCGAAAGAATGATGCAAAGGACTGCTGAAGCTCAAAAAGAAGCTTTCACAAGGCAGAGCATGGCAAAACCCCCTGACCCATAGTGTATTTTGATTCCTTCTGTAGTTTAATTGTAATTTTGGATTCCCTTATTTGAAACACTTGCTCTGGGATTAATTAAATCAGCCGGTCTGATCCTGGAGCTACCGATACATACACTCAGCCTTTATTCTTTCCTAATGTAGTTTTTTTTCTGCATATAGGGGTACTGGTAGCAAGCCAGAGAAATGCTAGCATGCTATAGCATAGCTTGCGTGAGCAAAGAGCATTCCCAGCAGCAGACTGAAAATATTAGCCCCTCCAGAAGCAGAAAACATGGGCATTGCTTTTACACTCGGTGTTTTATCAATGACAACTGAACAGCAGACAAGCCTTCTGGAAAGCCAGGCTGGAAATGCACCGTGCAGGTTCATCCCCTGCGCTCACTGTGGATGAAAAAGAGGAGAGATGCACAGTGTTTCGGGATGTGCTGGTCTGCCTCTGAATTTCCAGGGTCTGGAGAGATTTATCCATGCTGGGCCTGAGCCCAATGCCCTCTGAAGGCAAGGGGAGTCTTGGACAGGGCTGAGAGGTTTTGTTTCTAGGGTTATTGGGAACGAGCTGCTTCTGTTCAGCATGTGTCTCCAACATACGGGTAAGGGTTTAAGTGTGGCTCTGGCTGACATCCGTGGGAGCTGTGGCTGCGGTGCCTTCCCCACATGCCGAGCATCCCACAGGTAACAGCCCACGTGCCTGTGTGGGAATTCCTTCCCAAAGCTGCACACTCGGTCTCTCCTCATTGTACAAGAAGACCAGGCAGTCTATAACTGCTAGGAACAGGCTGTCTGAAAGGTGTTTTATTAACTAAAGTTTGGGGAGAAAATGAAACTGAAAAGAATACGACTGCATATTAAACTACATGAAGTGGTCATGACAACTGGGGATCTCTGTATCATAAAATTTTAACAGCTGGATGCAATCAATGGGGATTTTCCTTTTTTTTTTTATTTATTTTCCTTTTTCTTTTTTCTTTTTTCTTTTTTGTTGAGCATAAAAAGAATAAGAGAAAAAAAAAAAAAAAAAAAAAGAAGAAGAAGAAATAAAAAGAAAAGCTTCATTTTACTCAGGCAAGCTATTTATTCCATTCAGCTTTCTCTGCTTAATAGCAGCAGTTGTCTTTCTTTCTCCACAAATCTAAGTCCTGCCCATGCCCTTACTATGCCATCCCTGAGGCAGGCATCCTTCAAGAGGAGGTGTTCAACAGAATCCCCCAGTATTTATTTGGAAAAGGGACTAAACCCCAAGGCAAGGCAATAGCAGTGCTTGGCTGTTTGGCAGGGCATCTTCTATTCCATCACCTGTAATCACAGCCCAGACTTTCCCTTATTACATTTATTTTGCTATAGCACCGCTTCCTTCTTGTTGATGTCAACACTGTCTTTGAGGTATCTTAAGAAGGATTTCACAGACTGAGCTTTATCAGAGCTATAGAAAAGGAGAGCATTGGCCAAAAAATAAAAATTAAAAAAAAATGTAGTGGGCTTCTTACCAAAAAATTAATGCATATGTTTAGAAAACAAGGCCAGAATTGTGTATAACTTACTGGAATCAGATTCCTTGATAGCTCCACTGAGGACTCCCTTATGCATTCAGGGAGCAACGGGATATTATTCAGCATAAATAAGTTTGATGGCTCTCAGTCTGACTTGTATGGGTTTGCTCAGGCAGCCTTAGGAACTCACATGTTTCCTCAGCTTGTCGTTATTTCTGTGTCTGTTAAAATGCAAACCAAGCTGAGACTTCTGCCTTGACATTCCAGTGTTTGCATTTCGATGTTTGTTTATTACGGTAACTTCACTCTTTGTTTACTGATTCCTCGTGAAACCTACCACAGCATCAACATATCCAAAGAAAAATCTTCAAAATGTGCAGAGGCTTGCTTCTGGATGAAGCTTCCCAAAGCCCAGCCTGGAGAAGAGCAGATACCTGAGGGACTGAGCTCCTCGAGCTCCTACAGGGGCGCAGGGTGATGCAGGATGGAGCACCAGCAGCTTGCTAGGGCAGCACCTGGGCTAACCTGCAAAAAGAGCAAACAACCTGGCAGGTTTTCCCATTCAGCCTCCCAATGCCTTTGAAGGGTTACCCCAAATCTCGTTTTCCATGTTTCTCCCATGAAAGTCGATTGGAAACTCCTATTGAATTAGAAGGGAGCCGCTGTTGACTGCTGAACGTTGGTGCAGGGAGGATGCTGCTGAGGTCCTGGGCAGATCTGGGTGCTGTGATCCACCACCACAACCAGGTTATCAGGGCCAAGAGCCAGGAGCATCCTTGGCACTCACAGCGAGGTCACACCACAGTGGCTTGGCTCAGGGACGCGTGCCGGGGGCCAGCACGAAGAAATAGGCAGCGAGGAGGCTTTGCCTTAAGCCCCATGACAAACCGCTCCCTCTACTCGGGAGAACCACGGAGCATCACCACGCACAGCTCAGAATTCATTAAATTCAGTAAAAAAATATATATATTATAATAATTATTAAAAAAAAAAAAAAAAAAAAAAAAACACGCGACAAGTCTTCTGGGGAATAGGCTCAGCTGAAAACCCCGGTGATGCCGTGATGCTCCCACGCGTGGCAGCCCCACGGGTGGCGAATCTCGGGGGTTTGTCCCGGGGATGCCGAGCGGGTCCCGCGGCAGCCCGGGGCCGGGCCGGGCCGTGCCGTGCCCGGGGCGGCAGCGACACCTCGCGGCCCCGCGGCGTGGGGACCGGGCACGGGCACGGACACGGACACGGGGGGCTCCGGGCTGCAAACAGCCCCAGCGAAGCTGCCTGCACCGGGGGGACACGGAGTGAGCAGTAAGTTACAGAAAAAATAACATAAAATGTTAAAAAAGTCGAATAACCAATCTTGCACATGGCCAGGATGTAATGAAGAGATGCTGATGAAGGTGCTGATTAAAACAGTAGTAAATGCAAACTTCTTTATTTTTTATTTTATTTTATTTTATTTTATTTTATTTTATTTTATTTTATTTTATTTTATTTTATTTTATTTTATTTTATTTTATTTTATTTTATTTTAATCTACTTTACTTCGCTTTGCTTTGTTTTACTTTACTTAACTTTACTGTACTTTACTTTACTCTACTCTACTTTACTATTTTTATTTCCTGGGGTGAATATATATAGGGAAACAGCTGAGGTGCCCAGAGCTGACAAAACCTCTGGCCTGCGGTGTGCTCATTTCTGTGCCCAAAGCAGCAGCATCCAGGCTGTTTTTCCCGCATGATGCAAGCCTTTTGCACTGCAAGGATACACCAGCAACACCACCAGAGATATGAAGCAGCCACAAAGAGCAGGTGAGGTGAAGAAACAAGAAGGTGGCTGTAGAAAAAACGGGCATCCAACCTGGAAATCACAAGCACCACCTCACAGCACAGGGGACTGATGAGATAAAAGCTTTTCCCAGAAAAAAAAAAAAAAAAAAAAAAAAATGAAGAGGAGAAAAGCAGGGCTATGAAAAAGTGATAACTATTTTCTCTCCAAAGAGCCACGCTTTTCCTTGGACTCGAAGCTTGATTTATAAACCAAGCAAGAGCTCTGCATGGGATTACCCTCTCGCAAAGGGAGAATTGGGAAGAATTGGGAAGTCTTGAGAGCACGGCTGGGATGCACAGCACCCATATGCCTGGAGGTGCCCACAGGAGCTGTGAGTTGTACTGACACAGCACCCTATCCACTGGAGCATCCTCAAGGGCACGGCTGCAGGATTTCCCTGTGGCACCCGAGCCCTGCTGGCTGCTCCTTGGGAAGGTTTCCTCTTGATGTAGAAGGGCCTTTTAATATTTTTTTTTTTTCTTTTCAAGCATTCATGTACATTTTGTCCTTTCAGCTTGCTGATAAATGTAGCAGTCTGCTTTCCATTTTCACAATGTGTTTTGCCCACGAACTTAATCTTCCCATCAGATGTTGAGAGCTGCAGACGCACTTGGAAAGCTCTCAGCTCACATGCGCTGCCCCAGACCACACCTTTTCCTTGAGGAATTCCCAGGCTTTCAACTTGAGACTGTGATCTCGGTAAACCCTCGTCTGTGATGTCTGAATATTTGCAATGCTTCTCATTGTTCGGGACTTAGCAGCGGCCAAGTGCATGGGGCAGCTTGCCATTCACCGGCAGAAATGTGCCGGGCTTCCTCCAGTGCACCGGCCCCAGAGCAATTTGCAGAAGGGCATTTCTCTTAAAAACTCTCACTCTGGGCATGAGAGACAGTCTTAAAACTGTGCCTGGGCTCCTCGGTGCTTCCTAAGCTCTGGCAGAAGGCAAGGGATAGCCCAGGAGTTGCAGTGAGAGAAAAAAACCCACTTTACATAAATAAGATTTAAGACTAACGGAGCTGTAAGAACAATAATTGCTGAGCTCCACGCTGGTAAACTTTTTTCGCACAATAATACACACGGAACCAGCAGAGAGAGGCTCTGATTTCTTTGCCTGAGCATACGAAGTACCACACATTTATAAAAGCACCATTCCGATTCTGTTATGCTGCTCGGAATGTGTTTGAAAAGCACATTAAAGTGTGGGGAAGTGTCCAAAAAAGTTGGATTGGTCTGTTTTATGACTGACAGGAAAGGCCAAGCAATTATCTGAACTCCTGATGGGACAATTTTGTTCAGATGTATTTTGGGGTCAGGAGGCAAGGATTTCATCAGAGAGAGTTCTCCAGATTATGAAACGTACAATGTGTCCAAAACAAGGTCTGAAGTTGATTAGACGTAAGTATTCAAAAGGAAATGATTTACATGACAGCACTGAATGTATTGTCCTCTCAGTAAGATCCGACCCAGCCATGCTGAGATAACTCATTTATGAAATAGGACTTGCGGACCTGGCTAGGAGACTTTTTTTTTTTTTTTTCCTTTTTCCTTATAGTGCTTTGCAGGGAATTAGTATATAAATCTTTGTGGACCAGGTGAAAATATAGGAATGGTTCCTCAGATGGTGGAAATCAGCGTGACTCCACTGACCAGGCTGAGGTACATCAGCAGAAAGTTGAGGACGTGGTTTCTAGGTGTGCTAAAAGTCACTGCTATGTTTGTCACGGCCACGGGGCACGCAGAGCCCTCTTGGGAGAGGCTGCTGGAGCTGGAAGAGATGGTGCTGGTGTCTCACGGGGCTTTGCCATGAGGAAAGGCTGCAATTTGCACCAGCAGCCAGCCAGAGGATGGAGCAGGATCGTTCCACTCTCCTGGGCTGCCTCTTTACCTCAAGTAAAGATGTAGTCAGTCTTCTTAGGGAACGACTGCATAAAAGACATAAATAAATAAATACCTAAGCCATCCTACATGTTCTCTTCCTCCTTCTTTTTCCTATCCCTTTTTATGTATTTTCATGGACAAAGCTGCCTATTTGCAAGTGTTTTATCCCCGGTGTGCTTAAATGCTGTTGTTTATTTCTACGGCTTTTGCATTTTTGTCTTTAAATCCTGGCACGCATATTTCTCTGTGAAATACTGAGAATGAGCATTTTGGAATTCAAACAGGTTCCCCTTTGTGAGCTTTCTCCTTACAGGTGAGATCCCTTTCTCACACCTTCTTAGAGGGCTTTGCAAAGGTCCCTCATGCTTTTAGCAAGACAGGCTCGATTTCTCCAGAAGATTTACGATGAGTCACAACTTAATCAAGGAACCCAGAAAGATTCATTTTTCATACAACTTGTACAGCATCATCACCTGGGAGGCTCGGTCCTAGTAAATCTTCCTGGCATACCATGAAGGGTGATCCTGAATTTTCAGAGGCTCCCCAAATGCAAACTGAAGGGACACGCTGCTTTATGTCTCCTTCCAAGCTGAAAAGAAATATGTTTGTGAAATAAGCCCTCTATATGGTAATTTAATTTGTGGCAGATGTGCCCAGCGGTGATGACATCACCCCAAAGCAGGTCTTTTCTCCTTCTCCACTCCCCCCGCCCAGCTTCACAGGAAAGATGCAGAACGTAAAGGGATTTATCAGGTGTCTTTTCAAAAATGTGCTTTATATCCTGAAGTGCCTCGGCGAGCTGGTTTTCCTAGGTAAAAACAGCTGTGGGCTCAGGATCGGGCCAGGCAAATGGAGAAAAGGACTGCACAAAGAATTTCCAGTAAGCATGGATGTTGTGGGTAGGTGGAATAAAATCAAATGTGCATCTCATTTGTCTTTAAGCATGTGTTTCCTCTTGCTTTTCATCTGAAAGTGAATTCGGCGCTGGATTTACCAGCAAGAGACTGTCTCTGGCTGATAAACCAAGCTCCATCCGTTTAATCATCGCCGGCCCTGCCGAGACAGCCAGCGCAGTTGTAATGTGTCAGCTCCCCCAGTGGTTTTGGTTCTCTGCACACCCCTCCTCAAAATCTGCACCTGCTGCCAAGTTCACACAGCATCGGTTAACGTTTGTCACCGTGCCCAAGGGTTTGGTGTCCAGGACCAGGGCTGCCTGGGGGAGGTAGGCATCTCTGGGGAGAACTAAACCGAGGACTGAGGTGGGATTCAGAGTCCAAAGTCCCAATGTGCTTGGATTTTAGGTGGCCAAGATCTTGCCTCTATTTCATACCAGAAGAAATTTATTAGGCAGAAGAAACGCGGGACTTTGCCATGTAGCATGCAGAAAGGGTTTTTGGAGCATGCTTTTGCAGATGTAGCATGCAAGGGATTTTGTTTTAATTCTCTACAGTTGTGTGCTAAAGGATCCCAGGGTGGCTGAGGCTGGCAGGGCCCTCTGGAGCCAGCCGGTGCCACCCATGCCCAAGCAGGGACACCCAGAGCAGGGTGCCCAGCACCACGTCCAGGCGGCTGCTGAAGGGCTCCAAGGAGGAGACCCCACAGCCTCTGGGCAGCCTGTGCCAGGGCTCCGTCACCCGCACAGCACAGAAGGGCTCCTGGTGCTCAGGGGGAGCCTCCTGGGGGCCAGGTTTTGCCCAGGGCCTCCTGTCCTGGCACTGGGCACCACTGCACACAGCCTGGCTCCATCCTCCCTGCTCCCTCCCCTCAGGGATGTACAGACAGTGATGAGATCCCCTGGGCCTCCTCTTCTCCAGGCTGAACAGTCCCAGCTCCTTTCCTTCTAGGAGAGCTGCTCCAGGCCCTCCATCATCTTCATGGCCCTTTGCTGGACTCTCTCCAGAATGTCCAGGTCTTGCTATTGGGAAGCACACTAGAAGTACTTCAGTCTTTTCCACTGTGGTGTCACAGACAAAAATTCAGGGATCCCATGGCACAGGGCACTTCTCTAGCCTGGTTGTGTGAGGGGACATTCAAGATACACCATCACCTTAGCATGGGGACACCCATCACCCAACCTGCTCCCATCCACACAGTGGAAAACCCCCTCTGCTTTCACCACCCAAACCCCACAGCTGCAGGGGAAAAAAAAAAAAAAATCTCCCTGCAGTGCCTGCACTTTTTTCTCTTTAAATATCAGCAGCCAGCAATGAGCACAGTGAGTGCCAGAGACAAGAAATGGTTGTTGGAGGGTGAGTGCCAGCACCATCAGCATGGTCACACTGGCTCCTGCTGGACCCCCCCTAGCCCTGCTTGGGGGGTGCCAGGCACTGCCAGCATCCTGATTTTGGGGATGGAATGGGTTTGGGGAGCACTGAGAGCTGTGCTGACCATGCTGGGGGGCAGAATTTATCCAGAAATAGGCATATTTCAGCAAAGAAAAATAGATTAGGACAAAATTATTTTTTACTGTAGCCATTTAGGTCTTGGCTTTGTGCAAATTGTTTCAAGCCATTGCCTTTTGCTAGGTGGGTCAGTGGGCCAAATCCGATGATAAATACAAAACTCTGAGATCATTATTCCCTCCTTGGATTTTAACTGATGAAAAGCTCTGTTCTGTTTGGCTGGGCTGCGGTCCAAAGCCCGGTGACCACCCCGCTGCAGCAAAATGCTGAATTAAGTTATTCTCGAAAAACTAAAACATCGCCGGGACTTTTGCTGATAGGAAACAGATAAAGTCCACCGGGTCTCGTTCCTTAATATTTTGTGCCCTTGCAATCATCTTCCTCCAGGCTTGAAAAACCTCTTGCTGTCCAATAATGTAACAGCCAAGGTGTTAGGGAACACCACTGATTTTTGCTCTAGGGTTTTGTTCCTGGAGGGCAGGAAGAGCCTGGACACTGTGGGCAAAACACAGCAGGACAGGGCTTAGTCCTGCCTCAGCATTAACCAGAAAACATGTTTCTCTGCTGCTTGCAAGTGCCCACCAAAACCTAGGTTGAAGCATCATCCCCACAGGTGTTAGCAGCATGGACTGGACCTTGGTTAAACTCATGCTTTTCTTCTGTAGGTTATAATTTGGGGCAGGAGCTGAATGTATTTTCAGAGCAGGTGCAACTTGTAGGCTTATCGTTCAACTCCACCTTGCTCCTGATTCCAAGCGGGGATGAGCATTTCGGGACAAAAAGAGAGCCAAGTCCCTCAGACACATCCACCTCCATGGCAGTAGGTGAAACTTGCTTTCCAGGAGAATTCCCAAGCACGTTATGGCAAATTTCCCCAAACCTGCTGCAGCTGCACTGGCAGTGGGCCAGCAAGCTGGAGGCAGCGTGGAATTGAATATCGAGGTGCAACGTACATAGCCCAGAGCTACCAGCACCAGAGGCTGTGCCCCGGGTGCAGCGATGGCAGAAGGAGTGTGTGGGGATGGGGTGAAGCATCCCTCACCATGTGGGGAGGAGGAGGTAGGGATGGAGATGGTGCCTGGCTGCCCAGCATGTGCTAGGACACCCCTTGGAGGAGCCAGCTGGACTCAGATGTTAGCATCCTACAGTCTCAGGAATTGGTAAGGAAACATTAAAAGAGGGCAATCAGAAAGTGTAGCAAAAACTTATTGTCTCTTCTCCTGTGAAGAATGACAAAAACCCTAAGCACCAGGAGCCCTTCTGTGCTGTGTGGGTGACGGAGCCCTGGCACAGGCTGCCCAGAGGCTGTGGGGTCTCCTCCTTGGAGCCCTTCAGCAGCCGCCTGGATGTGGTGCTGGGCACCCTGCTCTGGGTGTCCCTGCTTGGGCATGGGTGGCACCAGAAGACCTCCAGAGCTCCCTGCCAGCCTCAGCCCCTCTGGGATCTGTGATTCCCCACCCAGGAGGGTATCTGTGACCTTTCCTTCCCTGCAGCAGCAACCTGTCCTGGTCTGGGCATAACAATGTCCCTCCATTTTCCTACTTCTCTTCAGGGTCTACATGTTAACATCAAACCTGTCTTGAATTGAGGAGAATGATTTTTCCCTTGAAATGACAACAGTTTTACATGTGACAGGCAGGAGGTGGTGATACTCACCTTGACCATAGCGGGCCTTTTGGATCCATCCCTCATGAGGTTCTTGTCAGGCCAGCTGAGAAATGCAGCCCAGATGAAGTCATTAGTCGCTGGGTGCACAAGTGGCTGAGAAACATGCTGAACTTATCACGGTTTGCCATCAAACTGAAAATTCTTTTTTAATGGGGTCACCCAGGGTCTGTCCGGGGCCTGTTTCTGTTTGATATTTTCATTGGTAACTCGGATAATGGAATAAAGTATGCTTATAAAATCTGCCCATCACGCTAAGCCAGGAGGATTGCGAGCGCATTGGGGCCCAGGATTAAAATTCAAAATAGCTCTGAAAAATCGGAGAGGTTTTCCAGAATCAACAAATGGAAACAGATAGAGATATGTGCAAAGAGGTCAAGAGGGCTCGTGCTGAAACAGGGGGTGGTTGGGTGTATGGCAAAAGAGACCTGGGAGCTGCTGTGGAGTGAGCACAGACTGGGTGACCACAGCAGCACCCATGGGTGTACCCATGGGATGGGAAAGGCAAGAGCTGGGTGGTAGCTTCATGGTGGTGGGAACATCCTGGCTCTAGTGCTGTGTCCAGCACTGCCTTTTTAGAAAGATGCAAACAAAATAGAAAGCCTGGAGAGACCAGCAGGGGTGCTAAGAGGTTTATAAAACCTGACCTGTGAGGAGGGGTTGACAGAAGTTGGGGTTGTTTGGTCTAGAGAAGATGGATGGGGCTGGAGAGAGCAGGATCACAGCCTTCAGAGGTTACTGTGAAGAGGGTGAAGATCAGTTCCCTTGATGTTTAGTAAGCGTGGGACAAAGAGTAGTAGGTTTAATTGGAAGCAGAGGAGATTTAGGTCAGATATGAGGACAAATCACCCAACTATAATCAAAGATTAGCCCAGGAGCAGGCTACCTACATGGGCTTGGGGACCACAGCCATTAGAGGTTTTTAACAATCTCAGGTACCTGAAGGCAACAGTGGAGCTCTCCTCTAAAGCCTTACTCCTGAAGGTTAAGCAGATCTGGTACTTGGAAGAGGCTCTCAGGAACCATCTAACACCACAGTACTGACGTTGGAAATTGAGTCAGTCTCCACAATGCTGTCCCTAATTAAAGTGCTAAAAAGTGAAATACCAAAGCTGCAAATGGCAAAGGTAACAGTGCTTCTTTGTACATCAGACCAGTTGTACACTGGTACCTCATTGTACTTCTATTTCCCTACTTTTTTCCTTGCAAGACAGCCTGTGATAAAGTGTGCTTTAAAAAGCACGCAGTTAAACAAGACATGCAATCTGCTTGCTATTATAGATCCTGCCTTGAGCCATGAATCAGTGCCTCTTCCCCACGACAGTCTTGGGTTATTCGAGCATATAGGTTTGTGTTCTAGGAAACAGTAAAAATTGTCTCCTCAATGATAAATAATTGCTTCTCCTTTAGAAGCACTTGTTATCACCTCCTCGAACTGAATATTTTTAGTACTAGCAAAGTATCTTCTTTTCAGCTCCCTGGAGACATCTGCTCTCCATATGGCCGACTTGCCACTGCTTACACAGCCTGTTTCTGGGAAGGAGACTCCTGATATGACAAATTGCAATTATTTCCAGCTCCTCGAACCCTTCACTAGTTCCTGACTCATGTAATCGAGCTTAAAGAATTCTGCACAACCTTACATTTTTTTAATCGCTCTCGGCGACGACGTTCGTGTCACATTGCTTCTGCTGTCAGCGACCTGCCCTTGGAGCATCAGGTGCTGAGCCCACCTAGGGTGTATCATCCCCAGGGATACTTCTGCTCCCCCACAGCCCCTCTGATCCCCTGCAGGAACCCATGGGAAGCATCACAGTGGCACCATCCTGCTGGCCTTGCTCTGGCCCCTCTGAAATGCCCCAGTGCTGTGATCCATGCTGGATCCCATTGCTGTGCTGCTGCTTTCTGTGGTTTCTAAACCTTGTGCTCTGGAGCGAAGTCTTATTCTGCCATCACATGGTGGGACCATCTTTTTTTTTTGGCCACTTTGGCAGTGAATGCCAGAGCATGGATCAAGAGCTGAAAGATAATGTATTGTGCTTATATCTATAGTTACCTCTTATTCCCTGGGGTACCCTGTGATGTATGCGTACTCTCTGATCTCACACTGTAAAACACATGCACTATTCGAATGTATTTCCTTGTGCCTTGCTGCAGGAGCTGTCAGTTTGAATCTTTATAGAAGTAGTTACAGTAAAAAGAGACACAAAGCTATGTCAAGCAATTCGTTCAGCACAACGAAATGATATTGCAAATAGCAGCGGAGGAAAACCTCACAGCTGATATTTTAAGGGCAAGACCTTCATAAAGATTTAGTGGGCAGTGCGGGATACTAATACCTTTCGCTCTGGATATTTATTTATTTTAATAAGTCAAAGCACCTGCTTTCCTTCTGCACTATCAGAAATCAAGGAGCTGCCACGCAACCGATCACAAAAGCCTCATTTGGGGGAGAAGCTCTGCCAAAGCCCCACTGGGCTGCAGGGATTTGGGCAGCACTCGTGTCAGAGCAGCATGTAATGCTGAGCCCCCACGGCACCCTCTGCCATTCCTTGTACAGAAACAGTGCTGATTTCAGCTTGAAAATCTGATGCTTGGAGCTTTCTGCATGCTATCGTTCCCAAGAAATATAGCTGAAACTCCAAGGGTATAATACATGGCCATGAGAAACTCATACAGCCACACTATCTTTTCTATAATATATATTATATCCTTCTTAATTAGAAATAAGAGAAGTAATTATTTTGGCAGCTGAGTGCCACATATGAAATTCTTGGAGAAAAGTACTCTGGATTGCACTGAAAATACTGTGGACAAAGTAAAAGCAGAATAGCAAAGGTGAAGAATAAAACCTAGGGGGAAAAAAACAGTGTTTTTGTTAAATTTTTGGTTAGTGAGAAACTAGCCTACCTGTCTTTTTATCCGCTAAGTAAGACATATGGGACACAGATTTTGTTTCTTGCAAATTAAAGTAACATGTGGACTTGCTCTTTTGAGTGAGTTCAGAAATCTGTGCTTTATGGATATGCAAATAAATTCTGCATACGAGGCAGCATACAGGGCACATTCAGCAAGCACGACACCGCTTAGCTCCTGCACATACGACAGTTTGCAGTTAAACAATATCAAAGGCATTGGCAACTCATGGCATCATTAAGGACCTAAAGGGCAGAGATGTGTCAAACTCTGTGTGCTGCTTTGTCTCAGCCTCTCCTACACCCAAGGTTAGAGCAGGACAGTTCAGCAGCGTGTTCCCCACTCTGAGCCACTGCCAACATTTTTTTTAATGGGATTAAATTTTGCCCTGTTACTGTACAGACATATTTTAAGTATGCTTGGCCATTCATTTGGAGTAGGATTCTCTTTCGCTGAGCTATTATCCTGGATTTGTGAATAGCAAAGTCTTTATTTCATTACTCATCATAATTCTTCTCCTTGGATTTATCCAATTAGTGGTAGAGCTAATAGAAGGAGAAGCAAAGTGGGTAATTTAGATCCACTAAAACTTTTTAAAGCTTTTCCCCTCTGTTAGTATCTCTACCAGTAATTGAATAAATACTGGGAGGAGTACAGCCTTTTGACGTATGTTTAATTAAAAAAAAATACTGAATAAGCAATAAGCAGAGGAACTCTCCAGAGCTGCCACCCTGCCTTGCCGAAGCAGAAGGAGGTTTACAGATGACAGCAATACCAACCACAGCTAAACCAAGGCATGGGCTGTTCAGGGAGAGGGCTCAGTGGCTGGGGATGGGGATGGAGAGATCTCTGCCAAACTGGGGCCCTGGCATTTGCTGCCCTGGGCAGTAGAACATCAGGGATCACCACCCCGAACCGAGCCATTCTCGGGCCACGAAGCATGTGGCAGTCACAGCTATGGCACACCAAACCTTCTGAAAACACTTCTGTTTGCTGAATGAGGCTGTAACTAAAAAGCAATTGAGGTTTAGAGCTACCCAGGCTGGTTTTCCTCACGCTGCTGAGCAGCCACCGGGGCTCTGCACCTTGTATCAGCCGGAGACAGATCCGTCCCACTTCATCCTCCACGACCAGCACAGGGCCTGGGCTGAAGTTCTCAGCAGGAGGGAGCAGTGCACACCTGGGTCAGGATAAGAGGGTCGGGTAGGTGCAGCTCATATCCTGGCACTGGAGGATACCAGCAGCATGCTGCAGCTCTGCAATTGCTGCCATCTTTATAAAAACCATGCAACAGGGCAATTTCTGCACTACCACAGACATTAAGTCTTACCCAAGGCTTGTTAACCACCGTAAAACATCCTCCACCGTATTTTTGTGAGCACTCAGCTGTGAACATATCAGGAATGGGAAACTGCACCTCTTGGTTCCTGCAATTGTTCGGTGGGGCAAGTCCCTCACTTGCTTAAACGTGGATTTATTAAGGACTTGATTCTGGTCTGATTTCACAGCTACATAATTCCACCGCTATGAAGTTGTCCCAAATGACTTTTAAATGCAACACATGAACGTGGAAAAATTAGGAGGATTGCCAAAATGTGCCTGGGGAGAGCATTCTTAGATTTGTTTCTGATGTAGAAGATGGAGCACAAAGCCTGATTCTGCCCTCTCGAAGAGTGGTGGCAGCCAGGAGTGAAGACGTCACAGCTGCACTGGTAAATAGGAGAGGAAAATTAAGACAATGGCTTTTATCACTGATGGGCATTTTCATTCTAGTTTCGTTCCCAAACCCTTTAAATTTCCCTGGACCAAGCATGACCATTAGTGACTAATTGTGCTTTGTAATTAAGCAGGGTCATTCATCTACCTCTCATATAGGGCCCAGGCCAACGCCGACAAGGCCTGCACTTCTAACAATGACCGCACTGCTTCCAGCCCAAAAGCCACTATTGGTAGAATTAAAAGAAATTTATGGCAAAAATTAAAACATTTATATTTTAACATCTCCAGACTTTATTAGGTGTTCTTTATACAGTCATCTGGTATGTTTAAAGAGTGAGCAATCATATAAAAGGAAATATGGTCATAACTGATTGAAGTAATAAAACCCTGAAACTAAATAACATCTCATAACTCATTACACAGCATATATTAGATTTCATTACATCAGTATATGACTTAGTAGTAAATTCTCCTGTTGGTCATAAACCTCCAAAGTGTTGTCATCCTGAAAAATGAAATTAAAAAAGAGAAGACAATGCCAGGACGCTCTGGTGGTGCTTGTACTGTTACGGCACAGCCCCACCTGCCGTCGGGGCCAACCAGCCTCGGTGGGATGGGTAAGGGACATTGGGGAACCGGGCCACCAGCGCACGTCACCCCATGGAAATGCCAGCACAGGAGCTTCCTAAACCCTCCCCTCTTCCTGAGGGTAAAGCATCTCCCAACAGTTGAGTTGCTGAGGCCTGAAGGCTCTTCAGGACACCGGTGCCTTCTGCTGTCCTTCAGAGCACGCCCCGTGAGACCCGTGCCCCGCTCACGGGTGGAGAGGAGAAAAACAGGGCTCGTTCCCAACACGAGGTCTCCCGTGCCCTGCTCCTCCCCTCCTCCATTTAACAGTTTATAATTACAGAGCACCCGATCAGCAGCTGTGCTGCTCGCAACATCTGGGAGATCTTAAGGCAGATCCTGCTCCAAGCTGCACTGATGTAATTGTTTTGCTGGGTGAAGGATGATAACTCTCCCCACGTGTGTATATACGCTCCTTCAAAATAATCCAATGGTTTTTTTGAAGCTCGCTTATGTCAACACGCGCTTTATTGTGTCTTATGTGTTTTTAAAGTGCTGGATGGGAGCAGCTGGAGGAGAAGTCCCCTTTCAAAGCACACCTCCTCTCGATCTCCTTGACACAGTTTGTTGAATCGCTGCGAAGCATCGAGGCTTCAGTGGCTGGTTTGGAGGTGTCCGGCCACAAAGCAGATCCACGGGGTGAGATATATGTATTTAAAGGCAAGTATAAGAATGAAACAAATAAATTTCCCAGTGCCCTAGGGGTGGAGATGGCTACTCACCTCCTTTCCACAAGAAAGCTCACAACCAGGTAAGGAGGAGGCTGGGCAAAGCTTGGCACTCTGTATCCTAAATCTTGCACCAAAAATCCACCCTGGGGACCAGCTGCAAACCTACAAGCTGTCCTGCAGAAGCTGCTCCCAGCAGAAGCTGTCTTCCAGGGGTGGGCAGCAGACAAGCCGCACAACGATGCTCCTTAAGGCAAGCTGGGTGGATCTGGGCTACCACACAGAAACTTTATACTACAGATATGAAACACGTGTCATAATTGTATCGCCAGTCATATAATGGGAGTAGCAGTGTCTTTAAACCAGCTGTAGCTCTGGAAGGAAATATGCTTTGTTGGATTTTCCCAGAATTTCTTTTATTCTGTATTTTGCAGGGGGAGGAGAAGGCATCGCTGCCCCGCTGCAGACTCAGGTCCTGATTCTGCCCTGCCGCAGTGCAAGGATTTCGAGGCAGCGCCTGAATAAAGCTCAGAAATGCTGATCTCACCTCTCCTCTGGTAACTCAGTGCTTGCAATGCACAGAGCAGAGCTGAGCCAAGCCTCACCTGGCAGCAGCATGCATTTTGCTTTTTATCAGAGCCACCTCCACACTCCTGTGACAGTCTCGTTAGCTCTAATAGCCAGGCTGGGCTCCGAGCATCAGCGCAGCCCTGCTCATACACCGATGGAAAATTAAAGGAGCTTTCCTCCATATTCTTCGGCATGAGAACGCAGCTGAGGATCTTTCAGCGTTTGGAGGACTTTTGGTCAATTGAAGCAAACCAAACATACCTAGATGCTTTTACGGCTGTTTCAGAGCCCTGTCTTTTTTAAGCTAATACTCCACCAGGGAGCACAGCTCGCAGACAAAAGCCGTCTGAAGTGCCTCGAAGAGATCTGAGCCTTGGGCTCTGCACTTTGCTGCTTATAAGCAATCATTTCAATCTGCCGGGCCGCGGCGGGAGTATGAGGCTTCATAAAAGGGCTTAGGTGTTGTAATACTGAGCACAGCAGCATTTCGCTGGGTGTCTCGCTCTCCAGCCTCCCCGTGCAGTCCAGAAGATTTAGACACAAAGAACCAGATCCGTGCAGGCCAGCAGGGAACCACTTTAGGAAACGCTGAAGAGAGCACAGCCCAGCTGTGCTGAGTGAGGTGCCTCTTTCTGATCAGGTTTCAAGCCCCAGCTCCCTTCCCAGAGTAGGGGCTGAAGCAGCACACACTCATAAAACAGCAACAGCAATTAGAGCACTTGCTTAGGCTTTGGAAGGGAAAGATGCAGGTCTCCTCTTTCACTGCAGAGATGTGAATTCCCCAGTCCCAGACCCACGGTGTGACTATTGGGGTATCCTCCTGAAGCCCCTCTGGAAACAGACGAGGTCGGGCCAGGGGAGATGGACACCAATCATCCCTGAGCACTCTGGCAGCAGGACAGACAGCTTGGGCACCTTTCTGACACAGTTTGATGGGTAAGACTACAATATCCTTTAGAGAAGACTGAAGTCTCAGCGAGCGCCACGAACTGGGGGTTCCCAGAGTTAAGCCACACAGGTGTCACCCTCTCTGGTGGCCTGCAAAACACCAGCTTTTTGTGAAGAAAAATGAATCGAGCTCACGGCCTGCCAGCATGAACTAACGTTAAGTCACTAGTGACTAGAAGGTATCGAGGTGGTCTTCTCCAGGCTTGCTATGAGAAGCCACCTTGCCAGGAAAGCAGAAGCCAAGGTGATTTCTGGCACCCCAGCTTATCAGACCAGCCTGACACCTACTCCAGCACCACCAGCGCTGAGTTCCTGGGCAAGCCAAGATCTATTCAACACCGCAGCATTTACATAACTTTACTTGAGGAAACTTGCACCTCTGCACAGCCTGCAGAGGAGTTTGGGGAAACCGAGCTCTGGGATCAGGCCCAGTTCTCCAACGGTACTTAGATACTAACCCAAACAGTTTACAGTGGAGATAGTCGCCTAAATATTTTCCAAAATCTCAGTCCTTTGGGCCTTAGACTAGCTGGAAAAGAGGCCGAGAAGTGAAGTCACTCAAGGCACTCAGCTGCATACCAGGAGGGACACCGAGTTCCAGCTCTGGTCTCACCCCAGAGCAGTGGTGGTGCAGGTTGCATCTCCCTGCCCTGCCCTGCGAAGTTTGCCCTTACCACGGCCAAAATTTCAGCCCACGAAAGCTGATGGCACAACAGCACTGCGGTGAAACCCTCTGGATAATCTTTGACTTCTGCTACCTAGAGAGAAAACGCTTCAAGTAGGAATGTGTTTAGCATAATAACGCTAAAACAGTTCCATCGCAATGACAAGCATGATGTTTCATCAAAATTCTTAGGAGATTTGTATCTGCTGCAGCTCTCCTTTGGATGGGAGTTGGATGTAAAACAAGCATATGTTTCTCGTTACAGAGCTGCAGAAAAATCCATTGTTTCTTGGTTGACTGATGTGAAATTTAAAGAAATCGGTCTGCCATAACAAACACGATCTTCAGCAATCAAAACCTATTCTTGTATTTCACTATGTATTTAATCGAAGAACTTCAAGTGAAGTGAAAGCTCATTTAAAAATTACGAAAATTAATTCAAGCTACAACTATCAAACTGCAGGATTAATATTATTAACTGGAACTTTCTTAATTTGACACAAATAATTCTGATATGCCTAAAATGCTGTGAACTTAAGATAGAAAAAGATCCCAGTAATGTAAGAAATCTATATAGAATTCATATAAATTAAGATCAAGGTTTCAAAATCAAGTTTGGAAACTCAAGATGTACACTGCTGCCTTGTGCATTATGATATGACCACAAGTTACAGGTTCATTTTTTTCCACTAGGAACCCCTTTTTAAGAGTACTTTCCAATCATTTTCTGTACACAGCACAACCTCAAGTGCCACACTCTGCACAGGTCACAAAAGTATCAGCTGCTGTATTTCTATGCTTAGCATCCTAGGAATGAGGAAGGAGGTCTTTTTCAACACAAATTCCTCTCGAGATTCGCTCCCAGCACCACCTCCTGTAGTATCAGTGGTGTGCCCAAACGAACACCAATGCTTTTTTCTGTTCTGTTTTTCAGAACAGAAATACTGAAATGAGCTGCACTAATGCAGATGGAAGTCAGAGATCACTGAACAGTCAAAGTTCCTTGCAGAGTGCTACAGAGGAACCTCATGACAGAAAAACTAGTTCTCCAGAACAGAATGCTGTTTTCTTCTTCATCAGACTATCTACCTATCAGTGCTATCAAGCTTTTCCTTAAAATTAGACATTCTTTCAGATTGTAGGGTTTTGCAGCCAGGGGTTCACACTCTTCACAGACCAGCACACAGCCTACACCAGAAATGTGGCAGGACACAGCTGCACAGGTGGGATGGAAGTGTTGCAAGGAGATTATAGATACATGGAATTCCCTCCTTTTTTATTTATTTATTTTAAACTGTCTTCCAAGTTACTCACCTGCTAGCTGGTAGCACAAGCATCCAAATCCTACGTTATGTATTCTAGATAAGAGCTTGTTCTCTAACATGGAACTGCTACAACTCCTGGTTCCAGCGCAGAGGTCCCCCTTTCACACTGACCTGCTCCCTCCCTGTTTCACATTATTTTTAGATTTTCTTAAATGTCTCAAATACTCACCTATCTCTGCCAGAAAACCAAATACATTTTCCTTTCTAATATTAAACTGAGAAATAAGCCAACAGTCTTCACTGAATTCTTGAAAAATACTTCAACAGAAAACTACTGTACAGTATGAGAACTTAAAAATGATTAATCCACGTCAGAAGCATCTGAAAATATGCCTAAATTGAAGCTGTCAATCTCAGCTAGTCAACAGGCAAGCTTTGACACTGCTTCCTTTTACCTCCTCCCCTGAAACTGCAATAAAGACCACTTGGGAAGACTTTTGTTAACCTGCACCACTTGCCTCTGACTCTTGAAACATGATATATGACAGTAAAGAGGTCGATGATTTCAGGAGTATGATGCCAATTGGCACATGGATGGTTGGTATCCTCCTCAAAGGTCAGACTATTTTCAAGTGCTGGTGGCCAGCAAACCCTTTTTGTCTACCCCAACTTATTTTTGAAAACTTTTGAACCAAAGTAACCTTAATCCAAACCTATAGTCAAATAAACAGATATGGTCTTTCTACAAAACTGTACCTTTCATAGAATTTTGATCAGTTAAGCCCTTCAAATGCTCCTTCCATTAGATAATTAAGTTCTTTAATATTATTTAATAGCTAATGAAGTAGTTCTAATTCCACTAGAAAAAAAAAAAAAAAAAAATATTCTAATAATTCCATACAACAGAAGTGTGGAACTTTCAGGTCCTGTCTGTCCCTTGAAGAAAATTAGGAAGTTCTCAAAAATCCATCAGCAAATGATGTATATGCTTCAATGATAAGATTTTGCTATAGAAGGTGAAGGAAACCTCACATTCTTGATGTAACTTCCACACAATTTTTTCAAGGAATATTGGTGATGCAGATATTTCTGCAGCATTTTGATTCACCATACTGTGAAGTGTTGAAATAAATATTTCACCTAGTAATCGCTCTACCCATTTTACAGATGTAAGCAACTCAAGCAAGCAGGTAAGACGAGTCTGAGTCATGACCAAAGCTAAGATATGGATTAGAATGAATGGAAGCTATTTGGTTATATATTAATCCAAAGGTATAGGCATGGTTTGCTCCATATTTATGTATTTTTTTTTTTAACTGTTCTCTAGCTTTTGGTCCACAGATTACTGCATTTGGCTTACAAGCATGCATAATAAAAGAGATACTGTGTTACTACCGCACAAGATTGTGCACTCCATATTGAGGGATATAATAAGCCTCAAACTTTGCAATATGTGTGCAACACCAAAGACTGTCTAAGTAGTAACGCTACTATTATACTACGGATGACTAAACTCAAGGTCTTCAGTCAGCAAGGGCTGGTACCTTCTGCATACAGCTAAATTGTTTCTGTGTTGAAATAGGACCCAAGTTCTGTGGATCTCTACTGTTATTAGGTCTGTTAGCATCATGGTTTAAAGTAATTGGTGCAACTCACTGTAAATAACAACATGCTCTAGGCCAAGAAAAAAAATACATGGGATGTTAATTATACTGTAGAAAGCACATCAGCTTTTTATAAGGATAAAATCAAGATGAAATGAGACAGTCATCAAGGTTTATATGAAAATAATCTTATAAGCATTGACAACACACCTGGTGTAAAGAGCTAGTAAAATATTTCTTGATTTTATGATTAAGGAACCATTTACATTTGTCATTAATGAAATAAGTACGTGCTTAGATACACAGAATATCACATGCTGCCGTCTCACGACACCACTGTCACATCAAACACTGGTCCAGTATTCTCATCTCCAGGGAGAACTGGTGACAAAGGAAACAGCACCCCCATTTTAAGTTAACAGAGCAACTAGCAGCAACAGCCCTGGGCATTTCTTACCTTACCCTCTAACTGCAGGAAACAGCTGCACTATGAAAAGAGTAAGAAGCTGGAATGAAGACTGCATACCATTAAACTAATATGTAATGTATATGCTCATAGGAAAGATTTAAACATTAGCCTGTTAGCATTTACAAAGAAGTCTTCCAAGGAGATTTTATACTTTGACACGTTTATTTTAGTTGGATGAACAGAAACCATGAACAAGCTGAAACAAGTATTCCTTCAGCTTCACATCTGCCTCCCTGAAGACTTCAATAACCAAATGTTTAGAGATATCAGAAGTATGTGGACATTCGCATGAAGTAGTAGTTCAATAGTTATTTTTTGTTCCATGCTTCCCTTTCAAGCCGTTCACGGATTACTTCTTTAAGGTATGGTTCAAGATAATGCTTATCCTGAAAAAGAAGAGAGTATTTAAGATTAGTTAATTTCAACTCAAAAGGGAGGTCCAGAAACAACTCAAACCATCCTGCGGATTACTTCTCTCTCATTCTTCCTCAGATTTGGCTACAAACTAATCTACAGAGGGGGAAAAGAAAAAACAACTACATCACTTACTCTGAAAAGGTAAGTGTGGCATTTACCAAGTCTGCAATGACAAACTCTAATGCAACCACTGCTAATTCTTAATGCTTCCCCAACATTAACAAGTCAAACGATGCCTTCAGCTATAACTTCATATTTTTTGACAAATATCCAAGTGTGCAAAATCCACTTTAAATTTTCCTCACACTGCAGAAGCTTATTTTGAACTTAGCTTCTAAACAGCACTGCAAATTCAAACATAACCCCTTGTCTGTGTATAACTGCCAATCAATTGCTGCTCAAGCAACTTATGCAGTCAATACCAAAATATGACCAAGAACACCACAAGAAACAACCTCCGCTTCTATCGAGAAATTAATGCTCTTATATTATTTTCCAGTCCAAAGTTTAGTGAAAAAATTCTGCCAGGTGATTTGGAGAAAGTTGAAACAAGCAGTAATGCAAAGTCTGAATTATTCCACTACAAAGAAACATGTTAATTAAAAATAAAAAGGAAGGTGTAGCTTGATTTGGTTTTCAAATTACAGTAAGACTTTTATTTTAATACAAGGCTTTCCTTTAAATTATTGACATTTTCATAAATAAAAGCTTTGGCTCAAGATTTTCTACAAAAACAAGAAACTCATTCAAAAGAATTTCCAAGCCAGTTAGAGCATACTTCCTTACCTGACAGCTTAGAGTATTTCATCTGAATATAGAAGTGCTATAGTTTTGAGCTGTAGTTGAAGCCTTTGTCATCTTGAGCAAAAAGATTTAATTTCCAATGTTAAAATACAGATTTTTAAACAGCATTTCAAAGCTGTGTTTTTCAGAGGTATAGCATGAGATGCACACTCATTATAAATAACATGTAAACATGCATCTCTTCAAGAGACTGAACATCCCAATGACACTACAATGATCAGTCTTAAAGACCTCCACCTTGAGGCTACTCCATACACATACCTCTTCATATTTCACCCACTGGTCTTTCGGAAGGATCTGATGTTTCAGGCTTAAGTCGAGTGCTCGCTTTATGCGAAACATTCTTTCATTGTAAAGATCCTCTGGAAGTCTCTTCAGTGCTTCCTTTACATCATCATCTTCATAAAACGTATCATCTCGCATTAATCCTGCACCAACGATATTTGACATTATCACTGAGTTGATGTTCCTAAGTAAGACTTAGGACCAACACAGGTGTTTTTGCATAACATGGACATAACACTTAAAACGCAAAATTTTGAGGAAAAAAAACCAAAACAATCCAGGCAAAGAGAACCACTAACTGCTCACAGAGAACAAATTGTGAATGCTGACATTCACGTACTCTATTTAATTGCTCTTGCTCCTTTTCTTAAGAAGGAATATGGAAAATCGATATTTGATTTAATGTATTTCATAATGTTTTGCATAATCTATGCAGAACAGTAACTATTCAGGATCTGATGGGTGGACTTTTGTTCACTTTATTTCATATCCTTGATTTCAGATGACTGTCTAGGCAAAGAGTTTAACAGCTGATTCTGTTGTGGCCAGTCATCTGCAGATGTGACTATTTCAGTACCTAAGAATTATTGTCTAAGCTCCAGTGAGGATAATGCCTTGATCTCCATCAGCTACAACAAGCAAAGGGAACATGAACCTACTGAATTTTTTTTGTGCCTGAGTTTCCACTTCTTCCCTCCATCAGAACGTAGTTCAGGGAGGTGTAACTAGCCTTCTGACAGCATAAGGAGATCCCCACACTGTTTTTGGAGTGAAGAATTTCTGAAATTTAACCAATCCTGCTTGAAATTTCAGTATTAGTAACAAAGCACAAAATGTTACTTCTGTAACATTTTAAAATTGGTATAGATTACAAGTGCAGACCTACTGCCTTGAGGTTAAAGGTTTTGCTCTCACGTGACCAAGTTGGCAGAAGTCTCCCAGTAAAAAACAAATTTCCTTTGAGCCATATATTCTTGAAAATATAAGGTGTGGTTTTACAGTTTCTGTTTAAAGGCACAAGAAGCACAGCTGCTAATTTAGCCACTAGATTTCAGTCACATTCATAGAAAATAGAACAAATGTATAAATGCCATCAAGAATTTCAGTGGATAGCACTTCACCTCTAGAAGTGAGTGACCAAAGAATAAACTTTAGTCCTTCATTTTTCTTTTTTCTTTCTAGCTTTCCTGGGGCAGGCAAGTAAGCTTCTTTAAATCATGCCCTGAAGCTGCAGCCAGTACTAGTAACAGTCTCTGAATATTCAAATTATCTTGTCATTCAACAACAGTTCTGCAATCTATATTGTTGAAACAAACTTGGTAATAACAAGGGATGAATTAATAACAATACCATCAAGGCAAAGCCCTTTACTTAAGGAAACACTATTTTTACAGCCACTTTCCCATTATACAGGCCAGAGACACAGCAGCTCAAGTTACAGTGATACAAAGTGCAAAAATAGCTAAATCCTTTTATACAGGTTGGATACTTTGCACAAGTAACCCAGACAGACCAACTGCTATTAGCAGCAATCTCTCCAGTTTGGAATGCAGCCCTTGGGAAGGTAACAAGATTAGCAGGTACTAACCCATGCAATTAACTTCGTGGGGAAAAAAAATAAAGAATCAAGCTTTTAGGACTGCTTTCTGAAAGTTTTTTTCAACGGCTCCAACTTAAGCTTGGTTGTTACGAGTTATTTCACTGAAAAGGGGAGCAAACACAGAAACAACAGAAAAGAAGTCACTGTCTCATTACTAGGTAGCAGTCACGGTGACTGAAGTTGTTGATAACTTTCTTCTTGAAAGAAAAGTAGTAGCTAACATTAATAAAAAGACATGCAACAAATTGTGCATCCATACACCAGTTATGAACCATAACTAGATGAAGGACTGTTAACCTTGCAAAGTTTCTAAGGCTTAATGAAACACTCACCAAGCTTGTTGAATCCAGCCGCGTTGTAGTACCACTTGCGGATTCTGTCGATCAGACGGCCACCTCCTGAAACTGAAAGTGACTGCCATCAGTCGGGGAACACGATAAAATGCAACCTTACACACTGCTATGACACTATGCAAGTATTTGTTGACCTCTTTCACGTACAGTAATGCAACACCATGTCAGGTTTGGACTTGAGCATGCTTTCCAGTACTCTTACATGGATCCTGAGCATACAGAACAAGTGCTTGTTCCATATGATATTCTCACCTTTTTTTCACTCTATTTAAACATTAGAGCGCTTTAAGACTTGGAACACTGCTAACAATTCATCCCCAAACACATCAGCAACAGCTTTAAGCTCCATAACTCTTCCCTGAGCTAACACCATAGTGTTTACCGCCCTGTTTCTCAAAGCGTTTACCTGAGTTTCACAGCTCTCATTACGGGTTAATGCAATTTCAAGACCAGCATATTATGTTGTTAACCTTCTGCTCCCCTCGCCCATTACTTAAATACTATTCCAGACCTGCTTTTCCAAACAGCTGCCAAAGTCAGCGGGAAGGTCAACACCGAAACCTCAGAAGAATCGTTGGCTTTAAGAACTAAAGGATGCAATGTGCAGGATACTGATCTAGCAGGATACCGATCTTTTCCTAGCTGTGATTTTGGATATCAAAGGTGGGTTGGTTGGTTGTGTTTTAAGCGTGGTTAAATGCTGTTTGGTACCAAATTAAGATAACTCGGCAAGGGTCTGGAAAGGTGAAAACAGCACAGTTCAGGCAATGCGGTGAACACAAGGATGTATTTCATGGCTTTAAGTGGGCTGCCTTATGAAGACAATCCAGAAAGACAGTGCTATGTGTAATAGCAGCACACTATCAGCATGTCGCCTGGTCAGACTTCGACCTTCACATTTTAGCTGAGAAGCAACCACACCAAACGAACCGAGCCCGAAGCCGCTACTTATCACAGAACAGTATGGGTTGAAATGAACCTTAAAGCTTAAAGCCCACCCAGTTCCAGCCCCCTGCCATGGGCAGGGACACCTCCCCCCAGCCCAGGCTGCCCCAAACCCCGTCCAGCCTGGCCGTGAGCCCCTCCCGTGACGGGACACCCGCACCCTCCCCGGGCAGCCCCTGTGAGCGCCTCAGCGCAGCCCCTGCCCAGCCGCCCCCCCCGCTCACCGGTCGCCCTGGCCGCCATGTTGACCTCGGCGCGGCGCGCTGCCTGCTGGGGGGCGCAAAGGGCGCATGCGCGGCGGGGCGGGCTCGATCCGGGCACGGCCGTGAGGGGAGGAGCGGGGCGGGGGCCGGGGGCAGCGTCTCGCCGGTTGTTCCTGAAGAAAGGTCCCGCTGCGCTCCTAAAGACAAAAATAAAAATAAAATAAAGAAAATAAAGTTGTTTTATAACAGAAATCTTGTCACGCTAGACAATTTGAGGTGGCTGAGCGCGACGCGCAGGCTCGCAGCAGCACTGAGGGCGCCCTTCAGGCAGCCGCTGCCCGCAGCAGGAGCAGCGCTGTCGGAAATTTCTGTCAGCGTGCAGCCAAAAAGTATTTGATATAACTCCGAAAAGCCTTTTCTCCCCCCTCTTCTCTTCTCTTTTAGCACTTCTCTCGGTTGTCTTTCTTCACGGTGTTTCTGGGAAGCTATTTTGGCATAAGGTCACACAGTTAACATTTCAAGGAACCCCTTTAGCTGTGGCAGCGGTGTTCTTTTTTACATCTAAATTAAAAGCTCAAAGTTTAAGATATCCCAAGTTTCATATGTATTCTGTAATGAGTAATGGTTTATCACACACTAATAGTGCTAAGGGCAGCCAAGTAAATGCAAAACCAAGCTAATTTAGTGTTATGAACACACACGTTTCCTGTAATCATTACTCTTACTAGATTGTTTGAAGACTATAGTTTATTAGCATTTAATATTTAAAATCTGATCTTAAGTTAGATTTAGAGCCTTGGGTTTGAAAGGAAGGAGTGAGGAAGGGTTCAGCCAGCCCATTTTCAGCCACCACTTCAGCTGGTATTTGTGCACCTCCAGCAGGAGCAGGCAACGCGACAGAGGACTCAGTGATCGCTGTGGTGATCAGAACAGGAACAGGAGAGCATCGTGACAGACACTCAACACAGCTTTTTCCTGCAGTTGAAATGAAGATACTCTAGTAAATCAACCCATATACTGCTTATCCTGATGCTATTCCTTACCTTGGGTGGTGTTGCAATTCAAATTTTAATTTTTATTCTGGGTAAAAGTCCCAGATTGTGATGCCGAGAACTCACTGTTCTTCTCATTCTTTAAACTGCCCTTTAACGTTACTGTATTCCCCCCTGATTAGGGGAATTTAACCTTTTGCATTTTATTCTGCTATCTGCAGTCAGAATCTTCAGGCTTTTACTCCGGTGGCCCAAATGGGTATTTTAAGTTCCAACACTAACCTTAAAAAAACGACGACAGTTTAATGAAATAAAAAGCTTAAATACAAAAGACAACATCTGGATTTCAATTTCTTGACCTATTTTAACTGAAAGAATAGTTTATTGTTTACAAGTTTCTATTAGTTTGCATTTGTGCAAAGTTAGTTTCTTCACTTTGCTCAAATACACTGTGAAACATTTCGTAACTCTGTATCAACGTGGTTTATTCACTGATAATATTAACTACTTTTAATACTCCCACAATTTCTATTTTACTTCAGTTATAACTGAGCAAGATAACTATCAATTAAGTACACATTATAGCTTTTTTTTTTTTTTTTTTTTTTTGCACAGTTGGTTACTTCTATACTAAAGCCATACAAATCACATCAGGGTGGAGTAAAACTGCTTCTGGCTCTCAACAGTGCTTAAGCAAAAGTGACTTAAAACTAGACGTGTCCCTGAAATCTAGAAGGCTAGGAGCTTTTCTTCTTATAATTTGCCTAGATTCAATTTGCTGATTTTCTCTTACGTTTCAAGCCTAATTTCACTGTACAGCTTTTAGGATACTAACTTCAGCAGCCAGCTTTACAAGGAAACACCTGGGTAACCTGTTGAAAAGCGCCTTCTTTTATATGGGCTTCACATGTCATACTGTACTTCTCTTTACTGTTTAAAAGAACAAATAACATTACTAGCTCTTAAGATGACTGGGGAAAAAATAAAGTGATTAACCATTTTTTCCATCTCCCAAGCTTCTGAAATTATTGAAAGAAAAGAAAAATCACCTTGATTTACTTTTGTTAGCATGCTCAGTATGAATTTTAATTCATACTGAATTAAAAGTTAGCAATTAATTACAAGGATCACATCAAGAAAAATGAACATATACTTACCTAATCCTTTTAATTCACCACAAAGTTACCATATGCTTTTACATCCTACAAGTGTTTCATAAATAATGATGACTTAAACAAATAATTAAAAAAGTTTGAGACCATAAAAGGGAGCATTTTTAAAAAATGTTTATTTTACAACTTTATTCTATTCCTTTCTACATGTGTTAATAATTAAATTGTTTTTAAGAATTTTTCAAAGTCCTGTATAGACGCTTTGGCAATCTCTGTACAAAACACCTCGTCCGGCAAGGATACTAGCTGGTCCAGAGAGATGTAGCTGGGTTTTGCTGGGTCATACTGGGCTCTTCCCAAAAATGTAAGAAACTTGTGTCTCTCTTTGATTCGTAATAGCTTTGCGTTGAAAACCTAAAAAGAAAAAAAAAAAAAAAAAAAAGGAGAATGCTTTAGGTAGTCTAAATTTCAGATTTTGATCAATCTAAAAAACAAAAAGCATTTTTTAGACAAACTGGGGATCTAGCAAGAAAATACTTTACATCTTTTTTCCCCTCATTTATGTCAACCATCAGGTAGGTTGTATTTAAATACAAAAATGACAGGCTCAGCTGCCCTAGTCATGTCATGAAACTCACCAGTTTTGAAGATGACAAGGAAGAACAGAGAAAGGAAAGACTGACCACACCAACAACATAGAGTGGAAGAAACTAACCACTTACTCTTCCGAAGAGAGACCATAAATAATGAGGTGAAGCACCACAAAGCCATGATAAGACAACTGAGAAGGAAGTGAACAGGACTTGTGATCATTTACAGGTAAAGGAGGACAAACGTGAGACACAGACTGGAGTTACAGAAAGCACTGGTGCTAAGATACGTTAGATACCAAGATAAGCAGCCAAAATGAGGAGTCATAGTTCCCCATACAAGTTTGGCTTTTTAGCCAGTTTAATTAGAATCGGTTAGCATTAGCTTTAGGAGGAGCGTTGTTGCAGTTTGGAAGTAGCAATTTATACTTTTTTTTCCTTGTAAGAAGTTAGAGCGACTGCCTGTCAGCGCTTGATGAAGTGAGAAATACTTTGAACTTTCAGTTTGTGAGGAAATAACTTTAATGAGAAGATGGAACAAAAATCATCAAAAATTTCATTTATTTTCACTGTTTATTGCTGCAGCAGAAGAAAGGTCAATCCGACCACATAAAGGATAAAAACTTCTTTGCCTTTAAACTATATTTTCAGATCTTGGGATGTACAAAATTTAATTTTTAATTCGGCAAACATGAAATAAATGGTTATATGTTTATCCTGTTTACTGAGCAGATCCTCTGCACAATCTGTCTTCTTTTCATGTCTCTACACAGAAGATTTCAGGACAAGGAATCCCTAAGCTGCTATTAATTCTCTTTTATGAATCCAAAAGAGACAAGCATGATTATTTCTGTCAAAAACTTAAAATTGACCAGACGCGGGGCTGGGAGGGCACATACACAAGGGAGAGAAGAAAGGCACTTTTACACTTGAATACTCAATGGTTGCTGACTTGTTAATAAAAGTCTTCCCAATTAAAGTAAAAGCCACACGTAAATTGAAGAATTGTGTGTCCTGCATACAGCAGGCCTCCACTTTCACCAACCTAGTGAAACAGTGATGCACACAACACCTACAACATATCCCCGGATTAACAGCTCACCTGAGGAAAGCGAGTAAGCATGTGGTGGGGAATGCCCATGATGTTGTGCAGGTAGTCAAACGTCTGTCGGAGTCTCTTTCTACTTGCAGTTAAAATCTTGGGGGTTTTATACGCTATCTGTTGAATTTCGTTACGTTGAAAACCAAACTCAATCTGACAAACCTGAAAGAGAGTAGAATTTGATTTTCCAAAGTCAGCTACAGCAAACAGCTTATTTTAACATGCCACTGAAATAAACTCATGCAAAATTCTTCTACCCTTTGTCACATGGCAATATGAACGCAAGCCATATCATCATCTTCCAGTTCTCTGAAGTCAGAGAGTTTAAACCGTTTATCGTCCTGCATTAAAGTGTAATTTGCTTATGAAGTATTCCTAAAGTTAAGACAGCTTCTGTGAGTGCTATCTATTTTTCAGTTTGTCCAAGATATGAACAAAAACGCTTGTGTCTCAGTACACATGGCAGTTGCGAGCACAAAAACTCTCCCCTGAGAATCCTTCCTAAGTTGAACCTGAAAGAGTTGCATAGAATATGCAGTGTATTCAGTTTATTTTACAGTTGGTTCATGTCTAAAGTAAGATGTCTTTTTCAAAGACTGCCTTGACTGCAATTATGGTTTCCCAAAAGGAAAAACAAAACAGATTTTTTCAATAAAATCATGAGAACTCCTCCTGACACGCAGGATGGCAAGCAGTTCACTGAGTTGTTGAGAAAGGAATTCAGCATAGAAGAGTGTCTGGTAATTCAACCATTTCTTCTATCCTCCAGTGACATTTACAAGGAGCTTGTTTTCCGTCATGAATTGGGTGGGCTTGCCAGGCAACACAGCCAGACTTTCAAATCCAGCTCAGGTACTTCTTCACAGCTGGCACAAAGATGGTGCTTTTTTGTGTCCAGTTTGATGTGCCAAGCCCGCTCTCTTCCAGGACTGCCTGGCAAAAGCAGAGGGAAGGGCACGGAACTGGGTTTTGAAGATACTGTAGGATTTCCAGGCCTTTACAGGCAATTGTTTCTAGAGATGACTTTAATCAGGTCTTTCGACTCCTGATTCTTCCTTAACTGCTTTATAATATTTGTGTACCACAAGGAACACTAACCGACTACGATGGCATTCAAATATGTAGAGATGTATTTGCACTGTTGTGATGCCTTCCACAGATCTGAGTTAGCAGGGGGCAGCTTACTGCAGTAAGAAATATGACTGCAAGTAAGACTTCTTGTTAGCTCACCAGAGCCATACAGCCGACCCCACTGCAGTTAACTGTGGCAAGTCCCTTTGCCTTTTCTGTTCTACTATGTGAAACATTTTCCTCGACATAAATAGTGAACTCAGGTGTAATTTGCTTTGATTGCACTCAGATAATATATTTAACACTCAGTAGCTATACCACGTATGCTAATATCCTTACTGTGCAAGTCCTAGCAATGATCAACACACCCTACATGATTCCCACAACAGATGGTGATAATGCAAACTTTCCAGCTTTACCCTCTCAGTGAATCTCTAATTGTGCTTGAAGAGACCTTTGGAGGATGGAATATTCTATCCTTGAGCTTGCTTAGTCCGTGATTGGTATCTTTTGACAGCCAACATGAGCTGCAGCCTTTATTTCCAATTAGCAGCCCGCTCAGTGAGGGGTAGCACCAAATCATTCCTGAAGCGGTGGTACAGGGTTATGCTTTGAGAATGCTGCTTGCTCACGACCAGCTTAAATCACACAGGTCTGACTTCAGATTCTGAGTCAGAAACATCCAGCTTCCTGAAAAAACAGAGCTTCTAATTATCAGTAGATTCAGATATCAAGGACTTGAAATTCTTTCTCCTCTCTTCATAACATACGTTAAAAATAAGGATGCTACACTTTGTATTTCCTTGCAGATAGGCAAGATAGTCAGATAGAACTGCGAGTCTCAAAAAACACATTCATCATAATATACTGAATCCCCAGCCTGTGGAAACAATGTTCATTAAAAAGAAAGCAGTATTAATTGGAACAGGCTGTTACTTTCCAGTCTCCTCCCTTACCACACACACACATTTCAGATTGCAAGATTCCCAGTGCTTAATGGTTTCAGAGCAGTGAGTCTGTGTGAAAATTATATATTTTAATTCATAGTTATGCATTATAGGATAATGGGACTTCTCAAATTGTTAGACTACATCATGCTGTTTGGCCTAGCTGGCTTTACAGCACAATAATTAAACCAATACACAGTTACATTTTCAAAGGGGAAAGGAGTCCCTGTGGGTTTGAAGTTATTTACCCAACAGTTGTTAATAACGACCATCTGCTATCAGACAATAGGTGTCAAATGCACATTTTGGCAGACTAGCTACCTGCCAAGAGGAAAATAATCAAACGCACATTTCTTGCTCCTAAATCCTCATGAACAATTCGAGTTAGCAAAAAAACATAGTAATTAAGAAAAAAAAAAAAAAAAAGGAGAGAGCAAGCCCTATTTTTCACTCATTGTAAAAAAAAACGAGTAACAATTTGTGTCATCAGATACCAAAATCTGGCAGGAAGGGACCCAGATGAAGTTTGTAACCTACATCAGAATAGAAAACAGAACAAGACATTGTTTCACGTATGCTGTACACTGACTGGCAAACCGCAGAGGAAAAGAAGTGGTCTGACAAAATCCTCAGTTGTTTTCCATCTTCACTAAAATTATTTCATTAAATTCTTTCTGTACAGGATTCTTTTCCAGGGAATTTTATCTTCTGTCAACTCAAACTATGCAGGTACTCAGTATATTTTTAACTTCTACTAATAAACTTACCTGAAGATTCTCCTTTACAGGCTCTAATTTGCCAGTCAGTAGTCTTGGCAGACGAATTACCAGATCCTTCGTCTGCAATTAGGGAAAACACACACAAAGGAAAGATTACCATGAAAGCACAGTTGCAAATATATCTGTAAAAAAAAAAAAAAAAAAAAAAGGATTTTTTTTTTCCAATTGGAAGAGAGATGCATTTTCACTTGCATTTCATTTTCTCTCTAGCCCAAAGCTGAGTTTGCAGAAAACAGTTATGTATTAAAATGCAAATGTTACCCAAATGTCACGTTAATTTGGAGAACAAAAAATACCATAGCCTCTATAAAACAGATGGGGAGAAGGAGTAAAACCACTCCCCAGAAGTAGATATCATGCTGAAAAGCCCTCTCTTGGTGCTTGAGTTGTTTCTCCCCATCTCTTTAAAGAGAAGTAAACAAAACACTACCTGCTAGAGGCTATAAAAGGATTTTTCAACTGCAGTGCTTTATTTGTCTACTTTGGGATCTAGTAACACCATAACATTATGGCAACACAAGAAATTACTCCACATCCCCTGAGCCATGGGACTACTTGTAATCCACCCTGAGTACAAGGCAGTGACTAAACCCTTTTCCAGAGACATCTCTTACCTCAAGCCTGGAAAGGCCAAGAACAGGCACTGTGACAGCTATGACTCTTCAACTAATAGAAGCCAACAGAAGAACAAACGATCCCCCTTGAAAATTGACATTTATTGCAATCACCAGCTACTGCAGGAAACAACTCATATTGTCCACTCATTCTAAGATGCTTCAGCTGCTAGCTCCCCTGACTATCCCAAAGCGTGGTGCTAAATACCTGCTAAGCATGTCACAGTGTGGTAGCACTCTGAGAAACGAAGATTACTCTTGGTGAACTAGCACATGACTTGGCATTCAGTTTGATATTATATTTGCAGATTTGACTATTTAACACTGATGAGTGAAATGTTACAGTATCTCAAAGCAATGAAGAGAGCCAGTTAATCTGCTTCAAGTTAAAAAGTTGCTTGCACCGACAGATTCAGTCCTGTGAATTACTGCAAATAATAAAACTGGGTACAGGCATGCTTCTTTGTCAACATCCTGCAGCTGATCATCTTCAAGAACTGTACTTAAGCATATTTTGAATGTCAGATGTCCTATTACATCTACGGAAGGTTAAAATCATGTTATACCTTCCTGCAATCCTGTGTTATGCTGGTAACATCAGCAGGGCTCATGGATAACCTGCCAGCACTGCCATGTAAGCATTCATGTTCTGAGACTTTACAGATGTCATTGATAAGGTACCTAAAGACTTCAGAGTATAGTTTTTACCTTTTTTACACTGAGGCCAAGTTCAGTTTTGAAGAAACCCAGTCTGTTATCCAATCTTTCGACTGAAAACAACAGCAAATATGGAGCTCTTGAGACCATTTGAGCAATTTCTGCGTTACCAAATTTTTTTGATTTTAGGTAAGCCACTCTAGAAAGAGAACAAAAACAAAATAAAAGTCTAGTGATGAAAATTTTATTGCCTCCATTTATTCAGTACTCGCTTAAATTCCTCAGTGGTATCTTATAAACGGACAGATGTTCTAGCATTAACATGCAACTCTGCCAAAAATAATTAGGGGGAAATCTGCAGTTATCATAAAAGCAAAACACCATCCCTTCCAATTAATTAGAAGTAAAATAAACCTCAGAGCAGATTGTCAATACCGAAGACAGATTTTAATTCCTTCCAGCTGTACTTAAGCAGATAACTATGTTAACCTATACTTAACTACCAGCCTGTCTCCTAGATTGCAAACACATTAATAGATCATCATAGGGTATGGACAAGAAGATATACACAGCCTCTTGCTATTTTAATCAATTCCATTTCTACTGCTGAAAGAACAGAGTACTATACCTCATACATCCCTGTTTTGCCAATAGCACTGGAGGAGAAATATCGTACAACAATGCCATCTGTAGAGACATTGTCCAAAGAGACATTTCTAAATCAGCTGAAGTTACTTTGGTTACCATAGGTCCCTACTTTTCAGTCGCTGCTCCAAGGATTTAGTCACAAAACATCTGGTTGTCAGAAAGGTGAAGGGGCTGACTACAGTTTTTATGTTTAACAGATCTTTCTTTCTTTCCAACTCAAAACTTTTTCCAATTTCTATTGAATTCAGTGAAAGTGAAATCCTACTTCAAGTACTACTTACAACAGATTATTGCCATAGCTCCCAGGGAAAAAAAAAAAAAAAAAAAGGAGGAAAAATACAGCATACAAAAGAGACATGATTAACCCATTTGCCACCATTTACAAAAAACACACTGCTATGTGAAGTGGTTCCCTTTGGTTACAGATGATCAGAAACAGAAGTACTTGTTATCAGATGAACTTTGAGCATACAAGAACTGATTTCATCTGACTAATTAAGATACTGCATGGACTGCAGAACATTCTGCAGAAGTAGATAGTCAGCAAAAGATGCTTGGTCTTATAGTGGGGGAAAAAGGCTGTGTGTTAAATTACATCTTGTTGAGAGAAAGAAGTAAAATACCTTCTAGTACCTTCTAGCCACTACAGCCTCCCTTTCTTTCCACAAACCCCGAAAAATGAAATAACCATAAGTGAAAAAATCTCTTCAGAGAAGATAAAAGAACAACGTCTAGAGAACCAATTTCTAACTGAGCAGGTATCCCAACACAGAAGGTAGTAGCCTAGTCTCCAGATAATGCTGATGGAACTGGCTACAGAAACCTGACAGACACAGACATTAGGAGGGGGAAGAAATACAGGATGCAGAAAGAAACAATTGTGCCTTCAAAATTTATCCCGTTATGTTTTTAATGAAGCTGTTTGGCTATGCTGTTCTTCTTCCATTCCATTTTTCAAGGACACAACTGCCAAGCATTCTAGAAAATGAGCTTAATGAGCAGATAAATAATAAAAAAATCTTCTGGTTGTCCTAATTCCCTTACTTTATCTCTGGAACCAGTCATTAAGATTCATACTTGAAGCACTTCTCTACGACCTGGAAAGGCAAGAAGTCTCAAAGAGGGACACCGAGATCATAATCAGCTGACTCTAGGCGATGGTATATCAGAGAAGAACAGTCATTCAGTCTGACCAGGGCTTGAGATAGCTCTGTGAGCATCGGCACCAAGGTCAGCCCTCGTTCTCCTACAGCAGTCAGCAGTTGTGTGTAGCATGTTAGCAGTTCTAAGTCATCATTAACAACACCGTAAAAACAAAGCATCTGGTGCAGCTGCAGTGCAGACACTGATTTGCAACTGTCAGAATTGTTATGAGTTATGGAATGTTTTGACTTTTGCAGTGTTTATCTGAAGTCAAATGCCAAATCTATTGAAATTTGTGTTTTGTTTCCTGGCAACACGGAATCCACAGCAATAAAACATTCCAGAGTGATGTAACCAATACCGTGTCCATCTGCAGCAAAGCGTTTATGCGAAGGTGATACTCAGCTTTCAAAGACAGCTATCTGAGCCACATTCACCCTCTGCAGCACGCTTACCTGAGAGATTACACTAAACCATTCATCAATGTCAAAGCGAGATAAACTTACTGAAAAATCAAGCTGTTGAATAAGAAGAAATTGGATTGTACTGTTCAGCCCTCATTTTGCTAACTAAATAGTGACACAGGACAGTCACTGAAAAACAAATCTGATTTCACAGGTGAGTTACAATGCTCATCAGAACAAAAACTACACTCTTCAGGAGAGTACAGGCAACTCAGACGATCTCAGCTCAGGACTACTGCTGAAAAATCAGCTACTTTCTTTCTGGATGCTGTTTCTGAAAGGCCACTTACTGAACAAAAGGATGGAATGGAGGAGAAAAGGAAAAGCCAGGTCTGTGTTAGACCTGAATCTGCTGGTATACCTGTTTCCAAAAAACTGTATTTTCAGATTTCTGTCTTGGACAGCTACTACATGCAAAATCTAAGCAGGCAGCCTTTCTTTTCTAGATTTTCTAAATACCAAGATATCTTGAGTTCATTACAAAGCATGTAAGCACACAAAAGAGTTGTTCTGCAAAAGAAGAACTGTAATTTTGTAATTACATGTAATTACAAAATTGTAATGTAATTTTGAGAATGTGTCCATTCTCCTGCATTTTTTCTATAGTCAACACACCTAATGAAAGTATGTATCAGAAGAATGAATTAATTCCATTTCACAATCTGTTATTTAAAAGGTACACAACAAACAAACACAGCTGAGTAAAGAAAGGTAGGATATCTGTAACTACAAGAGAAACCAGTAGAGTATACTCCTATAGTCTAGAGCTGGTACCTTGAGTATCTCCTATCTTAACGTGATCCCACCTGCCCGAACCTAGAAGGAAACAGTAAAGCAAAGGAATAAAGAGAAACCGTTTGTAGCCATAAACCAAAAAGGGAAAAGACTGGAACACAGTTACACGCTACCACATTGGCCCTGTAGCAGGAACATGTGCATGAAAACATACACTCCAAACCTATACTCAATTATTTCATATAAATGAAGAATTAAGGAGAACATTTTTGGGGGAAAAAATAGATTGTTACAATGCATTATTTTGAATATTTTAAACTCCTTTTGGAAGGAGTTTGTTTAAAAGTGAAGGATTTTCTGCCACAGATACAAACTTTATCTTTGAAGTTCTGCAAATAATCTTCCAAAGTTAACAGCCCCAAAATACTGAGAACAGGCTTCAGTTACAACTGTAAGAGACCAGCATCAGCACAGGTATCTCAGCCACTGCAGTACGAAGCCCAGCACCCTAATTCAAACCCGGTGCACAAACATTTGAAATCTTTGTAAAAGCAGCCAAGGTGCACACGCATGTGGCAAAACACAATGGTTGATTTTAGACACAAGAAGAACGAACTGCTGCCATCAGTAACATTTTGGACCCTGCCAGGCACACAGCTCCTCAATATTCTTGTTTTACCCACCATTATCCCTTCAACTCAGCTACAGATTTATAAAGCTACTTAAAACAAACAAACAAACAAAACAGTATTATCCCATTATATCTTTAGATATATGCTCAGACAAAGAATTGGTATTGAAATAATGGCCACTGAAGACGATGTTCCACTGTTGGCAGAGAACAAACAATACCACTAAACAGCTTGATTCAGACAACACTAAAACCAGTGAAATTAACAGTGAGACTTCAGTTTATGACTGACACAAATCACAACTTTCTAGACCAGGCTGCTGGAAAAAAAGGAGTATGTGCACACATCTATCTGATTTCCTCACTGCTTACTTTCAGTCAAATAGCTAGTATATTCAGAATGCAGCATGTTCTAAGTGTTCTCTAGAAAGTCAGACTGCATCAAGCACAGTCTGCAGTACACAGATTCTAAATCTAAGACATTGAAAAAGACTAGAGAGGACTAGGAGAGAGTGGTGCAGAAAACAAGAGATTGACAGTAAATGGAGAAAACGGCTTGTTTCTCTTACAGTTCCTGAATAAAGGCCCACAAACACAATGACTTTTCTTAAAAAAATAAACCATTCTACCTTTGGGGTTTTTGGTAAACACATACACACATGAAGAAGCTTTAAAAAAAACAAACAAACAAAAAAAACACATTAGCAACAAAAAACACCCCAACTCCAAAAAGCAGCTAACTACATAAGCCTTGGTCTAAGACATGAGATCTAAAGAGACTGGCATTTATCCTTATGCACATACAAGCTTGAATGACACCAAGGGACAGTCTAGTGCAATACAAGTGGGAACACACAAACAATGAAAATTGGTTCCTGGTAGTCTTGTGTTCAGTTTGGGCTGGACAACAGGAAAAAAAAAGGCACCAAAACACTGTGCTGCTACTAAAATTAAGCACAGAAAAGATTTGTTCTGCTTCTTTTACTGCAGAATCTACAAGGTAAAACCGTATAGAATATGGTTTTGAAGTATGATTGACAGAAGACAAAATCCATGCCCAGTCATCAGTATCTCCCCATCTGCAGATTACTACATGCGCAATCAACATCTGACAACAACAATACAAAAAAAGAGGTTTACATTGTTCTCCAACTTAATCGAAGCCTCAGGGAGCATAATTTTGGAATCTAATCTGACATTGGTAAAGCGAGCAGCCTAGGATGGCAAGCTGCTTCTTCTGCGGCAGAGACAGGAACAGACATTTTAGCCTGAACAGCCAGTGCTGGACAGGTAAGTAGGACACCAGAAACTGCTGCAGGGTGAGCACAGGCACATATGCACACGGACAGCATAAGAATTGCACCTGACAAGCAACAGCGATTGCCTCCATCTCCAGACACAGCAGACTCAAAGAACCTCTGCAGAAACCCTTTCTTTCTGTGCACCAGTAGAAGTTGCTGCCAGCCATGTCTTGGCCTCCCCCTCCTCCCTGCTCGTAACCCACGAATGTCAAGGTTCCTCATGGAAAGACTAAAAGAGGTGTATGCCTTGATACCCAGCAAAGGTTTGGTCAACTCAGGTATCTTACTCCCTGATCACAGCACTACTGAGCATTCCCACTATACCCTTACCCACAGCTGATGCTATCCAACCTCTCCTGACAGCTTATTGCCTAGTAGAGCAATCCTTGCTCTTCCAAATTCATACCTGTCTTGCTATTGCAAGCCAGTCCGCAACATGATTCACTTAACCAACAACTAAGCAACACGTAAGCAACAACTGCATGGAGAGAGGTGGCTGAGCAGCCCCACACCCATGAGTTAAGCCCATTCAAGTACTTGGCCTGATGCAGTCCCAAGCACATCCTTACAGAGGGATAAATCAAGGCACAAAATCTTAACATGTATTCAAGGGGCAGTCTCCTTGGTGAGTCAGTTTCAAGCAGCTACCAAAAGAGATGGTCTTATTCTGTTTCTCCTCCTTTCCAAGGTATGTTTCTCCTCATCCTTTGTATGGAAACAGCACACAGCCACACACCTCACAAATCTGACTGAAAACTTAATAAATTCTGGTAATGGTCAGTTTTCAGATGGATCAGGGGGTTGACTTGACTCACAACACCGCCACCACGTTAATGCTGACTGATGATAAAGGAACACGGAGCCAAGGGACTGAGTGAGGAAGTAAGCAGCCACAACGGGCGTTCAGACAAGCTTAAGACAACTCCAAAACTACATCTTCAAGGCCTGGGGCTTAACATCCTGTTGCTATGTAAAAGGCATACCTGGTTTCAAGAGCTTCCAGATCTTCACCAAGGATGTATGGATTTTTGGTCAGGAACAGTCCCAGCTGATTGTCTTCTACACCCACATCCTTAAGGAACAGGAGTATTTTTTTTATATCTTTCTCGAAGTCCAAGGTCAGTAAGAGCTGACCTGCCTTTTGACGTTTCTCCACTTGGGATAAGTCAACTCCTACAACAAATAAAACAAGATACTGTTTTAATTAAACACAGACCTCATTCCCTATAAATGTCTCAGAAACGCATGCTGATGTTTCTAGGACTATTCTTTTTTTCTTCATTTATTTAGCATACTTTGATTGCTTAACACAGTAAGGTCATGACACCTCCTATATGATGGAGGTATTCCAGATAAAACAAGCAGATTGGTTTCAGACTTTTGCTAAGATTATTTTCCGAAGGATGACATCTCCAAGGAATTCTGCACGTGAGGAATCAAACACACCAGTACGTGCCACACGCAGTGACCTACTCTTGTCGCACGGAAGCATCTGTGCAAGGAATTCCTAACTCCGCTATACCTGGGACAATTTCGCAGTGAGTGATTCACACACCAATTTCTTACTGCACAGTGCCAGATCTCCCCATCGCAAACATTTGTTTCACCAGCTTTCTGGTATTCCTTGTGCTTCTGGGAAGCGATGAAGAAGCCAGCAGCCTCGGACTCTGCTATCTTTCTTGCACAGTCCAAATGCTTTTCGATGAAAACTAAAGTTCTCTCCCACCCCCTCATTCTTTCCTCTTCAGTCTACTGTGCCCCACTTTTACAGTTCTGCATAGCAATCACTCTCCTTCCTTCCTGGAAGGGAGAGCTGCAGTATCTTTTGCAGCAAATTAAAAAATTGTTATCCAGCCTGAATTAAAAGACCAACCAACGTACACAAAGTGCTCCCTACCTCCAGAAGCTCTGGGAGATACGCTAAGGGACTAGAGCTAGGCAGCCTTGTCTCTAACTAACACAGCATTCAGTAAGCCATACCACCTTTTCTCTTTTTCCATTCACCCTGCATAACATTCTGCTGCCTGTAGCAATAGTCACTGCTCCTATAACTTGAAATTTTCAAATTTACAAAGCCACCACTAAGATCAAAGCCCAAATTACAGGAACTCCAAAGCTCCAGGCACAAAGAAACCACACAAACAAAATCACACATACCTAGCTGGACAAGCTTTGTTAGTGTTTCTGAGTGATCAACATAATCTCGGAGCGTGGAAGACTGAAGGGGAAGAAGTGGGTCCGCAAGGATCTGCACGGCTTCTTCCTCAGAAATCTCCTCCAAAGCAGATGAAGGTGGAACATCATCCCAGTCTAGGAAATAAACACAGAAGAGCAAAGTGCATTTTGTGAATGACAAAGCTGTTCCCTTCAAACCCTACGCAGATCTTTGAATCCATTTCAAAATGCAAGGACACTCTGCAAGAGATGAACAGCCAAACTATTGCTGTGTGAAAGCATATGAAAACAGGCTCTGCTCCCAGTTTTTGCTTCTGGAACACTGCCCTGCCACTGCCCATCAAGTCTTGCTCACATGGCCAAATCCAAGCTTAGCCCCTATGTAGCCTGCCTTTGGTCTCCCAGCTTGATCACTGCACACAACAGATCACATCACCTTCCTGAAAAGTCTTCTTTCATGCCTCCACAGATTTAATCTTGCCTGATTACATCCAAACCAAAAGCTAACACAAAGATTTTTCATAGCCCGAAAACCGCACCACCCGGCTCCTTCTCCAAATTCAATGCTTGAGCTGCAGTTGTTTCTGACCTTCAAGGCATTTCACAGCCAACTCCAACTGAGCCATCATGTCTTACCCGTTACGGGATGGCTGCTGACTGCCACCAGCTCTGACAGCCAAAGAAACAGAGCTCTGCCTACTCATTAAGGTTTCCAAGTAAGCATCATTATATTTGCTTCCACTTAACTGTGTTCAAAGTCACAGAAACTCTGTCTTTTTTTGAAAAAAAATCTCTAAACTCATTTATTTTTCCACTGACAGAAGCTCACAGCACACAGATCAAGACTGCTGTCTTGCAGGCTGACCACTAGCATTCACCTCAATGGTCAAGCTGATCACCCGTACTAATTATAAACTCCTCAGGATGGCAATTTTCTGTGTCCTGTTCCTTAGCACAACGACTTCCTAGAAACTAAGGTGACGCTCTTCTGTGTTGAAAACACAAAGCTACACCTGAACAAGAAGTTCCAAAACCAGCAGGAAGATTCTGATGTTCTAGGAAAAGTTGCATAGACTAGCTCAATTATTGCAGCTCTTACCACCTTTTTTTTCCTCAAAGCCTCATCAACAGAAGCACAGTGGAACACTTTTAGCAACATTAACAGCTTAAACAGTAATAACAGCTCTCTATGAATTTGTATGCATATGAAGCATTTCCCTTCAGAACCAAACCAAAACATACCAAGGTCCAGTCTGGTAGCACATTTTTGCTACCTTTTTTTGGTTAGACATGCATTTTTTGGCCGCTCCAAGTTCTTTGAATCTATTTTCCTATCAGGAAACAGGCCTCAAATGATTAAAAAAAATTATAAAACCAAACCAACGATGTCTCTCCCATTATGCACTGCCAAATAGGCAAATTGCTCCACGCACACCAGTAAGTCTGCCTGAGGATAAAAATCTGGCACGTAGATCAACTGTGTCGCAGGTGTGGACACATACAAGCTGGCTGACCTGTCAGCTCTGGTGCAGCACTGTTTCCAGAACCAGCTGCAAAAACACACAGGCCTCAGCTGCAGCTCTGAGCCACCCCAAAAATAAGCTCTGTAGGATCCAAGCTGGCTGGACTCAAAGCTGAATCTGAATATACAGGACTGCCTAATAACTCCAGATCAAGTTTCCTCAGCATACGGTTCCTAAAACCATTTTGCAGAGGGTGGAATACGTTATAATACGATATAAGTATCTGAGTAAGGATAAAAGAATGCCACTCAGAAAATGCTTACTGGAAGAAAGTGATGCTATTTTGTCAGGGCAACGACACCAAGGAGACCTCGCATCTATCTGCCTTCCCTCAGCAGAGGGTTTGAGGGAGCATTTCTCATCGTGACAGTTCTTAAGGAGGCTTCACCCTCTGCTGCCTCCTGTTGCCCATTCCTAATCATCCTGAAACACCCCTCAGGACGTGTGAGCTGCTTTGGGAGTGGCCTCCCTGACACCTGCTCGGCTACTACAAGTAGTTATGAGAAGTTCCTTAGTTGGCTGCTCCAGACTGAGGTTTCTACCCAGCATGCTGTATTTTATTTTACCTTAAAGGTATTCTTTATAGGCTAGCGCTATCACAGGAATTCTACGTTAGCTATGGGGCAAAAGCTAAGTGAAAGTCATGAAATTCAGATAAATATTTTAATTAAACTGGGCAAAAAAAGAGAGCCAAAGGCAACACAAGAAACATGACTTGAAGATTAATAAGAAAAGGTATCCTCAAGGCCTCTTACCTTCACACAGTATTTCTGTGTTCAGGTCAGGGATTGTTTCTGGTTTCACTTGTTCCTGTTTTACTGGTAACAAATTACTTTCCGGTGAAGACGAGGATCCATCCTGGGCACTGGCAGTCTGCGAACAGTTCTCTACGGCTACATATCTGTACGTCTGCCATCCCCACGGAAGAAAGCCGCGTCTAGAGGCCAGCAGAGCCAGCGGGGCAGCCCCTTGCCGTGCCTGCACCGCCTCGCTGGAGCTCCTCAGCCTCTGCGGGGCCGTTAAGCGGGCTCTTTGCAGCCAGCAGCAGCAGCAGCGGGCGGCCGGCCGGGCCCACAGCGCCATCCTCCACCTCAGCCGGGCATCCTGCGGGGAGAGAAGGGGCAGAAGGAGGAGGAGGAAGAGGAGGAGGAGGAGGAAGGCCTCAGCCGGCGGAGCGCTGGTTACCCCCTCACGGCGCCCGCCGCCCCCCGGGCAGCCATTTTAGAGCTCCGCACACCCCACGAACCCCCCCAGCGGAGGGCTGACCGCCTCCACAGCCACCGGGGAACGGCCACCGAGCCCGGCGGGGGGGCGAGCGCAACCGTTGGGGGGCGTTAACGGCCCTCAGGGACCGTTGGGAGCCGTTAACGGCCGCTGGGGACCGTTAACGGCCGCCGGGGCCGCGCCGCCGCCTCACCTGCCCCTCTCAGCGCCCTCCTCCCCACACGGCCCGCGTGCTGCCGGCGGAACCATCCCGGGGCAAGCAGAGGGGTGTCCGGGCGCGGAGGGGACATCCCATCGCCTGTAAGAGATAGGGGGAATCGCTCCGTTTCCCCCCGTTTCTCCCGATTGGTCTCGCCCTCCCCCCGGCCGCCGTGGCCCCGCCCGTGGGGGCGGCGGGCGCGGCGCGGCTCCCTCAGCGCCTCAGCGGGAGGCGGCGGCGGCGGGGCCCGGCCGGGGCCGGCCGGAGGCGAAGGTTTTGGGGCTGAGGGGGGGACAAAAATAATAATAAAAAAAAAAAGTCCCGAAATGGCGTCGTGCGTGGGCAGCCGGACCCTGAGCAAGGACGACGTGAACTACCGGCTGCACTTCCGCATGATCAACGAGCAGCAGGTGGAGGACATCACGCTGGAGTTCTTCTACCGGCCGCACACCATCACCCTGCTCAGCTTCACCATCCTCAGCCTCATGGCCTTCGCCTTCACCAGGTGAGCGGCACCTGGGGGGCGCCGGGGGGGCGGGGAGGGTCCCCATAGGGTTCCTATGGGGTTCTGGGGGGTCCCTATGGGGTCCCTATAGGGTTCTGTGGTGTCCCTGTGGGGTTCTGGGGAGGTCCTATGGGGTTCTGGGTGGCCCCTATAGCGTTCCTATAGGGTTCTGGGGCGTCTCTATGGGGTCATCGTCAAGTTCTGGGGGTTTCCTATAGGAACCCTATGGGGTTCTGGGGGATCCCTATGGGGTCCCTATAGGGTTCTGGGGGGTCCCTATGCGGTTCTGGAGAACCTCTATAGCATTGCTATGGGGTGCTGGGGGGTCTCTATGAGGTCCCTATAGGGTTCTGGGGGTTCCTTGTAGGAACCCTATGAGGTTCTGGGGGATCCCTATGGGGTCCTTATAGGGTTCAGGGGGGTCTCTATAGGGACCCTATTGGGTTCTGGAGGGTCCCTATGAGGTCCCTATTGGGTTTTAGGGGCCCCTGTGGGGTTCTGGGGGATCCCTATAGGGTCCTTACAGGGTTCTGGGCGGTCTCTATGGGGTCCCTAAGAGGTTCTGGGCTATATGGCCCCTGTCAGGCTCTGGCAGAGTGGGAGATCCCCCTCAGAAGGGCGCCGCTCTTCTGTGGTGTTGCCTCAGACTTGGGTGGTCTTCTCGCTAAAAACGAGCCTGTGGCTCCAGCAGTGCCCAAAAACAGCTTTTTACTAGGTTATCACGGAGCTCGGCAATGACATCACGCCGGCAGGTAACCTACCAAGGGTTCGCGGAGGGCAGGGACTGTTTTGTGTCATCGTTTTCACGCAGCGTGCTTTATCTGGGGCACATCGCCCCTTGGCATAGGGCCCCGGTACTGATAAGCGTAGCCACGTTCTTGCCCCACCACAGGAACAGCCTTCACCACCGCAGTCGTGCATGGAAATAAAGCCGAGGACAGGCACAGGTATCTTCAGGAGCCTTATCTGTAAGCAAAAGGTATAGCAGGGCAGGCTGCGGGGCACCTCACGGTGTTGTTCCAGGTTGTCCACGTCTTTTATTGCCTCCTGCTGAATGGGACTGCGAAGACAATATTAGCATCCTCCTCTAGGTTCAGTTTCTCGCACAGTTTCTGGGCAAATAGGGATTCTGGAGAGGTTCTGGCTGAGCTAGTGCATCAGGGTTTGGACTCATTTATGCTTTAGTGATGTTGTGTGTATGTGATTACAGATTGCAGTGTCCTCATTCATTATACTCTGCTTTTGACAGGAGAACATCCTTAATTATCCCTAGGCCTCAGATACAATTCAGTGTGTAATCTTCAATATCTGAGGGATCCGTTTTTAATAGTTAACTCAGAGATGTTTCTGTGTGTTGGTACAATATTTAATCAGGAAGCCTTGCTGCGAGTGTTCCTCTTGCCTCATGTTCCCCTGTCTGATAACTTGTCCTGCTGTCAGGCTAATTTAGGTCAAATTGGCAACGTATTGGGGAATTCTCATCCAGACCTTGTTCTGAGGGGCTAATGGCATTGATTGCTCACCTTTGGGAGAAGAAAAGGCTCCTGCCTTTAATTCTTCCAAGCAGAGGATGAGTCAGGCAGCAGCTTTGGGACTGTGCACTCTTCTCGGCCCAAAGAATATTTATTGAATTCTCAGGTGGTTTGTTTGTTTGTTTGTTTTTTCTAAAGAGGATTGCCATCTTTTCTTTCTTTTTGTCTTGCTAGCTTTCTAACTCGCCTTGGTTTCATATTCTTTCCCTTTTCTCTCTCTCTCTGCTCAGCCTCACTTCCTGTGTTTAAGTACCTATTGACTTCTCTTTAACACTTCCCTGTTGCTCCTCTTGTCAGGTTGTGGGAATTACTGTTTTTTTTTTTTAATGTTTTTTTTTTGTTTTGTTTTGTTTTGTTTGTTTGTTTTTTTTGTTTTTTTTTGTTTTTTTTCCTTCCCCTTTTCTGCTATTTCCAGCCATCACAGGAATTTCCTAAATCAGGGTGATACCAGAGCGTTGCCTCCGTTGCCTTATTTGGGACGCTGCTCAAGCCATATGTTCTTGAGAAGCTGAGGGAGGTGGGAATAGCTCCCCACGTGCTTCCAGTGTGTGCTCCCAGCTCTGGGCTTTCTGCTCCCATCAGCTTATTGCACGAGTCTCCAGTGGCTGCGTTCATATTTCCACCTCCTGTGCTCAGTCAGGTGTGCCAAATGATTCCTCTTCCTTGCTTCCCCTGTGCTGTCAGATGTTCCGTAGCACTCCCGATCGATTTATAAAGCAGGGGATTTTTTCCACGATACATTCATACCAACGTTCAGCAAAATGCATTTTTTCAGGAACTTCAGCATAGGCAGAGGAAATCTGGCTTCCCTTAAAGTCTCTCTTGCCTCTTCTGTAATTGTTCAGCGCCAGAAATACCCGAGGGTTCACGAGAACTTACAAAATGCTTTTCCCTCGGATATACCAAGCCTCCCTTGGGATCACCGGGAGCCGATGACACCGCCTTTGAGCAGGCAGATGAGGGTGAGACAGAATTTCAGATAGCAGTAATGTTCAAGGAGCAGTAAGCAGAGTCCAGAGGAAGAAACGTGAGTGTTTTTAGCTTCTCCATTTTACAGCATGGGGTAGTGGGCATTCTCTTTTTAAAGCACATCCTTCTGGTGCCTCTGACAATGGCTGCAGCTGCCGAGCTTGTTTCCTGCTGAACGAGCCAGACGCAGGCTCCTCTGCTTCCAGACCTCACCCAGCGTGGAGGCACGGAGTGGTTCTCGCTTTCCCTGCCTTTTTCCTCCCTGGAGCAGAGGGATGTGGCCCTCTCCCAGCCCCAAGGCAGCCTGCAGGAGGGCAGCTGGCTGCTGGAGGGGATGTTGGTGGATCACGGCAGCGTTTATGGAAGGCTTCTTTTCCCCTACACTCTAAATTTAGCGTCCTTGCTATTTTTACCCCAGTTCAGTGTCCTCAATTCTTCTTGTTGTGATTTAATACCTACTTTGTGTTTTTGCAAGATGCTTTTGGAATGCAGTGCTCTGGAACAGGGAGAAGATCAGGAGAGACAAAAACATCATGAAGTTATGAGGTGCTTTGTTGTTTTTTTTTAATTTATTATTATTTCTTCAGAAAGCGCCAGACTTGAAAAACACATTTATGAAGTGGGTTCAAACCGAGAGAATTTTCTTCCGTCCTCCCACACGAGCGTTAGAAATCTCATTTGTGCTGCATGAACGCCGACATTTCAAAGTCGGCATCGAAGTTCCTGAGGCTAAGCGAGGAGATGATTTAGCACATTTTCCTGATTGCAGCTTGTTGTGATCGCGTCTTTCCTCCACCGGTTATTTTGCCTCCCTGTTTCCTTCGGTGTCCTCAAACCAACTCTTCTGGGCAAGCGTTGTAATTCTTATCTTAACTGGCACGCCGCAGCAGGTCTCTTGCTGCTACCTGTCTTTACCTGCTTCTGGCAAGGAGATCGGTTATCTAGCCCTTCTGAGAGGCACCTCCGAGCAAACCAGCCAAAAATGCTTCTACCACTCGTTTGGAAAGAGCTGTGCGGTGATGTGACTTCAGTAATCTCTTCAAAGTGAAGAAATCTGCCCAGTTGGTGGCACCAGTGACAGCCTGTGGTATTTGCATGCCTTAAAGCAGGAACATGGCTTTGGCTGAGCCCTGAGGCTCTGTCTGGGAAGGGCTCTGGGTGAGACCAGCTCTGGGGGTTGCCAAGGGAGCCAGAGTGAAGTCCTGGAGCTGGGAATTTGGGGCCAGTGTGAAGTGTCAGCCCATGCAGCGTGGCTGCTGGAAAATGACTGCGAAGTCCGGGGTCAGCTGCTTTAAGGAAAATGCTGAAGGGGGTCCCCAAGGCCTGCAGAGAAACCATTTGTGTTTAATGTACTTTTTGCTGCCGTACGGATGAACTGACACAGCGCTCGAATGTCTCCTCGTGATGAAAGTCTGCCATGGAGCTATTAAGGTTCAGTTCTGAGGGCAAGGGAAATAATTTGGCAAAGAGAGAGAGAGTTTATGGCTGCAGCAAATACATCTAGTGTGGAGCACATTTGTGCTGTCACAGATTATTACCGAGCCATCCAGAAAAGTGACAAATGCTCTGCCAGAAAGAGCTGTAGTCCCTCTAAAGTTGTCTGGGACTTTTTTGTGTGTCGTGGGTTGGGGATAAATAAAGGAATTTATTTAAATAGATAAACTGATCACAGGCACATTGAAATTACCCAGATAGAGAAACTTTGAGCAGTAGTAGCTGATACATTGTGAAATATCAGTTGTGCTTTTTCCTATAGTTTGAAGCTTTTCTAATTTTATCGCTGAAGTCTCCTAGAAGCTGACTGCTGGTGAGAAGGCTTGGGTGCTGTCTTTGTCAATGTTGCTGCTGTACTCTTTATATTTATATATTATATATTTATATAAATATAATATATATTTATATACCTGCAAGAGAAATAAGAACTTGGTCAGGTGTGCCTTGAATTCTTAGATCTTTTTTTTCTGGTCATAATGTGACAGTAGCACAAATAATACCTCATATGTTATTCAGAACTTGGGCTTAGTAGATCACAAAGCAGGTGATTTTTCTATTTCTATTTTCTTTTAGGATTGGCTGTGTCTGTGTTATACACAATTTCCAAGCTGTGTGAGGCAAGATGCTGTTCTGTGGGTTACCTACAACCCTGGCATAGGGGATCTGTGGCTAGGGAACAATAAAATATTAAAGGCTGATTGGAATAATACTTTTCCCTGTCTCCGTGTACTCACCTCAGGCATTTGGCATTGGGAACAGGCCAAGGGAAGTAAAGGGGATTGCAACGTCAACCAAAACAGCAGAAGGGAAGATGGGAACTGCATCCAGGCTTCTAGAGTCTTGGTCACCATTTGCAGTGTAAAAGTGCTTTTGATGATTTTTCTGTGAAAATTAAAACAGCGGGATTTTTTCACGTTGCTTTAAATGTAGTTACTGTTAGAAGTCACTGCAGAAGCAATGCTTGTGGCTTGCAGGTGTTGATGATGTTTAAATGCCTTGTAAGAAAGGATAGCCAGAAGTGCAGAGTGGAAACCATTTGCTGCAATTACTGTCTTGACTGGGTACATAACCAGCATGCTTATTTCTTCTACTTATTTCCATGTAATCTTTTATTGAAGTAATTACATCTTCAGAGCCTTTCAACTTCACCTTCAAAATAACACTTTAACACTTTGATGTTCTCTTTCTCTCTCTCTCTTCAGAGATGACTCTGTCCCAGAGGAAAATATTTGGAGGGGTATCCTCTCGGTGATTTTCTTCTTTCTAATCATCAGTGTTCTAGCTTTTCCCAATGGTGAGTAAGGTCCATACATCATTTATTGCAGCATGTGAATTTGCCTTTATCACCACTATGTTTATTTTGATTAAAGTGCCACTTTTAAATGTAATTTTTCTCTACTCTTCTGAATTCCCTTACGTTAAGGGACAGTATAAAAACGCGTTGCAGTCGCGTTGAGTGGAGATAACAGTGAAGTGCCAGTTATTTATAGCTTGTCTGTACCTAACTAGGAAGTCGGGTTTTCAAAATCAGCGTCTATGTTTGCAGGTGCACAGCTGCTGCTCAGACTGTGAAGTAATGATGCTGCCAGATCCTTAAGTAATGTTTCAAAACACGCTGCCTCTGTGTGTTTTAGCAGAAGTGTAATTCTGCAGTAATTCTGAGATGTAACATGTAAATCACCTGGTGATGGGTACGAACCCTCTACATCACATTACAATGTCAAACCACAGTTGCTCAGTAGAAATTTAAGTCAGACAAAGATTTTGGTAATGGTATAGGGAGCAGAAGGTGCAAAGGGGGTAAAAGCTGTGGGTGACACTTAGCTCTGCAGAGGAAATGCTGTCTTTCCTGTTTTTATTTATTTAAAATTTTTGCTCGTTGCTGTCAGCAAGAGCCTTATTCTTGGGTCAACTCCAACCAGTCTTAGGTTCGGCAGTGTTCAGAAATAAATGAACGGTAATTGTGCTCATGGCATGCTCCTGGGATGTATTTTTCTGATGTTTGAACATTATTAATTGATGGCTTTCACAAAGCGCTCCCTGAAAAACCAAGCGTCAGAGAAGAATGAACTTCATGCTTACAACTGTGAAAGAGCAATCCACAGCGTGCACTGAAAAAACTAGTTGGCCACATCTCGCTCCCTAAATGTACATTTCACGTTTAGATGTTTTCCACTTTCGCCAGACTCAGCTTTTCTGCTTTTTTGCATTAACTCAGGTGATTTTAATCGAATAAAGTCAGGTTAATCACTGGCTTTAAAGTAAATAATAGCGACACTGGTGAAGTGCACAGGTATCGTGCACAGCTATTAGATGTGTGATACTTAGTTTGGAAGTTTTAGGAGGCCTGTTTGCTAACATTTCTTGGTCACCTGAAGGCTGAGCACTGTATTTCTTTGCTGGCATGCAAAAAGAGTGTATTTGACTTCACTGAGAGCAAGCCATGAGTTGCTGTGGTCTAGCAAGCAGAGCAAGAGATTCTCAGCTGAGATATGGTAAATGGTATACTACTGTTCTGGGAACAGCTCCCATTAAAATAATTGAACGTTATATTTATGTCCTGCTAATTGGCAATCTCTCTCCCCTCTCAAATCTGATACATTTATTTTTTTCTTAAATATACAGGAAGGAGCCCCAAAGTTTTGGGCATGTTATACAGCTTGACATAGAACTGATCTATGGTTATGTCAAACTTGGGATGAGAAATGCCGTTCTTGCTGACTGTTTTCTAACAGGCTTTTTGTTTACCCTCCACAGGACCTTTTACACGCCCCCACCCTGCAATATGGCGAATGGTTTTTGGTAAGTTTAAGTTGTGTTTCTGACTCAGTGCTTTGGCAGGACCGACCATTTTTCTTCTCCGATGAATGGATTTGTCGTGAAACATAATTTGTGTGTCAAACTTAGTGAATAACTCTTCCCTCCCACTTCTGAGCTGTTGCTTATAATCTGTTCTGAATTATGTTTGGGAACATCATTGGAGTTTCTCTATGTTGGGATCGTGTAAATTAAATCATCAGAAAAGGAGCATTCCCTCCGATTCTTTGTTTTAATCCTATTTTGTCTGTATGCATCCTAATTCCGTCCCCACTTTACTGCCATCTCTTCCCAACTCAACTAAAGGAACTAGCTTACTTTAAACTAAACCTGATTTAGTAGAGTGTTTCTTTTCATTATCTGCAAAACATGCTATTTTTTCTTAAATAGCAGAATCGGTTAGTTGAATATGCATTTATTAATATTCCTAAGGTGTATTTTTTCATTTTTTTTAATTTCAGCAAAATTACTGTAAATACTAATTGCATTCATAGTTGGGAAAATAATTCCATTAACTGCAGTAGCTACCAAGTGAAATCCTGCTCCTTAAACACCTGAATTACATGGCAGGAACATAAACATTTTAAAAATAATCGAGAGTTCACAGAGCACAGCCTAAATGTTAAGCATATTTACAGGGAATTAGGCGGATTTGGTTTAAAAGCTGGTCCCTTTCTTTTTAACGGGACTATGAATGTCCCTCTCTCCTTCCACTTCACAGAGCTAAAAATAAGTAGCTTCCCAAAGTAGCTGATTACTCATCTGTTGACATTGGGAGGATACTGCTGATTAGATAGTACTGGTTAAAGAATCCTGCTCCTTTTGAAGCTGGGGAAACGCAGTCCCTACTGCTCACTTCTGATTACAGCAAATGTAAATTAAAAGAGCTTTCCCAGGCAGAGCTTGACCCTCTGTATTTCTGGGGAAAAACTGCAAGGAAAATCACGAGTGACATCTTCCCCTCTCTAATCCTGCTTCCTTTGGTGTGACTTACTTAGCCATGCTAGAGGTCTCAGATCTGTGCAGTCGATGAAAGGCAGGAATGGCACATCTTCAGCATTTCAGGATGCACCCTTACCCCCAAGCTGCACTTATTTTAGTAGTTTGGCATCTGTTTACCTGATGCATTTTAGGGATACACTGCAGAAGACAATATAGACTCTCTGTACACGTGTGCACTTGAATGGAACTTTTCTAGCACGTCCTGGGGGTTAATAACACTTCAGTTCTTCTTTTCATAATTGCTATAGTTTGTTTTGGATGGCAGATGCTAAGTTTTTATTCATGTTAATTTTTCTACCCTCCACGACATCACTGCAGGACGCAAGTAAGTTTGAGTGTTAGACTGTAGAATTGGTGTGTTTATGTGCCTCTTCCAAATGTGGTCATAGATATCTGGACTTGTGAGTAATATAAAGATACATTCCCAAAAGCAGCTTCATCTGCCTACAGATCTACACCTAAGACCCTTCTTAACTTCATACAAGTTTTGATTTATTTTCTTTTTTTTATATAAAATCCATACTCTGACACTGGGAGGAGAGAGGAGGTAGTCTCAAACGCATCGGTGTTTCTTAATTTATAAATGTATGTAAGCATATCATCATCTTTATCTTCAAAAGCTTCAAACAGCCAATTTTCCAACTCGCAAAAGTAACTGAAGCCTGCCAGTCCTCCAGTTTATATTTGTAACCACTCTTTGTTGTCAGATTAGTAAACTGATCTTGGTGCTGAAATCTGCATTTAGGCTTGGAGATTTGACCAACAAAACTTAAAGTAAAGGCAAAAAGCCAATCCAGTCCTGTGATCCTGATGTGTCTCCTACTACGAAGCTTCCTGATCACGGACTTGTGTTACTCATGCCCAAACTGTCTAGACTGATTCTTTTTTGACTGGATTGATAGAGTTGAGCATACATCGTATCACATGAAGCAGGAGATAATATGAAAGACCGAGTGCTCAAAGATTAACACCTGCCTTATTTCTTAAGCTGCTTTGCTTGTAGGCACTGTATGTAGAAAACTTAATCTGTGCAAAGTGGGCATGTGTTGAGTTCCTGTTTGAAAGCTTTTTAACCTTCTGTGTCCAAAAATGTTTTTGTGAATATGATTCTAAAGCAGACTCTTTTTGCAGGTCTCAGTGTGCTCTATTTTCTGTTCCTGGTGTTCGTGCTCTTCCTTAACTTTGAGCAGGTAAAAGCAGTGATGTACTGGCTGGATCCTAATCTTCGGTACGCCACAAGGGAAGCAGATATTATGGTATGTATCCTCGGCACCTTGTTGGACATTTTGGCTTTTTTAGATATGTTTTGCATGGCTGGGAAGGGATAAATCTGAATTTACTGTCATTTGCAATGCAAGGTTTTGCCTGTACTTGATAGTTGACACAAAGGGTTGACTCTGCTCGTTGACTCTGCTATTTAGTGACACTGAAATCAGTTGGAGTGAAAAACAGTCTTCTGGGAGAGCAGATTCAAGAAAGGGGTAGGAAAAAAAAGGCTGTGCAACAGCAGCTGGGAGATAGGAGTGAGAAGCAGCCCTGCAGCCTGTGGAGAGGCCCCTGGTGGGACGTTTTGCAGGACGTGTGGTGGTGCTGAGGCACGGGCAGCCTGCTGTTAGGGTGCTGGGAGGACACGTTCCTAAATGGAGCCTGAGCATGGGCGTTAGTGATGTTGCTGAGCAACAAAAGGGAGCTGAGACGAAGTCTGCTGGTAAGCCAGGCTCACCTGGCTCTCCTGTCATTTAAGCTAGAAATAAATTCAAGTCAGGAGAGGACTAGTGTTACTGCTGGCACAGAACCACAGTACAGCAGATTTCCTGCCTGTAGCAGCAGCAGAGACTTCTGAACTACTGATCCTGATAACTGTCACTTAAAGAAAGTTGGAGTAAAGTTTTCAAGTGCAGTGATAATGGAGGCTGTAACTTGGTCTCTTCTTGTTCTGGCCAAGTTGCTTGTGTATAAAAGGAAGTTAAACACGTTTCACTGTATGACTGGCAGAGCGGTGGTTGAAAAGGTGATGCATCAGGTGGGGGGAAAGGTCCTAGTAAAAATAAAAGCAAAAATACTTTTTTATTTTTTCATCTGTATACCAGGGCAAGAGTCCTGTAAAATTCTGCATTCTTGTCTTCATGGAGACCAGGATTTAACCATTTCTCTACCATCCCTTTTTCAACTTGTTCATGGCTCGTTTGTGCAGGGGTAGCAATGGTTCAGGCCTGAGGGAGAAGCCTTTCTTCAGCAGCTCTGAGCAGTGCTGTGTTGTTACCTGCAGATGGCAATGTATGTTTTAGGAGGGTTGAAGAGCAGAGAGCTTCTTACATGTGTATTTCCAGTTGGAGATAGTTCAGTTTGTGCCCAGTGACAAGATAGAACCCCCTAGATTCAGCCTTCTGGTGGAATCCTGATTTATATCCTGCCTATTTTAAGTGGACAGTGATTTCTAGCTCTCGCTGTTAGAATGTAATGAGAGAACACATTTCTTTTGATATTGGTGACTGAAATATTAATTAATATTCTTAAGGAATCATCTGCTCATTTGGGTTTCACTGGGTAGAAAGAAATTCCCTCATTCTAGTGTTTCTGCAGTTTTGGGTTCATCGAAGTTATTTTTATTTGTATCTTTTATCTTTAACAGGAATATGCTGTGAACTGCCACGTTATCACTTGGGAGAGAATCCTCAGCCACTTCGATATATTTGCTTTTGGGCATTTCTGGGGCTGGGCTATGAAGGCTTTGCTGATCCGCAGCTACGGGCTGTGCTGGACTATCAGCATCACCTGGGAGCTCACGGAGGTAGGGCACCCGTTTATCTCAAGAAAACACGTGACTCTTTAATTGTTCCGGGACAGAAGGGGAATGTTCCTAGAAGGATGAGTCGCTAGTTCTCAGTACAGATTCATATTTTAAGCCTTATAAACCAGGTGCAGAGCAATTGGTTTGGTCGCAGTAATGGAGAACAACAAGCTGGGCTTTAGGTAAGTTGGGCAGATGATGGTTTACTTAAATAGAAAGGAAGTTTTGGCAGCTTATTGTTTCCATCCATACTTTCTATTTCTGCTGTAATAGGAGCCAAACCTCATATTATTTCAGGTGCTGATTTTTATACCCTGATTTTGAGTAGCTATTCTCCTTTTTCACCTTGTAATACCCGTCATCAACTGTCATGATCCCCTTACTCCAAATAAAATAGCATTTAAACGTTTTATATGGTTTATACACCATACAAGTGTTTTAAATACTGCACAGTAAAAAGGAGTTCTGGAATCCCCAAGGGAAGTGAGAGGACTCAGGGGAGAAGTCCATATGGAGCAGCAGAACATCATTCAGTGTGCTGTTCCCTGTCATGAGGCCAGAGGGCATAGCCACTTGTTTTGTTAAATCGTACCCCACAAGCCTCGTTTATTCATGTTGACTGACATAAAAATGTGGTTTTTATTGAACCAGGATTTAAATTATTTCATACCCATTGTAGTCCCCTGTACCATGGTTTGGGGGACGATTGACTTACTTTTGTTATCCAGCTTTACCACAATTCTCCCAAGCATGTGTTTCAGTCAGTTAAAATAGGTTTCAGTAGGGTTTATTTTAAATAAGTTTAAATAAGTTTTGACCCTTACATCCTAATTTGATTTAGTCAGTTGACTTGCTTGGACTGATGATCTTTATTGTTAGATCTGTTTTGAGAGTTCAAGCTGATTAATTAGAATATGCATCACCAAAAATGCAAGGATGTGTTTCTATAAAAAAAATGAGTTTCATGATATTTTTTTGATGGGACAATTCAGAGAAAAAAAAAGTCCACATTTTATCAGCTTTGGGGGCAGTGTAGTTTAGACATTTTATCAGCTTTGGGAGCAGTGTAGTTTAGCCTATCATACTTAAGATACCAAATGTCGATAGAAACACATTTCATTTAATCTTTAAAACTAGTTTTCTATAGGGCTTACCTTCTTGAGAATGCTTGGCTTATCTGACAGTGCGTTTATAATTCAGAAATGTAGATAAGGATCTAGTTGTCAAACTAAATTTCTGGGTTTGAAAATACTGGTGCCATGAACTCATATTCAAAAAATATTTTTGTTCTGTGGCATTCAAGGTTACACTGGTTTTTAAGCCATTTTGAAACCGTTTTAAGCTCAGAATTTCACAAGTACCCATTCACAGAGAAGAGCTTTGGTGGTTATTGTACTCATTTTTCCCTTTGGAAAAGAAGTTTTAAATTTGGATTTGTTTCACACACTCTCTTATCGTTCAGCTGATCTTTACACAACCATCATCTTCAACTTGACACCACACGGGGTGTCTAGTGTTCCCACTTGCTGAAAGGCAGATCGTGGGGACAGACAATGTGTTGGGTAAGGTTCAACATACGGAGAGGTTATCACCACCCAAATGGATTTTTAATGAATTAGTTAATTCAGGGGAGTCATTAGAAACCTGCAGAAGTTATCGGGGCAGTTACGGAGGGATTTAGCTGTGCATCTCCTGTTAGCATTAATGGCTTTGAGCTGGCTCCCCCTTCTGAAATGGGACACTTGGCTCTCGCTGCTTACTATCGGATTAAAGCTGGGACGCGGGCGGGCCTTGGTCTCTTGTTCTGAGAAAGCAGCGAGCAGCTCAGACGGACTGCCTAACACCTGTGGTCTGCTCTTTGCTGCCTCCCTATCTGTAACTTCTGGTGCCTTTGTCTGGATTATTGCATATTGGGATTCATAGCCTAGTGTCCCTTTTGGTGTTAAACTTACTTGAAACATGAAAGGGAAGCTGTCTGTAGCAAGATAACAAGCAACATTGTCTAGCTTAAGGCCTGAAGAGAACTCAATTTTCTTCTTTACAGGTTGAAATTCAGTATAGCATTGGCAGAAGCAACCAAGCTGCTTTGATACATTTTGCAAGAGTTTTCAAAGGAAGGGTCACTTGTCAACATCAGGCACTGATTTATTATAACTTGACCATTAGCCATTCATCCTGTATAGCAAGAACGTTCTTCTTGTTCCTTTTGACACATCTGATTTTTTTGGGGTATTTTATTTATACATTTGTCAACAAAAGATGCTCTGCCACCAAACTGTACCAATAATCTTCCACAGACACACGAATCAAATTATGTATGTTCGTTTACTGACAAAATTTGTGCTGTGCTTATCAGAGGGTTATTTAGTTAGCTATTTGTTTTGTTAAGCTTCTGCAGGAGTATTTCAAGGGGACAGCTTAACAGGTGGCTTTCTTGAGTGCCAGTCCACAGCTAGATTTTTTTTCAGTCTCTTAATTATTGGGTTGCTCTGATTTTTTCTTATTTTTTTTCCCCTTGTAGAACAAATAATACAACTATTTTCCTTTTAAAGGAGGATGAGAAGAGCTGAATCCATCTCTCAGTAAATTATGCTTGTATCTTGCCTCAACTGTTGCCATCTGGCCAACTGTCCTCCTCCACTCTACCAAAAGCTATCAAATGTGTCTGTAAACATGTTTAACTGCCTTACTGATGCCTCATGGCGGTCTTCAGTTAAGCTGAGGATTGAGTTCAGAAAGGAACTGATTGCTAAAGAAGTAAATCATTTTCCAGGGGAAATTTTTAAGGGCCTGAATTTTGCTTTGCTCTTTCCCAGTGGTGGCAGCTTTTCAGTCCAACACTGAGTTGTTCCTGGGCTATTTCCCAGTATCTTCATCTTAAAATCACCTTCACAATTAGTACTTACCAGTATGCTCTTAACTGCTGGAGCCGTTCTGGATCAAGTATGGCAGCAAAGCTTGTAGTGTCTGAGTTATTGGTGAACTCTAAATCTTCCTACAGTCACTAAATTTCCCAAAAAACAGTAAATGAAGGAGTTTTGAGATTTTTTTTTTTTAAATCAGAGCAAGTCTTAAGTCCTGAATTTCAACACATTTTAGTGCTGACAGCTATTTAAAAATCTTTATGTACAGCATTGCCCCAGCAGGGAGTGGTGAGAAGGAGCCCTGAGGTCTTACACACTCTTACCCAAGGCCTTCCAAAGTTAATGAGAGGACTCCCATCAAATTTCAGTGATTGTGGCTCGTGTCTTTGAAGTATGGCATGTACTGAAATGCTGGTATTTGGATGTGTTCTTAAAAATGAATTTGTATTAATTCTGTGCTGTTCCTCACCCAGAATCTTCTTTTTGCTGTATTCTGTAGCTCTTCTTCATGCACCTTCTGCCTAACTTTGCTGAGTGCTGGTGGGATCAAGTCATTTTGGACATCCTGCTTTGTAACGGGGGTGGCATCTGGTTGGGCATGGTAGTTTGTCGTTTCTTGGAGATGAGGACCTATCACTGGGCAAGCTTCAAGTAGGTCTAAATTAAAGCTTAATTAAATATTCTTTAATATTAAATTGTTTGGAAAATAGACGTTCTTTGCATATGTAAAATGCATGTAATACAGAAATGACATGCAAGCTGCACGTGCTAACAGTGCTGTAAATTTATTTTGTCTTAAAAATCCTTTTCATATTAATATTACTTTAGAGCATATCTTTGTAAATACGGTTATGTATATATTTTTCTTTGCAATCCAAGTTACAATTATTGATGCCAAATGAAGGAGGGGGGAGGAAGTAAAGCTATTTGCATTTTCAGCTTATTTTATAGAAATAAAACTTCGAAGAAAGCAACGAACAAAGCTAATTGTAACTGCTTTTCTCTTTATACAGTATTTGTAATCTCCAGATTTGGGTTTGGCTTGATGAGGCAGCGTGGCAGCCTGTTGATATAAAAAAGGAATCAGGCTGGTTGTACCTGTGTTGTGAATTACCTTACCCCACTGCTGACCCTCCAAAATAAATGATTTATTTGCAAAATAAAGTAGCATTTGCTGTGTAAAAGGGCAACAGCTTGTGGCTGAGTAGGTTCCTGTTCTTAGCTCTCCCACTGTGGTTTCTTTCTGTTGTTTTTGCCCACCTTCTCCCACCTCCTACCTTTGTTCGTTGCTCTGAGAACCATCCAGCCTTCAGCCTCAATTCAGTTTTCCCACATTTCAGTTCAGACAGAATAATGAGCATTACAGCTGATGTTCCCTCTGATTTTGGAGAGCTCACTGAGAATTAAAGCAGATAGCAGAGTATCTTTGGCAGAACTATTTTTTATTATCCTTGTGGGATATTTTTCTTGTAGACGTTTTGGACCTTTAATGTGAGGAGGAACTGCAGAGAATGAGAAGCTTTTGCTTATGCTCTTTTGTTTTCTTTTCCCTTTTTTTGGTGAATAAACATGGATCTTAAAGATTAGAATATTTCCCCCCACCCTGCCCCCCCTTAACCTATTTAACCTTAGATTCCACTAGCCTAAGAGAACACAAATATTACAAAAATGAAATCTGATTTATTTTTTTCTTTTTTGTCCAGAAGGGCCAGCGAAATAGGTTGAAAACTGACTTCTAACCCAGAAATCTCTTGATTTTCTTTTTTTTCTTAGAATTCCCTGTCCTTTGGGTGGTGTTGCTCATCTGAATTGTTACCAAAAGCAATAACCATAAGTCATCTGTCAGATGAACCTCCATTCCCTTTCAAAAGGGAATTTAAAAATCTGCTAGCTTATGACAGTGCTACCGCATTTCTCTGGAAGAGAGTGCAGCTAAATACCAGAACAGCAAGGGCTGTGTGTGCTGTTAGTGCAGTATGCTTCACCCTGTGGAGCCAGCCTCTTAAACGTTTGATGAATAAGAAATTTAAGAGATCCTTGAAGGACTGATGTCCACGAGCTCTGGAACATCAGAGAGATATTTGGCGTTGGGATAAGAGCAGTGGCAGCATAGACTGAGGAGAAGAATCCTCTAGATTCTTCAGGGTATTTGGAGAACTGTAATCCTCCTTTATTCTTCCTTCACGGAGAGAATGAGAGAGAAGTTTTTTAGGTAGTTACTGACTCAAGGTAGAGGTGGGTGGGCTTTCATAGTGTGTCCTGACCGAAATGCTTAACAGATCACATTTCTCAATTCCCCCTTGCCCGGTACACAGTTATTTCTGTAGAGATCTTTGCTATCCAGCAAAAAAAAGTGTGATGGTTCTGAAACATCCGTAACGTGGCTATTGTTTCTTTTTTTTCCCTTGCCTCTTCCTTGTCTTCACTCCAGCCATTCTCTTTTTCTAGGGATATTCACACGACCACAGGGAAAATCAAAAGAGCTGTGTTGCAGTTCACCCCAGCCAGCTGGACCTACGTCCGCTGGTTTGACCCGAAGTCTTCATTTCAAAGGGTGGCTGGAATCTACCTTTTCATGATCATTTGGCAGGTAAGAAGCAAATTCTGTGAAATCAAAGCTGCCATCAGCTCAGTTACTTATTGGCTGTGTTCGGCTAGAAGATATTCTAATGCAATGTATGGCTGTCACTGAAATGCACGATTAAATGAATTGATCATACAAAGCTAGTCAGGGCATTGTTCACAGGAGTTACATGATAGTTCGGGAGTGTAATTACAGAATCTGTGGAAAAGGGGGGAAAAAAACACAAATGCCACTGGCCATCAGTTTACTTTTTGCAATTGATACAGTTTTAAAAACTGCCAGACAGGTGGGTTTTGTTTGTTTTTTGTTTTTTTCTTTCCCATTGACTTTTGGATGGATCACTGATCCTCACAGTTCTGGCTGGGATCCAGCAAGACTCCGTAATATGTTCCAATTGCCTGGGTACATAGTCAGGCAAATGCTGACAGAATTCACTAAAATAGCTTGTTGTTAACTTGCCGTATTTAGTTTTTGAAAGGACAACCAGAGGTGTTTAATCGTTTTTTGGGGGGTTGGTTGGTTTCTGTTTTAAATAGATAAGTTCTCTTCTAGCCCTCTACAAAACTTGCCTCAGTTATTCATACGTGAAAGATTCCAGAAACCTTCTGCAGTGCAAGTTAGTATCTGGTCCAGGTTTCATAAGAGACTAAATGCTTTCACAGAGGTGTCTAGGGAAGAATTTCTTGTGTTAATGGCTCATTCCTTGCTTATAGGCACTTTAAATTCTCAGCCTAATAAGCAAGGCTACAGTGGAGCATTAAATAGCCCTTCTCTGTTCAAGTTACCATATTAATCCACAATTTTTCTGTAGTAACTCATTAAGAGTTATGCAAATTGAACACTACTAACTGATTTTTTTTATTTTTATGTAGCTGACTGAGTTGAACACATTCTTTCTGAAACATATCTTTGTGTTCCAAGCAAGCCACCCTTTAAGCTGGGGGAGAATTCTCTTCATAGGAATCATTACAGCACCCACTGTAAGGTAATTTGTGTTTTGTTTTGTTTTAACGTTCAGAGTAACTTGACTTCTAGGGACCCAAAAACAACATGTAATTTGTGAAAGATTGCAGTTCATTTCAAGGAATTTATGCTTTAGCCACCATGAAAAGCAAAAACAATCACCAATTCTCAATAAAGTGTCTTTTCTGCCCAAACTAGTAAGGTGAAATGTATGTAAACATCTGTGTTTCCATAGGGATGCAGAACCTGTCTGTTCCATTTTCTGTTTGTATAGCAGCTGCACGCTTTATCCTTGAGGACTGGGTGCATGCAGAAGTTTGGGTTGATGAGTCAGATGCTCACAAAACTGTACATGAGGGAAAATAAAGCTGTTGTTTTTTCAGAGTTCCTTATGTTGCTTGTCTACAGGAAACGTTAGCATGTTATAAGATAGAGCATTACCTTATTCTGAATGATAGGACGTCATCTGTTAACTTTTTTGTAGGAACTACCCTGCTTTTAGTCACGCATGCTATTTCACAGTCCTCTTTTTTTTTTCCCCTGTGACGTAGCTGAATGTAGACAGAATTCACAGTTTTGATGTTAAGAAACAAGGTATTTCCCATTCACAACTAATGTAATGTTACCTTGGACAGTTAAATAGCAGCCATGCATTGCTTTTTTCCTAAAAGTGTTTTCTTGAAGCTGGTAGTCACTGAAGTTATGTGCGGTGATTTCACACTGTTAATTAAATCACCTTAAACATCCTATAATCTCCTAAACGAGTTTTCAGGTGTTTTATGGCACTTCACAGCCTGTAGAGATCTTTATTCTTAAACAACCCTTATGTTGTTTGATTAACAGCGCTTGCCGTCCCCATTTGTCAGCAGAAATCAGACACTGAGGAAAGGAACTTTGTTCTCATATACTTAGGGTTCTCCTCTCTTTTAAAAGAGAGGATTTTAAAATTCTCTCAAAAATTTAGGAGCTCAAAGAAAACACAGCAGAATTTTCTCACTACTTAGTCTAGAGACCAGAAAAACATGCTGTTTAGAGCGTTCACCCAGGATATGGGGTAGCCACATTCAGTTACTTCCAAGGTTTAAACCCACATCTCTCAAGTGCAATTGTTAGCAAATTGAAGAGAAGCTGTGGAAAAAAATGGGGATTTTCTAATTCTGAAGCTGTTGTTTGTTGCCTAAAAGAACTGGAGATTCAGTGGAGAGACAGGAGGCAAATACGTAGCTCTGCTAGCCTACTAGTTTGGGTACTTTCCCAGTCCTTGCTCTCAGGATTGTTTTCTGTGTTGTTTCAAGCTATTTGATCTATGTGATAATCTGTCCTGCTAGAATTGGAGCCATCTGGTAGACATCCAGCATGATTGCATGTGAATTCAAGCATCAGCACTTCATTTTCAGTGCAGATCCAGTTATAACATAAACTAGGTTTCTAAATGTAAATGTTCTGGGGACTTTCAACATCGCTGAAGAATTTTCTTGTGTTTTCCTTCGCAGGCAGTACTATGCCTACCTCACAGATACGCAGTGCAAGAGGGTGGGAACTCAGTGCTGGGTGTTCGGGTAAGTGTTCTTGCTGTGTACAAACCTGAAGCACTTGAAGAGGTATTAAGTAGGAATCCAGCACAGAAACAGGCTTGAAACTGGATGAAGCCAGTTCGTGTCTTGTAGTTCCTGTCTCGTAGTGGTTTTAGTATAAATAACAGTAAAGAGAGAATTTTTTTCTTTTTGCAAGTTCAGAGGAAAGGAAAATTCTGGATTTAGGGGTAGAACATGAGAATTGATGGAATGAGTAAGGAGAATAAAAGGAAGATCTAGAAACTGCTGGATAAAGCTAGCCTCCTTCAAAGTAGCACTGGCCTTGCTGCCCGTATTCTCAGTTAGGTGAGAAGGATAAAGCTTTTGCACCTACTGCTTTCTGTCATTAGAGTAACGTTCACCAGGCTGTTGAGGTGGGCACTGCTGCTATTTGAGGAATCACAACAAAAGGCGGTGAAACAAACCACAGTTCTCAAAAATTCCTATTCTGTTCTCGAAGAGGGAAAAGAATAACGCTGCGAATAATGGTTACCTTGACTACGATCTCTTTCAACATCTCTTAGAGACCTTTAAATGAAGGGTTCGCAGGATTGCTTCTGGTGAGAACTTCCTTCTTTAGGTGGTTTGACTGAAATGCAGCCTTCTGGAAACCAGAAGCGTATGCTGTTGTGGTACTGTAAAAGCTTGCAAACAAACAACCCAGTAATGTCCCTCCTGGTTTATGACTTGGAAGCTTACAAACGGGCAAGCATAAAAGATCCTAAATCAAGTCTTATGAAAAAATACACGTCAATTTTAAGAAGCTATTAAAGAAGCTCATTTCTGATGGCAATGATTTTAAATGAAAACAGGCTTTTCATTCTCATTGTCAGGATTAGTGTATGTCTTATCTCCAGTTGTCTAAATCATTTTTGTGCTTAATAGAAGCAGCTGTTGCTTAAATTAGCGTAGCATTTCAATGAGCCATAAAATGCTCAAATTTAATTTAGTTACAGTGCTCTGCCAAACTGCCCCTCACCTTTATTGTTGGTCTCGGGGATGTCCCAGCATTTAAGGAATTGCTGAGCTGGCAGGCTTGTGTCCAGGGACACTGTATCACCATAAGCAATACCCATTTTTCAGCAGTTAGTTGAGATGAGAGTGGAACACGCTGCAATGTAATTGAAGGGACTTCTAGTCTTGCTTTAAATGTACCCTGGAGAACATGACACATGTCTCCTTGGGTTTGGAAGGACTTAAATATTCACCTCTTTCACTGAGATTCCACCTTCCTGGATGGATCTATTACTGTCTTCAACTCATGGTCATAACATCCAATGGATATTCAAAAGGTAGTAACTTTCTGTTCTTGTTTAGGTTTATTAGAGCTGAGAAGGAGTAAGTAATGTATTCTGTAAGCCTAAATCCCCTTACCTGGGGAGGATTCCCCGATTCCCCCTACTCAAAACATGCATTATGATCACTAAAGGGAGACTGCGACATACATAGTCCTTAAAAAGGCATTGGCTTTTTTTTAATGATCATTACAGAGTAACCTGTCTTTTGGATTTGGGTGTTAATTTAGTACCAAAATAACTAATCAATCAAATAGTTAATAAGTGCTTAATTTACAATTAGAATCAAATAAACTTGCTGTGTTTGTGCAGAAACATCTGAGTAGTGACAGAGCAACTGAATTACCATTTCAGAGGTTCACATTTAAATACAGACATTTTACTGAAATATTTATTTAAATGTTTTAGGAATTGAGATGTTTGTATGGAAGAAAAAACATTCTTTTTAGCTACAGATGGCAATCTCAGAGTCATATAAAAGATGCATATTAAACTGATTTATAATTTGGAGGGGGGAATTTTCAAAGTCTGTGCTATGAAGGAAGAAAGATGCGTTCCCTATTTCATCCAAGAGAAATAATGTCTACATATTCTTTTACAAGATGAAGGGAGGCATAGTTCTGAATGTTTGCTTTCTGACTCAAATCGTTGAGGATGGATTACTGCAACTGTCATCCTTGGTTCAAAGCTCTCACTGAACACGTTTGTCTAATAAGTCAGAAAATAGATATTCAAATAAGTTTTTGTGATTGCATATCTGCAGCCTGATCTAATTGTGGAAAGTGTGCACAGTGCAAGTATTCTTCATGCTGCTTGTTGCTGTAATCTGCTGGAAAAAATAGAGCAACACCAAGAGTTCGTGGAAGCTTTGGATTTATAGCCCCTTCATTCCACCCCAAGTGGCAGAGGGGACTCCACAGCATTCAGTCTGACAAGATGTAAATACCTGATGATGAGAAAGAGATGGAGCTTGGTTTTATTCTTACAATGTTGGCTAGGAAAGTAAATACAGCAATTTTTTCCTCTCACATTTCTCCACAAATCCTCTAATATTACAGCGTGGACCTGGGTTTACACGTAAACCAGAGCAAACGTGTGGGCTCTCAGAGAATTTGGAATACTGTTTCATGTTGTTTTTCTCATTAAAATACTTCTGAAGTGAGCAAAGTAACCTATTTAGAATTGTAGTAAATTTGTTTCCTGCAGAGAAATATCCAAAGCGTAGTTCTAGCTCACCCAACAGGGAGTCTATTGGTCGTTCAGCATGCAAAAGACATTTCTATCTGGTGAGGGCTGAAGCACAGTGGTAGGTATGAACAGAAATTCTCAGCTATTGGCACACATTCCTGCCTGTTCCTTGGACAAGCAGAGGCTTGTGGAATTGTGGCCTACTAGCTTAGCATTTTCTGTGGGCTGTTTATGCTGAAGAAAAATAAAGAATGAACAATAAATTTTCCAAAGACTTTGAGTTAATGCTGTTGTTGGGGAGATGTGTGCTCGCTAGAGAGTAGTGCTTGTTTAGAGCCGACCATCCCGAGCCTGGGCTGTGGACATGAGAGTTAAGTCTTTTGTGTTTGTAACCACTTTTTTCTTCCGTTTTTCTTGTATTCACTCACAGGGTTATTGCTTTCCTTGAAGCTATTGTGTGCATAAAGTTTGGACAGGATCTTTTCTCCAAAACACAAATCCTGTATGTTGTGTTTTGGCTTCTCTGTGTGGTAAGTGAGATTTCTCATGTGAAACATAAGGCACAGCAAAGGCATTGAAAACATCTAAATAGCTTCCTCTCTGGAACATTGGCAGCAGGGGATCATTGTGAGGGAATGCTGGTAAAGAACGTCGTGCATGTCCTAGGAAGAGCAAATATGAGATTGTTTAGAACTACTCTGAAGAGACAAGAATAACTTTTTCCTTAGTTCTTGACCTAGTAGAATGTAGTCACTTAACCAGTACTTACCAAGGAAACAAACTGTGGTTATAGATCTTCTCTTTATGAGAGAAAATGACAGTTCAGTTGAGGATAATCTGGGAGCTGCTTCTGACAGTGCCCTCTGGAAGAGAACAGGAAATAATGAACAGCATTAATAAGTAATGCATGTTGCTTCAGACTGAAGTCTTACAACTGCAGAAACCCTGCTTTATCAGGCAAATTGTTTTCACTCAGCCTGCAACTTTCTGCACTTCAGTGTAATTACCGCAAATGCAGCATGAAATGCCCGTTTTACAACAGCAAACACATTAGTTAGTCTTGCCCAACTTGTAATTCTGATGCTAAACACATTTTAATGAAAACTAAGGCATTTCTTCTGGGCTGTGACAGTTAAATGCTTCTCCCTTCTGACTGGGAACACAGTTCGAACAGGTGATAGGAAGTCGGTATTTATTGTTCTGCTATTTAGTGTATCCTAAAGTTGGAGCCCAAGTTTTAATTGATGTGAAAAAAGATGCAGAGAGAAACAGAGCATGAAAGTCTCCAAACATGGAATCTCCAGGAATTCAAAGATTTTGAACCAGCAAGGAATTTGGGAAAAATGAATAAATAAGTAGTTACATTTTTTTTTCCTCTCCTTCCTTGTTTAGGCCTTTACAACTTTCCTGTGTTTATATGGAATGGTTTGGTACGCAGAATACTACGGCCACCGAGAAAAGGTACTTTACTAGGATGCCTGGTCTTGTTTTATACCAGAATGAAACAACAGAGCTACTAGATGTTAGGATCCTTTACCAGAACTAACATACGTGGGGGAGAGGGGGATGGTTTGGAGCCTTAACTGAAGTCAATAGAAAGAACTCTGAATTCAGTGAGCCTTGGACAGATCCCAGCTTACACGGTGGTTTCTAAAGAATGTTGTCCTCTTGGATACCCAAAACGAGGCTGTAATTTTGGCAAAGCATTCAGGGACAAATGGTCAGCTGCTGTTCCCATTGTACAGGTGGAATGCTAGGGGAATATTAAGAATACTGGGTTACACAACAGATCACCTGGCAAGTGGTGAATTCTTACTGCACCATCTATGTTGTACCTCTTAACTATGAAGGGAAACATCCGAAGTGCTGGTTGTATGTTTTATTAGGACTTCTGCCACAGTTTCAATCTACAAGTCTGTGCTGGCCTCAGGAATCAGCATCCCAATGACGTGTGTCCCTCTTGTGTTTTGCAGACCCTATCAGAAAGCGAAGACAGCCCATACAGTCCAGATGCTTCCTGGCTTCATTCTAAATTCAGCAGAGGTATTGACACTTTTACATGTGTGTTCTTATTAATGCTTAGCATTAGGAAATGAGGCTTGAGAAACTTACCTTGGAGACAGCTGGACTTCCTTAAGCATCCCTGCAGGAGCTCTACAGATAAATCATCTACAAAGCTATTTGGTTTTACTGTCTTTTTTTCTTTTTTTCTTACAATTCTAAGAAATGTATTATTTTTTTTATGGAGCAGTTTCTCTTTTCTCCTGCTATTCCAGATCATTCTTGGAGGTTTAAGACGTTACATATTTCATAAGTGTTCTGAATGGGTTTTCTACCTAAACATTGCATGTTTGGTTTTAAATATATGAGTGCAAATTATACTTTTATTCCTCCTTTTTAAGAAAGTAAAGTATGTGCCCTGGAGCTTATGTTCTTGCTGACACTTGCCTAGTTAGTGCAGCGCTGATAGTCATAAACAGCTTCTTCTGTACTTACAGGCAGCCCACCTCTTTAACTTCTTTTCCCTACACTAGAGGTCAGTTAATTTACTCTTCCTCTTACTATTTAGTGTGGGCTTACTGAAAAAAAATCAAGCTTCACATCTGGATGTGACCTGTCAGAGCTCACGCTCCAGATGTTAGTATCGTTAAAATATTTCTTATTTATAATATACTTGAAAAACGTCTACAATTGAGCTTTTATATGCCAAATGTGATTTCTCTAGATGCAGATAATAACTTATTCTTAGTTTAGTGCATTTGTGGACTTTTATTTGAAGAAAAATTGCTTGCACTTGAAAAGTCTCTCTTTATACATGCTGGAGAAATCTAGCCAAGCAAATATTTGTTCTCTGACTTTATCTGTTTCTTTATTAATTGTGAACTTAACCTCTTCGTGTTTTGCTCTTGGATCCTTCTTTCAGTCCCCATTGCCTCTCTTTGTTTACTCGGAGTCAAACACTACCTGTCAAGAAAGACTGAATCTGTGACTTCAGTCTCATAGTTCTTAAATTCTGATAGTAATAAAACTTCTGTCAGTAATAAAAGTGTAGAGATCTGAATTATTGATGTCATTTCAAAATAGAAGATGCTTCACCACTATATTCTGCTACGAGAAACTTCTGAAATCTCTTGTAAGAGGAGGAATTTTACAGTTCTTAAATTTGTTTTCATTCTTTTTTGTAATTAGGCCACTAGATGGAGTAGGAGTACCAGTTTGTATTAGCTTGAACTACTCCATACTGTAAATGCTGTAGCTCCAGAAAGCCTTCACGGTCTTTCAGACAAGAACTTGTCAATGTCAGATAGTCAAAAAGTGTTTTATTTCTCAGCAGGTGCTGACAATAGCCCACCAAAACATACGGTCAATAGTGAAAGCCACTCATCTCGGAGGAGGAATCGGCACTCCAAGTCAAAAGTAACAAATGGAATTGGCAAGAAATAAGAAAGGTGCCTGAAGATACTCTACAATGTGATTAGAGATGACAGAGAAAATCAGACCTGGTTCTGAGCTTCCAAATGGAAGATTGATTTTTTTTTTTTTTTTTAATTTTAAATTTTAAAAAAGAAAGGCGTTGAAGAAAAGGATGGTCAAGAGGGAGCCACCGGTGTTGTGCAACTCATCGCCTGCTGATACTTGCCATTCACTGATTTAAACCTAGTTTCTTCAGCATGTGGCAACAAAAGCTAATGAAGAGTATGCTGGAAAGAAAAGTAATTTTATCATAGCAGGTACACCCTGTTTTGTGTTCAGGTGTTACAAGTGCATTTTAATATCGTAGCTGAGGCCATAAACATGAAGGTTAGTAAACTGATAATCAGTTTGCATGGTTGATTGGATTGTTCTGTTTCACTGTGTTCTTGTTGTTTTCTAGAAGAGTATGCAATCCTTTGACTAAAAGCCACTGCCCGTCTTTCTCACCACTAAACTTTTCTATATGACAGTTGGTAAATATTTAAAATGTCCATACACGTCGACAGCTGCTTGCTTTTATTTAAAGGCTCTACAGACCTGGTGACAGTGTTCTACCAGCTGAGAAATGGGTCCAGGTTTCTTGTAAATGATGTGAAATTGACCTTCAAATACGGTCCTTTTGTTCTGCGTTGTCCTTCTGCTTGACTGTTACAGATTCTATTTCTTTGAACGTTTTAAAATCCTCGTATAAAAACCTGTTGCAAAACAGAGAGGGCCGTGCCTCCTGCCCTCAGAGACGGATATCTCATTTAGCTGGTTTTTCTTCTTTACTGCAGCATTTTGCATCTTCAAGTGCAAGTCTGCCATTCTCTCAGCTGTGTCACATTGTGTTCAGTGTTCCTTCCTTCTCCCCTTTGATTTGCCTCTGCCTCAGCTGGAACCAAGAAATCCCAGCTTCTTCAGACTGAAAGCAGAAACTGCTTTGAAGGCTCTGGTGCCCTACCAAGCCTGATGATAAGGCAGGCTTGTTTTTTTTGCTGGAGCCCAGTTGCTTACTGCTTCCGTAAACATAATTATTTGTAAAGACTTGCTGAGGTCTTTGGTGTCTGAGAGCTAGCATGATATTTCTGTGATACACCGTCTTGGTTTGTACTTCCTATCATGCAGCTGGACACCCAACAGCAAAATGACTTTCATGCAGGTTTTTTTATTTTCTTTTTCTCGGGGGGGAGGCCAAGGGGTTTGAAATATTAAATCCAACATCTAGTAACGTGGGTAATACTCCAGGTGTGACTGTAATGATTAAATCAAGAGGTAAACAATCAAAAGCAATCTGTTCCTGTATTAAGTTATCGAAATGTTTTTGTGCCAATTAAATTTGGGGGTTGATAGAGGTAGGTAGCTTACGTAAGGGTAATTAATACCCTCAGCCACTAGTTTTCAGAAGAACCTGGGATTTTCTTTTTCTGTGAATAAGTTACTTTGATTTGCCATAGAGTAACGACAAAAGAAGATGCAGCAGAGACTTTATACAAGTGTATGATACTGTAAATAGGAGGAAAAAACAAGTATCCTGTGTAATCCACGAATTCCTGTGTGCCACAGATGATCGACATTGTCAATGCACTTAACTGTTGCTGCTGAACTCCTCAAAGGCCCTTTGCTCCCCACCCCCCTTTTCAATCAAGTAAGTGTCCAACTTCAGAGGCCACACAGTGGAAGCTGCTAGATCAGCATTGCTACGGTGACATTAAACATTACGGGGGAAAAAACGATAGGAAGACTTTCAGGCTTTCCTGCAACTACTTGGTTTTCATTCATATCAGCAGATCCGTGTATTATTGTCTCTTTCTTTGTGGTGTGCTGCATATTGATGAACGTATTTGTAGATTTCTTTGGATGTTCAGCTCGTTACTTTATTTCCTTGGTTAATAAGTCAGCCTGTGTAAGGCTGAAGAACGGCATTGTACATTTTCTGTTGATCCAATACCAAAGCGAGAGGTTGGAAGCCGAGTGGTTTCGATCCAGTAAGTCCTGTGGCTGTGCAAGGTGAGAGCCCATTTCGTACTTGCACGGTGTATGCACACCAGCTGTGTCTACAACGCTTACGTGTGCAAGCAGACACTGAAGTACACCATCTGGTTGCCTGTGGGGACAAGCACACCTCTTGTAACTGCAGACCTGGTGCTTCCGCTGCTGCACTGCACCCTAAAAACTGAAAAGGCAAATGCGAAGTGTTGTCTTGTTGGAAGCTGACTTCTCTACGCTGTTACAACAGCCCTGGCCTTGAAGAAATGTTGTTTGACAACATCTTTTTAAATATTTCCCGTGATTTTTTTGTTTGTCTGTTTGTTTGTTTTTTGCTACTCTTTCAGAGGGAGGGCTGGGGTGAGGGGAAACAAGTAAACTTTTCAAGTGCTGCTTGGAAAATGGTATTTCCTGTCCTCTGTCAACAGTTCTGCCTGGAATTCACACGTGTTCTCACAAGTCCTCTGCTGACTGACAACTGTATTTTCAGCTCCATCGTCTCTGGATGTGAGCTTTGCACTAGCAGGCATTGGAAAGGTGCTTTTGATCACTGCTGTAAACTTCAAGTGATCCCAGTTTTACCATTTTACTACGCTACTGCTGAATTTGGTGTGCGCGCGACACCTACCGTGACAAATCACCGAGCTCTTTAGCAACAAGCGTCCATGTATGAATTCTGCTGCTTGAACAGTATTTTGTAATAGTCACAGCTGCACTGTCCTGTTTTTAACTACTTATTCTGCCTCAACATCTCCTCCGTACTCTCCTGCTTCTGATGTTGTTTCTCTGTCCTCTGGTGATCTCCCCTGCTGCCAGTGAGGGAGCTGAGTTGGCCCTCCAGAGGCTGGCCGTCAGCGCTGTCAGTCATTGAAGGGAGGCTAATTCGGGGCAGCGGGGCATAAGCAGGGGGTTGTGGCCAGAACTCTGTGTAGTGGGCTAAATAAAAATGAAGAGTTTTAAGGTGCAGGCATGGAGTGAACCAGTGCTAGCCTGGAGTACTGGATTCCAGTACTAAAGTTGCTGTATGGGTTATATACAGCATCCAATTCAATAGTGGGAGTGTAATTTCAACCAGTGCTTTTGTTACTCTTCTGTGAAGATGACCATTTATTGTTCCATCTGTTAAAACTTGTCCTGTTTTTTTACCATGTTATCACAAGAGGACACAGATGTTACCATGTATTTAATAGTTTTGAATAGAGTTGCTCTGTATCGATTGCAAAGTCTTGTATTTTGCAATAACTCAGTAAATCAACCCATGTCACCCGTGTCTGTGTGTCTGTCTGTACTTGCAAGGCATAGGAAAAGATTACATCCTTGAAGTCATTACATACCTTCAGAAGTTATTTTGTTGTTTGTAATTGCAGCAGCAAATGTTCCTGAGCAGCAATTTATTATTTCAGCGCAACAGCTCCAGTAATACAAACAGTTGTATGCCTTCTGAAGCTCCTACAGTATACAGCTTAAGCCTTGTCTTAAACAATCCCCTTATTCTTTTTGGAGTTGTTTTACTACAGGGCCAGAAAACTGAGTTGGGAGATGGCCTCAAGACAGATCTTCAGAGGAGAAACGAGACTTCCTGTGGAAGAGCAGTGAGACAGGCTGCTAGCAAGTAAACTTCTGCCAGCACAGTGGTGTCAGCGAGTGTCAGAAATACTCTGCTTTGGCTTACGCTGCTGCCCTAGTTTCCATAACAGCAGTTTCTCGTTTTTGTATATAAAACAACTTGATTGTGAGCTGCTGATTGCTCCTCTGCTGTTAGTATCAGCCTGATGTCTGGTGTGCACAGGCTTTCCCTTCTTTCCTCAGTTCCTTCTCTCCACAGGCAGTGAATGCTTCTTGGGAAAGACTTCAACATAACTTATCCTCTTGAATATTAATTTATATAGAGAGCCAATAAATTCCAAGATTGTAGTGAAAGGTGGAAGCTTTTTCAACCTCTGAGGACAGCAAAGAGGCAAATGTTGAGTTTGTAGATCTGAAGAGTGGGAAAAGACCTGATGAAACAGATTATAACAACTACCTCTCTCAAGACACAGCTTACTGCACTGGAGGAGATGCTTTTATAGCCTGTTTCTGATCAACTAGTGTTGTAAAGGACTGGAAAAAAAAAAGAGGCATTAAAAAATGAAGCGTCCTTTAACAGTAACACATCAAAAACTGCGTTTCTTCGTAAAGGTACTGGTGCCCACGCCTGCTTTGGTAGCTGCAGTTCTCTCAGTCATAGTGTGTCCGAGGAGCTGCTGCTTCTACTTTCTCAGAATTGCTCTCTCAGAACTAGAGAGGAGCCCAGAAACTTTATTTTTATTTTTTTAACTGGTTTTCTTAGGTATTAGTGTTCACATTCAGCTACATCCTGGTTATGTGCCCATAGGCCCAGGCACTGCCCTCCCAGGGCACTCTTCTCCCACTGGTATTTCTCGTTCTGACTGTTGGAGGGACTGTAAAGACTACATGGTCATGGGGTGTGGTTTAACCAGAGGTTTCTCAGCTGATTTTAGGCCTTTTATGTTCAAAATAACTTGAAATATTATTTTTCCCTCCCCCTCTGGGTTTGCTCTGCCTTGTTTTATCTATCCGTTGTCACCCTGTGGTTTTATTTTCTGGAGCCCAGGCAGAGACTGGTCCTGTCTCAACAAATTAAGGTGCAGTTTCACAACTGGATAAAATGAATTTTGGACAGACACAAACACACCCCAAGTCACTCAATTTAACGTGGTCGGGGGTGGGGAGGCAGGTCAGGATTTGAGGACACATTCTTAAGAAAATAGTACTAGAAATCCAAGAGGACTTCATCCAGTAGGCTCCAAGCCCAAGGACAGCATGACTGCTGGTGTTTGCCTGAGGAGATTCGTGCACCTGCCCCCTCTGAAGCCAGCTGATGCACGGGGCAAGGTTTGAGAGGTAAGCAAGGGAGAAGTGCCCTGGCACCGTGGCAGTAGGTCGAGTACACTTTTTGTAGGGGCAGTAAGCCCATCCAGGTGCTCTCTAGGTAGAGTCAGGCTGGGACTAACGAGGTCAGGTGTTACTTTGCACCAGCTCTGCCTGCTTCCAGCTCCTTTTGGAGTTGCTGCTGTGCCCTCACACTTCTCAACCTACCTGGGTCCAGAAAGACTTACTGTGAAGGTGTGAAGATAGGCAGCTGCCAGGCTTGAAGCAGCTCCTCGTGTTTTATATGGTACCAATCCAATAACCTGCCTGGATGTGAGAGTCCGTGTGCCTCTAGAGACACAGTTTGGGTCTGGAAGGAACACCAGTGCTTCCCTTATTCTGAAGGATTTCAGATCTCTTGCCTTTGACAAAGTCCAGCTGGCTGTTCTCGACAGGACACCTTGAGAAGATGCTCTACAACTCTTCTGGAGCATGTCATTCACCCAGCTGCTTGCTCCAGACAGCTGCAGAAAAATGTATCAACCTTCTTCATACTTGAAAGAAGAGTCCAAGTCTTGGTTATCTCAACCGGCCTTGGAAATGTTCGGTAGCAATTATTTTTTTCTCATCTCCTTTCTACGTCTTTATTTTGGATCCTATTTTATGTTTCCTTCAGTTCTCAGCCCAGTATCGGTGTCTCAGGCTTGGACTTTGCTTCTCTCGCAAAGGAGCACTCCTGCCGTCCTCAACAGCCTAAATTGTATTATGATAAGGCCAAGGGAGTTTTTACTTCAATTTGAGGGGGAAAAAAAAAAAAAAAAAAAGTCTGGGAAAGAATGTAAATTGTAAACATTGAATTCCTATAATCAGCAACAACGTAAGTGCCAGACTATACTAAGCATACACATGGATTTAATTTTCATTTTTTCACGGATCTCAGCTTGCAGATGATCGTGAAATAACTGGACAGCTCATTTAATGCGTTTTGGAGTAGGGGAATTTACAGCAGTAGCGTTCCTATGGACGTCATCCAGAGTATGTTCTGCAATTGTTGTGCCATCCAATTCAGTAATTCAGTGGGTTTTGCTTAAAAAAATGCATAAAATGCTCGTGTGTGTGTGTATATGTATCTACCAGGTGAGCCATCTCAGCAAAATGCTCAGGGCCTGATTGAGTGTAGCCTCTGTGACAGTGACTGCCGTGTGTGGGGATGCTCAAAGGGATCCGAGCCTGCCTGTATGCAGTGTCCAGGAGGGTGGACATGAATCCGAGCTGCAGCCTCTAGGTGTTGCTGTAACACAAACGCAGGGACCTGGATTTTCAAACCTCGCTTCTAATTTTGGGCTGCCAGCTTTAGCCACCCTGGCTCAGTTTTAAAGGCCTCGTAACCCCCGTTGGCTTTAATTACATGTGCCATACAAGCAGGCCTGCAAAGTGCCCGTGTTGTCAGACTTGCTGCAGAACAACCAAAGCAAAATAAAATCAAATGAGTAGCTTTGGGGAGGCTTTTAATTAAAACCTGAAATGATAGCTCTGGTCCTTGGAGAATAAGCGAGAGAAAGACTTCTATTTTGGTTGCTACCAAGCGCACAGCCTACCAATTTGTTGCCCAAGCACCTTCCCTGCTTGCAGGGAGCTCTGCTCTCTGCAGATCTTTGGGCTGAAGCCCTGGGCAGGGTTCTTGTGGCTCTCCTCCTCTGACCGCTGCCTTTTGTGCAGGGCATCGGGGTGGGACAGGGTGACCGCTGTTGGGAGGGGTGGGTTGGTTTCTGCACCGGGCTCGCCTCCGTTTCAGCCGGTCGCAGTGAAGCTCTGAGCTTGTCTGCTTGCTCGGGTGAGCCCGTCCCTCCTCCCTGCAGCCTGGTTTGGGGAAGGGAAGGTGCTGTGCAGATCAATATTGCCTCGTGTCTTTATGCAGCTCAGAATTGGAAGAGTTCAGTGGGCGTTCAGGACTTCATGCCATCTCCAAAGAGTTTCCATTTTTCCAATAGGAGCCAGCTGTCACCGAACATTTATTTTAAAGGTTTGGAAAATCCTTTCAGTCCCAAACCTCAATGGGGCACCTGACTTGTACCATTTACCATGACTTTCATCTGTCAGCTTTGAGATGTTCCTATTGACCTAGAGAAAAAGAAGTCTAGATCGTTTAACTTGCCCGTGGGAGCTGGGGGAAGAAATTACAGCCCTCGTTCCTTGCGGGATGACACACGATGTCCTTGCTTTTCTGAGTCTCTGCTCTACAGGGTCACCACCAGTAGAAACCTGTGGTGGATTTGTTGTAGCCTGACTGCAGTACTTGCTTTCACAAAGCTCTCAATGGACAGGAAAAAGAACACAGAAAAATGCCACTAAAGGGAACATTTCCATTCATTAAATAAATGATCTGGAAGAAAACTAGGACCTTTTATTGAATTAGCAGAGACATTTAGGGTTGGTGCTGTTCTTTCCCCCCCACTCTGTGCTGTACGAGCAGGAGGTATTGCAAAATGGTGCTTGGAGCTCATTGAACATGCGTGGCCCTGCCCATCAGCTGACTTCGCTGTACTTGGATCACAAATCCGGGTCTGCATGTTCCATCTGCCCACGTTTCACGGGCCTTTGGAAGAGTGGCACAGGGATTGGGGCGGAGAAACCAGCTGCATTAGACCTGAAATGCAATTTCCTGGCGATGTTCTCTAAACAACCCAAAACATCTCAGGCTGAAGCGTTCCCCTTGTTGCCTCCAGGCCCAGGAGCTGGTGTCGTTCACTGGGGCCCATTGCTTTCCACAGCAGTAACGTCATTACCACTAACGACCTTTCAGGCTGTATCTTTTTTTATTATTTTTTTTTTTCCCTTGCACCATTCCAATGTCAAAGGAATTTCTCTGAAACAATGCATAGGACATTGCAACACTGGCGGGGGTGGGCAGTAAGTTCACGTCGAAGATCAGAAATGGGGACAAAGGGTAAGTGACTTGTCCATGTTTCCTCAGGAAGCTGAAGACATAGATTAGAGTAAGATCCCAGATTTTCAGTTCCCAGGCTGTAACCACAAAATTATCATGGGACTCGCTAAAAAAAAAAAAAAAAAAGTGCTTCTGTAGTAAATCCAAAAATGTTATCCACATTTCTTAATCCATACAAATGAAAACACACTGTACAACACAAAAAAAAAAAAAAAAAAAAAGAAACAGAAGTGAGGTGACACCACCCTCATTTCTATTCTGGTCTTTGTTTTTATTTATCTGGGTTACTTCCATGTACCTACCTTTTCCAATGAGCTTTCACGACCAATACCTCAGCTGTTGATTTAAAGCTTGTGTTTACTAAGGTGGGTAAGCACGTAGGGCAAAGTAGATCTCCAGAGATTTGAGTGCAGATTTGAGAAGGAGCACACTCATTTCTCCTTCTTGCTGCTCTGTGATTTGTGCTTCTGCTGTGCAAAGGCGTGTTGGAGCGCCGTGGTTCCTACCAGACCTAGCAGCTCCGTGTTTTTCTCCTTGAAAACACCTACCTTGAAAATGCCTAACACATCTGGCCTTCCAAGCAATGAAAGAGGCGGGCAGTTTGCGTTCTTCACAGCTCACCCATCCAAGCGGTGTTGGGTGAATCAGGGATGCTGAAGAGACATCAGCCAGGGGCTGGGAATGAGCTTCTCGTGCTGGTTTGGAATTGCAGCCAGTTTCAAAAGGAAATTGTAGCCCTTTGGAAGGCTAATGCCCATTGTTAGCCCCCGTACACATAAAAATATAAATAAATAAAATAAAAAAAAATGCAGCTGGAGCTGTTGCAAAATAAATAACATGCAAACAGGGGTTTGGTCTCATGGGCTTCTTGCTGCTTGTTGGGGCACACACAGGTGCTGGACCTGCTCTGGCTGCAGAGCCAGCCCCTGCCCCATCTGCCCTGAGGTGTGAGATTATTTCAGGCCTTTTGCTTCTCTCAGGTGGTGATTTGTCACGAGACCACGATCACTTTTGTCTCTCAGCTCACTGACTGCAAATCTGTCCCCGTTGTGGGCCTCTGTTATGATCATGGCTTGCTTCTTGCGTATCCAACCATCGGCCTTCTAGCAAGTTTCCAGAGGGATTTTCTGAGGAAAAGCCTCTCTGAAGACCTTGATGCCTACAAAACCCAAAGCCAAGATAAGGTAGGAGTCTGGCCACTGCATAAACTTAAACTTTTCCATCTATTTTTTAATGAGAAACTTATTTTCCATGGTTTGGAGCACCCAGGTAGGCATTATATTCTTGCACCTACATGAGGAAACTTTGTAGTTTGTAGAAGTGGATGATTTAACACAATCCTGACCCTAATTTTAGGACTTTAAGGTGCTCAAGTTTGGGGGTTTGCATTTATCAGAATTACTGGGTGGGCTGATCGCCTTTGCATCATGCTGTTCTCCTTGTTTGGTTAAAGCAAGAATAAATGAGATGAAGACCATAGTGAGCTTGTACCAGGTGAAAGTTTCAGTTTCTGCCCTTTAAATGCTGTTCTCAAACATGTTCCAGGCCTGGGTGTTTGCTTCCATCAGCCACACTCTTCCGCCTTGATACGTCAAAGATCTCTCATCAAAGACTAATTACTTTTTGTACTTGACAGGATGCCAACTATTTTAAAGTAAATATGAACCAAAAATGCTGCTTTTGTTTCTGAGCAGTGTTCCAGGCTCGTCTCTGTCCTTCCATCTCATGTGATCCCACAAGGCTTCCCCTTTCGGTGGGCGGCAGGGGACAGCGGTGGCCCCGTGAGAGTCTGGTCCAGGCCCTGTTCTCCTTCTCCACCCACAGTTGTTTTTTGCTTATCTTCCTCAGCAACTGGAGGCCTGGATTCACCCCCTTGTTGAAGGGGATTTGGGGGGGAACTTGTCACTTTTGAGACAAGTGACAGAAGCATGGGGTCACCACAGGCCTCCTTGGCAGTCAGTAATGGGTAACGTTCAGCAGGCACCTTCAAAGAGCAAGGTGGTTGCATCTCCAGAGGTTGATTAAACAGATGGTTTAATATTCATCATAGGAAAAGACACGAGACAAACCTTTCTTTCTCTGAACTATCCCAAGATGTAATTCATATTCCCCAGCTTGCTCCCTTAGGAGCTGGCTACGGCTGTTAGAAGAGGGTTAAACCATCTCGCTAGGAACCAGAGAACTTTATCATAGCTAAGCAGGATTAACACACACGTAATCCCCTTACAAAGCTACTTGCCTTCCAACTCCGGTGCATAAAAATAAAAAAGGGATTGGATCAATGTTATTTTTCTCATATCTAATTTGAGAACAATAGAGCACATTAAGTAATTAAAATGTTCACCTTTAAGGTGCTTAAAAGCATGGCTGCTGGCAGATGTATAATTAGCTCCGGTTAGCTGCTTGCTTGTTTACTGCAGTTAATTTATCTCATGTGGGGTCTTTGGGCTTGGAACTTTATTTAGAAAATGGTTTGTGGCTGCGTAAGGTGATGCAGCAGAATAGGTGGGGACCACAGTTAAAAAAAATAGAAAAATGGTCATCTACTGAGCCAACATACATGCTAATATAGGGCAATTCAGGTCCTCCTTGTTATGCCATCTGCATTTATCTCTTGTCAGAACTACAGTTCTTAATGGGCTGGGTAAAATTACCCCAAATGGTACTACTATTTTTCTTGAATTGTTTTTCTAACACGGGGTCTGCTCTGCCTGCAAAGAAGAGTTTTTTCAACTTTCTTTAGTGGGGTTGGCTTGCAGAGAAGTGGAACCGGGTGCTTCCAGACCCCATGGGCATTTTGAGAAGCAGGAAGGTGTCATTTGGGGCAGGGCACCTCCATGTACACCAGATAAAAGCCAGCCTTCAGTGATGAGGGTCCTCTTGGATTGGCCCTGTTTTGTTCATTCACATGCTGTCTGGAGACATAAGGAGCAGGATTTTTGCACATTTTCTCCTGCTGACGGCTTACGGACCACCTGAAAGCCAGAGGATGTGGGCTGGCAAGATGTCAGGACAGACGGACAGAGCCCTGTGTGGATGGGAGAGGCAGCAGCACTGCAGGCAGCACAGCGGGTGGGTAGGGCCCCTCCGCTTTGCTTGGTTTTCTTCGGGTATCTTAAAAAATCGGACAGCACTGCAAAAGCAAGCCTTGAGGAATCACTCGTGTGCATTTATTGTCCTGGTGCTGTGCGGGACTCTGCTGAAGAGCCCGCAGGCGGTTAGCATTTATGATCCAGATAAGACACATGGGAGGCTGGAAGATAATGACTGACACCGGGGAGGAGGGAAAAATATTCCGTATTATTATGCTGACGCTTTGTGAGCACTGCAGAGGAAGTGAGCCTTCAAAGTGCGAAACCTCCAGCACTTGAAATGATAAGCAGAGCCTACAGAAATCAGCTTGTGGGATCTGCCTCTCTTGCTAAGCTGTCTTTGAAGGTTTGGGGGTTGTTTTGCTGTCGGTTCCCCCTGGGAAGCTTTCCCACCTCTCCGGTCTCGCTTGCTGATGGGAGCTACACTCCCACATCTGTAGGCATCTGTGTTCCAGTGGCAGGCAGGGATAAAACCCAGTATTTTTCACAGAGTATAAATGATTGTACTTCCCTGTAGGTCTCGAGTTCAACAGCCACAGGAGACTGAACCTGTCAGCAAATGAACCCTTCATGGCTTTTGCTTTCTTAGTGAAGTGTTGGTTTCATGGCTCCTGACAAGTGCATCTCAATTGAAAAATCATGTGTGCAAGGTGACTTTTTTTTTTCTGTCCTGTTGAAAATTTCTCTGTAGTTTCCTGTTTTTACTGTCTTGCTTCGGGAGCAAAACCCACCACGGCAGCTCCTCTGCCAAACCTGCAGCAGCATCCTTGATGTTTCAGCAGCCCTGGACAGGCTGAAGGTCCTGAGGAGCTCCTCTGTCACAGCCCGCTTCAGCCTTTCCAGCTGCCACAGAGCTGGAACCAAGCATGGATAGCTGCTGGTTGAGGATAAGGCCACCAAAGCTGGTGGACATTGACCAGAGATGGATTCACCCAACGGATGGGGCCTGCTCCTCCTGCTCTGCTGCCCTCTCAGCTGTAGGCCAGATGAACATAAGGAGCCTTCAGACTTGGCTTGGCCGATGTTTTCTGGGTGGAAAGAGGACAAATCCCAGGCATGTGGTTTTCCTCTGCTTTTCTGTCCCCTAACCATTCCTCTGCTGGACCACTGGTGAACCCACGTCAGTTAAACAGCTCTCACAGAGTGTCTGGAGAACCCCCAGCCTTCAGCTGGCCCTCACCAGATGCTGAAGGGAGCTGAGGAGCTTGGTCTTTACCAGACAGTGCCCACCCCTGCAGGGCACTGTCCTAGACCTGGGAGCCCCCAGGACAGGGTCAAGTTGTACCCCAAGCCTCTTAGGAGCTGCAGGAAGGAAACAGGATCTCGTGTCTCCCAAGCACAGAGCCAGCTCCTTCCAGGGATGGGCCATGTTAGGCTGGGTGCAGGATGAGCACAGCTCAGAGCAGCCAGAGATGAGACCAGCTCCAGGAGAAATGCCTACGTGAAAAGTTGGTGCACGACGGGGACTTGAAGCCACATCTCCAGATGAGAAACTCCAGGCCTTGGGAGACGGGCTAGGAAATGGGACAAAAGGTAGCAATTGTGTGTGTTTATCACTTCAGAGATCTGCCTCACCCACTGACTTCACCCTTCCTGTAGCGGTCGGGTCACCCTGACCTAGATTTCAGACCGCAGTTTTGGATTTCACAGAACCACAGTGAAGACAAGGAAGAGCACTGAGGGCATTCCTGATAGATTTGCAAGGTACAGGTGGGCTCGCATCCAGGTCTCAAGAGCAATGTACTGAAAAAGGTCTTGAGCTATTCCTTTCCCCAAATCCTGGAGTAGGATCTTTTCTTTACAACCCCCCCGTTACCAACACCAGCCACTATGGGGGTCTACGGGTGCTACGGCTGGAGAAATCCAACCAGAGGCTAAATCTCCTCCTCACAGGCAGGGATAAAGTTTAGCTCAGCTGTGCAAACTGATTTATATTCGGCCGCACGTGGCCACAGATCGCACCTTTTGTTCCTGGCAGATGCGAGCATGGTGTGTTTGCTCTGAAAATTCACCGTTTCTCATGCAAAATCTTTCCCCTCGCCGTTCATCACGCAGCCGTGGGGTTTTGCTTGGCAGGGGGACAGCGCAGGAGGGTGGGCAGCCTGGGTGGGAAGAGTCGGTGCCCAGCATGTGGGGTTTCCTCTTCTCCTCCGAACCCTTGTGCGACTTCCAATAGCTGAATGAAACGCAAATGGAAAAAGTCTTCCAAGCTGCTGAGAGCAAAGGGAAGACATCTTTCACTGAGAGGAGGAGCAGGACAGCAGTGCACACAGCCAGTGACAGAAAACTTGTTTCAACTCTTTTTTCAGCCTGGAGACTGGATTCAAACGAGGGAGCTGTCAGGGCTCAGGGCTGTTTTTCAAAGGTATAGCATATTTTTTCAGCTGCCCTCTCTGTGCTGCCTCGTCTTTCCTCTGGATGTGAGGGTCTGGCATGCCACCTTCCCTAATTACCTGAAGGGATGCACCCAAAGTCACTCAGCTGATGGTTGCCATCGTGACCAGCACATCCCAGGTCCAATTCTACAATTTTGGGTAGCCTGTAAGGGGGATATATCAGACACATCTCTGCTCAGTTACTCAGCCAGCTTTGCCACTGCCTAACAGAGCTAGCTGAAATGGCTCTGCCTGGCTCTGAAAGTCACTCTGAGCAGAATTTTTCAAGGATTTAAAATTTTAATTTATAAGAGCTCTTTACCCTCTCCCCCCATTTTATATATATTTATTTTTTCTGAATTCCCTCTTTTTCTGGAATTACCATCTCTATTCTGTGGCAATTATGAAATGACCTGAATAATTTCACCCAGACAAACTCTTATAAGAAATTTCTGCTTGAGCTTTGGATGTAATGGAGAAACTCTCCCCATGAATATTTTATGCTGCAATGTCAGAAAATGCATATATGCATATATACATACATATGTGTATATATAAGTGAGCATTTGCAAATCATTTCCCTCGCTCTGTGAGCTGAGAAAATAATGAAGCAAAATTATTAGATAATATTATGCTGTTGGCCACAGAGCTGTTTCAAGGTTATTATCCAGCCTGTTGCCCTCAGCACAAAAAAGCTGACTGCACACTCTGCCTGTTCCAAAACTCATCCTGCTAAACACAGGGCTAAACCGCAGGCGCAGAACCGAGGAGCACGGGAGAAATGGAAAAGCTATTGCTGAAGCTGGCAGTCAGCAACAGGATCTTGAAAAATGATTTGCTTGGATTTAGCAGCACTTCTTCCTCTGCTCCAGACAGGGCTCTGCTAGGAGACAGTTTGGTCCGCTGTGGTTGAAACAGCTGTTGAAATCCCAGCCAGCTCCTGAATGAGCTAAAAATTCATTAAAAGCTGCCTTCAGCGAGCTCTGCTTTCCCAAGCATCGCTGCCTCCTCACCTAGGCAATTTGCTGCCTGCCATCAAATCAACAAGTAGCTCATTCCTGCTTGGGCTGTGAGCAGGTGTCCCTGTCTCCTGGCCCTGGCTGATCATGTAGCAGCATGCCCATGCCTTCAAATGTCATTGTCCCTAAGCATGGGGGTCTTCTAGTGGCACTGGTACAATTGCATTAGTGATTGGATGAGTCCTACTGAGATAAGAGGGTTGAGGGTGTTTGGGGGTTCTGCATCAGCACTTCAAGGCTTTAGCAGGTCGGCTATTTTCAAAAGCACAATAGAAGTGAAGGGCTGAGCTGGAAAGCCAGAGGAGAAGTCTAATCTGGGACTGTCTCTCTGGGGGTAACTTTATTGAGCCAGAGAATCTCTCCTGGTATTGGTACAGCTCCATTGGAAAACCTTGCTGGTATACCAGCCTCATAGTGTGAACATGAGCCAAATCAGCTACACCAGGGAAAAGTTGCTGATGTTTCTTAGTTTGCCCACTGGATTTCTGCCAGTACAGCACTGGGATGTAGGACTGGGGCTGTTTGCAGACCTGACCCACATCTGTGGCTGGCTGACATCTTTGACCAAGAGATCAAGGGGACAGGAGACAGAGGCACTGCTCCAGGCTTGGATTTGCTGATGGGCAGCAAATTGCTTAGGAGAGGAGGCAGCAGTGCTCAGGAAAACAGAGCTTCATAGAATCACAGAATGATTTGGGTTGGAAGGTTAAAGCCCACCCAGTCCCACCCCCTGCCATGGGCAGGGACACCTCCCACCAGCCCAGGTTGCCCAAAGCCCCATCCAGCCTGGCCTTGAGCACCTCCAGGGATGGGGCATCCACAGCTTTTCTGGGCAGCCTGTGCCAGGGCCTCACCACCCTCTGAGTGAAGATTTTCTTCCTAATATCTAATCTAAACCTCCCTTCTTTTAGTTTAAAGCCATCGCTTTCCAGAAGACCCCCCTGTTCTACCCACCCCAGTGCCATGGTGTGGTTACACACCAGTGAGCACTGGCACCAGCAAGGCAGCCCTGGCTTCAAAGGCAGAGGCAGAACTCATGCTCTTTCCTCCCTTTAGCAGTTTCTGGCAGTCCTACCCCCACGTCTTCACCTCTACTCAGGTGGAGGACATTTCAAGACAGCATGTCCCCACTCCAATGTGCTGTTGCTTGCAGAGCTGCTCTGGATTTAAAAGGAGCGATGTTTTACTGGCTTGCTTTTACCTGGCTCGGCTGCCCACGGGCTGTGGCACAGGAAGGGATGCAGGTGGTCATGTGGAACTGAGTTCAAGCTTGCTCTGCCATCTGGCTCAGCTGCTAATCCTGTGGAAACAGGCGAGGAGCCGGGGCCCTGCATGGTTTCAGCAGGTTCAGCACAAGCCCACCTTGGGTACTAGCCGCAACACTGCACCCGGGGTGAGGCCACCCGAGATGCTCAGTGTCCTCGTGCTGCAGTCCTCCATCAATCCTTCTCATGTGCACATGCTGCAGACCCTTCTCTGATGATCCGATAACAGGAATTGCCCATTTACTTTCATTTCAATTGTGCATGACTGGATCAAAGGATGCACGCGCTCTCTGCTTCAATTACACATTTTGGTTTAACATGGTCCAGATGGCTATTTCATCTCATCTTTTATATTTATTCATGGCCTTTCTATTTATCTTCCCTAAAACAAATACTCACTCGTAGGCGTATATTAATTCAGGGACAAGAACTGCCTCGATCAATATGTTGAGGTTAAGTTTCTATACCACAGTGTGTCCTATGTACATAATTTCTATTTTTATTACCCCACTGTAAGCCTCAAACATATGAGCAATCTCTTTAAAGAGTTTACTTTGGCTTTTTCTTAAATTTAAACAAATTACATCTATCCTGATCATTAGATTTACAATATGCAGATATTCTTTCATTGACCTTTTGGTTAAACCCTTCTGCAAACTTTGGCTGAAGACTAGCAAACTTGCAAAAATACCAAGTAGCCAAAATATTTGCCAACGTTATATTGCAATGCCTCTGACCACGGCGTGGGCGTCCAGCAGGTGATAAGATTTGTTGTCGAATTTATGTGCGACCAGTGCGTGAGCAAAAAGAGGGGGAAAGCTTGAGAGACCAGCAAGAGAAAATAATGAGACTTTTTAATTTATGTCTACGTTGTCTCTCAAGCTGAAGCTGATGGTTGGGTGCTGTGGGTTGGCTTTGGTGCTGCTGGTGGGGATCTGAAGGCAGCACCCGGCATGGAGGTGGCAGGAGCACACAGAGCATGGGATGTGGCTGGAGATGGGGCTCAAGCTGCAGGACGAATCAAGGGAGGGAGTTGAGAAGGAGCTGTTTAACCTTTCTGGCATTCGATTTGGGCTTTTGGTTCTTGTTTGGATAATGGGATTGCAATTCCTTTTGGTACACTTATTCTAAGAACATCTGAAACTCGGCCGCAGCCAGGCAACAGACTTTCATTTCGTGTAATCTGATTTTAGCTTCAGTGATTAGCCGCTCTGTTGTCAACAGCAAAATCTAATTGTCATTGTAGTTTCTCTTCTGCAGCCAATACGTGCTAATGTCTTGCAAACAGGGTTTTGTCTCACGCCTTCTCTTCTCGTGTAATGGCTCCCAAGACATTAGCAAACAGAAATCTTCAGGGCAGAAATAATTTCAGACCGAAGCGTGAGGAAGCTGGTAGCAATCAGTAGCCAGTTTTTGTGCTGTATAAAATAGGCACAGTGAACTACCTTTTAATGCTTGGGGTATTAATAATGGCCTGAAAACCTGATATCGATATGTCTTTTTTTTAACATACCTAATATAAAGTTACCTTTCATGACGTACATTGGATCAGGTGTCCCAAAACCAAATTGTCAGCAGCATTTTAGACCCATCCTTTCACAAGTGAGAGTGACAGCTCCAGAAATCGGTCTGAAACTGGGACTAGATGGGTTGTTCCCTTCCTGACAAAGTTTCGTTGAAAATTATTTTTTGTTGGTAAAACGATTTCCTATAGAGATTTTTTTGTTTGTTTTAAAAAGGGATGGGGAAACAATTTTCAATAGATTTTTCCCTCCCCTGCCAATCCTATTAAATCAAAGAAATAGTTAATTATCTTAAAGACAAATCTTCAGCCTGGGAGGAGAAGGAAATGTCAAAGATGGCACAAGGCAAGTTTCCTTGGGACGCAAGACAGTGCTGCTAATGCCACGCATCCACAAAGTGCCACGCAGCGGCTTTTGGCCTCTCTGCCCATGAAGCTCACTTTGGGATACCCTACACACTTCCATCCTGAAAGTAGGTTAAAAGTCACCCCAAACTCATGCTTCAAAGAAAAAAAGAGAAGAAGAAGTAAAAAAAAACACGTGAGAAAACACACCCTTTCCAGTGAAATGACCTCTGACTAACTGGAAAAGCAGGAACAGTACACAGTCACCCTCAATGCAATGGCATAAGAGTTTGCCCGCACGAATTAAAGTCCATCTGTTTGTCAATATTTCTCCAGTTGTGCCCTCGGGATTTCTGGGGCACCTGTGTGCTTGTTTGTCCCAAGCCCCGAGGCACGCCAGCTGCTGTGGATCAGCACACGCTGCCTGGTGCTGCGGGTATAGGAGGGGGGTGACACTCACCAGGCTGGCCGCTGTCCCCACCAGCCTGGTGAAGTTTCTAGATGGCTAAATCACTCTTTTCCCACTCAAAATGTACCTGAATGAGGCATCATCTTTGCTCATAACAGCATGTGCGTGACTGGAGCTGGCCTCAGGCACTTGGACTTGACCTAAACTGGAGACCTCACATCCAGCAGACCTGGGCAGGCTTGTCCCATCCAACATTTTCCCCACATCTAACATTTTTTCACCCCAGTGGGGTTAAAATTTTGACACACAGGTGGGCTTCCATGTACAGCCCATCGCTGTAGCTTGGCTGTAGGAAGGATGCTTGCTCTGCTGCAAGGTGGCAGCCCGTTCAGGTAGTGGCATGCACGGAGATGGGGAATGAGCAGGAGCAAAAATGGGCATGGGACTTCAAGGGTCCAGGAGGCAGCCTTTCCAAAGGAAGGAGGAGAGATTGTTTCACTCCAAAATCTACATTGGCAGAGTCTCAGCTATAACTGCACGCTGTAACTTGGCTTCAGAGCCATGGTATACACCCCGGGCAGCACCAATCCCTTCAGTTGCTGCGGCTTTAAGAAGAACTGTTAATTTGTCGATTTTCTGGGTAAACAATAAATACACATGTTATGATAAAACCTGACCACAAATTTGCTGGTCAGAATTTCTGTTCCTTAAATATAACATCTCTGTGAGCAATTTTCCCAGATCTCTTCCCAGGCTTACCCACTGCAAACCACCCGGTACTTTGGAGGGCGTAGGCTCGCACGGAGCCAGCCGGGCAGGAGGACAGCACGGAGATTTTGGTTGCTCTCATTAGTCCCTGCATTAACAGCTGAAACTTGCAATAACGTGGATTATATCTACATGATACATCCTGCATACATACCTGTAGTGATTTCATAGAAATTTAATAACCATTCATGTTGCTGGATGAGGAGAGACGGGTTTCTTATTTCTTGCTCTTGTATATGTTATCCTGGATTCACTTTCCTTTATTGCTGTGATTTTCCTTCCTCTGTTTGACCTCAGCCCCATAGGCCATCTTTAGCCAGATTACTGACAACTGATTTAATCGGTGTTATGGGGATGAACTCTGAGAGGCTCCCATGGAACAACGTGAGCTGCCTGGTGTTGGCAACCAGTCATAACATGCCCCACTTCATTTTCCTTTTCTATTAATTCCTGTAGTGTTGAGTGATGATGCTCCTTCTTGTAAGTGGATTGTTTTTGGACAGAAACAGGATGCTGCACAGTTCTGAGAGTGGTTTTGCTATTGCTTTTAATAAATGTCACTGCAGCACTAGATGGGAATTTAACTCGTGGTGTGGGGGGTTGGAAGGCAAGAAGCCATCAGTCCTACACCCGGTTCGGCTGAACAGGCTGTGACCCAGTCCTTTTGGGTATCTCTGTGGAATAAGGCAGTGCGAGCACAGTGCTACCAGGGCAGGTCATCTGGAGCTGCAGGGTGCTGGGGAATGGACCCCTTTTTGGGCCAGCTTGTAGCTGGGGCTGGGCCAGGCTGGGCTCTTTCAGTAAGGTGTTTTCTGGGGAGAGCAATGTGTGTGTGGTGGTGGAGTTTGTGGCACCACCAGCTCTTCTGGCATGAGATCAGTATCTAGGCAGCATTAATTTTAGCAAGAGAAAGTGACCTTGTGAAAGGGCAAGTACATGGAGAGCTCTGAGTAAGAGACGCATGACTACCAAGAAGCACGATCACTTCCGAACCGTGAAATAATGGAAGTGGCTTGTATATTTTCTTTCTCCAGTGTTGCTTATGGACAGCAGTTATACAGCAGCACTTGAGCTTCCTCTCTGGAAACACGCTGTAGACCACAGGAAATCGCTAAGTCTAAATAAACAGACCTATTAACTAAATAGGAAATCTACCAAGACAAGCCTCCTTGTGATCACATTTCCCATTACGTTCTAGTAGCTCTTTGAAACTCGTGCAGAAATCCTGAAAATCCAAGTAGCTGGAACCATATGGATCATCCCTGACCAGCACAGCTGCGTGAGGAAGGACATGGGGGAGGATGCTGCAGAGGGACAGAAGCGTTGACTCACGCCATACCGCTAGCAGATATCTCCCACAACTTTCACAGCATGGGATCTTAGGTGGTTCTCCATGTTTCGAATCGCAACTCTCCCACTTTCTCAACATTTTCTCAATCCCTTTACCTTGTAACCGGGGTTGGCTCCACACAGTGGAGCTAATTACTCCCCATGCGTTGGGATGTGGCCCTTTCAACGTGACAGAAATTGCTGCAGCCAAGCATGCCAGCTTCCGAGAACCCACTGAAATTGCTTGACTCACCTTGGAAACACCGTAGGTAATGGCAGGATTCTATTCACTTAATACTGCCACGAGGGGAAAACGAATCCCACAGAGACAGGCACAAGAGGCTGGTAATAGCAACTGCTGCCCACAAGACATATTAGAAAAATCTCATGCTGAAAAAACATTGTTTTAAAACTGTTTGATTCATTGGTTTCTTCCTCGGCAACGTAAAAGAAGTTGAGAAAAATACACTAGGAATAGAACAGAAGGCGGCAGTACTCAAGCTCAGGAATAAGAAGAAATCTTTTGCTGCCGTGGTGCAAGCAAGGGTTGACTAAATGCCATTGCAGAAGGTGAATAACTGAGAACCGTAGACCATTTCTGCAGCTCTACACAACACTCCAGGAACTGGCTGTTCAGCGCTGCCAGAGGTCCTCTGGGAACACAGCTGGGTCTGTACCGATGGGATAACACGGAGCCAACAGCTTCTGAGGATCCTGGGGCATGCGGGTGGCTGAGACGGGGTCCAACAACTCACTGAGGTCTTTGCTAGATGGACCAAGCTCCAGCTCAAGACTCTTCAGCTCCTTTTGAACCCAATGTCCTGGGGCAGCTGCCCCAGAGGAGAGAAGGGACTTGCTGCTGGTGGTTGCCCAGACCTTGCTCTGGCAGGGTGGAGGAGATGTGGGCCAGGTTGAGCGTGTACACACACTGAGGTCCAGGAGCAGATGTCCTCCTGGCTCGGACACTCTCAATGTGTCCTGCTGCTCTTGCTTTTCCCAGACTTAGTTTATCTTTTTCAACTTCTGGTAGCCAGAATCGAAGGCAAACCTCTAGGTTATATCTCACCAGTACCTTGAAAAATAGGATCAACAATTCCCATTTCCACTGGAAATGTTTCAGTACTTACTTCATTGCTTGTCACGTTGTGTTGGTGATTTATGGCCTGCCAATAACTGAGGCACCTGCAATTTTTCCTTCTGCTCTTAATTTAACTCCTGGTTTATTGTAGGAATCATCATTTTTGATCCCTAAGTGTCTGAATTCCCATTTGCCATTCCATTTCTATAATCCCCATTTGTTACCAGTGCCTTCAAATTCACCTCGTTCTCCCCATCCAATATCCCAGTCCAACCTGACAGTGTTCTGAGGTCTGTGTCACAGGCACGCTGTTTTAAACCATAACACCATTTATCAAGATTTAAAAAATAATAATAATAAATAAATAAATAAATAATTTGCTCCTCAGTCTGATTCTTCTACCAGAATTATCCTCTAATCTCATAATTCCCTATTAATGCTTTTTACCTATTTCTTTTTCTTGGCCTTTCTCATTAGATCCCCTCTTCCCCCTTTCAACAAATAATTTCCCCCGTGTTCTCCCATCAGTTGGTTCACTGGAGTCCAGATAGATGAGATCTGCGATACGTAAAATTTTCATCATCCACACGATCAGCTCCTTATTAAAGAGAAATCTCTACACCTACCATTTTAAGCCATTTTCCACTTACCCCCATGCTCGTGATTGCCTTTCCCTGCAAAATGCATTTTAAATCACAGAGTCTTCCAGAACCAGACTTTATGGAGGGGAGAGAAATTGTCTGGGAATTGCCTAGATCATTTTCCTCTCCAGTGCTTCGTTAAATGTGGGGTTTCCATTCTCTTCATTCTTAAGCCAACCAGTGCTGTTCCTGACCTGAGAGACTTGCTACAACCCATCACGATCAAATCTTCACTTTCACTGAGTAGGTCTTGGAGGAAAGCTTGAGCCGACAGAGCTCTCCATGCATTGCTTCTCCCCCTGACGTGGCAGGATTTGGTGATGGTGCAGGTGGTCACGGTAGTTTGGCTGGGATCAGGGCTTGGAGGGCATGTGTACACCTGCAGGGAGAAGACAAGGAGTAAACGCCTCAGTGCCTGGAGAAGGCCATGGCTCTGTCAGGTGGCTGAGCTGCCAGGAGCTGCCCAACAAGAGCAATTGTTGGCTCTGCCAGGAGGAAGAGGGTTCAGGCCTTAAAGACAGCACTCATCCTCCACAGAAAGGAGCTCTGATGGACAGCCATCTCTCTGTCCAATTAAGAAGCAACACTAATGAGCGTGGTTTTATCAGACAGCTGCTGACCACGGCCTGAAGCACAGCTCTGGGATGAACCCGACAGGACTTGGCTGGCGTTTGTGTGCCACCGTGCAAACCTCTCCCGTATCTCCAGCAACTTTTTAAGAGCTGGTTCTTGACACTGATTTCAAAGGGGTTTTGAAGCACTCGCAGTTTTGTATTACAGCCACGTTGGGCTTGAAGGAAGAAGTGTCCACGAGGGTTGTTCAAATGCTATTTTTGCTTCTGCAAACAAAGGAACCCTTGATACCAAAAGAGTGAGTACATCCCTCAAGTATGCCGGCCTGTCTAAATATGGAGATATTAGTAAGCATTTATTTTCATTGTCCGAAAAAGGAGGAATTACTTTTTTCTTTTTCTTTTTCTTTTTTTTTTTTTTTTTAATTTTAATGGAGAGGAGAAAAAAAGCCCCTTGGACAAGGGCACTTTTTTATTTTCCCAAGAAAGATAATTCTTCTCTCTGTGTGCAATATTGGCCTTGCTTCTGCAATGAAAATACTCTTTCAGGATATTTTGATTATGTCCCCTGGGGGAATATCATCATCAGCTGTTTTCCAGATGTTTTAGTTTTTCTTAATCATACTTTCTCACTGGTTGTGAGATCTGATTCAAAACCAAAGAATGTCATCCCATCCGGCACAGCTCTTCTCAGTCCCCAGGAAGTGTTTATTTTTGCAGCTTACATACATGAATTTAATTAAAACATAAAGTGAAATAAATCTATCTAGGGTGTAGTTATGCATAAAACACTCTGCTGGCAGTCTGGAGCTACCAGCATTGCCACTAGGAGATACATGTTCAGGAGCTTTTATCATCTGTTTTCTGCATCAGGTTGAACTTTACAGCTCTGCCATGGGGAGCGCTGGGTGCCTTGCTCTGTAGTCTTTGGGTTCAAAGAGTGGAGCAAGCACACGTGGTACTAACCTTCAGTCCTCTCCCAGCCTCCGGCTATTTTCAGCCAGAAACCTCCTGAGCCAGCTGTGATTCCTGTGTCTCCAGCAATTCTTCATGGACCTCCCCCTTGTTACCATGTCCAGGCTCCCTTGAGTCCTTCCAACGTGTTCCTCAGCTGGGTGTCCCACAGATGCATCCTCCATTGCCTGAAGGACCACCTCCTTTTGCTAGTCTTCAGCATGGCTCTGGCTATCTCCACTTTGTGCCAGAAGACTCTTACAACCTCCCCAAAATGTGTCTCCTCACCATGGAGGGGAGCCCCTCCTTGCTCCTCTGATCCACAGGAGACAGCCATGCCTCCTCTGCCATCGCCCTTGTGTGCTTCATGGGATGCTCTCTGGTCACCCCACACCAATGTTCCCCTTGGCCATGAGGGGACGAGGGCTGCACCAGGCTGCAGTACCTGGGCAAGCCATGGAGATCTACAGCGATGTTTTCCATTTTGTTCCTACTTCCCTAAATGACTTTAAATATACTCTATGAACACTAGTGAAAACTGAGAGGAAACACAGAACTAGCTGTCATAACCACAAAGTAACCAGTTCCTCAGCAGTATAATTAACCATGTTTTTTGTGAAGTTGAGATATTTCTTCCCTTATTCATTCCTTTATATTTACCTGCAATGTTCTCACATTGCTGCTCACCTCATAGTCTAGGCCATTTACAGGTATATTGATCAGCATGTCCTAGCACAAATTACAAGGTAAATTCCTCCACAAGGTGTGTTCCTCCACTGCAAACCAGAGTGTCAGAGGCCGGCAGGGCCCTCTGGAGCCACCTGGTGCCACCCGTGCCCAAGCAGGGACACCCAGAGCAGGGTGCCCAGCACCACGTCCAGGCGGCTGCTGAAGGGCTCCAAGGAGGAGACCCCACAGCCTCTGGGCAGCCTGTGCCAGGCTCCCAGCACAGCACAGAAGGGCTCCTGGTGCTCAGGGGGAGCCTCCTGAGGGCCAGCTTGTGCCCAGGGCCTCCTGTCCTGGCACCGGGCACCACTGGAAAGTCATGAAGTTATGTTTCATTTCCTCTCTTATGCCCACATCTGTTTTCCCTGAGACCCTGGTGAGGAGTTTTGTCAGCAGCCTTTGGTCGAGGAGACCTGGCAAGGCTGTCTGGTTCTCTGCATCTGTTGAGAGATTCTTGCACCAGCTCCATGATGCAGGAATCTGCCTCCCTCCAGGCACCTGACTTTGTTTTTTTGACCGAAATTCTCCATCCAAGAGACTGTTTTCCCTGTTGACTCATACTCCAAGTCATCATTTATTCCTGCATGTAATAGAAGTCAACTGCTCCTTAACCAAAACAGCACTTTCTTCATCCATTTCATAGCGTATAATAATAGCTCCTTGTGTACTCCTGCTCTTAAAACTAAGCTTCCCATGCTTGTCTCAGTGGGTTCATGCAGCATCTTGTTTGGTGGCTGTTGGTGAGGCTCTGGGATCTTGCTGGAAGCCCAAAGTGCAGATGACAGCCATCCTGGGCAAGTCAGACCACACCTGGTGCACACACTGCCAGCATGAGATGTTACTTGCTGCATAATGAGATGCATTCCCTAACCAGCAAAACAAAATGCATTTTTGAAAAAAATAAGCTCCATTTCTAAAAATGTATGTGGTTTTGGGAGGTAGTTTTTCCATTAATTTTGATGACAGCTGAAATAGTTTCTTTTCGTTGTTGTTACATTAATCCTACAGGAATCTTTGTTCTAGGGCATGTTGAGTTCAATTTTTTTATTGTTTCATTCATAAAGGCACAAATCCTACAAACACTTCAACACAGCAGAGCTTTATGGGCAGACCAAAAAAAAAAAAAAAAGTCCAATATGTGGATGTTGAAAATAAATATTTTTTAATTGGATATCAAATGTTAGGCTAGCAACCTTGAGAGTTTGGCGCCTCCTCCTAGAAATGCAGATGAAGGGAAAAGTTTCTAAGAAGTTCTTAAATATTTTACTCTGGATTTTCCTAGTTATCAGCACCCTTGGGATTTGCAGTTTTGGGAAGAAGGATGTGGTGTGGCCCTGTGGCTTGGCAAAGCCTGCGACTGCGTGAGATGTTCTTTGGCAAGACTGAAGACGAAACCTATCGCCTCCTTCCACTCCCCCAAATTTTCTCCTGGGCAGACCAATCACAAGTCATGCCGGGGCCACAATGCTCCAAGCATCCCAGGATGAGCTGAGGAAACTGGCTGGGAAACCTGGTCCTGCTGAGCTGTTCTCAGTGTATGTGTTCACTCATTTCTCTTCTTTTCCTCCTTCTTTTCCTCTGCCGCATCTAGACACATGTGAATGCCTTCACAAAGCTCGTCACTTGTCTGTGTTGAGCACACATGTTTTCAAGGTTTCACCCTTCCCAGATATCCCTTTGTTTCTTTCTTTTGAAATACAAGTTGCCAGCCAGCTAGGACACTGGGTCTTATTTATGTGTTACCTCAGCATCTTCATAGAATCATAGAACCGTCTAGTTTGGAAAAAGACCTTCAAGAACATCAATCAAATCATCAACCTGACCTACCAAGTCCCACCGCTCAACCATGTCCCACAGTGCCCCATCCACACGTGTCATAAATACCTCCAGGGATGGGGACACCACCACTTCCCTGGGCAGCCCGTTCCAACATGTGACACACCATGAAGAAATTCTTCCTAATGCCCAATCTAAACCTCCCTCGCCATAACGTGAGACCATTTCCCCACATTCCTTTGCTACCGTACAAGACCTGGGTCTGACCCCATCCATTCTCACCTTCCCCAGGACAGAGACAGAACAGAGAAAAGAGCCCAAACATCATCATTCTCAAGAAAATTTTACTTTTGACGCCAGTCTATTGCTGTTGTGGGAGGAGAAGCCCACAGACGTGGATGGTAGAAGAGGGTGATATGGGAGTGTGTGCATGGCTGCTGCTACAATGATCCATCTCCAGTGGCTTCAGGGTCCTGAGGGGCTGGAGATGGAAATTTTCCTGACCTTGGTGTGCCTGAGGTCATTTGGGCACTTGTTAACCTGCTGCAGAATTACACAAGTCTCAGTTAGAGGAAGAACCGTAAACCACAGGATGAAAATATACACACTGGAAAGCAATAATTGCCCATTTTTTGTCTTTTGCAAAGGAAGTGGATGCAGGTGAGTTAAGGCTGGAATGCAGTTTCTAATTTGTTGACATTTGGTTACTCAAGTGCTTAAGAGATAGAGCAAAACCTTACCTGCAGTTTAATGCAATTGCCATCCAAGAGAAGTACAGACTGCTTATTTCTGTGCTATCCCTTTCTGATTTATAGCTCCCATGTAAACTCCACACAGGCTTCACAGAACAGGGCTGTGACAGGTTCAAGGATTAAGGTCTTCACTGTACATTTCCATTAAAAAAAACCCTCATATTTGCCAGAGGCAGCCTGCCGTTTGTTTTCATAAAGAGGAAGTGCAGTGAACTTCTTCACAGAGACTTCACTTACGATCTTCCTCATTTCATGTCCCCTTAATCTTAAAATAGACCTTCTGGGCTGAAAGTCGATGGTTCCACTTTGTACAGGGAAAGTATAGCAGAGCAGGGCGAGATGAATTGTAGGAACTGGTCCAGGATGACGCAATGAAGAAAACTTCTTCAGCTGCAACTGCTGAACCAGCCAGGATGTGCAAATCACCTCTCTCCTTCAAGCTGAAATGAAAATGTAACTGAAAATATAGTTTCTGGGAGGGATGAGTGATAGTCACAGGATCAGCTGTAAAACAATAGGAAGTCGTTTAAATGTATGAAGTTTGCATTAGCAGCTGTTGGAGGGCAGATGAACAGAAATTATTTGCTGATCATGCCAAACATTTTTAGAGGTTCTCCTCGTTTATTCTAGTAACATATGTGTGCACTGACTCTTTCACTAGGAAGAGCTATTTACCCCACAGAGAACCACATTTCACCGTGCTTGCATTGTAAAACCACTATAGGAAGAGTTTAGTGAACAGTTAATGACTTCCTTAAAAGAATAATACAGTTAACAGTTGAGAGGATGTACAGCTAAATATGGCCCTTATAAAACTTAGCAGATTGCATTAAAAAACAGACGTGCAGGAAGTGTCTAGTTCCTATTAGAACTGATTGTACACAGTTGCATGGGAAGAAATAAATTTAGTGTACAGAATTTTACATCACATCCTTTGAAAGCAGCGAAATTCTCTGGGGTCCGCAGATCTGTGCATCTGGTCCACATGCACATACATACACACACAAACAATTAGCTGGCGTGCAGTTACTTTAAAGGAAAATACGCAGCTAAAAGTCAGAGCCTGAACAACTGAAGCAAACATCAGGGTTTGTACTGACTGCAAGAGTCCCGTCTTGGGATGCACCCAAATCTGCGAGCTAGACTCTCCTCTTCTTGACACCACACTCGCCTGGGGGAACTCCATGTGTGTACAAAAGAGGGAGAAATACACTCCTGTGCTCTGTGTGTTAACAAAAAAAAAAAAAAAAAAAGTAATTCTCATCTCTTCTTTGATCTAATTTCTGTTTGAGAAATAAGACCAGATCTAATTCTAAAATTTTCATTGTCAGATGGATCATTTATTATGAACAGCAGGCATGCATTCTGCCTTACCCTAACTGATTTTATGGGATTCTGCATGTTTATTTCGAGGGCGGTTTCAGGGAAAAGATCTGAAGCCAGAATAATCTAGCATTAAAAGGTAGCTGTTCACAGGAGCTTGAAAAACCTTTCTCAACTGTATTTGAAATGATTTTTTATTCATTTGCAAGGACATCAAAGAATCAATTTGCCTCTAGCCACAGTCCTGACGCCGGCAGGCACAGCCAAGGAAATGACCCAGAGAGCATCAAGACAAATCTGTGATGAAATCCGAAGTAAAATTGCCTACAAGAAGCCTAAAGAACTAGACTCAGAGTATGTCCATGGACTCAAACCCCAGGGTCTAGTTCCCAAAAGACACATTTCTCATCAATATTGGGTGAAATTTCAAGCCTGTGCTATGAGGATGCCCCAGCTGGGTTCATGAGGAGGAGGAGGGAGGCTTCAGGCTGCCTGCACACGGTGTGGGCTCTCACCTTTGAGCAGTGGCTCGGGCTGCTCTGCAGTCCCCAGCAGGGACAAGAGTCATGCAGGCTTTCCTTCCTGGAAAAGAAGACATTTCAGAAAAACAAAAAAAAAAGAAAAAAAGAAAAAGAGGAACTTTTAAAACCAAGCATCCTTGAAAGCCCTTAGTCTGTAGCACCCCAGAAGGATGCTACATGGGGCATCCTTTGGGCATCCTTTGGTGCCCAGCCCGTCACAAGGAGAAAGGTGAAAAACCCAGACTGGCAGAACAAAGCAGCAGCCGTAGTGCCACGGAGAAGACTTTGGCAGGTGGATAACGAGGTACCTCCTGTAGTGACATATTTTCATATTCTAAGAAGCAAATGAAACCAGCGTGGCTGACCCGTCTTGCAGTACCACTAAGCAAGAGGGAAGCAAAGAGCATCACTATTATAGAGAAGGTTTAGCAAATGAAGAGGACTTTTTCATTATGGGGTCTGGGTTTTATGTTGTATTTTTATTGCTACAGATGGCTTCGTGTGGAATATAGCAGCTATCCTGCTGTGTCGGAAGAATTATGCTCAATTTAAATGTCTGAATTTCCACTCTACAGGTTTTGCAGGAAATAAATAAACAGTTTCATGCAAGAAATGAGCAGAAGGCTGTCTGCTGTACACGGCCTTTACAAATCATTTATTTGTCATCTGATATTTAACAGAGTACCTTGCATCAAGAATATTGAGACAAAACCTGAAATTAAATGACTGACACTGTCCAGTAGGTGCTGCCAGGGCAGAATTATTCTTTGCTCTGACCAAAGGTGCCCGTTCCAGCCATGCCTTGGCAGCTCCAAAGTCGATTAGCCAGCACGCAGGGTTGTTTCCACTGGCACCTGCCAGCTTTGAATCGAGACGGTGCGGCAAAACCTCCATCCACAATCAGGGCATGAGTGGCATTTCATTAAAATTAGGTAACTTCTGAACTGCAGGAGAACTTTATATTAAGAAAATTCAAAGCAGCAGCAGGATGTCATTGAGCAGCATAATTAATGCATTGTTGTTATTTACTATCTGCTAGAAGTTAAATATCAATGATAGATTTTATTACTTACTACGGATTTGAAATGCCCATGAAAGCCAGAGAAAAATCTACCAGAGCAGAAACAAGTTCTCTGATGTTCTCCATAACAGAAATCTCACCAAGTCTAACCACTTTTTCTGCTTAGTACTATTAAAGCAATAGAAACGATCAATAGCAGGACTATGTGTCATTTGTTATGGTGTTGTTTAGATAATTCCTCTGCTATTTATCTGGCAAGAAAGGGGGATCGCCATGTGAAAAGGATGACCCCACTCCATCAGCTAACCCATGTTGCTTCTCGGGAATTCAGTAGATAGGAAAAAAATAAATAAATTATTTTTACCCACTAACAGCAGCATCAAGCTTTTAATGATCAAGTTTGTCATCACAAACAGCACTGACAGTCACCTTCCTGAGAGCCCACACAAAAGGAGTGGAGTCCCCAGCATCTCCTGACACCATTTTCCAGCTCTGCTGAAGTGCTTGGGCTAACAGCCACTCTACCTGTGACTCTGGCATAGGTCATCCTGAGCTGGAGTGATACGTTTATGTATTTACACATATAAATATAGGCAGAGGTGTTGCTTGGAAACTACTTACAGCAGCAGAACTGGCAGGGATCTGCTTCTGTTGAGTCCTAACTACCGAGCAGGGGCAACACCAAGTGCTGCACTGCAGGGCTGTCACCACACAGCCGTCCTCACCTAACCAAAGCACCACCAGCGATGCAGTTAGCAAACATAAAAAATCTTGAAATTCACCCCGTTTGCTCAAGATGTCAACGAGGGTTCAGGAGTTTCTTGTCTCTGCCTTTATTTCTGGTGAGACTCAGGTTCCTGGTCCAGCAGCAGGGAGCAGAGGCACGAGTCCCTGGCAGTGCTGCTGTCATTTGCAGTCACAGCTTGGACCCGGGAGAGTTGCCTGGTGTCATTGAGGAGTTCATTAGCTTAGTTTTGTGGCATCGTGTCATGCCAGGCTCTCAGCCACTGTGATACCAGTGGCCACAGCTGTCTCTGAAGTCGTCTCAAGCAGAGTGGTCATCTCAGCAGAATTTCTTTCCCCTCTTGGGGTGTGGAGAAGTTGCTCAGTAAATGCTCTCACCCAAGCTGACATCCTTGTACAAGAAAGTGGCATCCTTGGTCATCCTGAGCAAGATCTCCCAAGTGTTTTCTTCAGCTACCAAGCATGAGCTCGTCTTTCACTCAACGTTTCCTTGACCCTCTGTTGCACAATCGTCCATTGCTTCAAGCCAGCAGCACTTTGAGCAGACACACGACAGCCATCCCCCACGTCACACATTTCACAGTGCCCTTGATACGTGGAGAACCTGTTGTGTCCCCTGTGGGTCCTGCAGCTCCGTGCAGAACAAAGTGGCTTTTCCCAGGATATACCACTTGGTCCCATTCCTATGTGGGATTCAGCTCCAGACTTCCCATATTTTTCTGCCTGATGCTTCCTTTCTAACAGAGCCTTTGGGGTTTTCTGCTCTGGCTGCAGGACCAGGGCAAGGCTGCCCTCTGTAAGTTTCAGTCTTAAATCATTGACTTATTTCTTTTGTTTGTCACAGGTTAGACCTGGGGCTTCCAACTCCCTGTTGTGTCTTCAAGGCACAAATCCTCTAAGTAAAGACAACGAGGATCAGGAAAAAAACAGGAAGAGGTAGGTGTTTATTTTTATGGCAAGGACTGAAGAAAGAAATTAAATTTGTCAGAGCTGAAGAGGCATTTCCCTGCAGACATTTATATATCCTAGAGACGTGACATGTTGAGACCATGTAGGTGCACGGCCACACTATTACAGTACCAGCACCAAACAGCCACCAGCCCACAGCCTTCTCTGTGGGAAGAAGGTGGATTAGGGACACCTCCAGGAGATCAGGTTGGACCTCCAGGAGATCCCTGTGTTGCCAGCAGAAGGCAACTCACATCATTTCTTAAGAACAAGGCCTTGGGCTGTCTGCATGATCCTTAGGCAAGGTTTTGGATGACCCAAGTGCTGCACTCCTAGGTGTATATCTGCAAGACATACGAGAGACTTTTTGTCTCAATATTCTTGATGGAAGGTACTCCATGCAAGGTACCCAGGGCACACAAGGTCATTAGGGAGCTGCTAATGACATGCACGGACAAGAAATGCTTCCCACCAGAAAAAAAAAAAAAGCTGCAGCAGCGCAGGTTGGTGGTGTATCAGTCACCAAGGTGCTGCATCTGTACCTCTGACACTTGCCACCTAAACCATGGAGCACATCAGACACAGCCCTGGCTAATTGCTGGTGGCATTTGGGCTTACCACAGGTCAGCCCTCACCCTGCCTTTCTCAAAACAGGCTTAATAATGATTAACCTCAGGCTGGATGAGGAGAAAACAAACGTTGACTGATAACCTTGATTTCCCAGCACACACAGCTCCGATTATTTTTTTTTAACATTGGCTCCTCTTGCCTTTCTGTTTGCCTGGGAAACACCAATCCAATGCATTGCCCCCTTTCTGCAGCTCCATACCGAGGGAACGGCGGAAAATCTGGGGTGAGGAATCAGTGATGCAAAGCGAAGCCGGTGACCTGCCAGCATCGCTAGGTATGCAGCCACCCTGATGGAGCCACGGCTCCTTTTCTCCCTCTTACTTTATGAATTAATTTGCCATCATGTCAGTTCAATTGTAACTAAACCGGCTTCTTTTCTTCCTTTTTTTTTTTTTTTTTTTATTTTTTTTTTTTATTTATGATGCACTCTGCAGTGCTCCGCATAGCCTGAAGGTTTCGAATGGCATGTAAATGGATATTGCCCTGCGAGCTGTATTCTGCCGTACAATCGCCACCGTCTCTCAAGTCTTAAAAGCCAGAGCATGATGTGAATTATAGGCTTTTCTTCTCCATGTGGGGCTCACAGCTTATAGTCCTAAATTACATTTTGTCAGCCTGTTAACAAAGCAAGATAGAAGACCATTAAAAATAAGCTGCAGTTATGTAAGTGTTCATGAGTGTCTAAATATTAATGTCAGGACTCTGCATAATGGAAGTGCTCTAAATAATCCTTTTTAGCCTTTGTAGTTTAATCTTTATTCATATTTTATCCATTAGTTACCTTTAAATAGCGTGGTTCTTTTGATAACTAAGAGGCTGTGAATAACACTCACTGAAATTACAACATCCTTGTCTTTCACTGCCGCAGTCGAAAATGACTGTATTCCTGGGGCTGTTTTGTCTTTGGCATTTTAATTGCAAATGATCCACGCAACCTGCAGCAGATTAAACAAAAAAAGTGCAAACATCCCTTTGCCCATCTCTCGCCTCCCTCCGCTGTCTGCAGGAGTACTCGAGACCTCAGCCCACTCCCATTACCGGCGCTTAACTCACACCACTCTAATTCGCAGCCTTATTTACTGGTTTCCAAAACTTACCAATAAAACGCTGCCTCAATGATGTCAAGGTGATAAGATAAAATGATAAAAGGCAGGAATTAAAAGCTTTCATGCTGTTCCTAACTAGCTGCCACCATCCACAACCCATCTATTGTGTTAGTGAATTGCAGGGCTTGGCTGGAGGCCACAGCGGTGCGCTCCACGTATGCTGTAATATCCAGCTGTGGGAGAGGAGAGCCTCATTTATTTTATTTGCTCTCAGCATGGTGCACTCCCTGCCCTACCGGGGCTTTCATCCAGAAAACGCACGAGCAGTAGCTGAATGCAAGGGGTGTAATATTTGTGCGTTAAACGAAAAGAGACCTCGGGTAGTCATTTGTCACGCCGTGGCAGCAGGCTGCACCTCATGCACAGGCAGCTGAAACATCTGATGGAGCCCAGAAGATCATCTCCTCTGGTCCTCCCTCCTGGTCATCACATCCATTTACATCTCACAGCTACTCTGCCACGACCGGTGGCACCTGCAGGCTCCTCCCTGCTGCACGTGGCCACCACAGAGGGCTCCCCCTCCACCAGCGTGGACTACTCGAGGTTTTGAGAGGAGAATAAATTCCAGGAATATCCAAGCCTTCCATTTCTCAGCAAACACAGTGACAAGGTCCCTGCTTCACTATTTTGTAAACGCGTGTCTGTATCAGCTGGTTGTAAAGTTTGGAAATCTGTCTCCAAAACGCTCGGTAATTTGTCTGTTAGTTTAGACTGCGCTTGCTTAAATTAAATCAGCCAAGCAAGAGGGACTGGAAAACCATGAAAGGGCTTCCAGCAGGACACTGATCCAGTTTAACTCAGTCCATCATCACCATTAGGGTCATGGCCGTTGTCGTGCCCCCAGCACCATGGAAATGCTGTGCAGCAAAACGGGGAATTGCCCTCATGAAAGGATTCCTCACCACCAGATTTATGGGCACGGATATATCCTAGGTTGACACGCAGTCTTGGGATCCTGTTGTGAAAGCTTTGCCATGACGGTCAGGTTTCTAAGGAAGCCGGGATCACGTTATGTGCTGTTGAGAAAGTTCTCCGTGCCCGTGCCAGATGATTCATGGGGTCACACTGGAGCACATTGCAGAAATAGCTGCTGCTAGGAGAGAGCATCCCAAACTGTGGCCTACAAAGCAAACCCTACAGCGTGAATCACGTGGGAGTGATTTTCTCCCCTTACTTCCAGCTGCTAAATTGCTTAAAATGTTGCTAAAAATATGGCTATTGCTTAATATTACCCTTATACGTAGTCTTTCTGCAACAGTCTTGCAAGTTGTATGGGGAAATCCTCCCACTCATGTGACAAAAATATTTGATAACTCTTCAGCATCTAAATTTTCCTGGGGAGGCATCCATTTTCCCTATTTTTAAGCACATTCTTCCTAAATTGATTGAATGAATGTGGTTATTAGATCATCAAAGAAGTGAAAAGAAGGCCCCAAAAGTGGTGCTGCCAGACCTCAGAGGGGAGAGTTGGAGCAGCGAGGTGGCCAAGGGACACAGTGCCTGGCTGCTGGCATCAATACCCCCCGGTGTTGGAAAAACCCACGGGGATGGATGCTTTTATTTTCTTTCAGGGCTTCTGTTGACGGCAATAACTTGAAATGAGAACATAAATTTTCACTCCTATTACCCATGGTCTCTAGAGCACCGCAACATCCTGAATTATCGCAGAAATAAGTAATTAGGTACCATCACTGTGTCTAAATGTTATTTGGTTTTGAACAGTGACTTTAAGGAAATCAATGACAAAAGAAAATTCAGCTCCCTGAGTAGGATTTTTGGCTGCTAACAGAGCAATAAATCAAGTGAGCATACAGAGGTTTTGTACCGTAACAGGTGACTCTAAACATTTCTTTAAGCTTTGGGGAGGGCTTGCAAAATGATATATTTTCACAATATAAGCACAGAAACTGTTAGTGCGTGCAGAATCTGCACAAGGTTGGTCTTTTCTTTTTATGTTTGTGCATCCACACACACCCCTGCACAAATGTGCACATAAAGCCAGTTAAATGGTAAATGAATCTACATTTTTGATATCTTTTAATACCCCGTGTTTGGTTTGCTACAAAGTGTGGAACGATATTACTGACATTTTGACAGTATTCGGACAACTGTTGATGCCTGCAAAAATCCAGTGGAAGTCTGATGAACTGTAGAGCAAATGTGTCTTCACAGCAGAAATGCATTGTTTTCGGCGTGCCATTCTCTTCTCCTCTTTAAAATACTTCAGCCATCTAATCCAGGATCAGAAATGACACCGTGTCACTTAAATTGCCAGTCGCACAAAACAAGTAATGAACGGTGAGTAGCTGAAACAAACAACAACAAAAAAAAAAGTTGGTGCACAACCCGTAATCTGAAAATCATCTTTACAAGCAAATTCCATGACTGCTTAGGAACAGCAAACGCATTTTAAGAAATTGGTGCAGGCTCACAAATTGATCTCCTAACCACAAACCAGGACAAAGTATTTGTAGCTCCAGGCAACAGCTCTCACATCATTATGGCAGAAGAATCGGGTGGTGGTGCCCACGAGGTGCTTCTAGGGGAGCCTGCTGTGCTCTCTCTGTGCTGCCTGGTATTTTAGGTTGTACCAGGTGCCTGTGGTCCTCTCCTGTGATGCTCTGATACAGTTATGACCCCACAAGAGCCCCTACCTCAGGGGGAGAGGATGGGAGCCCCTACCTCAGGGGGAGAGGATGGCCATCAATACCATGTTTCAGCACAGCTGAAAGCACGGGAGGATGATGCTTGCCCTGTGCTTTTGGATGTTTCCAGCCCTGAGCTGCAAGTTTTGCTGGCAAATGGTAGCAAAAGGTGCCTGAGACCCCTGCAGGAGGCATAAGGAAGGATTGAGGGACGCAGGGAGAGGTTCAGTGGCACATCCATGTGAGCCAGAGTTATGGCCCAGCTAAGGGCTGTGGGGCTGTAATAAGAAAACCTCCCCCTTCCTTCCATCTCCTCTTATACACAACCTGCAAAAAGCATACACGAAGAAGCATGAAGTAGTTACGTTTTCCGTCAGCACTGCATGCCAGAAATAAATCGGCTTCGGTTCTTTGTTGGCTTCCAGTTTGTGTTAACAGCATAAAGCGAAAGCGATGGCTGAGCAAAGGCAGAACTGGAGAGAGCCGCAGAGAGCTGAGGGATTGTGAAAAATGAACGGCATCTCTAACCTGCTGCATGGCGTGAACCTGCACGGCACCTTTGGGATCTTGCAAAGCACAATCATTGACCAGGCATCACATATTTTCCACCTGAAAAAAAAAAAATAAAATAAAAAAAGAGCTATTTTCTCTATTTTCTCTTTGAAATCCTTGGAAGCCCTGCTAGAATAAACTCTCTAATCCTGTTTGAACAAGTGTGATTTTATATTCTCAGTGTTTGCTTTGAGTTGCGTTACAAACCCCCATAGCTGCTCGCCTGGAAAAATGCTTGTGGCTCAAATACGTTGAATAGATAAAAACAAACACCGCTTGCTTTTCTGATTGAATTAAAAGCATTTTATTTAATGTGTTTACAAAATCTTCTACACGTAATGGGAATTCACCGTAAAATCGGAACAGCAATTTTAGGACTTTTTGAATTTGCTGCCCAGTAATTGCAATAATTTGATTATGTTAGAAAGACAGATTAAAAATTCAGGAAATTGGGTCTCTCTTCAGAGAGAATGAAAATAGGTTGTAGGAGAGAGAGACTTGGGCAGCAAATGCTACACAACTTGCTTCTGCAAACAGCCTGATGTTCCCGTGCACCATACTGAAAGGGGTGGAAAGTTTTGATTTAGGATGGCAGCACGCTGTGCGCAGTCACCCAACCGTCCTCGGGCAAGGGGACAAAACTCCCCAAACCCCTTTAGGAAAGCACAGGGCAGCGAGGTCCCGTCATTCCCTGGCTCAGTACGTGGAGGCTGCTCACACGAATGACTCAGTGAGCGCGCCTACGGTTTGTCACTTCGGGTTTCATCAGGCTGTGTGTAGTCGTCCTGGAAAAAAAGGTTCTCCTTGAAAGTTTGGAGTGCTCTGTGCCTGGATCACATCTTCTGTCCCTGCCCTACCTGGAGGCAGGAGACCACGGAAATTCAGCTGCCCTCCTGCAGGTCTGGTGTTGGTGTTAGAGAGAGCAAGAGGAGTCTGCCTGAGGAGGATCACCACCGAAATCCAGACATCACTAAAAAAAGACCATTCTTCCCCAAGGACTGCCCTGTCTCCTCTGAATCCTCCTTGCTGGTGCCTGTTTCCACAGGAGGCAGAACCATTCCCCTCCCAGGTGTGCAGATTTTGGGAAGCTCTGCAGGAAAACCTCCTGGTTGTGTCAAATCAGAGCAGCATCACCCTTACCTTCCCCACAGCTACTACGGCCTGAGGAGGCACTTCTGGCTCCCACTGATGCTCGCCCACTCTCCCTAATCTCTGTTTTTACCTGTTTATCCCCCACTTTCAGGAAATTTATCGTGAAGCTAATACAGATGGAAACCTCCACCCACGAGGTCATAACTCTGATGGAAATCCTCTAAACCATTTACACCTCCCAAAGATGTGTTGGTGTTTTTTTTTTTAAGCACTCATGTTGTCAGCAGCACATTTGGGATTAATCTCGGACTTCCATTAGAAAGGCACACTCCTTATCTAGCATGTTGTCAGTGTTCAGCACCTCTTCCTGATACTTTTCAAAGAGGAGGTGTGCACTAGAAATGTAATTTTTGAAATATAGGAGGTAGAATAACCCTTCAGTAGGCAGTAGGTAGCTGGCAGGGCCCTCTGGAGCCAGCCGGTGCCACCCGTGCCCAAGCAGGGACACCCAGAGCAGGGTGCCCAGCACCATGTCCAGGTGGCTGCTGAAGGGCTCCAAGGAGGAGACCCCACAGCCTCTGGGCAGCCTGTGTCAGGGCTCCATCACCCGCAGAGCAAACAGGTCTCTTGTAATTCATCCATCCTCTCTCCTGCCATTGACACCAGATGATTATCAGGCAGAAATTCAGGTGTGGGGGTCTCTTTAGACCCGTAGTAGCCTGCAGTGGAGATGGACACCCCACAGGAGCTTGCCTGGCCCAGCGTGGTCATTGCATGACAAGCCAGATCCTCGGGCACACAGCGATGCCTGCAGAGCTTCTTATTGATGTGATGCTGGAACACCGGGACAGCAAATTGAATTTAGCCTCTTAATAACTTTTATTTAGATTTGCTTTAGTAATGGATAAAAATTAAGGCCTAAAAGCCTTGGAGACCACAATCCTTTTAGACTTTCAAGCTCTCGAGAAGTGAGAGGTGAATCTCCAAATATCATGGGAAATAAATGCATGACTCAGGACTGTGCCCTGGCCACAAGAAATGCTGGAAATTGTTTCCCTCTGAAGAAGGTGAGCAGGTGCCTCAGAGGTGTCTTCTCTCCTGGCTTTTGGGCACTCCTGGGCTTAAGAACAGGTATCATAAAGACAGGGACTCAACTGGTGAGAATGAAATCATCTTTCTATATGTCTACAACAAGCTCTCTCACTTTTCTGAAAATTTTTGAGAGAAGCAAGGAATATTTTGCAACATCCACACCATGACTATCAGGGCTTGAAGAAACGGTGCTCTAAGCTGCTGAAAAAAAGGATCAAAGCCTTCAGCAATGGATTTATCAAAATGCTTGAATGAACCCTTCTGAATGTGAACTGGTATCCTTGATAATAAGGATTCTTACCTTGTTAAAGAATAATGTAGGATTTTTGAAGCAAATAAACTCCTGGGGCCTACCATTGTCACTGTACTTTTCATCTCAGTAAATTCAGGGGACTATAACTGTTGCAGATTTATTTTATTGTGAATTTCTGAAGGAAAATCCACATTAGAAAACAAGGGCTGGAGCTGTGGCAGATGGTGCTATTCTGGAGAAGAAATTAGTGTTTAATAAAGATTGTAATAGTGTGAACCAGATGTTCATCTCACATTTTATCTTTGAAAAGATTTGGGAGAGTGCCAGATAGATACATATGTGCATCACAGAGCCTGAAAAAAATACACAACTGGATCCCCCGGGGCTCGTTAAGGGAGGAGTCACATTTTGCAAGCCATCAAACTCAACTGAAAAGAAAAGCAAGATCTGTTTAAGCTGTGACTAAGTATCTCCTAGGAACTCTCCTTCACTGCTCACATGGCAGAGCAGCGCTCCAGCAGAATAAGGGTGGCAGTAATCCATTTTTCCAATGAAAACAGCCAGTCTGGTTTGATCACGTCACATAGAAGTCTTTTGGAAAATAGTATTCAGCTCAGGAAGGCAAGCTTGTAATGAAACATTGCTCTCCTCGGGCTCTGTCTAGCCTCACACGTGGTGCAGTTTCTCAGCCCAGAGCGAACCTTGCACACTCTCATGGGGTGACGTTTTTGGCCTGGCTGCCTGCAAGAAGCACAACTGTGCTCAGGCACCAGGTCCTCCCTCCCTTCCTCCGTCCCCCAGGGCTGGCCCTGTGAGAGTGACTTCATTGCATGACTGTAAAAATCAGTTATTTTGACCTCGTTCCCCTTCTGAACTTACAGTAAACAGGTCCTTGACCCAAATGATACCTCAAAGGTGCATGAGGCCTGACTATTTCCACCTAGCAAAGATGCACGCTGCTGTAGTAGAAGAGCTCGGGATGGATAACTGCATGAACCCAAGCCAAAGGAAGCTGCCATTGATACCTATAGGCACAGGATGCGACCCCTTTATTTTTAGGGGGAGACTCATTCCCAAAACAGCATGTGCAGTAGGTACCAATGCTGGCAGCCACACTACTGCAATGAAAGCAGGCACCTTTCACAGGAGGCAGTATTAATTATCAGCTCCTGTTTTAAGGTAGAAACCAAAAGGTCTCCATAAATCTGCAGAACCTCTGAGTTCCTGCTGCCCTCCTTTGGCATCCAAACAAGCTCAAGAAGCAAGGATACATGAGGCACAGCAGAGAACACACGGGAAAATATTTTACCATAAGCCCGTGGTGGATGAACTTTGCCAGGATCTCTTTTTGTGCACGGCATTTGTACTTCTGAGTGTTGCTGGGGGATTCAACATCACAGCCATTTCTGCTGTCAGAGCTCAAGGTGGACTCTCAGAACTCATTTTTTATGTGGGCAATATGTTCTGCATAAACTCAAAAACTGCATTTGTTAATGGGATTTTAATTAAGAGGACTAGCTATGCTGTGCACACTTGCTTGAGAAGTGATTCACATCAATTTCTTTGTTCCTAGCCAGTTATAAATCAATAAAATATGTCCATACAGAGGATTTGACTGGTATAAAATGCAAGGCTGATTCACAGGCTGCTTGTATTTACATTCCAGTTCAAGGTCTCCTCAGTGGGGTGAGGCGTTGTCCTGTAAACAGCACTCTTATCTTCTGCAGTGTATTTTCTTGTGGCTCAGATGCAAAATTCAGCTACTGCCATTCAGTTGTGGAGTAACTGCTGTAGCTTAAAACTCTCCCACCAGAGTTCATGCTGAGTTGCTTTACCTTGCAATTAGAGCAGGTGAGGAGATCACAGAGATGATTACGGATGCTTATGGGAACTCGGTTGATGCAAGGTTAGTTACTTAACTCAGTTATCCACTGAAGCTCTGGAACTAAAATAAAGGTTATTCTCAGTGACAGCATTTCGTGAGTATGTAAAAGTGCAGGAGAACTCATTAAGGACTTTATTCTTCTCTGAAATTCTTAGCAGTCATCACAAAACCCTGTGCTGCTGAAAGTGTCCTTCCAGAGCTGCAAGTTAATGAATTTAAAATGATGTTCATTACAGAAAAGAAGAGGGAAAAATTGTAAGTGTCATCATATCACATTAGTGAAGAATTTGGTAAGGAAATAAGGAGTCATCTTTTTAAATGTGAAGACATTTGCGTGGTTTTCCAGCTTTCCTGTGCTACTACAGAAGCATTGCAGCTTGTACTGTCAAGCCAGTCCTACTTCTGTGAAGAATTTCTTAAGAATATTAATGAGTAAAACCAGCTCAGATCTGTGAAGTGAGGGCCAGGCCAGGGAGAGCGCACCAGCAGGCAGAACCCTCCAGCACAGCTGGGGAACATGGGCTCATTGCTGGCCAAGGTGCAGCCTGCATTGCACCTGGAAATCAGCAGTGTCACCTGCCTAAACCATCTGCATCTGCTCATGGAGCATCTAAACAGACGACCTAGGGAGGCAGAAGCAACAATTTCCCTAGTGTCTAAAAAGCTTTTGTAACATTTCAGGCAACATATAAGCAAATAACGTTAACTGCAAGTTGTTCATAATTTTATTGGCCACAGAAGACTTCTTTGTCTTTGTCCCACGTTGTCTCCTGAAGGACTCCAACACTGCCCAGTGTCCACTGCACACCAATGCTCTGGCCACATCCTGCAAGCACGTATGCACGGGCAGTGACTCACAGAGCAGTCCCAATGGCACACACATGGGAATACTCAAGGGAGCTCTGTTGCTCATATGGGTTATCATTAAGAAATAGGGCCTTTATAGTAATGTTTATGACTGTGCCTACTGCCCCACATAAAGAAAGGGGGAAGGAAGAAAGCACCCACTGCCTTCATCAAGGTGCAGGAGATGATTCCCACTCCAGTGCATGTTGCTCTTTTTCCTCCCTTTTGCTCGCACCCTTCTCCCTCCCTCCTATCCTCCCATTTCCTTCCGCCACTACAAAGCCCTTCAAAGATCAAAGTCATCATTGACCATGAGTTTGCACAATGTTTCTGTTTTGACACTGGCTGGGAGCCAGCTGGCATGTGTTAAAAACTATCATCAGAATCTGTTTAATTACTGTTCCCAATGCAGTATTTTAACAAAACACTGGAACGGACACAGCTCCAGCAAGCTTGTGCCCAGTGATGGGACACTGCAGAAGTGCAGCCATGACTTTGATGTTGGCTGGTTTAATTCCTTTTTATTTCATTCTGTTAATACACTTTTTGGCCTGCTTGAAAAGTTGCTTTTGTAAATAGAGTAAAAGCAGATCTCTGAGATTTTCCTCAATGTGGTATGATTTTTTTAATATAAGAGATCCCATATAGATTTGGACTGAAAGTGTACTGCTCACAAAAGGATGCTCCCCCTGCTAGGGCTCCTGTACCTACAACCTGCTGCTGGATCAGGACACTCTTCCAGATAGCCTCTGAGCTAATCGAGCACAGTGACCAGCTACCGCAGGCTGGGTTTGCAATCAATACAATTTTTAACATCCAGGGGAGGTTCAGGTTGGAAACGAGGAGACATTTCTTCTCAAAAAGAGCAGTCAGGCATTGGAACGGGTTGCCCAGGGAGGTGGTGGAGTCACTGTCCCTAGGGGTGTTCAAGGAAAGGTTGGACGTGGTGCCTGGGGACACGGTTCAGTGGGTGACATTGGCAGTAGGGGATGGTTGGAGCAGGTGATTTTGAAGGTCTCTTCCAACCTTAATGATTCTGTGATTCTATAAACCCATTGCAGCTGCTTCTAAGCCTTTCCTTTGATATATGTTGTGACTTCTGGTCTTGCCCAGATCCACTGGGTGGTTCCTCTGGCTCACACCTTCCCTGATCTGCATATTCCTGCTACCTGTGGGGATCACACGTGGCCTAGATCTATGGCAGCCCCATGCCATGCTGGATGTATCACCTGCACTGCCGCCCAGAATTATACCACACGGTTGACAGCCACAAGTCTCCAACCAGCTGTATTCAAACTGTGGGAAGGCAAAGACTCCATGGGAAGGAGAAGTCTGAGGTACCTGGCAGCAGAAGAGCACCCAGTTTGTGATGCCACAGCACCATCCATTGACACATAACCATGGCAGTCTCTGGCCATTGCACAAGTCACCTCTGTTTTGAGGAGTGAGACTGTGTTATCACAACTGCTTTGACCGTGGTTAGGTATCTGTTAACCTTCTTGGCACCTAGGAACACAAGCTGCAGGTGCCCAGGGTGGATGGGGATGACAAGGCAAGTCCTGCAGCCCAGGCCATGCTGTCCTGGCAGACGCATCCTCCAGTGAGCCAGGGAGCCACTCCTGCCATTCTGCAGAGGACGGCCTCTTTGGCAGCTGGAGGGACTGTGAATAATCCATTTGAGCTCCTGCCACCAGTGCTAAAGTGTGATCAGTATGCAATGACGCCAGCGACACAGCCTGAACCTTCTCCTACTTCCGAGACAAACCCAGTCACACCAACGGTGGCAGACAAAGGCCGGGATGTAGGGGACGCCCAGAAGAACACTCCCCTTCACATAGATCCTGGGACAGAAAGGCGGTCCCACAGTCAGGGCACAGGACAGCGTTGTGCACAGGTCATGTATTCTCCTGGTGAGGCGAGGGGGACATACACCCCCGCTTTACCTCAGCTCATGTGGCAAACATGGCTTCTTGCCCTACTGCCATGCCACATCACACAGCCTGATGTGGCCCTCAGCCCCAAGAGCCCTGACTCCCAGCGTCCTGCCACAAGTGAAATACAGACAGGACAATAATTCATCCTGCTTGTCTCTGCCAAATCCTGTGGAGAAGGAGCTCTTCAGGACCTCCCGGATTCTGGACTGGGAGCCTCAGCACCCAGGGTGCCCCAGGAGGACCTAGGATGTGTGGTGGCTGGGGGACACAGCACTGAGTCCTGTGATGAGGCTGTTTTCACTCCTCACTGATAACTCCTCTACTGCTTTTTCTTGGATATTAATAGGCTTCATCTCCCCCTGGATTTAATGAAGGGCAAACTTCTAGGGGCATTTGTTCAAGAAGACATCAGAAACTTCAGATACATGGTCAACCTATCTCAGCAACTGGGGTCTGCAAAGCTAGCCAGGGTTTATCCTGAGGATGAGGCTAAAATATTACCATCAGAGAGGTGAAATGGGAATTTTATCACTCATTTGGGACTTCCCCCCGTTTTTCAGTGAGATTTCCATCACTTTAACTGCATGTTGAGATAAAAAGACCGCACATGATGCTGTCGCGGTGGTGTTTAGCTGCGCTGCTTCCAAGCTTGGTTTGACCTAAGACAAGAGTTGGGAGTGGAGGGGAGGAAGGGGAGACAGGCTGGGCAGGAAGCAGAGTCCAGTGAACTTTTACAAACCTTAAACAACTGCTCTTGGCCTGGATTCAGTATGTAAGATGGACCAAGGTTCAGGGTGATTTATTTCATCTGGAATTGTTTCACATCTCTGGATGTGTGGGGTTGGCTCCCTCTCCTAAAGCAAGCAGGCCTTCCGATGTAGGCTTTCAAAGTGATCAGCCATTTATCTGTAGTGCAGCATTTGCCTTCTCTGCATTCACAAATTTGGAACTAATACCCTGTACGACATAGCATTTAATGAGTTTGTCTCCCGAGTCCTGCAAAGCATTTAAAATCCTTTTGATGGCATTTTCTCTTCAGTAATTAATGTCTTATCAGTGAGTTTTGCAGAGAACAATGGCCTGATTCTCCTCCGATGCCATTTTACATCTCTGTAGCTTCGCTGACTGCAAATGAGTTACTCCTGCTTTGCATAGTGTGAGGGGAGAATTAAGACCTTAAGCCTACCACTATTTAATCGCGTGCTTTGAACTCATTTTCTCTCATTCAGAATTTGTCCTTTGCTTGCAGCACCACATAATTCCCATTTTACTATCATTAGGAAGCTGGTCATTACCGAGAATGTGTATACTATCCTTTGATTTCAGAAAACCCAAATGAGGAGCACGCCAGCCTCCCGTGGAAGGCAGCCAGGAGAAGCCGCACACCTCGTGGTCTCGTGGTGGTAGGTGGTGGCTCTTCTCCTTCCCTGGGTGCCAGACTGCCCTTGGGGACTGCTCTACAAGCACTGAAGGACATTGATCATTATTTCATTTCATCCCTAATAAGCTGCCTCTTATAGATACTTGATGATTTTGCAATTACATTCACATAAAAAATAAAAGCACAAAACATGGAAATGAAGCTTTTTCTCTAGCATGAAAAGTCCAGCTGCATTTTCTCTTAAAAATGGGCAGGCTCTCCTTGTACTGCAGACTAATTTGTTTTGATGCTCACAGGATGTATATCCTGAGATTGGAACAATTATGCTGAAACACGCATGACCTGGACTCATCTTTGCTTTATTTTTTTGGCTCTGGATCCAGTTCCATCATGAGAAGGTAAAAACAACAGCAGCAGAGAAACAAATGCAAAGAAAAACAAATAGCTACGATAAGGCTTGACATAGACAGATGCCTACTTATGGTTGGAATATATTTTGTTTCGTTTTGTTTTTATATATGTATTTATATCTGAACTGCAATTCAGGTAGCAATTGCTGCATTAAGATGCTTTCACCAATTACATCCGCCTCTGAGCTAACTTTAGCATGCTCAGTGTGTTATATGGGCAAGTCCTGCAGTACCTGTTTACTCACCTCAGTTAGGAGGTGATAAGTGGTGCCAATTAACGTCACTGACTATTTCATAAGCATTACTCATGTAGGTAGGGATTTCCAGAGACAGACGGCAGAAGTCAGTTATCCGAAGTGTGACACGTTGTGCGCTATATAGTAAGAGTAACATCAAGAAAACCTTTGCTACAAGAGCCTTTAAGCTACAAAGCAAAGTGCTCAGAGTTGAGAAACATCCAACGTTAAGGTTGTCCTTGCAGCTAGTGCCTTCTGATACCATCTTTAATTATAGTCTTCTTTGTCATTGTCTCCGTAGCTTTCAACTTCTGCAACAAAACGCTGCACGGATCTCACTGGCAGCATCACCTCTTGCAATGCAGCCTATTATTTATGCCGATCGGGCCACGCAGAGTGCTGGGGCAGACAGACATCTTCCCTTAGCTATTTGCTGACAGCAGAGGAACGTGGAGCCTTACAAGCAGAGGTGTAGTCTCAAGATCTGGAAGAGAGCACAGCTGGCCCATGACTGGCAGTTTCTGCTTGGTCTTTATAGGGTATTGTCCATTTTCGTCTCCTGAGTGCTGGACCACTCTGTTTTCCTTCCTCGCTGCCTCTGTGGGCATCACCCATCGTGGCTCTGCCCCTCTGACCCCTCTCCCCATGCCAACACCTTCCTCCACCCCCGCTCTCCTCCTGTGCCCACCATGCTGCTCCTGCCCCTCCTCACTCTCCAGCGCTTACAACCACAGCCCCTCTATTCCTCTGTGGGTAAACCAGGTTCCCTTCTCATCCCCCTTGCTGCTCAGGCACACACACAGCAGACCTTGTCTCTCAAGGGCCGGGAGGAAATCTACAGCAAGCCCTTTTATTTTGGAGACCAACCGCAGAGACATTTCTGCGTCTCTCAGCTGGAACGTGCCCGGCGGAGATGGGATTTTTAGATGTCAGAATTCAACAAGTCTCTGCCGAGCATGTACAAACTGCAAAGGCAGTAATGCTTACACGTGGTCCAGGCTGGGATGTCATTTGCCAAATGTGTTGAAAAGCAAATTTCAGTTGTTTGGTTGACTCCTTCTGCCAAATGTTTGCTCTTTGCTTCCATGCATGGAGGTAAAACATCTCCTCAAAGAAATGTTTGAAGGAATTTGGCTTACCATAGACAAAATAACATACTTTCCCCTAACCTTGCTCTTGAATGCAGATGCACTATTCTAGATAAAACTTTCAAAACAAAAATAAAACTAAACAGAAGAAGTCAGCCGGAGGCTGATACCCAGCATAGGAAATTTCAGCTTGATGCATTAAACTTTGGCAAACGTATAAGCAACTGACAACAAGATATAATAATGAAAAAGTGTTGGGCAATCTCTGCACCTATAATTCATAACTCCTACACATTTTAAGATAATGGAAATTACTCATGTTCATCAGGAATTGAATAGATGCCTCTGTTATTACTTGTATTATTCAGTTAGCAGCAGCAGCCAAATGTATGTCTAACTGACTTTCATTAACTTCAGTGGTATACCTGGCAGAATTAAAATCTACTCCAATTCAACCCTTCCGTATTTTCCTCCTGATGTACGCCATACAAACCTTAACCATGATACGATCTTTTGGGATAATAAACTAAATCAACAATGCATTTCATTTGCAGGGATTGTCGTGTAGGAGACGCTTCCAAGTATGCAAATTTCTCGAGGAAATATTGAGCCATGGCTCTAAATGAAACTTCCAGAGATAAAGAATTATCTCTTCTATTTTAAAGGTAGGTTATGTTGTAATAAAAAGGAAAGCATAATAGCCTTGGCTAGAATGGCAGCATGGTAAATTTTACCCTTTTCAGGAGGCCAGCGCAGACTGACACTGAAGTCCTCACGGCAGTGAACATCTAGAGCCAAAGCTGGGAAAACAACATTTCTTGTCAAAGTCTCCTAATTTTTGGTGACCCTAGCTGTCAGTAACGTGTCATTTGCTTGGCTGTTGTTCTTTGGTAGGCAGCTGTCCCCTAAATCAGCAAGGCACTTCAGGCATGTATTTTACATTTAAAGGCTTCTGTGAGTTGCTGAATAGTAGGGACTTAGACCTCCTCTAGGAGTGTTCCCAAATCTGGGGTTTAATGCCAGGTTTTAAGGTCATCTTTGAATCTGGATGGGTGGCTGGTTCAGGTGTCCCCCTCTACACGTTCATCTGTGGCTCTCTTTGTACCCACTATAACTTGTTCGAAAACTACAAACACAAAATTATTTCATTTTCATGCTGCTCCTGGTCTGCTTTTACCCTGCCCATCATCTCCTGCAAGACTGCTGCTTGTGCTCTGTCAGCAATGCCAGCCTTCACCTTTGGTTTTTATTTTCTTTCCTTATGTAGGGATTGAACTCACGGTCTTCACCATCCTTCTCCACCTCCATCTCCACCTTCTCCACCTTACCACTCCTCTTTTCCATGGAAAACGAACCTGAAACGTTTGGTCTGTTACAAATTTCAGTTGTTGCATGGCTCAGATGCAGGCCGAGCTCAGACTTTCTGCTGTGTTTGTACAAAATGCAGCTCGCAGTCCTGTTGTACAGCCCCAGTGCTCCCACAGCAGACACAACAAGTGCTGGTTGCTTAATGGTGTCCTTAGCTCCTACCACGCTGCTGTTCCAGCTATCGGGGTGGGCACGGTTCCTGTAGACATATTTTGTATTTAATATCTAACCAAAATAAGAAGAATGAAAAATAAATAACCTGCATCTGTCTACGATTCAGAAGCTGCACAGCAGAAGAGGTCTTTGAATCAAAAGGAAACAAAGATGTCCCTGAGCATTTTGAGGATGCTTGGAACAAAAGCCTGTTGAAGAAGGTTGCCTGATCATACAATTTCAATGCTAAGAACCGACATAGAAAAGACCAGTTCAGTGGCACGTTACCAAAATTACTGCCAGCTCTCCCGTGGTTCAAAAAGCTTCTCTTTAAATGGTCTCATGAGCAACAGCCTTGCCCTACCACATCCCTAAATTCAGGTTATAATACGGAAATTAACATGACTGCACTTGCAAATATTTGGTGAAATCTTTTTTGTAGAAGAGTCATGTAGTTTTATTGTTGAAAAATTGGAAATAGAAAATTTGGTAGTTTGGGGATGTAGTAATAAACCTCACACTGAACCATCCGACTGATATATTTTAACACCTTTATTTCAGATTGTTGCTTACATGGGTTCAAACAGATTCAACATCAGCTGCTTTGTTTTATATATCTCGTATATTCCTGTCCATGGGTTCTTCTCTATGAATAAGTTATTTGGGAGAATTTGTCACCTCTCCTGACCTTTGAATGTGATGCCAAAGCATCATGGGCACAATGCAGCCACCAATCATTCATACAACAAAGGCCAGCTACAGCCAACGCCACCTCACCTCCCATTCACCTACAGCATGACGTTTCGGATCTGCTGTGCTTGCTGATGCTTTGGGCCAAGCGTTCTCAGTCATGCCTTGTGTTATTGGCCAAATCTCAATGGAGAAAACGAGTTATTAGAGCTCTCCTCCACCTGTGGCTCTCTCATCTTATCCCTGCTGGTGGTGCAAGTCACCTGCAGGATGTGGTCGTGTAGAAATGGAGGCTTGGGAATTGCTCAGGAACTTGTTAAACACACTTCTTGACACCTGTGACTTGGCAGCTGTAGGCTGAGGTCCTTTTCCCAAGATTTCCAGACTTGCTTTTTGCACAGCTCCCACCTCTTTCTGACCATGACTCTTCCCTAAAATGCCAGTAGCCCCATGGCACATCCCACTAAAAGGCCCCTGCAAAGCCCTCTCTGTGCTCTGCAGCACTCCCGGGTTAAGAAATGTGGCTCTGTGCTTTGAGCAGCCAGTGTACGTGAGCCGGAGCCAGGAACAGAGGCTACAAACCCAGGAGATGAACTTCCCCCCCCTAGGAAAGACCCTGAGCTGAATGTTCAAGTTTGGTGGACTTTTGGGTTATAGCTGGGGCTTTTCTGTGGTTGATAACCACACTGCATGTGCTGCACTCAAGGTCTTTCCAGCAGATAACTCGTTTTGTAAAAAAACTGCACTTCAGTGAAGTTTGTCCCTTTCTGCATGGGCCATCTTCATCTCTCCCCAGCCTGGTTTTCATCAATGTCAGGACTGTGATGGGGGGGGCTGGTGCCTGTTGGAAAGCCAGGAGGACTCGGCGTGGCATGAAGGAAATGTGGTGATGTCTGCCCAGCAGTCTGGACCAGAAAAGCCCCAAGCCTGCAGCTTTCTCTTGGCAGTTCCATCGCATCGCCTGTCTCTGATTACCCTCTCATTGTAGTCCTTATTACGTAATTACTTTGGGTTAAAACCACTCTGTTTCAGCTTCATGCTGGGCCTCCCACTTGCTTCTGTCCCTACGAAACCGGGTGACAAGCGGAGCAGGTGCCAGTGCCCCTGTCGTTCTCCGTGGGGCCATGCATGGAAATGCTCCCTGCTGGAGGGGCAGGGGTGTGGGGAGGCAGCAAGTGGTTCCCCAGACAACCTGTAGTTATTTCTGTGACCTACAGGGATTGTTTCTTTTCTCTTCTTTCCTCCTCATGTTCATTTGTATCTGTCCAAATCACCTATCTGGCTCCTGGCTGTGTGGAGCCCACTGGCCACTGTTGCCTTCGCTCAAGGAGTGCCTTCCCTTAGCTGGTTGCAGATTACATTTTGGTCTTTGAGATATTCTGCTTCGTACATAAATCCCTGATTATCAGAGTGTAACACGAAGGAAAAGGTGAGCTCGGTTTATTTACTGAAGACATGTGCCTGTAAGGTTTGAATGCTAAAAAAACAAACAAACAAAAAAAAAACACAACAAACAGAACAACAAACAACAAAACTTCTGTAGTAAATCACCCAGCCCTTGGTGTTTGACAAGCCTTAGGATGCTTCCTGTACTCAGCTTTTCTGTCTTCCCATTTGCTCTTTCACGTTGCTTGTTTTTAACAGAGTTCTGTTTTTGGGCTGTTAAGGATCCTGCCAGCACAAGCGATGCTATTTCTGGTTGCTGCTTTGACTTTGGGCAAGCTGCAGCCTCTTCAGGCCTCCCACTCCTGCAGACAGGGATGCCTGTAGGACCCCGGATCCCGCACATTTGGCCCAAGTGGATCCTTCCTCCCCTTGCTTCACTGTGCTTCACTCTCCCCCATCCAAACGTAGTGAAATTGTTGCTCACTTCATTAGGTTGCGATCCAGCCACCTGTCAAGGCAGAGGATACACAGAACCGGGCCCTAAATATTTGCAACGGGCTTTGAAGGGGAAGGAATCTCTTAAACAATCCGCTCGTGTGCGACACCCTCCAGACCGTTGAGGATCTGGCAAGATTTCCGTGGTGAACGCAGCCTAAAAATCAATGACACGGTGTGTCTGGGAAGTAGACCAGCACGTGTAGGAGCTGTTGAGAGGTACCACGTTGCTGGGATAGGGTCACAGACAGCACGGCCACCTACCCTCTGGGGACAAGTGTCCTGCACAGAGGTGCACCTTCATCTGGGAGAGGCTGGGGAGGTGGCAGCCTGCTTGTGCTAAATGAATTGTGTTTTACTGCATTACCCTGTGGTGACAGGAAGGCAATCGGAGCAGGGCCTGAAGGCAGCTGGGATGTCACCACCACCTGAATGTGAAGGGCAAGCAAGGTGAAGGATGTGAAGTACTGACCCCGGGGAGCCTCAACCCACTGCTCCAGCTTCTCACCCCGCTTCTCCTTGGGTCTCTGCTGGCTGCCTCTAGGGCAGGGGCCTGGAAGAAGGACGGGCTTGGCTAGGCCAGCAGTGACCATTATGGGCATTTGGCCACCCAAGCCAGGCTACAAGGCCCAGCCTGAGCTTTCTGAATGTGAGCAGGAGGGATACACATCGCTTTCACATCTGCCTGATAAATATATGGACTTGTCGGGTGGTGGGATCACACCAGCAAAGGCGCCTGGCTCAGGCCGAGGCTCCTCAGCTCCGCAATGCCACCATTTTCCCCAGCTGCGAAACAGCACGGGCTCATCACGGCGAGACTTCTTGCTTTGGCTTCTCGGTGCTGTCAATACCTGAAATACTGGGTCTGAAAGCACAGCTCCCAGATCCTCGTGACGGGGGGCGAGCCGCAGCCCTCTGCCGCTCGCCACCCTCTCACTGCTAAAACTTTCCGAGTCTCCTGGCTGAGGGAGAAAAGCCTGAAAAAAACGGGGGCAGAGAGCCAGGAGGGGACCCCAACATCGTGATTTTTAACCCGTGTCCTATTATTTTTACACACAAACCCCGACACCTGACGCTGCCTTCCAGGCTGACAGGGGAGGGGGGCAAGGGGCAGCGGCGGCCGGATCCGGCGCTGCAACCACGCGGCAGCGGGCAGGCTTCCCTCGGAGAGATTAATTAAAAAAATAACGAAATAAATAATGAAATTAAACCGGAGGGAGGCTTCCCGGGTCCCTGCTTTCATACGGGGCCAGCCCGCGGCGCTGCTCATGTTTTCCACTTGGGGGAGGGAGGAGGACGAAGGAGGGGAGGCCGGGGCGGGGGTGGAGGTTTGGGAAAGGGAGGGAGGGAGGGAGGGAAAAAGGAGGGTGAAGAGGGGGTGGAGGGGAGGAAAGTTGCTTGAATTTGCGAGAGCGGCGCCGCCTCCTTCCACTGGCTGGGGGAGCTGCCAATCTGTGCGGTAATCCTGCAGGAATTTCTGCGGGGTTTAACTGGGAGCCGCGCCGCCGCCGCCGAGCACTCGGGGCGGGGGAAGGAGGGAGGCAGCCGGAGGAGCAGCAGCACCCTCAGCACCTTCAGCAGCACCCTCAGCAGCACCCTCAGCACCCTCAGCAGCACCCCCAGCAGCACCCCCAGCCCCGGCTTTGGGCAGTTTTGCCCCTCCGGGCGGAGCGGAGGGGGCCGGAGGGTGCCCCCCCCCCCCCTCACCCGCCCCATCCCCACAGCCCCGTGGCCGGGCGGGCGCTGCCGAGCGGCCGCGGCCCCGCTTTTCTCCTTCGTGCCCGGCCCCGCGGGAATAATGCGGGGCGTGTGGCTAGTGCTAGCCCTCAGCTTCGTGGCCTGCGCCTCCGGGCAGCCGGTGAGTGAGCGCTGGGACGGGACGGGAGCTTGGGACGGGACATGGGGGCGGCCGCTGCCCGGCCCCGGCTGTGCCGCATGGGGCCGGGGGCTCGCCCTGGGGTCTGGGGGCGCCCGGTGCCGGCTGGCCGGGGAGCGCTGCTTAACGCGGTTAATTCCCTTTTTCGGGGTTCCCGCTTCCCAAAAAGCTGTTTGCCATCTAAACTAGCCCACCCGTCAGCGGCATGGAGCTGGAGGAGGCTTTTGGGCTTCTCCGTGGCTGCTTTGAGGCTGTCTGGAGGGAAGGGGGCATGCGGGCGACACGGTTGCAGCCTCGGGGCAGATATTGGGGAAAGAGCAACTTGAGGTCTCGGTATGAAATGAAAACAGCACGGCGATTTAATCCAATTAAAAGGAGCTGCTATAACACTAAATAATGTCACCGGTACCGATTCCCTTCCGAAGTTGTCCGGCTGTCGGATGGACGAGCCCGCTCGCAGCCTTCATGAAATCTGGCTCGTTATATTAGTGATTTCTTAGGGCACGGTTGCAAAACCCTTTTCCTAAGGACTAATTAAAAAATGAGTTGTGTGCGGCACCGACTCCTGCTTCCGCTGAGCGTAACTGCGCTACCCCTCGCTAATGAGGTACGATGGCTTTTAATTTTACAGAAACGCCGTCCTCACCGACTTCTCCGCTGGCGTAGTGACTATTAAACTGCCGCAGCAATTAGTAAAAGTATTAAGTTTTATGACTTTTTTTTGGCCTTAGGATGAACAGGCTCCCGCAGCAGGAGGCAGGCTGTCGGGGCGCACCGGTGCGGGGCATGGGGGGAGCCTGGCCCTGGTGCAGCGCCCTCGCTGCTGCCAAAAAGTTGTGGAGAGATCGGAAAAGTAAAGGGAGGCGAGGTTTGGTTTGGTTTTGTTCCCCCCCCCCAACACTTATTTTTTTCTTTCGCTGGGTCTGGCAGTGGCTACGTGGTCCCTGAAGGCTGGATTTTGTAGAGCGGTCTCTGGGAAAACACGGATGCCAAATGCGTTGTCTGTGCAGAGTGCTGTCCTGGTCGGAACAGGAGTTTTATACGGATGCTTAAAAAAAACACCCTGCTAGCTCCTGGAGGATTGTCAAGTGGCTTCAGCTCCAAATCTCCCCCTTTGTTTGATTCTGCTGTTATTGTTGTTGTTTTGGCAAGGCGATAAGCTAAACATTTCTCCTTCCTGATGAGGTAAATGATGCAAGAGATTTTTTTAGCAGGGGAGGGGAGGGCAACAGGAGACTCTCTTTTCTGAAGCCACAAATTCCTTGTGTTTGCTTCACGAAACCAACAAACCCTGCTATTTACTGGGGAGGACCACACTGATGTCAGAGTCGTGTTAGAAACATACCAGAGATGCATCCTGCTCCTGAAGTGGGAGCAGCGTGCCCGTGCGCCCTGGCATTTTCCAGTCTGTGATGCAGAGATTTAGGGACAGAAAGAGGGTACAATTGGGCCCGTCCTGTCTGTGCCAGGCCGTGCCTGCTGGCCAGCATCACCCACGGCTAATTTGGTTGATGGTAGCCCGGGCTTTTGGGGTGGTTTGCTGGGCAAGGGGGATGTCAGGTTAGAGCCAGGTCCTGTAATGCCAGCAGGCGTGGAGGTGCTGTGGGGATTCACCCAGGCTTGGCTTGAGTGGAAAAGGAAAAAAAGTGCTTTATAGGTACTGTAAAGTTTTCCTGGTTTGCTTTTAGGAGAGGGAGAGAGAGCGATGTAAAGCTGCTGGATAGAGAAGGCGAGCTGTGTAAGTGAGAGGTCCGGTGTGTCTTTTAAGAGCTTGGGTTCAGCCCTGATGATAGCAGGAGGCAGCGCTTGCTGATTTTAATAGCAACAGAGAGCAGCGCCAAGTATCTCGCTGTCCTTGTCAGTTCCCATTCTGCAGAAGCTGATAAACCTTTCCACTTCTTCCTGCTCCACGCCAGTGGGACTAATGGTTTTCCAGAGCCTGCCTGGTGCTCTAATCCCCTCGGCGAGCCAAAGCTGGCTGTAGGGAAGCTTTGCTGGCTGGCAGGCTGCTGTGCATACCGCACCGTACGGGTGCTGCTTTCACAACCAGAAGAATCGAGTCTCTCGTCTTGCTTCGTGGTGTTTCTGGAGTCGGGGGGCTTTGCTTCACGCCAGCTCCCCCAGCGATGCACATGCAGGGTTGGTTTGCATGCATTGAGTGAAATGCAAGCACTGCGGCATCGACATCAACTGTGTGGTCTTGCTGTGCCTTCTGCAAGCACCTGAGCACAGCTTTGTTGACACAAATGCAGTTATTGAAGGAGGATACCGGGGTAATATTTGGTTTGTTTCTCAGAAATGTTTACGTTTCAGAAGCTGTGATTTGCCTGCGTTTGTTCCTAATGGTTACTTTTGAAATTCGGAGGATTGATACTGTGTCAGAGAGGAGGCATGTTTGTTTGGTTTAGTTTGTGAAACCCGCAGCTAGGCTTTGGAGACAGCAGTTGGAGCAGAGAGAGGTGGTGTTTCAGATTTACGTGCTGCGAGGGCCTCTCCCAAGCGTGTTAAATCCGCGTCACTGACCGAGCTCCGAAGGAAGATAGGAAACTTTTTGGTCCCGATTCATTTCCAGCCTTCCCCAGCTCACGTGAGCTGCTTCTCACCACAAAATTAGCCAAGTCCTGCCCAGTGCTCCGTGTTGTGGCAGCAACCGGAGCCAGCCAGCGCCGTCCAACGGGCTGCTCCCCTCACCCTGGCTCAGCACCGTGCCATCACCCGCAGGAAATTTGGGAGAGCTCCGGCTTTCGCCTCCAGCCGCGGGTTTTGCCCTTCTGGTGCTGCAGCAAAGTCGCTGCTGGCAGCCTCCCCGTATCTGGATGTTCTCCGGAGCCACTTTCTGGGGCTAGGTTTCCCTCCCAGCTTAGCTTATCTTTTAAAAATTAAAGGATAGATGATTCCTGACCCGAGATCAAACACGGAGGCAGTTTCTCTTTTTAATATCTGAGCCCCGAGGTCTGCATTGGAACTGACTTAATATTCAGGCCTACAGTGCAGAGATGTTTTCTCTGCATTTTTTTCTAGATCCCTATCGGGGAAGAAGATGAGAGCCTCATCTTCAAGGGCGAGTCAGGACAAATATCTCCCAGTTTGAAGTCGGGTGCCGGGGTTGTGGTTCTTGGGCAGGTGAAGCCTCTGTGGTAGGTGTGCAGCGATTGCTGCAGCTAGTGGGATGGAGATGGTGGACGCTGGCGAGCGAGCCACGAGCCGTGGGTTTGTTTGAAGTTTTGAGGGATCTAAGTTTCTGTGGTTGTAATCTTAAGTGCAATCTCAGGATGACCAGATGGAGGCCTGATTTCTTGGCTACCGGAGGTCAAGGCCCGATTTCTTGGCTAGCAGAGGTGCAAGTTAAGGAAAACCCCACTTCAAACACACAGTCACGGTCTGCTGACTCTGGAAAGGGTGGTGGAGAGCTATCTGCTGTCCTCGCTGGGGGACATGGCCACTTTTGGGCAGGGAGTCCTGGGCTTGGGGAAGAGCTCGTCCCTACATGCAGCAGCCAAGCTCCTGGAGGATCAGGCAATTGCTTGTAGAGCTCTCTGTTTGCCCTGCTCTTCGTGGCCGATTGTCTTTATAAAACGTCAAGCAGAAGCATATGGGTGGCATTTATTAATTGCATTATCTCCCCGAATTGACTTTTGCCATTGACAGTTTAAACATTTTCCTTATGGCCAAGAATTACAGGCTTTAGTGAGCCGCAGAGGCTGAACAAAGGACTCTTGTCTACTTACGGAAAAGTGCTCCTTTGTCATCTGAATAGATCTGACCGACCAGGATTTTTAACAGAAATGTTGTGTTTGAGAATGGAAAGCTTATTCTAGGCCCCATGTAAGACCCTGCTTGAATGTAAGTCATAAAGATGCCCTCTGTGTTGCTGCATTTGGGAGAGAATGCACAAGTAATGAGCAAGCAATTTGGTCTGCGTTCAAGTCGCTTTACTTTCCGCCTTGCAGCAAGCATGAGAAAATTACTTGGGGCTCTTCTGCGAACAGATTCTTGTTTGGTTATCTTCAGTTCATGCTTACAAGACGATAATAAACTGCTATCTGTAATCTTTTCAGGACTAGTAATTTATTCAGAGGTTACATGGCACTATTCGCTGATTTGGGAACAAGATTTCTCTTCCTCACGTTGAAATATAATTTGCAATCTCTCGAGTAAAGGCTGCATTAGTGTTTGACCCTGTAATAATGACAGTTCTCCGTCTGTATGTTGTTTTCTTGATTAGCTCAGCCCTGAGGGATGCTTTCAAAAGCATACTAGATATTTAGGCAGAAATACAAAATACATGTAATCCTCCAGCGTATTGGAAAACTGATTGCAGTAGGAGGGAAAAAAAGTGTTTAACAACCATTTGCAACAAGTACTTTTGCGTGGAACAAATGATTTTTGTCAATGCCTCAAGGAGGGGGGTTCATCTAAAGTGAAATAATGACTAATAGGGTGTTGAGGAATCTGCAGGACTTGGCCTTGTCTCTAGACAGGCTATTAGCGTGTCACACAAGCCGTGCTCAACTGAAGCCTGAGCTGGGCGCTCTGTCTGAAATCACTATTTTTAGTTTATATATAAACAACTTCCTCAGAAACCGCTCTTCTGAGCTAAATTGTTTTGTTCCAAAGGTGAATTGATTTGGGGAAAGTTCAAATAAAAACCCGCTTGGCTGTGTTTGAGTTGCGAGTGTGAAGATAAATACCTATTTTGTACTCTTATTAAAGGTAAGGAGACAGAGGGACTTGCAGAAGGTCAAACAGCCTGTGGACTAGGCAGGAACTGAATCAAAATGTTCAGAAAGTACCACTGATTAACAACCAGCATGTATTGTCTGGATTTAAATATTATGTTGTCAGACGTGTTGCTCCTGCTTGATTAACCATAATATGGCATAATTTTCTCTAGAGGTACTTCCACATTGATGGAGGTCACTTGTCACCTTTCAAAGCGGCGTGAAGTGGGCCCCGTCCCTATTTTCTGAACAGTATTTCACAAGTGTGAGTGTAAGTGGTCTCGCAGAGCTGTGGGAAACACAGCTGAAGCAGTACGGCATGGGAGGTGAAGTACTTCTCGGGGAGTGCCTGGGTGTGTGACCGCTGTGGCCTCCAGTCTAAGAATGTTTTGAGAGAAAAATTGTAATCTGCTTGCTGCCACATGAAGCGACAGCCTAACTAGGTCCTTCATCTTTCCTGTCTTCCCTGGGATCCTTTCTGGTATGTTCACTGCCTGCCATTAGATAGACAGGCAATGCCTATCTAAGACATTAAGCCCAGCTGTGCCCCGGTGGGTTTTGGTGACCCTGAGGTACCTGTGGGAACACCTGGCTGGACACAACAGCTGGAGGACACAGCTGTGACCAGCCAAACCCCATGAACTTGGTCTCCTTTTTTGCTTTAAGAGCTGAGTTTTGTTTGCTTTTCATACTGTGGTCTGCAGGGGAAGGCTGATATTAGCTTGGTGCATCTTCCAGGAGAGGACAGCTGTCCAGAAGACAGATTCTTCCTTTGCTGGGTTAATTATCCTTGCTCACCCTGAATGTGGAGATCCCAGAATCAGCGTGTCACTTAAACTGATTACTGGGTGAAAGCCTGCACAAAGCCTTTCCTTTCAAATCACTTTCAAGTATTGTGCAGTTCCTCATTCACATATACAGTCACGGAGGTGTGACATTGATGGTGTTATTTTTATTTAAAATGAAAACCTGCAAGGGAAGCAAAGCGGGAGGGTGAAGCTAGTTCAAAGTGATGGAAATGCTCCATCACCGGGACATGCAAAAATCAAGCTCCCATTGAATTTAAATTTGTGACATTGCATAAATAAAAATAGGTATGGCTTAGCCCTATAAATAGCAATAATTCCTGCAGCAAGGATGTGCATAAAGTAATACTGCTGAGAAACAGGATTGTGAGCTGTCTGGGTTGCAGAGCATCCCATCCCAATCCTGGCTGTGGGGCTGTGTCTCCTTCCAGCCAGGAGCTCACGGGTGCTCGGTGCTCACACAAGCCACTGGTGGCAGTGCAAGCTTGGCTAATGTGAGAGTTTGTGCAGCAAGGAGATGGAGTGTCCACGAACAGAGTGTGTGGAATCGGTTATGTCAGCGACTGGCTTGTGTAAGTCTCATTGTGAGAAGGTGAGAACTTCTCAAGCACTGCTGGGGCAGCAGACAGTGTTAGAGGATTAATACCGTAGGATTATTAGTGACTTAAGCATCTGCAGCATGTGGAACTCACTCTCTTTCTCCATGGCAGAACAACAAAGATGACTAATCGTGGGGATAGAAATGGAAAGTTACCAAGGTGCCTTATATACCTCTGAAATTCTTGTCTTGTGGTATGAAATGAAGCTTCTTGAAGGGTGTTTGAAATTAAGAGTGTATAGAGGCTGCACTGCACAGAGCATTCAGCACCGAGCTCTCTGTAGGTGTTGCAATTCTATCTTGGAAGTTCTTTGAAACTTTGTGTGTATTTTATGTCGATCTTTATTCTACATAGGTCTCAATTTTACATATACCCTCATGTACTTTTGTGCGTGTGTCTTTTATGAAAGGCTGTATGCCTTTCAAGTGTCAGGAAAAGAAATATCCTGCAGAACACAAGAACTGACAGTTCAATAAACAGAACAAGGCCGGGCTCAAAGTTTTTTCAGTAGTTCTCCTGGCCTGGAGTCAGGCTGGGAAGAACGGCTTCCCCGACCTTATTTGCCAGGAAAAAAGCCTTAAACACAAGGTGGTCTTTACGTATAATTTTCCTCTCGTTTCTTTACTTGTAATTTAACGCGACAGTTTTGCAGCAGTTTTCCTCCCTAAATATGATTTGATCCACTGTGGCACTAACAGGTGCTTTTGATTTTATTCTCCAGCAAAGCCTTCCCTCTGTCCTCAGAGCCTTGGTAAGGGGACAGGAATGTGTTTGTCACTGTGAAACATGAGTGCATTGGGAAAAAAAAATCTTACTAAATAGGAAAAAAAGAAAAAAAAAGTGGAAATAATAGCAAGGGAGTGAATGCATAGATCAGTGCCTGGACTGTCCTGGCTGGCACCAGTGTCGTTGTGGCACCAGTGGTCTTCCAGCTCAGCTGTAATCCTATAGCCATGTTGCAGCTTGAGTTGACTGAATTTGTCAGACTTTCTTCATCTTTTCCTCCCTTTTGACCAAAATCTTTGCTGGATATGTCTGTGTGCTGCGTGGAAACATGGCTGCTTCCAGAAGTTTCCATAGAGTTTGGCCGTGAGCGGGAGGTGGCTGAGGAAGGCCTGTGGCTAACCAGGAGGTCTTTTCTGCTGTTCTGGCACCAGCTGGGGTCCTTCTGACGGAGCATCTGTTGGGATGTGAAGGGGAGGGATACTAAAAAGATAAATTGATATTGTTTAACAGCCTTATCTCCAGCCTGTTGAATAATGTTTGGAAACCCCACTGTGGCTTGATGGCCTGGGTACGCAGGCCTTCAGGGTGAGGAAGGTGGGCCATATGGGCACCAGTCAACAACCAGCGTGTTTCCTCAGGTGCCCGGGTGCAGTAGTCACTGGAAATAAAAGAATCACAGAAACAGTAAGGTTGGAAGAGACCTTCAAGATCATCTGGTCCAACCACCCCCCTACCACCAATGTCACCCACTGAACCATGTCCCTAAGCACCACGTCTAACCTCTCCTTGAGCACCCCCAAAGGAGGCAAAATATTAGGGTCAACGATGACTGAATGTGCCTCTGCTCATGCTGTGTGTCAGAAATGCTTTTCTTGGTGGTGGTGTTTAGTCCAAGCAGCCATGCGTGGTCAAAGAGCAGGGCCATGCTTGGGCACTTCAAGGGAAGATCTCTGTGGGGCCTGGTGGGACTCCAGGTTCTGTCCTAAGCAGTGTTTCTTTTGGGGTGGGGAGACACAGGTATGCCCTTGACACTGTGCTGAGCCTCACTGGATGGGGAGAAATTCAGAGCTGCTGAAAACAGCAGAGCATTGGGTACTCTTAATAGTATTGCTGTGCTGGAAATGTCATTTCTCGTCTGTTTTGTTACTGTAGGGCATTAGAAAGGGGAAATGACCTTTTCTTTCTTTTTGTTCCTGTTCTTACTGCGATTCAAAACCTTGAAAAGCGTATTCTACCCTTGGCTGGCTTGGGGTTTTGTCATTTCACTAATGCTACTTTCCTGACCGTATCTCTCCCGCTTAACCGAGAGTTAGTGACCTGGTATCTTGATGTAGGTCTCTTTAGGTGGAGACCTGCAACTGGCCTACTGCCTGGTGGCATAAATTGTCATAACACCAAAAGCCAGATAAACTTAATAGTGGTGAAGGTTTTCTGAGACTTTTTTGGGGAAATGTGTATCTTTTCTATGGGTTAAAGAAGTCTTTGAGCTTGTGAATATTTAGTAATACAACTGTGGTTGTGAGTTTATCACTTTAATTTTTGTTTTTCTCATCTTCATATGCACTGGAAGAATTAGGCAGCTTTGATGGGAATAGGTTTATGATAGGAAAAAAACTTTGTCTGGGGAAAAAATGTGTGTTTTTTTTTTGTTGTTTGTTTGTTTTTTGTTTGTTTTCCTATAATACACAGATATAAGTCTCTGTGATACTTCTTCACCATGTACTTCTTGCAGTTTCACGTAAAATCTGAGGACCTTATAACTGATTTAAGCATGTAAAGGAGGACTGTTTTCTCGGGAAGACTGAGAAAAATTCTTCTAATAAATGCTGCCAGTCTCAACCAAAGTATGTGGGATCCCTCTTCATGAAGACTGTGGCTGTATTGTGGTTGGAGCTGGCACAATTCCTGTGTAGTAGAGTAGCTCACGTGGCGTTCATGCAATTGTTTGTGATCAGAGACGAAGGCATCCTAAGAGAGGATTAGCAAGATTTTTTTTTTTTCCCTCTGTGGCTTTCTGTAGGTGCACAGAAAAAGCTAATCTCTCCCTCTCTTGTTTAATGCAGCTCATATAATTGGAAAACCTCCTCAGAAGAGTCTGGGGCAGACAGCTGTGCCAGCTGTGCCATTAGTAGTGTCACCTAATGGGAGCAGAGCGGAGTGGAAAGCAAAACAAGCAGCAATAGGATGTTTCTGTGCATCTTTCCAATGTTCCCTACAGCCAAGCTTGCTAGAGTGAACTCAGCTGTGAATTTGAAGAGCAGAAAAAAAGATTTTCTTACCACCAGTGCTCTTATATACTCAAAAGGTGTATTTGACCCTAAAGTTACTGCTCTGGCCATATAATGCTCTTTTTACTTTTTGAAGCATGCAGTCTTTGGGTTTGGGCATCGTTGTAGATAATTTGCAGATCAGTTTATTAATGAAAGTTCACCTGACTGGTAGCGAGCATGCTCTGTTGCCTGTTCCTCAGAGAGTGAGCAGTAAAGCTGAGTTGTATGATTACCTGATTTATATTTCCAGGGCCAGTTCTTTGGTCTTTGCCTTCCCAGCTTGGCTAATAGGGAACTGTATTTGGGGGTAGCCCTGAAGCCCTTACGGGCAGGAGATGGCACTGAGCTTGGCACTTCCCATCTTCCCATTTTTGCTGTGATGCTAATCACCTGGCCATGCATGCATATTCAAGGAGTGTTCAGTTAAGGGTGTGTGTGGGGAAATCCAAATTCCCCAAGCTGCGTGGAGTTAACGTGGTCGTCATATTTGAAATGTGTGACCCATGGTTACAAAGGATGTTTTTTGTAAATGCTGTTGATCTGGTGGCATATGTCAGGGACTGGAAAATGCAGGCTATTTATAATTATCCACAGGTGGAGAGAGAGGCGGTGCTGCACAGCACTAGCAATAATTATCAGCAGTGTAGAAAGTTCATCTCTTAAGCCATTGGTTCTAACACACTAAAAAGTATTTGATCTGGAATCTGGCACAGCCTTCAAATGGAGCCGTTCAAAGGAGTCCTGACCTAATTTTGCTAAGGAAGTGTGCAAGCCTTCCTCGTTCTGCTAATTTCTTGCAGAAGGTTTCAATGAGAGTCTTCCTACCCTACATGTGCATATATTTTACTGCAGAGCGTTTTGAATAAAAGCAGCCATTACCAGCCAGGTGGTAAATATAGCATGCAGCTTAGCAGAAATGACCTTCAATTAAGCAGAGGCGGTCCCTTCTCCTGCGCCGTGCAGTTGTCAATTACTTTTTTTTTAAAAAAAGACTATTTTTGCTGTGTCTTTTTGTGAATAATTGCAAAGCCTGCAGCACAGTGCTGGATCTGTGTGTAAGAGCAGACTTCGTGCTTGTGCTGAACTCCTCTTCCAGTGCACACCTCAAAAATTTGGAGTGTCTAACAAACAGAAGTTTGCTTTCTTTTCCAGGGAAATACCTCATTAATTATGAAACGTCGTCCACTGAGCTATGTAAATTTTTCTGTTGAAGGATATAGCACGAGTTCTTTGACTTTCCTTGGGATAAATCAAAGCAGAAGTGACGACGTTATGTCTTAATGGGCTTTCATCTTCAGAAGAAAATGGAGGGGGGGGGGGAAATCCTATTTTTCAGCAGTGGCACAACAGCACATACTGCAATAGAGCTCAGGTTTTCCTTGTTACTGGCGGTGTAGGCGTAGGCTGTTTTTATCTGAGATAAAAACAAACAAAGCAACCTGAACTGAGGGCTTTTAAATTCTGTCTCACCTGTCACTCACACATTTTCTCATGCCATTATCACTGCAGTGTTGTTGTAAGACTACCGGTTTCCTACCAGAAACGCAGCCTTTTTGTTCAGTATGGTTTTTTGACTCATGGTAATGGTATTTCTGAACACCACCACTCAGAACGCAGTAACTGTAGTGCACTTAATAGTAATTTGTGTCTTAAGTTCCTTATTTGCTCTTTTCCTCTACAATCTCTTGTGCTTCCAGCCTCATTAGGCTGATTTATTTATTTTTTTTCCTCCCTGCCGCTTTCGCGCTGTCAAGCAAGCCAGGTAACTGCTAGTATTGGCACTGCTCTCTGGTCTCGTGTTGCAAGCACGGGATCCAACAGCAGAAAACGAGGTAAATGAAAAATTGGGTCTGCTCTGGTTGTTCGCCCACCGCTGGGAATCCTTCTGCTGGCTTGGCTGAGGGTGGTTGCTGGTGATAAAGGGGGAGCAATGAGGGGACAGGGGGTGACAGAGGTGCCTATGGGGAGTGATTTGGAGTGGTTTGTGTATCCCAGCCAGACCATAATGCAAGGAAAAACTGGAGGTGGCTGGTGTGGGGCGGAGGAGTCGCTGTGCTGCTCCACCTCTGGCCAGCCAGCCGTGTCTGGCAGCACACAAGTCAAGCACTTAAGCAGACGTGGATGATTTGAGCACCGTATCCCTCATCCCCTCTGCTTTTTGGAAAGCGAGCGTGTTGAGCCAAACCTTGTGCATGGCGCTCCTCGCTGCCTTGGGGTTTACTTGGAAGCTGGGTTGTGCTCTAGTGGGCACGGGGCTGGATGGGGTGGGAGGCACAGCGAGCCCATGCTCCTCCTGGGACCTCAGCATCCCTGTGTGCCAGCACCTTGGCTTTTGAAGCCATCAGTAACCCCTTGCCCAAACAGCGGGGAGCCTGCAGGAGCTGGGATTAGTTTGAGAAGTGTCCGGTTACGAGGGGACTCTAATCAAGGTGACAGCTGCTTTCCCCATGCTGCATTGAAACAAAATCTCCCAAACCCTGAGACAAAGCCTCACCAAAGACGTTAACCTCAGCGCTCCTACTCTTTCCACAAGTTGCTGGAACACGTAGCGCCGTTCACTAATGAAATACTGGAGAGGTAATCTCTTTCCATGGATGCCAGAGGGGAAAACTGAGGATCACTATCCCTGGGCCGCGTACACATGCTCTTTTTACTCTTGCCCTTAAGTATTTATGCCAGAGTTTCCTAATCATGGGGTTCTTCTCCCAGCATCACAAAACATAAATCCTGCTCTGCTTGGCAGGCCAACCTATTATTTGGAATAAGTATCTAGGCTTGCCCTTCAGTAACCATTTCTTTCTTGGGCTACTTAAGCTGCCACCCTTTATCAGCAATCCAGGGGTGAAGAATGGGAGGTGCCACCTGAAATAGCCTCGGTGTGCTGCTGCCAGGGAGGTGTGTGTTCAAGGAATGGGTTGTAAGAGCCCTCCCTAGGCTCTATTTATACCTCCCATCTAATAATACCTGCTTTAAAAAAAAAAGTCTCCTGTGGGTATCTTACCCACAGGAAAAAACAAAAACAAAAATACCTTCCCAGGTTTTGGGGTCAGTTTGCTTCCAGTTATGAAGGGCAAGCTTGTGGGGAAGAGTTTTATGCGAAAGAGTGAAGTAAGTGAAGAGAAATTACTGTTTTGGGGTTGTGACTAAAGTTTTAGGAATCAGCCTCTGACACAGAGCCTTTCTTAGTAGGTTCCTCCTCAAAGAAAACTAGTCCTGGGCTTTATTTTTTGAGGGGTGGTGGTGGTGCTAGAGCAGCAGTAAGCTGGATTTCCTTCAAGGCAACTGGTTGATAAAATGCTGTGGGAGTTTCACAGGGCGCGTTTAAGAGATGGTTCAGCAGTGACTTGAGAGCCTGAGGAAGGTGGAGCTGGCGGATGGGGGCAGGAGGGCAGGCCCCAACCCCACCACCAGCACCCTCTGTGCGGCCGCCCTGTTCCCCCAGCCTCAAGCCGTGACTGGAAACCTTGCCTTTCCCTGGCCACAGAGCCTTCTTTTCCCAGCTTTATGGAAAAGCACATCTGTGGTCGAGGATGTGAAATGTTTCCAGAGCTGAGAGTATGCGCTGAGCAGTGCTGATATTTCCCGAAGAAATGGGACAAGAGTTAAGGTGCTAGTAGGACACGAGCTCTGTGTTTCCCAGCTGGCAGCTGTTTGGTTATTTCGAAGCATTTGCTTTATCCTTTTATCATATATTTTTACCTCAGTCCATTAGCATTATATTTTTACCTCAGTCGCACCTAGCTTGGACTTGCTGTGCAGAGACCACGCTGGGAGATGCGCTTGTTGAAGCGAAGAAACCGCTCAGCAGTGAGGAAGCACTAACACCTGACCAAGAGCTTTTGTAACTAATAATTTTTATTCTCCCAGTGTCTGGAGAAATAGGTAACCCCACAGCAAGTATCCCTTGAGCAGAAGACTAAGTGGTGTAGGCCACAACAGCCATGGTAGCCCCCAGGCTTTGAGAGCGGGACTGCTTAGGCCGAACTCTGCCAGTGGGGACGGATGGGGTGAGCCAAGCGCCTGCTCCTGCAGCAGCCATCCCATCCCGCACGTTTCCTCTTCAAAAATTCCCATTGCTGTTTTTTTTTAAAAATGTGTTTACTTATTTATTTTTCTTGCAACACAAGTAGCTGCTGAAACGGTAAGGCAGACCTCACGCTTGAGGTGACAGCTTCCTCCAAGGGAACAGGAACAAACACCGGGGAAATTAAAGGGAGAGGCATTCATACCAGAATTTTTCAGGGCTGTTTTGTTTTCTTTTTTTCCACATGTATTTTTAATCCTCTCACGCTGGCGGGGGAAGAGGCATCAGAAGGCAGCGTGCTCATTAGGTGTGGTGCGGGACTTGTGAAGCCTGACCAAAATGAATGCGCTTTGCTGGGTGGTCATTGAGTACGTGCTCTGGAAATAACTCCTTCATTTTCTCTTGAGGTTTGGGAGATGAAGGGGGACTTTCATTCAGCCTTCCTACTTATTTAAAATAATATGTTGGCATGCCAAGCAGCGCGGGATTTATTTTTTTCTGATGCAGGGAGAAGAACCCCGTGATTAGGAAACTCTGGCGGTTTGTGAATCCCAGTCTGTTTGCTTGTGTTTTAGATGCTTGTGTTTGTTGTACGGTAAGGTGTGCACAAAAGTAAAAGGAAGTGTATTTTGGGGAAAGTTGTGAAATGGGGGATGTTTTCTGAAAGAACAGTGTGTCTCCTCTGGCAGCATCATGGTCAAACAAGTAAATATGTATTTTGGTAGGGAGCCCAATTTTGAAACCATCCGTGGATCTGTCCCTTCGTACCCTCCTTAGTGTGCTTGGAATTGCAGCCAGTCTCTCTGAAAATACCACAGACATCACGTCAAGTATTCTTGTAATTTTTTTCATATTTCATGGACTTAAAATTACTTTCTTAGTTCTGTGATAAAGGTCTGGATTGCTTCACTGTAAATTCACTGTGTTTCTAGTATGATGAGCACAAGTTAGGGATGAAGCAGCCCAGAACTCCGGTGGTGGTTTCTTGGCACTTACTATGGAAGAAAACGTAGCTGAGTGCTGACTTCTGTTTATTTGTGACCTCAGCCGAAACTGTTGTTAACAGAATTTATTTGGGCATTTGTATTTTCAGCACAGAGGGATCTGTCCCGAGCTAACAAACAAACAAAAATAACCCTAGCCATTTCCCTGCTGAGAATTTAGGAGACGGAGTACTGCTGTGTTGTTGTTGCTGATCTCCTGTGGGTATGGAGGGCATCGAGGAAGTCAGGCTGTGAGACACCGGGAGAGAGGAGAGCCGCAGCATGACTTCATGTGCTGAAAATCTTTCATCTGGTGACTGCTCACAACCAAGTGGTATCACTCCAGGAAAGTTACTCACGTGTTGGAAGTGGCGGCAGCAATGGACGGGAGAGAGGCAGCTTTCCCTGGAAGGATGGAAAAAATGAAGAAAAACTGCTGTAGCCATACATTTTCATTCCTTTTACGTCTGTTTTTACTCTTTTTTTTTTGTTGTTGTTTTTTGGTACATGGAGGGTGTTGATGCAATCAGTTCCATGCTGTGCTCTGCCCAGGAGCCACGCAAAGCACTGATAGGGAGCGAGTGGTTACCCAGCACTCTAGGGTACTCTGGGCATGTGTGGGAGCTGGAGGTAAAGGAATCGCCTCCTCTCACCCAAACCTGAGCTGCTCACCTCCTCTGGAATGGTGCTTGGTCTGGAGGGCATGGCATTGTTGCAAGTAACCTCATGAAAGATGAGTGTGAAGGCAATGGTGGATTTATCGGCGGTGCTCCGGCAAGTGGAGGTGTGCCCACTGCCGCGGCTGCTTTTGAGAAAGCAGAGGGCCACCTTCACCAGGAGAACTGGGGCAGGGTGGTAGGTCATAGAAGACTGTTTGTGGAGGAAATAAACCAGAAATACCACTTGGAGTATCTGAACTGATGTGGAAATACATAGATAAGGCTGCTCTGTCAATACTTCAGTACGACGTAAGAGATCTCTAGCTCTTACAGGAGCAACAACCAATAAGTTGCAGCCTTGTTAAGCTCACGTATGCTTCTAGTAAAGTGCCTCTATTTTATCAGTGTGTCTCTGGAAATCTGTGTGGTTCATGCCTCTCAGTATATGAATTAGCCAATTTAAGGCAATGCATCACTGTGCATATGGTTATAATGCTCCCGCTTATATGAGGAAAATTAGGGAATATTTTATAATGATACGAGCTATTAAAACTTATTTAGCTTTCACCTAATAAATATTTATTAGCTGCTAAATATCAGTCATTAATGCCTGATAAACGAGGTTCTCCAGGAGGCAGCTTCGGCTAGGAAGGCATCTCTCCCCTTCCTTCCCTGCACAGCTCTGCATTAAGCAAGGTCCTTCCCACCTGCTGCTTTGTGCCTGAGGTTGGAATTTCCCCTTTTCAGCGCTCGTCACTGAGCCTGGATGGAGATACGGGGATCTTGCACTCTCCCAGCACTCAGAAAGGGTGTATTTCTTTAGGACAAATCCTCTTAGAGATGTGAATTCATTTACTTCTCAGGGAGGATTGAAGTGGAGCATCTATTCAAGCTGCGCTGTGATTTTCTTTGCTGGAATTCAGATGGATATTATGCATGTCACAGGGCTCAGTTCCCGAACACATTTTTTACTCGTTAAAGTCTGCTTTTAAATGTCAATATACTCACCTCTTAAGCTTAAGCATCCAGAATTGACAGGTGTTTTTTTCAGAACTAGACTTTGTGGAGGGGAAAGGAGGAAGGCAGTATTAAAATAAAGCTCCGTGGGACTGCTGGTTCAGCTTTAGCATCAATGGATGACAAGACTGGAAGTACTACAGGTGCCATTTTCCAGGACAGAAAATACGTGTAGAGTTCTTGGTTACTTTTGGGGTGGGCAGGATTTTTTACAGAGCAAGGAAACAGTAATTCAGCCACGTGCATTGTGGCTGTTTGATGGGAATGGCCAAACTCCATTTATACATGGAAGCATCTTATGTTAACACAGGGAAAAAGGCAGGAAAATGGGGAGCTAAAAAAAAAAGATGGGTGTTCAGTGGTGTTTTGCTGATGCATTAGGTGGTGGCTTGCTGCAGAATTGCCTTTCAGGAGTTAGGGACTTCACATTTTCAAATGTAAAGTTTCTAGTGCCTGGCAGCTTCAGGATTTCCATGCATCAGCATGATCCGTACAGATAATGGAGCCAGATTTAGTTATGTGCTCTTGCCATTTAAAAGGCCAACCGTTCCGTGCACTTTTGCAGAAGGAACTGTATTAATTTCCTTTTTCAGTCCTTGTGCTCTGTGCGAGGCTTTATTTTTCTTAAGAAACCGCAGCATCTGAAACTTTGAGGATTAAAAGTAACTTTGAAGAGTGTAATTACAGCTCGGTTCTCCGCTGCATTGCACTTGTTTTGTAAACTGTAACCGTGCAGCTGAACTTGCCCTTTGAATGAAGCCTTACGCACCACGAGGGTTAATATTTAAACCAAACCACCTGCTTAAAATTGGCTTCCCATTACCCCAGTTCCATTAAATTAGGAACTCGGGTAACAAACTGAAAAGGTTCTTGCTTTATAGCCTGAGCCACTTTCCCACCCTCAGGCACCGGGCTTATTTTAAGTCTCTTGCTCGGAAGAAAATAGAATTCAGTTCTTCAGCTGCACATGACTGTCTCAGCGTGGCGAAAATAGAAACCGGTGCTACCCCAGATGCATAATTCATCCTGTAGCTAGCAGGCATTCATGCAATACAGTAAATTGCAAGGGCTGCTTTGAGCACACCGTGCGTGCGGGTGAACGCGCGGGGCTGCGGTGCCCGTGCTCGGTGCCCTTCGTGTGCTCAGGGCAGATCGGCCACTTCTTTCCTTCGCTGGTGGGATAGGTGCTGGGAGAATAAGGACTGGGGCCCCGGGAGCCTGGTTTTGAGGGAGCAAACACTCACCTGGCATCCACTGAAGTTACGGGGAAACTTAATGTGTGAATGAACAGGCTGCAGCTTTGCTGGCAGCCCGTTGATGAAAAGATGCAGCTTAAGGCTGTACAGAAAACATCTGGATTTGTATATGAAAAAGTAGTTTTGTAAGGTATATCACTTCTGTGTGATGTATTTTTCTTCCTTCTGTCTTTCCCCCAGATGGTGGTGTTTGCTTCTTCCCCTCCACCACATCAGTATCACTAGTTACTGCCACCAGAACTGGAGAGCTGGGATTCAGGGTGCTCGCTGCTGAGTATTCAAGAAGTGCAGCAGAATGTAGATCATGTAAATAGCAAAAATCTTTACTTCTGAGCAAAAGAGAATTTCCTAATTTCCATTAAAAAAATATAGAAGCTTTTGCTCTTGGTTGTATCTGAGCAAATGCCATCAACTAGCGTCAAGTTTGTGTTGCAGCAGTCAGAGATCTTACAAACACCGTAGTTTGGAGACACCGAATGATGAAATAACCTCAGGTATAAAGAGGAATACAGAAAGGTTTTGTTGTTTATCTCACAGAGTGAGAACATGACACAGGGAGCTAACCTGTTACTTGTTTTAATAACAGACACACACATCTTTTTCTCTCCTGCTTTCATTTTAGAGGAATGAACACTGAACAATGAAAAACAGCATGTCAGGGACAGGCAGAAGTTTAGGTGGCTTCTCAGCAGAGAGAGGAAATGCTTTGAAGTGTGTCCTGCACAGCAACAAGCAAGCAAAACTTCTCATTCATTAGGATGCATTTTGAAAGAGGCTTCTGCATGTGGGCCAGGGCCACAGGTTGGCCACACGGCCTCAGTTCCTAAAGCTCGCCTAGACCAGGAGAGTTGGGGACTTTCCTCAGCAAGGGAGCGAGGTTTTACTCACAAGGGGTCCTTGTTGCAGGAGTCAAGGTCTGTCGGTGCGTGTGCTTAGCTCTGCATGGCCCCAGTTGTGCTGGGATTTAGGACAATCATGGTTTCAGTTCACTTTCCCTATGACTGTGGTGGTGATGTTCACTTTAGATGGATCCCATGTGTTACACTTGCACCTATCTCACTCTCCAGGACCTCTTGATTGTTATAGCTGGGCACTCAATAAAAAGCTTGTAGGGGTTTAAAGCACAAGCACATGTGTAGTGTCTTACAGTAATTAGTATTGCAAATAAGTAAGGGGGGAAGTAAATAAATAATGAAGAGAATTTGTCTTTTATGAGCAGTCCTTTACAGCATGAATTAGAGCAAGCAAACAAAAAACCCACAACAACAAAACCCACAGCAGATCAGATGCAATCTGTGACTTAATCGCATGCTCCACGTTCAGTGTGCTGAGCAAGCCCCAGTGGTGTCCCCAGTGGGATTTCTTCTGGGGCATAAGGTGAGGTGTGGGTGAGGGCATCTGATGGAGGTCCATCAGGTTATTTCTTTATGAACAAAATAATGCAGGCAACGTTACTGCTCCAGAGAGAGGACAGAATGGTACAAAAGTCAGTACCAGGACCAGATGACACAAGCACTCAGGGAGCAGTGCTGCACAGGCTGCTCTATCCAAACCATATCTCATTGAAAAGGCTGGGAAGGAAGCAAATCCCACTGCTGCTGCTTAAAAATAAAGAAAGAAAGAGAATCGAATGATATAAACCAAAGGCAATTTCTGTGCTGCATTTGGCAGTGAAAATTATGAATGCAGCTCTGAGGGGGGTTTATCTCACTGGCCATAAACACGGGGTTGTCTCGGTGGAACAGGTGAGTAACTCCACAAGAGATTTCTGTGCAAGCTGCTCACTTGTGTTGGCCAGCCCTTCGGAGAGGGAATTCAGGTGGCAGAAGTTTGTGAGACTTGACAAGTTTTCACTGCGCCGACTGGAAGAAAGGGTGTTTCTGCTGGGCCTCAGGCGAAAGCTGTTAGCTGCTGGGATTGTATCACCTGGCAATGTGCGTGTGTAGGTGCTGGTCTCGTGGTGCAGAGGCTGTGCAGTGAGCTCCAGAGGTGTCACAGGGTTGGGTCTCCCGGTGCTGATGCTGCACGTGATGCCTCTGCCTTAATTTTGGTCTTAGGTGCTCAGCATCCCTGGAAGTCACTCGTGTTTCTGATCCTGTCCTGGTTCCTGACAGCTTTGGTGTCGTGTCCTCTATCGATTAGGCACAGCTGAGGTTTAGTTTATTGAGGTTGGTTGTACTTAGCTTAAAACTCCTGGATTGTAGTTCAGCTTTAGAAAAACAGCTTGCTAAAGTCTATCACATAGACTGCCTCAAACTGTCCAGGAATTGAGCGCAACACCAAGCTGGGTGCTTCGAGGAAGCCTGGGGCAACCTGACCCCTCCTTACTCATCATTCTCTGCCCTGCAGCGTGTGTCATGACCGGGTTTGGGTCACCCCCTTCCCTCTCACACCCTTTTCCTTGTGGTTATCAGCTGTAATGAGAGGCCAGCATTTTGAACCGTGCTGGGCTCTGGGAGGCACATCAGTAGTTAGCCCTGAGCAGCATTTGCCCTCTCAGCCTGGGCAGCTGCAGTGTGTGCTCCCCCAAAATGCTGCAAGCCACGGATGGGGAGACTTGCTCTCCCCTTGTCTCTCCAAAGCTGTTTGCTCTGCCCCTGGACTGGGACACCGGCGTGATTCTGGGGTACCTACCCCATGAGCACAGCAAGGCTGTGCCTCCCTCTGAAGCCCTTGGTAAGTCCTGCTCCGTTCCAGAGGGTGTGCAGAACCACCTTGGGCTTTGCCAAGCCCTTCCCTCTCTGCCGTTAGGGCTGGCAGACGAGCGGGATTAAAAATAGATCTGGCTGCTAACTGTTTGGATCCCCAGGTGGCTGAATTTCCATGTAATAGGACTTTTCACCATAATTTCTCTGCTTGGGGTGTATCAGCGATGCAAAGCTGCCTTTCTGCAATCACAGTTTTATTCATCGCATTTTGTTTCTGCAGTTGCTCAGCTTTTATGTCACTCATCTGTGGTAGTAGGTGGCTTTTGCTACTGTAAAAATTGAGGAACTCTGTTGAAGAGAAGCTGTACTCCTTTAGAGCACCTGCTCTGGTATGTCTTTTCCTTCCTTTCTTCCTCTTTTGCTTTCCTTGTACTTAAGCCTTCTGAGGAAGCTGATTTCCAGCTCATCCTGGTGTGGTGACTTGGCTGACATGACCCATGTTTGTCCCTCGAGGTGTGTGACATCTGCTTGTGTAATGTTTACAAACCCAGGGTACGCAGGGGAACATTTTTCCCCTCCCCTTGTCCAAGTAAGGTGTCAGCCTTGGACCTCTCTCCTCTCAGATACACCAAGGTGCTGTGTGAGCTTGAAAACAAAATATAATTTACATGCAGGGTTTCTGCTGGTGTGCCACCTCACCCTGCTTCACCAGCCTTTTGCAGAACATGACAAGGGAAGTATAAAATTGTTTATGAAATATTTATATGGGAACTACAAGCATTTTACCATAGATCCTTATTTTTTCCCATAGCTTAGCTTAAACTGTTCACTTTTAGAAAGCGCATACATTATAAAGCTATGTTATTGTGGTTTTATTATCCTTTATGTATATTTATATAAAAGTTTTTATACAAATACACCTTTTTAACGCAGCTGATTTCCTGTGTAGCTTTCTTTGGAACTGTGAGGTACTGAATGAACATTCCTCCTGTTTCGTGAAGCATCTTGCCTTTGTTAGCATATAATGTTTCTGCAATTCATTAAGCTTTATAAGAGTTTCTTCATCGTGAATGAAAAGAATTGCAGGTATTCCAGGAATCTATGAATAGCTATTTCATAATAAGGGGCTAATAAGAGAGGAGCATTTTTTTTCCTGGTAATCTGAGTTTCAAGAGCTGCGAGCACTAAGAGCTCAGTGTTACGGCCTCGTTGCTAAAACTTGATACTTCAGCTGCATGAAAGGAAGCCGTAGTCTTCAATGAGGTTGTGGAGAGAGAAAAATACGGATCTGTGCTGTACCATTTCTTGGTACAGCAGTGAGCGAGCACCTAATTCTCTTTATCTGATCCAGAAGTGACAGCAGCGGTATGTTCGGTGTGGCCAAGAGCTAGAGTAGAAGGAGGGTGGCTGGACAATAAGTCTCATTCGAGCTCCTGTAAAAAGGAAAATAAGTAAATTACTTGCAAATCCTGTAGCGAGCTACAGGTCTGTCTCTGTTAAGGAGCATTAAATGATTCTGCTTTGGAAAAGGCACCTTGGAATGATCATTTTGCCTCTTAGAGAAGTAATTCTGCTCGATTTGCTTTCCTCTGTGTAGTGAATTGCAGGAGCTGCTGTGAGAGCCCTTCAACCTTAATGCCTTCCTTTTAGGAAGTGGTATTGCTAATGGGAAGTTGTACAGATTAGGGTGTATCAGTGCCTGGCTTCTATCAAGCAGCTTGGCAGGAATTGCGGCATACTCTGCTAATAGATTAGGTTCTCTAATGGTGTATCTTTACAAGCACAATCTCAAATGAGATACTGGAGGACGACTTTTGTTTCATGACTGTACTTAAGAGTATTGCCTTTAAATCATGGGCGCTTATTGTGCTTCAGTTTACTTATGTTTAATTTTTAAGCAAGGATTCCCTTGAGCCATGTACTCGGTTTTACTTAAGCCCCATAATAAGGTAAGTATCAGATGAGGATGATTGTTTAACAGCCATGGATTTTCACAGTATAATTAAGGTTAATGTTTTCCTAAACTTATTTGGTTTTCTATCTTTTTCAATTAGCGTCCAATAAAAAAAGAGAGGTTTTTAGGCTATCTCTGTTCTAATTTTTTGTTTTTTTTCCTAATGTGATTTAATTATTTCTCAGGGGAAGATCTGTCTGCTTTGGCTTCAATATTTCAGCAACGTATAAACATACAGGAATATGCAGAGCCCTGTGCTCTGATGTGCTGGGGGTTTCATTTGAGGTGCCAAAGAGGCAGGAGTGCCAATAAAACAAAACTCTTTTTTACTTGTCAGCAGCCTTAGGCTTTCGCTATTGGGGAATATCACCACAAAATACGTAAGTTTAAACTTACACTCAGTGCTTATCCTATATCAGTTTTGAAAATAACATTCATTCCTTCCCAAAGTAAGAGAGATTCGATTTAATGCTGCTGGTTCAAGGTACATTGGCTTTATCAGCAAGACGCAGGCACATCCTTCCCACGTATTTGAAAGGAGTAGGAACATTTAGATGATGTCTCACTTCACACAGGAGAAATTGTAGGCCCAGAAAATAGAGTTCATTGAGCAAGTTGAAACTGAGAATGTGTTTTCTGCCATAAAACGACAGAATGTGCATAGAGTGTGCTCCTTGCTAATGCCTTCTAGTTATCTGTTACTGTTGTTGTTGTAGCAACTACATGTGAAAATCAGGGAAATTTAGAAGGATATGAAAGCTTTCTAAACCAGATAAAGATAACAAAAAATCTGTGTCCCCCCACAGCCCTTGTTCTGTCCTTAAGGTGTCGTGAGGAGTTTGTGTCTTGTTTTCTGTTCCTTACGAGAAGTACTTGTATTAAAAAGAAATCAAAAAACCCCTGTGGGAATGCCTGTTCTGTAGGAAGCTGTCAAACCTTTCTAGTTGTATATGCAGGGAAGCTTACGTGCTCCTTGCACAAAATGTAATTGCTCCAATGTTTAACTTAATCACAGACCTCAGGAGTAAACAGGAATTAAAATCAGGGACTTGTCCTTCCTTGGTGGCGGTTGGATTCTGGGAGGGTTTTGTGGTTTTTTTTTTTTTTTTTTTTTTTTTTTTTGGTGTATAGAGCTTTATTTTTTCTAAAGTTGTCCTTTTATCCCCTTAGAATTACTGCAGTAAAGCAAAATGCCTGTTTTCAGTCTAAGTGAGTGCAGTATGGAGTACAGTCATGCATCTTTTTTCCCATTTTACTGCCTGTACAAATTGCATGCTACATGACATGCTGCGGTGTATTAGTAGGCAGTCTGATTTATACTTGAAGAAAAATACCCTTGCGAGTGGTTTTGAGAACCTGGGAAGGAAGGAAATAGGTAGTCCTTCTTGTTAGCTTTCAGTGGAGTGCTCTGAAATGGTTGCCCTACAGTCAGCAGAACAAAGGCCCTCTTGTTGGTTTATGAGTTTTGGGGTGTGCCTACACCCTAAAAGCGTCCTAAGAACATTTATCTTGGAAGGTTTATTCGGAGCTTTCATCAGCACCTTGTTGAGGAGGGGAGAGCTATCATCAGTCCCCCTGCCTGGCCAAAATGTGACTTAATCCCGCTGAGAGGGAAACCTCAGCCGTAGCATATCAGCCTGGGCCTGCCTTTCTGGCCTTGAAGAAAAAAAGTGAATCGTTCACCAAGATTTTCCATTAATCTCTTCAGAGAGAGTGCTGGTGAGCTGTACGATGAGAAACTCTGGAAGCAGAAGGTCTGTAGGGGTTTTAATACCACCAGCAGGCAGCTGGTAGTGCTTCGCTTGGCTGAGGATCCAGCTCCAAGTCGTTTCTGTAGGCCTCTGAAGCCTGGTAAGAAGGATGCCCTCCTCTTTTCCACCATTAGTGGCAAAAATAAGGAGGATTGTCCCTTCCAGAAGAAGCGGCACCTGCTGTAGCACCCTGTGCTCCCATGGCCTCCACCAGGGATGGACACATCATGGAGGCAGGGGGCGACGAGCTGAGGGCTGCTCCTGTGAGGAGTGACTGGGATGGCCCAGGCCTCGTTGTGCTGACCATGTGAGCAGCTTCCAAGTGGTGGTGGTGGGCTCTGGAAGACATCAAGAAGACTTAGAGCACTTCTGGGAAAGCTGACCTTGAGCAAATACTTTGCCATGTAGGAGCTGGACTCGATGATCCTTGTGGGTCCCTTCCAATGTGGGACGTGCTGTGATCCTATATAGACATGCTTATATAAACATGGTTATTCCACCATCAAGCTTGTGATTGTCTTGTGCTGGAAAGGCTTTGCTGTTCCAGACCTCCCAGAGGGTTTTTCCTTTGTGAAGCTGATGCTTGTACTTAGACACCTGCTTGCAGATGCCCATGTGTGGGCCTCACATCTGAGCTCGCACGTCAGCCAGCAGCCCTGGACACTGCTTCTGCTTGGTTTCAGTACCCTGATATTAACTTTTTTTGCCATTTGGGATACCTTCGGACACTGGGGAGGTCTGCATGGCCCTGCAGGGTGTGAGGGTACCTGCAGGAACTGCATGTCCTGGAGCAGGAGCTGGAAGCAAAGCAAGGCACCTGGGCATCCCAGGCTGCGTGCCTGTGATTAGGAAGCTAAACTGGACCCTGGGTCCACTGGCTGGAGTGCCTAGAGCTCCAGCAATTAAAACAGGATTTTAGACACTGGCCTCAAGGCAAATGTCTGCTTAAAAGTGTGTGTCTTTGCCTGGAGGTGGATCCCCCACGTCGTGCCTGGCCATCTGGGCAGTGGGGACTCCCAAGGAAGGGGTTTTGGATTCTCCATGCTTGTTTATGCCTTTTTCTTTTCCTTTTCCCCTATCACTGAAGAACAGTGATGGTGCTTCAGCTTGGGGCCAGGAAGCACGCCGATATCCTGTAATTGCCTCTCAGACATTAGCTGGGAAGTGGCTTTTGTATAATTGTCTTGTTTTGTTCTCAGCTTGTTTGTTCCCACAGCCTCCTATTACATTAGGACAATATGTCCCCTCTCGGAAGGTTTTCTCAGCCACTGTAAGGTAATTTCATCTTGCTGACCAGGACACCATTGTTTGTAAATGCATTACATGCAGGTATCCTTAGGGGGCTTCATACTACGTGGGCGTTTATCAATAGCCTGACTCGAAAGAGAAGAAGGTGGCACAGGAACAGGAGCAGGAGTGCTGACTTACACCGAAGGAACAGGTCCTGGTTGTCCATAGGCAGAATAGGTGCGTAATTACCAGAAACTGCGAGCACTTTTTGACACAAGTGCATTTCACATTTACAGGTTGACCGTAGGTCAATTTTCTATTATTCTGTAATTGATAGGTACACACTGCTCCTACCGAAGAGCATTACATCTATTTATGGTCCATGAAGGATTTAGTAGGTAAATGTCTCCAAAATGATAATGTTTAACCGCAGCAGTTTTCCTGCCATGCAATTCTGGTTGGATTCTTCTCACCGCTAGCAAACTCCATTAGTTTCTCATTTCACACCTGGGAGCCTTCTGATGCTAACTGTGTTGCAGAATTTCAAGAAGGAGTCTCGCTTGCATTTGGATGCCAGTCTTACTGCCTTTGTTGATTTTTTATTTTATTTTATTTTATTTTAGAGTGAAGCCAAATTTGCATAATGAAGAACTATGAATTTTGAACAATTGAGTGCTTTCTGTCTCTTTGCATGAAAGGTACAGGATGTTTAATTTAAAGCCATAATAGATTACACTTCATTCTCATTGTGCATGAGAAAGCAAAATATGTTTACGCAGTCGCTGGGTTTTATATAGCATTACATCCTTCCGAGATAATGCAAATCTAAATAGTCACGTACCTTGTGGATTTTGATTACTGTAACACTCTTCAGCTACTCCTTTGGGTTTGATTCTTTTTTTATTTTCAATGTGGCACGTGGAGAATCTTATTTCTAAAGCAATGCATTCAGCGTGTGCTCCCCTGTACACAGCGGATGGTATTGGAGAAGAATCTGCTACGTTACCATTTGTTTAATGGCTACACAGGGTGGAATTAACAACTGGAAGAGAGTCGTAGTGCTCCAAGTGTGAAACAATAGCAGTCATCAAAAGACGATAAGCAGCATTAGAAGGGTAAAAAGTTTAAAATTTTGCTGGCTAATTAGCAGAGTACTCAGTGCCAGAAGAGTTGGCTTTCTGTGCAGCCATGTCTGCACATTTAGTCACAAAACAGCGGTGTCTGGGTGCTGCAATAGCTGCTGTTGTGCATGGCCAGAGAAATACAGCCTTTCCTCGCTGAAAGAAGCCTGCAGTCAGAAGTTATGCTGCGCTTGCTCTTTCTTCCTTCCTTACACAGCATCCAGAGAAATGAGCACCCGCTGTCCAAGCCCAGGGACAAGTCGCCTACTTGGTTGGGTTAGGAAGTGTCACTACCAATAAACAGAGATCCCTTCTTGGAACCATCAACCCCAAAAGTATGGGGCTGCGCTCTGAAGGCGTAGGGTTTGGGTTTTTGTTTTTTTCCGTGCAGCTTACGGCAGCGCTGAGATCCTGAGGTTTCTTTCCAAGCCTCGTAAATGCCCTGTTGCCGCAGTAATTGTGCCCTTGGAAAATGCAGAAGATTTGCTGGCTTTGCAAAGTGCCTCTCCACTGTGTTATTTCAGAACTCGTTCAGACCAACGGGAACCTGACTTTATAGGTGCCATTTCATTTCAGTCAGAGATTGATACCTGAATTTAACTTGTGTTCAGCTGTTAACTCTTGGTCTGCATCTTGTGTACAACAGGAGTTTTGCTAGCTGTGCCCCGTGGCTCCAGGGGATTACCTTTTTATGTTTTTCCTCCTGAAAGTCAGATTAACCACTTCCTGAAGATGCTAAAAGCTTTAGGAGGCACACGTTCTCTCTGGATGTTTTCATTAATAGGCTTGTTTCAGTTGGAAGAGAGGTGTCTGAGTTCAGACACCTAAAACCAGGACTGCGAGCAGCCACTGATCTGTAGAAGGAGCTTTTGGTCCTAAATTTAGCTGCTCTGAAGATGCATGCCTGAAATACACAGTGACTCTCTCCCCATCCTCTCAGTCTCACCTGAGAGTGCTGCTCCATTAAAGCCCTGCAATGGATAACCTTGCACGAGGCCGGTGGCTTCAAAATGAGAGGTGAAATCTGTCTGTAGTGATTATGCTAATTGCATAAGTGATACCGAGAGGGACAGAAATGGTCTCGAGCGCTGATTTTGTGTGGCCAGCTGACAGGTGGTGCCTTCTGGGCACTCTCTGCAGCCCCAGAAGCTCGCTCCGTTCCTCTCACTTCGCCGCTCAGGTACCAGCTGTGCTCACATAAGTGGCCACGGGCTTTCGGTAAAGCTGATGGACTTATGGTAATGACTTTATGAAATGCCTTTGCTGACAAAATCCAGTTATCCAAGCCCATTGCCAGCGTGTGCTTGCCGTGGCACACCACGGGGCACGTGGCAGTGCCCCCTCAGGTCGCCACTTTGATCCTTCACCTCCCTGCGCCAAGCAGAAAGTGGCACCGAGAGGAGGAGCAGATGCAGACGAGAGGTTTGAAAAACTTGTAGGTTTCATCCAAGGCTGTCTTTTAGGCCAAGGCACTTTCCACCAGGCCAGCTGAAAGCCCCATCCCATGCAGGAGCCACCATCGAGCTCAGGTGGCTGCCGAGCAGCAGGTGCTGGGCTCCCTGTCCAGACCAGCCGCGATGCTGGGCAAGTGCCAGAGGCTCGGGGTTTGTTGGTGAGTAAATATGTGGGGCAGGAGCTGCCTTTAAATTAGCTGTCAGCTGAGATGTGTGAAACCCGCTGTCCATGTCCCAGTTAGAGAGAACTGGTTTCACCTTCACTGCATCTCAATTAAATGGCAGAACTCAGGCGGCTGCAGGACGGCCTGTCTGCCCCAGCCAAGTGATGCAAGAGGCTCTGCCACATGAAATCCTTGTTTCGGGGAGAGGATGAAGGGCTGGACAGGTGGCAGACGCTACTCATGCGCTTTGGATACCAAAGAGAACGCTGTGCAACACAATAAAGGAATATTTAAAGGCTGGGCATTAATCCGCGCGGCTCCAGAAGTAGGGTAATCCAGGTGTGACCTGCCACAAGGTGCGGCGAGCCCCTGGAGCTGCCTGTCAGCAGCTTTACTGCAGCCTTGGTCCCATGGCTCGGCCAGAGGGCCCACATCTCCTTCTTGGCCTCAATTTCCCTGCCAGGGAAGCTTCTCTCTTTCCCTTGGGCACAGCCATCAGCTGTGTGCCCGCGAAGTTGTTGCTAGCCAGGTCTGCGGGGCTCAGTGAGCGAGGGATGCTTACATCTTCACAAAAACGTGTCAGCACGGATTAGGTTGTTAAAAGGAATGAAGTAAGCCTTTGAATCCCCAACATGACAGTCTTAATCCCGGAGTCATTACAACATCAAGCAACAAGTCTGGAAAAGCCGGGGAGTTGGAGGCTGCTGCCCGGGACGGCTGCAGCCGGAGCAGCCCAGCAATTCGGGGCCACCACCGCCTCCTCCGGCAGTGCTGGGGTTTCAAAAGGAGGGAAGATGAGGATATGTTGCTCTCCTTTGGCAAAGCCACCGTGCTTTTATTACAATAGTGCATCCAGAGGGGAAATAACACGGGGAATGGCTGCCATAACTGGGGGGTTTATGGTATCGTCCACGCTTTGCTTTGAGAATACCAGCCCGAGACTTGACGTGTGCTGGGATCGCTGTGAGTGCTGACTGAATCTGTGATTAATTCATCTTTAGCTTTGGGGTATAAAAAGGGAGTATGTGCCCTGGAAATTTTTCCAGCTGCTCACAGAGAAGCAATAATGAAAGTTGAGCGCGGAGATTGATTGATTACTCGCAGATTATAGAGCAGTAATTGCAGACAGTTTTACTGTTAAACACTGCTTGGTATTAAACCACTTTTTTATAGCAGACTAGGAAGGCAGATGTCCATTTAATCTGTTTGGCTCCCTCAGCACTGCATAATGTCATGAATGACAACCTTCTCCAGCAAAATGGGAACCTTCGGCTGCGTGTTCCAGTGGAGCATGCCTGGAAGGGAGCGAGCGAGCAGCTTGTTCCGCCGAGTGAGTCATGGCTGAACGTGAGCTTTATGAGATGATCGAGCTGACTATCAGTCAGTAACAGGATGCTAAATGGATTTCCTAAGGTGGTATAAGGTGTTGAGGTATCTTTTTTGCATGGATCTTCTGTATTGGTTTTAAAAAGAAAGTGGTACTGAGATGACAAAATTTAGAAGTGACGCTTTTACATTTTGCTTCAGCAAACACTGGAGGAACACTTCCCATTTTTTGTTCCCTTTGGATTGCGGCTGTGATGAGCACAAAGAGTGGAGCAGCAGAACCCCCTTGGTCTCCACAAAATGGGATTTCTGAAAATCGGGTCCCAATCTCTAGACTGACTCGTCGCAGAGCTGGCCCAGGCTGGGCGAGGAGAAGTTAACTTCCTGCGCCTGCGTGCCTGGGCACAGCTCGATGGAAACTTCTCATCAGCTTTCTAATGACAATCTGGGCTTTTCACTGCGCATGCAAATTGTGTGCAACTCCGGACCGGCTCTAGTGGGAAAGCAGTGAAGAAAAAGCATTGTTTGTCCCCATAAAGGCCACCGGCGGCTTGCCTGGAGGAGTGCATTGGGCTCCCAGCACCGTTTGCTGCCTGCCCGAAGCTGGTGGCTGCTGGCACGGGGTGTGGGGGCAGGTTGGATGTACCTGGCTGGGATGTAGCAGGTTGGAGGTACCTGTCCTTTTCCCTGCTGTTTGGTCTGGGTTGGAAGCTGCAGGAACATCTATAGGAGATTTGAAGCTGGGAAGAGCGTTAGGCTCGCTGAATGTTGCCTTTTCCTTTTTAAAATTGCAAACAGCCTAATGAAGAAAGGGGTCTTGGGGTAGGAAATAAAGAGCGAGCTCTTGCTTCACAGCAGACCGAGGAGCGTCCGAGCAGATGGGGCTGTCGACAGCGCCTTGTGACTCTTGCCTCACTCTGGTAATTGAAAACCAAAGCATTATCCTGCAGCTTGTTTTCTTCCGCCCGCGCTGTTTCCTTGGATTTGTGTCACTTTTTGGTGTTCTTCCCCATAACTGTTCATTTTTTCCCCTTCAAACTAATTTTACAAGAGCTTTTACATAGAGGCTTGTTAAGCCTCTGGGTTGCATAACCTGCTGTATTGGAGCCCTAAGCCAGTAATCTGCTCTTTGAGACCATCACACGTTTCCCGTGGGGATTGCAGCGTGAGCGTATGTGTGTGCACACGTAATTAATGGAGGAAGGAAAATCACTGCCAGGACTTGAACGAGGGCCTTTATTCTCCAGAAGGGACGGTGCTCTGGCAGTCAGGGAAATGAACAGTTTCAGCACAGCGAATTCTTGGGGTGTCAGAGCAGCTTGATAAGCCAATTTCTCCATAAGGGAAGCGTAGCTGTGTATTTCACCAGATGATATTATTCATTTTTTTGTGGGACGAGCCCAGTATGGACTCATTTTTTAAAGAAATGGAGTGAGCTGATGACTCCACTCTATCAAAATGCTGGTAGCTGTTTCGTTCTTCTGCCTAATGATTGTTGTTTATCGTGTCATTAGGAAGTCGGATGAACTTCTGGGTGACTTTTAAGAAACAACATCAGTGACAAACATGAAGAGAGCTTCCAGCAGAAATGCTCTTCAGCTTCTCAGTTCTCAAGTGGTTCCTGGTCATCTTCTGTCCTCATTCAATTACTGTCCTTGAAAATGGCGTATGAAAGTATCTTTCTAATCTCTTCTGTCTGTCCAAAGTGCCTGAAGAAGTGCTGCTTGCCATGATGCAACATGTTGCAATGGCCTCCTCACGATTTTCTTCCCCGATATATCATATAAAGCAGCCTCCATTTATATTGTTTGCAGAATTGTACTTATCAACACATTCTTAATCTAATTTGCTGATGTCTGGTTATCAGAAAACCTGATTTACACACTTCATGTTCTGCCCTGTAAGGAGAGGTTTGCTCTTGATTGAAGTCCAAGTGTCTAATCTGAAAAGAAGTTAAATTATTAGTGTAAGAGAAAAAAAATCTCTCTACAGCTTACAACACAACCATGTTACAGGTGTATCCTTCCATCTCTCTGTATAGATGTGCATGTTAAAAACGCAGCTTTGCTTTGCATTGCTCTCATATAAAGCAGTCCTTGACTATTCTGTGTTCTTAGACTGATGCAAGTGTACTAGTGGTGTTGTGGCAGTGCAAAACCTGTGGCCGTGCTGTGGCAGATGTGCAAGTTTTGCCGTATGGCATCTCTAAGCAGGGTCTTTACCCTTCCCCTGTTTGTCCTCAGATTTGTTTTTAAGCTTCCAGAACTCAGGGAAGTCGACAGGTTTGTGTGAGGTCAGGTCTATTAAGCAGCCAACATCCTTACTGCTTAGGCTGATGAAACCCCTTTTTGTTTTTTTTTCCATTTCAGAGTGCTGAGTGACCCTTTTTACTGAAGCAAACAAAAACAGGAACTAAGAAGCTTTCTAATTCCGTCGGTGTAGCAACCTTTTTTATTGTTTGCAGAGGAAAAGAAGTGTTTCGAATTAAACTTCTGTTATTAATCTGGGGATAGCCTTGTAAAGTACAATTGCTTTGGACAGATCTACAATGAATCCTTATGAGAACGTGTTCGTTTGACTGACAGCTACATAGAGCAGATTATGTGCTGCATTTCTGAAGCAGAACTGTTGGAAAGAAAAGAAGGTGCTGATAATAGGAATACATTTGTGCTGGATCTAAAATAACTCAAGGTTGGCAGATTACTTACCCATTATGTTCATTATTTTTGCCAACACCTAGCTATGTTAAGGAAAACAAAGATGCCAGCGCTGAATTAGCTGCTTCCATAAAACATTAGTGAAAAGGTGTTTTCCTGGTACTTGCAAACTTCACTGAAACTTGACTTAAAAAACATTTCTTCTTTCCATTTGCTCAGCAAGGTACAGATTTAACATAGGAATACCAGTTCTGATGACACAAAGGGTCACTGGCCGCACCAGCTTTCAAGTTATGAAACTTGGAAGTGAAAGGATGAGCTTTTGTAGATAGCGTGTGGACTCGCAGGCAAATAGCCATGGCAGCTAAAACCATCCTTGTCACAGCCATTTCCCTGCGTTTGCTGGAGGATATTGCTGTCAAAGAGCTGAAAGTTCTCCTCAGCCGTCACGATTTACATGATTATTCCACGCCGTGAAGTGTTGTTGGTAGGAAACCCAAGAGCCCTGCTGATGCAGCAGTGCACAGAGTGTGGCTCCGGGGCAGCGGGCGCATGTGCGGCTCAGTGGTCTCAGCTGTGGGATGTGTGGGAAGAGCATTGACTCGACCCCAAACCCAAGAGTTGCTCACCATGTAAGTATTTCTGTTCAGTAGGAAGGTAGAGGAAACATGATAGAGGTGCCCTGATAATTTGGAAGGGGAGAAGAGAGAGGGAAGCTCTCAAGGCATGCCCAGTGAGGAGAATAGGCCACGGGTTATAATTCAGGGAAGGCTGCTGTGCTGGCACTTGGCTTCTCAGTTGATACCTCCAGGCACGAGCCTGCAGAAGACTGAGATTGCTTTTTGATGTGTGCTGATGTGTGGAGAGTTGAGGTTTACTTTTCCTCCCGTGTCACAGAAATATGGCCCTCAAACTGGCGACCTTTACCTGACAAGGGGTTTACGAATAGCGCTTGGTGTTTGTTTTTTGAGTTCAAAGCCTGAGAAATTTACCTTTCTTTTTTCCTCTTCACTTGCTCACCTCCCAAGCCAGGTGCTGTGTTTTCTTACTGAGTAGGTAAACACATTTGCTAGCTTCTGTTTCTCTACAACAGATACTTAAAAAAAAAAAAAAAAAAAGCGTACAAATTAAATCTCATGCTCTAGAAAAGATGTGGATTTGGTCTGTTTCTTCTGCCTTGTGCTCATGTTGCCCCCTCGCAGGATGCAGCTTAAGTGGTTATCCAGACTCCTGGCAGCAGCGCAGTGATCTGTAGGATATTAGAAGTGTATCATGAAAATAAGGAAAAAAATAAAATTAAAATGGAAGTTGACAGGCCCCTTTCTGGTTTCTGCTCCGTTTTGTGCTGTATTGTAAGCAGGGCTTTAGCAATAATACAGGCAAAGCCTAACAAAGAGACTTGCTTGCTGGCAGAAAGTTGCTTAAAATAACTTACAGAGGATAAAGAGGCTGCCCAGGTCAATAATGCTGTGAAATCCTCAATGTGCAGCAGCTCCAGGAGGTTTTGTAGGCATATGGATTTTTAAAAGCTTTAGACTGCAGATCAGGCAGTAGAGATTGCAGAGTGCTGCTAACCTCGTATCGATGGTGTCGGGACATCTTTATGAAGGGTCAGGATTTGGCTGTAGAAATAGTGAAATCCTTGTTCCCTTCAGCAGATCCCTGATTTACAGTATGAATGCTAGGAGAAAGGATTGTTTAGTGCTTTGTTGACAAATATTAAATATAATTAAGAGTCTTTGCTGTGTTTTACTCTTCAGTCAGGTCTATGACTGTCAAAAATGCTGTCAGACAACTTACCTGGCTTACTTTCCTTTAAATCAAGGGAAGGAAATTTCCCTTTGTTATGGAAGGCAATATATTCTCTTTTTTTTTCCCTAGTTGTATATGGGATTATTTTTACAGCACTATCTGAAGGTAATCAATATGAAGAAAGCTTATTTTAGCCATTTTTCGTTGAAGGTAGGCGGTCCTGATTACTGGGAGCAACTTTGCTTTCATTCCAGTGGTCCTCCAGGCCGAGCAGCAGCTTTCTCGCCCGTGCTTTAAAATGAAAATTTATAACTTGCTGAAGAGTTGATTTTGTGTAATTCCTTGGTGTAATTCCAGCTGAAACTTTTAATTTGAGCAATTCCTATGCATTCAGAGCAGACTACCTGATTCTTTTTCTCTTCCTCTCCCCGAGCTCCTGGCTGGGAAGCTGGCTGGGGTTGCAGGCAGGGAGCCCACCCCGTCTGTCATCCTGGGTTGGGGAGCCGGGCGGGCTTGCCGGGGTGCCCCAGCCTTTTCTTCTCCCTGGTGGAAGCAGGGGAGCCGTGCCTGAAGGGCAGCATACCAGACAGAAGACTGCTCCTGATGCCGTGCCGCCTGTGCAAGCTGCCGTATCTCTGATTTCACTCAACCGCTTTTATAGGAGAAGTTATTAGAGTGATGTTTTATCCCATCTGAAGTAAATTCAGCTCTTATCTTTGTACACATCAAAGGGAATGTGCACGCCGAGCCTTTGTAGCAGAAATTCAGTGAAGTAAGACGGGATCAGAGCGCCGAATCCAACAACTTAATCTTGTAGACCAGTAAGATGAGTGGGTGTTAGACTGGTTGGCACCTGGAAACACAATAAAGTTGTTTGTTGGCTTACGGTTTGGGGATCTGGGATACAAAGTAGTATCTCACCAGGATGAACCTGGTCTCTTCGTGCCTTCTGCTCGCTGTCTCTGTCCGAGAAGCAGAAAGTAGCAGATACCATTCATCTGCTTGGCTTCTCCTGACCTGATTTAACCCAGTTTGGGATTTATCAGTTCTGCCAGAGGACAATGGATCCCCCAGCTCTCTCCTTCCAGCCACCACCTGATCAGGTGGAAATAGTTACCTCAACACATGCAGTCGTGATCATTTCCGTGGACTCAATGAAGAAGACAGAATATGCAGTGTGTTCTGCTGGTTTACACCAAGTTCACATTAAACTGCTGATCAATTTACATTTTATATCATTAGGCAGTACCATTTTTGGAGAAAAGTCTTCACTGTTTGTCAGCACCCAAAGTAATATGAAAGATGATGATTTGTGTGATGGCTTTTTTTGTTTGGTTGTATTTTTTTTAAAGATATTTATTTAAAGGATGATTCTTTTCCCTCACGTTGAGGGCACAGCCTGTATATCTTGTTGAAACAAAACCGAGAGTGTAACATTTCACCTAAGCATTCTTAAAGCTTACCCGAGCTTTACTTTCCTTGAGTAAGAGCCTAGTGAGCCCGGGATATGGATGCGTTGCCACCAGCATCCATCTCTGTTCTAGATGATCAAGGGTTTCTCTTAGTTTAGAGTGGTTTATGACATCTTCTGAAATGTGTTGCACATGTTTGTTGGAGGGAGGGAAGTTCCTTCAGGCGGTTGCTATGATAGCACACAATTTTAGAAAGATCAAACAGATTTCATATCTACCAGTGGCTGTTTTTCACCTGCGGAGAGCTTTGGTGGGACATCACCAGAGTCTGCTGGCTATATCTGGCAAGCAGAAGTGCCCGCTGAGGTCCAAGGACCTTGGTGTTCAAAGACTAATTGTCTATTGAGTACCAGGTTCTGCTTGCTCACCATGCTGCATCCAAGAAGTGCAAATCTTTAAAATCACAGTCTTTAAACTCTGAAGCCTGATTCCTCATCACCTTTGGCAAGCTTCAGGTGCGATGCATAATCTTTACGGGTAATATTTAATTGGCGTTGGATGTAACTTGAGTAATGTATTTGTTTTATGTGCAATCCACCCATTCATTCTAAAGGAATTTAATTGATTGAGATAGGTCATTGCAAATTGCTGCTACTAGTGGCAAAAATATCTTAATTTAAACGATTTCGTGTTAGTTGATTGTGGACTCCTCACATGGGGTTATTTTGTTGAAATCCATGGACTGGAAAGGAATCGATATGGGGCTTTTGAAACTGGTGGAGGTTTGCAGTGCTCCCACTACGATTGATTACAGCTGCTTTTGTAGGGCTCGAAAAAAGAACAATCTGTATTAAAAACATCATTCTTTGGTATGAGCTTGAGCAGTTCCAAATAGGTTTCCATGGGGGCTGCCCTGCAATTTGACCACTTCAAGGGATTGCAGTAATCACCAGTGGGCCAGGGCAGTGAGGCAGAGGAAAGGCTATTAGGTGGGAAGTTATTGGCATGCATGCCAGGGAGGTTGCCCTGGCAGCTTTAATCATTCATCCACATTCTCCAGAGGAGGGAGGAAAATATGTGTTCGTTCCTCCGATTGATTAGGAAAAAGGATCGGTAAAGCATAGAAGGAGAGGGGAGGCGTGGATGGAAAAGCCAACGCACATCAAAAGCACTGACCGGGGCAGGTACGGGTAGTTAGGACCTGGATTGCAAAAGTTACCTGCATCTCCCATTAGGGTCAGGCTGGTGATGAGCGATTCGAAGATACCCTAACCTCTTCATTCAGCGCTTTCAAAGGAACACATTTAGCTTCTCGGTCACGGCTGTGCCTTAAATTTAACCTGTCTGCACATGGGCTGATGTGTCCTGAAGAAGCTGATTAGCGTTTCGAGCCATGACAACGATTTGCATGGTGTTTTTGATCCTATTTTTGGTGAAACTGATCGGTGCTTTTTGGAAAACGTGCAGAAAATTGCTATGCTAATTGAGATAAATCAATCCGTGATGCACATTGCTGGCTGCTAGCTGCTGATGCTGGTTCACCCGCACCCTGCCCTTTCATATTTCAGTCTGGAGTAGCACTTTGGAAGCTGATTCAGCTGTAGCCCGTCTAAAATAGTTTCCCTGTTATACTGTGCCTACGTCAAAGGCAGAGTTGAAGAATAAACTGTTCTTTGTACTGATTGATGGCTTGGCATGAAAGCTGCAAGAGCTCTGAATCTTTTAATTTTGGGATTCCCAGAGAAACTTTGGCGTTAAACTTTCACTTTTACGTGGGAAGCTAGAATTGCTTCACACTCTACCCTGACTGTTAAGCAGTCTTGAGGCTTTCAAGGTAAAGGAGAGAACTAAACTGCAGTGTTTGGCTCTGAATTTCACGGAGAGAATGGCCTGCTGGGGTAGAGTCAGGGAATGCCCAAATCATATAAAACCAGGGGCTTCATGTAAACAGCACAGCAGCACTGTTTGTCTGTAGTTTTGTTGGTGTGTTTATATCAGATTTGCCTCACGCTCCATCATTCCTAAGTAATGGTTGGAGTAAATCTAGGTGGTAATTGGATTAGGAAGGTTTCTTGGTCCTAACCTGTAGCCTCTGCGGAGGGGGGCTGACCACACAGCTCCTGTTCCCCTCTGGGGCCTAGAACAGCAGGAGGTTTTGAGTGCTGTAGAAAGAAAAGAAAATGCTGCCGTTTCAGGATTTTCAGCACATCTGTAATCTAGGTAACTTTTACTTGCTGAATTGTGGGCTAAGGCTGTGGGGCAGCTGAGAAGACTGCCCTGGTGAGGAGCTGGTCTTGACTGGAGTATAGCAATGGCAGAGGCCCAGAGAGGCAGAGCTTTGTTGTTTCAGGAGATTCTGCCTAACCAAATGAAGATACAGGTATCTTCTTCAGGGTGGGTAATGAAGGCATCTCCTGTAGGGGCAGACCCACCTCTGGTCTTGCGCAGTGGTCCTTTAACACATCTTCATGTGGGCTAAAGCCTTGTTAGATAGCCTAGGAGGGCTGTTGGATAATTGGAGTTCTCTCTGTTATTCATCTCCTAAATATCTGTTGCAACTGGAGTGCAAATGTAGCAAGCTTTGTGCTGTTCTTTGTCCCAAATCGGTACTCATGGTAAAAATGAAAGCTCTATCCCTACCTGCTGCAGTGCTTGCTTGCCTCCCTCCTGCATCTTTGCACAGCGACCTCTGTCCCACCCCGGGCAGCACAGCTCCTGGACGAGGAATTGGGTTAACAGAGAAGGAGTTTGATCTCTGTGCACCTAGTGGATAAATGATGCACAGCTGGAAGTCAGATGCTGTGAGAAGTGGAAAGATAGAAGCTTTTTCCGTCGGAATTTACCTCAGAACATTAGAGGAGGACATTTGTCTTTCTCCTCAAGGCAGGACAAGCCTCAGCTCTGAAACTGTAAGCAGGCCAAAGACTCACTATAGAGATCTGTGAGCCTTTCTAATGGGAAGAAAACCAATTCCAATTAAGCTTGAACAAGTTCTCCTGTTATCATTTTAAGTTCTGTTGTCACATAATGTACCATACGGCGTGCAATTGCACATTTGGGAATATTTCTGAAGGCGCAGATGATTGTTAGAAAACAGACACACAAATTTCTGTGACTTTGTTAGGGTGTGAACCGCAATCTATCGACTGCAACGTTGCTTTGGTACGTGGCCATCAGCAAAGGCTGGCTGAGGTAGTGGTGGCTTGTTGGTGTCTCCTCACCCTGGGGTGCTCTTTGCCTTCAGGTATTGCCCCGTGAGCACCATGGCTGCGATGTTGTCTTCTTCAGCACGAGTTACGCGGCTGCCGAAATGCCTGACGCCAGTGAAAGTTGTTTTTATTAATTCTGTCGCTGTCAAATACCGCCTCTGTTTTGGTAATTAGCCTGGCGTAACAGACTGTGTACATCTTAAAAGCACACATATTTTGACTCTTGGCTCCGACGTCAGGCGATCTCTGTACATCAGCTCCTTGGGTAGACGCCCGCTGCTGAGCACTCGCGGTAGCGAGGCGCTTTTCACTACTCGTGTTTATTTTGGGCTCAACACTTTTCCTCAGCCACCACGAATGGTCAAACGCTGTCTTCATCCGTCAGGGGAGGTTGGAAGCCCGGAGCTATGGTTTTGTGCAGCATCAGAAAGTTCTCCTTCACGAGGCCCAAGCAGCGTGAATAATCTTCCTGGCGTGTGGTGCCGGCGCCACACCAGGCCGCTGATGGTGCTGGGTTTAGTAGGGACACTCGCACAAACCCGATGTGCTGCTTCACCCTTACCTGAGGAAGGGCAGCGAATGTCCTCTACGCTTTTAAAAAATCCCTTTTGGGAATCAGCTGTAGCGGAACAAGTCACTGAAATTCAGCTGTGTCATTTCCTTGGCCAAAAACGCCGGTGGGGGAGGCAGGGGGCTGGAGCATGGTGGTACAGGCAGTTCCCAGCGTGAGGCTGGTTTTCACATCGCCTCTGTGGACGAAAAGGACTGGCACTGAAAGTCAGTGGCCCTGGGGAGCGCTTACAGGGTTTTGTGCAGGGCCGAGGTAGAGCTGGGAGACGGCTACTCTGTCAGAAATGATTCAGGGGAAATGAGCAAAGCAGATGGTCGTGTCCCTACGAAACGCTGGCTCTGGAACTAGCAAAATTCAGCCTGATGCTTGTTGTTATGGAAAGAAGGCTTCTGCTATGATTGCAGTTGCCCTAATTGTTGTGTAGGGTGGCTTTCCTGCCAACAATACCCACCCCACTAACACCACCCTTGTGCAGGCAGCGTGCTGTCTCCAAGGGAGAAAATGGAGACCCCTTAGAGTGTTGTGCATAAATTACATTGCTAATTATTAGCTTTTTTTTTTTTTTTTTTTTTTTTTTTTTTTAAATCCCATGGCAGTCCTCCATTGTAACCCATACCACCACCATTTCTGCCTAAGGTCCCATTGCAGTTGGCTTTTGCTGAGAGGAATTTGGCCTGTGAGTGCTTGAAAGTGGCTACCATAACACTGAAAGGAAATAGTAGGGGCTACCTTGGAAGTAGTACTTCTTTCTTTCCCCTTTCTTCTGTGCCCACCTGTAGGACATGTCATTGAATGGGAAGAAAGGCATCCATAATAAGACATTTGGTGGAAAATATTTCTGGAGAGCCTAATCTTGTAATGTACAATCCTCCCTCAAAATCACGTGTTGGTAGCAGGGTGCAGGCAGGCCACACAGGGGTGCCCAGGCTGAAGGAGGGGGGTGAGCACTGTCAGAGCCGTCAGCAGCTCGTCCCTGGGAAAAGGAACATGATGGAAATGGCAGGAGAAGCTCTGGGTAGCACGTTTCTCTGGGAAAAAGCAGAGTTTCTTGTTTCAAACAGAATCATGGAAAGGTTTGTGTTAGAAGGGACATAAAAGCCCACCCAGTTCCAGCCCCCTGCCATGGGCAGGGACACCTCCCACCAGCCCAGGCTGCCCAAAGCCCCATCCAGCCTGGCCTTGAGTACCTCCAGGGATGGGGCAGCCACAGCTTCTCTGGGTAATGACTTTTATTCCAGGACCAAGCTAACAAACTCTTTAGGGGATGGTCTCACTAGCATTCCTGGTGTAATGAGGGAAGACAAACAGCAAGCAGCGTTAGCAAGATGCCTGCTGGCTTTGGGATCAGCAGTGCTGTGGCTGAGGTCTGTTAGGACCAACTCCTGTGAGGGCACAGATCATAGACCTTTTGCAGGAAGCCTACAAGGAAGTACATTTTCTCCTTCTCCTTTTCTCCACTCCACTTCTCTGTGAGAGTCTCTTCAGTGGCCCCTCAGGCTTTAGATGAATATATTCACGTATTTAGCTTTCCAAAAAGGTAGTATATATGGACAATAACTCACTTTGATGAACTCGGAATCACCAGCTGAACATACTTTAATACCTGTGCTAATTGAACAGCACAATCTGTTAATAGGAGAGGAAAATGTGTTTTCCTTTCTCTTCCTTACATATGAGATTTGTGACTAATCAACAGCTGTAATGCTTGCAAATTTTTAGAGCCTTCTGGCTGAGAGATTGGTGATATAACATCACTTTTAAAATATTAGTCTGGTTCTGTGCATACTAAACGGGTTACATCTCAGATTTCCATCTGGGGGAAAAGGGAGGCAATGTACCATTAATAACCTTGCTGCAAACCTCAAATTCTCTGTCCCATAGATAGACCAAAAAAGGGAGAGAGAGAAATTTGAGTGCATCTGTAAGTAATAAAATGTTTCCTTCCATATGTCAGTTACTCACTGCTCTTTCAAACAGCCACGACATGCGTGGTAGACATGACTTCCTCCTCTTTCTTCTCCACTGCTCCTTACACCAGCTTTCTTGGCTTCATCCTTATGACATAAATGTCTTTAATGTCCTACTCCTAAATCATCCCCACGTAATGGGAGGACTGACTGTAACAAAAGGGAATGGCTAGTACAGGGCAATCTTTATTATTTTTTTTTTAAGTACATAAATAAATGTGTGCCATCCATTTCCAGCCCTGCTGCTGTCTGGGGGTTGTTTTTAATTTTTGCCATCACAATTTTGATTAATGATTTATGCCTTTCATAAGGAGATGAGTCAGAGGGGGTTTTTGCTTCCTCTCATTTTGTGCCAGAATGAGAGGTGTGTTTTTTTGTGGTTGTTGTTTTCTATTTTTAGGATGTCCTGGATGATCCTGAATCTATTAACCTGAAAATCATTACAAGTTTAAGCTTAAATAAAGACTCTGAGATTTCAAATTCAACATAAAACTGGTATGGGGGTATCTTCTATCTTGTACTTGATGGGTGCTAATCTGCACTACATCCATGATATTTAGCTTGATGCCAGTACAGGCAATAACCAGGCAGGAATCAGTGAACGTTGGCATGTAGTATGTGAAGTATTCAGGTCACAGGATTTTGCAGCATTATATTCTTGGAATAAAAAAGTAAGTGGGATAACAATGACAGACGAGAATGCAATCTCTGTCAAGAGGTAATGAGCAGTTTCTGTGGCTTCAGGGCCAGATTAAAGGACTGATAACATAGACATCCTTGCCTGGTGCTCCTGCCGTTTTAACAGAACTGAAAATAATGCTGTTACATAAAAGTGACACGAGGGCCATCAATTCAGTTGGTAGCCATGGGAAATTGCCCCTTAAATATTTGGCCTTCAGAGTAACTTACAGAAGATTCATGGCATTAGAATTTGCAAAGTTATTTTTCTCCTAAATGCATTAAAGTGCTAGCACAGACCTTTCCCTGTGCAAGCACGCTGACAATAGGCTCATTTTTCCAACTTATCTATTCTGGACACCCTGGAATTGGTCCATGGGCCCCCATGGATTCCCAGCTGACAAGCAAGAAAACATTTGTCAAGCAAATATTAAATCAAATTCATTTTACATAGTGTAAAATTGTGAAGCTTAGCTTCAGTGCTTGATACTCACTTAAGCACCGTGAAGTATTCTTTTATTTCTATTAACCGGCTCTCATTTTTCTAAGCTTAATCTCCATGGAATTATTTTTAATGGCTGTGTAGAAATGTTAACTCTGTTTTTTTTTCTTATTATTATTATTTCTTAAGACAGTTTCTGTTCCGAGTGGACTGAAGGAGTTGCGTGCTGCTGAGAAACTGGAAAAGAGACACGAGCTGTGGGTGTAGAGGGGATGCTCCCATCCTAACTCCAGCTACATGGGGACAGTGCAGTGCAGTGCAGTGCAGCCAACATGTGGGGATTTTTAAGCCAGGGATTGCTTCTTTGCCCCTGTGCTTTGAAAGGGGGCTTGTGTCCTGCCCAGGTTCTACAGGGGAGAATTGTTTGTGCTGGAAATGGGCTGAAATAAGGGGCTTTCTGTCCAGGGAAGCTGCAAAGCGTCTTCCTCAGATGGAGCTTGAGGTCTAATCTGAATGCGCTTGGGGCTCACTCTAACATTTATTTCTCTTAAATAACATTTATTTATTACTATTTATGTAGTAAGCAGTGTACTAGCTCTATAAGAGCCTGTGGGGAGCAGCTTTCTCATTCTGATGGAGCCGTGCCACCCACAACACTAGATATTCAGTAATTTTTCACATTGTATGTCCTTTGCATCCCCAGAATAAAAGACAATGGGTGCTAAAATTACTGCTGAAAACTACCCGGGCTTTTCTTGCATTTCTGTCCGTCTGTTTTCAGCTGACTTAAATCTTCCGAGCATCTCGGCCTAGCTAGAAATGGAAGCTTTTGGCAGCCAAAAAGCCATAATTCATTGAAAGAAACGGAGTGAATGTGATGGTAGGGAGCCTGGCTGACTAGGGCACTCAAAGCTTGGGCTGGGTTGGGTTGGCTGCTCGGCTGTCTTTCAGAAACCGAGTCTTTGGAAGAACTTGTCCGGGGTCTTTTCAGTCTTCGCTGACTCCTGTGAGGCTGGGAAGAGCGACAAAACAGGGCTGTTTGTTTTGGAGGAGGGGCATCTGCTTGTTGTTGTTGTTGTTTGATTTTTTTTTTTCCTCTTTTTTCTTTTTTATCGTTGTTTGTTCAATTCTGCTAAGTTTGCTACTGATACAGACAGCATTGGGAAATGGCCTGGGGAATAAGTTGATTGTTAAGTTTGTATTTTTATTCAATAGTGAAAATTCCGGGCATGGTGTTGGGATGCCTCTGTGCTCACTCAGACCTATTTTCATTCATTAGCATTCACAAACCCAGGCGGCCTCACAGCCGTTGCCAATTTCTATTGGCAATTTCCATTGCTACGAAATTTCTACAGGTAGATCATATTATTTATATTTTTTCCCAGCTTGGAGTTGGTAATATTTATTATCCTTGCTACCTTTTGAATACCATGTGTCTTTTCGGTGCTCATTGCCAGCCACCTGCCTTTCCTTTTAATAATGTTTTGGCTTTTTTTCCTGCCTGATATTGAGGCTGTTTTTACTGGGATGGTGGCTGAGAGCAAAATGGGGTGAAGTGGCTTGTCCCATTGTCGCAGCCTGATCAACAGCAGGATATTTGTCCTGCACCGGGGACTTGTTTTCCTATACGGAAGCGATCTCAGCTGAGCCTTAATTACAATCCCACCTTTGCACCTACCGAGGCACTTGAAGGCTTCCTTTGGAGACATCTTTTAAAGGAATTAAAGTCACTTGATGGTGACCAGGCATCGTCTTGAATTTCTGCTCTGGACTGCAGCCAGCTCCAGGCAGACCGTGTGAACGAGAAGCGGCAGCTGAGAGCAGGCCTTTTGGAAACCTATCTTAAAAACAGTCGTCATCTGTCCATCCCTACATCCATCACCCCACCCTGTATCCTGCAGGTAAAAGCTGCGGTACCAAGAGCAGGCTTTGACCAAGCACCATTTTATTTTTTTCCTCTTTAGAAGAAAAACAGGGTAATGCTGTTGTAGTTCAGAGCTGTTAGTAGGTACTGCCAGTGCAAAGGTCTGGCACTCTGAAATATGCTATTTTTTTTTGACCTGAGGGGAAAATATTACCTTGGAAACTCAGATTTGGGTTGTCTTATACATGAGTTACCCCTTTCACAGTTTGGTACCTTTTGTTCACTAAAATGGCCAATCGATGCCGTGCGGTAAAAAGCAATCACAGTGGGAAACCCTTGGGACTCAGAATGGAGTTTTGGGTGATTACATGAGATGCACATTGGTGTAATATTGCATTTTGCCTTAAAACTCACAGACTCCCAGGATGGCTGAGGCCAGCAGGGCCCTCTGGAGCCACCCGGTGCCACCCATGCCCAAGCAGGGACACCCAGAGCAGGGTGCCCAGCACCACGTCCAGGCGGCTGCTGAAGGGCTCCAAGGAGGAGACCCCACAGCCTCTGGGCAGCCTGTGCCAGGGCTCCGTCACCCGCACAGCACAGAAGGGCTTTCTGGAAAAAACTCCTTTGGAACTGCCATACTTCTCCTATTTTCAACAAGTTGTGGCAAACGTGTTCACAAAAATGATGGTAAAATTACCAGCAGTCATAGAGGCAGGTACCTTCTTGGTAATCAAAACCACGTAGCTGCCATAGGGTAATTTATGCTCTAGGAAATCACAAGCTGCTACAGAGGAAGGCAGTGTCTAATCTTTCAAAGCCTGAATTATCAACCTAAAATGATTATTGACACCTTGTTGTATTGGTGGTTCATTACAGCAGAATCCGTCTTTTATGGGGAAATAACTTGTAGGCTAGTGGTGGAAGTCACAAGAAGCTAATTTTAATAGCCTGTTGAAGCTAAAGCTAAATTTTAGGAGAGATGCCTCGATTTAGAAATTAAGGTAGCTTGCCTAACCAGAATTTGGTGAATGTGCTATCGATCCGTTTGGAAATGTCACAATCCTTTATCAACAGCGTTGTCTTTTAAATATTTGTATTTTGTAGACCCAGTTGTTCATTCTAACTTGTGAAGAGTTTAGTGAGGTTTGGCTCGATGTACATCAGAGGGGTTTTCTGCTACGTGCGCTTATTGCTTCCCATTTGAGATCAAATGACTGACTTCAGATGACAGCCCTTAGATTTGTACACTTGAGGTCCCGACAGAGGGTTTCAGTCCTGGGATTCGCTTCTTTCTTTTTTACAGAAGTGCTTCAGAGTGCATTGCAAATCCTGTTTATTCATTCATGCATTTAATGAGATGAAGTGTGATCAGAAGGAGACTTGCTTCCCACAGCTTGGGTAGTTTCTTAGTTTTCATTGTGTAGCCTTGGATATTTTTTTATGCTACGATTTTTACAAATTTCTTTAACATCTTCAACAAATGTGTTGCATAAACTGAAAATATAAACTGTTCAGTATACCAACATCAACCTTGGAAATAGGAGAGAAAATTAAGAGCCTGCTATGCTAGAGAGCTGTTATCTTTCTAACCATTCACTTTTATCTGTTTTCCAGAGAGCAGATCTGACCTCTGATAAGGATTTATACCTGGACAACAGCTCTGTTGAAGAAGCATCAGGCGTCTATCCAATTGATGATGATGATTATTCTTCTGGGTCAGGTTCAGGTAAGATAACATGTCACAATTTGAATTTTAAGAACTGTAAGAAATAATACAGTTAATTAAGGAAAAGCTGTGCAGTTTCCCTGTATGAACTGGATATCCTTTCAGTATCATCATCAGTGCTCTATTTACAGAGCACTGAGCACCCCTGAGGCTTGGGTTTTAAATATTAACTTTCTGCTCTTACTCCTTAGTTGCATCATTTCACTCCTCCCCCCCCCCGCATGTTATTTTCTCTCTGCTCTCCCTCCTTGGTTCTGTGTAGATCTCTCTGGAGTTTAGAAGTAAGGATTAGAGAAAGCTTACTTCTCCCTTGGCATAATGCTAATTTAGCAGTCTGTGTGAAAACATAGCAGCAGCGATCTTGTTTTCTCTTACATGCTCTCAGGTTCACGTAAACATAGTGTCCATTTATTTGTTGTTGTTCTTTTAAATTTAGAACTCTGGAAACTGCCAAACACATGGCAGTTTTCTCTGAGTTAATTACATCCATATACTGGATAAAGAAATTCATAAACATAACACACTGAGTTCTCAGACTTAAACACTCATTAGAGGCATGTAGCTAGCTTGTCATTCTTCAAAAAACTGTCAGTGAAACCTCATTAATCATTTCTGTTAGAAAGCCTCTTCATGAAACGTCTTCTAGACTGGCTGGGAGACTCCAGCTTTTAAAAGCTAGGTGTAGGATTGTATGGTAGGTCTGGAAGAGACATTTCCTTGTTGCTGTTAGCATTTGCTGTGCTGTTGTGGAAGTCCCGTGTATTTTCCAAGTTCGTTCCTTGTTTGTTTGGTGTTTTTGTAATCTGTCTCTCAATGTTTATATGTACTTGTGAATCTTAAAAGGTCGAGCCCTTCTTTTGTAACACCTTGTCTTTGCTACTATTGTAAGCCTCAGCTGAGATTTTTCACAGGAATTTTTGTTTTTGCTTTCTTTTGGAGGTTCGAAGATATTGTAAAATGAAGTCTAGAAAGGTCTGATCTTGCTGTCAGACAAATTCAGGCTCATTGGCCTCTGTCACCTGAGTGATACCCAGCATGTTAAAGCCGTCCACAATGTGAATTTTACGTTCCAGTGTGATCAGAGGCTTAATCAGACCTCCTTGCTGCAGACTTCTTTGCGGGAGAATTTCAGATTTCATTTGGGGGGTAGGAGGAAAGAGAATTTACGACTCAATGATTTCATACAGTCTAAGTACAATTTTGAGCTTTGAGAAAATTGCCATCCCAGTCTGTCGTGTCTTCAGGTGCTGGTGACTTGGTAAGCCTCAGGAAAGGAGATAGGTTGAGCATGAACAGAGTTATGGAGAAGGGTCTGTTTTCCTTTGTTTTCATCTGTCTGTGATATTTTAGCTGTTTCTTATATGGAAGACTCAAAATGCATCCCTTCTTTTGAAGTGTAAGGACTTCAAAAGAACTGGCTTCAGACTTCCTAAACCCATTGAAGTAGAAGAAGTGGATCCTGAAGGACAGAAAGTACCTCTAGACATCACCAACAGTAATGCCTTTACTTTCTCTTCTCTCCTTTCCTGTGCTCAGCCTTGAGCTATGGATGGAAGATGGAGTGCATAACGCACCAAGAAAATTGAGAGCTCTGGCACCTCATGTGACCTCTGGCAATCTCTCTTTCTTTCCTGTAAGAAAGTCGAAGAAGTCTCATTATAAGCTGAGACTATATGGACACCCCTCCAGAAAGCACGTGTGACAGTACCAAAATCTAATCCTTTTGAACAAAGGAAGGGGTCTAAGTTCAAATACTCTTCTGAGCAATGTTCAATCCTTAAGAAAAAAAAAAATCTCAAAAGGGAAGGAAATCGTCATCCCCTTTCCCCTGCTTAGCCTCACAGCCTACACCTGTGAGACTGAGGCTAGATGTATTTACTGCTGTCTCCATTTTGTGAGATAGAAAGTGTCCTGGGGTTGTACCGATGATGAATTTTCCTCATGCTATGTTGAATGTGGCTTCCTCTACTTGATACTCAGTGATGTAGTGTTCCTAGCTGCAAGAGACTTCCTACGCAAGACTGGTTTTCCTGCTATGTAATTCCACGCCAAGCAAACAGATCCAAGATGACAATGTGCTGACTCCTTTCCTTGGTATGAAAATTGCTAGCTGCCACCAGGCCTATGGAGATAGACAGAAATTGTCAGCACTGCCGTTAATGCCCTTGCAGGTTTGCAACTGGCATTAACATGGGCAAATGTCACTGTCAGTATGACACATTTCAAGCTAAGATTTGGCTGAGGGCTCTTTCTGAGGAGATCAAAAAAGGTGATGGTGGCTGGTGGCCTGCTTTTTTTTTTTCCCACTTTTCTTTCATAGCCTCTTTATTCTTTATGTACATTCGGTTCCATTTACCTAACTGTTCAGTCTGAGTCCTTCAGTGAACAGTTTTTGAAGGAGCTATGCCTGCTTCCCTGTGGTCCTGTATCAACAGCAGGGTCTGTAGTGAATTAAAGAGTGTGTTGTTTCCTTCTTGCAGTCTCATTATATGAGGAGATGCCTCTTCCATCATCACTTGTTTTAGTGTGGGTGTTCATATATGGCATAATAATAAAATCGTAGAATCATACAGTATCCCAAGTTGGAAGGGACCCCCATGGATCATCAAGTCCAACTCCTGGCCCCACACAGGACAACCCCAAAATCAGACCCTATGTCTGAGAGCATTGTCCAAACTCTTCTTGACCTCCAGCAGGCTCGGTGCCATGCCCACTGCCCTGTGGAGCCTGTCCCAGTGCCTGACCACCCTCTGGGTGCAGACCCTTTCCCTAACCCCCAGCCTGACCCTCCCCTGTCCCAGCTCCATGCCGTTCCCTCGGGTCCTGTCGCTGTCCCCAGAGAGCAGAGCTCAATGCCTGCCCCTAAGCTCCCCTCGTGAGGGAGCTGCAGGCCGCCATGAGGCCTCCCCTCAGCCTGCTCTGCTCGGGGCTGAGCACACCAAGGGACCTCAGCTTTTCCTCATACACCTTGCCTTCTAGACCCTTCACCATCTTTGTAACACTCCTTTGGCCACTCTCTGATAGTTTTCTTGCCTATACACAACCTGAAATGTTATTAACTACTGTTATTTTTAGCTATGGTATGAAAGATCTTAACTGAGCTCTGGTCTTGCCTGGCAGTAGCTGCTAAGCACCGTGACTACCCTTATGTCCAGGAGAGGCACCATCTCTACTAGATTTATCAGCAAGTTCTTTGGAAAAGCATCTGATTCTTGGGTCTTCTCTTAAGCTGTTCCTGGTCTGTGCAATACATATCAGAATCTGGTTCAGATTTTTGCTTCCCCTTCTCCCACCCTAATAATTCCCAGTCAATAGCAGCCTGAGTTGAGAAAGTTTTGGTTATCTCAGGATGAGCTGGGTCTACACTGACATCGTGACCGGGGACTGTTCTTGGAGGCAAGTTGTGGTGGTGGGGCTGGAGCTCCTCCAAGACACAGAACAGGAGTCCTTCTCCATGGCTGGACAGCAGTTTTGGAGCCTGATGGCAGGGTGCTGGGAGGTCTACGGTGATCTATCCCATTTGAAAGTATGTTTTTATTGTGCTGGACAGAATCTTATACTTCCGTATAGCTATCTAGGACTCTTTTTATTCTTTCTTCAAGTCATGGATTTTTTTTTTCTCCTCATGTGAGAATTAAGAGTCATCTCTGATGACACACAGCGTCATCCCTGGTTGTCTAATGCTGCATTGATTAAGGGTTGGGCTGGAGGCTTCTCGTGTGAATGGGAGTGAGATAAGTCTGCTAAAAGAGTGCAGTGATGATAGAGATGTGTCACAGTGATGATAGAGATGGAAGGTGTGAAACAGATGCCAGGTCTGTGTGTGCCCACCTTATGCCAGGCTTGCTTGTGGTGGCAGTACTCCCAGAGGAAGATGTGCAACAGCAAACAGCCGTGATGCCAAAAGATAGTGTGAAATGCTTGGATTGTTTGGTAGGAAGAGTTAATCACTGGCTACCTTGCGAGTAAGAGTGCTAACTACCATCGGCTTTTTGTAGTATACAATAACTTAGGCTGGCACAATCTCGTTTTGCTGACAAGTTTTCTCAAGCAGCAAGAGGGTTAAGGGGCATTTGTGTTCCTGATATCCAAGGGGCAGCTAATAGTAGGCACATCACTGAGGGCTGTTTTAGGTATTTCCAATACTACAGCACAATCTACAGCTACTTTGTCCACTGTGAATATAGTTGGGAATCCTGAAGAAGCTGCAGTGGATAAAAGGTGGTAGAGAGCTCTCAACTCTTTACTGGAGTTGAGAGGGATGGATATGGATTTAATTACAGCAAGGTTCTTGTGGTGCTGTCATTAAGGGGCTGTATCCACTTGTAGAGGAGTGACTCTACGATTAACTCAAGGCAGTTAATGCCCAGCACTATCTCCAAGCTGGCTAGTTCCAGAAACCTTCTAAAGAAATAGTGATTTTCAAGAGGAAAAAGTGAACTCTTATACTCTGACCATTTCCCAGTATTCCTCTTAACAGCCTAGTATGAAGCTATGTTCATGACAATCTGTACAATTTTTCTTTTCTACTTGGATTTGGAGAGGGGGACTGATCGGTTTTATTGTCATTGCTTTTTTTACTCTTAGAGAACACGATACTGTATAAAATTCTACTCCTATGTTGTGGAGAGCATGAGGGAGGTTTTCTGTTTGTGTTCGGTTTTGATCTCCCAGTCCTATTTACAGGTAATTCTGACAGTGTTATGGTCTGCTTGGGAAAGGAAATGCCTTCCTCTTGTTTAGACCTACTCCATGCCAAGCATAGACCTGTCTAGATAAAACTAATTAGAAAGCAGGAGCTACGGGGATGTGTCTGAGCCAGTACCTGAGTCAGGCCTAGAGGACGGCAGCCTCGGTGTTTTGGTGATTGTCAGGACTTCCCCGAGGCCATACAGAGGAGGAGTTGGGTCCCTATGGTGCAAGTCTAGCGACCAGTCCAGAGGTTAGATTAGTCACCTGGTTGTTGAGAGACCTGCGACCTGTATCCTCCATAATCAGAGAGTTTCAGACCTGTAACTCTCACCATTTTATCTGGCAGACAGAACTATTGCCTGAAGCAAAGGTGGCATTTAAGAATTTGGAGGAGCAGTTGTGATTAACTGGGATTTATCATTTCATAGAGGAGGAAAAAAAAAAAAAAAAAAAAAAGGAAAGAAAAAGTTCTGTACTCTCAAAGTCTGTTTTATCAGATCTCTAATCTGATCATAAATTTTAATTTCCTTGACTGTGAGAGTCTTGTATAATTTGGAGGAACTTGGAAGGTAAAGCAGGCTGAACTATCCACTGGGCTCTTATTTCTCAAAGAAAACTCTTGAGGCAACGACAGAAAAATGTTCCTGTTGGATGCCTTTCTTCACCTTTGTTTTGCAGCAGGATGTTGGTTTTTGATCTTTGAGTAGCATTTCAGGAAAGCACCTGATTCTTGTTGTGAGGTCTTTATTCTGAAGGTTGCATTGTAATTTTGGTGTTTCTGAATAGTTTTCCAGTGATTCTGTGATGGCAGCTTTCATATACTACTTTTTTTTAATTATTTCACATTTTCTTTTCTACCGTACAAGAGTTGTCTGAGTTACTGTCTTGTTAGCACCCTTTCTTTCAAAGCTTGGATGTACATAATTCAAACTTCTGCTTTTGTGCTTGGATTTTCAGCCTGTTCTCTAGAAAAATAAGATAAAAGTCAGTTTGGAACAAGTGAGTCATGCTATTCTGTTGAAAGTGGATATATTTTTATTTGTTGGATATTACTCTTACAAACATTTGCTGGACATATTACCCAACAGTTATTTGGGTAACCAGCGTCTGTAATGAGCAGAACACATATTGAGATTCCTAAGGAGAGGTCCAAGAATAGCTCTGTTCTTTTCCCTTTTCAGCCCTAGCAATAATTTAGGCTATTGTCTGTGTCTTCTCCCTTCCAGGATCACTGAAGGATATTTATTAGTCCTGTCCATTATCTTATTCTAAAGGAGCCTTCATACTCCAGCAGGGCTTTGAATGTTGAGGAAATGAAATGTAAGGTCATCTTTAGGTAATTTTTTGTCCTCTTAGCCTTTATGTCAAAAGAAAAAGGCTTTTGCATTATGTGGAGTTGAGAAATATGTGAATTCCTAGTGACTGAGATATGAACTAGTAACACTATTTTCGTAGACAGGAGCTACTTGGTTTTTATAGTTAAGGGTTTAACAGGTTTGATATAGAGGAGGGCTTTTTTTTGTTGTCAAAGCAGTGTGTCACAGGGAAAAACTGCCCGGTTCACGTAGTTTAAGTCAAATCAGAATCAAAGAAGTGTATCAACAGATCTATGACACCTAATTAATTGTCAATCATTGAACTATACCTTCAGGATCAACATCAGTAACACAATGGATAACCACAATATCAGCCACTTGCAAAATGGTAACAGGCAACTACAAATTTCCAAGCCCATGCTGCAACTGATCCCAACACCTCCCACGTGCACTCAGACTTGGGTGCGCACTCACATCCCCCTCCCAGGCCAAGAGGTGTTCAAGCCCCCTTCGCCTGGGCATGCAGGGCCACCCCTGATGTGCCCCAGGGTGCTGGTCCCTGTGGGAGACCTGGAGGTGCCACAGGGCCATCTCAGACAGGGTCTCACCAGCTCTGATGGCTGCTGCCTCCACTGCAGGGTTCCTTCCACTGTTACAAGTATTCATGCATTTTTCATCCTTCCTTTCAGGCTGGTTTGTTCTGTTTCAAAAGCATCCTTGTAATTTCCTGGTTACTGCTTAATCCAGCTGATGCTCCCTTTCCTCTTTCATGGGATCAGCTGGGGCAAACATCCCTGTGATGGTTTAGGGCGCACTGGTTGCACTCACATTTTTATCTTAACAGGCATTTTTTTCGAGGCCATTCGACAAGGGTTGGCTGTACGAGCACACCTACCCTCAAAGGTGTAATAAAAATGCAACAGGACTGGAAGAATTTCACAAGTCAATGAAATGTCACCTCTTTTGTCTCCAGGTGCTGAAGAAGATGAGGATAGCACAGTGATAACAACATCCAGAACAGTTCCAAAGTTACCAACAACAAGTGATGCATCTAGAGCTGAGACCACCACGGTGAAAACGCAGACCAAGATGCCTGCACAAACAAAGGTGCGTGGGTAAAGACAGCACCATTTAATATGGTTCTGCTATACCCCGTGGATGCCTTGGTGTTAACTTTGTTTGATTTATATCAATTGAAAAGAGAGAAAGAAAAAAAACCACAAACTTCTTTATTTATTTAGGTTGGATAATAGGAGAAATCTCTTTACTGAAAGGGTTGTGCCATGTTGGAACAGGTTGCCCAGGGAAGCTGTTGAGTCTCCATCGCTGTAGGTCTTCAAGACCTGGGTAGATAGATGTAGAACTTGTCAGTTTTAGGTTAAAGGTTGGACTAGGTGATCTTAGAGGACTTTTCCAACCTGAACGATTCTGTAATTCTATGATTTAATGTTACTGCAACCTTTTAGAGGAATACAGAGCTGCTCAATTTCATTTCTGCTAGGAAGTCTGTGTAATAACAGCTGGATTTCTCATGAAAGAAGAGAGAGATTAAAAAAACAATGATGATACAGAAAACACAATTTTTCATGATACCTTTGAATCTGAGCTCTGTCTGTTTTACAACTTTTGAAGAGTTATTCCAAAATTCACCACAAAACTTCCCTTCTCAAAAGAAAACTTTGCGTGGTTTGACTGTGATTTGAATACTCTCCAGGTTCCATTTAGTATTTCAGTGTTTTCTTCTATCACCATAGGTAATATTTTCTAAGTTACCCTCAGAGGTGTTTTGAGTATAACATTCCTGTTGGAGTGAGTCCAGAGGCAGGCCATGAGGATGACCAAGGGGATGGAGCACCTCCCCTGTGCAGACAGGCTGAGGGAGCTGGGGGTGTTCGGCCTGGAGAAGAGAAGGCCCAGGGCAGAGCTTACAGCGGCCTGCCAGTGCCTAAAGGGGGCTACAGGAAAACTGGGGAGTGTAATGCTAGGGCAAAGGGGGAATAAGCTTTAAACTAAAAGAGGGGAGATTTAGATTAGATGTTAGGAGGAAATTCTTCACTCAGAGGGTGGTGAGGCCCTGGCACAGGCTGCCCAGAGAAGCTGTGGATGCCCCATCCCTGGATGTGCTCAAGGCCAGGCTGGATGGGGCTTTGGGCAACCTGGGCTGGTGGGAGGTGTCCCTGCCCATGGCAGGGGAGCTGGAATTAAATGATCTTTAAGGTCCCTTCCAACCTGAACCATTCTGTGATTTCATTCAGAGGCCAAAATTCCTATAAAGCAGACGATGTTTAACAGCTGTTTGCTAAATATATTTTTGGAGGTTTAAAAATTCTGGATAGTGTTTTTCATTCCAACATCATGACAACAATTAGATCCACTTTCAGTGTCTAGAACAGCTTTCTGTGGTTGGAATACAACCCATGTGCTGTGACTGTCAGTGCTGTGGAGCACGAGTGGGGCCACCGAAGTTTTGTGGCTGCCTGTGGCCAGCAGCGGCTGTGCAGACTTGCAGCGTTCCTGTCTGTAAGGGCTGCTCTGTTTTTGTTTCTGTGCTACAGTCACCCGAAGAAATCGATAAAGAGGAAAGGCCTGAGGTGGATACCAAGAAAAAGAGTGATGAGCCAGGGGATGACACTGACGTGTTCACTGAAAAGCATTCAGAAAACCTATTCCAGAGAACAGAAGTTCTGGCAGGTAAGGTGTAGTTTGTTACGGTCCACCTCACCAAAAACAACAGAAAATAAAGGGCATCCATATCAAATAACACAAACTAAACACGTGTTTTCTTGGTAGATACTTGAACACATTCACAGGGGGTAACCAGTGGTTGATTTGATGAGAATGAGGTAGGCATTACTCAGTAGCAAAGGCTGTTGCTAATTGATCTGACACCCACAAGTTGAATGTTGCCTGCTTGGTATCTGGAGCTTCCACAGCTTGGAAAAGGAGTTGCAATTTTGCTTGATGCTTATGGTGCAGAAATATGTTTCTCACCAATGCTCTTAGGAGCATGGTGCCGTGTGGTACAGATGGACACTGCCTGGGAGGAGCTCACTGCAGGGATGGATGGTTGGAAAAGTGGTTGGGTGGAGGGGAATGGATCCATCCCACCGTCCTCAGGATATGAAGGGTCGATTTCCATGCGTAGCCCAGGAAGGCACAGACTTACCACCAGTGCTTTCCAGTGGCTGTTCTACACGTGATTTTTTGGGGCATAAGACCTGTGTTTCCAATTACATTTTCCCCCATGCCCCAGAAGGGGATATTGAAAGGGAGCGTTAAGTCACACAGCTTTGTACCTCACTTCCTTCTAAGCACTGAAATGTGAAACAGCAGCAATATCCACGTCAGTGGGAGCATGTGGGTTTGCTCTTGAAGTCTAGCTGGAGTTGTTGCTTTCTACTCTCTAGCAAGTACGTGATGAATGTAATGCCTCTATTCCTACAGCTCCATGAAATGTAGTCTCCTATTATTCATCAATAGGACGTTCATTTCAGTAAAGAGCCACCAAGTGAACACACGGAGAACAGGAATAACCCATTTTTTAGCCAGTATAACAAAGTAGTTCTTTTAAGGTTGAAAATGCCAACTGTTGGAAAATCAGTTTGAAAGGAACTTGCATTTTATTATTATAAATGAAGACAACTTTATGCTCCGGCAATACCGGTAGCTTTGCTAGTTGAGCTTTTGATAATTTATTTAGAAATATGGGTTGTTGGATCACTCGCTTGCAGGTGGAATGCCCTTTTAAAGTATTTCCTTCATTAAAATAAACAGGCTTTCTCAGAACGTATTTCAGGCTGCTAATAATCGAGACGGTTTCAGAATGGGAGCCCTTTTCTGCTATTAGAAAATAATGGCAAATTCATTGCGTGAGATGAAAAAGAAAGATGGTGCTAAACCTGTTCTTCCGGCACATTGTGAATCTCTTTTTCTTTGATTACAGCTGTTATTGCTGGCGGAGTTATCGGTTTTCTTTTCGCAATCTTCCTTATCCTGCTGCTGGTATATCGCATGAGAAAGAAGGATGAAGGCAGTTACGACCTTGGTGAACGTAAACCATCCAGTGCTGCCTATCAAAAGGCACCTACTAAGGAGTTTTATGCATAAAATTCCTATTAGTGTCTCTATTTATGAGATCACTGAACTTTTTTAAATAAAGCTTTTGCATAGAATAATGAAGATCTTTTTTTTTTTTTTTTTTCATTAAAGAGCCATTACGGCACCTTTATGATAAAATCCCATTGTATTTAAAACTTTTCATGTATTCCTTTAAAAAATGTAAAATTAAAACTTAACATTTGCAGTGTTCTGTGAATAACAGTGGCAAAGCATTATTTTATAAAAACCATTGATGTTCACTGAATCATTTTTAAAACTTTATGCATAAATATAAAATAATGAAAATGATTGTTTTATCCTATGGTTCAATGAAAGTTGTTTAATTTTTGTCAGCATGTCTCAGATTGATCTTACAAGTTAGTTTTTATTTCATTAATTTATCTGTTTCCAAAAAAAATGCCTTTTTGTAGTTGTCATGGTGCAATTTGTCTTCAGATAATTCAGATAACAGTAACTTTTAGTGTAAATGTAATTTTTCAGCTATGTAAACTTTAACCTCCACTTTGTATAAATTTCAGTGTCAGAATATCAATTTTACACTTTGCATTGTTTCTCAGCGTACCTGTAGCTTCAGTGAGATTTGTAACAGCAAATTAATGTGTAAAATTGGATTATTACTACAAACTGTATAGTCGTATTCTTACTAAACAAATCTCCTGTGAGGAAGATTTGAGGTAAGCTACTGACAAACCTAAGCAAACCCAAAGACTCTAACAGTATTTTGAGAAGTTGCTGCAGATTTCTATGGCCACTGTATTTGTTAATTATTTGCAATTTGAAGGTACAAGTAGGGGTTTAAATTTTTGTTCTTTAAAAATGCATTTAAGTTGTAAACGTCTTTTAAAGCCTTTGAAGTGCCTATGATTATATGTAACTCGTCGCAGACTGGTGTTAATGAGTATATAACAGTAAAAGAAAATGTTGGTATTTTATAAGCACAGACAATTCTAATGGTAACTTTTGTAGTCTTACATGGATAGACATAATTGTAATTCGGGAACATAAACACTACTGAATAAATCATGTGGCCTAATACTGAAAATTCCATTGTGATAGACTTTTGTACGTTACTCGTTTTATGTCTGGTTGGTTATGTTTTAATGTCACAAAGTACATCCAGTAGATCTTCAAAAAAAGACCAAAAAAAAAAAAGGCAACAACAACAACAAAAAAGGCTGTTGATAAGGCTGATCCTTGGACCAGATTTACTGCTGACATGGCAGAGAAAGCCTGGAATGTTTTAAGTGTTTCATCTGGTGCATGAGTTGTAAGTCTTTCAACCTTTGCGTTATATTTAATGGCAGTATTGACACAGACTTGTTCTTCCTGCAAATGTTGTTTTCAGTACTGTAAAATCCACAGGAGTACCCAGTTTCATTTATTGTGTATATCAGCTTTTGATTTGTTGTTCAGGTTTGTTTTTTACCCTGACCTTTTGGAGAAATTTGTTTTATTCTGCTCGGACTCCAGCAGAAGAGTTGAGACAAGTGGAATATCTTCATAAGAGAAGAAAGAAATATTCCAAGTAGAAGAGAAAAGGCTCTGTTGCTTAGACCACAGATAGGTGTTGGATAGAGGGACAAGTGGAGAAGACGATAGTCTGCCTCCCTATATTATGCTTTGTAACAGACAAATGGCTTCGTCTTCTGCTCTGTTAGCCTCTGCTCTTTTGATTTTGAAATTTCTAAAATAGGCGTTCAGGATGTCGAGCTGAACTGCTTCTCAGAAATGGCAATGTATTGTAAATAAGATCTGGTAGCTCGTCAGATAAGAGTTGCGTCACTTGTATTTGTCGCTGTCCCAAGTTCAGTGGTCATTTAGGAACAAATGAATGCTATCCTGTGCTAAAATATTTAATATATTGCTTTTTAAATTACTTATACTTACTGGCAAGTTTTTCAAAGCCATACAAGTTCAACAAGTAAAAACAGGGTAAGAATTTAACAGGTATATCTTATTGTGCAATATTTAGTGAAATTCAATTAGTAAAATAACTGCTTGAAATAACTGTGCCAAGAAAAGAAAATTTCTGGCAAATGCTGTGCCACTGCTGTAAAATAAAGCATTTGTTAAAGTGCCAAAATAAAGTCTACCATGCCTAAACTAATACTTTATTTGTACAGTCTGACATCCAGTTTTTTGAAGCCCACTTTGCTTAAGGTAGTAGAGCTGAATTTTCTTCAGGGGTCTCACTTTAAGGGTCTTTAAGGAATCTCACTGTAAGTGTAGCGTGCATAGAAAACACCAGACAAATTGGCTCCTCCTCCATAAGCAAACTGATATTAAGAAGCTGTTTTCTTTTTATTCGTACATTTTCGATCCCTCCTCTATACCTAACGCCGAGGATACTTTATCCAACATAGACATCTGTTGCAATTACGCAGGCTGTCAAACACCATGCTTGTGTGGCTCCTCCTGCTAACAAGCAGAGGCAATGTTAGGGTTTCAGCTCTGTTTCACCTCCTGTCACGTTATAATCTCAGCCATAACCATCGGTTCGGTTTCCATCGGTCCGAGCCCGGCTGCTGCAGCTCTCCGCCTTCCAGCACCGCTATTCACAGGGGACGGGCAGCTGAATGCGCCTCTCTTACACCGAGACTTCCTACCATTAGCTGGTCTCCAGTTTTGCTTCCCTTTTGTTCTCCCCTTCCTGGATGTGTTTCTAGCAATACTCTGGCTCTGCGTAGATGTTGCTGGGCAGCTGCGAGCCCCGGTGCCAAGCCGCGGGTGCTGCACAGGCTGCAGGCTCGGGGGTGGCTTTTCCTAAAGCCCCCTTGGCTCCTCTCCTCTGGAGCTGCTGTGGCAACTCGGAAAGTCCTCAGCCACCTGATGCAGCACCTCCTTGGGATCAACAGGCTTTAATATTGATCAAAATGCCGTTTTGCTTTGATTTATTCTGGGCTCTTTGTGGTTACCTCCTTTGAGATTCTTTGCTAATGAGGCCCAGTGCAAGTAGCCCAAACCTTAGAAGGAGTCTCTATATGTTAGAAGGAGTCTCTCGCTTCTGTTTTATTTGTGGAAATACAAATTCAGAAGTTGGCATCCTGGTTCCTCTGCTTTATGACTTTAAATGTGAATTCTAGCTCATGTTTACAGGCTGCGTTTCACTTTTTCCCCCCCTTCTTTTTCTTTGAGCATTACAATTCATCAAAACTTCAGAAATTTAAACCAAAATCGTCCTCTTGTCAATAACTGATCTGCATATGAAGAGAATTGCATATTGCATATCCATAGCTTTGGCTACACGCTGCTTATTTTCCCTTGGAGCTGTGTATTGAAATGATTACGGAGTGTGGTCTTAAATGACAGATACTATTTTTAAGCTACTTAACAATACAGGAAATTTGTGTTAGGGAAGAATTATCCAGATTTTCAAAGATTAAAACCATAGGTTTTAATTAATTTTAATAGAGATTATGACAGTATGCTTAGTGTTGTTTGTTCAAGTGAGCGAATGAGACGTGAAAAGGAATCTGATGGGGGACAGATCTCTAAGAAAACTATTATTTTGACAGATGGAAATAATATAGCCATTGTTTTTAAACTTATCAGTTGTTTCTTATTTAGTGAGTCCTTAATTAGAGTGACATAATATCCTTTAAGGAACTTGCAATATTGTTGTCCAGGTTTAACAAGCTTTAGGGTTAGTTTTGTTACATTTAAGCTCTTGCCTGTGTATCACACAGCTCTGAGACTTCGTGCTGTGAACTTTCAGGTCCCTAACTTTCTCCTGGTTCAGGAAGCTCAACCGATGCACAGCTTCTCTGAGAAAGGACAGAGCAAAGCGTCCCTCCTCCTGGCACATCCTCAGCAGAAGGGCTTCACTGAGGAGCTGGAACGGGAGCGGGACTGCTGACATGTGCACTTCATTTCCTCCTGCCCCTTCCGATGCTGTGTGGGTGGGACGTGGAGGAGCCGTAACCCAACCCCGCCGGTGGAAAAGAGGCTTTGCAGAGCTTTCTTCCCCTCTCAAAGTCAAGCGAGTTGGTGTGTTTGTGCTTTAAAAGCAAACAAGCGGTAAAACTCAGGCTCAGCGTGGCTGGAAATGGAAACGTGGCTTCCTGGCCTGGCTCCCGTGAAGCGATTTCTCACGTGCATCAGATGTGCAGGACAGCCACTCGCGTGGGTGGAAACGCTGAAAAAACCCTCTGTGTGCCTGCAGCATCTGAGCTTAGTTTCGGGAGGGGGTGAGGGGCGTGCGTGGAGGAGACAGGGACCTTGTGGAACCGCAGACGTTAATTTGGGGTGAGTGGTCAGCAGGCAAGAAGGGAAACTGTCCTGACAGCGCGTGCTTTCTGCTGCAAGTTACAAGGCTCTTTGTTTCCTTGAGTTGCTGCCGTCACACTGAATTTGCTCTTTGGAGAGAAGCTGTGGGCAGGAGCGGGGGCAGATGGTGGTGTCGTTGCCTGAGAGACTCCCTGTTTGCATGCAGGGACCCAGGCCTGTGCTACCTGCTGCCTACTTGCCCCCTGGATTTTCAGAGAAATTACAACATTAAAACACATGGAGGGGCTGCAGGGGTGACCCCTGCACCTCCTGCTGTCCCCAGGAGGTGAGGGTGATGCACTTGGGATGGTCTCATCCTGTTCCCAAGCAAGGTAGGACGTAGAGGATGAGACGGGGCCTTCCACTTGGGACATGCTGTTGAGCATTGAGGTGACTTTCCATTTCTTGTTCATGCTTGGGAGATGTTGCTCTTTCACTACCCCAAATTCTTTTGGAATCAGATTTATTTAGGGTTGAGTTTTTTAATTCATATTGCAGCTTAAAAACTGTGCTGGGGCTGAGGCGTGCTCTCTCATGGCTGCAGGTCAGGCCCAAAGAGTTCTTCCAGCACGGCAGTTCAGCCTGGAGTGAGAGGAATTAGGAAGGCTCATGGAAAAAAAAAAAAATCCAGAAAAAAATATTAAAAAAACCTGTAACAGTTTGTTTAAAATAAACAGAGCCTAAGCTCTCCGTAGGAGGTGACTTCATTTATCTTTCTTCTGGGGCATTATGCAATTTTTTCTCATGGAACTTGTGTTGATTTGTTGAATGCAGAGGAAGCTTCTGATTTTTTATTTATTTATTTGTTCTGTTTTTAATCCTAAAACGAACCCGGCACTGACGTGTAAGGAACAGTAGCTCCACCAGGCATGGCAGCTATTTGAAGCTTATCTAGTGGTGGGAAACTCGGCTCTGCAGGGGAAAAATGTGCGTCCCCGTTACTCACCCCCTTCATACGGCCATACGTGGTCCTGGAGTCCAAACAAAGTTTGGTGCCCATTTTCCTGAACTCCTGCGGTGGAACTGGAGCTTGCTGTAAACACTGCAGTTCTCCAGAGGACACCGGAGAGAAATGGGAACAGGCTTACTTTTGATGTTTTTGTGTCATAGCCCATAATCCGAACGCTCATCTCCCTCCTACACCCCTCTCTAAATATAGCAGCCGGGGAGAAGTCAACAACCACCAGGCTGAACACTACTGAAAGAATGTAAAACAGCCCAAAGTTCAGTTCTCCTCATTCATGCCTGTAATTTCCAACACCGCAGAACTAACCGAGGCTGAATTTCTGTCCGGGCTGAGAAGCTTGAAGGGAGGGCTGTGCTCGGGCCTGGTACCTCGCTTCTGGGCTGTGATATTTCTGCTGTTGATGCAAGGCCTGAGGAACAGGGCTGGAAAATCTTTATCCTCTGAGCCCACCTCGGAGGAAAACCCTCCCTGAGGATCACAATCAGTTTAAGTTATCGATGATAACTAAAGCAGCAGCAAGAAACCTTGCTTGAACGCATCAGCTTTTACCTTGCTTTGCATATGCTCGGTTATTTTCCTGAGGAAAATGAGTTTTCATTGGTTTACTTGTAACTAAACATAAACTTTATAATCAGTTTTGTCCTCATATTTATGTTCCTACATAACGTAACTTACACTCTTTAATTCTAGTTTTGCCTCTCTCTTATGCTAAAAATGGTAAATAAATATTTATTTACCAGCTGGCTCGATTTATAGCTGTTATTTGCCTTATTGACTGAGCAATTCAACCACAGTGTCTTTTAAGACTTTGAAACCAGTAGGTCTCAATCTTTCATTTTTATTTTCTATAGGTTGGAAGAGTACCAGCTTTCCTTTTTTTTTTTTTTTCTTTTTTTTTTCCTTTTTTTTTTTTTTTTCCTGCTTCTGAGTGATTTTATCAAAAAAGGACTGAAAATGAAGAAAAAAAAAAAGGGGGAGAGATTTTTATACCTTCAGATGAGCTGTCAGAGAGCCTAAAGTTTTCTTTTATCCTCTCAAACTGGTGAGCGGTGCTCAGCCATGTGATTTCTCCCAATTCATAGTTTGATTTTTGTAACAGCCCTGGCAGTGGGAATCATCATTTTTCTCTGCCCATCTTTTTGTAATGCATTCAAGCCACTAAAAGCTCAGTGGAATTTTTCTTCAGCCTTTCCTGGTATGACTTTTAATGTTGATTCTGAAGCTCCATAGACTTGGTTGGGTCTGGTTCTTCTGGATTCTAAGAAATACCATACCTGGTCTTAAAAAAGCAATGTATGCTGTCCACAAGCTCTCAGTATCTTTCCAGCCTGTGTATCAAACCTTTCAAACTGAGGTCAGGCAGACCTTTACAAATTTGAGCAATAACCATGCCATCTTGTAAATATTTACCGTGAGGGTTCAGAAGAGGTGAACAAACTTTTCCGTTGTACCCTGCAGATGGATGCCACATAAATAGTTATTTATTTTTTAATAGCAACACATTGACTCTCTCTTGCATAATCACAGTTTTTCTGCATTTAAGTGATTAATGATATACCAGTTCTTCTTGCCTTGAGCAGCCAGTTTGGTTTATCTTGTAGATAAACCTAGAACACCGTATTGGTAAAGCATGCAGCATTGTGCAGAGTTGGGAGTTTCATCTGTTTGCATTCAAACCCCAACAAAACCCAAATCCTCTCACTTTTAGGGATTTCTAGGTGGTAACAACCTATTTTGGCACTCAGGTCCTGTCCACCTGTCTCATATCTGCCACTCCAGGAACTCTCTCCCAGTCCGGTTGACCAAAGCACCATTACCTAGGGAAGTCAAACTCCTGTTCAGCCTTCCACCTGCCTCCAGTAGATGAATATTTTATTGGCTCACCCTTTTTGAAGACAGTCTGTACCGTGTTCAACACAGTTCGACCCAGCCCCGAGCCCAGGGAGTAACTACGTTTTCATGTAGGACACTGGGGTTGCAATGAACATCCTTTGAACTCGCTGTTACAATTAAGGTGTCATGAACAAAACATTGCTTTGGTACATGGCGAGACAGAGAACACCCTTACTCTAAGTCCATGTAACCAGAAATAAAACATGTATTTTATTTACATTTTTAGAAGAATCCATGGATGTAAAGACATTTAGGACAGTTATATGTGGAGTAAGTTGAACCTGGATTTAATAATCATGAAAATATTGAGATGAACAAAGGTCCATAGCCTTAGTGGAGAGAGTTGCTGAGAAAAAGTGCTTATAATTGAATTCTTTCATAAGGAAAGTTACTTATAGCAGTATTATTTAATGTATATTTAATGTAAATATGTAGTAATTAATGTTAGATATCCATATGCTTTTTTTTTTTTTTTTTTTTTTTTTTTTTTTTTTTTTTTGTAAACACAGGAGTGAAGGAGGACTCATGTATTACTGGCCCAACTACTACCTAAAGACTGGAGATCCACAGGAACGGACAGAGCAGGCTCCTTGAATCTGTGGTTTTACACTAGGTGCCCTTGCCCTGCATCAGTGGCAGCACAAGTCACCCAGGTTAGAAGGAGATTCAAATGGGAACACGTTCATTCAGAGCTTAACAAAAACCTTTCTGTAGTATGGCAAACAGACTACCACTGTAAATAGTCTTCTAGTAATCTAGAGGTGAACTCACGTTGCCAGGCCGTATCTTACTAGCAGGTTTTGCTGCCAGAACTGATATTTTTATGTCCCTGGAGCATGTGTGTTCATTGCTGCTTCTTCGAGGTGCTGCGTGCCCCCACTGCAAGGGTTTGCTGCACACTGGGTAAGAACCCAAGGCTTGCAGCTGGCAGCTTTGCTCCGTCCTTGGAGGATGCACACAGTGGCATGTTGCTGTTAGCTAAGTGTTGCCTTGTGTTGTTCAGAGAGGAAATTTCAGGAAGAGAGGCTGGATTTTGTTGGCTTGTAAATCAAATTAGTATGAGAATGCACAGAAACTTGGGGCAGCTAATGCCAACTTGTGACAGTAAACCTGTATAGCACATGCTCAGCTGGGATGTCTCCCAGGCAAGCATGCCCTACCAACCCACTGCCTTCAGGTGTTCTGCTCTCTGCTGATCTTCCCAATACATGAAAAAAGTCTCCAACACAGCAGCAGAAAAGCTAGAAAAATGAAGAAATCTTGTGTAAAAAGATAGATGCCAGAAGGTGTTTTTTTTTGTTTTTTTTTTTTTTTTTAATAGTGTCCCTACCTTTTTCTCCATTATATGCACTGTGTAGAAAGACATACAAGTCAACAAGTCAGGGTTAAGCTTGAACACTTTTTTTCCTAGGCAGAACTGAAAAACAGCACTTCTTGGGAACTTGAGAATATTTCTTTTCAGCTCCTTTAAATGAAAAAGAAAAGGAAATAAAAGATGAAGTTTGCATTAATTAGCAGTCCATAGTTATCTGCCTACAGTGGAAAGCAAAAACAAACAAACAAACAAACAAACAAAAAAAAAAAAAAACACATTTTAAATGAACAAAACATCTTCTCGTGGTACTGAAATACGATGTGGACCTAGAGGAGACTTTTAGGAGAGTGTCAAAAAATGGAAAATACTTCAACAAAGTAAACAAATGTCATAAAATGAAAGTAGAGAGCACGCTTATAAACACAGGGAGCTGGTATATTGGTAATTCCTTCAGGCTGATACAGTGTGTTCCCACTTCAAACACCTTTTGTGTTTGTACCTGCGCTGGCAGCTTTTCAAAGGAATCTCATACTTTCCTCTCTTCCCACCCCCCCACTTTACATAATAATTAGTATGTGAATATGCTTGTGATTTCTTCATATTATTTTAATATAGTCACAATGTAGAGACTCCAGTGAAGTTTGGAATGCCACAGAAGCAGCCCTTGCTCCAGAAAATATGCAGCCTAAACAGACTGGAAAAACAAAGCACGGAGAAATAACATCATGCCGATCCCATGTGGGGAGAAGCACAGTAGCAAGCAACTGTCATTTGAGAAGAGATTCGAGATATTTTCAGCCAGTATCCTGTGCCTAACAGCAGACTGCACCAGTTGCTTCGTATACTGTGGAGTAGAAGGTGAAAAAATCCAGCAGTAAGAAGCGTCATCCTTCCTCACATTTGGTTTCATTCCCCTTTCTAGGAGTTAGATGCTGGCTTATTCCCTGAAGCACAAAGTTGCAATCAGATAATCCTGATTATTTTTGACATTCATATATACACAATCCCTTTCTTGAATATTAAGTTCTTTCTTCTGACACTGGTCCCACCAGTGTCATCATAGCAGCCCTGTAAAGATACACCCATATGGGTGACTTCAAGCACTTGAATTGTCTAAATCAGTTCAAATTTATGCAGGATGGATCACATGGGTGATTTGGAGATTTCAGGAGCGGGGTGGGGGCTACGGTTTTGCCCAGTGTAGCTTTTAAAGTCTGGGAAAATTAATGCAGGTCTCCTCAGCTCCAGCCTCTCCCTGATTTGCAATTACAATCCCTAGGAGGGAAGAACAGTAATCTGAAAGTCCTATAGCTGCTAAGTGGAGGAAAACAAAATTATGCATTTAGTGAATAATGCAAAATATGAGAAAATAATGTAAGGGATGGGTGTGATGAAAATACCTTTCCCGAGGCTAAGTGGGTATTGATGTGTTTCAAACCCATAAACAGATTTGTGCATGTTCCTGGCTGAAGAGGAGTGGGGTGGAGTTCTAGGTTGTGTTATTACCTCTCTTTACGTGCTCTTATTTACTGCTTCACAAGCAAAGACAGCAGCAGACATGAGCAGTGTGTTTTTTTTCCTTCTGATCTGGGATCAGTGACAGCCATGGCAAGATTTCTCCATCCATCTGACTATTTGATGACAGGGAAAAAAGATGGCTCATTATCATCACTCATTCTTCTAAATCCTTGGCTGGAGAAGCATTAATAAAGGAAGCTAATTCAGGAAAAAATAATTGGAAGCCAGGTTTGGGAAGTAATTTAATCAAAAAGGAGGTAAACAGAGAGAGAAGGAATCACTCTCAGGAGTCAACCCAGATTCTAAATTCAAATACAAGCACATTTTTATGTGAGCTCCTTCATGCAGATCTGTCCTATGTTCCGTCTCTCATTGGAAGCAAAAAGAAAATCCATACATTGGTAGTTAAGTTTCAGAAGTTGTGATGGCAGCTCCCAGCCTCTGAGGACAGGTGGGATATTTTCTTGCAGGATTTAGAGCAACTCATTTATAACTACTCGTTCACTGTGTATAATCTCTTTACAAAGTCCCTGACACTGATGCTTACAGCCTGCAAGGCAGGGTATGTACAGAATATACATAACCCACAGGGAAGAGACAGAAGGACAGGCAGATCTCTAATAACAATTTATATGTGTAACAGTTTCCTTTAAACAGTTATTTTGCCACCCTCAGTGGAGCAGGACTCTCAAGGACTGTGGCAGTTTGAGTGGAATGTATTACTGCATCCCACTGGAGCGCTCTGTGATCTATGTAGAAGAGGACACAGCCAGTGCAGCAAAAAAATGTATTATCTAGATTGTCCACTGAAGAGCACAAGTGACTCACCTCAAATAAACAGGTGGAAGAGACAAGCTAGCAGGGACAGCCATTTCTTATAATAATGTCTCTTCCAAATCCCCCAGTAAGGTGCACACTGGTGAAACTTCCTAGTATTACAGCCTTTTCACATAGGGAGAAAAATTATGAATACTAGAACTCCGTGTTGAACATTAGAGGGAAATTCTTCACCATCTTCCTGCTAAAGCAGCTTTCTGGAAACATACCAAGGGCTTTGATCCTAAAAACACTTACCTGTAAGCACTTGGGTAGTCCCATTGACTTAAATGGAACTAATCAAGTGCTTAAATTCAAGTGTTTGCAGATTAAGACTTATGTTTGAATTTTAAGATCTTATCTTCAGAAGAAATTGCACCCATTTACTTAAGCGTTTTCATAAACACACCTTTATTTAAATGAATGCAATGTTACTCGTGGATGAGGCCCTAACGTGAAGAGTGGTGGCCCTACATCAGTTCGCAGCAGCATGAAGACAAGTGGCAGCTCTCAGCGCTGGAAGCCATCAGCAGGCGACGTGATCCTGTTATGCTCCCAAATACCCACCAAGAAGGCAGTTGCCACTGCGCAGGAGGTGTGAAAGCCTTGTCCCTTTGCCACACACCCTCACACAACAGGCACTACAGCTGTCCTGAAGCTGGTGAGGGGTCTGGAGCACAAGTCCTGTGAGGAGCGGCTGAGGGAGCTGAGGGTGTTTAGTCTGGGGAAGAGGAGGCTCAGGGGAGACCTCATTGCTCTCTGCAACTGCCTGAAAGGAAGGTGTGGGGAGCTGGGGGTCAGCTTCTTCTCTCAGAAAACTAGTGATAGGACTAGAGGGAATGGCCTCATATTGCACCAGGGGAGGTTCAGGGTGGAAATGAGGAGACATTTCTGTCAGAAGGAGCAGCCAGGCACTGGGACGGGTTGCCCAGGGAGGTGATGGAGTCACTGTCCCTGGGGGTGCTCAAGGAGAGGTTGGACGTGGTGCTTGGGGACATGGTTCAGTGGTGACACTGGTGGCAGGGGGATGGTTGGACCAGGTGATCTTGGAGGTCTCTTCCAACCCTAATGCTTCTATGATACGGACCCGCAGACCCGCCCAGCAGTGTAAATACCGCGTTGGGCTCAGCAGGAAACTTCTGAAGCTGCAGGCACGGGGAATTTCTGGACCCGAGCGGGTTCCTCCCCGACGCCCTGCCCGACCCCGTCCCAGTCCCCCGCCCCGCTGCCGCTCCTCCTCCTTCGCCCCCTGCGGCCCCAGCCGGCCCGGCGTGCTCAGGGAAGGTGCGTGTCCGCTCCCCTCCTTCTCCTCCTCTTCCTCCTCCTCCTCCTCTTCGCAGGGAGCCGGGCGGGGCGGGGGTTCGTGGGACAACCCTCGGGGAAGCTGCCCGGGCACCCCCAGAGCTCTGCGGGAGCCGCCATCTTGTCCCGCAGCCCGCTCCCCCCCGACATGGCGCCCTTGGGTGCTGCCCTGCCGGGCCGGGGGGCGGTGGGGCGGAGGGGGCAGCCGGCAGCCCTGCCTCCACACACACAGCCAGAAACACGTCCCTCCCGCCTCCTTCCTCTCAAAGGAAATTAAAAAATAAATATATGTATATATATCGACGCCAAGATGTAGCTGGCAGTACACACGTGGTCAGCGCCCCTGCAAAGAGCCGGGCACGGTGCTGCCCCCGCAGCAGTGCCGTTGGAAAGGAGGGCGTAAATTAGATGTTATGTGTCCTGGCACATCACAGCCGAGAAGTGCAAGCGTGCAAAGTGGTTTTCGTGCTTCTGAGCAGGAAGCGTCAGTAACTAGTGCCGTTTAGGTTTGTTTTGACAGGGGTTTAGTCTTCAAAGACCACCTTTCCCAAGTTGATGCAAAAGAGGAAAGTATAGAAGGAGAGAGGCAGTTTTACATAAGTATATACGATTTTATGTACGTGTATACATATTTTATGGGGCTACTATGTATATGAAAGAAAAGTGAGATGTAAAAACCTGTCAATTCTGCAAGCTGAATGAGATTTTTCTAAGGAGCTATTAGATGTGGAGCAGCCTTCTGAATCTCATGGCTGTGTCTGACAAGCTGCAAGTCTTATTTCGAGTACTACAGAAGAGACAGTACAAAATACAAGCACTGGATTTGTATTTGATTGTTGATTACCTGCTTTTGCCTTCGAGCTGCAGAATTCATGGGTCCTGCCTTTTCCAGGTACTAAATGAGCACCCCAAAGGCCTGTTCGTCCAGCACCTGGAATCCCTATTTTTGCATGGTTTTTTTTTTTTTTTTTTTTTTTTTTTTAGGCCTTAGTTTTAAAAAAATCTGTCTGTCTGGTTTTCATTCAGTTCAAAATTAGATTAATTTTTACTGTTTCTGGAAACTGTTCCACATCTGCTCTCCTTTTTATATCAAAACACTGCGAGAGTGCATTAATCTGTCGATGAAAGGGGCGTGCGTGGGTGTTTTCTCTTCTAAAGCAATCTTTGGTGGGACTGTAGAACAGATTCCCTGTGAGGGAATTGGAAGGACTGCTTATGTCTATGTCTTTATCTAGAATGTATCTTTCTGTCTTAGCTGGAGACATTTGTAAGATTTGAGCTGTGATGACAAAGGTTGGCCTTGATTTTGCTTTGGTTATTTGTCTGCAAGGACGAAGCCGTTCTCATGCTTACCTACTATCACTCCTTAAAAACACATCTTCTAGTCTTGTGTGGTGCTTTTTTTTTTCCTGTTAGATTATTATTTTGAATAAAATCTACAGTGCTTCTGTCCCCAAGGAAACCCTGCAAAACCTACCATATCAGTGAGAGTTTGTAAGTCTCTTGTTTTCTTGTAAATTTTGACTCATTTCTTCAGAGATATCCACTCTATCTTAATAGCACCTATGAGTTGTGCCTTGCTGTCGGTGTTGCTTTACCCAAACTTCAGTCTTTTTGATGTAGTTTGTAGAGATAAACTTGGATCAGAGCTGCTGCAGCTTTACAGATCCATACTAAGCCTTTGTCTTACCTGATCTTGTTTCTTGGTGTTTAAAATATATATAATTCTTCTGAACAGCGGAACAATGAGATACTAAATCAGATAAGAGCAGATTGCAAATCTGGGCTGAGGAAGAACAACCTGGCATTGACCCGTGTTGGGAGACATCTGTCAGTAAAAGCTCATATAAATTCGTATTTGTTTCATAACATGGTTTTGCAAATGCCTGCGTGTCTTTAACACCAGATCAGGAAAGGAAGCAACTTAATCTCTCATTGTTGATATAATTGCACAAACTCATAATGCTCACAGGATTCATTTTTCTGTGCCTGCCGTAGCATATAAACTTTCTTGTTTTAAGCATGAAAACTTTGTCATGTCATTTCTTCCTGCCTTTCCCGTTGTGGGAGGATGAAGATGAAGGATGGCAGTACATCTAAGAGATAGCAGCTGCAGGGGTGAAATATTTTGCTTAAAAAAGTACTTTGTGCGTAGAAATGTACAAAACGATTACAATCTTGAAGCTCTACAGTTCTTTCTGTTCTGTCTCGACAGGAAATACTATCTGTCAAAAACTGCATTGCAGCAATCTTTCACGTTTTTGTTACCAAATGTCTACAACAATCTCAAAGCACTGAAATAAATGTAAGCTCTTTCTTCATTTGACCCCCAGTCACTTACATTTTTCACTCTGATGGCAAGAGTGAATTTTTAGCTCTGATTTGTAATCTCCTATATGCCAATTTCTCGATTAAGTCAGAATTTGAGGCAGAATCTGTGGAGAATGTCCCACTCCTTTTTGTTTCAGTTTTACAATAGAAGACAAAACTGCATGTCAGCTTGAGAAAAATGTTAATCTTGTTAGCCTCCAGTTTTAAAAATGATGCTTTGGGTACCTTGGTTTTAAAAGAGGCACGATTTCTTCTTGAGACAGAGAGAATGGACCAGTATTTTTGTTGTTGTGGTGGGTTTTTTTTGTTTGTTTTTAACAGAGAGCATTGAGACATTTGGATTTCTTAATTCTCATTTGGATTTCTTATTTCTGTATGGGTATTAAGAATAGCAGTGTTTTCTCTGAGTCTTTTAAATCTAATTAACATAGATCTGTTTGAAGAATTTTCTCCACAATGGGTGTGAGCGAAAAAAGTGAAAATCCTTTTGGTGCTGTTGCTGCCAAGGAGGGGTTCAGCTGAAGTATCTAATGAACAGGCATTCGAATTAAAACATCCCTCCGAGAAGCTGTTTGTATGTTTTGTCAAAATGTTTCTCTGTACTACCCACTGCTGTGTGGTAAGAGATCTGCAATCTTTAAACATGACTTTAAAAGCTGCAAAATTTGTTTTAGAAAATAAAAATTCTAGTCAAATTGTTCTCAGTTCTTGATCTCTGAAGATGAATGCAAAATCAGGAACCTATATGTTATAGTGAGGGCATGTGCATCGTAGGTAATGTATCACAGACCTTTCTTACATCATAGGAAATACAAGCAGCTAGGAAGATTTACTTTAAACTTTTCCAAGTGACCATTCTGCCTTCAGCAGAACAGTGACGTTTGTGACATTTGCCACCACTTCAGGATTTGCCCAAACTTGTTTCTTGACCCCACTGATTTATCATTGTGCAACTGAGAATTGTTGTTACCCTCATGAAGGCCATTTTAGGCCTGATGTGAGTAAACAGTTCTGGTTCTTAATCTATTTGATTTTCCTTTTTTTTTTTTTTTTTTTTTTTTCCAGTTGCTCATTATGGTGTCTGATCTTTTACTCAAACATAGCAGCAGTACATTTCCTGCTAGAACACTGTGTATGAAAGGGAATGAGATCACTCTTCTGCCCTCCCCCAATTTCTCTAGCTTTCATCTGTTACATGTATATTGATATCCTGTGTCTTTAATTTTTGTGTTAGTTTTTTTTTTTTTTTTTTTTTTTTTTCCAGAGGAGGCACTTGACTGGGAATTTACATAAGACAAGTGAGTCGAAAGTAATTCCGTGTTTCAAGTAGCCCCACAAAAGGGGCTTATGTAATATTGTGCATGTGCCAATAGACATTTGAGAAAGCACTGTGCTTTTTCGAGGTCTTGAAGTGAGATCTGAGGCAGTGGACTCAGTTGGAAGAGCGGGCACTTTTTAAGCCGTAGCTGTCGAAAACCAAAACATAAATTTGATTTATCTGTAATGGTTTCCCCTTCTGCTCTCCACAGGTTTTGGGATTTGCATTTCTGGTCTTGCTGCTTCTCACTATTCTGAATTGCAGGGCTCACCTGCTAGGGCTCTCTAGTTGTGCTCTCCCATACAAAACATGAGTGCTCCTCCACAGCAGGCTGCAAAAACACACCTTGGAGTTGTAGTTTGTTGAAAGTCTTTACTGCTTTGCAAGCAAAAAGAATTTTAAGTTACTAATTTCTATAAGATTGATCATGTAGTGCAGCGGGTTGTTAATACTTCCTCTTATGACAGCTAGATAAGGCAGAAGGCTGTACTACTCATCTCAGGTAATGTATTCAGCACTGCCAAAAAAATATACAGAACAGACCATTTCTACCTTGCTGATGCACTCTGAGATACCTAGAAGGAGAAGTCAACTTGATTTTAATTACTTGTTCAGTTTGGTTGTCTTGAAAGAGCTGTTAGGTGAGGAATCTACAGAGGATGTTCAGAAGCAAAACAAAGTCTCAGGAGCAGGCTGGAAAAAAAATGTGTATAGGCTCTGAGTTATTGCCCCTGTCAAATTCAGCTGCAGTTACTGCAGGGGTTTCCACCCCAGTCCCAGCGGGGGTGGAAGGAGCAGAGTTTTCAGGATGCTTTTTAGGATCCAGGCACTGCCACAGCCCAACCAACCTTCCTTTGAGCAGCACGCCCCATTTTCTCCTCGGCGATCACCTACTGGTCCTAGTGCTCGTGATTAATTTCTGCAGACAGAGAATCAAGATGTTTTTCACTGGATTGCTTCCCAGAACCGTCTTGTTGCCATGGGCAAGGTGCTGGTGCAGGTGTGTGGAGGGCAAAGCCACAGCAGTGCTGACCTCGATGGACTTAAGCCACCACTGATCCAAACTTCGTCGTAGCGTCCATAGGATGTTAAAATACATCTACAGTGATTTTAATACACATTACTACTGCAGCTAACATCTCTGATTCATGCTTTAGTTTGACTTAGCAGTTAGGGCTGAAGAGAAAACTTGCAGGAAGGGTGGTGGTGAGCAGGGATCTCTCCGTGGCCACTCTTCAAGCAAATTCAACCAAATGAGGATGGACATGCGTGTTTCCAGCAAGCCGTGGTGCCCAGGCCCTCAGGGACATCTTGCAGTGTTACCTCGTGTTACAGCACAGCTCTAATTACTAAAAAGCCCTGGCATAGCCAAACCCAACACATCTGGTGCAGGTGGATCATGTGGGGGTGTTGGGTGGTTGTCCAGTTTTGGACTGCTGCAGAACCGCTGGGCACCTCTGGGTTCCTCTACCAAATCTGGTGGGGATGGAGGAGAAAGTGGCTAAGCTGGAAGAAATTTGGAGGGAGCAGCTTACCCTGGAGGTTGAAACAGCTTAAAAAGTCTGCCCTGCTTATAGCAGGTGGCAGCAGTGTCTTCAGCCTCGCATCTTGATTTGGTTGGGACAAGAAGATGCGGGCAGGATAAAATAATTGTCTTTCTTTCGTTACACATGGCTCTAGGTGACCTGAAAACTCATTAGCAAGTCTTTTCCCCTAGAGGAAAAGGTATTTTTCTATTTTTTTTTTCCTATTTGCAATCCTCTCCTTACTCAAAGTAGGTCTATTTTTCTTTTTTTGGCCCAGAATATTGCTTTTGAGTAAATATAATCCTATTGACACAACAGCATGAGTTATTTTGTGCTCGTAAGTGAGCAAGACTTTACGCTTTCCCTGGAATGGGAATTTTGGCAGGGCTAGAAATGCTGATTTTTTTTTCCACGTCATACTCTCCTGTCTAATGTTGTTTGTGCTCTAACAGTTGTGAAAATTGCTTTATGGTTTGAGCTATTAGGCTGAAAGAAGTTTATGTGTGTGTTAGGCTTTATTCGAAGAGGTATCGGTTATCGATGGTGATAGATCCAAAGCATCAGACAAATTTTATTTAGAGTAGAAGGGGGCAACCCAGAGCATGCAGCCCCGTTGAGTAACATGCAAACAGGAGTGGGAGCCTGGGAAAGTTCCTTTGAAGAATGCGATATAAAAATAACTGTTGCAAGCTTATCAGTATGTGAACTGTATATAAAAAAAAAAGCAGATGCACGCTGGATAAATAATAATAACTAGAGTAGGCATCTAATACACCCTCCCCAAACTGTCAGAGTGAAGCATGCTGTCTAACAGCTGTCCCTACAGCACGGGAAGGATGGGAGTCAGCTACCAGGAGACTTTTTTCCTGGAAAACATATTCGGTTGTGGTGCGGGAACAGCTGGGCTGTGAGCTGCAAGCATCGCCGCAGCCGTGGGCGGAGGTAAGCAGCAGGTAACTCCACTGCAGCAAAAGCTTTCATCCAGGAATTACACGGGGAGGGAAGTTTGAGGAATGAAGGCTTTTTGCTGACCTTGCCTCTCTCCACGTGCACCTACCGAAGAACTTTGTATGCAATGAGTAGGGCTGTAGTAAGCGTGGAGTAAGGGCTGTGGGATTAGTGTTGCCTTCTGTCCTGTGCTGGTGGCTGGCTGGGAAGTTGTCGGCATTGTCAGACTGCTACGTCCTGCACTGACCAAAGCACTTCACGGGGCCCAGCCTGGCTTCCAGGTGGCTTCAAAGAAGAGCTTCCTGAGGAGTGATCCTAATAGGAAATGGTGGAAACGTGGGCAAATGCGGTGAGCTTGTCGTCCTGCATGGAACGCCACTTCACTTTTATGTGAGCTCTACCTGATCGATGGACCCCGCTTGCAGGCTAATATGTGTGGTAAAATCTAAACCACAATTTATGTAAGCGATTTCTGAGCGGTAATTTATGTATCCTCCAATATCAGTTGTGTTTTAATTGGGACTTGCATTTTAGCTCACGAAGGGACTGACATTTACATCAGCTGGATTCGCCGAAGGAGGCAGAGGCTGCGTTTTTTTTCTCCCACTAACAACGCCAGACCCCCCATGTTAAATAGTCCCCCTCTTCAGGCTGTAGACAAAGCCCTCTGAATTTTAAGCAACGTGTGACAAGGTAAATGAGCGGTTTTGAAGATCACTGGTCATTTATAACTCAATCAAAGTGCTCTGAGTGGGTTGATTCTGCAGGCTTTTGTCTCCGTAATGGTTGGCCTTGTGACTAGGAGCACTTAAAGGTGGCGTTCCCAGAGCTGTGCTTGCAGAGAGCTGCCTAACAGGTAGGGTAAAAGCCAGAGGTGTCCCAGTACGAGGGGACCCTGCTCAGTTTGACAGCACCATGGCCTGGAAGGAAGCCTTCAGCTGTTTTGTTTCCTCCTGTCTTTCCTTGGCATCATTTGATCCGTGAGTATTACCAGTCAGGCGCAGCGGTAAAGTCATGTCAGCGTAAAGACAGAGGGATGTCTTACCATAATATTTGCAGAAGAGGGCTGATCGCCCTGTCTGTAATAGCGTTGCAGATGCTGTACAATGTGTGCCAGATGCTGCACAACGCGTGCCAGACCATGACACATCTGTATACCCCATCGGCTCCAGCCTGCTACGATCAGTACCTTCCCTTCACATGATGCTCAAGTACAATATCAGCTTTTGTATAGTCACATTTAAAACCGTGGTAAATATCGGAGTCAAACAAGTGCTACCACAGCTAGTTGGACAGCTAGAGCAAAGCCAGAACAAAGAACCTGTGAGTATTTTAAAGGATGGATTTCTTTTGCTTTTTCCAATACCATGGAACTCAAGCGAACTGTGTTGAGAAAAGGCAGTTTCATGGTTCATTAAACTACCTCCCTTCTCACAAATATTTTTCGCCATTTTGGAAAGCTCTTTCCAGTGTAGCTCATAAACATCTTTTGGCATTGGTACTTTTTTTTTTTTTTTTTTGAAGATCCTGTTGGTATTTGTGTGTGTACATTCTGTGTTATCTCTGCACGTATACTTACGCAAGAGCAAGGCATTTATTTTTGCTTGGTGAGTTACTTGTGCTAACAACATTATCTAATATTATATTATATTACAATGCTTTTGATCTTTTTTTCTAAAGACTTTTTGATGAAACTTTGAAAATTAAAAACCAAAACATTTCTGAAAACCAATGCCTTCAGCTCTCTTGAGAAATGCTACTCAAGGGCAGTGGCTGCTGATCCTGAACCTGAAAACTTTACTGTACACATGCTCTGCATTTAGCTTTAGAGACAATTCGTTATGTAAGCATCTTACTAAACAGCAAATGTAGTTTATCGTAAGTGATACCATTAGTGCAGGGCTGCTATACTGAAATATTTTAATTTGAGTACATGGCTGGGATTTAAACATATAAATTGCTAATGCGACTACTTCTCCTGGTGATACTTCTGTGGACTGAGAAATACACAGAGTCCTCCAAAAGAAGCTTTAGACTCTTGATTCCACTTTGAACATCTGCTCAGGCTTGTGCTGTTGCTTTTGGCTACTTCAGAGAGAAGTTTATTCTGTTTTCAGCCTTTTTTTGATTGGTGATTCATCAAAAGGTATTAAGAAATCAGTGTTCATTCAGGTGTCAGTTGGTTCTTGGTTCTGAGCAGTGTGCTCCTGCCTTTCTCATTAAAAATCAGAGGACCTATAACACACACCTCGCTGCTTCCAGCCACAGCATCTTTGAGAATAAATATTCAAAACTAACTTCAGATTTTGCACCGATGTGCTTTCAGATGAAAATTTTATACAGCTAGGCTTCCCGGTATGTATTTTCCCATCTTAAAATCTTGTCCACGCATAAAATGTGTAACACTTAAAGGAGTTTTTCTAACCTGTAACAGCTCAGTGTAGGATCTTCCACAGATCACCTGCATGGTGAATCCTTAGAGTCCCTGCCTAAGAATTGTGGAGAGAAACATGCCAGCTGTGTTAGTGCATGAACAAAAATAAATGGAGAACAGGCTTTTTGGCTATTTATTAACAACATACTACACACTGTAAGTGTTTACCTTTGGAAATATTTTGCTCTGCCCCCCAAAAAAATTAAATACATCTTTAAAAAATCACTTTTGGAAGTAGAATTGCTTGACTCAGAAAAGTATGAATCGCCATACCCAGACTCACTTGTGTCAGCATTTGTTACTCTTGTTATCTCTGTATAATTAGTGTGTGTTTACTCCATGGTATGTTCTTTTATTCCTTTTTTTTTTTTTTAACTTTGATTTCCAGTTGACTCTTTGTACTCCGACCATATGTCTCACTGCAGCAGGCTTTTGATCAGCTCCTCTTGGTGGTGTCAGCAGAAAGGGCTTGAGTGGCCAGGCTAATTGAAACGTCTTTCATGCTGCTACTGAGTAACTTGGAGATGCCACTTCGGGGTTCCTCCTCCTCCAGTCGTTTATCCATTTCGTCTGTCTGTTATAAGTTTGTGATGGCGTGCTTATCTCCGTGCGTCTGCAGTGGCTGGCACTGTGCAATCAATCTGAACTGGGACTGTCGGATGCCACTTAAAAAAAAGTAAAAGAATATTTACGGTGATAGATGTCTTCTCTAATAACTGGCTTTTTTTTTTTTCATTCTGCAATAGCAAAACTGTTGAATAACTTTTGTCTCTTCAACGGCAGTGAGAAATAGAAGTTGATTCGGGAATCAGAACCTCCTCGTGCATAGTAGCTGTATGGAGCAGAGCAGGCAAACGTGTGCTGCACTGGGGAGTTGCTTTGGCTGGGAAATGGTGTTGGAGCTTTCCTCAGCATCACAAAGAGGTCTGGCTTTGCAGCTTGTTTCTCAAAATTGGCTAAACCCCAGCTCTGTGTCAAGCTCTTGGAGGAAAGTATATTTATCTTGTTTACAGTCTGTTCTTTTCCTTGGTTCTTTACATTTAAACATGTTAAGCTTCCTTTTGTTTGTACATTGCAGTGCAGTCTGCTCTGGCACGGTGGCCCCAGCTGTACATTGCTGCTGAGCTGTAGCAATTTATGGCTGATGTTGATATGTTGGACTCCAGTAAGATATCCCAGCACCCCGTATTAGGCCCTTGTGAGCATGACAAAATCATAAACGACATACTTCATAGCATGCCTCATTGAAATAAATCTCCTTTTCCACCCTGAATACGAGCAAAGAAATGCGTACATCATAAAAATCATTTTTCTGTCAAGTGTAGTGAGCAATTCTTGATGCTGCCCCCCTTTCCTATGGTTACTTGTATTTACAAACTCGCCCTTTGTTTCTCTGGAAAGGGGAGGCTTGGTGGACGTATCTCACAGTAAGGAGGCAAAAGACTAGAATATCATTTTTCTTAGCAAGTCTAGCAGTATGTTCACCACATTTATCAGCTTCACAAAACCACCTGAATGTCCATACTATACTATAAAAATGCAACTTTTCTTGTGACCACAAGGACTATGAAAAAACTTCAAAATATTCAGACAAGTTGCAATAATTTTAATCTGGGAATTTATTTATAAATTTGATATTGTGTTTCTACCTAAATCAGTAAAATGAGATTGTAGATATATGGAGTAAATTAACTAAAGTGGTTGCATGCTTTTGAATATGTTGCTCTTCTTTGTCCTTTTCTTCGAAGCATTTACAATGTGCATAACTTGTTGACTTAAAATATTTTTTTTTCGTATTCTCTGTAGGTGTGTACTCACAGAGGAATGCTGTGTCAGATATGGAAAAGCAGAGTTTAATGTAAGACTTCACAAATCCAGGGTGGTATATTATGAATACAGTTGAGATTATCAGCTGACATAACTTTCAGTAAGGCCAGACAGGTCACTTCATCAGAAAACTTGGCCTGTTACACTCCGTTACATAACTAATAACTCAGGTTACCTATTTTGGTGCTTCATTTTGGCAAAAAACAACGACAAGCCCCAACCTTGATAGTGTACAGTCACCCTCAAAACTCAGCTTTAACTGTCAGGAGCCACCAAAAGTACTTGTGTTTCCTGGAACTGTGGAGCAACGTGAAGCACACACATGTTCCCTGGGACTGAGCAGCCTTTTGCTTGCCTGCTGCTTGGAGGAGCGCCAAGAGGCGCCTGCACGTGCCAGATACTTGGCATTTTGATTGCTTTTGGCTTTCACGGGGGTCGCAGACCAACCTGTGACGGTGACAGCCCTGTGCTGGCTGCTGGTAGAAAAACTCGCTTTGCTCCTGTTACAACTTCAACCCAGTAACTTCAGCAGCTTATGCTAAACAGTGATAAGTCTGCTCAGTTGCTCAGAGGTCTTGCCTTCTTCATTTAGGCTTTGTCCTGTTAGGAAGATGGGTTTCATCTTTTGGCCAGATGCAATCTGCTTGTCTTTTAGTAAAAACTCAGAAGGAAAATATTCAGCATCATAATTGCTGTAATTAACAGTAAGTGAAGCATAGAAGATGTTTTGCTGAATGTGTTTTCAAAAAGAAGCTTGGTTTAGGGTGTTGGGTGATAGGTAATGAAGTATGAGACCATACGGGCAATTCTTGTCTTTGCTGACCCCTGATTTATAGCCCCTTGTTTCTCTCTTGGTCTCTTCATTCTTTTCCGTAGCCTAACTCATCTTCTTAGATAAGAGAATAAGAAGAGGGTGTGAGAGAAGATTTCCGTGCTTATATTGTCTCAGGTAAAAGGGTGTGCTTTTCTCCTGTAGCAAGGGCTGAAGGAACACCATGCAGCTGTAAAAAGTTTGTGTCTCAATTATATAGGAATTTGGTGAAAAGATACAAGATGTGTGTCTGTCCAGAGGTCCTTCACAATCAAGAAAGGCTCACTGAATTAGTAAGAGGCCGCTAAGTTTTAGTCTTGGAAGGGGTGTGCGTGAATGCACTTCTTTTTTTTTGTGTGTGTGCGTGTTTCTGTGTCTGAAGACAACATCTCTTGTTTTTTACACCAGAACAATACTGACGAGCTTGAAGGAAATGTCACCTAAGTTGAGCATCAAAATACCAGATAAATTTAATTACATCCCTGTTCTCTTACATTATGATTTAATTGTCCAAAATCTGCCCCCCTCATTGTCTTTTAATGCTGTCAGCTGGCATTGGCTCCATTCTTTGGCATACACTGGAGTAAGAACAACATTGTGTACTTCTTTATTGTTGCTTCCTTGCTGTCTTGCTTTCATTGAATGTTTCTGCTCTATTCAGTTATTCTCAGCTCAAAATCCCACTGAATTCTTGTCTTTTGCCTCTGAAAAGATAATGTTCTCCCTTTTGTGAACTGTTTGTGTTTTGAATGCTCATTAAGAATTACATCAGTTGCTACATGGCCTAAGCATTGTTCTGTGCTAATTTCTTTCTTTTTTTTTTTTTCCTTTTTAAAATTTTTGTCTTGGCTGCCACTGCTTCTTAGGGAAGTTGCAGAGTGATTGTTTCTGGAGCTTTGCTGGGAGGGAGCTCTGCACATGGCTTGCGGAGTGATTCTTTGGGGTTCCTCTCTTCCATTTTAGCGGCATCTGCTGAGAGTATCAAGGTACCTGTTGCTATTCTGAGGCTTGGAGGTGCAGAAAGACTTAAGTGCAGTTCCTTTCACTGCTTCCTTCCTATATTAAGCTGGAGGACTTCCCACACAGAGTATAAATATGGTTTGCCCGTTTTCCTTTGCCAGACAGGGAGCTACATCTGTGGTGTCTCTGAGCAGATTTGGACTTTCTCTGTTTTGATCCATAGACCTCTTTAAATGTTTTATTTCCTATTGTTTTATTTCCTATTCATGGACGTCAGTATCACTAGTTGGTCATACATGGTCATGCACAACTAGGCCATGCTTATCAAGGATTTCAGGATGCATCTTGAGTCATAGTAAATCTGGATAGTTCTTCTGGAGTTAGCAAAGGTAAAACAGCTCACCATTTGGTGTTCTTTCTGGACTTCATGGTCAAGTATAATAAGATTTGGCAGTGTTTTCAAAGTCTTGTATCCATATTGTGTTATATTCTTTCTTTCTTTCTTTAGCTTTAGGTGTAAAAAGGCTGGCTTTAAGGACTTAGTAATAAAAAAGTGAACTTTGTCTGTTCCCTAAGCCAAGATTTTCTTACTAATTTGTGAATAAAATGTGCTCCCAGATGAGGAGTCTTGACAATTCTGGAAGAGCAATCTTTGAGGAACGTCCGCTTTCCTGCTTCACTCTTCAAGATCATAAAGATCATAAAGCCTTTTTTTTTTTTTTTCCCCCTTGTCTTCCTAAGTGATGGAAGAACTCAGGGACTTTATTTTTAGGCAGAAATCTCCTCCTCACTTTGCAAGTCCACCTAGCCTTCCAGCCATCCAACTCCACGGCTGTCACAACAAACTTCCTTTCAGATGCTGTTAAGTGCATGAGACGTGGCTGTGCAGCATGTGAGTTTGTTACCCTGGGGCTTCTCAGTCTGTTCTAATGTTATCAAAACTACCGTGTGCTTTCAAGGTTTCCTACATTCCTTGGAGGAAAATCAAATGGTACACGGTTGGGAAACTGATAGATACTTCACAGATTTAGCAGGTTTTACAGATTTTCTAGAGGGAAACTAAGTGGTTAATAGCCTCGATTTAATGTTTTCTTTCCTCCTTTCCCATAATCACGATTCTTGTGAACTCTCTGTATCCTTTTGTCTGTATTTTCAACTGGGATTTGGGGAAAACTATGCCCCGGTGGAGCAGAAGCATTGCTCTAGCTTTGTTTATCCTTTTATCTGTTCCCTCTGCCCCTCTTTCAGTTATCTGGTTGCTGGAGATGGAGTTCTCAGCTGAGATATTTATTTTTTTATCCTTTTTGTGCTTTTCTATCTGTTACGTTTAAGTAATTTGTATTACAATGATGATAATGGAGGTAAGGTAGGTAGTCTGTTTACAGATCAGTTGCGCTAAAGCTCTTTTATATAAGAAGAAAACCACAAAAGATGAAGATTCCAATGATCCTGCCCCTTAACATCAAAGACAGCAGTTTGCTGTGGACAAATGGATCAGTCAATAGGTGGGAGCATCTTTAAAGTAGCTACTTAGCTTCTGGTAAATGCATCTGTTACGCTGTCTGCACAAAGAAGGAAACATTATGCTGTACATTTTATTCTCTCATACTACTCATTGGAGCTGTAAAACACTTAATTCCTGCCTTTTATTTCTTTTTTACTTCTCTAACCTTTCCCCCCTGATATTTCAGTCCTTTTGGCTTGTGTTTATGGGCTCATCTCATGCTCTGAATCACAGATTTAGGCTGAAAGAGCCTTGAACTCATGTACTCCAAACCCACCGACTTAAGCAAGGTCAGCCTATACTTTTTCAGCTTCCTGTCGAGGATCTTATGGGAGACTGTGACAAAAGCCTTACTGATGTCAAGATAATCTGCTGCTCCTCTCTCATCTACCAGGCCAGTCATTTTGTCCCAGAATCGGGACAATTAAGCATGGTTTCCCCTTGGTGAGGTTCTGATGACTATTCCCAGTCACCTTCTTGTCCTTCATCTGTTTGGAAATGGTTTCCAGGAGGATCTGCTCCCCTCACCTTGCCAGGAATCGACTGGCCTGTGCTTGGCGACATCTTATTTCTTGGAGGTAGGGCTGACAAGACCTTTCAAAGGCAGCTGAGGGTGGCCTTGCAGTGACATCTGCCAGCTCTCAGCACCAGGGGTGCAGCCCATCAGGCCCTGTGGATTTACAGATGTCCAAGTTGTTTTAAGTGCTCACTAAGTGGGTCGTCCTCCACTGAGGGTAAATCTTCCTTGCTCTGGGCTTTCTCACTGAAAGGCTTCCCAGCTTTTTCTCGTTGTCTTTTGCTTTTTTCCCCTATTTTTTTGATTAGGATTTTGCAGAGAGAATTCTCTCTGTACTCAGACTATATTCAGAACAAATCTGCATATGGGTTCCAGGTACTGCCATGTCTGGATGCCCACTATACATTCCACCTGAAGCTAAAAGAACCGAAACCTTTTTACCTTTCATCAACCTGCAGTGCCTAATAAGCGAACGACTCTCAGTTCTGCTGAGCAAGAGCAGCGATGGCTCCCAGTTTTGCTTCACATGCCAGTGATCAGAAGTCCATCTCAAGGAGTGAAAGGTGGGAGCTGTAGGTTTCACGCCTTCTTGAGAGCTTTACTTTTTCGCAGACCCTCACAAAACTGTGGGCATGGCTGGAACGGGACCCTTGTGTTTCCTTGCCATGCTTGCAAGGTTTGCAAGGTCAGGGACATAAAGTAGAGGAAGCTTAACAGGAACACTCTGTTGAGCATCCTTGCCTGCTGGAAGGGAAAGGGGAATCCCAGATGCTTAACCCTACTTTAGAAAATGCTTGTTTTGCACTAAAGACCCACGGAATGAGTTGCATTAATAGGACTGCAAGAAAGGACAGTACTTCCTGAAAATGTTTCCTTCCTATCTCACTTTACTTTAAAGTTTTACTGAAGACATTCAATCAATGATTAAATGCATCAAAAAATTGAGCCTGTCCTAATAGATTATTTATTTATTTATATGTTGAGTTTGGCTGGCATGGTGATGTTCGTTTGCTAGTGAAATGTACAAAAACTAGTGCTCTTTTCCCAGCTGACTCGCAGGGGTGACAAACTTGATGCTGCAGAGACCGAGACGACAAGATGAGCTGTTCTCTCTCCGAATTAGCAGTGGAGCGATTCCTGTATTGCTGTCCAAGAGGAGAATTCCTGGAAGAAGAGCGGCTCTTAAATGCAGCTCCTTTGGGGCAGCCTTTGGAGTGAGGATGCTGCTGGTTTTGAACGAGGCCGGGAAGAGCAAAGGAAATGTTTCTTAGTTAAGGAGAATGTGATAACCGTGTTTTCATTTCTCCATTGAAAAAAAAAAATGCATGAAGTTGGTAGCTTGGGGCTCTTTGAGGTTTTAAATGCCAATTAAAAAATCCCCCAGTGATCTCCGTTTAACAGCTTAAGTGCATCAGCATTGTCTAGTAGATTTTCAGACCCTTAAACAAACAAAAGCCCAAATTTAAAATTTTTGAAACTAATTCTACAAAATTGTTGTCTTACTCCACTCAGCAAGGTTTTGTCTTTCGGCAAAAATCAGATTATCTTGCTTATTTCTTTGTGGATGATGAGTCTGGCAAAAATCAGGGAAGGAGCATGGTCACCCTGAGAAAATTACTGATGTCTCTTGCAGAGGATGTCTGCGAGCATGTAATTAACTGGTCCAAAGGGAAGGAGCATGGGGAAAGTACAGAGCTTAGCAATAAAAATACACCAATGCTCTCTCTGTGTAGTGTGACCACAAATAGGCAGTAACTCAGACTGTCACAGGCTTTTTACAGTTCTCTGTCAGTGTCCTGAGATAGCCCCGGAGCCTTCTGCTCCTGCTGGTGTAAGACTTTTGCCCTGTCTTCTCACAGTGAGGGAGGAGATCTGCGCTTTGTTGTTCATGGGTAAGATTGCAGGTGACTTCAGAGAATCACAGAATGGTTTGGGTTGGAAGGGACCTTAAAGATCATCTAATTCCACCCCTCTGCCATGGGCAGGGACACCTCCCACCAGCCCAGGCTGCCCAAAGCCCCATCCAGCCTGGCCTTGAGCACCTCCAGGGATGGGGCATCCACAGCTTCTCTGGGCAGCCTGTGCCAGGGCCTCACCACCCTCGTAATTTCTGTTCCTTTAGGAAAACAGCACTTCACCATGAAGAATCTTTTCCTGCCTTCATCTCAAGTTTAGGAGACATTTGACTAGTTCAGGAGAATAGCTTAATACTCTTATATTGCTCTTACTATTATTGTAACTTGTTTTTTGTGAAAAGTTCCATAAAGGCCTATGAAAGGCCTGGTGGCTTCAAAAGTCTTGTGTACATTTGTATTTTATTTTATTTTGCTTCCGGCGATTTCCAGGATTCCAATGAATCCTGGAAGTGTGGTTTCATCTTTTTCTTCTTTCTGTGTTTTAATTCTACAGACTTGTCGTATTGTGCCAGCTGGTAGTTAAGATGGTACCTTATGAATTTATACTTGGTGGGTCTGCCCTGTTTCTTGGGGTGCAGGTGCAGGGTTATCATCCTGTCGGTGTCATGGAGATGAAGTAGTTCACTGCGATGGATACCAACTCTTTGGGTTTGGTGGACTTGATGGCCTCCAAGAGTCTTTCACAGTGTCACCATCCCGCAGTTGTGTGGTACTTCCCTCACTTTCCAGACGTTATGCTTTAAAGTTACAAGTGGTTTATCATAGCAGTATGTAGGGACTGCTACCAACTGGACTCTCCACTGTGGTTGATAGCTCAGGTTCTCCTAGCATGCTCTGTCACTGTGAAGGTGAAGCTTCTTCAGAAGAACAAGGTGAATACAAAAAATGAGAAAAAAATCAGAAGTGGCCACTGTACAAACTACCAAACTTACATCTGCGTTTCCTAGATTCTTGTTTATCTCATAACTTTTCTGGAAAGAGGGGAAGACAAAGGAGTAGCTCCTAAAACTTAGACCAAGACAAAGATTTCTAGGTGGAAATGTAAATACACTGAAACTAAGAGAGGATGGGAGGAAATGGGACACGACATGTATTAGCTGCGATGTCAGAATTCATTGTATGTTGAGGTCATTTCATTGTTTCAAAGGCTTCTTTTTATTCATTTATTTATAGCAAACGCTGGAAAATGGCCCAGAATAAACTTCTTGAGCAACCCAGTTCAGCTATTTGTGTTTCATTTTAACAACCATAGGCAGAGAGGTAGTTTCTTAGCTTAGATCATTCAGAGCAGAGCTTGCAGAGGCTCTGGGCACAATTGTGGTGTGCTCTCCCTGGGGCACGAAGCTGGTGTGCTCATTTCTGCTCTCTCAAGCAGTGGCTTGGCCGCTGTCTTGTCTGTGGCTTTTGGTAGTGGGAGCTGATTCAAGAATATCTTGCAATCAGTGTTTTGCGGGGGTCGAACGGGACAAACGCTCTGCTCCTTTCTGACGTTTTGATATACAAAGTTATTTGTGAAATTTGCCTACTCTGTGAAATGGCTGGGAAGCGAGGCTCTCCCTTAAAGCTCCCGTAGTGTGGACTGCTCTGGAAATAAAGACCAGTTTTCTTGGGACAACGTGTGAGAATGTCCTATGTGGATATAATATGTGCAAATACATGGATATATGCTTACACACTCACAGCCTGCACCCTGCTTTTGTACTAGATGCCTGCAACATCAGGAACCACAACCACAAGTTGAGTATATTAGCATAAGTCCTCGGGTCAGTGTTTATAAAACGAAGGGTATAACTCTCCAGAAATACTAACTGAATGCAAATAGGAAAGAAAATCTTCTCTGCCTACTCGTAGTTGTCACTTCCCTGGCTGTCACCAGTCACTATTTTTTAAGTTTCTTGGTAGCTGCAGGGATAGGACTGATTGAAGGGCCTTATTTCTTAGGGTTTGGTTTTAGGTGTTTAGTGTTAAAGACTAACGTTTAATGTGCAGATTTCAGCCTGATGTAAATTCAAAGGAAAATGAGACAATTGCATTTCCTTGTGTGTATATCAGTAAAGACCTTTATGGTTTGGGTTTGGATGGACATGCTTTGAGTGTTGTAAAAGAGCTTTGCAGCTATTCCAGCTGATCCAGAGGCTTCTTTCTCAGTTCAGTTACTACAGATGAAGTGCAGATAAACCATCTTTTTTTAGAGGATTGAAAATTAAAAAAAAAAAAAAAATCTTAAAAATGAAAACTTTTGATGATAAAATGGATACACTATAAAGTTAACAAAGCTTACTTTTGGTATTCAGCACGGAATCAATGCCTCTGGCTTTGCACCTCTCTACAGTGCTGCTGGCATCAGTCCTGAAGAGATACACCAGCTAATAAGAAATTTTATTTCTCTCATAATTATTTCTGCACTGGAGAAGTGAATACTTTCTTCAGGGGGAGCACTGGGCCTAAATTCCTTTGACGTCTTTCTAGAACAAGAGAAAGTGCTTTCCTGAGTGTGACGATAGAGATTAAGAAGGCATTTTATTCATGAATGGTTTAAGGAATGGTTTTGTCCAGATGTTTTGTGCGAAGACATCCAGTTCAGCACTTCTGGCAAATCCTGCTTCCAGCAGAAGGGACTCACAGGGCTCCTGTCAGATGGAAGCAGTGCTGGGTTTTTATTCAGGGGAGGCTATGATTATTTAAAGAGATGCTGCATTCCACAGGCGTTTCTGAAGACCACAACAAAGGTTGTGTCCAGTTGTCTAAGTATCTTTCTCATTTGCTTTCAATAATTGTGTTCTCTATTCGATTCTGCTTTCCTGCCAGTTCTGATCAAAGTGTTTTCATGATAAACCGATTTCTTTTCATTTTGCTTTGTCTGCCAATCCAAGTAACAAGAAAAGAATATTGCTGATAACTGTGTGATTTTTTTTGTGTGTGTGCGTGTGTTTTTTAATATTCTTTTTCTCTCTTCCAACAGGCCATCTGCGGAAAAGAAAAGAGGGGAAAAAAAATGAAATACCTATCCTTAATATTTTTCATGAGTTTATTACCACAATATGCTGGCAAGTCTCTGCGCGGAGATGGCAGTCACCCAAGAACATTTGAAGATATTAAAAATGAGATAGCCGGCTATTCTGATACTGCTAAAGCTATTATTGATCTTGCTGTTCACGGGAAAGCGCAGAACAGATCCTACGAAAGGTTAGCGGTTTTTGCTGATACCATAGGACCTCGACTCAGCGGCTCGAAAAATCTAGACGCAGCCATCCAGTATATGTTCAGTGCCCTGCAGAAAGACGGGCTGGAAAATGTGCACCTGGAGCCCGTGAAAGTGCCTCACTGGGAAAGAGGGGAAGAGTTTGCCATGATGCTGGAACCGAGGAACCACAGCATCGCTGTTCTGGGACTTGGGAGCAGTGTTGCCACTCCTCCAGAAGGTGATGTTTCATTTGGAATTAAGTATCGCTTGCTTTTTAACACCAAACTGCATCATACCCCTAACAAACTGAAGTGTTCTTCCAGCTATAATAGATCTGTAAGACAAGACGTTGATTTTCTGGGATTTTGATGTCTGACATGGTTGTGAATGATGCAGTTTGGTTGTGTTCGGTTTGGCTGAACTGTAAAATTCCAGTTGATTCCTGAACCCTCCATTAAATCTCTAACCTTTAACGCTGCTGAGCCTTGCTCACAAACACTCTGCTCCTTTCTGCTGAGGAGGGTGGGCAGTTTGTTTTGTGATCTGGGCTTCTCTGGCCCTTCTTTTTCTTTTTGGCCAGAGAAAGTCCCTCTCTCCGTGGGGTGCTGAGCTGACGAGTGATTTCTGCTCTTCTTGCCACGCTCTGCCCTGCCAAGCTCAGCACTCAGCTCTGGCAGCAAACAAGACAGCAGGAAGAGGAGGAGAATCTCATGCTGAGCTTGGGAAGTGTGATCCCCTTGCTAAGTGTGGCGATTGGAATCTGTTTGTCCTTTCCTTCCCCACACCTCCTCCCTCTTTTTTTCCATTCTCTGTCATATGGAGACATCTTTGGCACCTGCTGCAGAAAGTACAAAAGGCAACCTGCTGCCTTTTAGTAGATCACACATGGCGTGTTACTTGAGGAACAAGAATGATCTTTAGGGCTCAGCAAAACTCAGGTGTTTTGAGCCCCAAAATCTTACCTTGCTTGCTAACGAACCAATTTGTAAGGTTCTCTTTTTGTGCATATCAGTGAGGGGCCTGCTCAGGATTGCTGCGTAGAGGCTGGATGGCAACCTTCTCCTGTGACTGCTCTGCATAAATAATAATAATCTTATTCCCAGGTGGCTTCAATAGCATTCGTGTTCCTTTACGAGAAAATAAATTTAGTTTAGGACATAGAAGGTAACATCATGCTCATATTTTGTTAGAAACTGTAAGTTTTTCTGATAGTGAGCCTTCTGTCTGAGATGAAACAAATCATGTATAGAAGCTGTTTGGTTTAGAAAAAATGTATAGCCCTTCAAAATAAAGCAAATGAAACCAGAGAAATTTAAGATATATTTGGAATAAATTTTACTTGCTCTGAGAAGCTCCTCCTTTTAAGTTTTGTCAGAGGTATTTCTGCATGTTGAGGTAAATGTGCCTAAAATGCAAACCAACTAAAACATTTAACAGTATCTGCCTATCCCACGATATGTCTAAGGCTTGGTGCTTTGACAGGAAAGTGTTTACAGCACAGGTTGAATCTACAGCTTATTTTGCATCCGTTCCACTCCTATTCTAAGCTTCCTAAAAGGGAAGCTGAAATTAAAATGGTGTTCTGGTGTTGTGCAAGTGGTGGATCATTCCTCATGCCTGATGGAATCACCTTGCCTGAATTACTTCCCTTTTACATACTGTCTACCTTTCTGTTTGTGGCTGTTGAGATTTCTTCTGGTCTCATCCTGCTCTGGCCGAGCTGTGACAGGTTTTGGTGCAGGAGGAGGGCACGCAAGGTTGCCAGTCCCCAGTGAGCTCTTGGCTCTCACTCCTCCTGCCGAGCTGGACGGAAAGGCCCGGGCAGAGACCTGGGATGTGTGCTGCTCAGAAGGCCCCTATATCTCACACTCATCCCAAACACGGACTAAAATCTGTGTGCTTTGACTTCTAAAATGGCCACTTCATCGCTTCTGAGGAATTTTTTCCCAGGTCCGTGCCTTCTGCTCTGACCAGCGGTTGTCACCCTGCCCTGTTCCTGAGAAAAAGGGCTAGGCGGCTGCTCTGAATTGCATTATGAAATATTTGAACCATTTCCCTCAGTCAGGGAATATCATCAGCACTGGTTTCTCTTGTTTTAGCCAAGAAGCTGTGGGAATGTGAGTCACCCTGTAATCAAAATAATGCAACTCGATACAAGATGTTTAACACGGCCTGTCCTGGCTTTGCGCTGCTGTTGCTGCACAGGATCCCAGCGCGGAGATGCGCTGCTGCAGGGCCGAGCTGTGCCAGAGGGATGCTGAAAAGGCTGAGGGTTAGCTGTCAGATCTGGCCATTGGTGCCCAGGGGAGCAGGCACCCATCAGAGCTGCACCCAGAGCGGACTCTACAGGTAATCCCAGAGGTGTTTGTTATTAGCTCGGTGGTGGTCGTGCTTTTTTAACTGCATTACTCCAACTGAGATGTGTTTCAGACCCCTCGGTTTACAAAGCACTGCCTGTGGAGCCTTGGCAGATCCCTTCCGTGACACTACTGATCCCTGCTGGCACCCAGAGGACAGCACTGGCCGGACTTTGTGTCCTTCAGGATCCGAGGACGGGGTTAAAGCAAGGCGAGGGACCCAGTGGCAGGCAGAGGAGACCATTTCTTCCTTCCTCAACCTCTCAGCCACGTCCTGAATTCCTCCCTTCCCATTACGTGCCACCAGTCTTGAGAGCCTATGAGCTAAGATAACGGGAAGCATTGGCAGATGTTTTAAAAGCTGCTTCTCCCTGGTTGTGATGAGTGCTTCATGCTGGACTCTGCGGCCCCACTGTGCCCGCAGAGCTCTGCTCCTACTGCTAGCAGTCTGAAGGGCTCTTTATTAAAATGGCAGTAGCGTAACAGTGGTTAGAAACCTGGCTATGGATGCTGGAAATTCAGGGTTTATTTTATTTTCTCTTCTATGGAAACTCAAGCCCATCTTTCCTCACAGTGACCCAATGGCCAGAGCACACGCTGTCTGCTCACTTTCCATTTCGGCGTACGCTGTGAGCATGTGGAAAAAAAAATCCTTGATACTTTGGGGCAGAAACAGGATGCCCTTAATAGTAGCAGTATTTTAGCCTTGGAGCCTGAGCCAGGGTTGACTCTGGGATACACGGAGTGTCTCGATTCCTGCAGGTTTTTTTATCTAACCCATCCCTGTGAGGTTGAAAACCTTATGGGACATGGACAGAGCTTTGCCACTTTCTTGGATTTGCCTGGATTTGACCACTTTGGTCCAGATAGGAGTTTGGCACACATCTGGTTGGCTAGCTCAAGGTTGGAACAGTTCTGATGATGTACAGGAGGCTTTTTGGTACCTTGTGATCATGTGGATAAAATCCACATTGCCATATTTTCTTCTTCAGCACTGGGCGACATGCCAGGATGACAAGTTTTGAGATTCGGTCTGATTTATAGAGCAAAAAGGGCAGGGCAGAAAATATCAGAATTTTTATTTAAGAGGAAAAACCATGTTCTCTGTAGTGCATCCCAAGATTTGAAGGTGTTGGGTCAGAGAGAAAGCTCTCTCTTAGTTTGATTTCATTACAAGGAGGGAGTAACTTTCATGGCTGTCGTAGCGACAGGGAGAAGAGAAACGTGAAATGCAGAGTGACCTGGATTTGCAGAAATCATCCGAGACTGAAAATGGTCACTGCCTCAAAGAAACAGATTCCTAGGTAACAGGATTAAATGTTAGAAAGCGCTTGGTTTAGGGGGCTGAGAAACTAGAGGTTTACCATATTTAGTAAAAGTCCTTCTGTCATTTCCAGTGTTTCAACACTGGCAAAACATACAGATATATATAGAGAGGCTGTGTTGATTTCTGGTAGTTCTGATTATATCCCCCAAATTCTGAGGAAAACAGATATAATTGTTGCTTTGAGTATCCCATAATTGAGGAAAACTAGTAGTTAAGCAGATGTTTGACCATAAAGTATCAAAGAATTCATATTTTCTGCATGTGTTCTAAAATGCACTTTATTTTTCCTGATGGATGTCTGCCTCTGACATTTCAGTTTAAAGAAATACTGACAAGGAGAATAAACCCCAGAATGCAGCCTGCCCTAAACGCCTCCCTTGAAGGAACATCCTCTGGTTTCTATGTACTGTTTGTTGCAGCGAAACTGAAGTAACCCGAATATAAAAATGATGTATTGGCAGACTTTCTCCCAGTTTGTTTGTTAGAGTCGTGGGATTTTTTTGTTTAACTATCAACAACATTTGGTCCAGTCTTGCTCTTGCAGAAGGTGGTGGGAGTTTTGCCACTTACATAATAAGAATATAATTCCCTCCTGTTACTTATGAAATAGGGATGGTGATGTGTCACGGAGCTGTTGAAGGAGTGTGGTGTTGCCGTAGGCTCACAGTCTTTTTAAGCCAGGGATGCTGCTGAAAGAAGTGGTCTGGCCCCAGTCCTGTCTGATGTATTTTTCCCTCGTGCTGACCTCCTTTTTTGTTTCTCAGTGGTGATGTGGATTAGGGAATCCAGCTGGATGAAAAAAAGGCCAAAAAAAGAGTTGATTTTAATGTGTAACAGAAGAATTAACCTTGAGATGCCAACATCTTAGGTGACCACTGATCTACTGGGAGAGGACATTCTTCTGGAGGAAGGGTGGAATCATAGACCTATTTAGGTTGGAAAAGACCTCTAAGATCATCAAGTCCACCCATGAACTTAGCACGGTACCCACTTTGATGAGGGCTTCAGTGCCTACAAGCACAGGGTGGAAAGAGTCATAAAGAGGAGTGAACAGGGCAAGGCAAAGCTCTCCTTCTGCGTTCAGTGGCTCCCTGTTTTTCTGTGTGTGGGATTGAGATTTCATTTTGAGGCTGTGAGCCTAAATATTGGATGCCTGGATTGTTTTTTTTATTATTGTTATTGCTTAGAGCAATGCTATTTGCAGAATGATAATTACACTGCTATTTTTCTTGGAATGTGAAAGATCATGTCCATTAAGGACCTTAGACGCTGTGGTGTTCGGTGGCCTGGCATCTGGGCTGAAAGCTATTCCAGTGGCATTTTAAAGATTTAGAGAGTGGGAGTACTCTGTGGTTTTGAGGTGAGCGTGCTGTCTGGGAAGGACGTGGCTTCCAGTCCCTGCTTTAATGAATATTCAAATGAACTGTATAGACCAGCAGCAGCAGAAAATTGGATTTTCAGGTCTTGACCCTTTGTAATGTGGCTGAATTTAGGGTGATTATCTGCAAGCTGGGACGCCCAGGCTGCCTTACACTAATGGTGTGTGATTTTCCGAGTGCAAGGGGAAGCGCATGCACAGCGGGGTGCTGCCACCTTCCCTCCCATGGGTTTCCTGTGCATTCAGAAAATCATGCACCAGGGGGTGAGGCATCCAGGAACAGGATCCAGACTCTCCACAGGTTGTGTGGCAAGCCTGTGTCCCATTTAGGGCTGCTCCTACTGTACAGCCCTCCCTGCATCTACTGCCCTGCTCGGCTGGCTTCCACGGTGTGGTGCTGGGGGTCGGATCCAGCCCCCTGGCTGCTGGCATTTACTGCTGCACAGTAAGCTACACGTTATTGGAACCAAACTGCTGTAATGAGATCCAGTACTTGCTGGAAATTGTAACTCATATTTGTCGAAAATGTAATTCTTATGTAGTGTTTATTTTTCTCCGGGTTCTTCTTCAAGAACTGAGTAGTATATTTAGTCTCTGTGCCGTGCATCAGAGCTGCATAGCCTCATATCCTTTTGGATAACTCTCCTATGTAATTTTAGTTTCATGAAGTAATTCTCTTTGCTGTTCCACAGACTAGGTGAGGTCACATTTTCCAAAAGTATATTCAGATTTTACAAAATCTTTCTTGCTGATAAAAGCCCTCCTCTTCAGATTTGTTTTTGAGGGAGGAGAGAATGCGATGACGTGAATCTTTCATTTGCTTCACCTTGACACCAACCCTTAGGTTGATGAGTTCATTGTGAACACAGAATTTGGGTTAGTTTTTCTGAAAATCTTCTTGAGTTGTGTGAGACTTCTTGAGAAAGCTGAACTAATTCCTGGAGAAAGCTGACAAGCAACATGCCTTTAAGAATACATAAAAACGTGACAGGTACTGGCTCTCATTCATAGCTTACTATTACAGAATTGCACATGCAAGTTCATTCTCCGTTGGAAGCCATTCCACTGGAAAGCTTTTGGCTGAGGCCCCCTTGCTTAGTGATAACCTGCATAAACCTTTGCTTTTCTCAGGAGTCCAAGAAAACCTTCTCCTAGACATTTAATATGATGAGCATAACTACAATGGACTGCTGCAGAGTAGTTTTACTATTGTTTTCTTTAGAAAATAGACCAAAGTCTAGGTCTTCATGACATCCAGACCACACTTTCTCAGTTTAGCTGCGAGGATGCTGTGAGAGATGGTGTCAAAGGCTTCACCAAAATCAAGATACACCACGTCCACTGCCTTTCCATCATCTATCCACCTGGTTGTATCCTCATAAAAGGCTATCAGGTTGGTCAAGCATGACTTCCCCTTGGTGAAGCCATGCTGACTGCCCCTAATGACCCTCTTATCCTTGATATGTCTAGAGACAATGCCAAGGAGGAGTTGTTCCATCACCTCACCAGGGATGGAGGTATGGCTGACCGGTCTGTAGTTTGATTACTGTTGTCCCTGACCCCTCTTGCAAGGTTTAATTCTAGGGAGGCCTTCGCTTTCCTAGTTGCCTCCCTACACCCTCTGACAACAGCCTTGTATTCCTCCCAAGCGGCCAGCCCCTCCTTCCATGATCTGTAGACTCTCCTCTTCCACTTGAGTTTGCCCAGCAGTTCCCTGTTTAACCATGCAGGTCTCCTGGCTCTCTTCCCTGACTTCATACCTGTTGGGATGCTCTGTTTGAGCTCAGAAGAAGCAGTCCTTGAACGCCAACCAGCTATCTTGGGCCCCTTTTCCTTCAAGTACCTTGTCCCATGGGATTTCCCCTAGCAAATGCTTGAAAAGTTGGCCCTACTGAAGGCCAGGGTTGCAATTCTGCTTGGTTGCCTGCTTGTTTTCACCATTAACACTTTTTCTGTACCTTAATTCTCAGAAACAGCATGGTGCAATGCACTGTTTAATACAAGAAACGAGAGGAAAGCCACAGTACTGCCTGGATTCTTCATCTGCCTGGCCCAACCCAACAACATGTGTAGTATTTGATGTGGCAAGAACAACTAAACAGTCTTCAGCTTCATACAGTCAGCCAAGCCATGCTCATAATTCTGTCCTCTAGGCTTCAGGCCCTTTGCTTAGCTAATTCACCAAATGTTATCAATCTCCTGGACAGTGCAAGTTATAATCTCTGTATCTTGCCTAAGTAAACAGGCAGTTCAGCTCCCTCCTTACGTGGATTTTCTGAACACTTCTGTTCAACAGCACGCAGCCAAGCTCTGGGTCAGGTACTGATAAGAGTAAGAAAGAAATAGAACAGCGTTGGACTTGGGAAGCAGAGCCACGAGGCACTGAATTGGTGGGAGATGCTAGAAGAGTTTGGTTAGTTTGGTTAAAGGCTCAGTAAGGTGAGGCGTTTCTCTTTTAAAAGCAATAATTCTCTGTCCTTTGGGAAAAACTGTTAGGCTTTTTCCTTCATTTCAGCCTTTGCACTGGGGGTCTTAGGGTGGTTTGTGTGTGTTCACGTATTTATTTAAAACAAACATTGTTCTTGTCACTCTAATAGATGAGGCTGAAGCGGTATAAAATGGGACCAAAATGCAAATGAGAGATTGAATTAGTCAGGAGTTACACAAGAGTGAACTTCTGTTTTGTTATGGAAAGCACCGTAATTGATGCTTTATGTATAGCATGCTGCCATTTAAGTTAAACTTGCAGGGAGAACCTTTGTTCTGCTTTGTCAAAGGACAGCTTTATTTAGCTGCTTTGGGAACACTGAGAAGTAGAGAGATCCTGTGCTGGAGTTTGCAGCTCTGCACTCTCTTCCTTAGCTTTAGCTCCCGTAAGGCTCCCTGCATGAATTCCTAATGCCTGCCTTCTAGGGAGGGCTGTAAATGAACCGGTCCGTGACACTTCATAGGGATTATAGATAGTTACTAGCTGTCTGTGGCATTCTTTAAAAACCATCCAGAGTGGGTGTTTGTGCATGAATGCAGTAAAGCACTTCCAAGAACAGTTGCACTCCTTGCTTCCCTTGACGAATAGTCAGGAACGTGACTTCTGCCCCTCCAGCGCGTGCTGCACAACCCAACGGGAGCATTGGGGTGAGCAACTCATCTGCTATGAGAGCTGCTGTGAAACACGGATTGCAGCATCAGCCTACTGAGACCTTGGCTTTTCTTGCAGAAAATGAAATTTTGCAGCTACCTGGCTTTATTTCCAGTGGCACAGCTCCATCCGCAGAATAATCCCATCACTGGGATGCTCCTTAGGTAGGTGGTTGAACCCCTAGTTCATTAGTCAGCCAGAGTCTGAGGTTTGAACTGAGGTTTGAAGGTGAGTCTTGGTTTGGCTTTCTGCACCTCGTTTTATAAAGCTAAGAATCTGAATAGTTACTCACTTAAAATTTTTCCACCTCTCACACTAGCTTAGTTCTGTAGCTAAAATCCAGTGGCCTTTCTTGTCGCAGTAGATGTCTCATGCCCTCTTAGTGGTGCACTGGTAAGGAACCAGACTTCTTGTGTGAAACAGTTTCTTTAAGGTTTTGAAATACGCTATAGTTTAATCTTAAAGAAGCCACGAGCCGGATACCCAGATGCCAGGAGAGGTGATCTTCCCATTTTTTTCTGACAGTTCTTTTCATGTATCGCAGCGCTAAATGCAAGCCTAAAAAACTCTGCAAATCTTACACCAAAAAAAAAAAAAAAAAGAGGAATTTCAAGGAGGAACATTTTCTTTTGAAAACCTGATAGTTTGACTTCTTCAACAAATCCTCACTCGACCTTTGTTATTAGTTTAAGTTTTCGCTGACGTATTTTGTGACTTCTAGGTGAGATGTACAACACTAAAATTTCAGGCATCCACTCCTAGTTCTATATTTAGAAGAGAAGTCCTAGCCCACAATGTTCAGGAGTTTCGACTTATCTCTGTAATCGATCAATAAAATTGGATTTTAAGCATAGTGGTAATTTTAATGAATTACTTCTTGAATGGTGTGAAATGTAGCTCTTTAATTCACATTCTGAAGAGTTAGGAGCGTTCTCTGGCTTGAGGAAAAGCTAGTTATGTGTAAATTCCTTTGTTGTGTGTTTTTTTTTCCAAGCAGGATAATGTAGCAATTTAAAACTATTCCAGCTATTACAAACAACCAGCTGGGTGGGATCTAACCACGTGTGAAGAGTTTTCCATATGTACCTGCTGTGTTCCTGTACCGTAGCTGGGAAAGATAAGCTCCTGAGAAAATTCCCCAAAGGGGTTGCAGTAGAATCGTGATATTCTGCTGAATGAAATACAAAGATTTTTTTGATACATATAAGCATACTGAAACATTTTTTTTTGAAACCGTAGAGCCTTAATTTCATTTCATTTATGGACTTAATCATTTTCGAAGTGTTTCAGCCTAAAACTATGTGCTTTCATTTGTCTGATGTTAAGCTAAGTTGTTTAGCAACATATCAAAACAATTCCATGAAAAGATTGCTATCTTTTTTATTAATCCCATAGGCAGCTTTTGCAAATGTTTTTGTACTATAAATGATTGCTGTGAGGCATTGAAGCACATTTAGAGAGCAGAATTCCCCCCGTGTATCCCTCTTGCCCTTCAAGATATGTTTTAACACCAACCTGATAGATAGCACTTAGAGAACCACGTGTGCTTGGTTCAGGGTGCTGTTACTATTTAGTACCAATCCCCAGTGAAGCTTTTTATCTTGTCTTCCTTTTCCACTAAGATTTTGGTTCAGATTTCCTGTATTCTATATAACTCTCCTAAAAAACCTAAAAAATGTTTTTTAGGAGAGTTATAGGAAAGCGGCTTAAAACCACTGTGATACGTTCTTTCAGGAATTACAGCGGAAGTCATGGTGGTAGCCTCTTTTGATGAACTGCACAGAAGAGCTCAAGAGGCCAAGGGGAAGATTGTGGTCTACAACCAGCCTTTCGTCACTTACGGTGAAACTGTGCGGTACAGATCGCAGGGAGCTGTGGAAGCTGCGAAAGTCGGAGCAGTGGCATCCCTCATTCGATCCATTGCTTCTTTTTCTATCGATAGGTAAGCATTTTCCTCTTTCCTCCCTGTGGCTCACGTTTCAGCCTTTGGTTCACGTGTCATTTGTGGGCAGGCATTTTTGTGCTTTACAACTTAAACGTTGCCAGTTATGAGTGGGTGTTTGGTTTTGAAACTGTTGGCTGCACAGTGGTTCTTTTCCCCTGTGCTTTGTCATTCTTTCAAAATGTTTTCATTTTTTTGTTACTGATCCAAATTGTGTGATTTTTTTTTTTTAAAGAACTTCCTGCATTCTCGAGGCTACCATAAATATTCTGAGATAACCACAATCAAATGTCTGTGGTGATAAGATCTATCAGACTGTGAGTGATATCTCTCTATATATATATTTGGCTGGAATGGAGGTGCGCGGTTTTTACTGTATTGGTATTTTCCCAGCACTAGGCTGACTTGCAGTAGATGAAGCAGTAGGCTGACATTACTGAAACAGTTTTTAGTTCTCTGATTGGTAACAGAGTTATTTATTTTATCTGGTGATTATTTTCTGACTCTGAAAGCTTGTATTTACAATGCTCACCTTTGCTGAAAATCATGAACTGAGGCATAGAGAGAAAATGGAGAAGAGTCCAGGCATCAGCTACACAATTTTTTAACACAGCGTTTTTAAGCTGCGATGCATTTCTTCATGAGCTTAATTCTGTGGTGAGCTTTGCCTACGCTGTCCTGCTGGCTGAGAGGAGAAATCCCAGGGACTCAGATCATAGAGCTGGACTGAGGACCATGGATGAGCCAGAGCCATCTCCCAGCCATTCCTCCTGAAGGTGAGCTGCAGGCTGAGCTCCAGCCTCCACGACTGCAGGCAGGAGTGGCAGGGGCTTTCGCTGGTGTCAGGCACAAAGCTTGACTGCCTACCCTGAAGGGCTGTGGCAATAAAACCCTTCGGTAAGACAGCATAGAAGAGATGCGTGAAGTTTGGGAAAGGAAGAGCTGCTGTATTTTGTGATATTGATCTATTTGGCATACGTGTGATCAGAGCAGTGCGGGTCATCTGTCCCCACACCCCCAGCTGCCCCTTAGGTCTTTACCCAAAGAGGAGTCCTTGACTGCAGTGACCCTGACCCTAAATGTCATAAACTGGAACCGTGTCCTGTTGGGATAATGGCGTGTTTCTTTTTGATCTGTGCTCCTCGGTTTTCTTTCTACAGAAGTCTTGGGAAGGGGTGGTCTGGCTTTGGGTCTGGGTTCAGGCTGGGACTGGGACGTGGCTGGGATGGGCACTGGGAAACACGCTCGATTCCACCATTTGAGACAACGTAAGTGCTCACATGTCAGCAGTATCAGAAGTGTGCAAGCCTCACCGTTTGTAATGCTTCAGAAAGTTTGAGCAATGCAGTAATGCCAGCTGACTGAATTGGACATGTGCAGAGGGCAGCTCTGCTGCCAGAGTAGTTTTATAGCATTTTTATATGCTTCATGTTCCCCTGAAGGAACATATTAAAAATATATGCTCCATATACCCCTAAAGAAGCTGACTTTCTCAGAAATAAAGTATTTTGAATTCAGATATTACCCAAACTATATGAGTCTATTTCTTGGTGCTCCACAAATGTAGCAGTTTACGATATATTTTCTAATACTAACACTTTTCTAATAAATTTAATAATATCGAACCGAGACTAGAATATATTTCAAAACAGTTCTATGAAGGAAAAGTTATCTCTTGAAAATAGTCTTATTTGGTATCAAAGCCTATTGCAACCTATAATCTGTTGATTGTCTGAAAACCAGGAGATGATCTGAACGCTGTTCTTTCCAGTCCTTATTGCTGTTGCCCGGCAGAGGTGTCCATTTGGAAGTTACTCTTCGTATCTTCTGTTTGCCAGACTATTTCCGGGAGTGTATTTCAACAAGTAATGGAAAATTCAGAGCTGAGGAGCAGAGGTAGAGGCTGAAGGTAGTCAAGCCTGTTTATAAGGGCTGGGTACTGGCATTATGCTTATTTCAGAATTGAATGAAAAGAGAGGAGAAACAGATGCCAAATGCAAGTTTGTTTAGAAGGATCGAATCCTTAATCTAGGCTGGGAGCTGAGGTGTCATTCCCAAAAGCAAGTTTGAATTTAGATGCTGCCAGGAAACATTTTTTTCATGAAACCTACTTTCTGTCTTTTCTCCATTTACCTTCACTCAGGGTTTTCTGGGTGGGGAGAGGAACTGGTTAATCTCCTTTTTCCTATAAGATGGGAAATATTCAGGTCTGGTGCGTCACTTCTGCCCCTCTGTGATGCACAGATCTGTTTGTTGTGCTTCCACCAGGAAACAGGCATTGCTGTAGGCAAGATGGGTTCTCTTGTCTCCCGTGCCTCCTCCTGTGTTTTCTCCTCTTCACTGCGTGTCTCCTTGTCTGTCCTGCTGATGTGCTGTGCTGGCAGACTCTGCCTCTCCTCAATCAGTGTCAGAGGCTCTGCTTGTTCAAGTTGCTGTTGCCTTTTGGGTTGATTGATGGCAAATTCTGCATTGCTGGAGGGAACAGCGTGCTAGAAGGGTGAGAGATGAGAGGTAAAGAGCTGATAAAAGGCTTCTCAGTGTTGTGAAAGAAACTCTTGCATTCTTGCAGTTTGCCTACTGCAATTTTGTTGACCAGAGCCTTTACTTTGGGGAGCCTGTGTGCTCCATGCAGACCTATTTATGACTAGCTGATACACGGCAGTTCTCCAAAGCATCCTGGAAACATATTAGAAGAAAGTGTCCTCCTCTTGATACTGCTTTGTCCCTCTTCCCTCAGGTCAGCGAAAGGCAAAATTTCACAATCTTTAAAAAATTGATTTTATTTTTAATTTTTTTAAGATTGCAACCTGTATTGGACAGATCTTGTCACTTACTCTATTTGCAAGAAATGAAGTGGGCTGGAACAATGAAAACTACTTTACGGTGTGACTTCTAGGTGATCTTGCAATGCAAAAAAATATTGGCAGGTTAAAAACAGGTACATTCTAGTAGATTAACATCTTGGGCTTATTAGGGCAGGTTATTAAAATTTACTGACAAGACAGAATTGGTAAAATTCCAGTGTGAATTAAATCAGTGTTCTCTTGCTGGCAGCGAGCTGGCTGTTCCTTCTTCCAGAGATGGCAGGCAGCTGCCATGTTGTCAAGGGCAAAAACTGCATCCTGAAAGAAGCCTTTGAGCAGAGGTTATGTGGGCAGCTTATTTTTCTTCAGGGTATGGTAGCAGAGGTATGGAAGCTATGAAACTGGTAAGGGTCTCAGCCATCACTGAAGGAGGGCAAGGAGGAATGAACTCCAGTATACTCAGGAAAACTCCCTGCTGTGTTTCTGTTAGGGCTCATGCCAACTCATCGATGATAGTGAAGGACTTGAAGGGTTTGTTGCAGAGTTTCCAGGAGTAGATTCATTTATTTCGGACTGAAATGGTAATTGAATAAGAAATAAAATTGCCAAGAGCATCTCTCTTGGCCTGTGCAGAGAGGACGATAGTTGCACAGTTTGTATTTCCACGTTGTCCAGCTGCTGTGCCTCTTTAGGAGAGATCCTGGAATTGTCCCCGTGTTGTTTTAGAGTCAAATAGTTCTCTTGCTACTTTATAGATACCATGTTATGAATGAGTTTTCCTACTTAAGAGAAAGTCATAATAATAGGCAGGTAGTTTGCCTTGCCCTCCCTGCAGATGGTGTGTTTGTGACAGCCTTCTTCCAGTAAGAAATTCCAAGGTGGGGGCAATTTGGTGGTGAGAACACCGAAATCTGGATATTAGGAGTAAAGAGTGACAGAACTACTTTTAATGAACCTTCTTCATTACCACATGTTATTGTAATTAGTCGACATTATCTGTGGTTTTTGGCTTTTTGGAGAAACCAGGATGTTGACTTTTTTTGGCTTTAGAACTTGGCTGTACTGTGATTAATGGCCTTGTATTGCAAGTTAATGCATGTAGTACTTACATTTGCTGATGTGTACAATGACTGCATGGATTTCTCAGTTTGTAGCAGACATTCTTATGGCAAAAATACTCAATTTACAAAGTGTGGTGAAAAATGTGATTCTAATAAACGAGCCCTAAATCTGCTTTTTTGCTTCCTAGCTCTAAGTGTTTAGAACATCTTATAGGCAAGTGGTTGCCTTCTGCTGTTGAAATGGCCCAGTAATATTTATCCTGTGGTGAATGTACTCCCATCACACTGAGATTGTAACAAAATCTTTCTGTTCCTCAAGAACCACAGATTAGATAAAGTCATAACACTGTGTCTGGTAATAATAACCCTTCTAGAGGCACTAGAAAGAAGCAAAATTGAGTGTTTTTCAAGAACTCAGAAAGTTCCCAAACTTCTAAGACATAAATGCCAAGGGCTCAATTCCTATATATATTTCTTTTAAAGCTGCAGAACAGTCTCTCTTATAAATAAGAAATCGAATGGGCAAAAGGCCAGAATAGGCCATGTAGTCCTTTGACCTAGAGTGGGGGCTGCTAACAAGGACACAGAACTCAGTCAAGTTCTTTTCAAAGGTTTTCTTGGGGGGCTGAATTCAGCATCTTACATCTGGAAAAAAAAAAAAAAAAAAAAAAAAGTCATTTCCTTCACTTTCTCTTCCCTTCTTCAGGCTACATGTGGCCAGGACACAATATCTGCTCTAGTGACTAATCAAAAGCTGTGGCTGGATGAAAGCTGAGTGCGTGAGTGGCATGTGCAGCTCAGGATTTATTGCAGAGGTTGCACGGACAGCTTGCGTGGATGCATATGACACAGCTAAGTGCAAGCTTGCCAGGGCTGGAATATCATTTCGTGGAGTAGATGTGAATTTGAAAACTGTTGCTTTTCCTTTCTCTTATTTTCCCATTTTTCTGTCCCTACTTGGTTTATTTTCTTTTGCCCTATATTGCAACATACACCATTTGTGTATATACGTTGTACCCTCAAAAATGCACCTTGTATTTTCTTTCCCTCTCCTGCTTTTTCTTTTATTCTTCGTAAACAATTCTTTCCCTTCTCAATCTCTCTGTCAGTGAGTGTGTGTGTCATTTCTTGGCTCTCACGTGCTGGCACAGTGATTCCTTACCACGTCACCTCTTCCAAACGCTTGGTCTGCTGCCTTTGGGTCCAGATGCGAAGCTTGCCTGCTAAGGAGAGCTTCCTCCTTTCATTGAAGCTCCAGGTCTAAGGAAAATAAGGGCTTCTGGAATGGCACAGTAGTTTCTCTTAGCTTTTTTGTTTGTTTGTTTGTTTGTTTTTGTTTTAGCAAGGAGGTGCATCTGGCCTTTAAAACTGGTGTATTTTCTTTGAACTGCTGTTGCTTCTGGTTGTGCCGTGAGCCCTGGGGGCTCCTTCTCCTTCTGTCCTGCCCCTCCTTCCACCATGTACGCAAGTCCACTTAAATTTTGCTGTCATCTTAGGAACCTTTCCTCCTGTGACCTGTCCTGCTCTCTTCCTCACCACGAAGGCTGAGCGCTGCTGTGTCTATTTGGGATTGAATTTCAACTCGTAAGCCCTCCTGAGCAGCACTAGACCCACATGGTAGCAGTTTTCTGGTAATATGAGAGTTGGCGTGACCCGAGTCCAGCCTGCTCATGAGCTGTAGGAGAGTCCCTCAGCATCTCTCCAGCTCTGTGCAGGGGTACTGTAGCTGAGCAGTCCCCTGTTCTCTTCCACGTGTCATCGCCTGGAGGCAAAGCAGATGAGACAACTCACTTTGCCCTAGAAAGCTGCTCCTGTTGCCCATTAAGTGGCCTGGATCACCATTTGGATTTTCAGCCAAAAATCTTAACCTCTGTGTAAATTCTAAAGACAAATCTGCATCATGAAATAATTTCAGGAACTCTGGCTAACTACTGCCCATTTACTAACTTTTTTTTTTTTCATTTCTGGTGTTTAACAAAGCAATCACTGCAAACAGGCAAGTCTGTGGTGGCCCAAAATAGGAGTTAGGTTTGCCATCACTTTTTCTTCAGTAACACCATCTGTTGTAGAGTGTGACTGGTCATCCAGATGGCTGTTCAACTGAAAAATTTAGCTTTTGGGGCATTTGAGTTTAACTAAAAATTTTCATTGCCTCTGGCACCCATTGAAAGGAAAATAATGAAGTTGCTTTATATATACAAAATGAAGTAGGATTTTTGTATAATCAGTTCTTGTAAGCTTTTGTTTCACTTCCCTTTGTCCCCCCAGCACTTATCCACCCCATTTTCTGATCTACTTCTAGCGTCCTGGTGACTACATGATCTTCTGGGCTGCTGAAACCGTGTGGCCTTGGTGGCATCTCCGGCCACGTTCAGGGACCAGGCAGATGCTGCAGGATGTGTGGTGGATAAAACCCAAATGTAACATCCCTGCCCAGGCATGCAGGCTTCATGTGTGTTTGCTGTCAGTACCTTGGGTGCTCCTGAAATTTGGTGCCCTCTCCTCAAGCTGTGTCAGTTCAGGAATTTGCAGTTACTCCACCTTTTGGCTTGTTAGCACATTTGATTAATTTTCTGCAGCTCTGCTCAGACCTCTCAATTTCACTTTGCTTCTAATTAAGCTAGCTTTGGGCTCTCAGGTCTGTTGGAGTGGGATATATTTTAATTCATCTGTAAACCTGCTTCCCTGTTTTTTGGTTAATGAAATAATCTTGTGTTTTGTTCTTTTGGGAGTAGGGAAAATATTTTATTGGTTACCTGCATTTTTTGCTCTTTTGAGTGCTCATCATATTGACGTCTTCCAAAACACAAATCTTTATTCTACAACCAATTTTTATTTGATTATATAATTAAAACAAAAAAAATAATAAATTTCTTTTTTTTTTTTTAATAAAAATGCAATTAAAGAATTAAAGTTTATTATTTTAGGTGCAACAACTCAGACTGAGCATGTGTTAGCAGCTGGGCCATGTTAGGTGCACTGATGTGAGAGCTGAGCCTTTCTGTGCGCCAGGAAAAGGAACTTAAGGATATTCACTGCGTGGCAGCCAAGTGTGTCTCCTTGATGCTGATGTGTATGTAAAATCCAGCAAGAATTGGAAGGACTGAAAGTAAAGACTTTGCATATATTACTTGTGGATACGAAGCCTTCATTTATTTTACTCAAGAAACTTTCTTTGCTCACCACCACCTTGCAGAGGCAGAGTACCTCTTGTTACTATTACTGTGGTTTTTTAGGTAGCTTTGTTCCTTCCTTGCTTTTGACACTGCAGAACTATTTTAAAAATAGTCTCCTTGTGAGCAGGCAGCATCCTCTGTCTGCTTTGCACGGGCTTGAGGAATGCACAGGGCGTAAAGGCAGCGGGAGGCTGGCCACAGCTGCACCCAGCAAGAGTTGTTCTGCAGCATGAATGAAAAAGAAATCAGGAAGTGCCACCGATTTTCTGGGAACACGTCTCACGTATGGATTAGGATAGCAGCAAAGGCTCTTCATAGGAAACGTTGCAATTAGAGACCGTCCTAGGGCAATATCCTATGGTAACAGGATACAGCAATGTTGTCTTCTGTTCTACCGAGGGATGAAGAAACGAGGATAAAACCCTGGTTTGTGGTGTAGCAAGGGGGAGTAAGAACATAACATGTTTTGTAAGTCTCTGGTGAAGTTGTGAAAGATTCTAGTTCTGTTCCTAGCACTGTGCACGTAGCCTTGTTTCCCTCAGAGGGCTGAATTGGTGGTGTGCTGTGGGATTTATTTCCTTGCCCTTCACTTAGGGGCTTTCCCTCCAGGACATCTCTGTGTGTTGTTGACTGACAATTCATTAATTTTTACTTTGCTTCCTATGTTCCCTGAAGGCCAACATGCCAGACCGCATTCTGCAGTGCAGGCTTTGTGCTCTCTTTTGGGCAAACCCTAGCTGTCAGCCAGATAACTTAGATGTCCTTAGGAGAAAAGGAGCCTGTGCTTTAGGAGCCTGTGCTTTAGGAGGTGATTGTATTGTGGATTGTATGGTGGTTTCATGCTGTTTGAGCAGTGATTAAGGAATCAAATTTCAGGAAACTTCACAATGGTGAGAAGTCTGTAGATGATGGTTTGTAAGTCACAAGTTCGTTTTTCTTGGAACAGAGCAACTTTGTGTTTTTTGTTTATTTTTTTTCTTTTTTTTTTTTTTTTTTTTCCTCAGTAGGCATATTTGTTTTCTTACAAAGTCAGTAAAATGTCAGTGAGACTAACGAGGGCTTTCTCTACCTCCACCAAGTTTTGGCAACTGCTCTTCAGGAACATATACTTCTAACAGGGAAGAGTTTAATCCACCTAGTGTCCAGTAATATAAGCAGTGTCCTGTAACTTCAGCAGAAACAGGTAAAAGACTGCTAAAATCAGTGTTGATAGGCTTTGTTATCCATAAAGATGCTTTGAGAATAATGGTCCTTTTGAAATCCGTATTTCCTTGCTTCCCAAAGCAAACCTTTATCAAACCTAATGTCAATTTTTTCAATATCAATATCAATATCAATATCAATGTAATATCAAATTTGTTACCTTTATTAATGTAAGATTATTTTTTTTTCTTCTCTTCTGGCCCAGCCACTCTCCTAACTCATAGGTTTTGTTGATGTCTAGATGGCCACCCATGTCATGAGTAACAAATGTTAACTCTGGGCCTGTTTGGGTACTCTCAATACCCACTGATAGATTTCCAAATATTCTCCAGTCAGTAAGATAAAAAGGAACAGTTTTACTTTGCCTTTGCATTACTGGTTCACGTATATAAAGATGTCGACCTTGCAAAACTGCCAAGTCCTGGGTTTCTTGTAGTGAACCTTAAGGAGTAATAGTTGTGCTTGCTGTGGGCTAGGCACCGGGATTTCTTGCACTTTTCTGTGATTCCCTGTTACCTTAACCCTAATCAGCTCTGGCTTCCTTCAGCTCTGTTGGCCCCTTCTGCATCTGTATGAGTATCTGTGTGCATGAAAACCCTGTTAGCAAGTTCAGAACCACCGACCACGATCATAACATCTTGCTCTGTCAGTTGTGGGTCCTGTTTTAATGTTCCCGCATTATTCAATTTTCTTGATTAAACTGACAAATCTCTCACCAATATGTGGAGACAGTAAATATAGAGGATAAAAAGAAAACCTGTCACAACTGCAGGTAAGGATTCCCCAAAGGGATCTGAGTAATACAGTGCCAACAAATTATTTTCACAAGGGGTATATTTATTACTTAGCTGCTGATAAGATGTGAGAAGCGTGCGGGCTGTCATTTCATTTCACTATAATTCTCTGTGATTTTTCAGTGGAAGTATAGCACTGAGGACTTTATCTGGAGTGGTTATCTCCAGAGCTTGTGAGCACATGGCTGTGGACGACTGGAATAGATTAAACAGTACCAGGGTGGTTGTGTCAGAATGGTACATAATTGGTATTTGAGGAACCCTAGCCCAATACTCTCACTTTTTCAACAAAAAAATAAAGAAGGTCATGGGAAGGGCTGTGCTGCGCTGCTTCTTGATGTGTTCTGGGATTACATCCACTAATTTCGAGCTATACTGCAATTCACTTTTTGATTTTTGTCTATTTTTTTTTTTGGATGGATGCCTAGTTTATAGATTTGCCTGCATATCTAGTTTTGTTATTTTCATGTCTTGTAATTGGTTTTCCAGTTTGTACTTTCCACTGAGCATTGCTTCTACTTCTGAAACTACTCAAGGTCCTTTTTCAAAATCTATTTGATCTAATGATATTATTAAAAAATATCTACAAATTACAGAACAGTTTCATTAGGTACGCATTAATGTTTTATTTATGGAGCATGTTGTGTCTGCTCTAGAACATCTGAAGTATTCTTTTCATGGTTTACTACTGATGTCCGAAAGTGAATGCAGGTTTGTGGGGGACTGCAGCTAGATTTGTCTTTCAAAATCTGTTTGATGCATGCAACAAAATCTTTTATTTTGATGTGTAACCTTTTGCTTATGTCCTGTAAAACAAACAAGCAAACAGGCAGAGGTCCCAGTTGTTGAATACACTTAATGCGCTAGTCAACTCTTCATTTCCACAGTCTCTCTGCTTCACGCGCCAGGCATGCAGGGGATTTGGAAGTGCTAATTCCTCATTTTGTTTTGCCTTGTTTGCTCCAACACGTGAGCAAACATGCATTGTTTGCTCCAACAGATTATGATTTCTTTCTGGAAGAATGCTTGCATTGTTTTTCAGGGGCAGGGGGCCTCTGGTTTTGCTGCTGCTTCCACTTCTCAGAGCCGTGCTTGTGGCTTGCCCATATGGTAGGATATTTCTGTGTTATTTCATTAAATGCTGTCTTCACATAGGATGGTCTCACCCCGCTGTGCTAGCTGTAGTGTGATGCGTGTCAGGCATTTGGGTATGATCAGCTAGACCTGTTTGCATGGCGAAAACATATTTCTGGCACAGAAATTTTGACTTTTGTTTCTAGGAAGTTGGAGCCAATTATTCCATGGTTATTGTTTAGAGTTCTTTTCTAAATATATCCCATTGCTGATAGCCAACAGTAATACTGGGCTCTTCCCTATAGAAGTAATGTCTTGTGTCTCCTAAGTGTAACCATTTCAATTACTCTAATCTTTTTCTCCAGCTTTGTTTTTGCCTTCAAATCCAATCAGTCACCTGAGCCTCCCTCATCGTGTCCATCTTGTTGCATCAAATACTAATTCTTTGATCTTCCTGCAGGGTATGGCTAAATGGTGAAGATCCTTCTCCATCTGGTTTATTAAATGAGCGGTGCCAACTCCTGTCTCTGCTCTGCCAGTGATGCCAGCTTTGATTACTTGCCTCTTGTCTTCTCCTTCAGGCTCCTTATACTTTCTCTCATCCTGTTTCTATATTTAGGAGGCCGGTGCAAACCTGAAGCTGTAACTTTGCTCTCTTCCAACTTTCCTTTTTAAACCTGACCTTTGGTTTGATATTTATAGATCACTCCCATATGTCATCGGCTAGGTAGGTGAATAGGGTCTGGGACTTCTGCTAAACTCTTTCACCAATACCTTGTTTTCCTAGTCACTCTCAGCAGTATTTCTGCATTGGCTGTCTAACGTGAATATTGCAAATATTCTGTGACACAGCAGTGTTGTCTTCAATACGTTTCTATTCACTATTAAGAAGGATTGAGCTTGGACTACAATTCCTGTTTTTTTGTCTACTGTGATCCCCAAAAGAGATTATTTGGTCTAAGAATAAGAAATAGAAAGAATTCACAAAATTTTCAGTTTACTATTTCTCTTTGGATGTCATCACATTAACAAGCTGGTGGCTGTGGAGTCAAAATACACCTCAATAAGAAATCTTGAAACCATTGCACCATTTGATTCTAGACGTTTGTGCACGGGACAACAAAATAAATTTGTCAGATGGGGGAGAATAATCACATGAATTAATTTCTACCAGGGATTCTGCCCTTGCATTCCCCGGGGATCCTGAGAAGCTCACTGCTATTTCTCTGTTTCCCTGTTTTCGAGCAGAGGTAATATTTTTGGAACGTCAACGTCGTGTAACATTGTATGTTGTTTGCTGAAGAAAGACATCATTAAAAGTTGACTTTTCTAAATGGTGATTAGGTAGTCAATAATAAATTCTGCTGGAATTTGCCTGCGCCAAAACCAGTGACAATCCTATCATGCCGTAACAGCGGGTGGCTACTTCTGCTAATTAATGCACTATATAACCATGGGGCTTTATTAAGTAATAAAATATGGAGTGTGTGATTGGTAAACTCTGCTGGGTTGAGATTCCGGGTTGTCTTAGCAGAGGTGTGTTGGAAGAGTCTGGCAGGAGGCAAACAGCAGAGAATACAGGTCATTATTTTGAATACCTTATTTTCAAAGGTAAATACTTACAAGCAATTGGTAGCTCAAATCATTTGGATATTGAGTTCAATTCAGTAACAACTCGCCATGAGAGACTTGAAGCCTCTGGAAACAGTGTGAAGGAGCCTGAATTTCATAAAAGTACAAGGCTTTTCCTAGGTAACAGCTCTTTATTATCAAGGAGAACATGAAGATTAGAAATTGGGTGCTGGGATTTGAAGGTGATTGAGTCAGAAGTCTGAGGTTTGGAAAAAGTGAGCTTACAGGGATGTAAGGAAAGCTTTAATAGTTGTTCTATAACCTGTGTATTGCTTGCTCCTTTTCACGGAGTAGACTGTGGTCCTTTGACGAGGGTCTTTTCTCTCTCTCTCTCTCTCAGTATCTCCTCCAGCAGTCTCTAAAGAAGGAAACAACTTCCAGGGCTCCCAGTTTCAAGCTCTGAGAAGGCTGCAGTTACTGCTGGGAGAGCCAAAAAGAGTTTGAGGGGACCAGGGATTCCCTTGAGCAGGGATTCAGCGCTGCCCAAATGCAGCCAGCACCTGGAATCCAGTATGCTGCTGTGCTGGGTTCATCTGAGAGGTCATCTAAGGCTGTATGTAACTCCACGAAACTGTTTGTGTTTTCTCTCTCTTGCTCTATTTAGTTTATAATGCTGAAAATTGAGGAAAACAGGAGTTGTATGCTGCAGTGTCTGAGAGAATTCTAATATTCGAGTGTTGCCAGAAATGTGATGTGAATGGGCGTACCCATGAGAAAACTTAGCAGAGCTACTTGGGATAATAAGTGCAGCTGCAATTTATGATTTTAGAAACAAATGTTTTTCAGAACCTAAAATTAGGCTTCTATCATGGTAAATCTTCGTATGGTACTTCTCAGTAACGCTCAGCGGTGGGTTCTTTTAACCCTTTCCCATTTAGAGCAGTACCTTTTATTCCTCAGATATTTTGAAGTTACTTACTGTTAGACTTAGGAGTTAGAGAAAAGGTGACAGAAAAGGTGACAAGGAATTGGAGAGCACCATCGTGAAGCATCAAAGACATTGAGGTAATGCTCGCCCTTCAAACTTCCCAGAGAAAGGAAAGGAAAATGGCATTCGTTCCTCTGAGGGCCTTCTCCACAAGGTGTCTAAATTGAAACAGCGAGTGTAATTGGTCATACATAAAATTGGTCTTCATAAAAGAAAATAATAATAATAAAAAAGAACAATTTGAAATGTGTCAGCTCAACAAGTGATGGTCTTGGCTGTATATCTGTCTAAGCTGAAGATAATAGAAAGAGGATGCTGTTGCTGTTAAGTAAATCTAGTTGAGTAAAGAAAACGTGATGGTATTTCAAAGCCCTCAGATCAGTTTGATGTGTTTTGGAAACTGGGGGATATTAGCGAAAGTATCTGTGGGACTTGAAGGGGGTTTTAGTGCAAGTTTGTTTTTGGCTGCGAAATTCTAACCACAGATATTCTGTTTTCCACCTCCACCCAGGTTTTTCAGAAAGACTTGACAGGAGTTAGCAGGGAGCAGAGCTCGGGAGCTGGCAAGGTTTGCAACCCAGCCTGGCCATCGGGGTTTCAGAAGGATGCTGCCAGATGTGTCCATCTCCCAAAAATGTTTCAGTGTTGTCAAAACAGGAATTCCCAAGAAAGAAAATGTTTTATCAGGATCTTTGCTACCAGGCCACTCAGTAGGTTCAGAGCTCTGGTTTTGAGGCAGCAAGACGTGGCACTGTGTGATGTGCACGGTCATGTCACCATGCCATCAGCTGCTCATTGCAGGTAAACAGCTCAGCGGTTGAGGCATGGATCGAGCACCGTGCTGTTAAACCAGGAGTTTTGTTAATGCTGTTATTAATCAGTGTATGGGATCATCATAAGATTCACCTGCAAGTCAGTGAACCTTTATGTTCATGCAGATGAGTATTAAAAACCCACTTGTGGGGCCGGGTACAAAGGCTTTGCAAGCTTTAGCTTGTCTTTGGGCTGCACTTCGAGAACAACTGCTTTAAACTACGTGATGAATAGTTATGAACTGCATATATTCAGAGTTGTTCTGTAGCATTCAGTGTTTGCTTATAGACAAGCTAGGTTTGATAAAAATACCATTTCCAGTGTATTATTTACTAACTCCACTATGCTTACATGTAAGTATAGTACAGAGTATTTTACAGAAACAACTTTTTGCTTGACAGCTGAAACTGAATTCAAAGTCTATGTACAAGGTTGTAAAAAACCAGTTCTGCCTCTAAAATTGTATGCTACCCTTCTCTCTGAATACATATGGTTTTTAACAGATTTTCTATTTATAAAGTAATGTATGTGGTCTCAGTGTTAACAGTAGCCATGAGCAATCACTAACATAATTTTCCTGCGTAATGTTCTGTAGGAGCTAAAAGTTATTCCTATTTGACATTTCAACACCAGGAAGAAAATTCCCACTTGTCGTTGGGTTATTGTTCTGCAGCGCTACACAAGGTGGGCTTCAGCCTTTTCATAGCCTGAGCTTTAATGTATATGTGGGTGCTCTGGGCCTCGTATCATCTTTGTGGCCCTTTGTGGACTTTTGTGGACCTTCTCCACCATTCTTCTGACACAACTGTTGGTGCACTCATGTCTCTTTATTAGGGCCCAAAAGTGTGCATTTAAATTTACTTATTGACCGTCAAAGTCATGATTGTTGTTGGACCTTCTGACCAAAGCCTCCAGCCTGCTACCTTTCATCCAAAACAATTTCCTTTAGCAACCTGGATGAGCTAATGAAACGGAAAGAAAATTGTGTTGTTTCAGGCAGTCCCTCTTCCAGCAGAGACCCTGATAGGCACTCTTAATTAGGTTATAAAGAGATCCATAAAATAGAAAAGCAGAGTGGAGAATAATCTTTTCTCTCCCCTTTAGCAGATGATGAAGGAATCATCATATATCCAGGATTAAATAGAGAACAAATCCTCAAATAATAAGCAAAATAGCATGAATAAGTAGAATATATTGAAGAGCACAATAAACTTGATATTTAAAACAAAACAGCAAGAGGGGAAATGTTGCTGTTTGACAGCTGCTTCTCTTTTCTTTTTGAGGAAAGAAAAAGACTTGAGTTCTTAAGACATAACCATTTTCTTGGGAAACCCCTGCATTTATTTCCTGGTAGCAGCTGCCATGTGCTGGGTTTTCTCCTGCACAATCCCAGAGGGACCAGCAGTATGGGAAGATCCCAGAACTGATTCAATCATTCTCCCTTCTATGCTTTGCATTGGAAAGAGTTCTTTCAGCCTAACGCTCTTCATTTACCAGGAATAGCACTAATTGCATGAAGAGAAGCTGTTCGGGGGTAATGTGGACCTACTGGGGGATTTTGTATTTCGTCTGATTTAGATGATGAAGCTTTTGGGAGAATCTGCCACAGTCAAAAAACACAGCTGGGGAAAGAGTGCTCATGCTTGGCATGACATTTTGCCATGCTGCTCAGTATTAGGACTAATTTTGAGGAGTTATTGTAGTGTTGTAATAAGCTTTAAAAATATTCTGTTGCTGAAAGGGACATTTCTGCTTACAGTGGATTTTCGAGCTTGAGACTGACAAATTCAGATTATAACTATGCAGTGACAGGCAGACTTAGCCTGAGTTTTGAAAACTCCTTTATTTGTCAAATCAGTGTACACTACTGGTTAAAGTAACCTGAACACTCAAACATTTACATTTCATTTTGTGTTTCACGAATGTCACTGTATAATGTATGAACTGCATAGGCAAATGTAAAGATAGTTGCTTTCATGTGGAACTACTCAAACCTCTTCCTTAAGGAGAAAGTAAGTGGTATCCCCTCTGTACTATTTTCACAAAAACACTTTTTGTTCTCTCGCCCTCATTTTTGTTTTCCACTCGAACACAGAACGTATTGGGTTTTATTTCTTGCTAAATGGAACATCAAAAAGGAGTTCACTATTCTACAGAAATGAAATCTGTGGGAGTAAGAAGAGCATTTGTGTAGTGAAGATGTTTCAGAGTTTCTGTTTTCTTCAGAAAATAAAGGGGCTCAATGAGTGTCTTGTGGTGGCTTTCGGTTTGCTCACTGCTTGAGACTGCACATCCAGTCAGGTCCTTTGCTCTTTCTTTTCATATCCCTTCAAGCAGTCAGATTTTAAAGCCTGTTGTGTTGTGTTTTTTTTTTTTTTTTTTTTTCCCCTGCTATTGAATTTCATGGAAATGTTGCCACTGATTTTCAGTGAAAACCCCATAAACAACAAAAAAGATCACTAGATTTCTCTATTTTCTCTCTTGTATTTCACTCCTGGGGTTTACTTCTGTACTATCTATGGAGATAATACTAAAGTTCTTCTACTGTCTACTTTTTACAGTTAAAAGCTCTCCCCTTTTATCCCTCTAAATGTTTGCCTTTGGTGCTAAGATACAGTTCTTTCTTCTGCACTCTTCAGGGGCTTTTTCCCCCTCTGTCATTCACGTTCCTGTCTTGTGGGGTTTTCCTAGACTGCCCCTGTATTCCTGCTGACCCTTAAAGCCTTATTTTTCAATCTGTAAAATCACATCTCCATGTGACTTTGTTTGTGTTGCAGCACCAACCTATTAGCAGAGAAAAGCAGTTCCTAAATATATTTCTGTTTGAGATAAGCTTGGTTTTCAGTTGTCTTATGGAGGACGTTGCTTGAAGAGTGTACTGCCTTAAAGGATGTGAGGTGTAGAGAAGAAAGGGAGGAAGAAAAGCTTATCTTTGGTTTTGAAAGTCTCCCTTGACTCTCCTCTATCTTCTTCTGCAATTACCTGATTAAAAGGAAGTTTTATCATGGGTAGGCCCAGTATCCTCCTCTCCCTTCAGGTCACTAGAAGCTGTTGGCTGTGTGCCACCCTTTACCATGGCCATGGTTTTGGAAGGGTGAGGAGCCTCCCCTTACCATCCCCTAACACTCTGCAGCCTGTGCCAGAGGAAGTTCAAGTTTCCAGTGTCACTTCAATGTGCGTTCCCGAGTGTGGGAAGCCTTCACCTTCCCTGTTCCGCACTGCAACGAAGCAGAGTCTTGGATGCACTAAAACGGTACTTGGCCCTTCCCATAAAGCTGGGATGCTGCCTCACACCTGTTTGTGCACAATAATTTTATTGTGAGCGTTCATTACCAGTAATAATGAACGTCATTAAGTGGAGAAGGTATGAAGGCCAGATAAGACGTCTAGACATCTGGCTGACTATAGTTTGCTTATATATTGCTAGCCCCGTGGAGCCTCTTTGATTCTCTGCTTCCCAAATAAAGAAACATATTTTGTATGTGTGTATGGATTTATTTACATCCTTCCTGTACGTATAAAATACATCTGTTAGCAGTGAGATTTTTCAGTCTGTCCTGTGTGCTCACTAGACGCCGGTTGTTGCGGGGTCACCGAAGATATAAATATGGATTCTGCTCAAGGCTGAGGAGCCAGGAGTTGAAGAAGAAAAAAATAAAAAGAAACTGTGTGAATCCAGAAGTTTTGCAGCTGCTGGCGATTAGGATTGTCACTGGCGTTCCTTCCAGGAGCCCTCCTCTCACATACCTGGGGTAGCGTGCGGCAGGCAGCTGCGGTCCCATGAGGCAGGGATGTGGACATGGGAGGAAGGAGGTCGGTCGCTCGTGTTGAGCACGAGGAGGCCAAACAGGTGTGTGACTTCTGTGTTCCCTCAAGGTACCGTCAGCTGCTGGAGAGTCAGCCTAATGCCTTTAAGAAAGCATCTTTTTCGGTTGAGGAGCAGCTGCTAAAAGCTTCCACTTTATACTGAAGTTTGGAAAGGCTCGTGCAGGCTGTTCCTCTTTCAGTCTTGCAGTCCCGGGATGGAATTCATTGGATTTGCTTCATTTGATCATTTTACCATTAACAGTTGCTTTCTGCTTCTTGTTTGACAAACCGTATCTAATCCGTGCTATTTTTTAAAAACTTTTGTGGTTTTAGGAGAATTCCCATGGTGTATGTGTACTGAATATTATAATGAAACACAAACATATATGTGTTAGTTGCATCCTGCAGCCTAGCGCACGTATAATTATGTCAAAGCTATTATGCTTATTTGGTAAAGCTTAATTTTAATGAATGCCTAGTACTGATTAGATGCAGTTTTCCAAATGTTGATTTAAATGGAGTCCATATGGTAACGGAGCGACGCTGTTGTCTCTTTCAAGGGGGGGTTTCTTGGTAAGGCCAATGGTCTCTGCAGTCTCTTGTACACTCTGCTACACTTCTGCAGATGCTACACCAATTAAAGGTGGGTGCAAGTAATCTGGAAGAGTTTGTATAACTAGACTCCAAATGTTTTATCCCTGGTAGCAGACAGCTATGTTATCTTCCATAGTTGTACAAAATTATATTTTTCTTCTTAGTTTCTCCGATTTTCCTTTGTGTATTCATATTTTGTTTTCAATTTAACAGCCTTGCTATTATTTCAGCTTGCAGTAAACCAACAAATGAAATCCTACAAAGCCAATATAAAAAGCAAACAAAGCAAGAGAATATTTGGGACAAATGATGACAGAAACACAAAATTAAACTCGGTTATTTCTTTCATATTTTGCCAAGTGGCTGTAAATGGGGAATAGTCTTGATTTTATTTTTGAAAACCTAATTCATCTCAGAAGATTAATAATACTTTTGGCACTTTGACTAATTTTGTTACAGTTTAGGACATTTTGGCCTCTCTGTCCAGATAATGGTGAGGCTCTTGGAAGAATGTACACAGTCTGAGTGTGCACAAGGACATGCTTTGTTTTGTAAGGCCTCTGCTGCTGCGTGCTTCATGATGCTGGAAAATGCTGGAGTGGAGTTCAGCTTTTGCCATGCTGCTTTTGATAAAGATACTGCAGTGAGGCAGTCACAATTAGCTGCTCTCCATAGCTAAGCATGAGATCGAGGTGTACGGTTTCCCATCTTTTATGCTACAGGGTGTTCCATTGTTCCTTTAAAATGTAAAGCTTTGTTTGTCAGGGGGAGCCAAAGGAGGAGGACACAGTCCTATCACCATCAGTTAAGGCTGTGATCTTGCTATGGGTAAGCTAGGGATTAATGCAGTCATAGGGCTATTTAAGAAAGCATTTTGTGACTTTGATGAATAATGAAATAGCTGACCTAATACAAATGTTGAGTTTACATGTGCTTGGTGTAGTGGATATGGCATGGGACCTGAAGAAAATCCATGGTCCTGTATGTGACTGGAATTTCACAACTCAGTGGAATGTATGCTCAATGTTAGGGTGTAAACCAAGCTATTCAGACAACCTAGATTTTGTATTTTCCAGCCCTAAGTTTCTGTACAGGGTTAGTGTGAAGAATTGTGCACTGGGAGGTGCGTGTCTATATGCACGTGACGGCTGAAATAGCTCTTTGTAAGCTTTTGTATTCAAAGGTTTTTGTTTCTTTGTTTTAGAGTCATGTTAGAGTTCTTGTAACACCGTGCTTGCTTTTCCCTTTAGGAGAAAAAGTTGTCTTCACCCGAGGCTTCAGCTCGAGGTGTGTTTTCTATCAGAGCATCCAGTTTAGCTCGAAGCACTGGTTCTTCAGTTTATTTGTCCTTAGGCATTTTAGCTTATCTCAGAGATAAGGGTTCGCAGGCAAGGAACAAAATAATGAACCACGCGAGGTCAGCCACCACAGTAAAAAAGTAGTTAGAACTGACCTGACACCAGCAGCACATCCTTTCATCAACAGCTTTTAGTGTCTGCACATTTGATTATTTTACTTGTAAGAGAAGCTAATTAGCTAGCAGCCTCTTGACTGTTCTTATCCCTCCTTTGCACTTTCCTGCAAGATGCAAACCGCATCTGTTTCGTGCTGCTTACTTGACATGCACCTTGAGCAGAGAGAATATTTTATTTGTGGGAGCCTCTCCTCTGCTGTTGTTATTTGTACTGTGATACTTCTCTTAAATACCTTCCAAGATGTGAAATCCAAGTGTTTATCAGAAGCAAAACCCAACAGCTTTATTTATCTGAATCTTGATAGCTGTTGAATAGGAATGTCAAGACCGAATGATGATGACTTTTTATTACCATGAATAGGTTTATAAAGAACAAGTCGTGCTCAATGTGTTCAATTTCTTTAAACAGTTTAAACACGGAGATGAGGTAATCCAGTAGATCTAAAATCTGAAGAACAGGTGCTTTTGTTAAAAAGTAAAATAAAATAAAAAGGGACATAAAAGCCCAACTTCCTCTCCACTACTGAACACCGAACTATGAGATTAGAGTATGGGTATGTTAAATATTACATGATATAATATTAATGTTTAATGCTTAATGTTTTCCAAAATGAGTTTAGGATGACAGCATCACGACAGTGTACTTTTGAAACACCAAAGGCCGGCATCACCCCCAGGTGTGTAGGAGACACTGAAGGTGCATGGTGCCTGCCCACAGGTACAAACACTGCAAAGACCAACAATGATCCTGAGTCAAGTTTGCTTTGTGACACCCCTTTCAAGCTGGTGCTTTCCTTTCTTTTCTTTTTTAATGGGGCAAGGAATGGAAAGTGCAAGTCTGATTATTATTATTTTTTGTACAATCCTTTTTCTTCAGAAAGAATATCCACAGTCATGTTTGTTTAGACACAGTGAAAGAAATCTTCCTTGTCCACTGCTACCCAAATTCTCTCTCCCAAATCACTTGCTCTTTGCTCTGTTCTGAGCCAGATGCAGGACTGCTTCTGTCCCTCTTCATCTTTTTACACACAGGGTCTCATTTCTTCTCTAGTTTGCTTGGCTAGTTCTTGCTCAAGTCTTGGTCAGTAATGATCATATGGTCAGTAGCTGTTAAGTTTTTGGTTATCTCTGCATAAAAAGGGTGTAATTTACTTAGTATACTCTTTGACACTTTATTAAGCAATTTAATATGTAGATATACTGGACACATGGTGTGTTTTGCATGCGTGTAGGCTTTAATGAGGTATATCCCAAGATGCTCAGTCCCTGCCATGGATGTTTCCTAGTATCAGAGTATATGAATTGGTCTTCTGGCAAGAATATACAGTCCTGTGATACTTCAGTGGTAATGCTGAGTCTATTTTCCTTTTTGTAACAGTCACTTGGATGCTCATTCATTCATGTCCTGGTATCACCTGAACATTGCTGGCTCTACCTGCCTGTGGCAAAATCTCATAATTTGGGTACTTGGGTTTACCATAGCAATCTTGGCAGAGGACTGGTTTGAGCATAAAAAAGACGAGACTACCAGCTGTCTTCAAGGTTTAATTTTTGTGCTAGCTACAGTAAACGCTCTACCTGCAAAAGTCCATTCATTTGAGTTATGTTAGCATGCGTGCATCTCCAGAAGTTGGCAGAAGCTTTATTCACAGTTGCTGTGGAGCACTGGGACCGAGCATCTGAAAGAAATGGAATTGCTCCTTACATCGGAGCAACAGTTTTAGGGGGTTCTTTTGTTGAGCATCTGGGAAATAACGGGAGAAACGAAATCAATACAGGTGGTGATAAAACTTGAATTACTGCAGTTCAGCAGTTCCACAACATGTTAGTACTGAGCCATTATCTTGCCAGAAGACACAGGTGAATGGGTTCATTTAAAATGAGTGGAAAGTGCTTGTTTCTGCGCAGTTGTTGAAATGTAGGGTTTTTCTGAACATTAATACATAAAATTGTCACATTGTGGGTTTTGTGTTTTTTGTTGTTGTTGTTGTTGTTTTTTCCAGTGTGTTGTTTTATTTATTTTTTTTTTGAAAGTCTGATGGTTTATATTCTATGTATATCCCCAAACACTCAAAGAAATATTAAACATATGCAACAAATCGTTGTAGTTTAAACACCAGGGCTGGGGACTGTTACAGGGGCAAAGGGAAAGAAAAAGGTATGTAAGATCTGAACTTGTAAATCCCTGTGAGTGCATCCAGCTCAGGAAGGATTATATGGCACAAGAGATTTTTCCAACCTTGATGTTTGTCTGGAGGCTGGGGAAGCCTGGTTATTTTAAAGGTGAGCTTCTGGTCACCCCATCTGCACAGCTGATGAGGTTCCAGCCATCCTATGAGGTTCAGACATAAACAGCAAGGAGCAAAAACTTCTTAAGCTGTTGCCACCTAATAAAGAGATCTGTCCACGTTCTGGGGCAGCTCCCATGGAAGCTCAGTACATGATTTTTAGTATTTTCTTTTCAAATAAATGCTTTTGTATATCTGATCTGCTGGTTGTGTTACTCATTACAGTATGTTTTAATATTGTTGAGATAAGGATTTATTCTTCTAAACAACTAGAACTGAGTAATCTCTCCCATTTTATCAAATCAATTATCCCTAGAAAGTGCATCTCTCCGCACAACTCCTCCTTAATATCTTAATATCTTATGATATTAAGTATTTTTTCTAGATTAGAAGATGTAAAAAACACAGATTTTTTGATTTTGTTTGTTTAAATATGTAAAAATATGTTTCTATGTCTTTTTTAAAAAATGTGTCTAATTCTGTTAAATTATGTGTCTGCTGCTGTAAGTAGGTTCATAGGTGAAGATTTTCATGTATTGGGCAAACAGCTTTGGGTGTCCCTGCTTGAGCAGGTGGTGGGACCAGATGGCCTCCAGAGGTCCCTGCCAGCCTCAGTCATGCTGTAATTAATATACGGATAACATATAATTAATATATGGATAACATATAATTAATATATGGTAAAAGCTAATGTGAAGAATGTCTGTAATCTGGCTTGAGAGCTTCGACTAGCCTTCCTTTGTAGGTAACATGTAGGTAGAGGTAGGTAAAAGAAATATAGAAATTACTTTTGGAAACTTAATTCCACAGACATTTCACTGATGGTCATTATTTAGTAACTGAGATAAATGGAGTATTCATAAGGGTACTGAGGAAGCCTTGACATGACCGGGTATTTTATGTATATTGGAAACTTGGTTCTCAGGTGTTCCCGGAGTCTGTCCTCATCACAGGCTCTGAAGCAAGGAGTGGTGGTCCCAATTTATGAGAGGGAAGAGAAGGACAGGAATGGTTTAATATCAGGAATTTGGGCATACGTCTACATCCTGATTTCTTTCTTTTTTCCTGCATACAGTTTTTCTGCAAATCTGCTCTAAAAATCTCAACCCAGGCACCAGAAAATAAGAAATAGATAAATAATGGCTAAATGTGAAAAACAAAACAAAAACAAACAAAAAAACTTGGAGGAACTTATTAAGGAACTTGTGTGTTAAGTTGTTGGTTTTTTCTTTTTGATTTCTTTTAAAATTTCATCTCCACAAGACACAGCTATTCCTATGCTTAAGAGACTGAGGCCTTTTTGTCTAGCAATGCATGTTTTTCTTCATTTATGTGTAATTTGTTTAAAGTTTACTGATTTTTCTTTTTAATTTCATTTATTTCATCAACAGTTAGTGGTTGGAGTCTCAAGTGTGTAGAGAATGAGGAAGCATATGTTTTGTTTGTGGTCTCGTCTTTTTTTTTCTGAAGTCTGTCATATTGGCGCTCTTCAAAATAGGTGTGTTTTAGATAGCTAGTCTGATAATTGAAATAAATGAAGTAGTGAACTTTAATTTCATTACTTGTCATAGGAAAAAAATGCACTTACACTTACTTTTGCTCATTTACTGACTTTTTGTTTTTTCTTCCTGATGAAGCAGTGAAGGAAGTGTGCTATCAGAGGACTGACTATTGTAGTGTCAAAGCATAATGTTGATCTAAATAGTGCTGACACAGAGTAATTTCCCAGGCATACAGATTGGTGACAGTCAGATATACCAATTAGTATTAAAAACAATTCAGGTATTCTATCAAAAGATTTATTTCCACATAATAACTGTATTCCTTTTGAAGGTATGCTTGGGGCTGGCAGTATGCTTTTTAAAAATTCTACATTGATGATAATAAGTTACAAGCTAAGCTGTTAACACTATATTTTTATTTTTCTTCTCTGTAGCCCACATACCGGGTGGCAGAATTATCAGTCTGGTGTACCCCGGATTCCCACTGCTTGTATCTCTGTGGAAGATGCTGAAATGATGTCACGGATGGCTTTGCGGGGCACTAAGATTGTTGTGTACCTGAAGATGGGGGCCAGGACCTACCCAGACGCTCCTTCTTTCAACACTGTGGCAGAGATAGTTGGAAACAAGTACCCAGAGCAGGTGAGTGAGAATATATGAGAAGAAACTTATTTTGCTCTTAAAAAATATGAAACAAACCCAGAGAACATCACTTTTTAAGAAATGAGCACCTCTTAGTCACTTATTCTTCCTCATTTCAGATATCTCAGCATTTCATTCTTTGCCAGGTAGCAGGTTTGCAACAATCAGGCTCGGTCCTGATGTACTGGGATGTACTGATGTACTATTTTACAAGACTTGTAAGAATTATTGTATTCGAAGAACAGGAAACTCAATGAAATTGTACACAATTTAACCTCCTACATTGTTTCCGTAGCTTAAAGCTCGCATTAACTAGTGCCATCTGCACAGATGCCACAGAGCATGTATGGAAGCAGAAGTGAAATCCTAGCACTGTAACAATACAGTTATTATTCTTAATAACTAAAAGAAAGTTATGGTTACCATAAGAATTTTTGCTCTGAGTTTGCATGTTGTTCTGTTTATAATCTACAAACAGTTTCTTTATCAGCCAAATAAGCCAGATTCTGCTGTCTGGAAATAAAATTGTTTGCCCGAGTTTTTCTTCAACTGTAAAAGTGAATACAGAATGTCAGTTTAACTTTTTTTTTTCTTTTTATATTTTTTTTTCTTATGCAGGCCATTGCTGCATTTAGCTGGAATTGTATGCATGTCAGGTTGGAGCAATAAGCCATCAACACTAAAAAGTAGCTACAAATTCTGTTTGAACACTGGTTGATCCTAAATTGCTTGTTTCCATTTTAAGACTTTCTTCTTGCTTTCTCTTTTCTTCCAATTTTGTGGCCAAAAATCATGCAGACTAAATTTGTTGTGCTGGAGGACTTGTTCTAATATGCGGTCTTCTATGTCAGCTTACAAGACAGAATGAATTTTCTGGCAGTGTGGTATATCAAGAAAATGCTGATGCAGCCTCACTCACAGCAGCACTAGGAATTGTTGCTAAAGTATATCTACTGAGCCATAATTCTTTTTTTTTTTTTTTTTTTTTTTGTAACCATTTTAGTTTTCTAGCTTCAATGGAAAATCAGAATGAATATCTCCGTCCTTTAAACCAGCCGTAGTTCTTACAAGGGTTTTACCTGTTCCGAAATAGAAATCCTGTGGCTGTGGCTTGTGAGGTCTCAAAATCCTTGGTGTTAGCACAAATGCACAATTTCAGCAGCTTGATCACTGGGCAAGGAAAAAAAAAGTAGTAATCATTTGTGGTTGATTGGTTTAGCTTTATGAAACACGTGGACTGAGTTAAAGATGGTGCCCTAACTTTTAAAGAAGGGAACAGCTAATTTAATGATATGTCATCTGAAGTTTTTAGTAATGCTTCTGATCAGCTAACATGCTATCTTCCCTGAATTTGGTGGATTTCAAAATTACGGCATTTCAACTCAGATTATAAAATGTCCAAATGTAACCTTCAAGTATGCTTAAAGATGCTTGCATGCATTTTATTTTCCCTTTGCTATCTGACTGTGCTTCTTTAAGTACTGAAATGGATGGTGACCGCTTCACTTCTTACTCTGAGAAGCTCAGGTTTTTGAAACACTGGGTAAAGGCTTATTTACAAGCCCCCTGCTGATGTTAATGGGAGTGGTAGCGTACACACTTTGAAAAAGTAACCAAGAAACAGAAAAATAAAACAAGTGAATGTTTAGTTTTTTATAGTACTCAGTTCCTCTCGGAACCTTAATAGGTGCTTCAGCACGCTAATTCCACTTTGTTATTCCATTAAAAATTGGAACCATCTAACTATTTGGACAATAAAATACACTGCAGACCCAAAACTCTTACAATGTCCTTTATACCAGAGTGTTTGGAAATGCGTTACAAGTCCAGCAGAAGAGAAAGGTGCTGTTTCCGTGGGCCAAAATTTCAATTTAAGGTTTAAACTGAAACAAAAGCTAATCTGGATCTCTGAACTCGGGGTGAGAAATTAGCAGCGGGTGGAATAGCTATTACAAAGGTCTGAAGTCAGAGAGTTGCAAATTAGGCTGCAGTCTGTGAAACACTATCACAGATATCACAGCTAATTATAAGTAAAAAACCCTGAAATATAATGGAAAACGAGGGTCGCCATGAAATGCAGATGGAGTCTGGTGAGAAGTGACACGGTTCTCAATGTAACTGCACGTTAGGAACGTTTGTACTTGTCTGTGTATTGACTGGAAGTTAATATACTGCCTGGGTTATAAATAATTCATTAATGCCTCCTGTGAGATTTTTGCATGTTTATTAAACGTAATCACCAAGAACCGAAACCATAATTGTCTGCAAATTCGATCTGTTGCAAGTGGAGTTGATTGTTGTTATTATTTGACTGCTCTTGCAGCATGACCAGTTTGGTGTCTCCTTTTTAAGTCTTTTTTCCATTTGTTTTTTGTGTTTGTTTTGGTTTTTTTTTTTTTTTTTTTTTTTTTACATATTGTATTTGACAGTGGAGGGAAGAGGGAGAGGTCTAAATGTTATTGAAAACAGAAAATAAAGTTGAAATACTTTTGACATATTTTCCTACAAATTTACTGTATTTTAGACTCAGTGTTCTTGAACTTTTGTAATACGTGCTTTTTTTTTGCAACTGCAAGAAACGTTTGTTATCATGACAGCTGGTGGAATTGCTGAACTTGCAGACCTCTATTTAGGCTCCTGTGCTTAACTTTAATGCATCTACAGTTCTGAATAACTTAAAGCAATAAAAGAAATCTAATTACTGCTTTGTGGAAGCATCAAGCTCTCAGGAACGTGTGCACCTTCAAAACCAATTGACATGACTTGAGTGCAGGTGTCCTGTTGCTTTTTGAGGAAACTCTGCTCCCAGTAAGAGTTGGCTGAACAGTTAACCCAGAGGTACTTCAAGTTTCTCCTCTGATATATATCCTTTCTGTTTGGCCAGCCAGCAGCAGTAAACAAATGCTTCAGCATCAATTTCTCCGTTCCAATGTGGCCAGCCAGTAGCAGTAAACAAGTGCTTCAGCATCAGTTGCTCCAACTAAGATAAATGTACTTTGAAACCTACCATAAGCTGCAACTTTGCACTACCAAGTTTTTAAGGGGTGTATAAAAAATCTGAAGAGTAAAAGTAAGTGCACTTTATCACGCTGCCAGTAAAGTCCCCCATCTCATCAGTGTCTCTGTTCTATTTCTCCTTGTATTATCCTTTCTATGTCAAGGAAGCACTGCTTTCCCCAGACAGCACCCATAAAGTCACAGTGGGCATGACTTCGTGTTCTGAGCAGAGACATCCAACGTCCTCACTGTCACTCCTGAGGTGCTTGTTTAGTGCCCACTGAAGCCTGAATCCCTTTAAATGCCCAAAGGAGGTGAGCCTGTGCCCACAAGATAATGAATTCAAGATCAAGCTTTTCTACATACAAGTAGTTCGAAACAGTGAGAACAAGCATGCTATGACTTGATGCCCTGGCAACCTTCCTGAGCTTGGAATCACATTCTCACGGTGCTTAGGACAGCAACAAGAGTGGAAAACCTGTGGGTTGTGGGACTTAACATATTTCAGCCTGTACGACTCCTGAGAGTTGAGCCAAAGAGTTTGTGAAATGAAAAAATATGGTAGCAGAGCCTCCTCAGTTCCAGGCTATTGCAGAGGAGATCCATTTGCAGCCTGTTCCTGACTTTTGTTTTGGGAAAGGAGTTTTTGAAGCACATTTTTGAACCTGGGACAATGCTGCTAGCATCCTTTTGTACTGCCTTGTGTACTGGTGAGATGTTTTGTATAAACTGTGTAAGCTGACACTGGAGACTGGCTGACTGAGAAATTCACAAGTTAACTAGTGTGGTTTTCATTTGAAATTCAGGCAGAGCTGGCAGTAAAACATGTTTGTCTTTTCCGTTTAGTACAGATGTAACACGATTGGTCTTAAAGTGCAGAAGCAACCATTCCCATCTCTGGGGAAATGATATAAATAGTGGCTGTTTCTTGTTAGTCTGGCTTCAATGTACCTAATGTGCCAAACACTGAACCACAAAATATTTCATTAACTGCAAAGGTATCAAAGTGGATAAAGATATAATTCATCTATAATCCTGACTTTCAGTATCTTTCCGTACTGCGTATTTCTTGGTGTGCAGTGCTGTTTTACTTATCTTACAGTTACTAAGTGATGGGAAAACTGTTTCCTAAGCGCCCTACAAAGTACATACCTTTAATCGGTGCTCATTATTCTGTGATCTAGCATAAATACCGTAGAGCACAAAAAGGGGGGCTTGTGAGTGGCTTTTTTAGAATCCTGAATAGCTGTTCCAGGAATTCTGCACTGCTTTCTTGCCTCCTGTTTTTATGGAGTGCCATATCTACAAAAAGTACCGCTTGAAAAGTGACTCTATTTTGAACACCATGGGCATAAAAGACCATGAAAAAATGTGATGTAGTTCTGTGCCAAATTTGGACAGCACTTTGAAAGTAGAAGTCCTAAGAGTGACCTGAGAAAGAGAGATGCTAAGGTAATGGATTGTGAATTTTTCTATCAGTTTGTGATTGGTGGAACAGAATCTGTTCTACAAAAGAAATAGCAGCATATTTACTTTTTCATTCTTCTTCCTTTCCCTATTTCAAAAATCAGCCCTGTCTTGGAATTTATGATACTGGGCAAAACTCCAGGGAACAAGAGAACATGAAAAATGTCCAGGCTTCTGAGTCTGTTAGGCATTCATGCACATAAGGAAAGAAATCATTTGTAGACCTCTTCCCCACTCCCCTCATCCCAAAAAGAAAAAAAGAAGAAAAAAAGAAATAGGAAAAAAAAACGCTTCTCTAAAGATGTGTAATACTCAGTACAATGTTGTTTTATGGCCTGGCATCAGTTCTACACATGTTAACAAAATGTCTATCCATCAGCCCTTTGATGTGGCTTCCAGATATCCCTATGCTCAGACTAAACCATGCATACAATGGAGTTTGGAGCAGAGATGTTTTCAGAGCCTGGTGCCATCACGTTATGGCTCCATTATCACATTTTCTCCATGTGGATTGTTTTGCTGTTCGTTCCAAAACGTTGAAGGGTTTGTGAGTTCACTTCTGTGAGGCTGTCTTGTGCGACTGTAAGTTGATGCTTGTCACAGCTACCCTCAGAATTCAAGAGATGGTTATGGAGATTGGGTTTTTCTGAGTGCCAGCCCATTACTTCATGATAGCGTACTGGGGGAAAGGAGATGAAAGAGAAACAGTGAAAAAGAAACCAGAGAAAGGGTGAAGAAGAAACATTGCCATTGTTAGGAAATGTTATATTTTCTTTGAAAACTTTGGGTCAGTATTTGCTGAAAGAAATAGTACCCTATATATGTTTGTGTGCGTGTTTTATTAGTAACAGGACTTTGTACTATTATTTGGGGGATAGTTTTTATGGCGTGGCTTCCAGGAGTGGCAATACTGCCATCACTTGTTCTTAAACAGAGGTCTTGTCATGGTTAAAACAGGTAAATTAATGTGAAACTGATATGGAGGAAGACTTTTCTTTGTAACCTCACAATTTTTCAGATGTTTTCTTTGTTCAATCTGCTGGAAGGCCTACAAAATTGTAAGTCTAAAGTGCATGCTAAATTTTGTGGTGTATAGAGATTGCCAAATCTTCTAAAACTTGAATTGCCCATTTAAAACCCAAAAGCTAACTAAAAGCATTTAATTCTTCTGGGGAGAACTTGGCAGTAGTTTTTCTTTGGATTCTGAATGAGCAGTAAGCATTTAAGTAGGCATTTCTTCTAGAAATCTCCTTATCTATGTATGCAACAAATACATCTTACAGGTAATTTGTATGGACGTGACTGATGTTGTTAAGGGGCAGTGGTCAAAAAAACATTGTACCACTTTAGATTGTGTTTGAAATATCAGTGGAACAAGTGAATGTGTGTATGTGGACGAAAGATTCAAAGTGGCTTACATTTTTTAAAAAAAGATTCTTCTGACAGTTTTGCTGGAAGGCAGCAGTTCACATTCACCAGTGCAATGTGATCTTTGTAATGTTCAGACGTTACCAAAACGACTAGACCGCATCTATAAACAGGGAGCTGAGAATAGGGAAAAGGGCCTGGTCAGCCATCACTACAGATCTTTGAGAGGGTCTTAGAATCATAGAATCATTAGGGTTATACAAGACCTCCAAGATCATCTGCTCCAACCACCCCCCTACCACCAATGTCACCCACTGAACCATGTCCCTGAGCACCAGGTCCAACCTCTCTTTGAGCACCCCCATGGACGGTGACTCCACCACCTCCCTGGGCAACCCGTTCCAGTGCCTGGCTGCTCTTTCTGAGCAGAAATGTCTCCTCATTTCCAACCTGAACCTCCCCTGGGGCCATTCCCTCTAGAGCTGTGAGAAGAGGCTGACCCCCAGCTCCCCACACCTTCCTTTCAGGTATCTATAGAGAGCAATAAGGTCTGCCCCGAGCCTTGTCTTCTCCAGACTGAACACCCCCAGTTCCCTCAGCCACTCCTCACAGGACTTGTGCTCCAGACCCCTCACTAGCTTTGTAGCCCTTCTCTGGACATGTTCCAAGGCCCTGATGTCCTTCTTGTACTGAGGGACCTAAAACTGAGCACAGTACTCGAGGTGTGGTCTCACCAGAGCTGAGTACAGGGAAACGATCACCTTCCTGAAGGAACAATGTTAGCCTTAATTGCCTTCACTGCCAGTGTCTAGTGAGAGCAGGACCTTCTTAAAATGGACTAAGTCGACCTGCTGCTAGGCACCTGGTTATGGTCTAGGTTCCTGCAGTGCCTTCTTCACCAGAGTCAATTGGAGCCTGGAAGAGCTGAATGCTTCCCAAAACCCCTTGTCAGGCCTTTGCTCTGTACAGTAATCTAAGCATGGGTTTTAGCTACTCTGCTTCCTCAACTGCAACCTACTAAATTGTGACACTAGAAATTAAAATGTAACATTTAGGTTGCTTGTTCTGTGGGCTAGCAAATTTATCTAAGCACACAGTTTTGTAGTCCTTTTGATGATACCAGTATAAGCGGATACACTGTAATATTTTTTTCTTCCTACCCATTCCTTTGTCTCTACTCCCACACAGCAGTTAGAAGAATTACTATGGGATTTTATTTCAGTAATAATTTACAAATACACGCAGGGTTTAGAGAATGATTGTGAAAACTTCTTTTTTCTTATCCACATTGAAAAAGTTATCTTCTAAAATTGCATTGGATCCTTCTTGCATTCTAATACACAAGAGTATCTAAAGGGTAGTCCTGGGTTTGGCAGATGTAGTACTGGCCTGAGGCATGAAGTAAAAAAAAAAAAAAACACCACACAGTATTGAGGAGGAAGAAGGAAAGAAACTATATTGTACTTTTCATTATGAATAAGTAGGTGCCAGAAATGCTAGTGCCAGGTGTCAAGGATTAGTGTAAAAACATCTGTTCATTACAGGAGTAGTCAAATAAGTGTAGTAATACGCTTATATTTGTTAGGTGCAGACAGTGTGCTACACCTTGTACAAGAGAAGGAGGACTACCAAGACAGTTTCATGTCCTAGTGAGTCTGCAGTCCAGGAGATGAATGCAGTGCTAAAAAATTTACATGTTTTCCACGCAAGTCTAATGGAAAACTGCATGTCTAAAAACATGTGGGTTGGATGATCTGTTCAGTGTAGATTCAGAGGTTCCAACACATGGTACCAATGTGGAGGAAGATCTGGTTGATGGACCTAGCATTGTCACTGAAGTAGAGGAGAAACACTGAAAGCAGTGAAATCTAAAATGTTCAGGCCAGGGCTGAGGTGAAAGTGGGAAATAACTTGGTCAGTCACATTGAAATGTTGACCAAAGTAGTTCAATGGGAGAGGTGTTATGACAAGAAATGTGTGGTCACAGCAGCTGAGAGAAATGATTACTCGGTTATATAGGGTTCATAGTTTTGATGGACACAGACATGGTATGCTTGAGAAACATTGAACTAGCTGCAACAGTGTGGGTAGACTTCACATACTGAGAATTCACTTGTTAGGATTTCAGGCTTCACATTTGCACTTTATAAGAACAAGAAGTACACATGGTGAAAATGATGGGCTGACCACGGTTGCTGGGCTCTTTAAGAGAATTATATTCAACTCCTTGGTTTGCCTCACTAGTATGTGCTTCAAAATTCAGCTATCATTCATTCTTATTATTTTAAACCATTGTTACACAGTTCTTTATACAGTTTCATCAGCCTAAAAAGAGTATTTCAGGCTTCTAAGATGTTAAAGGCCTTGCACTTTGCACTGTAGCTTTATTGTACATTGTAGGCACAACAATGAAAAATCATGTATTGTGGTTTGTCAAAGCAAAAATAATTGTAAAGCACATTATACCAGTAAGGTTTATTCAAACTGATTGTGTATGAAATGTTAAAGATCTTGTAAGGCTGGTATAAAATCTTAATTATGTCAAAGAACAAGTTTTGTTTATAGAGTTTCTCAGTTGCTGTCGGTCGGTACTTGTACCAACAATATATCATGAAGTAATATGCAAGTTATCTAGAATTTCATTGAGAACAAATATACTTCTAATTCATTTTAACAGGTAAAAGAAAATTATTGACAAAAATGCTCCTGCAGGGGCTCTTCATGGGCCGCAGCCTCCTCCAGGCCACATCCACCTGCTCCACCGGGGGCTCCTCCATGGGCTGCAGCGTGGAGATCTGCTCCATGTGGGACCCATGGGCTGCAGGGGGACAGCCTGCTCCACCAGGGGCCTCTCCACAGGCTGTGTGGGAACTGCTGCTGCATGCCTGGAGAAGATGAAGGGCCTGAGCAGCTCTCTGAGGAGAGGCTGAGAGCTGGGACTGCTCAGCCTGGAGAAGAGGAGGTGCAGGGGATCTCATCACTGTCTGTACATCCCTGAGGGGAGGGTGCAGAGAGGATGGAGCCAGGCTGTGTGCAGTGGTGCCCAGTGCCAGGACAGGAGGCCCTGGGCACAACCTGGCCCCCAGGAGGCTCCCCCTGAGCACCAGGAGCCCTTCTATGCTGTGCGGGTGACGGAGCCCTGGCACAGGCTGCCCAGAGGCTGTGGGGTCTCCTCCTTGGAGCCCTTCAGCAGCTGCCTGGACGTGGTGCTGGGCACCCTGCTCTGGGCGTCCCTGCTTGGGCACGGGTGGCACTGGCTGGCTCCAGAGGGCCCTGCCAGCCTCAGCTGTTCTGTGATTCTGACTCCTTTCAATCATACTAGTCAGAAAAGTTAACTGCTTTCTGTGATTAGGACTGAGATCCTACACTGACAAAGTGCAAACTGGAAATGGAAGTGTAAACATATGAATTAGTTAAAAAACATCTTAAATAAGTACCACACTTACGTGATTTTTCAAATACAAAAATCAAAATAAAAAAAAAAATTTATATCTTTACTTACTTTTTTTTTTTTTCCAGGAAAGTTATTCATGGTTAGATATTCACCTTTAGCATACAAATTCTGGGAGTTTCCAGTACTCATATTACACCTTTTTATTGAAGTTGCAAAGGAATAAAAGCAAAGGGCCTGTTAAAGTGCCTTTAACAGAAAAAAATATTTGTCCTACACATTTTTTAGGTTTACATCTTTAGACAAGCTGAAAAGTATGTTTCTCACAGTGTGCATTTGGTTTCCCCATTAGTTTTTATTCTGTCATTTATTCCATAGGCTGATTTACAAATCTGAACAAAAATAAACGAAAATGCTTGTTCTTCTAATAGCTGCACAGTCCCTTGACATCTGATATCTATTGCAGTGTTGGAATTTAGGACCTCTTTGTGAAATGTTAGTCTCAAGACCAGTGTATAATGTTTTGGTATAAACTACTTCACCCCCACCCCAAATCCCATTTCATCTATTTGTATTTAAATTATCATATACAGGGTGGAGAATGGAATAATACCATGATGTAAGATGAATCAATAGTCTGTAAACTGTACTGATTTAGAAATTGCATCAAATCAGTGGGTTTTCTTTCCTCGAGTGCAGAGAAGCAAGCAAATAAAATAGAATTTTACTTGTGTTTTAAATATTGTAGCTCAGCAGGGAGGGATGTTAATGCTGTCTCGGTACTTCTGTATTGTTTAATATTCTGGGCTTTATCTTTTAATCGTGTGCCTGGTCTAATGATCATTGTGCTTCGTTTGTGCTTTCACTGATGTTAACTGGACAAAGGCTTTTGTCATCCTTTATGTGTGCCAAGTTTAACATACTGCTTGTGAGAGAAGGTTTTTCATGGAATAATATTCCTTCACTCTAATGGAATTTGTTGCTGTAAGCTATATATACGACAGTTTCAGGACACCTTCTTCTGTGGTGTACTGCTCAGCAGAGTAGAGCATGTTCTACCATTCCAAATGGGAAATATCTGTCATCCAGCGTCTTGCCAACAGAGTGATTACTGAGCTCGAAAACGTGATGTCCTCACCACTCTTCCCCTTTCAAATAATCAGGAAGAGGACCTGAGATCACGTTATTCATTGTGAAGGAAAGGAAAAACAAGATCTTGAACTGTTGACAAGAATGTTCCTGTCTGTCTTATCTTACAAGCAGATACTACAGCTTGTGGTCTGCTGGCGTTTGTGATTTTGTTTCTTGGCATTGCAAACCTGAAGTCAGAGATTTAGAAGTCTTGGATCTATGTTCTCTGCTTCTGCCTCAAGTCCACTGACCTCGGTTTATATGCTAAAGTGCTCCAGGGATCTATTCACTTAACTGGAAATAATGCTCAGATGATACTTTATTTGACTGTATCTTTACACATTCTGCAAGTTGCTCAGCAAGTCTTTCTGGAAGTCTGCAGCTGTTACGCTGTGCATATAAATAGCCTATAGTTAATAAGCTTATTTATAGCAAGCCCAAGTCTGAAGGTTGTTGTTTTTTTTTTCTCATTCATTAGAGTTTCCAACCTTCAAATAAGTTAGACAGGATAACTGGATTGTACCCTTACCCACCAAGTATGGTGCGTCTACTTTTTCATTGATTAATTTGGTAGTTTAATTTAAAATTGCCTAGACATATTTAAATGGTGAATTTCAGGAAAGAGAAGCAGTTATGTATAAAGAAATATAAATAAGCCGGCTTCGATGGGTTGGTTAAATTTCAACACATTTGGTAATGATAATGTTCTACATTATATTACAATATACAATGCTTTATATTCTTTATATGTGGGCTTTGTTGCACACCCAAGAGCAGCATAACAACCCTCCTCATCCCTGTAGAATAACCAGCAGGCCGTTAAGAACGGTTGAGATCATTTGTTGCAGAAAGTCCGCAATGGCTAACACTTAAATTACTTCCATTTCTATTTATCTGTATCAGGTTTTCCTGTGAATTAAGAAGTAAGGGGATGTTCTCGGTCACACTTCAGTACAGGTTTCCAAATCTGGTGATGGCTGGAGCAGCATGAGGGAAGGAAGAATGCAATTGCAAGTATTGCCAGGGTCATGAAGATAAGGTACCACATAATCTGGAGGACAGAACAACAGTTCAGAATAATCTTGACAAATTGGTAGTAATGAAGTGTGATCTACTTGTCTTTAGGATGAAGAAATTGGATGTACAGTGTGTGTCTGATAGGGTGGCTCATGCAGGGTCCTTGCCATATTTGCTGAGAAGAGTTGTGAGGTACTTAGGGCTCAGCAGGCGTGGTAAAGCTTGCGACACGAAAATGAGGAGATGACATCCAGCTTTTCTTGGAAACGCATGTCCTGCCACGTGAGCAAGCATGCTTTAGGCAGATCCACAGATTGAGGGGTTGAAAGGTGGCACTTGGAGAAGGTGTTTGTACAGAGGCAGGTGGAGGCACTGAGACAGTCCTCGGGAGTGCTGAAAGCTGCTGAGAGAACCTCTGATCGCTGGGCATGCTGTAACTGCTGCAAAAACTTTGTTTTTCTAATTGTCTGTGCAGCCCATTTAAAGCTGTTTTAGTGACCTGTAAGCATAGGATTGTGCAATATCATAAAGCATGAATGCTAGTGATTTAAATCCAGACAATAACATGTAGATGGGAAAATACATGTTTTTTCTGTCTGTCAAATCACTTACTGCATGTTTGTGTTGAAAGCACAAAGAAAATTCAGTTCTGTTTCCCAATTAGGGAAAAAGTATGTCTAAAGGAAAAACAGGAAACCCCAACAAAACATTTCCCTGCTTAGCAGAGAATTGTTTAATACAGTTAATTAAGCCACCAAGAAGTTGAAGAGAGCAGCTAGTTGCAGTAATTTTAACTGCTTGGATCCAGCGGCATTGAAGGTGTTTTAACTGCTGTAAATAATTTTTGTGTGTTTTTAAAGAATATATTTTTTTTTCTCTATAATTGCATTTTCGTTTACATTTGTATCTTAGGAATAGATAAGGGTTTCTTCTCTCAGGGTGGTAAAAAAGATAATAGCGTAGTTTCAATAACTTCATTTTGCTTCCTTGAGCACTTTAAAATCTCTTGATGAATCTTTGAAGCAGAGAGCTGATCCTTTTTCCCTTTCATTTATTTGAAACCACATATTTAACTGTAATGTGGGTTATAATTGCTAATACCAATTTAAAGCTAGGATGTAGAACCAAGCGGAACCAGAGATCGAGGGACTATTATGTACTGCCGTGAGTAAAGACAGCACGTTGCTGTTCAATGCAGCACTGACCTGGGGTATGTGTGCAGTGAAAGTAGGTAATGTGGTGTCTTTCCCATCATGTAACTCAAAGCTTCCACCTCCTGTGGTGTAGACTAAGAGTCTGCTTTGTCCCTGTCTTCCCTTGTGAGTGAGCTGCAGTTACAAACTATATCCTATAGTAATCCACGCAAATTATTTATCTTAACCAGCATAATACGGTACAATTAGTTTAAAACCAAATTCATAATTAAGAAACCTCAGTTTATCTAAGGCTCTCTAGACAGTCATATGTGAAGAACCTCTGTGTTTTCAGAGCTCTCTTCATTTTTGCTGCAGCATCTCAGGCTTAATCAAACCTTTGCCTTTAAAATAATATAAAATGATTTTCTGCTACAGCTTTAACAAACATGCCCATTTAAAGGTTTTGTTCTGCAGTCGAGATCAAAATTGGTTGGATGTGTGTATCAATACGTAAGATCAATACAAAAGTAATAATAATAGCATTTATTACAAACTTCTTCGAACATTTTAAAAGAGATCTGGAAATAAGAGCCTTTTAAAAGAATTTTCTTACACTCAGTTTTTGTGCTTTTTTAAGAGAATAAAAACAAAGGAAAAATGATAGCACAGAAAGCAAAAGTGACTCAAACTGAGCAAAGGAATGAAATAATTCTGTGTTGCTCTTTCACATTTGTAATGAATGGTACAAAAATATTTAACTGTGATGAATAAAAGCACTCTCTCTATGACCTGCCTATCACAAATTTACTAAAGCAAGGAAAATGAATTGAGGATGCCACAATGTGACCTACTGCTTTGGTCCTTGACCTGGTACAGTCTTCACCCTGGGAACAGTACCCCCACAAGAGATAACGAGCTGCAGCGTGAAGACTGCATTGGTGGAGATGCCAAATTTCTAGCTCCCTTCCCCTCCCATCCCATCGTAAACCAACAGCCCTCCCCTGGCCTTAATCCCGGCCAGCTGGATTACTGCAGTCCCTTTTTGAAGTGGTGCAGATAGTCTCTCCTCCTTTTCCCATTCGTTTGAAATTAAGTACAGGGATCTTTTTTTGTTGTTTATCTGTGCTGAAGCAAGAGACTTTCGCTGTGGCCTGCAAAGTGGCAAATGATTGAAACCCTTTCAGTGGTCAATGAAATGAGCCGGCTCATAGCAGGCTGCAGTTTAGGGAGGAGGAAGGAAGTGGTGAGCAGGTCTGAAGGCTGTGACTTGCAGCTCCGTGGCTCAGGCCTGAATAGGCTGTGATGTCATGTGCTGGGAGCATGTTTTTGAATGACTACATAGGGTGGAAAAGCTGTACTGAAATACTTGTTCTGTGTTTTTCTGTCGACTTGATGTACGTTTGTGGTTGTTTAACCATAAGCCTGCTCTGCCATCACCCTGCTGAGTGCTCCCATGTGTGATGGATGTGGCTTCCCCAGCGCTGCTGCTTTGTGCTGGGGAGTTCTCATCCTGCAGGGGCAAATCCCAGGGAAAACTGAAGGCAGTAGGAGGCTGGGGCTTGCCATTGATTGTTTCTAAAGAGATTTTTCCTCTTCACTTGACCACTTGATGTAATCCCTGTGCTGCTAGTCATGTGAGGCATATTTGTTTCGGTTACAAATGTAATGCCATTGCTCTCAGATTTTCAGCTGACCTACAGAGTGGCCTCTCCCACCCAACATTGTTACCTCAGTTCTGGTTTATGGGAAGTGGTTAATTATGAAGTGCAAGACAGAAATATTCAGATAATAGTTTCTTGTTCAGGTGTTTAAGCATTAAACCCCGAAGAGACTGAATGTGCCAGCTGCCACTTTCTACTGAACTTCTCATTCCCAAGCAAAGTCATGGAGAGAGTACTCAGAGGCTACTGTAAGCTCATCTGATAGAATTTAATGTTCTGGAACTGGCATCATCACATCCAGGTCAGAAGATAATCCACCTTTTTTACAGTGTTAATGGTTAAGGGAGAGATAACATTCATATCTTCCTGAGTTCTCTGTTAAATATACCAGGTTGTTCCTGATTCAGCACATATGAGTAGTGATGAAGCTCTCACCATTCAGTTCTCTTTTCCTACTTTTAAACAACCTCAGAGAATTGTGGGGTGAATTGTTAAGACAACGTGGACTCCAGTATAACAATACATATTTCTGTAGCAACAGGACCGATATCATGTTGATCTGATGCTTAGATGTGGTCAGTTCATGCATGAAGAGTGGCTAGATAAAGGTGAACTTGACAGAGCATAGTTCCAATGGGAACAAAAGAAATTCTTCAGATCTGGTACATCTGTTTGATATATTTGATTTAGTCAGATTGAAGGTAAGGAGCCTTCTCTACAGCTGTTCCATTTTGTGGGCCTGTGGTATCTAAAAATACAGGATAAAGACTGTAAACTATGTATTGTGCTCCTCTGGTATTATGGACCACATTCTGACAAAGCTGGTGTAGGAGTCATTACTTCTCAAAGGTGGTCCAAGACTGTAGAATTAAATTCCTCAGGAAATACAGACTTTCACTGGCCTTCTGTTCCAGAGGAAGGCAGCTTCCTTTGATCTCTCCTTCTCTTCCATGGAAATACCGCATCACGTACATCTGCAAACACTGTTTCTCCAGTAAAAGTAAACACAAGTTTCTAGAAGAAGAGATTCCAATACAAGTTTTTTCTCCCCTTGTAATAAATTAAAGGACAAATAGTATGGGACAGATATTCATCCTGCAGAATGATTCACTAGCAGTGGGTGTTTAACATGTGCTGATTATAGCAATTAATAGATGGCCAGGAGGTACTCTGATGCTAAAGCTATGAATAAAGATATTCTAAACTAACTATTCTTGAAGAAAAAAAAACAGCTAAGGATGGATCCAGTATTAGATTTTAGTCCCTTGATTTAGGTTATAAGTATGTCTTAAATACCAGGGAAAGATCAGGCTTTGGGAATTGGTGGTTCTACCTGACAAAAGAGGCACCAATTCCATGAAAATCTGTACCAAAATTTTAGGGCCTCCACCCAGCAGGTTGTTTGGTAGGTGAACTGATGGTAGGAAACCAAAAATGAAATACTTCTTGAAGTTTCCTCAGTTTGCATCTGGTCTGCAAAAGCATCTGAGGAAGGCATTGCCTTCTTCCTGCCACTTGGGTCAGGACTGATCAAAGCACTTGGAAACAGAAAATCACTGGGGAATAGCGTGGCGTTTGTATTCTCCCCTGCAAAGAAATGTAGGCCATGGTGATACACAGTCCAGAGGAGCCATCACTGTGAGGATTTACACACATGACCCATCAGGTAAAAGAAACCCAACTCCCTGGTCCAAGCATTTAAGTTCTGCCCTCGGGTGAAGTCATTCCTTTGCCTGGGGATTCTCTTGGATTTTGTAGTCCTTCTGGATGCCCAAATATTCCTGCTGCTAGTATACTCTGGCTTAAACTTAGTTTGCTAAAAGATGCAGTAGGCCAGACCCATGACTCATGATGATCTGTATTTTTCTTTTTAACAGGAAATTAAGCAGCTTCTCCAAGACAGAGCAAATAACCAAATAGCAGGAGTCTGCATGCTGAGCTCCCACTTCAGTCTTCTGCTGACTGCAGTAGTTCATTAGCAAATAAAGAACCAAGATCTGATGCTAGGACCTTAATTTTAATGCTCTACATGGCTCCACAGTCCATTTTTAAATACATTCTTCAAAACCTCTACAGTTAGGTTGTCAGCCATTGGCCAAGTAGGAGTTCACTGCCAAGGGAACTGAAAATAAATGACATGGATTCTTTTGAGAAGAAGATCAGACTTCATATCCATTTATTAGGATTGTGACATCCCCTTTCTGCTTGCATGCTCCTTGTCCCAATTGAGTATGTCTCTGAGTGAATGGGGTTTTATTTCTTTTACAGTCTCAGGAAGAGGGCTAGGAGAAGGAGATTTCTATTTTTGTTTTCATGGGAACGTGTTGGTACAATGATGAGGGGGACCTGAAGTACCAAGGCAAATGTATTCTAAGTTTATTTTTATTTAAAAAAAAAATAAATTAATGCCATATGTGCCGAGTCCCCTTTTTGGTTGCTGGAAGTTTTGTGTTGTGCAGCCTGGCTTGCAGAGCTTTGAGAGAAGTCTTTGGCTGGAAATGCACGTTCTGCACCGAGGCAGGGATATTTTTGTTCAGTTGCTCTGCTCATTCCAAGGAGAGCTGGAAAATTTTGCAAGAAATTTTTGCTGTGTAAGATGCTTTGTTTCTGGGTGTGACAGCACACAAATAATATATATCTGACATAGTTGGGTTTGGAGTTACGTTGCTTTTGGCGATCTAATCAGGAAGATATTCAGTGAATGTTGTCAGAGCTGGGAATGGACCAGAGCACACATAAAACAATAACTGAAGCAACTCACTTTTTCTTGCAGCTAACCCAGCTGAGCTTTTTAGTAGAGAGATTTTTTTTAATTATACCTAATAACCAGAATTACATCTGCAAACTCTGTTTTGATAAAGGCTCTTAAAGCTGTTTATTGAAGAGGCAGTGCAGAGGACAACGTGCAGTGACCGAATCAAACAGATTCTGTTTGTTGGGGCATATTTTTTCTCCCTTACCTCTACCCCTGTTTACCCATAGTGTATTTTCAGCTGCCAACTGAACATACACTCAGTTTTTAACTGCACAGAGACATCTTCTGAAACCTGTGGCACTCTTTTCGGCTTTTTGCTTTGTCTTATATGGCCAAAAAACAGTACAGCCGAAAGCAGGTTTGGTACTTTTGATTTACTGTCTTGCTCGAAAGCATATGTGACATTGCACTCAGGAACTATAACTCTTCTTAGGATAAAAGAAATTGTTATAATCCTTTCACTAGCTAATTTCTGTGCGCTGCAAATGGATTGCTGTGCATCCAGGGAAAATTGCTCAAGGGAAAAAAAGACTTTGTGACTTTTATTTAGTGCATTTTGTGCAACAGTTACCAGGCTAGACAGGATGATTAATAAATTACTGGGTTAGTAACTCGGAGGGAATCACTTTTGCTGTAACTGAATTGCTAACAAAATCATACAACAACAACAACAAAAAAAGGGTTTTACAGTGAAATTAAATATTTTGAGTGGTGCTTTCTATACTTGACAAGCTAATGTACCCTCTTCATGGAATAAATCATTTTGCTGTGGTTTAGCAGGGGTAGAGTTGGGATATCACACAGAATTTGAACGTCTGTGGAGCCCTGGATTTATTAAGATGCCACAGGTGATTCTGCTGAAGAAATACGTGCCCTTCTGTTCCAATACAGTTTTAGTACTGAAGTTGCCTTAGTATGCGCTCGCACACCCGGCCATGCTGTGACAGCAAGCCTGCAGGATCAGCTTAGTGAAGTTGAACCTGAGCTCTCTGAAGCCGAATGGAGAGGGGAAGAAGGACATGAGGAGATGCACCCGGCCCCAGCTCCAGGTGTGGTTCGGAAAAGCCCGCGGCTCTGCCAGCGTCTCCGTGAAGCCGGGAGGATTCAGGTGGGCGCTCAGGAAGCAGCAGGCCGATAACTCCGTGATGGAGATGTGCTTCCACCAGTAGTGGAAGACTGGCTTTAAAGAGCCTTTTGCTCCATATGTATTTCCCCACCCAGAAATAAAGCATAAACTTTCTCAGACTAGCACATAGGCCAAGCATTTCAGGACTCCTAAATAAGTGCCTAATGCAGAATTGTTGTGCCCGTGTGCTCCAAGCTGAGCAGAGGCATTCTGCCTTTTAATTTCCTGACTTGCTTTGTGTTGTTTGTGTTGATTGCGTTTCCTCTAAGCTTTTAGCCATCCCGGCTAAAGCTCCCTTGTATACACAGAACGCTCAACATTTGTCACACAGAGATTTTTTTATGTACGCGCTTCTTGTTTAGGGTGGTTTTTATTTTTTGAGGGACGGCACGTTTTTGTCAGCAGAAAGTGGACTTAATCATGAACTGTGCTTTTTTTTTTTGTGATATTTCGAGCAAGCAAACATGGTTCATACAGTTTCCTTCTGTGTTCAGCAGTTCCGGAAGAGAAACCAAACAGCCGTATCTGTTTAGACTGCCTCCATTCTGCCGGTCCTTTGTAGCCCTGCCAAAGTTCTCCACATCACTGAGCCTCCCAGTTAAAAACAGAGCCCACTTCACTTTGTTCCTGGGGCTGAAAGCCGCTCACAGTATGGGATTTGGGGACTGAAATTCTTTCAAGAATGAATTACACTCTACCAGCTAGAGTAGTCAGAGGAGTAAATCAAAGGGATTATTTGTTTTGACTGGTGCCTGATTTGTTTTTGCCAATATTATGCTCAGTCAAAAAATTAAAAAAAGCCCCTTAATTAAGTGTGATATTTTTATAAGCAAAAAACAGGCAGAAGAATCTGGCTTGGCTTTCACTGTGTCCTCCATGCAGGGACTTTATCATCTGAGCCATACTGGATGCTTTCTGCTACATGTTCTAATGGACAACAATCACGTTTTAAAAATTGGGTGAGAGGATTATGGTTTGTATAACACAGTGATTAAGCAGGGGACAAAAGATTGTACCTATATCTAACAATCTGATCATGGGAATTTCTCTGCTTCTATAAATTGTTTATAAAGAATTAAAAACAAAATGACAGAAATGCAGATGACCGTGATACGAGGCAAGCAAAGCAAAATGATTTTAGGGGAAAAAGAAAACTTTTTTTGTTCTTCAGTTTTCTGAGCATTTGAAAAGAACTGTGATGAGATACAACTGTAGATTTTTTTTTTTTTATTCTTAGCAAATAATTACAAATGACTGCTGGAGAAACTACTACTCATCCTAGGACTGTTTCCAGCAGGTTATGCCTGTAAAACTATTTAGGAGACTTAAAGAAAGAGAACAGGAATGAACTGTTGCTTTCAACATTATAATAAAAATATCTTTAAAATTGTGCTGAAATAGTCAGTGTTAGTAGCTCAGAATACTTGTTGCTGAGCTTCAGAAGTCATTCTTTGATTATGAACTTCAAAAAAGTCGGATAGGACTAGCTAAATAGGCTATTTAGCTAGTGAAATAATTGCAAGTGAAATTTATGAGAACAGTCACTGTATAGCCTTTGGTAAAGAGATTTCAGGAGATAAGGCATGTAGGTGTCTCTAGCATTTTATCACGATACCAGAACAGTTGCACATGCAATGAACTTATTTGCACATGCAAATAAGGAAATCTACCTGATTGATATTTGGGGATTGCACTTTTTGACACTCTTCAGTTAAATTGCAGTGTTAATAGTTGGAAAATACTGATTCTTTGAGTCCTGTGGGACTCAAAATAGTTTTATACGCTTAACATAGCTTTAATAGCTAGGGTAAAATATTTCTGAGAATACATTTGAAAACTAGGTATTTACCCAGGAGCAGTGCTGAAGGAAGGATGCTGAAGGATGGGAAAAAGCAGCTTTAAAGATGCGATGGATGCCATCTCTGAACCCAGACATAAGCGGTAGCCTTATATCTGTAAAATTACAGCTTTCATTCATTCAGAGTTGCTTCTTTTGGAAATTCATGGGTTGATGAATATTTCATAGCTCATGCATATTTGTATTGAAACAGAAAATGTTTTGAACAGTGCTAGTAGGTGAGGTTTAGAGTTGCATTATTCACCGATTTGGTATGATAAATGTGTATATATAGATTGTTAGTTCAGTGCTTAGTAATAACCGCTTAAAGCTTTGTACCCATTGCAACTTCAAAATCAAGTGTGGGGAGCAAAACCTCTGGGTCAGGCACTTACACTCTTTCTTTGGGAGAAAGTTTTTTTCTGAAAGTGGGCCTATTGACTTGGGCAGGTCTCTGTTTTATTTAGGGGGATGTAAGCTGGCTGTATTTTAACCAGGAGCGATGTATTTTAACCCACCGAGTGATGGGTGCACACCTCTGCTGTTCTCTTGTGTCTTCTGGCACACCGACTGCAGCTGTGGCAGAGCACTGACTGCGAGCTTTATGGGGTTCTTGGAGGCTTTTACATTCAGCTCACGGAGTTTCTTAACATAAAGACCTATAGTTTGAGGCTGAGTGGATGTTCTAGAGGAATGAGTGAAGTGGGTTAATTGCTTTCAATGAAAGCTGTAGCTGAAAAGCTACTGCCTTGCGCTTGTACAATGGTGGAATTTCGCAGGCACTGAAAACTGGGCTCACATAGCCAAATCTTGCAGCCCAGGTACAGTTAACCACATCATGTCACCCTCTGTAGGAATATTTAGTACCTGCTAAACATGTAAATGAGACTGAATGGTGTTTTCATCAAAATCTAATAATAATTTGAATGCTCTTCAAATAATAACTTGACAGCCTTCTATTTTGCTAAATTCAGATAGCTGTGGTTGTGTCCATGGTATCCCAAGTTTTCCAGACATTTAAGCAGAACAGCAGGGTAGTTACTCTCCCAAAGCTTTTATAGTTGAATGTAGGGGTGAGTTAAGTAGATGACACATAGGAAGCAATTAAAATACTGCTTTGTAAAAGTTTAGAAGTACAGATTTTGAAATAAAAGTTCCAGAAGTTCAGAGCAACTACAGAAAGCTGTTTAACAGAAGTGGGTGAAGCAGGGGGATTAAATTCGCTAAGAGGATTTTGAGGCATGGGGAGTGACATGGTTGGGCAGTAGAAAGAGAAATCCTTTTACTCGGTCATGTTTAACTGAGGAATTAGGGATGCCAGGAAAAAAGAGGTCACAAAGGGGAGGCAGAGAAAGAGGATGGACAGAGGTGTGAATCACAGTATGTGCACAAGGAATTAAAGCAAAAATTACTTCACAAGATGCTGAGAGAGAGGAGACCCACGCTTTTGAAATCCTGACACAGAAAGAGGAACAAATAAAGGCAGATAAGAAATTTGAGAGTCTCTTTAACTTTTCAGCTCCACTGAAACCATAATCTGTTCTAATAGCAAGCATTTCTTGCAGGCTCTTATAGGCCCTAGAGGTGTCTGTCAGTTGGCTGCCTCTGGCTCTCACAAACTCTCCTTTCCAGTCACTTTGTTCCTGATGGTCACACCTAGATTTAAATCCTATGTATGCAGTATTTTTTCAACCCTTTTTTATGATTAATATTTTCAAGAACTCCCAGCTAACCTGCTTTTAATCCCTTTTTCCCCAGCTTAACATAGAGAGGCTGGAACGAACTTCGTGGAGCTGTCACACCACTAAGTAACGCAGCTGTAGGGATTTCTTGCAGTTTGGGTATGTTAGGTGTGACTTCATCTGAAAGTCCATCTTTATCATCCAGTCTTAAACCCTGCAAAGGAATAATATTGAGTACTTTAAAGGAACTCAGTGGAAAGGACACAAAAGGTAGGCACAGGATGGGGAATGACAGGAGAGAATGACTGTAGGGTAATTACATATTCCAGAAATGAGTGGGTTGGTGGGGGAGGAGGACAAAATGTCTGCATACAGCATGAATAATTGCTTGAGATAAACTAAGAAGGGGAAATTTAGATGAAATACCACGAAAAGCTTCCTTAGAGAGTAGTTTAGGTGTCTACAGAATGGCTGATTGGTTAGGTGCCAAAGTTTCATGTTCTAAATGTTTCAAATACTGCTAAATACTGAAAAGAAGACAAGTTTGCTGTCACATTCTGCCTCATCTGTGTATAATTTTCAGTCTGTTTTTGTTAGTTTCACTGTTCTAGCAAACAAACTTCTACTTAAAAAAGCAAAACAAATCCTACGTCTGAATGAATTAGCAGCTGAGCTGAGCTTTGCTCAGCTGTCTTCTAACTGGAGAGGCCTTTGGATACCCCAGATCCAAAGAGGACAAAGGGCTCCTGGGCTGTGGTCTGTCATATCCAACCCCCCAGCCTTGGATTTGTGAATTGAGCTCAAAGCTGAATTTCCCTTTTTCGTTTCCTTTGTTGTTTTTGGCTTATGTTCAGTCAGTGAACGTGACAGAAGGATATCAGTTAGAACAACGGAGGAAGGTGGATTTTTTTTTTTTTATTTAATTCAGGATTGTTTCTGTGACCTGGAAAGTTTGGAAGAAAAGCGAAAAGGAAAAACAAAGGAGCTTCTAAAGTAGCTGTATGTGGAGCCTGCAGAAGACTGGTGACCTTCGTTTGATAATTCCCCATCCATGTAGCAGACAGTGAATGAGTCAAAGGTAGTAGTGACAGAAATTACACAGCTGTTGGGTGAAGACTCCATTGTAGTTGTCTTTATAGCAGACTTTTGGAATTGGCTGAACTTCTACTGGCCTTGCACTTGCAGCCTTGTACATCTTTGATGCTGCTTTGGTATTCACAGTGTGTCGTTAAGATGTTTTCCTCTTGCTCATCCCGTCCTTTGATCTCTTTTGTTCTGATAGAAATTGAAATTAGCCTGGACTCTTTCAGCAGCTTTCTGGACATAATGTCATCCACCTTCTGAAAAAATCCATCTTCTCTTAATACGCATTTTGGTGACCTGCTTTTAGGGCTTTTTCCAGATGCTTCTTGTGTAGTAAAATCTAGCTCTCAGTGCAAGGAATTTTACATTTTATGTCAGTGCTAACAGTGACTTGACCAAACTGGATGTGTTTTGCTGAGCTACATGAAAGCAGCTCCAACTAAATTGTTTTGAATTGAATTTGTCCAGCATGGAGATAAAATGGGATCTAGCTGTATTTACATCTAAGCATTTCATGGAAAAATGAGATGAATTGACTATCTGGTAAGATGTATCACTCCTGGAGGACAGTCTGTTTGCTGGACATGGGTCTTAATAGCTGGCTATTTACCAGGGATATTAATGCATGGAGTATGTTATGTAAACCAAGAGAAATTATAAATACTCTAAACATAGCTGGGTTCAGATGGCTGTAGCAAGACTAATGAAAACTATATTTAAACTGTTAGTTGTAAGTGTTTAGACATGATTGAGCAAATTGTTTCTTGGCTGGTGTAGAGAGGGCTTACATTCAGCTTCAAAGGCTTTCACACAGGGTAAGTTTCCTTATCTTTCCCTTCTATAAAAGCCACAAGAAAAATCTATGCCCTTCTCTGCTTTCCTGCTCCGTTGAGATGTCTGTTCATACTTGCACTGATGTCCTTAACGCATTATCCAGTAGTTGTCTTTTGCATCTCCTTTCATAACAAGTGGCTCTTATCCTCCGCCATGCTAGTCCAGAGAAAAATGTTTTATTGTAATTCTTTTAATAGATTTTTAATTCTGTAACCTGACAGCACTCTCTTCTGCTTCTGTCATGTTTGTTTTGTTTTGTTTTGTTTGTCTCCTTTTTTTAAAATCTGTCAAAATGTTGTGTAGGAGATGTTATTTACCATTACATCTATTAAACAATTCAGGTGTGTGGCAAGTGTTCAGTTGCTCCAGATACTGTACGAGGATAGTTCTCAGAGCAAGCACCGAGAGGAGAAACTTCAGACCCAACCACCAAACACACACAGTGAATGGCTCCTTTGTGCATGTGGTTAACATGTTCCAACTAATAAACCTCACGAGCACTTTCATTTATAAAGGGTGCTCTGCCAAAGCCCTTGACACTGAAAACAGCAATTTTATTCAGTAAATATATATATATTTATTTTAAATTACAATGTAATTAGTAAAATGGGACCCTTGCAGACAAAAGCATCAAACCATGTTCTTTGTTTACCAACCTGCTTCCCACAGACTATTGCTTTAAGTTCAAAATATCAGTCATTCTCTGTAGAGACTCATGACTTTCTCTGACAAAAGCTTGTTGCAGTAGACGTCTTCATTCAGAGAGACATGAGGATATTGTCTGTATATTCAGGGAGCATCCAAACTGCATCAAAGCCAATAACCATCCATTGCAGATATAAAGCACACATCTTTTCATTGCTTCAGATCAGAGCGTGACGTATGCAAACTGGGCTTTTTCATCAATGAGATTTCCCAGTGTGATGGGTGGAAGGAAGGCATATACATAGATGCTGGACACATCACTGAACACCAGGGAAGTTATTCAAATGTTGGGATGGGTTCTGGGATGGAATGAAATAGAATAATAGTCCTAGATTGTAGTTTCAATTAGAGAAAAAGAAAAAAAAATAGAGAAATACAAGATATAGAAAATAGAAATATAGAAAATAGAATATAGAAAATATAGAAAAATATATGAACCCAGAATACAGCCCAGGCTCTGCAGATGTGGAGGGAAGAATTGGGAGCAAAGTATTTTTAGCTTATACATTAATTTCTTAGGATGTCTCTGGCATTGTGCATTGTCTGGATTAAAAGCATTTGTATTCAAGAGGTCTTTGTAAACAAACAAATAAACAAAAACCAAGTATATGTTCCCTGGAATTTCCACCACTGGTCATATGTTCACTGCTCCATACTTCTGATAATATAACAATATACTTGGCAGTTATTTCCTTTCTACTGAGAATCCTGGAAAAGCACTTTTTCTTGCTGTGGCTTGTTGACACGAGGAAAATGCCTTTGCAAATATTTAATAGCAGGCTGGAGACAAGAAATATGATTTAATATCCAGTAAGATGTGGGTTTATGAAAAACTGTGTATAAGGTCCTGGATTTGGGGGAAAACAAACGCTTTGTGATAACAGAAAACAGAAGCATTAAAGGCAGATTCTTCGTTTTATTTTAACACATTGTTATTGCTGGCCTAGATAATCTAACCATCAGTATTTCCCCTCAAGTATAAGAAAATGTACTTCTCTGGTTTAGGTCTAATTCTAGGTTCCACAATGTTACTTCAGAAAAGGAATTTGCTGCAAATGTCACACTAAGTGAACTTTAATCTTGTAACACTCCATTGTGTTTTGTGCGTGCGTGCATTTTCTCATATTGAAAAACATGTGCATCTCATTTTACATATAAACTGTTGTTGATTTAAGTCTTTGATGATCCGAGATTAGATTCCGAAAACTAAAAATTTAATAACTTGTGGGGCATTTAGGGGTACTTGAAATGTTCCATGTTCTGGTTAGAGTGCGTACACACATCATATCCGAAGATATGTGGTCCTTTATGAAGTACTGAAGATGTATGGTGCTTTATGAAGTGTTTTCTGGTTTTCTTCTCTGCTTCCTCCACGGTGGTCAAACTGTCAATAAGTAGACTCTGGTGGCTGAATTAGTTGAGAGGAAATTGAGGTTGAATATTGGAGAGGCAGCAAAAAAATAATGAAATGGGACAATAAAGTAGCTTTCCAGGAACGCGATGTCTCGTTTTCACCACCTCTGGTTGCTGAGTGGAGGTTACCCTCTCCCCTCTGCCCTTACTATCAGTGCTTGTTTTCCGTTCTTTCAGATAAGGCTGCTCTGATTCAGCCCAAGTCAGGGCAGTGGGAGAGGAGAGGAACAACGTGAGGAGAGCAACGCCGTTTCGTTATGGTTTGGTAGCCACAGCTACACACCAAAGCTGGTTGACCGCTTATATCTGTAAGAGAAATCACGTCAGGATGTGGAGACAGGGAGGGAGCCTTTAGTTGCAAGCTCCAAGTTACAGGTTAAGTTTTACTTGCTCCTGAAAACCGTTGTGAAATAGGGATACGACTGCTAATCAAGAGCAGTCTTGATTAATCTGGATTAATCTCAAATCTAGAGAGGGGGTGAAGGAAGGGCCCCAGCCACTGTTAGCCATGGTGGTGTGTGGGGACACCAAAACAACCTTGGGATGCAAAATCATGATCACAACTTTTGTTACTATTTAAAATGTTACTGCTTAAAGGTACCTTGAGCTTTTATTGTGCTTTATCCTTATTCCTAGAGGAAACTGAGGTCCCTTATAACCACTTAAAAGCTTTTCCTGCAATACATTTACAACCTGGTCCTGGTTCTCAGTGTTTCATGGGGGTAATTTGGAGAGATTTCCTGACTACGAGAATCTGTTATAGCTCAATAGACACAGATAGATCGCTGTTGAGGCAGTCTAGCACATTTTTTGTATATGTTTATGTGTGTTTTCTGAGCTTCTGATACTCAGTTGCCTTCACTGGTGACATTCTCGGAGCAAACAACATTACTACACAGCCATTAATATATGAGTTGCCAAGATCTGTTCCCAAGGAGTGTTTATATAAACCTTTTCCCCTCAAACCTATACTAATTTGATGGTACTGGCAATGAGTGTCATGGCCAATTCTGGTGACACGCTTCAATTTGAGTCAACTCTTTCTACAGAATTGTAGAAACTCTTTATCTGCAGCTTTCTCTGTACCTCATGTGACTTCTTCATTATTTCTGCTAAATTCTTCAGTAGTGTGTCTTTAAAGAAAAAACATTAGCTTTTGTAGAAAAACATGTTTACTGGGAATAGCATCTTTATCGCTTGTGGAATAGAAAGTGACAGAAAGGTTGCTTGTTGGATTGCAAAGTTTGTAGGCAAAGCCCTAGAAATACTTCAGTTCTGTGTCTTTTTTACTTAAGCGTGTCTCAGTTACAGTTATAATGGTATAATTATGGTAGCACTGTAAGTATCAGATGTCCTGCAGCTGGAAAGGAATTTATCAGGATGAAATCTGCAAATATACTGTGGGCTATGTGAATGTAGGGGTTTCAGAAAACAAGCGTGCAGCTCACATGTTTTGGGGATATGTGCATTGCAGGGGGGCTGTACTTTGGAGCAGCTTTCTCCAAGCAGAGTAGTTTTGCCTTTTTTGATCATAGTAATAGAACAAGTTAATTTGCATTATGTCTCATTTGTTACATGCAAACTCCAAGTAAATGCTTGCTAGAAGACCAGTCTAGTAAAAGATCAAGTTTCCTGCTTGTCCTGACCTTATTTTGTCATCAGCGTTTGTCAAAGCCATAATTCCACTGTCCTCCAGTGTTGCCACCTTTGAACCAGCCAGTTGCTCACATTCCCTGCTGTCTGTCCCTGCCATGTGTAAACAAAAAGGGAACTGTCTGCAGAATGGCTTGAGTCTCTTGGGGAGAAAGTGGAGGAGATAAGAAATGCTGGCCATCCTTCAAGCATCTTTTCTTCTTTCAACGGGAGTGAAGCATCCAAGAATGGCTTGGGAAGTCAGTAGTAAATTTTACAAGACATCAGTGGGAGAAGAGTTTAGAGAGAGCTTACAGATTCCTATCAGTTATTCTGAAATTGTTGTGTTATTAAACCCACTAACATGGGAATAAAAATTGCTGGATGCACTGTAATGATAAACATATGAACAGATTTTCTAATGCAGCTACTTCTGATAACAAGGACTGGAGCTGATGCATTAAGAGAATTTTGTTCCCCATGCCCCTAATTCTCTGTGTGCTATCTCGTTAGAGCTTAATTTAAAGGCTAGAATTAGTTTCTTTGAACACTCAACCATTAAAACATTTAAACAGGTACAGTCCTGATATAATCTTAACTAAACATGCCTTTCAGACTTACTAATCTGGGACATAACATCAGTTTTGTGTACTACTGTGATAACCATTGTGTTTAATTCTGAAAGCTGAAGGTACAAAACCTAATAAAATTAGAATAGGAGCCTCTGAGAACAGTGCCTGAAGGAAAATTAAATTCATCTCCACACAAACAGATATGAAATGAAGTACAAATAGTACAGCAGTAATAATTTTAGTACGACACAATGTTTCATTAAAAAAATCAACCATCTTTATTGCACTCCAGCGTGAGGGTTGTGGAGGCTGAGTGAGTGTAGGGTCTTTTCAATGCATATTTTGGAGGTGATTGAAGACTGCTATCTAATAGCACTCAGCAGAGCTTGTCAGCTGGTTAGCCAGTGCTATAAAGATGTCAGAATTTCTATGAGCTTACATTCCTCTATCATGTGTGAAATTGGGGGCTGCAGGGATGGTTAAGTAAATAAGGTATTTCAACCTGCAGCCACAGGAAGAGAAACTGAAAGGGGATGGCACAGGCAATGAGACACCGAACCTTTCAGGTGAAGGTCAGGAATTCGAGCGCAAGGTGAAGTGAGTGACAGGGAGTATTAGTTAGCACTGACAGATTTTGAGAGGCCTAGGGACGTAAATTTGGGGATAAGTCCAACTAGACAGAAACCCACATCACACAAACCCAACTGTATACCTTGGACTTTGCTTGTGCTTCTGGTCTTTTTCTTTCAGATTTCCCTTCTGTATCTGAACACGGGGGAAAAAATCATGTTGCCAACATGCTCACAAATTCAGAAAGTTTCCCATGCTGTGCAGGACATGCAGAAATTTGTGCTGGTGAAAAACGTCAAGTGACACCAGCCTGCAGCCATTCCTAAGGCACTTGACAGGGAGGAGATGGAGACCCATATGCTCAGCTCCATCCCCAAGTGTGGCCACGAAGACACCTCTCCCACTTTCAGGATGAGTCCCTTCCAGTGAAAGCACAGATGTTTCATACAAGCTGGACCAGTTCATACAGGATAATTTCCCCTTTCTGATATCCCAGCCTGTGGTGTTTACATCATGATTTTGGAATGGGGCAGGACAAGAGGCTTACATACCTCATCCCTTTCTGTTACTACTGTTGAGTTGCTTTCCACCTTTCTCCAGGGTTTGTCCAGAGCCATGACTTGTCTATCTGCTGTTATCTTCTGTGCAAGGGATGCAGAGTTTTGTGCCTGGGATGTGCATATACTAAAAGATGGCAATAGGCAATACCCATGAAGTGCCCAGATGACTTTTGCACTTTAAACGCTTCCCAGCCTTGTGGTCTGCCAAACCTGTTGAAGTGTGTGTAGCCTCTGTCTTCTCCCGCTTTGCCGCAGCTGCACTTTGCACCAGGTTTTCTGAAGTCCCCTGCACTCCAAATGAATTCCAGAGCCGTTGCATTACTGGTTCTAGTAATAAAGTGAAACTCGTCAGATTTTCAGCAGAAATTCTACCCTGGGAATTATCCTGACAGCTGTTGTCTAATCCATTATTTTCCAGAAGTTGAGTTTGATAAATCAACATATTCTCCGTCTTGCTGGAAAGTTTTGCCAAACATACTGTAAGTTTCATGATAGTGAATGAACAAAATGTTGGGAATGGATGAACATGAAGGAGGAGCTATCACTTTGTATCGAAAGTCATGGTTTTTGAAATACACTGATGGGAATCGAGTAGGGAAATAAAGTCAGTGTTAGATGCAAATATGTATCCGTGTCTCTGTGAATACGACTTCTGATTTCCTGGAGTTGTAGACAGGTACTAGAAATTGTGGACTGAATTTTCATTTGTGTAGGTACAGCCCCAATAATTTCCAGTAATACAATGCAGGGATTTTTTAGTACTTTCCACAAACACTCTCATTAAAATAGGAATATTTAGCTAATCACCGCTGAATCTCTACATAATATACAGTTGTTTAGTCCCATTTTACTGATAAAGAGATCAATACAATATAATTAACTAAGTTGAATTTAGAGTTGAGAAATTCATGGTTTTCTAAGCCTGCATTCTACCTCAGAAGAAAAGCTGTTTTAATTTTCTGAAAATAAAGGAAACCAAAGGGACTGTAGTTGCTGAAAGAAGAATTGTAATCTGGAAACGATGTTGAGACTTTGAAGACACATCTCATACAGTATGTAAAGCAATTCTTTCAGGATCAATGTAAGATAAAGACAGTCTGATGTTGCAAGCCAAATAATGATCTGTTTCTAAGGGTTCTTGCATCAGTTCATAAAAGTGCTAGATGAAAATTGCAATAATTCCCTGAAATGGATTTTGTACCAACTTTAATTTTCTACCATGATTCTGACTATCCTAAGTAGAAGAAAAGTCTTTTCTTCTTGTGCCAGTAAAATACTGTATTGAAGATTACAGTTGTACTTCAGCTGTCTGGATACTGAAGGACATACTTGAGTTTGGTAGAATTGATTTCCAAGTTGTGTTCTGCTTCTTGGTCTCTTTAATGAAATTTTCAGAGCCAAAATAAATGTGAGTTATTTATAGCGCCACAAAATGAGAATTATTAATACTGGAATCAATGTTATAATTAAAAAAAAAAAAAAAGAGATCTCTGGAGATCATGTAGTCCCACCCCATGCTCAAAGCCAGGTCAGATAGAGCAGGTTTCTTAGGGCTTGTGTTTTGCGTATCTCCAAGGATGGAGATTCCCTCACAGCCACTCTGGGTAATGGTTTCAGCGATTTAAAAATCTTACAATATTTTTTTTCCTTATTTTTAAACTGAATGTCTTCTATTTCAGTGTGTGCTTGTTGCCTCTTGCTCTATCAATGGACTCTGCACAGGAGTGTACAAACACACATTTTTCACACAGATTTCACATTTCTGCTTGCTAAACTTCATGAGGCTCCTGTGGGCTGAATTCTCCAGCCTGTCAAGGTGCCTCTGAAAGGCAGCACAGCTCTCTGGTTTATCAGATGCTCCTCCTAGTTCTGTATCATCAGTGAACTTGCTGAGGGGGTGTTTTGTTTTATCTCCCAGGTCATTAATGGAGATGTTTAACATGGTTGGACCCAGTATCGATGCCTGGGGCTCAGCATTAGTGACAGGCCTCCACTTGGCTTTTGTGACACTGATCACAACCCTCTGACCCAGCCAGTTTTCAGCCCACATAACTGTCCTTATAGCTAATTCATACTTCAGTTTGTCTATGAAGCCAGCATTAGATCCTGTAGTTCCCAGGATCCCCCATTTCTGAGGAAAGCTGTTAAATTTTCTTTCTTCCATTTCTCAGAAGCCTCAATTATTGTCATGACATTTCAAGGAGTGGCCCATCAGGACCTGGGGACTTGTGTATATCTAATGCATTTAAATGTTTCCTAACTTGCTCCTCCTGCACTGAGGTACATATTCCTCACTCCAGACTTTCCCATGTTTCTCAGTAATCTGGAATTCCTGAATGCTGATCTTGCCGGTAGAGGCTGAGGTAAAGGAAGCCGTGAGTACCTCAGCCTTCTCCATGTCACAGTGTTACCAGCCCTCTGCTCCCCAGGCAGCGTGGGTTACTGCGTCCCTTACCACTTCTCAGTAGCTTCCAACCCCCCCAGCTGCTGCCCTTCTGGAAATGCATGAGGTTAGTGCTGCATCGAAAAGCTTTTCCGCTATTTTAGAGAAGCAATGTATACATAGGAGGGAGAAATAAAAATGATATGTAGGTATTTTTAAAAGAATAGTAAGGAATCACAATCTTTAAAAAAACTGTGACCCATGTAAAGATAATCTTAGCTAGCAAAATGCTGAGGAAAGTTGTGCAGATGCCAGGAACGTAGGATAAGCCATAGAGATAAGAAAGGGTTACAGTAATCAAATGAAGGACTGATTGGGTGTTTTAGCATACTGCACAATGAAATCCTTTAAGTAGCCAAGGAAGGAATGGCAGGAGCCTGGCCTGAGTGTGGATTTGTGGAGTAAGAGGAGAGCATCAGAAGAGCCTCCTTTATGGCTGTAATTATAGCTGTGAGTGTAGGCCTGTGAATCTGTGACCATGAAAATACTTAATGCTGACAGCAGAAGGTTTTAGCCATTGCGGCAGAAAGGTGTGGAGCCACCTCTACTAGAGAATCAGGAACCAAAACCATTGTCACTTTTGATAGATCTTTATGACTGTAGATGTGGGATAGAGACAGTTTGGAAGAACCGATTATAATGGTGAAGGACAATAGCGTGGTAAAAGGCAAGAATTTCATTTTCGTTGTGTTCAGCTGGTGGTGATGAATTAAGTAAATGCTCCTAGAGATGTAAAATTATGATGTAGGCTTGTGAGCTGACAGCATTTGAATCCCGATTTGGCTTTTGAATGCTGCAATGAGGTCTCGGTAGGGCACATTTCAAAAAAGCTTGCGTTAACATAGCTATTAGAAAAATATTGAAACAGTTTGTCCAGAAAAGTTGTGGAATTTCTATCTTTGGAGATTTTCAGAAGCCAAATGGACAGTACAATCACGTTGAAGTTGACCCTGCTGTAGGCATGATGTGGAAGTAGATGAGCACTCGGAGGTCCCTTCCAACCTCAAGTGTTCTCTGATTCCAAATGTCTGGCACTGGGACATAAATGTTATGTATTATAGCCTTCTGCCTTGTAGTCTTCTGATATTATTATGACCATATAAGGATTTATTTGACTTGCTTCCAACAGCAATCTTGGGAATTTGGAAAATGAAATGTACTTTATTCAGGATAGTTCAGAGCTGGCTACTTTGGATGGCTTTCAGGACAGTTTGGGTCATCTGAATGCTCTAAGACAGTGACAGTAGGGCGTGGGGTCTGACTTAAGGGGTCCTTTAGTGTTTTGAAGAGGAAAGGAAAATAGCTTTGTAACATTTTGCACAGAAATCTACAATTTCAGGAAGTGATGCTTGCCAGCAGTGCATAGTACCATAGGGTTCAGCATATGGTTTTAGCATAGGATTTGGGTTAATACGTCAATGAAACACTAAGCATCATTAATGTTTACTTTAGCTGAAATTAATTTAAATATCCGATGAAAGATATTTTAAACCTATAACATTTGTGAATGTTGCTAAATCTGTAGTAATGTGGTGGAATCATATATTTCCCTAAAGTGAAAAATACATAAATAAAGACTATGAAATAATTCATTTCTCCATACATAAATCATCTGCTACATATGGAAGGGAAATCTTCCGTTGGTAAATGTAGAAAAAGGATTGTTACTCTCTACACATCAAATCAGACATTTTCAGCTTTGATAACAGGGGCATTTGCAGAGGTTCTTTGCTAATCTTTGATCTATAAACATGGCTTCTACAGCATCATCTCTATGCAAGTGTAAGTGATATTCCAGTGATAATCTAATTTGCTTAGAAGTCATTATTGGTATGATTTTTACTCTTAAAAGCCCTAAGAGGTGGACTGAAATGTATAAATTGCAATCCTTGTTTTTGAAACAGCATTTTGAAGAATGACATTATTTCTGAAATGTTGCAGCTTGGGAAATAGGAAATAAATAAATAAATAAAATAATATAAAATAAAAGATTCTAGGGAACTTAAATATGGAAATGCTAGGTCTAAAAATCCAACATTTATATGAAAATGGTAATCATTACAATATGAGGTTATCTTTTGAATATTCATGTAGTTTATGTGTCTTTCTACCTTTACTACAGTTCCCTTATCAGTAATAGCTTATTTTCAGACTAATTTTCTCCTTCACCATCCTATACTTCATAAATGCTATCAGCCCATGCTATTTCACTACTTAGTGGTTTTGAGCTTGACTTCAAACAGGAAGGTTTTGTTGCAATACTTTCTGAGTACACTTTATTTTCAACCACTTTTGCAAAATGCAGATTCAGCTTTAGAGTTTACTGTATATTCTGACACAGAGGCTCTTTGAAGGTTAATCAGCTTTTTACCAATAATAGGGTTTGATTTTTGTGTGACTAAGCGAGTTGCTTCTGTTTCATGTGCAGATATATCATTTAATCAAAAGCCTGGAAGTTAAGACTTACTACGCTGCCTATTAAGTAGAAAAGACAGTTTTTGTTTTAATCATTTTTTTTCTTTCTGAACTTTGCTGTATCTTTAGGACTGTAAATTAGTTGAGACAGCAAGACTGATTATTTGAAAACCATTCGTAATATGCATGAAATCTAATAAAAGGAGATGTACAGTGAAGTCATATAATTTGGACACCAAAGCTAAAAACTAATTTGAAGAAATATTCTTATATACACGAAATAAAATCCACTAAATGTGGTAATGTTCCTGATTTACATTTAGAGCATGATTTAATCCAATTGCAGTTTAACTGGAGACAGTTACTGTTTTCTTAAAAGGCAAGTACAGAAACTCACAAATATTTTTTCACATATTTGTAGCCCAAAACAATTATTTAGAAAATGCTCAGGGTAAACTTTCACAAAGACTTTTTATCAAGTAAGTGTTTTTTTATTTGTTTGTTTTGTTTTGTTTTTGCAGCTGAACATCTCTGATACAGTTACATGTTTGAATTTAGCTCTTAGATTGATGGAATTACACATGAAAGAATAGACTTCTGTTTAAACATAACTGGATATGTCTGGTAGTAATGAGCTACACTTTTTAAAATAGAGTTTAAATTCAAAAATATTCATATTATATATTTACATTTCTAACCTCACATGTAAATCTAATTCTAATTCTGTGCCATATAGTGCTATGTTGCTGATGGGCACTCTGCTTTTGCAGTTTTGTTTTCCTCCCCTGCAGAGTTTGAAATAATTGCAGTATTGATACCAATTTCAGTGTCCATGCAAATGCTATTTAAATAGTTATTTTTATTATAATGTGCTTGAGAAGTTTCTTTCTAATGGCTGCAGTGTCTCTGTTTTGGAAGAGCTGAGTTGGATTCCAGATGGGAAGATCAAGCCAGACAAATTTGCTGCAGTCTTTTAAGCAGATAGGATTAAAAGTGCTGATTTGTTTAGATTTAGGAAGGCCTTTGATGGAAAAGACAACAGACTGATTTACAGAATGTTACTGGATGATACAAATAAATATCTATCATAAATATTTTAAAACTTAAGGAATGTTGGCTCGTGTAGAGGAATGTGATTCTGCCTGGACATGAAGTACTGAGCAGGAATGGTAGATAATTATTTGATTTGTCATTTGTTTTGCTGCATGATTTGAAGGGGTGAGTTGAGGTTTGGGGAAGAATAATGAAGAAAATGGGTCAGGGTAAAAGACCTAATTACTCACCAAAATTTTATTCCATTAAGATGACAGGCTTTTTGTTTGTTTGTTTTCTAAAAATGCAGAAGAGAATACAGTCTGCAGACTAAGAATTACTTAAGAGGGAGGTGACAGTGGACAGTAGTAACCAGTTTTGCTATGTGGGTAAACTGTAGAAAAACATACTGCTTGGTGTTGCCATTTTCCAGACCACATTTGAAAGCACTACTGTAGATGATGCTCGTACATTCTGGGGCTGAGAGACATGCCAGATTTACTACTTCAGTTTGCAAATTGGTGTATGTGAAGACTTTGTTTAAGCATAGTTTTGAAGGCAAGGTAACCACGATGGTCTTAAATTTAGGACTGCCAGCTGTTTTATTTGTCCATTAGTTAGGTATGTGATATGCTGTCTTCCTCTTTTCCCTTGTTCTCTCTCTGTTGTTAACACAGTGAACTGAAGAAAATCTTCAGGTTCTTATAAACTGAAGCCATCTGGCAGTTCATAGTTGTTACACTGCCCAAATGGGCAGATTACTCAAGATGTACTCCCTATACTCAGGAGCACAGGACTGTATTAGATAGTGGATTCCTCTGCCTGAGAAGTTGGCAGTAAGAATTTTTAAGTCATGGTTTACTTAGTCTCAGAAATTTTGTTTTAGTCTGGGGAAAATAGAAAATGGTGAAGTGAGAAAATGTTTGTCTGTGTGAAAACTAACAAGTGTCTGGGGAAGGAGAGGATTTATAGGCAATTTTTGGATTGGATTGAATTGAGGATCCTAATTATTAACTGACTTCTGTCTTCTGTTAATTTTAGTCCAGATACAGATCAACTGTATGTGGTGTTCATATGTATAGGTTATGTATTGTACAAATACCCCATGCACTGAAAGGAGGTGATTCCTGACAATAAAATATCCAGTCAAATAGTGTAATACCTCATTGAGTTACACAGAGCTAAAGATGGTCCTGTTTAGGAGCAAAGTGAAGAAGGAAGAACCACCAAAAAAAATATTAATAGAAATGCTTTTCATGAGTTTCCAGGTAATTCATCAACTGGGTTGGAACACCATAGACTGCCTGAGCAAACAACTAAATGGTGGCCATATTTGGCTGAAATGTAGACAAGCAGTTGAAAAGAACTTGAGTTACTCTAGAGTGCTTCACTGTTTTAGTTTGAACTTCAGGCAGCTGGGGTTTGAATGTGTCTTGGCTAAAGATGTTTGATAAAGGTCCTACTTTATTAAAGGTCCTAGGACATTAACCTCTCTCCATGAAGTCTTCTTCACCCATGAAGGGCAAGGATGAATGATGGCTTCATTACTCTTCCATTACCATCTATCTACCTGAGTGGCATGAAATAACATTGAATGCTGGCTTTTACAACTTGATGCAAATATTATTCTAGATTGGATTCCATGACTGAAAATGTTTCCTAACATCTATCATTTATCATCTCTAATGTTGCATGGAAAGAAGCCTTTGCTTCGTACCTGTAGACGAGCAAGTGAGTTTATAGAGACTAACTAGAAGTGAAATGGACTTTTCCTAAAACACCCTCAAACCAAGCAGAATATAGTTCATCTACAGTTTACGGAGTCATTATGTGACAAATTGAATAAACATGTGTGAATACATGTGGAATGGGAGATTAATTTTAGTGGCAAAAACCATCGTGCTTAGAAGGATAACCCCGTGACATGTGCAGAAGTGTGTGAATGGGTGGTTCCTTTTTCTGATCTTATTTTTAAAACATAAAATACAAAAATACATAGTTTTATAAATATATAAAATGTAATGTAAATTTTAAAACATTTTAGGATGCTTGATTGAAATGCTGGGCATGACTTAAAGGCATCATAATGTTAGTGCAGATGGAAATAGAATAAGTCATCTATTTGAAATGTTACCTCAAGTTTCACTTCTCCTGTTGCGTTGTATCAGGACTGTGTCTACGGTCTTATTTTTTTTAGCTGTGTCACTGCAGGAATGCCAAATCTTAAGTTGTCATGTGGCACATAAGCTATCTTATCTTAATGTGTTTTTGGTTCATTTGTCAAATGTGTTTTGCTGTATTTTTGCTGTCTTATACAAATGCTTGTGGTTTCTCTGTATATTTAGAACAAATACTTATACTTACATATACTTACTTAAATTGCTTTGCAGTGATTACATTCTGTTGGCATGTGCTGACATTTTTATATGGGTGTTTTGTGCAAATGTAAGTCATTAGCCTGTGTGCAGATTTGGAGGTGAGAGCCACGTACCAGATTTGAAAGCAATGTTAAAAATATAACAATCATATTTCCTTGTTCATGTAAACTGCCTTTCTTACAATCCCACGTGAACATAGAATTATAATATTGTTTTAAATAATATGGTGGTTTAGTATGAATTTCAGAAATATTCCCATTCATTGTCCCAAATACATTTTATCTCCCTAAAGACCAAGATAAACACACAGTTAGTGTTTTTGTTGTTTTGCAACTGTCTTATTTTAAGAATGTCTATGGCTAGCTATCAGACAGATCACTGAAACTTTCATTTTAGTAGGTGCTGCAGAAATATGATAGTTAAAAAAAAACAACAGTTCTGCAAAAGCTTTCACATAGAAGTACATTGGTTGTATTTATGTAATTGCTCTTGGCATCCACTTAAGTCAATTTAAGTAAAAGTTCATCCATAAAATTATCTGACTTTCTCAACCTACTTGAACCTTGATCTGTTTTGGTGTAATGTACTGGAGTTGGTAAAGATGCTGTGTGGTTGGAGTCTGTAATCCCAAACAGGATTACACCACCTTCTTCTGATTCAAAATTTCCTGCTGTTGCAATATGTGTTGTTCACAAAAATGAGGAGTAATTCCCTATCAGACACTCATGTTGAGGTTGTTGCCAGGGAACAGCATTAGTGCCGTCTTCTTTCATTGCTAAAGTCAAGGCATTGTTTCTATTGTAAACTTGGTTCTCAATGAGTTTATAAACTTGATGTAAATAGTTCACTTCAGCTTCAAGTTACATTTCCCAGGAGAGTGAATAGTTATCTTTCTAAAACCAATTTTTGCTCTAAGTAAACAAACCACATGGCGACGTTTAGGTTGTGGAATAGACATCCTTTATACTGCAATTATCCTTTCACTCAAAGCCTTTTCTTTTTTATTTTTCCTTTCCTTTCCTTTCCTTTCCTTTCCTTTCCTTTCCTTTCCTTTCCTTTCCTTTCCTTTCCTTTCCTTTCCTTTCCTTTCCTTTCCTTTCCTTTCCTTTCCTTTCCTTTCCTTTCCTTTCCTTTCCTTTCCTTTCCTTTCCTTTCCTTTCCTTTCCTTTCCTTTCCTTTCCTTTCCTTTCCTTCCCTTCCCTTCCCTTCCCTTCCCTTCCCTTCCCTTCCCTTCCCTTCCCTTCCCTTCCCTTCCCTTCCCTTCCCTTCCCTTCCCTTCCCTTCCCTTCCCTTCCCTTCCCTTCCCTTCCCTTCCCTTCCCTTCCCTTCCCTTCCCTTCCCTTCCCTTCCCTTCCCTTCCCTTCCCTTCCCTTCCCTTCCCTTCCCTTCCCTTCCCTTCCCTTCCCTTCCCTTCCCTTCCCTTCCCTTCCCTTCCCTTCCCTTCCCTTCCCTTCCCTTCCCTTTTTCTCTTTTCTCTTTTCTCTTTTCTCTTTTCTCTTTTCTCTTTTCTCTTTTCTCTTTTCTCTTTTCTCTTTTCTCTTTTCTCTTTTCTCTTTTCTCTTTTTTTCTGTTCTTTTTTTTTTTTCAGAGGGCAACGGAGTCTGCAGCAGTTGGCTGCAGAATGCAGCATTCTTTGAGATCTGTCCTCCATCCATGTGTTGCAGTGGGGCTGCACGTCACAAGCTCTCCAAGCAACGGCTCATCCCAGTGCAAGTGCGTGTGTGTGCGCTCTCAGTCCTCCTGTATAAGAAAACAAAAAGACCAATGAGTAACATAGTAAGCATAGCTGTTTTGCTTTCATTTCATAAAGGTTTCTACCTCAAAAGCTGGCATGGCTTTTGTTAGATTATCTGGTTTGAAGCTATGTTGCTGTTGTGGCAATGGCTGGCTACAGAGTAAAAACTTCTGCAGTGAAATGTGCCTGAAAGTCCTGCTGTTTGCAGGCTTTCACTTGGGGCCTGGGGACAATCCTGGCACTACACTGCAGGAATACCTGCAGTGAGTAAATCTGAAGCTTTTGCAGAGGATCCTGCAGTTGAAATTCAAACATATTTGCAAGAGCAGAGGTTTTGGAATAAAGGCTGCAACCTGTCTATTTACTACCAAGAAAATCATGGTGGGCTGCAAAGCAAACACATGTTTAGGCAAGGCTGGATAAGCACAAAAGTGAGTTGAAGCATCTGAGAAGGAAAGAGTAAGTCACTCTCGGATTTTGATCACAATGTTTTCCAGCTTCTAAAGCATCACACTTCTGTTTTTTATCATACACACATCTATAAACATTTCATGATGCATTTTGTGAATATAAAGGATGTGGTGCATTCTGATTGGATCCATGGCAATACAGTAGATATGACTGTAATTTATCAAGGCTCTCGTTAAATACAAAGAGGAGTTTTAGCTGTTTTACCTGAGATTGCATTTAGTTGGATGAAAAAATGCTGTGGTTTGATGAGCACACTTTTGTCTTGCTGCAGTCCACGATCTGTTTGTATGTTATTTTTAATAACCATTGAAAACTTACTAAGATATCTCTCATGTGAGGAGGAAAGTCGTTAGTTCCTTGCAATGTTAGCTGCACACTTAGCAGCATACACTCTCACCCTCCAGGGCTGATAACAGGAAAAATTGTTCTCATTATCTGTGCTAGAGTCGTTGTCCTGTGATGAATGAAAGCTGGAATGAAAAGCCAGGAGATTGGCATCCCTTAATTCTTCGGGGAACAGAAGGTAGCAGGAGGAGCAAATGTTTTTCACCATCTTCTGCATGCCAAAACTCTGAGACCTGATTGACATCAGCTGACCAGGGAGTTGGAAGTATCCCTTCATGTACGGTCAGTTCTGGGCAGGACACAGGTGTGTGCTCCAGGGTTTCCTTCAGTTTTTCCTCGGTGCTGAATTGTCATAGGATGGACACTTCTACATCCCACATGTGCTCTTTGCTGGTACCTGTTCTTCAAAGACTCCTAGGACATCACAGAGGTTATTCTGCGCTTGCTTCTGTCCTGTAGCATCATTTCATCAACACTTAATGCTGTGCCTGCTCTGCTCAGATTTCTTTTCTCTCTTTGACCTCCCCATTACAATCAGAGAGTGTCTACAGAGATGGTGAAGGGTCTAGAGGGGAAGATGTATGAGGAGCAGCTGGGGTCCCTTGTTGTGCTCAGCCCCGAGCAGAGCAGGCTGAGGGGAGGCCTCATGGCGGCCTGCAGCTCCCTCACGAGGGGAGCGGAGGGGCAGGCGCTGAGCTCTGCTCTCTGGGGACAGCGACAGGACCCGAGGGAACGGCATGGAGCTGGGACAGGGGAGGGTCAGGCTGGGGGTTAGGGAAAGGGTCTGCACCCAGAGGGTGGTCAGGCACTGGGACAGGCTCCCCAGGGCAGTGGTCACGACACCAAACCAGGTGGAGTTCAAGAAGCATGTGGTTAACACTCTCAGCCATGTGGTCTGATTGTGGCTGGTTTTATGTGGGGCCAGGAGTTGGACTTGATGATCATTGTCCCTTCCAACTCAAGACATTCTCTTGTTCTATGATTCTGTGAGTTCTGGTATTGGTGTGATTCTGCTTGTCAACATTTCAAAAAGAGTTCAAAGTGTTTCTGGAGACACGTACAGTGCTATCATCCTCTGTAGCCACAAAACTCTCTTCACAGAAAAACCATCTGGGACCTGCTACCATGTAGTTTTTAATTTAAAATTGCCTTATGACTAATGGAACTATAAAATACCTTGTCATTGTTGTAGCACATAGGGGATCCAGTAATAAATTAGAGGTCCTCCGTGGTAGGAGCCATAGATATATAATAAAGCAACAACCTCTGCCTGGGAACGCTTCAGTCTACGTTCGTATTTCTTACATATGCACCCAGAAATAGAGCTAATCAAATTTCATACTTAAGGGCTTAAACAGTTCATGGCTGGAATGTGAAAGAAATTTTCCCCATTCTGCAATATGGTAGTCCTGGAAAGTACGGGCTTTGTTAATGTACAACACAAAACTCTTCATTTAACATTTCCTCACAGTGTACCCAGTTTGATTTAGGCAGTGGTTTGAGGCAGTAGGATGCATTTGGCCATCTCAGATTTATGTTCAGTGACTAGAGAACAATGTTTTAGTTTCATGTGAATGTTTTTTTCCTCCCATTTTGAACTAAAAAGTGAAATTTATGACAAAGTCATTAAAATGCATAAATGCTGAACTGACTTTTCTGATTTACTGTTTTCATATAAATGTATTTTCTCATAATTGTTTTTCCAGATTGTTTTGGTCAGTGGACATCTGGACAGCTGGGATGTTGGGCAGGGAGCTATGGATGACGGTGGTGGAGCATTTATATCATGGGAAGCATTATCACTCATTAAGGATCTGGGTAAATATTTAATTTAAAATATTTTTAATGCATTTCACTTCCAGAACATTTTGTGTGCTGTCTAAACTGGATTTTCTATTTTATCCATTCCTCCGAGAACAAATATTCATACTTAGTATAAATATTTTGCAAGTTTGTCTGTTAAACCCCTTCTTTCATCATAGGGGTCATCCAAAAGCAACACATCAATCAATGATCTAGGAAGTGCTTTGAGCCTGCATGGTCACCATTATCAGAGAATGAAAGCTCAGTGTAAGATGTAGTAAGTAGGTAATGTAGAAATAAGTCAATCTTTTAATTTTTCTTAATGAGTTCCTCCGTATTAGAGATGATGAAGCTTCATGAAATCACATGAATATCAGCCTCCTGATATTTTTTTTCTGCCTTTTAAGCAGAACTGTCTTTGAGCACATTCCCTATCTTACAAGTTGCTTTTCCGGTGGCTGCTCAGTTAATTTAATTCACACACTCTTGCCTCACTCTTGATAATTTCTCATATACATCTCTCTCAGGAACATGCATCTGTGACTGGATCCAGACCATGATGCTGGCTCTTGTCTTCTTTTTTTTTTTCACCTATGTGTAAAGATAATCATCAAAACTGAGTCTAAACTTAACAGAAATTCATATTTAAGAGTCCCTTCTCCTTGAATGTTCTTCCTAAATAAATTTATATCTTGCCTAGACTTGTTCCACCAAATGCTAATAGATACAGCTAGACCATCAAGATGATAGGCTCTTAGGTTTGTATTTTAGGGCTGATTTCCTGGTCATTCATGCTTCTTTTATGTTGCTGTGTTCTTGGACTCTGTTTTTGGGCTGTTACAGCTGATTTCCTTGGCAAGTTAATCCAGGACAGAGGAGGCTCACACCTGAGTCTCATCACTACAGGGATATACTTCTGTCAAATTTAACTTAACCACAGTGTCCTGTCAAAATATTTTGTCTCATCAAGTAATGTGATGATGTAGTTCCTCACAGGCTGGAGGGTGAGTGTGGCACAGCCATCGTAAAGTGGCTCCAAGGTCAGCTGTGGGAATGCAATTCATTCCCACCGTCTCCCAGACTGGTCTACAGTCAGATACTGCTGCCAGAGATCATCTAGATGTTGACCTAATTGGCACTGTATTTAAATTAGTCATGAACGAAACATCCAGTTCATCTGCCTGTGTTCTCCTTACACCTAGCCTCTCGAAATCCGGTCTGGTGTCCTGCTGTTCGTAGTATGCTATGTGATTTCTGATCTCTGAAGTGCAAATTCCAGTCTTACTCCTTGATCTGTGTTTTTTTTTGCTGTTTTTACTTCCATATGGGCTTTTGTCACTACACCCCTCAAAACTAGATCAAAACAGACTTGTGAGATTGTTGCGTTGATATCCGTGGATGCTTTCATCAGATGGAACCTATTTTTCCTCATCATTCCTTTTTTCCAGAACTGTAACCTGTGGTCAGTAGGAATGCTCTAAGTATTCCTTTAAAAAATAAAATCAGCTGCTGTTCCTGCTCTTGGCTCTGGCAGAGTTTAAATAAGAAACTAGCCTTTCCTGCTTCTAATCAGAAAGATTTGTGCACTTGAACAATCTGTGTTTCTTGAAGAGCTCTTTGTAGACAAGCTCTGTTATGAGATTAGCCACTCATACTGCAGTGATGAACATCAGACATCTTTGTGTATTGCTGTTACTTTATTTTGCATTATTTGAGCCCCTTATCTCTCATTTTTCCAGTCTCAGAATAACTGGCATATCTGTATGTGACTGAAAACAAAACGCATGTGTTTTAATTTTTGTTCTTTAAAAGTGAACTAAAAAAGATTCTTCTACAGAAGAAACCATGCCTACTCTTTCTTTTAGTGTTTTTAAATCTTTTTTTATGATTCTTGGAAAATTGCCTATGCTCCCTCCACCTCCAGGAACAAAAATTGTGTCTGTATTTGCTGATTCTGTTCAATTCAGAACAAACTGTTTTGCGTCTTAAGGGCAAATTCATGGTGGCATCGTATAATTCTTATTCACTGGCTTTCCTTTCAGGCATGAATGAAATGCATCACTTTCTGCATGTTCAAATATTTGGCTTCCTCTAGTAGTAACTTGTGTGTTTGCTGTACAACGTGTGGTGAAATGCTGTTTTCTCAGCTGGGAAATGTCTCAGCCTTTGCTGATGCCCTCTGTTCTGGTTAGCTGTTGTGTTAAGCTCTTCTTCTTATACCAGTGTTCTGCAGGAATGTACAACTGGGAGAGAATATCTGGGTCATCCAAGCTAACCTGTAGGTAGCCACGTGGGACAGCGCCTTTCATCTTCCATAGTAGATTGGTTAGTGCAGATTTGATATCTTACGGTGCATATAAAATCCGACCCCAAAAAATGACAGCAAAGTGACTGATGTGCAGATTGCGTGAGAAGTTAATTAATTAGCTTTACCTGAAACCAATTCCATAAGTTGTATTTTCAGAGTGTACCACTTCCAAGCATTGTCTCTGGAACTGTGGACATAAATACACGGGAATAAGCCAACTAAACGGGCTTGTCTGATGCACTTGTCAAATTTTTGGCTGTTTACTGGGAGTCTTAAGGTCATGGCGCATTGTGTAGCCATGAAAACTGCGTCTGTGTGTTGTATAACTGATCTGAGAAACACAGATACATGACCTGAAAGCTGAAGTGAACATTCTGAAATACAAATTTTACAATAAAACTTCCATTATGTGTAGTGAGGACGACTGCTTCCATGTCTGCTGTAGCTCCTTGGTTCCGTAAAAGCAAGATACCACTATGCTATTTGAGCAAGTTTTTTCAGAGGTGATCTAATAGCACTTCATCATGATACCACTGTGACCCTCGGGCATGGCAAGTGGACACAAGTTATGCCTGGTAATTAGGATTTTGGTAATTCCATGCATTACTTGAAGAAGGATTGTAGTTTGAATAGTATTCTGTACTTTCAACATAACCCCTCCCCAAACCATTTAGTAGCTGTTGGCGTAGGACCAAATACATGAAATTCATTTTAAAATCATTAAAATTGTTTAAATAATTACATTTTAAGTGATGAAGTTTATTTTCTTGCTCTGGTTAAAATATTTAACAGCTTTTACTTTTATTTCTAAATAAATCAAGTACTGAATGCGTTAAGCTTTATATTTTCTGAATCGTCAGTGTTGGCTTTTATTTTACTTTAATTGAGCTGACAGCTTCTGTGCTATGTTCATATCTTTTTTTTTTTTTCTTAATGGTGTTTTTGTGGATTTCCAGACACTGTAACAGTTAGCTGGATGTTCACTGTAAGACCACACAACAGTAGCACAGTCTCAAGTAGCTTCACACAGAGACTTCAACACTTCAACTTTTTTGAGGGAAAAAAAAATGGAACCTATTCCTTTTGGTAGGATTTATTTGTTGTTTTTTTTTTTTTTTTTTTTTTTTTTTCCATTTCACTCTTTGATTTCACGTGAATGTTGCTTCTTCTTGAGACAAAAGGAGTCAGCCTTGGGTCAGACGAAAAAGCATCTTCTGGAGCGAGTTGTTCTGCATCTTCCGCACCAAGATGACAAGAACGGGCTTCTTCTTGAGGTGCCTTTGTCTCTCCTCCTTTTCCAGAGACAATACACAGGCAGCAAATTCAGGGTAAATGCCTACTATTAGCTGGATTACAATTCAGCAAGGCAAATCGTGCTCTAAGTGGCTATTTCACAGCCACCCAATGCAGAAACCGAACCCCACGTTTCTGTTCTGGGTATTTGTAGCTTCGCTCTAGGAAAAAAAAAAAAAGCTTACTACAGTGTACTGATAAATGTCTGCACTGGCCCGTGCACATGTTGGTACCAGCACAGCTTGTAGGCATCTCCTGACCTGAGTGAACAGAAGCATTTCACACAGTGCACTCTTATCAATTTCTGCTTGCTGTCATGCCACGCTATGCTCTACCCACTGCTTGCTTTGCTGGAAGCCAAACTCAGAAACATTCACCAACTAGTGGCCGTTCTGCCTGATGGTATCCAAATGGGGCTTTTCTCCCAGTTAACGTTGAAGTTTAACGAAGCACAAGGGAAAGAAAAATATGCACTTTTTTTTTTCCTAGCATTCTTGAAGCTTATATACGCCACTGATTGGCAAGAACACTGGCAAGCTACTTTGTGGTTAATTTGCTCAAAAAAACAAAGAACTGGAGGCATTTCCACAGAAGTTGTTTATGTGAAGAAAGATTAAAGTTTCGGCCAGTTGGTGCTCTTTATTCCTTCTTTTTTTTATGGGAATAGAGACATCTTTAAAGGCACCAAGGCGCCTTAGCTGGTCTGAACTGGAAAACTCCCTTTCCATCAGTGGGGCTGTGGCTGTTACGATTATCTGAGGACTTCTGATGCTTGAAAAATTGCCCTTCAGTACTGCAGACAAGGTTTGCAAGGCAGTAAGCTTGTGCAACTGTGCTGCAGTTTGCCTGCAGCTGTGTCTGTCAGCTGCCGCCTTCCCCAGCCCTCCTCAGTTTTTAACCTTTTGATCAATTCTAACTACATTTGATAGAGGCATAGAAATATTCAGAATATGAAGTTCTGATACGTTCTTTGCAGATGAGTGATTGAGGAGAGATGGATGAGTGCCTTTCTGTCCCAGCTGAGGAAAAGGCAGGAAGAAACTCCGCTTTTATCCTTTTATGAATGACGACAAATGCCTGTTTAATCAGCACACGTGTAGCTTTGGAGTAAGCACCAGGTCTTTTTTCTTTTGCCTGTGTCTGCAAGTTCTGTGGGGTAGTAGCAAATGCTGCTACTGTTGTGCAAGTATTTTGGGGGGTAATTTAGAGACAACGGGAAGGCACTGGGGGTATTTTGGGGAGAAGCAGCTGAGGGGTTCCTGTCTTTAAACAGATGTAACCCATAGGGTATTGCACGAGCTGTGATGTGGTGTGAGGGTATTTGGAAATTGTAGGAGAGACAGCACACAAGAAACTTGGGGTTTTCTCGTTTTGCAGAACAGCTCCGTTACTAATCACAGTCCTGAAACCTCAAACCTGTCCTGTTTTCAGGCTGGATTTGTAATTCTCCAATTTTACATTTGTTACTTCATGTACAAAAAAGGCTTCTTTGGAGATCGCCAATGCCATTTGCCTCAGCATTTTGATGGTAGAGTCATTACGGCTCTGGTATCATTTAAAACACAAGTTTTCATGTCCCTGCATCACATGAGGTTTACAAAAGAAGTTGCCTTTCCAGGTGAGGTGAAAGACTAGTTAAACAGCTGTTCATAAAAAGTTCCTGTAAAACTACCCCAAGACTTATCTTGATGCCACATTGCACCTTCACTTAGCTCTCTAGGTTGGACTGACAGCCTGTGGCACTCGGTCCCACTCTGGATGGTGATTGCCTGTTTCTGTAAAGGAGGAATCTCTGTTCTCCCACCATTTCAAGCCTTCTGCTGCCTTGGTGGTCTTGCTCAGAACTAATACTTGCTGATGGTATTTTTGAGCAGGAAGCAGGTGGCATGTATCCAGTGATTTCAGAGCTCTAGCCATTGCTTTCTCTTTGTTCCTAATCTTTGCTCCTGTGTTCCTGCATCTCTTGGCCCAGGTAGGCAATTCCCACCCGAAGCCACAGGTGCCCTCCTTGGGGAACACGTGGGTGAAGCTCTCTGGCAAAGCCACCTTCTCCTCCAGCTCTAGAAACATGGGACTTTTATCCTTAAAAGGAAGCTTGGGCAACTGAAAAACAAGAGTAATGGTGAAAAGCATTTAGCAGGAGATCATGTGGTGGTTTCCAAGCATAACATTTTATGCCCCTTAAATGCAGTAGAGAGCCCACTGGAGTTAGAGATGCAGGTGATTTTAATTGATGAATTTCACTGCTTTCTTCTGAAAAACTTCAGATATTGTATCTGTTGTGTCTGTTTTTAATTGAAACAGCTGGAGCCAAATTTCAGCTTGTTTGTTTTTTTTTTCCATTGATTGGAGCTGCTGCTTGACACTACAGTCTAGCTGATTTTCAGTCTCACCTCTGCTAACAGGGGAGGAATCAAACAGTCTTTTGATCACATTTGGAGTTTCTTTCAGCAGCATTTATGCAGAGGCTCTCTCCCCTTATCCAGAAATGTGCTTTCTGCCTTTACATGGCTGTGTTTGGGTCTCAACACTCCTTTGCTAGCCAGCTCGTGTTGTTCTCCAAAGCCCAGATGTGCACATGCCCACCCACTGCTGCCCAGTCTGTGTCTTTACCTGGTTCATCCTCTGAAGAAATCCACTGACTGTGCTGTGAATTTGCCAAGTCACAAACGTACCCTCTTTCCCCTCAGCTACCCGAACAGAAACGTGTGTTATCACTATCTAAGATCTTGCCCGTGTTGAAGTAGCTGGTAGAGACTTCTTGAAAGACACCTGCATTTCAGACAGCTATAATGATGGTTTGTGGCACAGAGTAAACCTTTCCCTGCTTCTGGTGTTGTCTCCTGTGCACTGAGCTCACGTCCCGTCATGTCTGCATGGCCCATGAGACCAGGAAGTCTCCTGCTAGGACTGGGCCTCCGAGAGCTTCTGGGAATCCTGGTTCTTCCATATAAAAAATATTTGCTATGGGGAAGTGCCAGAGACAGCAAATACCAGGAGTCAAATAGATGAACCAGGCACATTTTCCTCTTCTGCAGGCTAGGGCAGGGTGCACCATGCCACTGCTGCTATAGCATGATGAAGGAAGGGTTATTGCTGACAAAGTCTAATCCCAGCCATCACACCTTTTATGTGGCCTTCCTACATTCCTAGACCATGACCTGTACGCACTCAAGAAAGGGGGAAATTTATAGTGATAGGTTCTGTGCATGCTTCCCCCTCTTCCTCTCTTTGCCAGTGTTAGAAGGAAATGGGAGTTTCCTGAGCTGACTTCCCTGTAGATGAAAGCATGGATCTGGTACAACCAAATTTCTATTTCCTAGCGTGAAGGCATAGAAAACTAAAGTGTTTTTAAAACAACACATGCAAGGATTTCAAGGTGCGACATGAATTATGTTTTATGTAACTCATAAGGAGTTGATTAGGCACTTTTTTCCACCTTAAAACTTATTTTAAACAGAACTTCTAACTCTCCTCTGAGTTATACCCATGACTAATGTGACTCAAAAACCGTAAGACAGATTTCTGTTCAGTTCTCTGCAGTCTTTGTATGAAGTTATACTTCTCGATTCTAAATTCACTGGCTAATATATGAGGACTAAAGATATATTTTATTAAAAAAAAATATTGGAGTCATTCCTTTCTGCTGGTTTAATTGAAGTCATATAACTGCGATTTTAACTTACTTTATAAAACTTCTGTTGAACGTGTTTTGGAATTTCCTGTCGCTCTGGGGTAGTTGTTTGCTGTCTAGAAGATATGTTGTGAAACATCATTAAAAGACTGCTTTTATAGTAGGCCTTTTTTTTTTTTTTGATTAAATATCTCAGATAGTAACTCCTTGTTCTTACATTCTTTCCACTTCCCCAAAGTTGCACGTTTTATTCTGACTTTCATGTTTTGCAAATCTGTTCAATGTACTTGATGTGAAATATGTGCATGCCATTACACTACCACTACATTTAAGCTTTAATTTCAACAAACAGCTGAATGCATATTTGGCAAATACTTAAATCTTCAATTTCCATACTGAGCTGACATAGCAGGAGGGTGACTGCAGACACATAAAGTTGTTAATTGAGTAGTAAATTTAGGCTTACAGCCCTCCTTAACCATGTTGCCCTATGTCCTGTTTACTGCTGCTACTCTGCAAGCTGTCATTTAGCCAGGAAATTCAAGTTAAAAAATGTGCTTTATTTATCTATGAAAATCTTAAAAACCAGGTGACAGAAGCTATTGTGTTTTGTTTGTTGTGTGTTGTTTTTTTTTTTTGTCCAAATCTGTAACTCAGCTGGCATGGTGCAATACTGAAATCCTTTCTGGATGAAGTCAGAGTCATCTTGTCCTTGCTGTCAGGTTTTCTTGTTTTGTTCTGTGTTTTATTTTTAAAGTTTATATTTTCAATATGCTAAGACAAGTGTGGTTGGTGCAGTTTCTGAATCATCAGCTCTGAGGACAGTGTAGATGCTGTAGCAGATTTGGGCTTTTGCCAGTACAAACAGAGGGACAGCAGAAGCAGAAGGTAGAGCCACAACACAGAAAAGGTCAAAACACGTTTTCGGCTTGTAACACCAGAGAGGGAGAGGGGCCTGCATTGCCTTTGTAGCTCCACAAGAATTTTATGAGATCTCTGGATACCTTTCAGGAAGGAGTTTTTTTCTAAAGAGGAATAAGGTACATTTTTGGGGTGGACGGTGTCCTCTTCTTTTTAATGGGATGTGGAGGAAATGGCAGCAGCAGCAGCAGGGAATGGAAGAGTGCTCTGCTTTCCTGTTCTGCTGGTAAACAGGCAAATAGTGGATTTTTTATATATTTTCTTGTAGACATGGCTTATATTGACTTCATGACACTACACTAATTGGTTCTTCGTTTCAAAATCCCAGGAACCCCAAGTTCAGAAGAGCACATTTCTCCTCTTCCAAACTGTTTATAAGCCATGCAGGTTGGTGGCTCTGAGGCAGGCACTTGGCAAACACTTGCTGCATGAGCTCTGCCACCTGCCTCAATTGCAGCGCAATGTGTGGGGCTCCAGGCTGTGGCACCCTCTTCTCCCCATCTCCCCTGTTAGAAGGCTTAATATGTGTTATTTTTAGTTACTAGACTTGCAAATCATTTGCAGCTTTCCCCTCCAGTCTTGTATATACAGCTCCTTCCTTAACGTTTCCTCTTGGATATTATATCATTTTCTTAAAATAAATCTACCTAAAACTTCTCATATTCTCCACCTTTATTCTTCTGTAAATCTGCCTTTCCTATTCTGTCATAAGCTTATACTCTCCTAAAAACAGAAAAAAATAACTCTTTGATTAATCCCAGACTTAATTAATGCTGCTCGCCTGCTCCTCTAGCTCTGTAAAACCCAGTGCTTCCTAGATCTGAATCCTGCCACATATCCTGCTTACCTCAAGCCTTGCAGTTTCCACTCCTCTCTTTTCAAGAGGCCTGTCCAAAAAGCTTCTCCCATTCTGTGACTGTGGCAGTTGTGTCCTCCTCCTACCCAGAGCACAACATCTGAGCCCTTCTCCGGCATCACCTAAGGTGGAGCTACTGGCCCTTACCTCCAGGCACTGTCTAGCTTGTTTTATTTCCTACTTTCCAGTGTCCTGTCCATTTTCTGTCTTTTTCTTCTCGTGATTCCACATCTCTTCTCCAGCTGACCCATGCACATGTCAGACAGCCTGGCTTTCTCCAAGGCCTGGGAGACCTCATATTTCTTTACTGCAGACCTTCAAGACGGTTGATTTTTCACTTGCCAGCATCCCGTCCAACCAACACCTTGTCCTCAGTACTACCAGTGTAACAAAACTACCTGTACTACCTGTAACAAAACAAAGAAAAATCAAGTAAATTACATTATACTTTTTTTTTTTTTTTAACGAGAATACAAAGGCAGATTCTCAAGCAAAAAGCTGTTGCCCTTCTTTATGCTCACTAGAGAATCACAAATACATCATAATCATGGTTTACGTAATACTAACATTTTTTGTAAGTGAGCTTTTTCTTCTCAAAGCTTATAACTCTGATAGCAGTAAGATTTTCTCTGTTAAATCATTATTTTTCACTCAATCTTGAAGAAAAAAAAAAAACTTTTTAAATGAAATGTCTAACTAGAATTATTTAATGCAATGTCTAACTAGACAAACACTATCCAGCACAAAGAGTGATATTAGCACTCTTAATCATGGAAGATTTTTTTCTAATAACAGAATGAAAGCACAAATCCTTCTGTTTTAAAATGAAAACTTCTTCATATTCAGAGGAAAAGTCTGGACATCCTAAATTAATTGCATTATCACTTACATTTTATAAAATATAGCTTTACGTATAGTCTTTGAAATTAGCCAGAGAAACAGGATGAGAAGATGAAGAGAGTTTTCTCTAAAACAGGTCTTACCCATTGCAGAGAATACAGAAATTAGGTAATTGTCTCTAAAATACTTAGGAATATTCAAATATTCCTGTCTTTTTTTTTTTTTCTTTTTTTCAAATGCTATCAGACCTCTCAGACAAGCAATAGGAATGGGTAGCAAATGTTATTATTTGTGCGTTCTCATTTTTTTGGGACCTTAGGCTACATATATAACAAAGGCCAAAACTGCAAAGTGAGTGTGGACTCCTACCATGGAAATACGATGGAAAATAAGACTGCAACACCAAAACTGTGTACAATCCATTAGAAAGAAAACCAGCTTAGAAAGTTATCATGGCTTGGTGAAAGTGACCTTATTTGATAGTTCACTTGAGGTCTAGACCGGAATAAGGAAAATTAAAACTAAAAGTATCAGTGGTGTATAAAATAGGCAGGGTAATGAGAATGCAATGAGAACTAAAATATGTAACTTGCCATGAAGCCCAGCAGTTTAATTAAACCAGCAAATAAAGCATTTGCTGAGATTCTGGAAATTTCAGAAAATTGCGTGTTTCCCAATCTGTTAATGGTTGAAACGCTTCAGCAGATCAAATCTAAAAGAAAATGAAAAAGACTCTGAATATTTGGCCAGATTAAAAAAAATTAACAGAGCATTGCTAGATTGGAGAGGATTTTAATGATGCATAAAAGGACTGCTAGTGTGTTGTAACCAAAACAGAGCAATTAAGAATGAGTATTGATACAGCTAATTTGACCCTAAAATATGCACCAGAAATTGCTTTTTTTTTTTTGTTTTTTTTGTTTGTTTGTTTGTTTTTTTTTTTTTGTTTGTTTGTTTTTTGTTTGTTTGTTTTTTGTTTTTTTTTTTTTGTTTTTTTCTGAAGGCTGCCAGTAAAGTCACAAGAGGCTTGGGAAATTTCCATGTTAACTGTGCAACAAAGAAGACATAGCAGGAGAGAGAATGGAGAAAGCAGGAAGCATAGCATGGGGGAAACTCAGACTGGCTGTGTTCATTGTGTCATGTATCTTAGTCCTTTTTGTATATATACCCTTTTAAAGGAGTTTCAGGCAATAATAATGCAGAAAAATACATAGTTCGTGATGTTAAATACAGCAGTGGGACAGTTTTTTGGGTGATATATCTGTATGTACCTCTCCACAGAAGCTCCTGAAGTAAATATATCAGCATTTTAAGCAGTATGAGACCAAGGGAGCGAGCTGGTAGTGCAATTTATTCTACTTTGCGGCTCAGTTCAAGGCTTTGTTAGGCCATTTATGTGTGGTCTGAGGAGGGTGAAACTGGAAAAGCCCTAAAATAGCTAATGTTTTTCATAGTTCCAGAGGGCATGGGGGGGTTGCAGTCATTTTCCTTTTTACTGTATACAGATGAGCTTCAGTCCCATCCTTATACTGCTGAGGAGCTTCTCCTCTCTTCAGGTAATGCAACTTATTACAAATTGTCCTAAAACTCGTTAGGGATGGGAAATAAATGCAGCTCATATATCAAATAAATAGGAATAGGTTCTAGAAATTCAAAATAACAAAAAATAGTGTAGGCATGCATATACAGGCATAGCCTGCTTTCCTATGTACAGCCATATCCTGCTGGCAGCACATGATGTATATTTTATCACTGAATACTGTATAAATGCAAGTTAAAATGTTTTACCTGTTAAGTCACATAGAATCATAGTATATAGGACCCACAAGGATCATCCAGTACAACTCCTGGCTCCACACAGGACCACCCCAAAAATCAGACGCTATGTCTGACAGCGTTGTCCAAACATTCCTCGAACTCCAGCATGCTCCCCTCTGGGTGCAGACCCTTTCCCTAACCCCCAGCCTGACCCTCCCCTGTCCCAGCTCCATGCCGTTCCCTCGGGTCCTGTCGCTGTCCCCAGAGAGCAGAGCTCAGCGCCTGCCCCTCCGCTCCCCTCGTGAGGGAGCTGCAGGCCGCCATGAGGCCTCCCCTCAGCCTGCTCTGCTCGGGGCTGAGCACACCGAGGGACCCCAGCTGCTCCTGATACATCTCCCCTGTAGACCCTTCACCATCTTCGTAGCCCTCTGTGGCCACTCCCTAGTAGTTTTATGTCCTTATATTGTGACTCCCAAAACTGCACACAGTGCCCAAGATGAGACTGCACCAGCGCAGAGCAAAGCAGGACAATCCCTTTCCTCAGCCCGCTGGCGGTGCTGAGTTTGAGGCACTCTAGGACAATGCACATCCATTTGCAGCATGCTAATACGCTTCTTGTAAGCTGAACGGGTATTTGATTTGTTTTGTGGGTGATACCAGTATCTTGGGTTTGCAGAGTAAAAAAATCCTTTGTTTCTCTATATTTTCAAAAGATGATCGGTATTACAACAATGTGATGACTTCTCTTGAAGAAGTCTGATCAGCTATCATACACTGTCTTCTTAGAAAACACTGTGTCTTCATACTTAATCCTTCTCATCGGTAAGAATTTGTGTTTATAAAGTGGAAAAATATTTACTAAAGGAAATTCAGTATTTACAATACCGATCTTTATTTTGATTAAAAAAGACACAGTTCAAGTTCTCCCTCATGGTTTATGTGCTATCATGAGGGTGGAGCACATTTATTTATTTTTTACATAATATGTGACAGATTATCATAATTTATATATGCTAATACCAGATGATACGTTTCAATTTTGCTGTGTGGGAATCTATCAAGCAGGAGCAAGATGTGCAGGATATAAAATTAAAGTTTTGCATACTGTCCTGGTAAGTGCCTTATCACAGGGAGATCATCCACTGTTGTACAACATACGTGGATTAAATCAACACTATCATGCCTCAAAAATACCCATTTTAGATTTAAAATTAATGTAAAATGTGTATATATATACGTGTACACACATGTATTTATGTACATACATGTGTACACACACATATATACACACTTCTATGTCATTTGCTGGTAATTACCTCTTATGTAAAGTATGAAAGAAAGGCTTTTGGCAAAGTACTTTATTGTAGCTGACAGTTGACGTTAGACTTCTTAGTTAATACCTTTTTTCTAGTACAATTACAAATCCATTTTTTTCTCAAGCATTTGCGTTTTTTGGCTAACCTAAGCTTGCTGCTGACATCTGCAAGTCTGAGCACTTCAGCATAATTTAGAAGAAACAGAATATCGAATCAATAAGAGCTGCATCAAAGTATGGCTGAAGTGGTCAAGCAATCGTGAAGTACAGCACCTGGAGACAGTGAAAACATGCAAGCAGCTACTGCAGCACTGAGGGTGTATAATGCAGAAGTAGCCTGGGATAAATGTTTTCATTTCATCCTTTAACTTGGGAGCCCAGGTGCACCACAGTATATCTTTCACTTGGGATAAGCCATAGGAGTGCTGATGCTGATCAGTAAAATGCACCTTTGTGCTATACTATGACTGTGTTTCTCAGTTAAGGGTAATGTAGAGGAAAAAAAAAAAAAAAAAAAAAAGCCTCATTTTTTTTAAATATTGGAAATATGTAAATTTGTAAATTATTCTGCAGATTGAGGAAGATCTATAGATGCCTTGGTTTTGGTCTTAGTTATTTGAGTTTAGAAAGAATAATCTGAGTACCAACTATCACCTTTTGAAGTTTATCCTCCTGTAAAGTCCCTGCTATTCTTTTTATTGGGATGCTGCAATAGGATGGAAGCTGTAGGATTTGGGTGTTTTTGAGTAGCTGTTGAGCTCTGCAACTTCCACTTGAGTTACTTAATTTCAGATCTGATTGACCCAGGAAGGGCACAGTAGGCTCCTTGCACTGATGCACCAGTGAATACAGTTATAACCTACTGCACTTTTCCAAAACAATCTATGTATTTAAATATTCTGGGTAAGTTGAAAAAAAATCTTCTGTCTTCTGCTTTAGAATATATAATATTTCAAAAGAGGGAGGCACTGTTTTATTTTGAAACAGTTTTCCTTAATTTTAAAATTTGCTACATGCCCCTCTACATGAGACACTCATCACAGAACACAGTTTCCTAGCCCAACTGTTATTTTATCATGTCTTTTCAGTATGCATTCGGGCTGTGATCTGCAAGATTTTGTGGCACTGTTTTGTTCCTTAGGAACTTAGGAACCAGTGGATTTTGTGAAACAAACCCAAATTGGTAATTTTAATTAAAAAAAAAAAAAAAAAAAGTTGTAGCTTAAGTATAGTAGTTCATATTTTTAATAAAGACATGCATTCAGAATATTCTTGGCAATTTTACTTGTGAATATTGGATTTATTTGATGTACTTTGCTCAGAACAGCTGTGTTTTTAATAACAGGTAGATAAACTCTTATCACTTCAAGATAATGAGGAAATTAGATTTTCCTCTGTATACTTCGTTTTGTTTTTAAAATAAATGCCTCTAGACTTTATGACTTCTTTTTTTTTCTTCTTTTAAAGATTTCGTATTTAATTTCAGTAGAACACGCAAGTGAATCTGCTCACAGAAATTGCAAAGCTCAGCAGGGCTTTCTCTCCCGTCCATTTTAGTGGAAAGATGCAATGACCAGCTACAAAGGGGCCGTTTGGACCTCAAAATTCTTCCATTTAAGTGAGCTGAGACCTTACCAAGCTCTGGCAGAGCAAGAGAGAGCAACCAGGCTGAGCACATCCAAGTTCCCTGTTGGACAGCAGCATCTTTATTTCCAGACTAGCAGCACTTCATCTCCCATGGCTGGAAGGAGGCAGAAGATGCTGCTCCCCTGTCTCAAACATCTCCTATCCAAGCCCTTAGGTAGCCTTGGTGTGGTGGGCTGGAGGCTGGGCTTCAGTGCTTTGTGTTTTGTGCTAGGACAAACAGCCTTTTGCTGGCACCTGTGCTCACTGCTAAAGCTGCAAATAGCAGTTATTAAATTACCTCTTGTAATGGAGCCATTGACACATCTGTGGTTATTTTGTGCCTAAAATCTTCCTCACGTCAACATGATTACTATTTTAGTATCTTCATTTTCTCTCATTGGCCATCTGGCTGATTTGAAATGCGAAGAAGGCTAATCCTATGCTGTAATGATTTAGGAGAAAAGCAGGAAATCCACTGGGATGGAGGGGTGGGGGGGAGAAGGGGGAGAACTGTTTTTAAAGTAAAGAGAGCTGATGACCTGTCTGTTTACAGACAGCAGGTCAACATTTAGAAAATACACTTTTTAATCCCTTGATTCTATGCTTTTTGCTTCTTTCATTATGAAATAATGGACAAGCCAAGGTGTTTGTTTTTCAGATTCTGAATATAACTTCTACACTCTGTCTTCAGTTATTAGGATTGCTAATGTGATTTCTAGAAGGAAACCTTTGGTTGATTTTCTTTGGGTTGATTTTCTTTGGGTTGAGGGAAAAAATTAATGAAGGTCAGGTCTATTTGTAGACTTCATCCATTTTAGCTAGGAAATTAATTCAGTTTTGACAGTGATACTGATATTATTTCTCCTCAGCACAGAAGTGTGTGGGGTCATTTATGCTTTAGTGTTTGCTATATTCTCCTATCTGGCTTATTTTCTTTCTAATAGTTTTGAGGAGGTTATTTTTGCTGAAACATAATTAGCTTTACACTGTACAGAAAGCACTGTTTATTCGTGCTCTGCTTGCTCTTCAGTGCTCTCAGATTTGATGTCTCAGATGTATTTGTTTATGAGTACAATCAATCAAATAAATAAAGGGCAGCAACATCTATCTGTTTGCTTTTGCCATAGCAGACACAGTTTCAAAATGTATCTGAGAACTTATCTTTCTTACTGAGCTATTGTAACAAAATACAGAGTGGCCTTGTGTTTGCTATGTTTTAAAAAGCTTTGCATACATTCAGCAGGCAGTTGTATTTCAGATTCCAGAGTACAGATTGTCTCTTTTCATTGGTCTGATTAAAAAAAATAATAATACTCTAGTGCCTCTCAGTTCCTGGAAGGGGGAAGCATTTCTCATAAAAATCGAGTAGTTCATTTCCAATTAATTGTAATAAATTAAGCATGACAAGAAAAATAATAATTCTCATGAAAACTGCATTTGGATCTGCTGAAAGTATGCACACATTATTTACTGCAGACCATTAGGATGGCAGCATATGTATCAGAAACCTACCAAGGTAGTTATTTTATGTTATGTTTTGTGGTCACCTACGTTGTGTCCCCCAGATTTGCTCTTCCTCTGCTGCTGCATCAGAGGCCTGGTAGCAGCACAACAACAAACTGCCCCTTTCTCTCATGGTCTCTCTCCTTGCACCCCAGCCCTTTCCAAAAACAAACCCAAATACTGTAGACAACAAAACCAACAGTAGAAGTAGGTTGCATTCGTTGAAGTTAGACATGACTGAATGGAAACAGGCTTTTCTGCAATTGGAAAATGGTGACAAATGCAGACAAATGCTCAAATAAGCAAATACTTAGTACTAAAAACATTTAAAATTATATTTTAGGACTTCGTCCAAAAAGAACTCTACGCATGGTGCTATGGACAGGAGAAGAACAAGGAGGAGTAGGTGCTGAGCAATACTACCAGTTGCACAAGGTAAGTAGTGTCTTCAGATGATTTCCTTGACAGCACATTTTTCTATATTTTCATGATCTACTCATTATTTTTGTCAGAATGTTCAGTTTAATATCTGACTGGAAATAGTGATTCCAGATCTGCCTGAGAGTATGTTTTCTGTCTTCTATCATGAATGTAAACTTCATTTTACATTTAACATAATGTGACGTGTACATACATAACATTTCATTTGACTTAACATATTCTATCACAAAACTTCTGAAACAGCTATTTCATGATGATAGCTGCCATAGCTTTCAAGCATAGCTAGCTTTCTGGGGATGAATGAGGAATGCTCCACATGTGTTGGTAATATAAATAAATTTTGTTTGGCTTACATATTTCTGCTTCATTGCATTTTCTCATAATATTTTACAATGTAAAACATGAAATAATACAAAGAAAAATCTTTGCAATCTTAACTTACTTTAATGGTGTCTAATCTAAAATACTCTATGTCAATTATTAATTTTATGGGATCTGGAATATTTTAAATGCTTGATTTCTGATGAGGCAAACTCTGTGGCTGGTTATCAGGGTAAAAATGTTGTATATTATCACATCTGATCCATCTGTGAACAATGGCATTTTCAAAGTACAGCAAGACATAAAGGACAGTTACATAAAACTTTTTTAAGTCTTTGGAATATGTATTTTTTTCCCTAGAAAATTTATACTGTACCTTCATAACTAAGCTTAAGTAGTTATATTTTAATCTGTTCCCCAGTGTAGTAGTATTTACTCTCAATGATGGTTGGTATATATGAGACAAAGATACAAGATGATTAAGAATGTGTTTAGGAAGTCACCTGCTGTACAATAGTAGGCAAGCAGACTTAGAAGAAAGCGATAAATTCCTAAAATAAATTTTTAGTGGTAAACAGCCTAACAGAACAAATATATGAAAGTTTCACATTGAATCAACTTCACTGTTATGAACAAGACTAAATCAATTTTCATCTTCAATAGAGTGGTCAGAGATAGCATCACAGTGGTTTTAGTTTTGTGGCTAATTGAGGAATGGTCAATTATTTCCCACTAACTTGATTACCATTACTAAGAACTGTGTTTAACTACCCATGCATAATGTGGTCTCCTTTATACTTCCACATTATAGAGATAGCTCAGCGCTCTCATTTGGAAGAGGAACATAGGAGTTTGCTTTTTCAGATTCAGGGAGGTGCCAGATTGCAGTTTAGCAAGTATTAAGGGCTCCGGATTTACCATGGATACTCTGGTGTTCAGCAGAATTAAACTAGCATGAAATGTTCTGAAATACATAGCAAAGAAAAGAGATGCTTCTCATTTACGGAAGTGCATTTCAGAAGAGCTGGAAGGGACAAAGCAGATGTCTTGTGCCTCGTGCATGCTGCTCGTGAGAAGTGTATCACCTCTGTAGCTTTTGAGAAGAACACCCATTTCCATCTTGGAAAGTCAGCTCCATCCTATGGTCTTAGAATTGTCAGCAACATGTGAAATTGTCTTATCCACTTCTCATCTTTTTCCAAAAATCCTGTATTTCAGTGTTGTCCTTAGTATTTATATTCAGAATTAATACCAAAAAGTAGGCTGAAGGATCAAATAGGAAAATATAAAACAGATCTGGGTGTTGTTTGAAGGATATTTGGTTACTTTGCTTTTAAACTGACAAAGATGTGTCTCGATTTTTGCTGTGCTGTTGTGATTCCATCTGGATGGTGTGCTTTGTGAAGAAACCACAGCCTAACTTGACATGAATTTGTAATTTGCATGGAGAATTTAAGCAGAAATTACATCCGTCTGTTGTTTGTTGTTCTTGTTTCCCCCCTGCCATGTGATCTGGCATAATTATAAATTGATACAACTCTAGGACATCGCATTACTCATAATAACAAAATAAAGCAGATTAATACTGTACATTATATTTAGCATGAAAAATATCTTAACCTTTTAATGATTCACTTGTGCGAATTTCTGGCAATTAGGGTAGTATGGCACAAAACATCACTTCTTGATGTTAATGAGTACAAGTTAAGTAAGAGTGGTATTTAAAGATGCCTTGTTAAATGAAAGATGGGCCGTATGACTCATCTGCCTGGCTGGGCTTATTATGACTTTAGTTCACTACAAACAAGTAGAAATATGAATGCTGTAATTCAGCACAGACAGACATGGATTTCCTTGACATTGTAAATTACATCCTTGTGTCAGTGGAAATGTGGCAGAGGAGAAGAAATGAAGACAATATAGTACTGGACAAGTACAAATGCTCTTACTTTTGTAGCTTATTTGTTTTTTTTCTTTCAATTTAATTTCAGGTCTTTCTTCCTCATCTGTCATAGTAGGTTGCCACTGTTGTACAAGGAATAAGTTACTGCAGAAATAACAGATAGCAGCAACATGGTGATTTTACTATGGTGCAGATAATTAACTCATATCCCTGCATAATTGCATTATTTGTATCACTCTCAAGTGTTTCTGTAGAGCCCAGTATTGCAGTGTCTGGTTTTTAAAACGAGTCATAGGCTGGATCAGATGTTGAGAGCTTTATCAGAAAGAAATAGCTGCCATGTTGGGTTGACCAAAGCACAGTCCAACCCTGTCTCCTGTTTCTGACAGCATTCAGTGAATAGATGCTTAGGAAAAGCATATTTACCCAACTGCAGTTAGAGTAAGCTCAACCACGTAAATTACTAATGCAACCCTTTTTTTTGTTTTATAAAATATTTTTTTCTGCAGAGACTCTCACAGTCCTCATCTATTGCTCCCTTGGTATGATTTTTCCAAGACACTTCCAAGAGCTGAGAGCCAAATACCATCCAGCAGTGCCAGTGCCTCCATTAGTGCTGGGGTACCTGTCACCCACCAGTACATCCCACAGACCCTGCTTGGTTTTGACTGGGGGATAGAAGCCTCCCAGGGGAATCACCAGCATCTTCGCTCCCAAAGAAAACACCCATCGATGCGCTCACTGCTTTTAAGTGGTGGCCAGTACTTAGATTTAATCCTGGGCTGGAAATAGCCTGATTTTCCTTTACAGTAAAGACTCCCTACCATGATGAAGAGTAATGAAATAAAAGGATCCAGATCTTGGTGTACAACACTACATCTAAGACTTTTCTTTGCCCATTGCTTATTTGTGTGACCTGGTTGCTGAGGCGGGCTCTAATGTATAGACAATATAAATAACTATAAAAATAGGAAATATTGGAACTGCCACTTTCCTCTCCAAGTTGCATGGAAGAAACAGGAAGGTGGTTTAATAATTCTGGAGGGCTTCCCATTGCATCTATTCTGTACAGACTCTCCTACACCTTTCAACAACAGCACCTGAGTGCCCTCCAGTAGGGTTTTAAGTATTTCACACATTTAGTCTTATGTTGGTTTCATGAGAGAAGAAGGAAGTATATGTAATGAAGCGTCCTGCCTTGGTGGAGACTTCTGCAGTTTGTTGTTTCATATGTATCTGTCACTCTACACTTTTAAGAGAGAAAAGTTAAAGACATGCACCTTGCATTTATCTTGCAAGTTGATGAGACTGGTGTTGGCCCTTTGTTCTGGCTTCATTTCATTGCTTTGGACTGGTCTCTGCCAAAAATACATGTACCAAAGATACATGTACCATGACCACAAGGTTACCAGCTTTTACCCAGTTGAATTAAGGGACTGTGAATTGCATGTAATTATTTTGGAATAGAAGTATCGAATGCAATCTCTCAGGAAAGCAAATGCATGTCGTAATTAACAGATAAAAGAGATACTAGGCCAAATTCAAATTTGCTTTGGTATCTCTGTTGCCATAATTGAAGGCATTAATGTGTTAGGAATTTATTTAAAATTATATTAGAGAAAGCATTCTTACAATATTTCTGCATGTTTTTATTGCTACCTTAATGATGTTTACAGTACTTACTACATTTCTGGTGCACATACCATACACTGCTTTAACATTTTAGGAAAGGTTAGACTTTATGGAAAATATTAATCATCACTGTTTTCTATGGTTTCCTTTTTGTGTTTATTATCAGAAGGTTTGCTATTTTGCCCAAGCTGGGTCTGCATTAAAAAAAAAAAAAAAGGACTTTCTGAAATTTGCTAATATAAATATTCTTTGTTTATGAGGTTTATACTGTAATTTACTAATGACTTACTTTCTCTAAGGAGCAAATATCCAAAAACTTTCTCATCACTTTCAGGTAAAATGATTCTTCCCCAGAAAAGATTGGCTCCTCAAAACCAGAGTTTTCAGAAAACTCGTAGATTTCAACATTCTGATTATTGCCCAAGGTACAAAATACTCTGGTGAAATGTGAGATGTGTTTGTGAGTGATTTGAACCAAACATATCCAGGACTTGCATATGGATTCTTCTATCCCAATGAAATTTGTTGACCATTTGGCTACTAACTGTTCCCAGGAAATATTCTCTGTAATCAGAAGTTAAAACTAGTGCTTTTTGTTTTGACCACTGCTGTCCTGTTGTGCCGTAGCTCTCTCTCCTCTATTTCCATCTGTTGTCTTACCTTCAAAAGGCACGTGAGGCTCTTGGGTCTACAGCTAGCTTTTAATGTTGTGTTTGTGCTGGAGACAGCACCATGACTTGTTGGACATGAGGCCTCCTGTGGACACTACCACACATAATAAACTTCATTAATAATTCATTAATGCCACCTGATCTTTGTGGAGAAGTCTGATGGTTTTCTTTTTGATTTGAATTGAAACAGGACACACAAGAATAATCGAAGCTTTTCAGGATTTGGAAATTATTTCCTGTCCAGTTTCAGTGTTGGTCTTCTCTCTGGATGCCTTCTTTCATGATGAATGTGGGATGAGTTTAGCAAATTAACAATAAGCAAGATATTTTTTCTATGTTCCATTACTTTAGATTTGTACAACACAATGCCTAAAAAGCAAGAAGGGTTGAAAGAAGAGAAATGAGAAAATGAGCAGAAAACGATTTGTTTTGGTTATGGATACAGGGTTATTTCATCAAAGGGGAAAACAACTGCACAGAACACAGAAAGATAAGAATGAAAAAGTAGTCTCTGAAGCCTCAAGCCCTTGGTCACAAGATTTTCTTGCTTTTTGAATACTTATTTTGAGAATTCTTTGACCTCCCTGTCATTTTGTTGTCCTCCAATTTGATTTATGCAAATAACCTAACGTGGAGATCTCTATTTAGCAGGTTGGGCTGATAGCACTATTTTAACGTTCTGCCATGAATCACCAAGTTGAGAAATGGAAGAAACGAATAAAAAGAGAAGGGTTCAGTTACAAAACACCAACAGAAAATAATTGCACTGCATTCTTCAGAATTGCAGTTAACAGCCAGTAGCATCCTTGATTGTATTCACCACAGGAAAGCTAATATAATTATACAATTATATTTTATACCAGTTCTAGGTCAGCAGGATTTCATAATTCTTAATATAGAAGTGTCATACTGCTACTGAAAGCTGAAGAGAAAATCAGATTTTGCTAAAACACAAAGAATTGTTGACTCCTTACCCAGCCTGAAGCAGGGCGGGCACAGAATCAGTCATGGCAGCGTGTCTCTTGGCTGCCTCATCTTGGCTCCATCTGAGCAAATTTCGTGTATGTCCAGTGTTCTGAGAACTTCTGTATTTGTATGTTTTCTCCCTTTTCTTTCCCTCATAGAAGTAGCAGAGCTGCTGTCTGAAACTCCTGAACTGGTGGGGTGTCTGCCTGTACTGTCCAGAAGGAAACATTAGGCTCCTTGTATTACATCAGGTACACAACATGAACAGCAAGCCAACAGATGAAGTCCATACACTTGTATTTATTTGTATTAATATTTATTTAGTACAGTGCCTCCACAACTGTCACTTATTTTGCCTTAAAAATGGTGTTGCTCATCAGAGGATAGGTTAGGCCTTATGAGAGAAATAATTCAGTAACTAAATGTATATAACAACTAATTTTAAACAGTGTAGAGAGAGAGGGGGGGGGCATTTATATACATACATACAGATATGCATAATAAGTCTATTTATTATCTGTAAGCTTCATCTGTGAAGCTAGCCCCAGTCTGTATGGGAATGGCCTCCAACTACATCCTGGCAATGTAGGTGTCCTTCCTCCTCAAAGTGACATTTCAGTCCTTGGAGGAACCCCTTCTGTCACTGCAAGGCTGACTGGAGTTACTAAAAGGAGACCTCTTTTGAGGATAGCTGTTCCTCTGCTTTCATGTCCCAGACCAACCACAGGCCCTCAGTATTTTGGGATGTTGTGCTGTAGGAAAGCTGGGATCCCTCTATCCAAACACCCCACAGAAAACTGTCACCTCCTGTTGGCTCACTGCGATGAACTTTCTCCTCAGTGACGTCTTTTCTTTTTGACATTACACTTCTTACCTACATGTAGATCAGAGCCTAACAGCATGCTGTGTAAAAACAAGAAACATTAAAGATCTGTGTGCTGTGCTAACTTCCAAGGTGTTGCTGATGTATTTTAATCAATCTCTTCTTGAAGGTTACAGAAGTAGTCATTTGCTTGCCGAAAATGCATACATCAGGAAAAATCATCTTTGATTTAAACCACAACCTTTAATTAGAAGATACTGGCAGTGTCGCCTGTTTTCAAATGAAAACCTGAAACTTTTCAAAAAGGGATCAGTCATTCAGAGTCACAGGGAGTGTTTGACACCCCTGTATTTGAACAGTAAAAGGCTTTAAGTTATGGTGTGTTTTCCAGGAAGAGCACTTCTCTTTGACAAGCCTCGTTGTCAAAGAAAAATAAAGTCTGAAGACAAGGCTACAGGTAATCTGACGCATACCTTGCTTGGCGTGCTGCTGTCTTCAGAGCTGCCTGCTTTTTCTTGCATATCATCCCTGGGAACTCACAGTCCTGAATGGTGATCTCTGTGACTGCTGGCAGAGGAAACAGCAGCAGTATTGTACAGGGCAAGACGTGCTAGTAGCATGTTTGTAGTGAGTGAAATGCTAATAAGTACATGACCAAACGCTGCTCTGAGCCTGTCGAAGTTACTGGGACTTTTGTTGTTGGCTTCTCTACCCTGTAACTCTAAAATTAGAGAACAGGCCGTAAAATCCTTGGACTGTTTTTATGGACAGCTTTCCCACAAAGTGTGGCAGGAAAAGCACGGGTCTTGCTCATACCTTATCATATATCAGCAGTGGTGCTAATCTTCATCCTTACAGCAACTTTCTCCCACAGAATGGCACGGCGATTTACAAAGATTTCTAACTCTCAATGCTCTGGATTTTCCCTGTCCTCATTCAGAAAGGGTCTGAGCTGTATGGTTGTGCTCATAGCTGTGTTTATTGCGTGTCGATGCTGGCGCATCTCTGCTCCCTAACAGCTGGTCCGCTTTTTCCTGTATTTTTATTTATGCTGTTGGCTTCATTACACAATCTTGATCCTAAACAGCAACTCAAAAATGCACTACACCATGTTTATATGTTATTAAATCCTTACAAATATTATCTGTTGTGTTTTTTATTTCTTCTTTTCCAGCTGTCACATCCACTTAGGTGTTTACAGTGTTTTCTCTTGACTTTCTCATAGTCCAAGTTGTCAGCCTAACAAACTTGGGTGTCGATTTAAAGGCACTTCTAAGTACTGCGAGCAGGATGGCTGTCGTTGCACCATAAGTTTTGCATCATGGTCATTGCCTTGCTATATTTGGCTTCAGATTGCTCTGAGTCAAATACTGGAGTACAAGTGTTGGTGTTTCCTAAGGTGTAAATCAGTAACAGAAAGCTGAAAATGCACTGTCAGATTAACTGATGTCCCTTATTACTGCAACAAATTAACCATTAGTCAAGGACAGTGCTCTGCCATTAAAGACTTCAGGATTTTCTCTGTAAAGTGATGATTTTTTCTCAGTGGATATAAAAAGAAAACTAGTAATGGGGTCCTGGACAAGTTGTAACACTCTTTTAAATAGCCCCAAATTACCAAAGGCTTTTAGGATAGCTGTTCCCTCCTTTATCCTTACAGGTATCTCACTGCTTTAGCTGGGTAGGAGGAATTGCCATTAGTGACTCAGGTCAGTCATGAGATGTTGGAGTCTAGTTTAACATCTGGTAGGACTTATGGGGATTTTGAGTGAATAAGTAGCTACCTGTATGAAATTAAAATAAAAAAATAGGATAAGTAGAGGCAAAGAGATATGCCTATCTGCATATTCAATAAAAATAGCAACCTGTAAAAAGCCAATTTTCTCATGCAATATTTACTGTAATGTTTCATTTAGATATTTAGTCAAAGAGCTAAACATGATAAGATAAAGAGAAGTGACCTATTCTGTGACCAAGGCAGAGGAAGATAAAGGATAAAAGTCTGTTCTGAAGTTCAGAGAATCAGGCAGCAGGTTACGCCACCGAGATACAATTTTCTGGTATGTGCCAAGAGAAGTGGCAAAGTACCAGGATGCAGAAAATGGGATTACTCCGAAAAAGAAAAAAAAAAAAAAAAAGAAAAAAAAGTGTACTGAGTTTAAAATGCGTGTTTAAATGATGCATTCAGTATGAGGAAAAATGAAAGAAACAGCTGAGCCTACAGTTATGTTGTAAAATCTTCCTGTTTTGTTCTCCTGTTCCCTTGAATTAGCCAAGGGAGCACTGTACTGTCTCAGCCTGCTTTGATAAGTGCCAGTTATCCCTGCACCATAAAGTGCAAAGGACAAAGGATGCATCTTCCCTGTAGCATATTTCTCAGTGTGTATTTCTTTCTGTATAAGTAGGAATGCTAATACACATATACAAAAGCAGGTACAGTGAAAGCAACCCCCCACCTTTTTTTAAATTGCAATACCCTACTTTCATACTTGACAGTGAATAGATTTAAAATTAATCCTGTCTTCCAGTAGACAAAATAGGGGAAAAAAAACTTTCTCAAGGACACATGGTACTTCAAGTAGTTGCGACCTGTTTCTTTTCTGTCCCCTAATGAGTCTAGTTTCTTTCCCAAGAGCATTTTGTTTTCGTGTCGCTCCCGCACGTTCTAAGAATTGAACAGCTTTCTTCTAGAGCAAGAATATGGTGTAACGTATCGTGGGTGGTTTGCTTTCTCAGTTTCATATTAAAAACACATGTGGACATTTATATGAGAAAGAAAACAATCGAGGACTGCAGTAATAATACTAGCAGATTATGAAGTTTTGCTATTCAGATTTATTACACGAAGATGGTTTACATTCTGAAATACCCTTTTTGTTGTACCTGCAATTTTTTAACGTCATTGGTCCCATTTACAGCACAGTGTGTTTTTCTTGGCCAGCTTCTCTCCCACCACATCGAAAGAGACAGCGAATCACAATTTCATGTTGAGACTCATGACCTGTAGTACTGCATTTGATGGTAGGCTTAGAAGTATCCTAATTCCTTACACATACTCTTTGAAAAAAAAATAGTGGGTTTTTTTTTTCATTGTATAATGTGATTGCCAATTTGGTGGCAGTGTTAGTTATTTTCACCTACATTACCGATAGTTAGATGGGTGGATAGATAGACTGGTTATTTTAAGTTATTAGAACATTGATGGTTGCTTCTTTTGCAACGATTTCGTATTAATTCTATTAACTGCTGTTTCTAAGTTAGAAATGACTTAGAGAGTAACCTCCACTATGTTAGAGAGTATTTAACTCCAAAGAGTCCAGGTAAGGAAGAGCATAAAACACAACTCTTGACAAATTCGGTAAAGAACTTCTGAAAACTTGCTGGGCCAGATTTTGATACTTGTGCAAAATTCACGGCCACCTGTATTCTTTACTGAACTCTAGGCTTGTGTAACTTGCTAATGACATCGATCTGTTACTCATCGGTATCACGTATCTCTTGTAGTGACTTTTTTGTACTAACCCATGACAGCAATAAAATTTTAAAATCAGGTCTGGGCACAGGAGTAAAATATCCAGTCTCCTACACATATGAGTAAGTTCTCTTAGTCACATTCTAGGTAGTCTGAAGTATAACTTTTTTCAGCCTGACCCGGCCTATTTTACTTTGCAAAAAATGTTGTGTAGCTCTCAAATAGTGGGAAACTTGCCTTTGTGTAAAGTCTGCAAGTACTTTATTCCAATTAGACCTTTGTGATTGAGTGCTCTGGGTGTACAAGAGGCAAATGAATGGATCTGGTTGCTAAGTTTTATTCGTTAAGCTAAAAAGGATCTACCAGGTGTAGACTAAAAGCAAATGTCATTATGCCGTTTATACATGAAAACATAATATTTCATGCTTCCTGTAAGGGCTTACCTTGCAAAACACTAACTTCCCTTAAAACAGACACGGCTCCTTCAGGTCAGGTGGAACCTTGGCATTTCACTCCTCTAATTGAAGTCAGTTGACTACATGCTATATTGAAAATTAAATGTTTCTGAGGAGGCAACAGCTGTTTTTGTCAAGTGGGATGTCCTTCGCAGTCTGAGCAAGCTTTGCATGTGCCTTGAGTACTGTGTTCAGTTTTGGGCCCCTCGCTACAAGAAGGACATGGAGGTGATCAAGAGAGTCCAGAGAAGGGCGATGAAGCTGGTGAGGGGCCTGGAGAACAAGTCCTACAAGGAGCGGCTGAGGGAGCTGGGCTTGTTCAGCCTGGAGAAGAGGAGGCTCAGGGGCGACCTTATCGCTCTCTATAGGTACCTCAAGGGAGGCTGTAGTGAGGTGGGGGTTGGCCTGTTCTCCCACGTGCCTGGTGACAGGACGAGGGGGAATGGGCTTAAGTTGAGCCAGGGGAGTTTTAGGTTAGATGTTAGGAAGAACTTTACTGAAAGGGTTGTTGGACACTGGAACAGGCTGCCCAGGGAAGTGGTGGAGTCACCATCCCTGGAGGTCTTTAAAAGACGTTTAGATGTAGAGCTTAGGGATATGGTTTAGTGGGGACTGCTAGCGTTAGGTAGAGGTTGGACTCGATGATCTTGAGGTCTCTTCCAACCTAGAAATTCTGTGATTCTGTCTTATTTTAAAGCTGACCAGACCTCATACCCTCCCTCTGCACCAGAATTTCTGGAGTTGCAGCTCTGAGAAAGAAGTGAGAGCTGCAGGTGAAAGCTGAGATATGGTGGGAATGACTTACCCAACTGGTATTTAGGGACAGGGTTTACTGGGTGACATTGGTAGCAGGGTGGTGGTTGGACCAGATGATCTCGGAGGTCTTTTCCAAACTTAATGATTCGATGATTTTATTTCCTATGTTCCCAAGTAGCTGGGGACAGCTGGCCAGTCATGTTGTGGCTTCTACAAATTATTGATGCCTCATAACTGAACTTGAACTGTTTTGATGTTTTCATACAGAAATATTAGACCCCTTCATTTATGCTTATGTATGTACAATCACAGGAAGCATTTCTCTGATCCTTAAACAAGTGTGTGTTATGCTGTCACAGTGACTTGTAGAATCCAAGATATGCTGCCACTTAAAACAGAAATCACAAGCCCATATGTTCTTTCCTTGCATGTTTAGGAAAACATCTCCAACTTCGATATCGTCATGGAGTCTGATGAGGGCACCTTCAAGCCATCTGGGCTGGCTTTTACTGGAAATGCTGAAGCTCGTGACATCATCAAAGAGATCATGGCTCTGCTGCTGCCTATCAACGTTACAGATGTTTTCGACAACGCAGATGGAACAGACATCAATTACTGGATGAGGGACGGGGTGCCCGGTGAGAGTACTTTGCAAAAAAAAAACCTTCCTTCCATGCAGTGTCACACTGGGAGGGAGATCCTGCAGCACTCTGGCAGTTTGGTGTTTCAAAGATAGTAGGAAGCACTTCCCCTCAAGGAATAATATTTACTGTAGATAAAACGCAGCAATGTTAAAAGGTAGCCAACAAAAATAGGACATAATGGGTATTTGAGCTTCAGTTTAATAATGGTATAGATTATACATAGCATAACATGCCTAAAATCTTCTTTTAGGCTTTAAGGATTTATAATAATTAATCCCAGACTGGTGGTTTATAAATAGTAAACTAAGGCAGAGGGGAATTCTCCATTGCAAAACAAATAACTTTTTTTATTATTACCATTTCAACTTTGAAATACAGGGCCTTTTTCCACTGTTTTATATTTATATGAAGAAACAATGTTTTTTGAAGCTTGCCATTTAAAAAGTTATGGGGCATTAAGGTGTGCTAAAGAGGTAAAATTCTGCAAAGTCCTAAAAATTGTTTTAGGGATTTATTCGGAGTATTATATTTGTGTCCTGGTAAGGAGCAGCTTGTCGATGAAGAGGCAGGCTGGGAGAGAGGTCCCCCACGGTCAGCCCCCCCAGCCAGGAGACCCCATGCTGCACAGGGCTTTACAGAACACGAGAGTCCCAATTAGAGGCCAGCCTGGGTAAAGCCTTAGTGAATTTCCATGGCAGTTTCCACTCTGGAATAATACTGCAGAGAAAAAAGTTTCATAACACTGATACTTAAAAAATTATGGTCAGTTTTAAATTTTTAAGGTTCTTTTTTTTTTTTTTTTTTTTGGTGCTTTATGACTGAAGTAGGCTGGTGCATTTCTCATGCTAGTTTTACTGGTAGTTAATATATGCTTGGAATGTCTTAGTAGTTGATTAACTGAGTTGTTTCTTACCTGCTCTTTTTCTTACCTGGTCTTGTGGAAGACACGGTGAGTCGTGGATTTTATTCTTTTCGTTTATGGGCGAAACTCTTTTCCTCTTGCTCACATTGGGTATACCAAGATACTGCAACATTGACTACCTCAATAAAGGGATGGAAGTCTAATTTTCAAAGCAAAATTTCTATGCTGGACAAGAAATATGGATGAATTGATGTTGTTAAACAGCCAGAGATTGATCTTCAGTTGGCGTGCTGCTTTGCAGATGGTGTTCTAGCTGTTCAGTGCGATGTCATACAGCTGTGACACGGATGTGCACTCATGTTCCTAGGCTCTGTTTGTGCATCTCACGTGTGCATTAGAACCTTGTGCTGGGTTGAGAGACTGTAGGCACTGCTGAGAGGCTGTAGCTGTGATGTGCATTGTCCTCCATACCCTGTAAGTGCTTGTGCAAAGACACGTGGTCCAGAATTTCAGACTGACGTGTCTACACTCAGCTGGTACTCCGAAAATGCAAGTGTGTCAGAAGAATTTCCTAGGTGAGACACTGGGGACAGCCCATTAGGGTTGTCACAGACAGTAACAGGGGACTTCCATTGTAATTCCAGCCAGAGGATGATGGATCATGGAAGAAGATGCTAAATAATGGTGTTCAGATGTGCTCAATAAGACCCTGCTCTCAGGAACAGGATCCAGGAAAAGAGGGAGCCCAGATCTCTCTGCATGGGTCGCAGTAGCCAGATAAGACTCTGGTGTCTTCAGAAAGGATAAGCTATGAAAAATATCATACCCCATTAGCTCACTGTACACCTTAGGTTTTAGAATATAAATACACCAGCACTGAGATGTCTGTTTAAAAATGAATATGATTTGCTTTCCTATTAAAAATTTGGCACATTAATTGATTATGGGGTGGGTTTTTTTGCTGTCTGAAGCTTTGATTCATTTAACTTCCTTTTAAGCAAATAACAAAGTGTTCTTACAGCATAAGGAACAGTGATTCTTTTTTCCCCACTGAGCCCTGATGGAAAGGAATTAATTCCACTAAAAACGTTTCTGCTGCTTTGGATTGTATTTCATACTGTACCAGGCAGAAGTCTAAGACATCTTGTAATCTTCACGCCTTGTCTGCAGTATTCTCACTGCTCGAATGAGTCCTTATGGTATATAATAACATTGGAACAAATTGAACAGCTTCTATAATTTTGTCCAATTCAAACAAGCAGTCAAGTGTTGACACTTCATCAATTTTATTTAAATATTTTCTTGAAAGTACACTTGGTGGCTTTCTTTCTGCAACAGTTAGAGAAAATATGGTGTACTTCTTGAACAATAAGAATGGTTTCTGACATCATTTCTCTAGCATTTTTCTCTTTCACTGTATTAAATGGATTCTCAGATTCAACTTTTTAGATGCTATTAAAATTCTGCTCCTCCTGCTCCATTTGGTGGAAAAATCCACAGAGCACAACAGTACATGTGGCTTTCAGAGCTGTTTGTTTCAGAGCTTCTCAGACAGCCCCAGCGACTCCAGCCCCTCACTCTCTGCAATTTCCAACATTTTTATTCTTAATGGACATGCAGTGAAATGTCCTTTGTAATGTCCCTTAAATTTTTGCAAGAAAAAGGTGATGACCACTCTGAGAATTTAGGATGAAAGAGGCCGGATGAGTTCAGAGCGCTCTGCAAACCATAGAATGAAGCTTAGCAAACATCCCTAAAGTACAAGCAAGGTGATCTGCACTGAACACAACATTTTAATGCTTTGTGTCTGCAGGATATTAAATATATTTCCATCAGCAGCCTTTACATTTGATTATTTTGAGAAGAGGTCAGCCCAGCAATGAGGAATGTCTGTAGCTGTGTTTTTCTAGTGATAGCCAGTTTTTGGCTACTGAAAATATTTGTTTAGCATTTGTTTGGCTTTGAAGCAGACATCAAATGAATTTTATTTTATTATTTTTTTTGTGGCGGTGTATTTTATGCTGTGGTTTTACATTTAGAGGTGATCATTGATCCTAAGACCAATTCTTTATTAATTATGCAATTAACTTCCACAGTTTTCTTTTGGTTCTTTTATGTATTTGTTTTTAGTTCGGCTTGCATCTAAGCTGTTGCACATACAGGTAGGTGTTCTTTTCCAGCACTATAACCTAATCAAGTTTGGCCAGTTTGTTTTGGTTTTGGTTTTGGCTTGGTTTGGCTTCTGTACATGATTTTTCACAGCAGGCTTGTTCGGTGTCTGAAAGGGTTAAAAAGCCATTAAGCCAGCCCAGCTAGACCAGCACTCCTGTATTTTTGTTATAAAAAAAAAAACAAGACCCAATGATGACAAGGCTGCCTCTAAAGTAATTTAAGCCAGTTCCTAAGGTAATAGCAGTGGGACTGGGTCAGCTGTCCCTGCAAGCTTTCAGAAATTGAGAAGGGGGAATAAGGTGATTATGTTTTGTATTATGGTATCTGAGGAACATTAGTTCAGCTTCAGGTACCAGAGGAGAAGAAAACAGGTGCTGCCCCACTTTGGCAAAGGGAAAGGTGCTACGATTAAGTATTTCCAGAAGGTTGGTTCAAGGGTGCAAGTTCTGCAGGGCTCATAAGGGAGGTTGTCTGTTGCTGCAGTGCTTCTGATGGGAACACTTGTCCATGAGGAGCTGAGCTGTATTTGAGACCAAGCTGACCCAGGACATCAAACAACTCTCAGAAGGCATGTGGCAACTCATCTATTTAAAATTCAACCAGGGACCTAAAGGTGAAACTCCCTTTTACGGTGTCACTCTGGACCTTGCTGGTTTCTCCTGCCTCTCTGTCTCCAGAGTGACAGGGTCTTGCTTTCTTGTTACATTGCATGAGAGGAGGAATTATTCTTCCAGAAATGAATAAACCAGTAGTTCATCTAACTTTAATGCTTCTACAAAAATCAAAAATTCATTGCTAACCCAATCTATTAGTCATTTTCCCAGAGCTGGCAAACAAATACTATCATACATCATTCCTCTCATTTTTATATTTTTCTAGTGCTTCTTTATTACCTCCATATAAAATAAGATTTATTTTGGCCCTTGGATGCACTATTTCCCTTCTTATCACGTAAGAGGTCAAGTTTTTAAGTTCCTCTCCTTTTCCAGACCCTCGCCCCCTGTCCCTCCCATCCCCACATGTCCTTGTAGCACCAAACACCAGCACGTGCCTGCCTGCGTGCTTGAGCCATGCCTGATCTTCTGCATGGTGTCAGCCAGAGACATGCAAGAGAAAGTGGTGGGACAGGAAAACACTCTGACTTGGGCTTGCCAGCTGGGCACAGAGAGGTGGGTAGGATGTCTACTTCCCAAATTACAAGTGGGTAGACTCCGTTAACTCTTGGCTCTATCACTGTTTGGAAGTAATACTTTGATTCTTGAAGTCTTGTCCCTCAGCATACCTGCTTCATAGTCTCTGCGGACTTGGGCAATCTTTGGATCCAGTTTCTAAGCTTCTTTTAATAGTCAGAGAATAGAAACTGTAAGAAAAAGGAATAAAAATCAGATCCTCAGGGGCTAGGACTTCACAGACCAGTGCTGAAGAGCCTTTGTTTTGACTGTGCAGGGGTAGTGAATGTTTCATTTGCAAAGATCTTCCTATAACATGAGGGAAAGAAAAATTGGTTTCCTAAAAAAATACAGACATCAAGCATAACTTCCTCACTTTGATCTATAATATTTGTGTGATTTATGATCCAAGCTATTTAGTGCAGAGCATCGCATGAAGAGCTCCAGTTATTTCATCAAGTGACTAACACAAGTGGAATGTCTCTTGCTTGCTCATGGAGCAAAACGCTGAACAAATCTAAAGGCTACTCATGAAATTAGCTTACCTATCATGTCCAAGTACTTAGATCATTTTAGATACTCCGTAAGTGCTGCATTCCTGTACTTGCTGAGTTCCAATGTGTTGAAGCACACCGCTGCCACCGAGAGCCCGCCACCACGTGCCCGATTCGCTTTTGTGTGGAAATGAAGGGGAAGGGACTTAAAGTATGCATCTGTGTCTTGCCGGAGTCTGGATCTCAGAAAGTCTGAGATAGATCTATCAGCGCTGTTGTATGATAATTAGCAAAATCATATTGCTTTTTCCAGGTCATTCGTTTCCTTTTAAATATTTCATCATTTCAAAGGGAAATAGCAAATGAGTGTGTTCCTCTGCGTAAGTCAAATTTTCTGCAACTTGGGAGGTATTAAATTAAACCAGTATGCTAAGAGAACAATTTTAATTGCTTGGCACTTAAAGAACCTACTATAAGAGCTACAGCTATTAGAACCATTTAAAATCGTGATTGCAGTTCGAACTGTGTGTATTAATCTGTAAAATAATTCATCTATGCTCTAATTTATCATTGTTCCATAAAAATAGGCTTTTCAAATTAGAAATTGCTCTAGAGTAATTAAATGAATTTAATATGCTGCACATTTTTATGAAGGTGGATACCTTAAAACGCTCATAGTTTAGCATAATATCTCAGTTATATTAGCCTTTCATATGACCTTTTCTACTTTTAATAAAGTTAATAAAGTCTTTAAGGCTAATCGTTTAATGAAAGGACTAGTCTGTAGATTATGGTATGTTTTCTTAACTAGCTGTGCTATATGACTACCAGACAAGCTTGATCATACTTTACATACAGTTCTTTTCACCTTTGTTCTTCTTGGACGTGATTCTTGTTTTGGCATATTGGAATATTGAACTACTTCTAATAATTAGCGGGGAGCATCAGAATTGCAAGTTTGTTTTGTTTGAGGTAGGCTAGACGCAAGACATGCAAATACTCATCTGGGATAATACTGCTGGAGAGAGGGATTGCATGAGGAGATCAGGCGCAGTGCCCAAATGCAAATTTTGCTGGTAGTTTTAACAGAGCTCCTGTAATCCGTTTCTCATTAGAGTATGTGCATTTCTAATATGAGGGCACAGGGTGGTTCTGTTAAAAAAAAAAAAATAACGTGTCATTTTGGGGGCAAAATATTTCATGATTACAGCTAGTACTTGAAAACTGGTCATTCTCACTAATTTTACCACAAATTAAGGCTACTTATAAATGAATTTTCTTAAGTCTACTTTAACTATGAGCTCCCACTGTATAGTAATAAGTTTTAAGAGTAGTTTTTATTAGAGACGGATAGAAATATTCAGAAGAGAAGGTCAACTCAAGCAAGGGTGAATGCTGCTATTACTAGCAGGTAGTATTAAGTGGTTTTACTACATGCAATATAAGAGGCATTTCAGTGAGAGCAAGATCACAAAAGAACTGCAGGAAGATCTGAAAGTCTAGAAATTGTACCTTACAGTGAGAAGCTGGAGATGTTAAAATCTCTTTCAGTCTATGCAAAGGTATGCCAGTTTGTGCAAAATGATGGCTCAGCCACAGCATACATATGAGGCTGGGAGCAGATTTTTCTAATGACACCACCTTTTTGCCTTGTTTTAAAAAATGGTTCACTAACAATTCAGTCCGAGTCCAATTTCAAAGTGAGAGAAAGCAAACACCTCACTGTAAGGTTAGATAGCTACAGAAGCCACTTGCAGTCGTGGTGAATTCTCTATCATTTTGAATGTGTAAAACAAGACTTGGATGCCCTTCAAAAAGTAAAGGGTAATGCAAGCAGGAGGAATGGGTTTGAGGCAGTAGTTGCACGGGGAGGTTCTGTGCCATGTGCTATTCAGAAGAGTTGATTAGATGGTAATGGGTCTTGCTGGCCTTAAAAAATCTGTAGATCTGCCAGTAAATTTTATGAGCACTTTCCATAGAGAAATGCTTCCTTCCTATTTAAATCTCACTTATTTCAAGTAGTATCGATTTTTCAGTATCAAAAGCTCTTGTCTTTAGTTTGAACAACATTTAGGTAGTCCTAACTACAATTAAAAATATAGGGCTATTGTTAACTTGCCGATTCCAGAAGAATTTTTAATTTTGAAATAAAAAAATATTGCCAAAGCTCTATCCTACATTTCTCGAACAGCTTGAATTTTTTTATTTCGACTTACTGTCGTTTCTTCAGTATCTGTGATGCGTTTTATTTGACAATGTTTTCTTGGTTGTCATAAGCTCTGAATTGCTTCACACTGGCTTAGCAGCTGATACTACATAGCACTTATATTTATCTTTCAAAAAACCGAGGCAAGGCAGCTTTAAAATAATTTCATATGAGTCTTACAGTAAATCAGCTAGAAACACTGGCGTTTTGATTGTGTTTTATAAATCTGTAAGAAGTGATTTTTTTTTCAGCTCAGCACTCTATAAATACTAAAGAATGCCATTAGTATAGCAAGTAAAAGTGAAATTAAGGTGTTTCAAACAAAATCATAAATTCTAATGGTTCTTGCTCTTTTTGGCTAGTGGACTTCTTTTTCTTAAAGATGTTTGGACACTGTTACTTCTGTGAATATCAAATGGTTGATTTTATTTCCTACTTTTAGTTGTTTGCTCTTTGGAAAAGTTACAGGAGGTGAATTGAGGTAAAAGACCCCATCATTATGTAAGTTCCTTCTCTAAGCAGACAAAATTCCTAAAAGTTTCAAAAATCATCAATTAATTTGTTCCTGTCACTCACCTTTTTTTAGCAGGAGAATATGCTCTGTCTCAGAAAAGAAGCACTGAAAAATATCTGACTGTGAATCTCATTTGGTTTTGGGGTGTGGTTGTTTTTTTTTCTGGCTTTGTCTCTGAGGGGCATATTAATTCTCTATTGTTTACTGCTTAGGAAAGCTGAATTCTGTTTCTGTGGGTGGGAATATTCTTCTCATATGGAAGCATTTGCCATTTGTTGATCCTAAAAAATCAAGTGTCCTACATTAGCACACAGAGCTCAGTGTTAACATGTTAAATATGCAGTTTGGAAGTACAAGTTACTTAAGCCTTATTCCTAGAACTGCCCTCAATTTCACCGAAGCTCCAGCAAATAATGAAGTAAATAGGAAAAAAAAGGGGTTTAATTTGTGTTTTGTAAGGAAGCTGGAGGTGGAAAAGTGTTTGCCAACGGAAAAGTGTGAAAGTTAGATGCGATTCTCTCCACTTTCTTCTTTTCTTTCTGGAATTTAACTGCATGAAAAATGAGATACATTCACAAGGTGGAAATGTAGGGAGATTTCTAGCCAAATGTGTAATGACTGGATGGTTGTTCAGAACAGCAGCAGCAATATCTGTGGATTTCTGGATCTCATTCCTGGAAAACAGACTGCAATGGCATCAATATTAAAAGCTGAATAAAAAAAATAAACTGTTCAGTAGTTGAGCATTCCAGGAAGACCACTTGTAAACTACTCCTGATGGGAAGGGCACAGGTTAAAAGGATTAAGATCTGGCTTGCAGCTCTCAAAGTAGTTTCCTACATGAAGTCATATGATGAGTGTTTCTAATAGGATTCTTCAGGGACGGGTACTCAAGTATTCAGAGTTTCCATCAGTGGTTTGGAATCAAGTTTAAATCAAGTTTAAAATCACAACTTATTTTAAAAGCGCACAAAACACATCTGACATAAATACTATTGGGATGATGAGAACAAGCTGATATCTGGGCAGGGCTTTATTTTTAGAAGGCTTTTTTTTTTTTTTTTTAATTGGTAAAATGGACCCAACCTGATCCAAAGTGTGCTTACTTGATGCCTGTTTTAAGGAAGAAAGGAATTTCCTTCAGGTGTGTCTTTCTTCATTGCCCACAGAGAGATCCTGGAGGATTAATTTACAGTAGATACCAGATATGCAGGCTATTGATGTTAGGTGTGATGAATGTCAGCTCAAGAAAATTTGTAGAGAATTATTTTGGTTGAGCAGGTCGTTTGGAAGTCACATTGTCCAACCTTCTGCTCCAAACAGGACTATCTTCAAGGTTAGATAACATTGCTTCGTGCCTTATCCATCTTGTGAAAATATCTGAGGTAGAGATCCCACAGCCTCGCCGAGCAACTTCTTACATTTCTTAAACACCTTTATTGCAAGGAGGGAAAAAAAATAGGTCAGGTCTAGCTGGAATCTCTTTTATTTCTGCTTGTCCCTATTGCCTCTTCTTGTTTCTATGTGCCATTTTGAGAAAATTTTGACTCTGTCTTAATCACTCCCTAGAGTTACCTTCATTGTCTCAACGTCTCACTGATGGCTTTTGTTCAGGGTGACCTGTTGAATTTGCCTAGGTCCTTCTCAGGCCACTTCTCCTGGGTTTTGGTCTCTCTGAGCTTCCAGCATGTGAGCTGCTCCTTCCACAGATTTAACAAAGATGCTTTTCATCAAAGATGCTGTTGTCCACATCATTGCTGAAGATGTGAACAGTATTGACCTGGTATAGACACTGAGCACCACTCATATCCAGCCACCAGTTGGCCCTCAAGCTGTGGATGGTTATCCGTGGAGCCCAGCAGTCTGGTCAGTTTTCCACCCACTTTTATCCCACCCCTCAAATCCATAATTCTCCTGAGGACAGAGGTTGGTTAGTTTTCCCAACTCTTAGTTCTCTGGATCCTGCTGCTTGATTTTTTTTAACGATGGGCATGATATTTGCCTTTTCCAGTCACTGGGGACTTCCCCTGATTGACAAAACTTTTCCAAGATGATACAGAGCAACCTCTCAGAGACATTGACCACCTCCCTCATGCAGCCCATCCAGTCCCATTAATTTGTATATGCCCCATTGACTTAATGATCCCTAATTTGGTCTTCCAATGCCATGAGTAGTGCCTGTTCCCTGTCCCTCCTGACTCTGCTACCAGGCAGAGACCTGAGAGTTATTTTAAAGTAAACCACACCGATTACCTTCTTACTATTCTTTCATTACTCAGAGTTATGAGCTAATATTACTCATATTGCTAATATGAGCTAATATTAGCTAATGATATAGCATTTTTCTTTCCAAGCAATCTGAAAGTTTTACATGTACACAGAAAGAAGGCTGTAAAGTCATCTTGGCTGACTGTGCAGGGCATGTAGTGCATTTAAACCAAGTATGGTTTTGATCCAGGGTCGGGAAGCTTTTTAGTGACAGAGCTTTAGATATTACTCAGAAAGCTCATCCCCTCCTTAAGCAGCAAACACATCTCGCTTTCATTTACAGGTGGCATTTTAGGTGTAAATGTCTGAGGCTTCTGAAGAGTGCTTTTAGTGGTAGACCTAGCTGAGCAAATACAGAGCTCAGAAAACATTTACAGAGACATCTTCCTCAGAGGAGCAAGTTCAAAATTACTTCAGTGGTAGCCTCTCCAGGAAATTTTTAACATTTATAAGCTTCAGAATTGGAACCCTTCTAACTATTTGTCTTCAAAACGGATTTTACAGATTTGGTCTGCAGTGCTACTGAATTTCTGAGGAGCAGAATTTATTGAGCAGCATGAATCTTTTTGACCAGTTTCCCCCTGGATCTTGACCAATTTTTCCCATTGGATCTCTCTTCCCAGCGATGTCATGTGTGTTTTCATGTAATAATTCCAGTGAATTCAGCCATGGAAGAGTCACAGAAAAACACTAATTGTGAAAAAAAAACTGAATACACATTTGTATTTTGCAAATCCTTGAGAAAGGACTGTGGGCTGCATAGGACTACAAGACAGAAGGTACTGGGTTATTGTTCTGGCTCTGACATAAGCTGCCATCCTCCCCAGTTTTATGCTTCCTCAGTTTCTTTAATGATAACAGTTACCTGAGAGGTGCTGAGGAGCTGCTTTTGTCTGTAAGGTGCAATAAAGAAAAAGGAGTCTTCCATTACCTTCCTTAATAATTAAGCTGGTCCATCTTCGGCTTGAATCATCAGATCTTGCATTCATTTAGCACAAGAATAGCTCTCCTGATCAAATAGAGTGAGTGCATGTAAAGAAAATAGCAGCTTATGTGGAAAGAGCTTCCTACAGATGTATTTTAGGGGCACATAAACAAATCTGTCAGCAAGGACAAAGCATGCACCTAAATGTGAGCAGCAGTTTATTCAAGTCCTCCATCCGAGGAGCCAGAAAACCTCATTAAGAATTATTATCCATCAGGGCCTCTCCGTCCACAGCTCTCGGCTATTTGCAGTGCCTGTGACAGAGCGCTGTCTCAATCACCATGTAGGGCTTGGAAATCCACCAAAGGAAATGGGCACTTTTCCTCTTGCTTAGCTGGCTAAACTGGATTTTAAAACAGTTCAGTTCTATTAACCATATTAAACCCGGGCAATGACCTTCTGGGACAGCAGAATTTCTGTAGCTATTGCTGCTGTTTTTAAGGAAAGCTACAGTAAAGAAATAGCTGGAAGCAGGGATGCTCAGACTCTGGTCTCCAGACTCCTGAGGGATCGTGGATTACTCCTAAAAACATACAACTTCATCTGCAGCAAAGAAGAGAGCAGGTTTGTTGTCAGTGGGCTTGGTTATCCATCTGGTGTTGGTGGGGATCATCCGTGTGTAAGAAAATGTTTATGGATATCAAAATTGGAAGCAGTTGAAAAGCTACTGATGTGGCATTGTGGAGGAGAAAAAACATTTAGCAGTTTGGTTTTTCAAAGGTTAGATTCTCCATCCCTACTAGCAGAGACATGAGGGTTTAGAGAGTTGGCATTTTACAGCTATCCTGAACTCCCTCGGGGTGGGTAACATGCAAACACATCACCGGCTGGAAGCTACTGGAAGCAGCTTGCAGAAGTAAATTATAGATACCAGACAGAAAAATTAAAATTGTCTTTGTATCTGAGGACAGAGGTTACCGTGAAGAATCGTGTTACCAGAATGAGGGATGTCTGGATTGCCTGTCTGCTTCTCTGATCCCCAAATCCAAAACCACAGCCACAAGAAACAAAGCACAGTGCAAGGTGCTGGGAGCAGGCTGAGAAACATCAGTGTTCAGCTGCCCTCTGTGAGCAGACAAATGGGAAGAAACAGAAACCAAACTCAGCACCAGTGAGGTAACCAATGTGTTTTTCAAAAATGTTTATGCTTTGTACTCCCTAAATGGGAAACTCCTGATGTTATTTTCACTGCACACACACAGTGCTGTCCATATGAAATACTTAGGAGCAGGACAAATTCTTGATGCAAAGTTCTTATTTCTAGGCTGTTCGGGACATGCAGCATGAAGTTATTCCCGAAGTTTGCCATGCAGTGGAGTGCTGCGTGCAAGGTCCACTTGGGCTGGTGATCCTGAATTTCACTCCACCTTGCAGGCCAAAATTGGCCGTAGTCATGGATCAAGACAAGAGCCGGACAAGGTTCAGTAGACTGTAGTTATTTTAGAAATGCATACAAACAGATGAGATTTCAAATAACCACAGAACTGGCAAGAGTGTCTCAAGAGATCCTCTAAACATCCTTTCCAGCGCAGTCTCACTGATGCCTGGGTTGTTTCTTTCATGTTTGTGCTGTTCTTGAAGAGCTACTATAATGGAAAGAGTCTCACCAGCCCGTCTGTCCCCGTGCTTAGGGAGGTTTTTCTAGTATCTAATCTAACTCTTCCCTGCTGCAATTTAAGTGCATTAGTTCTTTCTCTCCATTACGAACCCAGAGACATGGTTATTTCTTTCCTTTTGCAGCAGGCTTTTATCTGAAGTTGATTTTCTTCCTTTTGTGGTGCACTATTTTATACTTGCTCTTGCTGAACAACATCCTGTTTTTTTTTTTCAAGCATCTCCACTTTATGAAGATCACTTAGCAAATTCTCCTCTTGCCCTCAGTGATGCTGCAGTACGTCCCTGCCTGATGTCACCCCTGTAGCACAGGCAGACTCTAGTCCATCTTTTTGGTCTATGGGGAAAATACCAAACAACCTGTGGTGCCCTACTCCATACATCCTCCCATTCTTCACTGTCCACAAGTACACTGTCCACCCTTGTAATGCACAGCATTTTATCTGTCTCTCGTGGCATTATCATTAATAATGGTATATTAAATCTCTTCTAGTGTCCTCAGAGATCAACATAACTTTGAGCTTTTGTATGTGTTTTATGGGATCAAAAAGTAAGTTCAATGGGAGCCATCATGTATATCGAGGACACAAAATTGCTGGATCATAATATATTCTAGTAGTATCTGGATATCCCAGTGCTTTTATGACTGACCTTAAAGGTATTGATCCTAAATTTATGTTTTAGTGTTTCTTCATATGTAGAATGCATTGTGGAAGGAGTTTCTTTAAGCAGATTAGGTCTTTAGGTTCTCAAGGAAAGAATGATATTGTAAAATATTGATTTCTATAAACAACATCTGTTTTGATGAGATCGTAATAGAAAATAACAGGATGGTGAGTTCCACTAACAACAAACATTTGGTTAAAATGATGAGCAAAGATAGAAACTGTTTTATTTTTAAGTTTTTGTTTCACATATGTATCAAGTCACACAAACGTGCACGATTGGACTTTATGATTGGTTTTACTGCTTTATTTCACTTCGTGAGAGCAGTTTGTGGTGCCTTTTATTTTCATCTGTTTGGAGTTGGAAAGAATTAAAAAGCAGAATTGTGTCATTTATTGCAAAATGAAAAGCCCAGCTTTCCATTGTAAGGATGCCAGTTCTCTGCACCACATATAACTGCAGCAGTTTAATATGGGTTGCAAATTATTAATTTAATCAAAGCAAACCAATCCTTAGACTGTACGAACTACTCCAGAATTTGTTGCAAATGTAAACGTAAAACATACACCACCCAGCGAGCTACAGGTTTTATGAGATTGACCTGCCAGCTCTTAAGATGGACATCTCCAACAAAACATAACCATCCTCTCTGGAAAAATAAATTAAAAGAATATGAAAGATGTATTTGAACAGCACAGGAAAGGAAAATAGTCATTCTCTGTAATACTGTATTATAGATGATGCTCTATTATATTACAGAGAATAGCTATTCACCTTTTCTTATACAACTGGAGGATCAGATTATCAACACCAACCAGAAAACTGACATAAGACAAAAGGACAAGCTCCTCTGGGCAATGCATAATTGAATGGAAGAAATCAGCACCACAAGATGTTTTGGAAACCAGGATCAAACATCAGTTTTATAAGGATGGACTGCAGCATGGGAGAACGGCCCAGCCAGGGCTGTCGCTGACAATGATGTGAATGCAACTTCCTTTTCGAAAAGTCCCTAAATCGCAGGTGGCTGGGCAGATAGCCTGAAGGAAACCCCTCTGGTTCTCCCATTCTTTATTACAGCATTGGCTGCTACTAGCAGGCTAGTTGAAGCCATGTGGGATTATTTTTTTTTTCCCAGTTAGACTTTTTTAACGTTCTAAGTAGTGATAGTCTGCGTATGGTCAACATAGTGCCAAATAATCTGGATAACCAGACTCAGTGCTCTGTACAGTCAGTGGCCTTTTAGATGCAGGAAAGTTTAGCTTGTTTTATCAAGTGTTAGCATGTTAGCATGCTTCAGCTCTTTCGCTGAGCCTTTGACTCTGTACCATGCAAGTAGCCTGCAGTAGCTTGTCATCTCGGCCTGAGCGATTTTAGCCCTTCTAACATCTCACTAGCAAGCAGATTTCATTCGGCAGCTAAAGCTGATCAACACGTTTTGATCATCATGATGTTGAAAACATCCCAGATTATACACCTGTAATTTTAAATCCTTAAGATGGGCTAAATGGGAAGCATTGAGAAAAGTTAATTAGTCCGCCCGCCTCTTCCTTCACTTCCTAATTGCTATGAGTACTGTTCCTGTCCACCAAAAGCTGCTGGCTAACTTTTAGGGCAGGTGTTCATGTGCATTGCAATTAAAAGCACATAAATGGGATGCTGTTGAAGCCTCCAAGTGCTCTGCATTGATGCCTCTTGCTTTGGAACATTTGGGAGAAGGAAGGGATCCTCACTTGCCACGTGATGTGCAAATGCCGTTTGCTTTCTTTCTGTTCTCCATGCAGATCCTCGCTTTTGGTCAGACAAGTAGCTACCAAGAAATCTATTCATGGTAAAAAAAATTTTGAGGCATAGTGCAGTGTTTTTGGGAACATTACGTTGGAGCTTTTAAAAGCTATTTCACTTTGCATATTCAGCCTAGCCACAACTTCAGGGCACTCTCCCTTGGCCCAAGGGGTGGCTTCAGGTTTCTGATCAGCGAGCAATTAGGATGGGGCTGCATTTGGGACATACCCCTGGTGGTCACGTCCCTCTGCCTGCAATCCTTGGTGTTCAGCTAAGATAGCCAAGAAACAATTATTAATAACCCAACAGGTCTGGATGCTCCTGGCTCTGCCTCCTCCTGCTGTGAGCCTCCTTCCCTGCCGCTGGCCAAGGCTCCTGCTTGCAGCTCACCTTCCCTGGCCCCCTGCACATCACCTGCACTCGCCCCCCTTCTGCCTCAGCAAGCTGTGCAAAGAAAAATCTGCATCCCTATTTTAGGGTTCGGCTTAACTTCAGTACAGTGGGGAGAAAGTAGAGCATCCTTTCTCCCAAAGAGAAATAGGGCAGCATTCAATGTGCATCCCCTTCATGGATTGCGTTATTCCAGGCCTTTTGCTTCTTTTCTCTGGTCGTTCTCTTTTTCTTTTTGATTTGCAGTGCATTTTAAATTCATTGAGACAGGAAAAAGTGTGATTGCTCTTTCACTGCTTCAAGAAAAGGATATTTGGCTGCTCCATTCACTGAAATAGATTGCTGTAGAGGCACTCTGGGTGCCTTTTCTAATTCCAGTTAAGCCTTGGGCTCTCGGTACACAGCGCAAGACAGAATCTAATTATTGAAATAATTATTATTGCCTTCTCTGCTACGGCGTGGTTTTTAAAACCCTGAGCCACATTTGGAGTCCCAGTCCTGGACCCTGCTGGCATCGGAGGGAAGCGACTGCAATCTGACAGCCCAGAACAATGCGACCGTACTCACCTGCAATGAGCTGCTCATTTCCAATCTTCCTTGTGTGTTTTTTGACCCTGAAAAGAATACGTGACAGCAGAAAGTTTCCCGTTCTTCAGTCAATGCGTTGTGATTTCAATGGTTGCATTTTTGAAAAGGTGGCTTTTTTTTTTCACCTCTTCTGAGGAATCTGATACCAGCTGAGGTTGAGCTTGGGCTACACAGGACTAATGAGACCTACCTTTTTTCTTCCATGTCAGTCCTTGTAGGAGTATGGAAAGTATTCAAGCAATAATCAGGCAAAACTATTTTGCAAAAATGATTTTGCAACTACAGATCCTAAAGAGACAAAAATCAACCTTTTTTTTTTTTTTTTTTTTTTGTTATCAAATGCCTGACAGTTTTAATGTGAGGATGTAAAAGTAAAATAAATATTGGCAAGAGTGTTAAAACTTTTTCATTCAGTTGTTGCTATTTTTAAGCAACACCTTTAGTTCTAGCTTGGCTGAGCAGTCTTTGCAGTCCTTTGAGTTTATAGCAAGATACAGATTTAGCATTCTTGGCTCCTGGAAGGTTTTTAATTATGTGTGGGTTGGTATATGTGTATGTGCTTGCTGTGTTAAAAGATGTCTTCACTGCATGGGTTTGAGAGGAACCAAATGCCTTACTCATATCTGCTCTTTTCCAATGACACGTGAATGTTTGGCATGTTTTGGTAGACCATAATATTATCTATATTCTCAGCCTTTTCTTAATGGTGAAATTAGAATAGCAAACCTTTTCATCGATTTAAGAAGTGTAATCAAAATCAAGGTGGGTAGGTGAGGGAAGGGATCCAAATCCATCAAATCTGGGTTTAATGTCCCAACAGTCCGTCAAATTGGTTATGAAAAGTTGTACTGGGGAGTGTGTCTCTCTCCCCTGAAAGGCAAGTACGGCAATGCAGAGATTCAGATTTTTTGATGGAGTGAAATACAGCTTTCTCCATTAAAATAAGTCTAAAGATCTTGTAATAATCTTGCATAGATCACATCGCTTGTTCTGTGCTGCTCCCAATCAATGGCTCCTTTTCCCCTCTGCATCAGGTCATAGACAGTTTTTGAAAGCAACACCACAAAAAGTTTTACAAGAGGGCACTTGCCCTTGATTTCTTTGTCTTAAACTCAAGTCCAAGTGTCTTTGCTTTTTACAGCTGTAAACGCTGCTCTAAGCTTTAGCACCATCACGGTGTATCGGAAGGGTGGCATGGAGTGTTTAAAGTAATAAAGGTTCGTTTGCTTAGCATTGCACAGAGTGTCACTGTTATCAGATTAGCTACATTTATTGCATCACTTGGCAAACGTCGTGCCACTTGGAGCTACGCGTGAAATTTCTGTAAAAGCTGCACCGAGCAACGTTAGCATGGAAGTTAAAATGGGGTCTCGGACATTTTTATTCCCAAATGGTGAAAAATATGTATTGATTCTTGATTTGTGCAATAATATAATTGCAATGGAGATAATCAGATTGCATCTGGAGGAAGATTTTCCAAGGTGGACTCATAGCTCAGCGGGCAGGGGTGGCAGGATACACAAGTGCCATCTTCTGCTTCTGTACAGTTTCACCCAAGCAGTTTTCTTTTTTTAAAAACAACATATTAATAAGAAAAAAGGTAGGTCCAGCATGTTCTGTGCATGGTAACACAGCGAATGAATGCAGAATGAATACACCTATCTTTAGGCAAACGATATTTTCACTTACTGCTGCGGTTGAGTTTCTGTCACTGAAAGGAAGCAACCTTTCAACCTAAAATTAATTGTCGGTATCTCTTAGGGACCTCTCTGAGCTTCATGACTTATCTTTTACTCTTAATATATTTGCATTGTGACAAATGACTCAGTGTGTTTACGCCATGGTAAACCAGCTGTCACATCAACTCAGACTTGCAGGAATAGAGAATCACAGTAGGTAGGGACATTGCTTTATTTACCCTCCGTTTTTCTAATATTAGTAGTGCTGTGTGGATTAATCAGAGGCCACATTCAGCTAGTGATCTGCTGCAGAGCCTGAGCAGGTGTAAGGAATTTCTTTGTTCCCCGCCTTAAAGGACAAATATCCTTGAATTTCTCCTTGTCTTTTCTGAGTGGAGCCCCGTGTCACACCATGAAACACGAAAATAGAAAGATTTTGAAACTGCAGCCTACAGTGTTGCAGCATGTGTCTTAACTATACCTGAATTCTTTTTATTATTATTTGTTTTTAAAATATGTTGTTTCTTTGCAGCTTTGCTGACAAAAATATTTAAATTATTGTTCAAGAACATAAAGACATTCATTTCAAGAGTGTTTTTGTTTTTTTTTTTTTTCCTGTTTCATGGTGTTCACAGCCTGTGGAACAAAGCCATTTGTGTTTCAGAATATGGAGAATTAGTAGGACTTTGGTTCAGAAATGGCACGAAACCCCAGATCTGAACAGCCCTGAACCTTGCGATAAGATCAGATCTGAACTTTGTTTCAATTACCTCTCTCTTTTTCTATTAATAATGAACCAGTTAGATATACATGGGTTTGCAGAGCAAATGAAAGAGGGATTTCATCACCAATATCTGGAGCATCTAACATTTATTAGGAAATAGCCTATATTGGCTTAGTATGCACTGTAGCTTGGTATGCATTAATCAGAGTAACAATAGATATTACGAAGTATGTTTTATTATCATAGTCATAGTACTCTACCAGCCTTGTCTCATGGTCTCACATCTGAAATCCACCATCCCCTTCAAGTGTTCAGAGTGTCAACGGGGTATGACAGTAGAGAGACAGTAAAAAAATTTCTTGCCCTGCTGGTGTGATTGTATAAATACAGTTTTTTTTTGTCTTGTATAAAATATAACCAGTTTGTAGTTTGCTTAGGGTGTGTTTTCCTTACAGTAGGGTTGCCCATTTTTCTTCATAACTTGTTCACCACCAGGATAGTCATTAACAGGCTTCACCATCTGGACAGACCAGAGCTCCGCTAAGCCAGGTGCTGTGAACTTTTCTAGGAGGTAGCAAATTGCTAGAGAGACCCTGCAGGAAGTTTGTGATTAAGCATCCAGTTGTGTTCGTGTCCGGGGCAGGTTAGAGCCCGCATGGAACTTCAATGGAAAGCTGCACGTTTCCTCTGAATATGATGCCTCCTCTGGGAAGGCAGACCTAAAGGCTTGCGTTAAATTGAGCTGCAAATTTGGCTTAGGAAATACCTCCGTTAAATGTGAAATACAGGGAAGCTTCCTGAGCTGATTGAAAATGTGAGTATAGATGATTCCTGCAGACACATGTGCTGCAAAAGAGCTGATGCACAGCTCATTCCCCTGGTTCCAGCTCCCCACATCAGAGCTTCAAGCCATCTGGGGGCATGCGTGTCTCCCCTGAACATCTGGGGATGTTCAGAGGTCGGTAGGGCAGAGTTTCTCCGTGCAACAAGTGTCTACTGAAGAGCTCTGACAGCAAGCTCCATGGCTAGCAGAGGATGGCGAAGAAAGGACTTCAATGCCTTGGGTTTCTAAGCAGGTTTGTGGCATCGGCTACGTGGTGCAGTTGTACAGTGGGTATAGAGACTTTGAGAAATGCACGTGGTTGGGAAAGATGGTTCGCATGGGTCTCAGTCTCACTAAGTACTCCGCTTGACCCTTGTGTGTGACATTTAAAGGCTAATCAGTAAATCGCATGCTTTAACTGCTGTGCAGAAATAAGGTAAAAATAAGTTCATGAAGATGAATCCTAGATTAGAGAAACTGCCAATTTTGCAGTGACTTTCGTCCATCCTAAGCAGTGTTTAAAAGAGAATGAAAAATGTAAAGGATTTATAAATTCAACAACCCAATTCTAAAAATAGCAGCTTTGTTAAGTAGTCTCTTGTGTATGCGACTACATAATATACGTGGTCACATACCTCATTTTAAAGAAAGCACAAATGAAATAAGCTGTGTTAAAATATACAGAATAGATACCTACAGTTAAAACAGGTATATAATCCCAAATTGAAGTGTTCTGCCTAAATAAATATTTGTGAATCACTGAGTCAGGGTGGAGACCTGAAGGGGAGGCCTTAGAGTGGCCTTCCAGTGCCTAAAGGGGGCTACAGGAAAGCTGGGGAGGGACTCTGTGTCAGGGGGTGTAGGTATAGGGCAAGGGGGATGGCTTTATACTAAAGGAGGGGAGGGTTAGAATAGATATTAGGAAGAAATTAATTACTGTGAGGGTGGTGAGGCCCTGGCACAGGCTGCCCAGAGAAGCTGTGGATGCCCCATCCCTGGAGGTGCTCAAGGCCAGGCTGGATGGGGCTTTGGGCAACCTGGGCTGGTGGGAGGTGTCCCTGCCCATGGCAGGGGGCTGGGACTGGGTGGGCTTTAAGGTCTCTTCCAACCCAAACCACTCTGTGGTTCTGTGGTTCTATAAGGACTCCAAGGACAAAAAAAATACAGAAGCAGTGGAACGGTCCGTGTGGCTTATGAGGAAAGGAGTCATGACTCACCCATCTAGTAAAGCTTTTTCAGAGGAGTTTATGCCCATTTTTGTAATTGGATCTGGTCAGCAAAGTACAGTTCAGTTCTCAAAAGCCCCAACATCAAAGACCTTTAGAGAAATAAATTACTGGGAGGTAAGAGGTATTTCCCTCTTGCAGAGTAATACCTGACTGAAAGGAGGTAGAAATAAAATGTTAGCTTTCAGAAAGGAGAAAGAGCTCTGTTAGGCTGCCCAGCCACATTTTTGGAAGACTTCAGGTGATCGCCTCACTCAACATTAACCACAAATGGAGCAAGTAGCAAGTTGGCAAAATTTACTGGTGCCTACTCCAAGTGTTTCACATACAAACCGAAGCTGTGAAAATGTGACAATGATCTTGTAATAGGAAGTGCTTAAGTGATAAAACACCCAGTGGCATTTCAGTGCCACCAAGCACAGAGTAGTGCAGTATGTTATGCATGTGCTTTGCATACATGAAAACAGGATCCAGATTAGTTATTTTCAGATCTGCAAAATCAAATCAAGATAATTGTCTGAAGCCTCAGTTCAGTACCCAGGCGCACTGAGAAGCACTGAGCTGCGGGCTGTAGGAGGAGAACCAGAAGAAAATATCAAGGGGTCTGTGTTGTGGGATGCTGCAGTTGTATCACACTGACTTTTGTAGGCAGTTTTGGGCTTCTCGTCACAGGAATGATGAAGCAGGATGAGAAGAGGGACAAGAAGAGTCACGGCAGCCTACATCCTCAGAGGTGTTAATGGTTTTTGTGCATGGAGGACTCTTCAGATTGGAACAAACTGCTGAGGTAGGGTGTGATAAAAATGTATGAAAGCATCAACAGCATGAAGAAGAAAGGCAGGGCACCAGTGCTGCAGCACCCAGCACAAGAGCCACGGTGTGCCCACAGGACATGATGGGCACACAGTGCATTGCCACGGGGAGCTTTGGGGGGGGGCAGAGGTGTAAATAAGTTCAAAAATGGGACTGGTAAGTCTGTGGAGGATCAGTCCATCAGAGGTGGGCAAAACACACTGGGCTGCATGCAGCTTTCTGAGGTTGTTGTGTCTGGAAACATCCAGCCAAATGGCGGGGGATGCTTTCCCTACAGTGTGGGTAAGCGGAGGAAGAGCTTCCAGTGTCCTCCACTGGTGAAGCTTCGTCTGTTTATTCCCCATCAAGGGCAGTTCAGTTTTAGAAACTGGTCAACCTGAGTAGAGCCACTTCCTTCTCTGAAACCTCATTTTCTAGGATTTTATGCAAGCGTAGATTGAATCCCCAGCTGCCACCATTCCTCCACCGCAACGAGAGGAAGGTTAATATGCTGCAAACATAACTGTGATAATCCTGAGCTGTAATTTGGTCTGTTTAGTGTATCCAGAGGATTAATTCTCAAATGCATTAAGCAAAGTAAGAAGTAGTGCACACTTCATATTGTCTCCCTTACGCTGTAGTCTCATTTAATTAGCCACTGAAACAACTGACTGAAAGATTTCCCTCTGCCTTGTTGTTTGAGTCATGAATTTTAAAGACTTTTGAGAGAATGACTCAGGAGGTGAAACAGCAGGACTTCTGATGTTATTTATAAGATCCGTACAGGAAAGTATTTCAGTGTCTGTAGCCATGCAACTCGGGCAACTTAACCTGTAATTTCATCATTTGAGACTAAATGACAGGAGAACGAATGCTGTCAGCGCCTCACTAAACAGCATTAACATTCTGCATTGTCTCTGCCTGCCTGAAAAATGGGTAATGAAATAATTGACATTAAAGCCAGATATCAAATACAGGTTGTCCCGTGAAAGAAGGAATGTACACAGAAATACATGCAGGAACCATTTGCACTAATAGGATTTTCATTACAGTAATAGCTCTGAAGACTGCATGTAACTGAGGGCAGCCCAGAAAACATCTGGGCAACACCAGCACGAGCAGCAGGATGCTCCTCAGGGCTTGCAGCATGGGGGATGCAGTGGCATGGGGTAGCCCTCCAGCTAGCCCATCCTATGCACAGGTAATACTGAAGGAGATTTACTGCCTTAAGACTTGTGATGTCGCTGGGTTTTAGAAAGACACCAAATGAAAATAAAAAGTAGACTAAGAAGTTTTATTCCTGTTCAAATCTTTTATCTTTTTTTTTTTATTTCCTTACTAGCTCTTTGACACATACCCTTTTGAGGAAAAATTGTGTCTCCCCACCTCTTCCCTGCAGTTTTGACCTTTCAAAATGTCTAGGGCAGCAGTGCTCCAGCTATGAGAAGCGAGAGGCTATTGATTCTGTTACTGTATGGGCATATACCTACCCCCCACGCCCTCATTTCAAAGGGAATGTGGGAACACGAAGTGGAGTTAGCGCTCTGGTGTAAGCAGGAAAATGCTCTTGTCTTCAGCATTTTGTATTTTCCTGGTACATAGCAGTTTTTAACTGCATAATGATTGTGGTATGTCCCTTTGCCCCTTTTTTTCTGAGTACTCAGTGTAAAGAACATACATGTATTTCATCAGGTCTTGCTTTCTTTCCAAGGCATTGTATTTTTTGTACATTTCTGAATAGTGCCATTAATGTTAAGAAGGTCTGAAATCGGAATAAATTTGATAGTCAAGGAGTTTTACTCGTGTCTTATGGAAAAACCAGGAAACAAAAGCAATCTTCAATAGATGAAAAAAGGAATCTGTCTGTTGTGGACAGGAAAATCAGTGCAGAAATAAAAAATAAAGTTTCAGATCAGGTATTTGTATTTACATCTTACTATCAGCAGTTCTTCTGATAGCTTGTAGGTTTGTCTTGACAGTAAGATGAAGCTAGAAGGAGTAGGTACGTGGAATATGTGAGATGTGCACATATGAGTAATCTTGCAATGCTGTTTTTTGTGTGTTTTTTTTTTTTAGCTTCATAAACGTTTGGAAACATTGGGCAAAATATCCCTTGTTGAGGCATTTCCAACTTTGCTGTTAGGAGGAAGTATAGCTTGCTCAACAGGGCACTGGTCTAGGCTCAGATGTTTAACATTTATTCCTTTCTCAGCTGCTGTGAGAAAATGAATGTGCCATTTCATCTCTGCGTGCCTCTCTCACCCTGCAGTCCCTCTGGTCTATTTTGAGTGTATGCTCTTCTGAGCTGGAGTCTTTCTTTCTTTTTTTCTGGAGAGGTATATATACTGTGTGAAACAGTGGAGTAGCAATTCTGTCATCCCCTCTAGGGACTACTGTAAAGCAAAACCTAAAAAAGTTACACATTGCTTATATGTTGTTGTAATTCATTAACATATTAACTTCACTATATATGGCCATGTACACGTAGAGGTCAGTATCCCAAAGACCTAACTATGATATTGAAGACCCAGCACACCCAAGAGACCTTACACAAACAGTGGGGAATTTCCAATTTTATCTGGAAGTTTAATGGAATAGTTGTGTGGCAAAGTTTTCCTGAAAGCAAAAACAACTGTGAGGTCATTGACAGGGCTGCACAGCAGACATACGGACTTCAAGATTCACATTTGGCTTCCTCTGGCCAAATTCTGTTTGGTGTATTAAAAAGAAATGAAAACAAATGTAGGGAGGAATTTAATGCAAAATGTTTTGCATTGAAAAAAATGCTCTTTAGATATTATTTGCTTTCCCCCTTAAGGATACCTGGGTTTTATGGAAACTGCCTTTCAAATCACGCTCATAATAACTAATTTTCCAGCCACTGTTTGCACAAATGAAAAATAATTGTAATGCTAAAATATCTGGCCACAGAGTGCAATTCCATTGATGACTTGGTACAGCAATGTACATGAAGGCAGCAGAGTGTCTGACTGTGACTGACAAGCAGCAGTGGTCAACGCTCACCATTCATTTTGTGATTCATTCATCCTCTTCCTGCTACAGCACCGTGTCATCTTATTAGGCTGGCAAGAAAAAAAATGTGGCATACACTTTATTAACACGTGAAGAATTGGTGTTTAATGTAGGTACGTTGTAAGTCAGGCAAATATTCCGCTCAGCAGCCAATTAATATTCACAGTGTGCGTTTCATGCTGAGATCAGAAGCTAGAAAGGCTGGGCTCTTTTTCAGAATTCCTCAACGCATGTTTGTGGACTTTCATCAAGATACTCTTACACAGCTGATTACTGAAAATACGTTGTCAGTATCAATTACCAAAGCAGCTGCTTTTACCTGCCTTATTCAGCGCATCAAACCGTGTGTAAAATAGCTGGTTATGCAGAGACTCGTGAAAGGAGTTTAAGACACGAAGGAGAGAACTGAAGAATTTGTTTGTGGTGTGTCCATCGTAGAAGATGTCTGAATTAGCCAAGGAAATGTCACTGAGGGTTACAGAGTCATAGAGAAAGGGTCAGTCTGGAGGGGACCTCTTGGGACCATCTGGTCCAACGCCCTTGCTTGAGCAGGGTTGACTACAGCAGGTTGCCCAGGGCTGTGTCCAGTTTGGATATCTCTGAGGATCTCCAAGGTACTCCAAGGATACTTCACAACCTGGCTGGATGACCTGTGCCAGTGTTTGAACACCCTCATAGTGGAAAATAAAAAATAAAAAGGAGGTTCTCAGGTACAGGTGGACTTTCATGTGTTTTATTTTTCATGTGCCCATTGCCTCTTCACCTGTCAGTGGGTACTATAGGGAAGAGTCTGTCTCCCTCTTCTGCATCCCCTTCCATTTGGTGTTTATACCCACTGAGGAAATCTCCTGAACAGTCCCTGCTCTCAGCCTCTCCTCCCAGGAGAGCTGCTCCAGGCCCTTAATGATCTCAGTGGCCTTTCCTCTGACTCTCTCCAGCAAGGAGCTGGAGAGATGGAGAGATGAGCAAGGAGCAAGGAGATGGAGAGATGCGGTTGCTAGAGATGATGCCCCTGGTGCAGCAGCACAGAAGGAGGCGGATATTACTCCTTCTCCATGAGGTAACCACCATCTGGGAGCAGAGAGCAAGATCCTGATGGCATATTCATGACACTACCTTAGGCAAGCCACAAACAGAGCAAACGGAGAGGGCAGTGGGGTTTGCAATGGTAGCAGCAGCAGGACTGCAGACAACAGTTGTTATATTTGGTTGTTGCTTCTGGTAACAGTGACTGTAATTCACATTAATAAAAGGAAAATGACTGCTTTGGTGCAGTTTTACACTGTTGCCTTATTTTTCTCACTACTGCATGACAGTGATTTTGATTCATGAAGAAAGGCTTGTGCATGGTGGCAAAGCGTGGGAGATGGCTAGTCTTAAAGGAAGGTGCAGCACCTGGGGAAGCTAAGCCAGATTTATGTCTGAGGGGCTGGCTGAACTGTGTGTAGCAGGCCTGCAACAATTAGGATCAGTGTGTTTCCTAGAAGTGGGGTTGGATTGCAGGACACCTGCCTGCTGTGCTCAGGGGACCCCTGTGATTAATGATTTTGCCAGCTCGGATGACACCTGTATCACTCCAAACCCTCCAGCACAATTTGGGTTTTCAGCATTTGGTCACAAGAGAGCATGCACTGGTTGCACATGTTTTTAAAAATATTACCTTTGTGGAGTAAGTTGGGCAAGTGCTGCACAAGGGACTCTGCTCTGCAACCGAGCATGGAATCGGGTTCAGCAGCAGCTTGCTCGCGCTCACTAATAGGCCAGGTATAAGGAGGTGATCTCAGGAGCTGAGAGCAGCGAAACAAAAAAAAAAAAACACAGCCCTCACAACAAAGAAACCCAAGCTGAGAAGTTGGAGGCATTAGCTGGTTATTTGCATCCGACCAACTTTTGCGAGCACTTCCCAGAAATGGCAGAGAAGCGAGGCTTCGAGGAGAAGCGGGTCGAGTGTGCTGTAGTTCCCTAAGCACACGCGTGGTCCTACCAAAGAGCAGGCTTTTTGATTTCCAGTATTTCTGATGCAGTCGAACAATAAGTACAGCATATTTGGCAGCTGCTTTTAACATTCTCTCTTTTCATGCCATTACATTTACTACATCCAGCTAGAAGTAATTTCTCAGTAAATTCTTTATTGGCCAGCAGCGTTCCTCATGTGATTTGCATCACTGTAAATGTGAACAGACTGCAAAAGGCCGATTAAAGGGGGTTGTTTGGCAAACATCCCCTTTTTCTTTATGGGTGTTCTTGCTCTGCAATCTGGAACACAAGGAAAGTAGCAAAAGACCGTAAAATGGGATAGTGGAGCACCAAGCCCATCGCTTGTTTTTTCTGTTTGAGTATTGTTTCCACCTGGAAATCAGAATTAAATACGTGATGCATACCTACATAACGCCTCCCTTCTGAGGATTTTTAAGTACTTAATTAGACCTTTCAGCGCTCTTGTAAGGCTGTGTGCTATTCACTTTGTAGGTGGCTAGCATGGAGATGGGTGAATAATTTATTGGCAGATTTATGAGGCATGGCTACTCATCTGTTTTACTTGACTGCTAGCTTATGCAGTTTGCAAAAATAAACCTCCATTTGTTACTATCTGTTGTTCCTGAGGGAAATGTCACCATCTAAACAGTAACAGCAACAACAAAAACTTAAATCATTTAGGTGAAAAAACAAGAGTTGGAGAATGGAGTTTTGAACTTTATATCTAGATTATTTTTTTCTGATTTCTCACTATGCTTAAAACTTCTGGAGGTGGCAAATTTGGCTTCCAGGTAGACTTTGTTGAGTGGCTGTGTAGGATCCAGTGTGGTCAGCCAGCCGATCTATGTTGAAATCTTACTGTCTGAAACATTATGCAGAATTCTTCTCTCCCTTTCTCCTAAATTCTGTAGGGTGACTGTTTATATGCAAAGATTTTTTTCTTCTGTTAGTGTTTTAGAAAAAGGGCTGTAGGATCCTGCTGACTTTATTTAGGTAATTCGACGTGACTGCAGTCTGCAGAGTATCTCAGAACTTCCCTCCTCACAGTCATCTGCACAGGTTCATCTCAGTCGTGGATGCATTTGCTGGAAAAGGGACAATATTCAGCGTCTTCCCACACCCTGGCGACCTCTGGAAGCCATAAATATCTGCTGGCAACTCACATTAGTACAGGGGAGCCTCAAGTTTGGAGTAGGAGACATGAAAATTGCTTGCAGTTATATCTGTGCCTGAGGGTGTTTCATGTCTAGAGGCTTTTGTGGGGTGCTTGCCTGTAAGCTTCTCTTGTATTCAATGCTAAGAATATAGATTTTCACTTTTGTTTCTAATTGCATAGTATAAAACTACTTTTGTGGGGTCTTTTCCTTAGTCTCATAAGATGTTTACAGGTCAGTGACTTAAATGATAGCCTAAGACATTAAAGAGACAGTGTGGCCAGTTTAGGAACCCTTCCGTATTTTCTCTTCTCACACACTCCCTGACAAATCCTTCTGCCAGAGTTCTTAGTAATTGCTTATGTCAAAGTTAGATCATTTTCTGATTATTAAATCAATTTAGAGAAACAAATCTATTTCATCATTTTGGGGAGTTAAACATTACAAAGGGAAGGGTATTTATCCTTGTACCATTCACAGAGAAAAAACACTACTTTCTAAGTTCATAATTACTATGATTAGTGGAATGTCTACTACAAATTCCAGACAACACATTTTTACTCTAAGTCTTATAAAAATGTTCAAAAACTATAATGGATTTTCCTCAGTGACTTAACTCATAATGCATCTGTAGGGCAGGATTCCATCAGTTAAAGAATTTATCATAGTTCAGTTACTTTATGGCTGTATATGTTTAAAAGAATTCAGAATAAAATTTTAAAAGTGAGTATGAGTTGACATAAATTCAATGCTAAAATTATTGGAACATAATTCAGCACCTGTAACCAACCCAGTGACTTCAGTGGGATTGCATTGGTTCAAGTCAGTGGCAAACAAGTCTCTTAAGAGCAAGAAGAGACTCTTAAAATGAAATCACAAACTGTATAACCATATGCTGCAGCATTTGGTCTTTCTCTCTTATGAAGGGATCTTCATTCCATATGGGATGGAACTACAAAATGTGTTACCTTTCTTTTCTTCCCCCCTAAAATAGCAATGAAAGAAGCAGTCCAGGTCAGTTCCCATCATGGCAGTAATTGCGTAGTGAGAGCTGGACTGTGTCCAGAATGACTATGTGAGCAATCAAAACATATGTGTTGTAGGAATGTACAGTTATGCTGTGAGAAATGTTGGTTTCATTCTCTTCAAAGGCTTCAGGCATCTCAGTGAGACCAATAAGGATCATAACAGTGAGTCTTACGAACACACGTGAATTTATCAAAGCCCTCATCATCTGATGCTGATTTTCTACTGCTTGTAAATAAATATATGAATATTTATTTATTTGAATGATTTATTTATTTCATCTTTATAATCAAACAATCCTGTTTTTTTTCTGTATTACTTGACACAGTGGGAGTAATCTCAGTCTGTATTTCTGCCTGGGGCCTATACCCTTACTCTCGGGCTTGTATCACAATTTGTTTTCTCAGTTCCATGACTTATCAAGGAGTGGTGGTCTTTTGTGCTAGGTGCTTCCCACACAGAGAGCTGTGGACCTTCTAGCCCTGATCAACTTGCAGAGTTAAAGAATCAACACAGAGAAGTTAGAAGCATTGAATCAGAGTGCTGCTGGCAAATAGCACGTCTTCAAAATTTTGGGTGGAGTTTTGTTAGGATGGGAGGGTTGTTGAGAGAAAAACAGATGAAAGCTGATAAAATGGAAAGATGGAAGCTGTGTCCAGTAATGGGCTCTTCGTTATGTGAGACATGGACATACTGCAGAGAGTTCACTAAAGGTCCGTGAAGGTGATGGAGGGCCTGGAGCAGCTCTCTGAGGAGGGGTTGAGAGCTGGGACTGCTCAGCCTGGAGAAGAGGAGGCCCAGGGGATCTCATCACTGTCTGTACATCCAGGACAGGAGGCCCTGGGCACAACCTGGCCACCAGGAGGCTCCCCGTGAGCACCAGGAGCCCTTCTGTGCTGTGCGGGTGACGGAGCCCTGGCACAGGCTGCCCAGAGGCTGTGGGGTCTCCTCCTTGGAGCCCTTCAGCAGCCGCCTGGACGTGGTGCTGGGCACCCTGCTCTGGGTGTCCCTGCTTGGGCACGGGTGGCACCGGGTGACTCCAGAGGGCCCTACTGGCCTCAGCCACCCTGGGATCCTGTGATAAAACCACAAAGAAGAGGCAGAGATAATGAACTCAAAGGAATTGGAATGAGAAAAGGAGTCAAGGAGGGGCATAGGTTGGACCAGGAGAATGGCCAGAAGGAAAAGCACAAATACCACACCGGCATCTCTGCTGCAGCCTCTGGTGGGGCAGCAGCTTCTGCTCCTCTTGCGTTCGGTCTACTCCGAGGCTGTATTTGTGCTGCCTGAGCCCACACAGCTTGAGGCAGCTCGGTTCTTTCTGTGCCCGTGGGCCCAGGGGGAGGCAGCTGTTCCTGACGAGGCAGAACTGTGCCTTCACCCAACTCGCTGAGCCCCCGTTTGACAAGGGCTCCTGGCAGCTGCTGCAAGGTGGACCCGGCTTACCTCGGGCTATCTGGAAAGCTGTGCTGAAACAGCACAGCATTGTCACGAACTGAGGCTCAAAAGTAGAAGCAAATTCCAAAAGCTTTCCTCAGCAAGGATACATAACGAAGCAGTCGCTAGCCATCTGAGCAGGCATAAATATTGGTATTACTTCTCACAACCAAAGACTTGGTTTCTGCAGGATTAAGAACAGAAGGAAGTGCCGCCACGTGGGGGTTATTGCTTGGATTTTGCTGGTTGGGCTCTGGTAATCGTAGAGGAAAATGGATGTGTACTGTTACTGAGGAAACGAGCCTCTCGGGGAAGTGCAGCTTTTCCCCGGTGTGAATTTTTGCTGCCTCGTGCTCCGTCAAGTCAATTAACCTAAAACCTACAAATGGCACATGCCACGGCTCCGCACAGTTATTATATGGAACTTTATACAGTTGCATGTGGATTCAATAATAAACAGTGCAGGAATGGATTCAAGTTTATATTCCTCTTTAAATATTTGTATTCCTATAATGGAATATTGCCCATTTTTCTCCGTAGGTGCCAGCTTGCGTGATGACCTCAGTAAATACTTCTGGTTTCATCATTCTCAAGGGGACACGATGACAGTTCAGGATCCAAACCAGATGAATCTCTGTGCTGCTGTTTGGACTGTTGTCTCCTATGTAATTGCTGACATGGAAGAGATGTTGCCAAGGTAATAAAACAGCAAAAAAGAAGATTTCTGTTCTTCGGTAAAGATTGTGAATCCACTAATGCATGTGGTCTACAGCTGTAGGAAATTCCTTTTTTTCACCCTGATTTTGCACATTATTATATATGCTTTCCTCAAAGTTACATACTCCTTTACACATTCCTGATTCTTTTTGCTATTTTAATGTTTTCCATTTGTGATTTTCAGTTCAAATTTCCTTTTTTTAAGTACTTTTTAAATTTCCAATGAAGGTATGATAGCTCTCTGTCATAGTAAAATACTCATTTATATACAAACTGATCTGGTGCAGCAGGAAAAAAATATAAGAAAATAAATTCATTGCATCAGAATAATTATTGTATTGAGTTAGTGAACGTGTTTATGTTATGAGTTAGTTTTCTGCCTTTCAATCTATGCGTTCATATGGTATCCTATTAACAAAACAGTCTTTTCTTCTTACGTTTTTAAGGTAATACTGTAGTTTTCAGGCTCTAGGACATATTAATCATAGAACCATTAAATGTCTTGGGTTGGAAGGGATCTTGAAGATCATCTAGTTCCAACCCTGTCCTGCCATGCGCAGGGATGCCACCTTGGCTGTTCTAATGGTAATATATAGTAAAATGTTCAGTTAGTTTACCATACCATGGTAAAATGGTATGGCTTTAGATAGCTCCATCAGCCCCTACTGCTGAATCTTAATGAAGGTTGCTTCATGCAAGACTCAGATAAACCAGGACCTAGAGGATAGAAAGTCAATAATGGGATTTCCAGCTCTCCAGACAGCAGCAGCTCCTGTGTTTCTTTGGTCACCTCCCCATGGAAATCTGTGCCTGTCCTTTTCTTTCTGATGGAAAACTCACAGTCGTGACATGCAGAGAATTGCGTGTGGCGGTTTTTCTCTGAAATGCCATGATGTTTCAGAGACGGCTATCACAGCTGTGATTTGTGACCTTCACTACTTGCCAGCTGATGTCCAAATGAAGTGTAAGAGCAGATATTGGTTCATGGTGCTGAAGCCATTCACAGAGCTGCCCCTCTCACTTTGCTGGGTCTCTCCTGCTGGAATTTAGGCAAGAGGATGCTGGAGCATGGGCACTTTTAAGGAGGAGTGAACTTGGGAATTTGATTATTATGTACTACCCTGTGGTTTGGTTTGGTTTGTTGTTGTTTTCTTTGTTAGTTTGCTTGGTTTGGTTTTGCTTTGTTTTTGCTTTTTTTTGTTTGTTTTGCCTTCCTGCTGCAAGATGATGTATATTCAGAGTTTCGGAAGTTTCCGTAAAGCAGATAACAACTGGTGTTGGGGAACATTTTAGAGCATATGATTTCTTCTCATTTCTTTGCAACATGGTGCTTGTTTGTGGTTTTAAATTTTACAACAAGCAGACTTGCTGATGTGACTAACTGCTGCAATATAATCAACGCAAAACAACGGATGTAACAAACAACACAGAGTATTAAACCAAATGGCAGGCAATCTCGTGTGCTGTTGATCAGTTCTGTAGTTGAGCAATAGCTTAGTGATGAGCCATTCATTTTTATGGAATTAATAACTGTGATACCTGTTTACAATGATAAACCCCCTAATAGTGGTTTTACATCAAGTTTATTAAACATTTCAATTTTCCCTCCAAATCATTTCAGGAACATAAAAGCTGCCTGAGATACTCTGCTATTTCCTTTTGAAGAAACAGTATTGAAATAAAGTTGGCAAAAATTTCCTATGCTTTCAAGGCATGTCGTGTGTGTGTGTGTGTGTGTTCATTTTTCCTTGCTTGTTTGGCAAGAGCAAAGCTAGTGGTGCTCACTGCTGACATACCCTCAACTATCTCTGAATCCAGCCTTTTGACCTTCATAGAATACATCAACTTTCTTCCACATCCTTTTTCCTCAAGGTATGCTGCTCTCTACATCAGAGGTTCAGAAGGATTTTCAGTGAGGTTACATTTATTGGTACAAGTCCTCACCTGTGCTCACTTGAAAACAGGGTTTATTTGTGTTTTTCTCCATTGGTGAATGAAATCCTTAATTACCTTAAGTCAGGTAGAGCATCTTTGGAGCCAAGAATGCTCGCTGGAGCGAAGAACAATGATGCTGTATGCACATTGACTCCAAAATACATCCCAAGACGTGCTTGTTGGCTCATAGGTTGAATAAGATAGGCCATAAAAATTAAGACCATAGTGCCCCTGAAGAAAATTTAACCTTCACAATGACTTCAGATACATAGTTCAGGAGTGAATACTTGCAGAGCAGATTTTGAAAAAATATATATTTATCAAGAATCAAGATCACAATCTTATTTTTATGTTAACTGAAATTAAAACTCTTTTATTTCTGAATTTGATTTTTCACAAAGATTTTTTTTCTTATAAAGCCTGTTTTGGATTAAAATAAGACACAGTCTTTTTGATTCACCTCTTCTATTTGGTCTGATCTACAATAGTTCTCAGATCTTAAATTTTGGCTGTTCACAGTGCTCTCCTGATAACCTTGCCTGTTCAAAAATTTCCATAAACGGAGAGATGTTAATAAATTTCTTTCCTTTCCCAGTGGGCTTTTGTACCTGCTGTGCAATAGCTCATCATTATCCCTGCTCTGTGAAGCAATTCTGCTGTACCAACTGATGGCAATTAAACATATAGAAGTTGATCAATTTTCAATACAAAGCACTTCTTAAGTGATATAGGTATACCAACGTAACTTTCCCTTCCACTTGGTCACCACCTCTCATCTTTGAGTAACCTGGTTGTCTTACTTCTGCTGAGAAAATAGTAGTTGAGAATATTACGTATATATCATTGTCAGGGTCACCTGTCATAAATTTGTGCTACTCGTAAGTATTTTGACGTCGTTCTAAGATAAAGAGACCATGTGTATGTTTCCCTCTGACAAAATAAAATGCTGTCAGCTTTGGACTAGATTGCTTTTTGCCTGCAAAGGTCTGAGAGCTTAGAGCTGAAAAAAAAAAAAAAAAAAGAAAAGAAAAAGAGCAGTAGTATTTAAATATGTGTCAAAAAATTTAAATTTCAAATAAACATTTTCCTGAAGGTATTACAAATCTCTTGCATCTGGTGAGAAGAAGGGAGGCCCCTGGGTAGGCTTCCTTTCTGCTACAACTCAAAGCTTTCAGACATAGTTACAGAGGGACGAGTCAGATACATAATTCATTTACCCGACCAGACTATAGCACAAATGCTGATGAAAAGTCTCTTTTCAATACTGCATAATGTAACGTAGGTAATTTTGCCAGTAATAAAAGAAAAATTACAGGATCAGGAACAAAGTTGCTGCTTTTGTCCTTCGTGTGTCAAGACATTATTGGAGTTTCACTGCCACTCTTTGAATGATTCAGTTTTATATGATCCCACAAGAGTTTTACCTCCCTTAAAATAATTAAAACCAAAGGAAGGGAGTTATTTCTTTGGGCCAAGAGATGAAGCTGTGCTTCTTCTGCTGTTACACTGCGAACATCTCTGGCTGCATATTTAGTTAGTATGCTTCCCCCATGACAATTTGAGACACTTCCATTTACCATGAGTAAATATCAAGCTGATCTTGATATCTATATCTGTCTCATGAAATATACATACCATCTAAATGTGCCCAAATGATTAATTTACTGCTGTGTAATGATTAGCATAAAAATCTCATCACTGCACAGGATAGAAATGTTACCACTAATTGCTGGTTGAAGTGAACAATGTTTTCTGCATAGAAATTAACGATGCATGCATTGCAGCTCCCCCTTGAAAGGGAAAATGCAAGACTTTCTGGAAGAGAAGCTTCTTGAATTTGTTTCTTCTCTTTTCGCCTAAATGATATGCGAGCCGGATCATATATGATAGAAAGGAGTAATATTTTGTGCAGTTACTTATGGAAGCTCCAGCCCCTTTGCATGAAGGTTTGGCCAGCTACAGAGCTGTGATACGTAATCACAGTTGTTTCCTAAATATATTGTGCTAGCACCTGATGGAGGCCTTTAGGCACCTCCTTTCTTATTAATCTGCTTTGCCCTTGGAGCAGGGACCTCCATGACAACTCAATATCCAGCTCGTTTTTTGGCTTGCAATTAGATTTCACTTCAGGACAGACCAGCCTCCTTTATTTATATTACGGTTTTCTTTTTCAAGGCTTTTTGGTCTTTCACTCTGTCTTTCTCAGTGTCTGTACAGTGATATGGACACTAGGAATGACTGCCTGACTGAGAAAATCTGCATCTTTTATTCCTTGGGGCTCAGGAACTGCAAGGTATGATTGAGCTGACCCTGAAGAGCACATGGGTGAGAGCTCCATCAGGGCCACCACTTGCCCTTATCACTGGCTATGGTACTAGCAGGCAGAACTTTGTATGGAAAATGAAGAGGGAAGCTCCAGAGGAGAGACCACAAAAATCTGAGCAAGATAACACAGAGACAGGGACGATGGCTTCAAGTACTGGTTTTTACTCTGCTGTGCTGGGTGAGCTGAGAAGCACTACCTGAACTTGCCTCAGATTCACTGCTAAATGGTGGCAAACATCACATTTGTCCTATTTTCTCATGCCATGCTTGGGGTAGCCTGAATTAACAACCCACTATCAAAATTCACTATGCATGTAAAATGCAAGTTCATAACAGAGTTGAGGTCCCATTGGAAGACGAGAATAAGACATTAGGGATATTTAGCCACAGGAGAATTCATCTGCAAAATGTGTGTGTTTTAGGAGTTACTATTTGCATATACATTACTTGCATTATTTGCATTTGCATTGCTATTTGCATCTGCTATTTGTCATGACAAACAATAAGAAACACTAACGGTAATGCTATTTCAAAAAAGGAAGTGGTCATTACGTGTATCTGTTTTAAAGCAATGCCACTTTGCATCCAGGAGGGACATGGGACAATTGTGTATGTGTCCATTACACACACACTGCTATTTGTGTATTTTATTTCACAGCTGTGCACTGTCACACGCAGACCAAGTCTCTTTCCCAAAGCCACCTCAGACTACTGGTGATTTTTCAGTATTATTGTGGGGAGCCTTTTTTAATGGGAAAAGAGAGCAAGCCTTTTTTATTTTTTTTTTATCCCAAAACCACACAGCCAGTCAGTCCTAAAGCTAAGTTTAGGGTACAGAAGTTCCTACATTACCCAAACCGTACTGCCTGTAAATGAGATGTCGCTCTCTTTCTATACTGAGATCATTTTGAAGCCGAGGTGTAAGATTTTGTGCAAAAATGGTGTTTTTGAGTCAGCACACACATTCAAGAGAGAGAGATGAGAAAGTCATTTTTATGTTTTCCATCATCTGACAAAGTTACTAACTTCTGGAAGGAAGATAAGGAGGTCTACACCATTTATATGAACCTTAAAAGCTATTCAAACATAACAACACCGCTCTCCCTCTCTAGGCATAATACAGGAAAGCTTTCTTATCCTGAAGGTTACATCTTTATTTCTGCTTTTTATCAAAGCATATATCTTACCTGCAGAATTTGCCAAAAAATACAATAAAATAAAAATCTGGGTTAAGAGAGTGGCAACTACATTCTTTAGTCTTAGTTGGAGCTGAGATAAAAGTACTCGCATGCATCTTGATAAATACAAAAAGTCTTGTGAATGGACTATACATTTAGGAGTCTTTGAAAATGTGATTTCACTGTGGTTCTTTGTGACTTGTGTTATAATTTCTGGATTTTTTTTACTTCAGTTTTGTGAATATGATTATTCAATATGTTACTTACCCTAAATCATCTCTACCCCTGCCTTTTCTGGGTATATTATGTCAGTGATACAGCTGCAGAGAATTTGTATCTTACTGCCTGTACTTAAAAGCAACTTTCCCAGTTCTTTTATACTTCAAGTTGTCATGTTTGATTTTGCTTTAAATTTCTATCATTAGGACAGAAAAGTATCAAGGCTTTTAGTATCATATACAATGTAGAGAGGCTAATGATTGCTCAAAAGCAGATAACAAAATATCTACATTTTTAAATAAAATTGCCATGCTGTTATTGCCGTGCCGATTATCAAGATTTGGCTCATCAGTAAGTTGAGTTTAATAAAAGGAATTACTAGAAAGCGAGTCATGGGACATTTAACCATGCAGAGTTTAACAAGCATAAATCACTGCATAGTTTCTGAATGGAAATAAAATGTTGACTGCTCTACCCCTCCAAATTGCTCCTCGTAGAAGCAGAGACAGCTATAAATATCTACAGGGAAGTGCATGCTTCTCTTCAGCAGTGATTCTCAAAGCTGAGCTCTGCATTGTATTTATTTTAAGTCTTTATAATGTAGCCTGAACCTTGACCATGAAATGTTGAGAAGCAAATGCACACTAGTTGTGAATTCCTGTGTGCCCTTTTTGGCATGGTAAACAGGATATAGCTCTGCTGGGAACGGAGCCTGGCTTTAATATTGCTCTCCCTCCATGCAGGGGTCCTTTTGGCTGTAAGGGAAGCTTATTGGAAGGATAAGTATGAGCAGTAGAATTAATTACCTTAAATTTTTGTCTTGTTAGTTTTTCATAAAATGATGAAAATGCATTTTTATGTACAAATACCTTTAGATTGTTAAAAAGCTGACCCTAGTTTTTGGCATGTGAAGTTGCTGAGACCTGTCTTTGTTCATCTCATAAAGAGTAGTGTTTCCATAGATACAAGATAAAATATTTCAGTGAACTCTGTGTAAGCACCATATGCATTAAACAGCAACCTATCAACGTTGTAAAGATGAGACTGTTTATTAACAGAAATAAATTTCTAATTATAAAGAGAGGATTCATTTGGCAAGTTGATAGAAGGGACCGGACTTGATAGAAGGAAGTCTAGGCTTTTGATTAAAATCTTCTTTCAAATGTGTCACATTGAGCATTCACTTGAACTCAAAGTACAAATTAGAGCAAATATAGAGCATCTACTTGTCTGCTGATCAAACTCGCAGCAGTGCATGTTGGTATCAGCAGAGACTGCTCCACAGGAGGCTGGGTGGTTCCAGATTACTCCGTCCCCTACATGTTTGATAACACACTGCGTGTGCTATGTTCCTGTGGAAGCTTGAATTTATGAGCTGAGGACCAGAGGCATCCATTGGGAATGTTTTGCAAGAAAAGAGTGACACAGCTGTGCCCGACACCGGGTCCTTGTTTATAAATAATAAACCACCTGAGCTACCTGTTGGTAGCTCAGCTAGGGTGGTTGCCTCATAGTCCCATGGTAAGGGCGACCACCCCAGGTCTCGTGTAGAGAAAAGAGAACTGAAGATTGGTTGGCCCCAAACTCCTTCCACACAGCTAATATGGGATCACCACGGAGACTCTGCTCAGCCCCTGGGTGCAGAGGTCTGTTGCATCCATGGCACTGAAATGAGAGGAGAGTTTTCATGCTTGGTGGCTGTGTGTGGGTGAATATATATATATATTTATTTATTTTATTTTATTTTATTTTATTTTATTTTATTTTATTTTATTTTATTTTATTTTATTTTATTTTATTTTATTTTATTTTATTTTATTATTATTATTTTTTTTCCACTCCAAATGGGTGAAGTTGAGGAAGAGCTTGGGGTCACAGACTCTTTTTTTTTTTTTTTTTTCCTCCCAAACTCTCAAATAGCCTGAATTATAGTTCAAACTGCAGTACTTGTATGTGTTTTAAGCTTGGATTTGCAATGGATTTGTAATATATAACATTGTCATCACACTGTGAAATCACTGAAGTTGAATACTTTTCATGTTCCATATCTCTGCGTTTCAGGACTGTGTCTAAACAAGGGATGTCTAAACAGGGATGGCTGTCGGTGGAGTGCTTGACGGTATCTTCAAAGCAGAAGAACTGAGTAAACATTTGCTGTGTGTGCTTTATTAGGTGTCAACGAAAACTTTATCCCTCCCATCCTCATCTGTGACGTGATGGATGGGGAAAACCTTACTGCTCTGTGTTTCTGCCATGGTTAGCCTTAGAGTTGCTGCTGCAGTACTTCTAAATCTGTTTGAGGTGTGAGATTATACAAGACATCAGGATTTGGCAAACATCAGAGAGGTTGCAAATGTACTAACGTTGTTTATTGCACAGTGTTTATGACCCTTTAAAACAGAAGTGTCAGAGTTTTGCACTATCTGCAGAAGCATTATAGTGACCAGCTAAAGCTTTGGGAGATCTCTGCTAGTTGTAAAATAACAAAATGAAATTAAGACCTCTTTTTTTTTAAAATTTACCAATTTTAGATTTCTCTGTAGAAAAAAAAAAATAAATAAAAAATCATCATCACAGTTTAAAATAACTGCAGGAAGAATTCCCAGAGTTCTTTTGATTTACACTAGCTTAAAATACGAAGAAATGAAGATAGAAGCTTCAGATAAGCATTGGTCACGTCAATAGGAATTTCTTCTAAAATATTTGCAAATGTGCACAGATGGTATTGGGTGTTCCGCACTGTAGCAGGGAAAGCAGTTTTCCCAAAGTTATTGTGATTTCTACAAAAATCCTTCTGTTTCCATTAATCCCCAGCATTCTAACAAGCTCCAAATTTACTGCTATGCTGTAAAAGTTTGCATTCTGGCCCACTTTTTTTTTTTTTTTTTTTTTTTTTTTCCTTCGGATCAGCTCAGTCTGGTGGTTTTAACATAGGACAATAAAGTGGGAACTCCCAAGCCCTAATCCTGACTCGGTAACCATCTTGCTGGGTGGTCTTGGCACACCCTGCAGGTACGTATCCTGTGTGGATTTAATTCATGAAAAATAAATCTTAAAAAGGTCGATTTCCTAGACTGGATGCTATCAAAAGCACAGAACACTGTTTGTTCAGATGAGGAATCTTTTATCTTTGGTCATAGCCTGAAAACAGCTGAGGTTTTGGCATCACATAATTGCAGTCCATAGGTGAGTTAACTGTGCAACTAAACAATAATTCAGCTTGGCTGGAATCTGAATACCATTGTGGCCTGACTTCACCATGACTGATTCATAGTTTGGAATGGAAAACATATCAGAATTTTGTGGGTTTTTGTGACCTCAAAACAGATGAAACTTTGGAGTTGTGTTTTCTGTTGGTTAAAAAATTGGATCCTCTGCATGTGAAATTGTAGACCTTTCCCTTCAAAGACCTGAGCAGAGACTTCAAGAAAGTAACATCAAGAGAAAAAAAAATAGAAACTTTAGTACAAAAATCATCATGCATAGTAATATTGTGCTCCTGTGAAGGGGGAATTTATTCCAAAGTTGAAGTGTTGTTGGTTGTTTGGCTATTTCCAAAAATGAGAGTTAGGTTCCACCCTTCTGCATTATTCTGGACAGAAATGCACACAAAGCTCACATCTTCTGCTTCTGTTCATGGTGGTTACTGAGCCTTCAGTACAAATAATTAGGAGTCATCCCTCATAAAGTATTACAAGTTAGTGAAATGTCAGAGGATTTCCCTCTATGTTCAGTTTTATTACAAATTCTTCTACTTTCCTTTCCATTTGCTTAGTAGATACAATTAATGACAATGAAGGCTTCTCAGGGTATAAATTAAAGTGAGAAATTTGAAGTAATGCCAGTGGCTTAAGAAGACTGTTTACTGATAACTCTGTTTTCAAGCTCCTGAATACATCAATTACTTGCTTTTTCACCTGCCAACCCCTGGCTCCAGGTTTGATCCATGGTATTAACTGCATCACTTTGCTAAAGGAAATTACAACAGAACTTAGTTATATAAAACTGCTCTTTTACTTTAGGTGAAACTAAAATTCAAAACGACTTCATTGCCTCAAATACTTTTTTTCCCAATGCTTTCATTAAAAGTCGATTTCAATTTGTGTCACTAGCAATGTGCATATTCACAATTCACACAGCCAAAATAACAAAGCAGCCTAAGGAGAATTTATTCTTCCTGCAGGCACTCAGGTAATCAAAAAGTTTGGGGGAATAAAGTCGAACCAGCAATTACATACAGTGGATCTGAGGTGCTGCTCCCCTCTAAACTGGAGTCAGGCTCCAGATTTCAGAAACCACATCAGTTTGCCAGCAACAACCACCAAAACCAGTTTAATGTCATATGAAAAGAGAAGGAATGAACACCATATTTATGTCTTGCATTCAGTGTGGAAGAAAACTAAATGTCTTTAGGGAAATGGGATGTATAAAGTAAAATACCAAAAAGTGCAAGTGGGAAGATGAGAAATTCGTAACGCGCCCACGTACAGAAACATAGCACCAGGATACCTGAAGCACTCAACTATTCCATGAGCTGGAAAAAATAAAGAGGAAACTGAAGACCAAAATGCCTACTTTTAGTGCAACTACAAGCAAAGTAAGAAGTTTGAATCCAGGAAACACTCCAGTAGCCTCAGATGTTGTTACAGGACCAAAACTTGGGCTGGCTGATGGCAGGCTTGGAAGTTTAAAGCAGCTTTAAGCAGACCTGAGCCAGCTGGATGGAAAAAGTGTGTAACTGATGGGTTCGTTACCGTTCATCACCCAAGTAGGTGAAAATCAGCTGATCTCGGGGCACTTTTATTAGGCTTCTGGTTCAAGGGAAATTGGAAACAACAACCCTTGGTGCCAGAACTCTTGTACGAAGTTGTGGTTGGAAACTGCAGTGTGTAATATTGCTGTAGCAGGGCTTTTCATCTTTCTTTTTCCTTTCACAGAGGATTGTTTCATGCAGTCAGTTCTGAGTCTTTTGTCAAGGTTTACTTTAAAGTTTGAAATTGATGGGCTTCCCACTATTTCCCCTGAGCGAGTTTTCTTTGCAATGAATCTTCTCTGTAAACTTCTTTGGAGCTTGTAACTGACCAGTGGGATAACATTGGTGGTCACTGTGCTTGTACAGTCTTCAGGCATAAAAAAAATCTGCCCTTTGATTTGTCATCTAGGAGAAAAAGGACTTAGTGCGACTGCAGACATTGATGATTTATTTATGTTGCATGCAGTGATTCTTAATTGAAGGGAGAAAGGGAGAAAAGCCCAACTGTTTTGCTGCTTCTCCAGCTGTCTGAGGTCAGCTGCCTTCGTGGGATTTCGGCAGTAGCAGGAGGATAACAGGTGGAAGGAAAACTGCTGCATGGATCATGGGGGCAGCGCTCTTCGGCCGTCATATCGCTGTGCTATTTGCCTTCAGTATGTCACTAAAAATTCAATATCTCAATAACACATCCAGAGCAGGCTTGGGAAATCCAAAGGGCATTTCTGGCTCACCTGTCTTTATAGAGGAGACTCTGAAATGTCCAGATTTGCCTTCCTTCCCCCCAAAGGGCTTTAGGTAGGACTGTAGGTTGCTATCTAATACTTCAGCGTAAACAACAGGAATAAGAGTGCATCAAAGATCGTTTTTACACTTTAATCTTTAGAAAAAACAATGATTGCACATTTTTGATCATGGGTGAAGCAAAAGATACTGCACAGATGAACTGACACGTTTCACGGCAGGAGAAAGTTGTGGTTGTGGGAGATAAAAGGAAGGTGCACATTTTCTCACTACTGAATTTTTCTGATGATGTATCTTATAGCAAATCTCTCTTTCGTGTTTTAAGGATTCATAATTCAGGTCAAATTAAATAGCCAGCCGATTTGCATTTTAAAGAATAGTGTGGTTAATAAATAGAAAGAAGATCAGAGAGCTATGATGTAGCAAGTCCTCTGAAAGTCTCTTAATGGCAGTTAATGAAGAGAACTTCGGAATCAATACATGACTTTCCTGGGAGCTGATGTAAAGTCATTAAAACAGGAGTAATATGATGCAAGCTAGGGTGCTTGCAAGAATTCAGGCATTTGCATCCTGGGCACTTTGTGTCTGGGGTAAAAGATCAAAACTTCTGCAAAGCAAAGTGTTACAACAGTCTAATTTCTGCAAAACAAGAGCTTTCACAAGAAATAGAACATCATTCCCTCAAAGTGGCTATATCATTTTGGCAACATTTCACAAAAAGTTGCATTCTCTTCTTGACTGGCTGCAGAGAGATAGATGGAGTTTTGTTTTGTTTTGAGAAAACTTGCTGCTGTCTTCCTTTGTGCTGTGTGAAATGAAAGGACTGTTGCTGGCACAAAGGCCAGCCCTGCCGTGAGTGCTGTATACTGTTTTTCATTGTGTCGCTAAAAGTCTTTTATTTCCCACCTCTCCCCACCTCCTAGACCTGGCTTCCAAAGCCCAACAAGACCTCAAACCGAACAAGATTTTAATGCAACAGAAACAAAACCCAGCTATATTTTAAGACTTTAAAATATTTTTCTTTCTCCGTTCACACAGCTACCTATTTACCCTCAAACCCAGGCAGACCCTGTGTTTCAAGTTGTTTACATCAAGAGACTCCTCTCCATCCCCATCTTCCAGTGGTGCTTTCTGGGCACTGGTATTAACTGTCATGTACTGGTGCAGCTTCGTGGTGTTCTGGTGCAATGTAGCACAGTCTCATTAGCAACTAGAAAAGCTCTTGAAATTTATTTTTTTGAGTTTTTTGCATTTCTTTTTCATGTTGCTTCCTTTGGGTTTGAATGGTGATAGGCAGTGAACATCCCTTTAATCCTGACTGTGTCTTTGGGGAAACCAAAAAATTATAATAATTAATAATAATAATAATAATAATAATAATAAAAGAACAGAGAAGCTGTGGATGCCCCATCCCTGGAGGTACTCAAGGCCAGGCTGGATGGGGCTTTGGGCAACCTGGGCTGGTGGGAGGTGTCCCTGCCCATGGCAGGGGGCTGGAACTGGGTGGGCTTTAAGGTCCCTTCCAACTGAAGCCATTCTGCAATTCTGTGAGTCTTTGAAAACAACCAGAGGAAAGCCTGTCCCCTGAGACTTGAATATAAACAAGTGCTCCATGGTGGGACTTACATTTGGCATAGCACTAGTGCTCAGAAACTATCAGCGTTACAGCTTGGGAGCCAGTGACTGGCACGTGTTGCATCTCAGCCTGAGGGAACTTCCACTAAGTTGGACACTGAGCACAGCTTCCTGTGCTGTATTTTCCTCTGAGTCTCAAGTCTGAAGAAACCCCATACTCTCAAAGGAAACTCAGTTATAAAACTGCTGTTTCTCTTGGCTTCACAGTGAAGATGTGGTGGAAAAAGTAAGTTCCTCAGTGAATTTAGGTTGTTGCTATATATAGACCTAGTTCTGTGTAAAAACATAGGAGACTTGGGAAACCTGATAAAGAAATGTGAAGGCACAAAGCCAGTTACAATCATTGTGATTTGGGGTTTTGTCGAGGAGACCCTATAATGTATTTTATGGAGTATTTAGAGCTGACATTTTAGTAAAGCCAGTTGCAGATCTTTAATGCACACAGCCGGGCTAGCTCCACTCACTGCCAAATTCAAACACCTCCACAGCTGAGCTTTCTCCACAGTCATCTTGCACTAATGTACTGTGATGCTCAGCCTTACACAGAGTTGTAGAAAGTGGTGCAAGATCACACTAATATCTCCAAAAATCAATATCTGAGTGCACTGTATCCATTTAGTGGTATCAGCTACCCCTTCCAGCTGAATGGTTGGAAGCGGCCATTTATAACTGAAATCCACGTTTACCCAAGAATTTCTACTTGAAAAGCAATTGTAGGTTAACAGTGCCTTTGGCTGGCCAGCCCTGAGGCAATCCCAAATGGCCAGTGGCTTCTGGTCCTTGGAAGGACCACAAGTGAGGGCTACCATCGCCCATGCAATTTCTGAAACAGGCTACAGCTGTAACACACCAGGGCTGCTGAATAGGAGTTTGCAGGCTTCTATCCAGATTTGTTTTCCTAATAGGTGAGGGGCTGCTTTGGCTCCACATGGAGGTGTAGGGACAGCAACGGGTCCTTCCACTAGCCCTGAGATAATCCGTGCCATCACTGTGACAGACCAGTGGGTGAGGCACAGCCAGCATCCCAGTCTACCCGTTTGTAGTCTGAAAGATATTCCTTGGCATCGTTTCCTTTCCAGCACTGGTAAAGGGAATGTTGGCAGTTTTGGTGTTAATGAAATATTCAGCAAAGTACAAAAGTACCCTCTGTTTGTTAGACAATGCTGTAAGATGTGGAGTGTTCTTATATCTGGCGTATTAAACATAAAATACAGATTTTGCTTGCAAATGCGTATTGCAAAGATTATCATGTTTTCTATCCTTTGATAAAGCTTATTAGATACACAAGGAAGATATTTTGAGACACATTCCTGACTTAAAGTCACTGGTACCTACATATGGGGGGAGGTAAAGCCTGACAAAAATCGGACCATGCAATTCCAGAAGTTATTAATCGCACAGATTGCTTTAATTTAAATACATTTAAAAAAAAAAAAAGTAAAAAAAAGTTTTTTTGTAAGAACATTAAAGTAGGTCTACCCTTTTATTTATTTACGTATAGGAAGAAATTAGTTGAATGTAGGCAGCAGCTGCTTTGACTGTCCTAGTAAACTTTTTTCCATGTGTAAAAGGCAGTGTAGAAAATATACTGGGAAGTTCTTGGAAAAGGAAAGTAGCAGGGAGAGGCATTGTGAAAAGAAGCATAAAAAGAAGGGCCAGAACAGAGTTTATTTGTCTAGTTCACGTAGTTCCCTGAGCTACAGACTCCTGCTTTGTGGATAAATAAAGCCGAAGTCTTCATTCTTCCCCATGTGAGCAGCAAGGAGCTATGCACCACACAGGGCCGTCAGCAGCATCCCTGAGCTCAGCTGCACCCACACCACATTTGTGTTTTGTTGTTGTTGTTGTTGTTGTTGTTTTTCATATACAGATGAGAGAAGAAGGTTTTCCTTCTGCCTTCTGCATTTGACTTTTTCTTGTATCAGTGATATTATGGACATCTAAGTGAAAACCAGGCTGCAGTGCAAGGTGATCGCTGTGTTTATTAAAAATAAGTCCTTGGTTTTTCTTTTTTATTATACTTGCTCCTAGCAGATGCTGTAGACATTGCAGTATTTTGACTCCTTCCAGTTTCTTCTGCAGTCCTTTGGAGAAGGAATAGAGCAGACCCCTTCACACAGCTTTTCTGTTCTTCACAGCAGGAGGCCCACATCTCACTGGATCATCTAAGAAATTCTGCATTATCAGCTCCTAATCATCATTCTCAAGTAAATAATTTATCTGAGAAGTAACTGAACATTCTGCAAAATTTTGGCCTCTGCAGTGGTTGGAAATACAGTCAGATCTTATTGGAGATCTCTAGAAGATGTGACATTTTATGTATGCATGTGAATCTAGGCAGTGACTCCCAAATGAATGTTGAATTCTTTAAAGGAACAATCAGTATTAGTTATAATTAAGTAAATGGGTCTGTAGTGTGTTAAGGCCCAGTGTTTGGGATTTGGAGCTCAGAATGGATGCTTTTGTTTGACTGCTGATTCTTTATTTCCCTATCGGGAGTGCCCATGACTGCCCTGGGAAAGGATTCCCAGCTGGGGAGAGCCCAGGCTGCTCGTTTTGCTGGGCTGAGGTCAATAAGTGTCCTCTGTCTTGGGCGTAGGTCAAATCCTGGAAATGAAGGATGCTGGTGAAGTAGAGTGGGCAGCTCTTCCATCTGCAGAGCAGTTTTCCACAGCAATAGACGTTTCTGGAAGAAAACAGAGGCTATTAGCCTTTATCCAGGTACCTGCCAAGAGCCCATGTTCTCATCTCAAACTCCAAATTTCTTTTTGTATACTCTGGAAGTGGGAATGGAGTGTATGACTGCGATGTATCGCATCATGGGAGCAGTGTTACTTAACATCTTTGTTGGTGACATGGACAGAGAAATTGAGTGCACCCTCAGCAAGTTTGCTGATGACATGAAGCTGTGTGGTGCAGTTTACATGCAGGAGGGAAGGGATGACATCCAGAGACCTGGGCAGGCCTGAGAGGTGGGCCTGTGTGAGCCTCGTGAGGTTCAGCAAGGCTGAGTGTGAGGTCCTGTATCTGGACCAGGGCAATCCCAAGCACAAATACAGGCTGGGCAGAGAATGGGTTGAGATCAGCCCTGAGGAAAAGGCCCTGAGGGTGGTGGTTGATGAGAACTTCAACATGAGCCGGCAATGTGTGCTTGCAGCCCAGAAAGCCAGCCATATCCTGGGCTGCACCAAAAGCAGCATGGCCAGCAGGGCGAGGGAGGTGATTGTCCCCCTCTGCTCTGCTCTCGTGAGACCCCACCTGGAGCCCTGCGTTCAGCTCTGGGGCTCCCAGCAGAAGAAGGATGTGGAGCTGTTAGAACGAGGCCAGAGGGCCACAAAGATGACCAAGGGGCTCTGGGCAGACCTTACAGTGGCCTTCCAGTGCCTAAAGGGGGTTACAGGAAAGCTGGGGAGGGACTCTGTGTCAGAGGATGTAGGGATAGGGCAAGGGGGAATGGCTTTAAACTCAAAAAGGGGACATTTAGATTACATATAAAAAATAAATTCTTCACTGTAAGGGTGGTGAGGCCCTGGCACAGGCTGCCCAGAGAAGCTGTGGATGCCCCATCCCTGGAGGTGCTCAAGGCCAGGCTGGATGGGGCTTTGGGCAACCTGGGCTGGTGGGAGGTGTCCCTGCCCATGGCAGGAGGCTGGGACTGGGTAGGCTTTAAGGTCCCTTCCAACCGAAACCATCCTGTGGTTCTGTGATTCTCCGATTCTATGCATGCACTGATCAGCTGGGACCATGCTACAGACAATAATTCTGTTCCAGGAATTTGTGACAGCATTTGTTGTTGTTGTTCATTTTTCACAGTTCTAACATATTAATCGCATTAGGGATTGTAACAAAAAACTCAGCTGAATTGACCCAGTCTTCCTGTCTTTTCAAATCTCTCCTACCATAATGCATTGAAAAATAAAATAATTTGAAACAATAAACTTTCATCTCCTTCCCACACCTGCATTCAAAATTAGAGTAGGCCTGCAGGTCTTAATTATTATGATAAGCAATAATTAATTTAGATACCTATGAGTCACCATTAAAACTTAGAGATTTCTAGCACAGTAAGTTTGTGAATGTGCATATAAATGCCATATGGAAAATCCAGTCCTAGCAGCACTGAAGTTGTGTAAGCAAGAGGAAAATTTTTAAACTCAAATGATCATACTGGACCTGTGTTTTTTGTGCTTGCTGTATAAGGTAAGCCCTTAAACAGATTGCATATAGTTCTGGCTGTACCTGTGAATAGCTAGATACGATCTCAGCTAAGTTTCCAATTTGCTTCTAGCCTCCCTGTTTATTTTACTTAGACAAACATTTCATTAACTTCAGTGGGTGCACAGTCCAACCTTAGCATCAGGCCCCAGGATTTAAAACTGCAACTCCATAATTAAACATACAGTAAAACATCCACTCACCATTTTGGTGGTGATGGTTGTTTTGTTAATTTTTATGATTTTTATTTTTTTTAATGTTTTGTTGTTGTTGCTTTTGTTTGTTTGTTTGCTTTGTTTCTAAGTAGTTGCACAAAGAATTAGAAATCTGAAATGTCATTGATCTGAACACTGTTTGGGGAATGATGGGTGGAAAAAAAAAGATTTGCAGTGCAAGCTTCACAGTGTGTACTTCCTGGCTTGTACAGTACAGGCCTATAAAGAGAAATTGCTGTGGAATGCCTTTCCTGCAAAATAGCTCCATTTTCATGCATTGTAGAGGTTCATCATCTTCTCTTCCTGGGCTGTATTACTTTACATCCATATGAAATATTTTCAGTATGTAATTTCAGCAGGATCTCCACAACCGATTTCCTTTTTATTTGTCAAGACAGTACTTTTTTAATCATCTCTGCTAATGAAATATTCCTACAAGAAGATGCAAAATAAATTAACCTGATATCAACTTGTATTCTTATATGTGAATGGCTGAGTTCAAGGTTGCATTCTTTGTATGACATAAATATCTATAAATGGATGTAAGAATGCGGTTTGATTACATGCCACTTAAAATAGCAAAGATGTTACAACTGGACCTGGTGGAAATTTTCTGCATGAATCATCTTCTTTTTTCCCCAAAGAAGGAGTGACATTTATGGAAAGAATTCATTTCCTTCTAAAGTTTGGGAGGGAAAGAGAATCACCACAAATAATCACTTAGGTATTTCCAAATTTGAGACTTAAATGGTTTTTATTCTTTCATATTTGCTCCTCATTTTTCTCCTCCTTTGCAAGTGGCAGACTAGGTCTCTGTGCTATGAGATTCTGAGGTCTTATTCCCCTCTAACCAACTTTTCAAACTATGAGGGAAAGTTCAAAGATAAAACTCTTCAGATATTATCTATTCTAATGAGTTCAGGAGAAAACTCATGAATTCGTTTTCAAAATTTGTATCTCTCTATATATATTGGTTTGTGGTGTTTTCAGATGTTTCTTTGAAACTGTTTTGCTTGTTTGTTTGTTTGTTTGTTTGTTTCCTTTATTCAGCTCAACCTTTTGACAGTATCTTGAGATACCAAAACACAGCCTAGCAATAAATTATGTTATGGTGAAATTACAAATATAATACAACAGATTAAACACAGGTGGACTTAGAGTTGCAGCAAATCTCTAAGCTGGATTTCAGTCATATTTAGAGCAGTGATTTGGGTTGCTACATGATAGGCTAAACTTCTCCCTGTTTGCCATCTCGTGCTGCCTGTTTGCAGTCTGTAATTACCAGCTGCATCTCTGCCTGCCTCTCCCAGCCGCGTGGAGTCTGAGCGTATTACTGATTCTTCAGAGCCAGAGCAGTCACAAACTTCAGGCTATTCCAATTCCCTTTGCCCAGTACCCAATTCATCATCTGTGATGACCAGTTGAAATACTGAGTCCCAAAATGCAGCCTCTCCTCTTCTTTCCCTCCCATCTTTCCCTGGGGATCCCTCTCTGATCAAGCAGCCCTCTGTACTGTCCTGGCTCTGAACTCCTCTACCCCCAGGTCGGACCAAACCCATGCTGGCACAAAACAATCCAAAGCTGTTTTGTTTTTTTCCTGACCGTCTGGGCCCTTTGCACACAGCACAGAGTATTTCCATTGCAACTTACTGATTTCTGGTAAAGCATGGCCTCAGTTTATAACCCATTGCTGTTTAACAGCCCATATTAAAGGCTATGTAAATTCCTTCAGAAGGAAAAGCCAGAGTGTTGATTTATCCTATGGAAGATACAGGGAAGGGACACAAGCTGCCTTCACATCCTCTGCAGAGGAACCGGGCACAATCTCTCTGTCCCTAAAGGGCAGGTCCTACCACCAGCAGAGGCAGAGCCTTCAACTGCTCTGAGACATGGATGCCTTGTAGAGAAATACTGGAGCAGAAGAAATTCATGAAGGGGGATCGTTCCTAAAGGACTCAGCCAGACCATGCCCAAGTGAGGGTGTGATGTGCCCATGCTGCCCCTTCCAGGCACCAGCAAGCCCCAAACCTGCCCCCAAATCCAAGATCCACATCTAAAGACACCATGGAGCCTGCAGGGAAGTCTGTTGCCTTTGCCTATATTCCAATATATTCCCATTGTTTGAGTTCCTGGACTCACGACAATTTTCTGTTGATGTTGGCCTTATGGCTGGTCCAAGAAAGGGCCCAAAAGACTCAGTCATCCCTCGGAGCTTTGGTTTCAACTGGATGCAGTAGAAGCATGACCTGAAGGTCTTATGGACAAAGGCAATGCTTATGGCTTTAGTCTTCACTCTGCTGTAGCCAGCACCTGGGAGGAGATGGCAGAAACCTCCCTCTCCCCATCCTGATGCCTTCACCAGTGGTCAGAAACAGGAGGACTGGAGGAGGAGACCTGTAGAGCAAGGACATGTCCACTGTCCAAAAAGTACTACTACCCACAGAGGCCATTCTGTCCACCAGAGAGGAGCAAATGTGGCATTTGGAGATGAAACCACACGTTCTGAACTGGATTTCTAACATGGACTAAAGACCAGGCTAACCAGTGCCTCATTCTGATATAAGACAACATTTTTCTTGTTGCATGGGACCGCACACATGCACATCACTGGTTTATCAGCATTTGAGTTGGTCAGAGGGATGGGAAGGGGAGGCCAGGATGGAGCAATAGGAGTCAGAGATGCCAGTACAGCCAGGAGAATGGTCCATGAGCAAAGCTAGCTGCTGTTAGAGTCTTTTGGTATGCTGTCTTTTGGCAAATGACAATCAAAACCAGAAGATGGTGGGCAGCCTTGCTGAGCTAGCCAATTCCAGCATCTTCTGATTTGTAGCTGTGACCGCACTGTGGTAGCTCACACATCACTTCTGTGGAGGGAGCATCACCTGGGCCTCCGTGTGGTGGTGGAGGGAGCATATTCCTGCAGGCAGTCTAAAAAGGGGGAGCCAAAAGGGCAGGCTCTGTCACGACACCCTCAAGAGCATGGTGAAGACAATGTGTTGTGTTTGGCCTCTGGGACACCGCAGGGGCACTCTTACTGTGCAGCCACAGCAAAGATGGGTCAGGGTGGGGACGTGGCTTTGGGGTAGGGTGGCAAGAACTTGTGCTGATGGGTGGGACAAAGCAGGGGTTGGAGGGAAGCCGTACAAGCAAGGAATCAGAGCAGTGTTTCTTTTTAGGACTGTCACAAGTGCTGCGGAGGGCGAGCTCTTTTGTGCCTTTCACTAAAGTGCTGACAAAGTATTTCAGAAGCAAGCTAAGCAAAAACAAACAAACACTGGGAACTAGGAGATCCTTATGGACTGGCCACGTTTTTATTTCACCCAGCACTTTAGCACCCAGATATCTGATGTTTTCTCAATATGGATGGTCCATTGGACATGGAGGGAGACATAGGTGGGGAGCTCAGCCTGGTGGACAGCCTGTTCTCTCCTGTGTAGCCATGGGCAACTGGTTGACCTGGATTCCCTTTTCCCTTAGTGGGGGACACCTCCTAGCTGAGTTATAGGGCTCAGGTCTTGTAGACCTTGTAGAAATGCAAACTATTTTTATTTCATGTTTATAGGATGGCAGGATCCTTCACTGTTATGTGACTAATGTGGATGGTGGCTCCATGGCCATGGGTTGTCTGAAAGGTGGGTCTGTTGTTGACCACATAAGAGACTTGCATCTTGAGAACAAGAACATTAAGTAAATCATAATTTTCCCTTTTTACCCTTTGTATAACACAGAGTTGTGTACTGTTATTTAAATATCTTTAAGTGAAATTTTTGTTGCAGTAGATTCAACTTAAAACATAGCGAGTTGCTCTGAGGGTATGGCATGAAAGGGAAAGCCAGAGGCTTCCCCACCAGCCCAGTGCTGTCTATAGGAGGCAGCTCAGGAGAGGAGAACCTTGTGCTCTAGCACAGCCAGGTACAGAAAGAGGCCTCCTTATATCACACCTTTTCCTGGGCTTTTCTGGAGCCCTCTCAGCTTTTGCCACTAGCCTCATGCTGACATGCCGGGGGTTGCAGAGGAGGGGAGCCTGCTCTCCTGAGCATCCCCAACACTGGGTGGGGAGAGCAGTGGGACCTTCCCCTATGTTTCACTGGGAACTGCAGCACTGCAGTGCCCAGCCTCCAGGTTGGACACCCAGGGCCCAGTTTGGGCTGCAAAGGTGATTTGGGGCAATGAGCTGGGCTGTCAAGGTCCTGGCTGGCTCCCTGGTATGCCCTGTGCTGTGAGATGTTTCTGTCCTTCACATGAAGGCTCTTATTAGCAATGAAGCAATTAGTCTTCCTTCGTAGGTGGGAATAGACACCTGGAAGAGGACAGGAGGCTGCAAACCACTTTTGAGTGTCTTCAAGGTAAAAAAATGCTAAGGCAGTGAGTGTTACCTGCTGCTAAAAGGACATAGAGGGAACACAAAACCAAGCAGATGGACAACTGCACTGAAGTCAGCTGAAAGTGCATGAGGAAGTAGCTGCATAGTTATTAAAAGACAGATGCACTGGGGAGTCCAAAGCCTAAAAGTCCCTTCATTATCAAGCTAAAGGCTCCAAGGAGCTGTGGCTAAAATATGAGATATCAGCCCAACAGGTCTGTTTATACAGACTCCTCCAAACAGATCTCCTGTCAAAGCTTTTGCTCCTGCAAAATCTTTCTTTTCTCTTGTGTTTTGATTTCTTTCATCTTAAAGGACATTCTGCCATTTCCCAATCTGTAAATAAAACTCGCTCTGATAAAGGTCGCCAGCTCAGTCTCCGGGAAGAACTGCCCTGCAATGAAAGGCAAAGCCAATTCGGGACTTGCCAGCGCTGCCCTTTGAAGCCTCTGCTGCCAAGGTCTAATGAACATTGTCCAGCTCCTGGCACCTGCTAAACCTGCAGGAACAGCAGATCTTCCCTGTGCAATTATTCTGTGCAGCAAAATCAGGATTTCTGGAGCTTTATAACGGGTCAGGAGAGTGCCATGGTGGGCAGAGTTGAAGTGCACCAGGAAAACATCCCTAGTGGATTTGGTGGTGCGTGTTTTGCTTGCCATGCATGCTGCGAGTGTGTATGCTGGCATGCAGTGATCCCCTGCCAAAAGCCAGCTCCTTTGGCAACTCCTGCCTGAATTCCACAGGAAAATATTTGGCAAATCACACGTTGACATGTTTATCTTGTTAGCTGTCAGGATGAGTAAGTGTGCAAGCTGAATGCTATCATTCAGCTTGAATGGAGAAATAGCTACTGCTCATGAAATCTGACACAATAAATATATTTTCAAACATGGTTTTTGTCAGATGCATATTTATCCTTTGTTCAGCCCCTGTCATAAGTGACCCTAAATGGACCTGTGCTCACTGGCGGCCCCAAGACCCAGCTTAGGGCTCTCTTGGTGACACCGTGCAGTCCTGGGACAACAAAGTGACCCTGTTGCTTGCTTATAAATGACGGATTGAGTTAGCTCCTGCCCCGGCAGATATACATTTACATGTCTTCTAGCATCTAATTACACAGAAGCATCCCACAGAAAGCTCATATTTGGGCTTTTAATGCTAATCCAATAAAAAAGCAATGCAGCCATTTCAAGATAATTATGGCATCAGCAACCCCCTGCCTGCTTGCAGGCAGGCATTCATGGGAACCCCTCGTGGGTGTTCAAGCAGTGTGAGAAAATAGCGAGCGCATTGAATCCCATTTCTGCGGCACAACCATTTCAGTGTGTTAGAGTACCTCAGAGCTAAGAAATCTCTGAAACATCAACATTTGGTTTCCTGCTTGATCTGAGCTGGCCTTGCCTGAGGCAGGGTGTGATACCATACTGCTCCGTTGTTTTCCAGAATTAAGAATAGCGGAGCTTGTCCGATCCGCTCCCTCGCCAACAATATCAAAGTGCCCCATTCACATTAAAAGCTTCAAGCTTTGGCCCATTTCCCTTCTGATACTGACATAAAGGGGACCAGGAGGAGGAAACAGAGGATTGAAGGTTTCCCCATCTCTGGCCACTTGTTCTTGCTCTGCAGGAACAGTTTGTAAGGGAGGGTTCAGTGCAGCGTGTGCATGTGAATGCATGTGTAGCTCAAAAACCCGGGCCAGTCTTTTAGGGCTGCCAACATTAAGCAAGCAAGGATGGGTCTAAATCAGAGGTCTGCACAATAGGATAAGACCAGGAAATCAGCACAAGCTCTGGGAAGGCAGCATGGGGTCACACAGCTCCGAAAGAAAAACGTGGCATACCAATGTGAACTGGCAATGCGGTGAAGGACAGACATTAGCAATGCTGTGCTCTACATCAGCAGTGACAAAGACATGCAAAAGACAACATTTTTTTCTTTTTTTCTTTCTCAGCACCAACCACATCTGGTGTTCTGAGAACCTGAAGGGTGCGAGACCAGCACCTGCAGTCAGGAGAAGCCAGAAGATGGCATGGAAGTCATAGCTCCTCCCAGTCTACACCAGCAGGGCCTCCCTGCTTTGTTACCCCATCACACACCCTTAGGTCCCCACTTGGATCCTCCACAAGGTGAATAACTCTTCCTGAATGAGCAGCTGCTCCATATTTGCTTTTATCTGCAGAGGTCAATGTGAAGCCTGCACCATGCAGCACTGCACACCACATCTCCTGCAGCTTCCCTTGTGAGATGTTCCTCAGCCCAGGGACAGCAGCATCCACATGAAGCAGAGCGTTACTAGAAGCTCTGAGAAGCTTTTTTTATGTTTGCCCACCTCAGTAAATCAAAGATAGCACAGTTCCTCACAGGGATGTCATTTAAATTAGGGTAAAGTCATGCGTGGGGTTTCTGCAGTAGATGACACCATGGTTGCTTCTCATCCCCTTCTTCTCTCTGTTCTCAGCAAAGTCAGCAAATTTACCCAGCTTAGCTTATGAACTGCAGGACTAAGCAGCACCTACAACTTCACATCGTTCAAACTCTCTTTTCTCTCTCTGGACACAAATGGTAGCCCCTTGTGTGCTACTGAATGAGCTGCAGGCAGGAGACTAGCCGAGTGAGTTACGCCAGTAGTCCTGATGTCTGAAGGCTAGTGTGGGCTTCAAGGGAAACAGTGGGTTGTGCTGGGACAGGAGGACAGATCCGATGGGAGAATCTGCTTCGTAAGCCGAAGGAACATGGGTTAACAAGTCTGCCTGAGCCCAGGTCACTCCTCGGTCCAGATAAAATGTTTTATGTGGAGTAAAGCAGAAAGCAGTAAAGCCAATTATTTCACAAAGGACTTCTGTGACTAGCGTGTTCGCTCTCCTCTTCCAGTGGAATGACCTATATTTGCTTTTGATATAAAATTTTTCATAGGGAGCAATCTCACCTTCAGGTGTTTTTACTTGCACTCATCACATGCATTTCACTGTCAGAAAAGTCTTTATTTTAAAGTATGCCTTCTGTCTATCTTTTTTTCTGTCCTCATTACTCATTCACAAAGCTTAGAAAATCTTTCTAGAGCCACAGTCAGCTCACTGGCATTTGAAGAATGAGCATTTTCCCAACCAAAATTTTCACTCTACATTTCATTTGTAATTTAAGCTAGGAAAAAAAAAAAAAAAAAAAAAAAAAAAAAAAAAAAAAAAAAAAACCCTACTGTCTTAAAATTCAGCTGCTTTTCTTTTCCTGTCCTATGGCATTCCCAGGAGCATTAAGCCATCCCTCAGCTTTCGTCCAGCAAGTATTGCACCTGTGTTTTGTGCCCTCCATAGATGTATGGTGAAGAATTAATCCCAGAGGCGGGCAGGTATTTCTGTTTCTAGTTTATGAATATTCACAGCTGAAGGACTACATAATTAAAAAGCAACGTCAGTACAGCAAAGGAAGAATCCCCTTGTTGAGATCATTGATAAGGATACTGAAGAGAACTGGCCCCAGTACTGAGCTCTGGGGACACCAGTAGTGACCGGCCTCCAGCTGGATTTAACTCCACTCACCACGACTCTTTGGGCCTGGCCACCCAGCCAGTTTTTCACCTAATGAGGCATACACAGCTCCAACCCACGAGCAGCCAGTTTCTCCAGAATGCTGTAGGAAACGGTAACAAAAGCCTTACTGAAATCTAGCCAGACCACATCCACAGCATTTCCCTTGTCCACTGAGCATGTCACATTGCTGTAGAAGGAGACCAGGTTCGTCAAGCAGGACCTGCCTTTGATAGACCCACGCTGACTGAGCCTGATCTCCTGGTCGCCCTGGTAGTGCTGCATGATGGCACTCAAGATAGTCTACTCCAGGAGCTTCCCCAGCACCAAGGGCAGACTGACATGCCTGTATTTTTCTGGATCCTCCTTCTGGCCCTCCCTGTAGATGGAGGTCACATTTTCTAGCTGCCAGCTGACTGGGACCTCCCCTGATAGCCAGGACTTCTGATAAATGATGGAAAGCAGCTTGGTGAGCACTTCCACCAGCTCCCTCAGTACCCTCAGGTGGATACCATCTGGCCCCATAGACTTGTCTACACCTGTTTGGTTTAGCAGGATACTAACCGTTTCCTTGCGGATGATGAGGGTTTCATTCTGCTCCCTGTCCCTACCTACCAGCTCAGGGGACTGGGAATCCATAGAAAAACATAGAACAACTGCTGCTAAGGACCGAGGCAAAGAAGGCATTAAGTACCTCAGCCTTTCCCACATCTCTTGTCACTATGTTTCTCCCCACATCCAATAAAGGATGGAGATTCTTCTTAGTCCTCCTTTCGGGTTTGTGTATTTATAAAAAGCTTTTTTAACATCTTTAACAGCAGTAGACAGTTTGAGCTCAAATTGGGTTTTGGCTCTTCTAGTTTTCTCCCTGCACAGTCTCATGATATCTTTGTAGTCCTCCTGAGTGGCCCACCACTTCTTCCAAAGGCCGTAAACCCTCTTTTTTCTTCCTGAGCTCTAGCCACAGCTCTCTGTTCAGCCAGGCTGGTCTTCTTCTGCACTTTGTTCTCTGCAAAGGAGCAATCCAAACCCAGGCTTCCCCCCAAATTCTCCAAGCAGCTCAAATGTGTTTTGAGTCTCTTGGGCTCAAAATTCAGCTTCTCTTTTAAAGCAGCAAATGTGCACCCTTCGGGGCAAGGCCTGTGCCGCTCTCTGTATGTTTACAGACAATCAGTGGCAGTCTCAGCTGCAGTTTCAAACAATATCCAAGTGATTGAGTGGGCTGAAACAAATCATTTTTTCTGTACATTCATATCTAAAAGAAAGAGACATCCTCAGATATCCTCAGCTTCCCAGGAACCTTCCTTTATGATCTGTTTTGATGGTAATGCATCTGCCCAAGATGAACTGCGCAGCCTGGATCCAGCTGTGGGGTCCAGCACACTTCAGAGAGAAGCGATGGTCGTACTCTGTCACATTAATCTGGCTAGCAAATTGATGCAGTTTCCAAAAATCCTTGTAAAATGCACTCTAATTAGGCAATTTTACAAAGTTTACAAATGGAGCAGGGAGGTTGTGTGTTGTTGTTTTGTTTTTGTTTTGTTTTGTTTTTTTAAACCTGCTGGAATATAATGGATCCTAGCAGGGTAGTTATGCTTTAGTGTTGCAGTCTTGCTTAGTTAGCTGAATTTGGCTTTGTACTCTAAATGCACCTTCTGGTTAATCCATCAGCTGCCGTTAATTTATGCTAACTGAGCAATCTGAAATATGCAAACATTTTCATAGGAAGTCCTAGGCAAGAAAAATTCAGTCAGGTTGATGTTCATTTGGTACCCACCAGACTGACCAGTGTGTTCACAAGAAGCCCCTGCTGTGAAGCATCAACTCTTGGACAAGCGTGCTCTGGTACAGGTCTAGGGAAAACCCAGACACAGTCAGGGCACCTGGGGTGGAAACACAGAGCAGCTGAGCTCTGCCAAGTCTCTTAGGCTTTCCCTCACAGCTCTTCCAAACAAAGAAACCTGAAAGTGTGGTTATTGGGCAAACCCAATAAACTGAGTAAACCAAGTTTGGGGCTGATAGATGCTTCTGAAAAGGGTGCCTCATCCTGCTGCCTCGTCCTGCTGCTATGAACATCAACATTATGAAAGTCCTTAGGGCTTAGCCACTACAATGATCCTATTGCTCTTCATATTTTCATTTTTGGTAGGAACATTTCTTTGTCTTTTCTTCTTTGTCTTGCTAAGAAAGAGCACACCAACTGTGACAAACCAGGCAGGTCCTTGCTCAGCTTGCTCCCATTGCCCAAGTAAAAGGCAATCATCAGCTACTGCTGTTCCCAGCTCTGCTCTCCTAAACCTTCCTTGCATAAGGCATAAATGCCACTTTATATTTGAGGTTTGGCAATAGTGTTAGTATTTCCTGTCAGGGAAAAAAAAAGAAGCAGCATGCTCCCACGGCTCCCAAATCTGTCATGTTTTGAAATGAGAGCTCACCTCTGGAAAGACAACTGCCTCCACTGGTGTTCAAGTGCAAACTTCACAACACGTTAACACAGAAAAAATACAATCATTCTGTTCCAAAACAGGGGATAGTTGGTGCTCCACTCACTGGGCCATTGAGTATTTTGGGCAAGTGAGAAATCCCTCAGGTTTTGGAGGAATCCCTGTGACTGCAGCTCATGTAGGTGCGCTTGAGGTCAATTGTGGCTGCTAAAAATGCTGTTAATGCTGATACATAATGTAATTGTGCTGATAAAAATTACCCAGTGTTTGTCTGTCTTCAATCTACACCTACCTGGTGACCTTGCTGCTATCCTAGCACAGCTTGGCTTCAGTTTTGGTGGTGGAAGGGACTGTTCTGCCCCAGGCCAGGGGGAGAGCTGGAGGCAGCTCTGGTCTGGGGCTTCTAATTGCAGCCCAGTGCCAGCAGCCCTCCATAGCTCCTCGTCACAATGGTACAGATGGATTTGCTAAGCTATTTCCTTTTTCCTTTTTCACTTCTGTAAAACTGCTAAATCATTAACATGTTAATGATTTCGTAAATTGGCAAGCACGTTTTAATTGAATTTGCTCCTCAAGTGGATGTGGAGAAGGGGAGCAGCATTAGAGCAGTTAGGAATGGAAGAAGTCTATCAGATCTTGCTTTTCCCTCTGGGACACTCACTAAATATAAAATTGGATTCCACTTGCCAGTAGATTGGTGGCCATAGAGAAGACGTGGTTTTGTGAAGACAGTGTTTTCACTTGCCTTCAGAGGCCACTAATATATTTATTTATTTATTTATTTATTTTCAGTGGAGATCTAAGACACCCTCTGGACAAATTTTGGGGGACTCAGTGGTAGGTCAAAAAAATGATCTCCACATCTGATGGTCCTGGAGGTCTCTGTCTGGGAACTGTTGGCCTTGTGCCCCTGGTCCTTCCAAGAGCAGGCGGTGGTAGTCTCCTCTCCATGGCAATGAGGCTTGAAACCGAATTAGGGCTGAGCTGGGGCATAGGTCTCAGAGCAAAAGTTGTCCCCAGCTCTGCAGCTCCGGGCTTTGGTGGGAGGCTTGGCGTGGGCTCCTATATCCTGGCTTTGAGGTGTCCCTGTCCCCGTGGCCTCCCCATGTGGCTGGCCTGAGTGCTGAGCTGATGGAAAGGAGCTGACAATTTACTTTATGACTTTCATGAGCAACTATTAATCATCCTATTTCTCCTCATTCTGTTATTTTCAGAGACTCAAAAGGAGCATTAAACAAATAATAAACTTCTTATGACTAAGGAGGATTAGAGTCAAATGCTCAAACAAAGGACAGCAGGGACTTAAGCAAAATTATATTTTCCATTTGTCTTTCTACACCAAACCCCAGGGCAACAATCTCAGACTGCACATTTTGTAACTTTAAAGGCGCCTCAGCAGTTTTATTTCATCTCAAGCATGGTGGAAGCAAAACTTGTGAAAAGGGACCCAGACAAAGCTATTGAAGTTCAGTTCAATCACGTGCTTTGGAGGAAAGTTGTATGATACAAAAAGAAACGTTCTCAAAATCATCCAAAAAGGGACTCAGGAGTCCAACACCATGCTGGGGACCTGTCCTTTAAAGCCATTTTGGAGCTTTTGGAAATGTTAACCATCCAATTTTGTGTGGATATTTCTCCATCACTCAGGACTAGGAGATGTTAAAGGAAAAGTGAGAAGATTGCCTTCACAAAGCTCTCCCAAAGATGATCTCAGACTCAGAAGCAGGAAGCAGCCAGGGATATACCTTTCACCTAGAGAGGAGGAAGGTATCATCCCAAGCTGAAGCCTCCAGGCTGCCTGCAGGCATGTGCTTTCTGCAAAAGTCCACCTGAACCTTATTCTCAAAGGAATTCAGCTGCTATCAAAAATGCCACACCAGCCCAGGAAGGACATTCCTAAAGTAATCAATTTTTTAAAAACTTCCTGCTTCATCAATTTATTGGTGGTGGATTGATATGCCTGCATAGCTGAAGACCTTTCAATTACCATAATATACGCCAACAGAAAGAATGAAAACTATGAATTGTATGTGGGAAGGCTGAACTGGGATGAGTCAACGAGTTGACAAAATGTGAGTTTGTAACAGGGATTCACACACCTCTGTTTACTACTGCTGGGTCTGCTTGTTGCCATTCCTCACACCGCCCCTGTCTTTTCCTTGCATGTTCCTGCCTGGCCAAGAGAAGTTCAAGGGCAACTGCTTAATGGTACAAAAGGGAATGAAGGAAGTGGAGAAGGAGTTTGAATGTGGTTGATCCTGCCAAAAGGATGAGCTCCGTTCTGGAAACAAAAAAGGTGCAGAGTCACCAGCCAAAGGAAGAGATGGAGGAGATGTCTTCTTCATCCTTTTGGCATACAGGCTGGCTTAATGCTTTCCTGCCTTCCTTTGCATAATGGCACCGGAAACCTATAATGTATTTATTGCCATTGGAAGTGCTGAGCCTGAGCACTGGGGATGTGTGGGACAATGGGGACACCACGGAGCTGAAGCTGTGAATGCTGACACTGAATGAGTTGCCAAAGCTTGCCATGAATAATGTAAGAATAGCTCCAACCCTTTTCCTGCCCGAGCGGGTAGGTTTGAATGAATTCAGTGCTAATGTGCTCTCTGACAGCATATGCTGCCAACTGTATTTTCATGGGGTATAGTGGGAAAACTTAAAATCAGCCATCAGAGCTAAACTGCTCCCCATTTCTCTGCAAGATTGTTACTGCTGAGCATAAATATGCATATGATAAAAATGGTCTTTTTTTTTTTTCTGAGCAGAATGACTGTAGGTAGCTTACAATCAGTGCTGGATGCTGATAGTGCAGTGAGAACTTTCCCTGCACCTCCCCTGCTGGCATCTCCCAATAGAAACTGTATTCAAACCCACTTTTGCAAACAAATTGCTGTCGCTCTGTGAGCAGCACTTTTGCTGGTGCTTTCAGAGCATGCTGTGGCATGCTGTCATCTCTGTGGAAATATACAGAAAGGGGCTGGTGTGCCTTTATCACACTCTGCCCTTTTTCACTGGAAAGAAGTGGAAAGTGGAGAAAAAATATGGAGAAATCAAGATTAAGGAAGGTAATCCAGGTGTCATGGTTTGGCAGAACAGTGCTTTGGGTAATTGATGTCTCTAGTATTGGCCAACTGCTCCCAGACCAGAGGAATACCATTCTGGCCATGCAGGGGGTCAGCTGTATTCATGCAGTGAAATCCGGGCATGCTGCTTTCAGGGGGGCATACAATGAAGAATTAGCACTGGAGGGAAGAAGTGGTGCTGATCCTCATGGGAAGATCCCATTTCTCAGTGTTTTCCAGACAGATTGAGGAGGGTTGGACAGAATTCAGTTCCTTGCTCTTCTTGTTGGCTGAGCATTATTGTAAAACCTGATTGGTTCATACAGTTCAAACCAAATCAAGGTTGGAGTGGTGTATTTATTTATTAATGGTACATAATGAACTGGAAATCACTGAACTACATGTTCAGGACTGGTATCAGCAGTACAACAGATAACCACAGTGCCAGCCACTTATAAGGTGCAACTACATGCAATGACAAATTTCCAACCCTCCTTCTGCAACTGATCGCGACATGCCCTAGGTACACACACAGACCTGTGATGGTGGAGGTAAGGTCACTTTAGCACATGGCATCTTGCAAACTGATTTCCTAGCTAGCATAGTACACCACAAAGAAGACCCAGGACCACTTTTGGTTTGGATTCTTGAACATTGCACTAGAAGTGGAAAGGTAGAATAAATGACCTGCCAAGGAAAACTCCAAGGGCTGCTTCACGCATTTGCAATAACTCCTCCAGGCCTTGAAGGGGAAGCCCCCTCCTCTTTGTTCTTTGTGGTTTTTGTTGTTGTTTTGGCCCTACCCTTATAGCAGGTGCTCCCTCCCAGAGAAACGTGTTACACCAACCCACTGCTGAAGTTTAAAAAGCGTCTATGTCTGCCTGACCCTCCAACCCCATTACTGCAATATGACAACTTGGAAGGGGTTTGCTCATCAAGACAGCACAGGGCAGTAGACAGTTGTGTGTCAGAACGTGCTGTGACACTTTTGCTGTGTGTTGGTATAACAGGCTTCTGGGAAATCACCTTTTTAATGATCTGTAACAGGCTTAGGAAAGCATCGGGTTTCTCTGAGGGGGTGAAGAAGCAAAGAGCTCTGACCTGCACACAAAGTCAAGAACATTGCTGTTTGAGAGACTGTGAACTAATCTGACCCACATAAATAAAATACCTTTCATCATTCATATGTCATCTTTAGGGATCCCTCCTTTCTGCTAATAAGTGTGTTTTCAGATGCTGAGTTACGGATTACCAACTTTTAAGCTCTGAAACCAAGATATATTTTAACAGGTTTTAAGCTGTGATATTTGATTCTTCAGGGGGCCCAGAGTCAGAAAGTCAAACAAACTAGAGCACAGTTCTTTCTGCAGAGACCTTGGGTTGTGGTTAATGGAAACAGCAGAGTTTGCAATACGTACGTACTGCCCTGGCCAAATTCTACATTTTGTTAACATCGGTGGTGATGAGGAAAAATCATCTGATCTCCAGAAAGTTTCAGTCTTCTCTGCTTTTGGAAACACTCGCAGAAGTTATCACAGTACTATAAAATATCAAGGTCTCAGTCTTATTCCTTAAATGAAGAATAAGAGCATAGTGAATTTTGGAACGAAACTAAATTTTACAGCACATGAACTCATGTTGGAATAAGAGCTTGGATAAACATCCCCTTTTCCATGAGCTCTGTCATTTTTCAGAAGGGAGAAGGGACAATAAATGCTGTCTACTTCTTTATGCAGACCACGTTTTACGAGAACAGGTAATTCATTAAATTTAATTTTAAATTTGTAGTTCATTAAATCCTAGTTTTACTCACAAGAAGGCAGGGGAGAGAAAACTCATTTTGTTTGTCTTTTCACTTCAGCTCCCGTGGGCTAATTGCATTGGAGAGTCTGAAGTAATTCAAGTATTACCAGGAGCACAGTGGGTGAAGAGCATCATATTTCACAGACGAGAAGGAAGAAATTCACCCTAGGCTTGAGCCTTGAGGATGGAAAACCAGGAGAAACACACAGTAGCCGTTACACTTCAAACACCCTGACATTTCGGTGCCATGATAGATGTTACAGCTTTTATAAATAGATACCAAAACTGAAAACGTCTTTCCTTGTGTGAAGAGTACTTGTTCTCTAATTCAAATGAACTAAAACAAACACAAAACATGTTTCAACGAAGAGCTAAGTCAGCAGTGCTATTAAGCTGTTTGGGATTTGCACCTAGCCCTAGCCTGGGATTTAAGTGAATAATGTGGTCCAAAGGAGTTGTTAATCTGAAGTAAAAATGTGTGAAAATGAAACATTGCATTACTTTTCAAGGAAAAGGCCATGTATTATAAAAGATCTGTTGACACTTATTTGAATACTTTTCTCAAAATATCCTGGAAGAAATTGGCTGTCCTAGTGTTTAAAACCAGCAGTGTCAGTATCAGATGTTGCTGGATTTATAATAAAACCAAGTTTTAATAATATAATGAAAATAACAACTTTTAAAGCATAACACTTGTTGCTTGCTTTTTATTCCACATGGAGCAGCAAAATCACATTTAACATGCCTACTGCTTGGAAGCCAGTATCTCTGACTGTCCTAAAAGATAATCAGATTGTGTGATTAAAAATCTCATGCCTTGTTTCTGCACCAAAACTTGATCAGGAACTGTACTTAGTCAAACTTTCTAACATCTCAACAAGTCAATAGCCGTCTAATCAGAAACACTTTATAAAAAAAGGTTTCTTTATGTAGTTCAGATCACCTTTGTGGTCTTCCATGGAATAAAAATGGAGACTTCCAGGTGATGTTAAACATACATCACCGCAGCTGAGTTTATTGGCAAGTAGCAAAAGCTTTTGAAATGTTTTGTCTGTATCAAATACAATTTATGTGACCTCTTCAGGATGAAGTTGGCCCTGACCCCAAATCTTATCTGAGCTTTTCTGAAGCCTTTACCTTCAGGCTTAAGCTTCTTGCAGGTCTTCCTCATAGTTCTTCCTAGGACAGCTAACATCTGTCTGTATTAGTTCTATACATCTTCTATAGACTGAAATGTTGCCAAGCAAGAAAAATAACCGTGCTTTATCACTCTTGCTTCTCTTCACTATGAGGCCCCTGAGTGATGCTTGGCTTCTGGTTGAGAAGAAAGAAGCTCAAAATGCATTTATGAGGCATGTGAAAGGATGCTCTTGTGACTGCTCAGTCTGCTGACGTTAGTCTTGCTAAACAGGCATCTTAATGCATAGACGTGAACCCTGGAAATTATGGGTCTGGTATTCATTCCAAAATTCAAACTGGAACTTCTGACAAAAGGATTTCTAGTATGGACCCATTACAAAGTGGGCAGACTTATGAGTGTAAATAGCTTAATGGTACACGGCTGATCAATGGCCAAACAAACACACAGTGGTCTTTGTATTTACAAGGAAAACTCAGCACTCTACCTTCTGATTGCATAAAGAGCAGCCCTACACCTCAGCATCACACTATGTGATCACACACCTCACTCAAGGGAAGAGCTGACAGAGGGCTGAATCTCCCAATGATCCAAATGCCCTAATTCTCAAATGCTCCAAATATCTTCCTTCCTCCAGGGCTTTGCTAATACTAGGATTTGTTTGCAAACAGAATCCTAGTAATAAGCCTCACCACCAAATTCTATTTGCGGTGAAGCAAATATCTGTATAAAATGCAAAGAACTGAACAAAACGTAGAATAGAATAAAACTTATTTCAGAAGTTAAAAATAGCTACTTTACAGGGTTCAGACTTATCCAGTGATGTAAATCAATTTAATTTAGTAGGATTATGTAACAGTAATCTATACTAATACACTACAGTGATAATACTTACCAAACCCCTAATCTTCTGTTAATTTTCCTGATTTGTATTCATGTAATTTTGTATTTTTGTTAGCTATTTCTGGTATACCGTCTATGTAATATATCAGCTTTCTATGTAGTACATCAATTTTCTGTTGAGCTAGCTACTTATTTCTGCAGAACACAACAGCAATAAAGATAGATAGTGACATATTTGTCTAAATCTTGAAAACCAAAATGTGTCATTCAGAGCAAAGAAAAACCTCAGTTTATGGCCTTTCCTTATTAAAAACCATCAAAGTGTTAGCTTTATTGATGTTTTCCCCAGAAAGAGAACAGTTTGAAAGGGCACATCTGGAAAGCTTGGTGATGTTCAGTGACAGCGGGTTCTCAAGGGATTCCCTGTGAAAAAGCGGTGCCCACACTGGGATCATCCTTCTGCCAACATCCACCACTTTGCTATAAAACCTGTGTGGCGTTTCCAGGAACGGCAAATTGCATGTGTCCACCTGAGTGTTCGTGCCCCACGTCAGTGACTAAAGGAAATGAACATTTGCTGTTATCCAACCTAGCTGAAGGAGTTGTTCAAAGGAACCCGTGGGTTCTGCCCAGGCTGAAAGGTAGCTGATGAAGTAGCTGGACACGGTGGCTGAGCAGGAGGAGGAATAATGTGCTCTCCCCAAGGGATGCGAGCACCACTGTAACCCGCACAGAAAGCTGTGACAGGATTTTAGAAAAGTGATATTTCTTTTGATTAAGAGCAGAATCAGAGAGTTTAGAGACTACAGAGGGACTGAACAGACTTGATTTTTGTCTGTTTCAGTTATGAAGAACAGCTTAATCAAGTGTCATGGGTAAAGCTGACAGGGATCCAAGACTCCTGCAGTTATAAACCTGACTCCACCTCTGAGCTGGGCAACTCAGGCAGACTCTTGACTCTGCCAGATAATCTCAAGGTTGAAGTAGGAGCAGCAATATAGACAGGACTTGGACAAATATATTCACAGTGATTAAGCAGCCCATCATTTGCATTCCCTCGTGTGTCCTTTGGCAGCTATTTGCTCTGGAGTCTGTCAGCTGAGATGAGATGAGGTGAGACCCGTCAGCAGCTTCTAGATGCTATCGGTGACAGTGAGGCCTAACCCAACCCACATCGGGGTTGGAGAGTACTCAGCGAGGTGGTGATAGACTCCAGAGCAAGCGTGCACTTCCCTGGCTGGCACGCAGCTTGATCATCACTGCCATCCCTTTCTCCCCGGGTCAGTGCTGCCTTCGAGACATCATCCTGGAGATACCATACAGGAGAGGGCCCTTCCTTGTTGGGTTTGACCCCTCCAGGCATTTTCTCAGTCCTAAATAGCAGCCTGTGCTACTTTGTCAGGCTTTGATTCTGCACTGATACGGGCAATAAGCCGCAGAATAGTTGCTCTGCAGTTGTAATCTTTCCTTTCTTATCTTCTCCCAGAAAAAAATAATTTGCACATCTTTGCTCAGCTGATTTCTCTGAACTTACTTCAGAGTCTTATCTGTGTTGAGTCAATACATAACCATGCAAAAATCTAAACAGAAAGCTGCCTTCTTTGCTGTGTAATTTGAGGAAGGGGAAAGGAGGGTTAGTAGGTAATTTGCAGGACCCAGATTGGAGGGCAAATCAATTCTTGGTAGAACTCCATGGTTCAGCAGCCATGGATGAGATCTGACTTGTGACAGGCAAAAATGTTGATAAAGCTGAAAAGCCAGCAGGAGGCAAGTGATGGGTTTCAAGGCACAAGGGGAAATCAGCATCCAGTTGCTAGGTGATACGTATCAAGCAGGCCATGCTTTCTTCCAAAGGGATGAACATTTTTTTTTTCTTTGTTTTGTTTTAACAAATATGATTACGTCTAGCAAATCACAGTACATGCACGTACACACAGCCCTTTCTGCTCTCGTGCTTCTCCTGGCTGACGGATTGATATTTTTTTTATAACCCAAGCGTCTCTTTCTGAGCTGTTCTCTACAGTTAATGAAATCTAAGTGAGACCCTTGTAGTGGCTGAAGAGGAAGTTTTGTGTCAGCAATGGAGACAAGTCCACAAAGTTAGTCCAAATCTTCCCACTCAGCCAGGCTCTGAAGAAGCTTCTGTGCTTTCTCTCTCAAGAATACCCAGTAGTAGCAATTTGGTAGTAGCTGTAGCTGAGCTGGCTTTCTTCTTGTTGCTGGAAATCAGAGCCAACCTTCAGCACAATGTAGATATATTTACACTTTGTTTACATGCTTCTACTTCCCTCAGTTGCAGGTAGGATAGAACATCAGTCCTGCATTTTTTGAGTTGATACCATCAGGTGAAGTTAAGTTAAAACCCAAATCATTTCACCGACTGTTGGTTTAACTTAAAATATCCAAAATTTACTCTTTTATTCAAAGTATTGTCTTAACTGTGGGGCTGTTCAACATTAATTAGTGTAGTTGTAATAATTCAAAACTTCTGATAGGAGGAGAGGATTATGAACAAAAACACAGCTCCAGTTTCTTATCAGCATGCTTGGCTTTCTTTGTGTGGTCGCAGTACACAGCGCAGTGTATCTGTCTCTTCCCAAGGGTGTGCTTTAGGAGATAATGTCTGTGAGGGCTGTTTTTGGCAGAAAACTCCAGACGTCTCCTCGATTTGCCTGGGAATTAACCCAGAACTGAAGCAAGCCTAGGCTCTTCCTGAAAAGGAGATGTCTTCCTTCATCTCTCATATGGTTATCCATTTTTTCAGGCTTCCTTGATTGCGTAGTGCTTATTATAATCTAAGTCTCACTAACCAAGTCTGGCTAGGTCCCACCAGCCCCATAAAATTAGCCTAAAATTCATCTACCGAGTTGGTTTAGGAGTGCTGTGCCCCCTGGCTCCATGAAGAGCCTGGGAGAGCTGGGTGCTTGCAGGCTCACCACGGCCACCAACATGCTGTGCGAGGCTCTGCGACGTCTTTCTGGCTTGGCTCATGTTGACTTGTGTGCCTTTGTCCATACCAACATAGTGCCCGCTTTCCCCATCATAAATAGTTCTAAATCTGCGTTTCCCTTTGTTCTTGGTTTAAATTCCTTAAGGAATGGGGCACTGAGCCCTTTATAAAGAGGCAGCCCACTGCAAGGTTCAGAAGATGGCAATGACACGCTTGTATCCAGAAATTCATGTGATTTTCCTCCCAGGTCAGGCAACAGAGATTTCAGCAGAGGCTCGCCGGCACCTTCTTGAGATTTAATCCAAAAGCACTATTTGACTTTTTAAACTACCAAATGTGATTATCTCTCCTTACTAAAAGGCAGTTTTCTCTGTGCATGCTCATAGTTTAATGCAGAAAATGTGACATGACAAAGAGCAGTAATATGCCAAAAGCTCTCCTCAGGACAGAATACAGCTTAAAATTCCTTTTATGTTTTTTGAAAGTTAGAGTGTGCCTTGATATTTCTATGATATTGAACCTACTTCTGGCTTTTTGTTCTGGAGCCCATCCCTGCAAATAGCCTCCTTCTGCTTCAGGTTAAGGTTCACAGCATCACTTGAAACATCCTGATAATAGGGTACAGCACCATCCATCAGGGCTGAAAAGCATCGTGTCACTCCTCATGCAGCAGCTGTGGCAAACACTGCTGTGAAAGTGCATGTTTGCCAAGGACATGCAAGCATCCATGCAGCATGACCACATGGGACATCAGCTCATGGGGCTGTGGGTGCTGTGGAGTTTGAGTCAGCAGCTTGGATGGCTGCTGGAGTTCCCAAATTTTACCTTCAGGGCCAGCAGCGAGTCTGAAGGATAAAGCATGGTGAAGGGCAGAGATATCAGGAAAGGGAATGATGGATGGTCCCACAAGCTGCTGTGGCCAGCATGACCAATGGTTGTCACACAGAGCAAGTGATGAGCAGATCTGGACAACTTGTTGCAACCATTCCACTTGGTTTATTTTAACAAATCCTGGTTCTTGTTAATGTGATCCTCTCCTGCATCTGCCCCCGTGCTCCAAACCACAGCCAGCTGCCCAAAGAACTTCAGGGACAGCAAAATTGGGCCCAGGCAGTGCACACACCACCATGAAACAACAGAGCATCCCACATCCACTGAGGAGGATGCACAGCCTGCATGATGTTTGATTGCCCATACCCCAGGGGATCAGCAAGGAAAACTCTCTTTGTAGGAAAGAAACTGTGTTAGAGGCTTAAGAGGGCATTTTCACAAAAGAAAGCTTATTTAAACGGCTTTCACCACAGAAATATGACACGTATATTTTCAGTACCCTTTCTTGTCTGATAGCATCTTTTCTCCCTGCAGTCCTCTAGCTCATATAGGCTGTGTCTGTTCTGAACAGAGACACCTGGGGACCATTTGGTAGCCCTGTGGCACAAGTGAACTTGCCCCCCTCTGCCCCATGACAGGGAGATTTTGGCAGTGGTCCTTGGCACACACCATCCCCTTGAGTCATGGCTGGGCAGGGGCCAGAAAAGTGCTCACTGGCATGGCCAAAACTGGTGCTGGGGAACGTGCTTGGAGTTTAACCATAGGGGAGACAATGGGAGAATGCCCAGCCCAGGCTCTCCACCTGTTTTATGTGTTAATTTAAGTACAGCCACACCAACCAGCTCTGTCCTTCATTGGATCTGCCATGGCTTCCAGATAGAGATGGCTGGAATTTCTTTCAGAGATGTTTTTTCTAAAAAAATATATCCTGCATATTCCACCACCACCACGTTTAATTTTGAACACAATAGTTTAATTTTGAACATTTACATCATTGGGCATTTCTACTAGCTTAGGAAAAAAAAAAAAAAAAAGATGAAGCCCCTGTAGCTGAAGTATTTTTTCCCCATTTTGAATTCATTCTTAACTTTCTGAAGAAAAAGAGATGCTTCATTTGACATTTTCGCTTCACATTTCTACTGACAGAATCTGTTTTCTGAGTAGCTTTAGTTGTGTTTTTTCTTTTTTTCTTTTTTCTTTTTCTTTTTTTTTTTTTTTTTCCTGAGGAATTGTCAGATATAACTTACAACTTACATTAAACTCTCATCTTCAACAGACGTGATATAAGCTCCTTTAGCTGTGAAAATGGAATTGGTTTTGCCTGAATTACAAATATATTAAAAACACTTCTCCATTGCCTGTGAATCAACTACTTTATTTCCTATTCAAGCAAAAAATATCCCACTCACATCACACAAGCAGGGCAGGGATAGCAGTATCATTATTTAAACTTGAGATCACCAAATGGGATCAATTTTAAGTAGTCAGTGTCAGGAGCTGGTAACTCCAGCAGCTACTGAAACCGCTTCTAACAACTTACAAATTCAGAATTTTTATTGTTTTTTTATGCAAAAAAGGTATGCGACTGTTTCAGCTCGAAGACTTCTTTCCCTGAAAGTCCTATCTGTAGCAAAACCAACAAACCTTTAGTGTGAATTGTGTATGCCTTAGGTTACCTTGTTCTTATCTGTGCTTTTGTATTTCCACTCCAGCTGAAGCCATAATCAATGGTTGTAGGGACCAAGACTTTCATTAGCATAAATTAGACTGGCATATTGCTTTGTTGTCTGTTTTATTTTATTTTGTTTTGTTTAATTTTATTTTATTGTATTTGTCAACACATTGACAAACTTTTCCTCAATTCTCTTTTCCGCTAATGAGCTCAGAGCAGCAGGAAAAAAACAACAAAAGCAAAAACAAACAACAACAACAACAGACGAACAAAAAAAAAAAAAAAAAAAAGAGTATGGAGACCAGCCACAGTCCTGGGACTCACACATACTCCAGGATCTAGAATTGCCAATCTATCAAGGCCAGCAATGTTTTAACCATCTACTGTGCTGGAACCAGCTTCACCCTCCTGTAATTCCCTCTACCCCAGTGTAATTACTCCAGGGATACATGTGGCTCCTTATGCTATGTGCAGAACAAGCTGGCTGGGTTCTAACGTGTACAGACTCTGGAAAAAAAAAAATAATAATAATAATAATAATAATAATAAAAGACCTTAGAGGAAGATGACGTATATTGTAGCAGCTACTCTCACTCAGGAAAAATACAAGAATTTATCAAAAGTAATGAGTTTATTCAAGATTACTGTATCCTAACATTCTAGAATGAGAATTACCTAATTATTTTTAAAATAACACCACTGATTTATGGAAAAGTCCATGTGGCCTCTAAGAGTATAGTTCCTTTCTGGATGGGGGAGAGAGGATGTAGCTATAAGGCCAACACATGCAATTAAAAAAGAAAAATGACAAAAACATGCTTTCAGGAAAGGGAAGGAGTGCTTCTGTGCACGGGACATTTGAGATATAAGGCAATAAAAGGGAAATTAAGAGTCTACCGCAGCAGAGGCACCGCTCCCCCACTTGCCCAAGAGGAAAGGACAGGTTTCCTGAGACAGACATCAAACAAGCTAAAAGAGACCTCATGAATGCTCTGTGGTCTAGGGGACCTTTTTGTGCTAGAAATGCACATCTCTCTGCCCAAGGGTACCAGACGGCATTTCCCCTGCAGCAGAGCAGGCAGTGCTGATATCCCAGAAGGTCTGTGAAAAGTCAGTGGCATTTCTGGGCAGCTTGGGCTTGCTGAAATCTCTGCTTGGTGGGGCTTTTAAAGCCTCTCTCCTTTCCCTGCTGGCATCAGAAGGGCCCATCTCTAAGGACAATGCTTACACAGCTTCCCCCATAAGCATTCAGGGATGTGTTAGCTGGATGCAGCCTCCTGGAAGAGGAGTTATGGGCACCTTCAACCCACCACATCAGCATCTCTGACCCAACCCATCTGCAGGCAGATTTTCAGCTGCTGGGGCTCTTATTCATGCCTGCAGCACTATATTCCAGAGCTGAACCCAGCTAGGGGCCAAGGCTCTCGTGGTTTAATGTAATGAGACATTACCCTTTTGGCTACAGCAGAGAGATGACCTTGAATGATAGCAGGAGTGCTGAGCCACAGAGCGGTTATGTACAGTACTGAATCAGATTAACATTTACTTGTATTGGGTTGTTTGGTAAGGATCTATCTATCCCCTTTCCAAAAGGGAGCTGTAATGGCCCGGGTGATTTTCTAAAGAACACATGAAGTGATAAACCCAGAGATGGAGCAGGATGCTTGCAGAAAACCTGCTGTCCCAGAGACTGTGTACTTATCTTTCACATCCCCTGAAAGCAGGCTTCAAAGCTTTTGGTGGGTTAGCTGTATTGCAAAGACGGCGGACTCAGTCTACAACATACAATTCATGGTATAAAACTGCCAACCTGATGAAGAACTGACATCTTGGTCATGAATAGCAATTATTGTGCTGAATTGTTTAGGTTAAAAAAACCTTCAGCCTGACTCTATCTCTTAAGGTTTTGTTGTTGTTGTTGTTGTTGTTGTTGTTTTTTCTCAAGGCTTGGAAAGACCAGTCATTGTGTTGTGCTGCTTGTAACGTGATGTGGTCTACCATTGTATGCAGCAATATATCAGTGTGAAAGGACACCCAGATAGCTGCTGTCCATTAGCAGTAAGAGGCCACATAGAGCTGTCCCATAAGTGATACTTGCATTTCCCACGGGAATAGAGCAGGCAGTTTGATAAGCTGTCCTGCAAAGCACCCTAACACTTTCAGACAACAGGGAAAGGACATGTTTAATTTTTTGCAGCAATTTCGTGATCTCAGGAAGCGATAGCCAGAGTGAGCAGAGGTGATGTGGAGCTTTAATCTCACTGCTGTGTAAACAGTGCAGGGACATGCTATGAGGAGCTCTGGCAGTCACTGCCACTGTCGGGGTGGCACCAGGGTGCGTTGGCTTGGAAGTGATGACACCATGTTTGAGTTAAGGATGCAGTGGAGACCTCCAGGAGGTCACTGTGCGAGCCAGTGGCTGCCTGAAGATGGTACCTGCATGGAAACTTTCTGCCCAGACCTCTGTGTCTGCCCAGCAGGAACATCTGGATTTGCTTCTTCATGTCTCGTGAGTTAGGCGCTGCTCAAAAGGCTCTTGATGCTTCTGCAGGATTTTTTAAACCAAAAAACATGTGTGGGATCAGACAAAACTGCCTGTGCCTCTGTCCTGCATTTGGTCTTGTACGATCAGTAGTGGCTCAGCCCTTTGCTTTTTTTCCCTCTGCCTTGTACCTTGTCTCTCTTACATACCCTTTGAGTGATGGCAATTTTCTGCTACATTTTAGTACCAAATTTGCTACCCAAGAGTTTTGTGACAGGAAGATCTGAAGATGAAAATCTCACATTTTTAAAGTGAGATTTCTAAAATCTCACATTTCCATTTTTTAAAAATATAAAAACATATCATATGATTTTATTTTTTTTTTTTTAAATCATATTCCAGCAGCTCTTGACAGGACTGCTGCAGTTCATGTGAATTTTTATTCTCTTGCCTACCTTATTGCCTAAATAAATGGTAAACAGAACACAGAGAAATGAATGACCTGAGGAAGACAGATTTCTGTGTTGCGGGAAGGACACACATACCCTTCCTTTATTCTCATGCTCTTGCAAGAGTGGGATGGACATGAAGAGAGGACAGATCTGGGAGCTGTTTCTTCTTGCCATGTGACATGGGTCACATATTGCTTTCCTCTAACATGAAGCAAGGAAGATCATTAGCTTAGGGAAAACAGTGCTGCCAACACATTTTCCTGCATTTCCTCCTGTTTCCATGCAAGACTCCTAGTTTTATTTTCATTTTTCCTGCCTTCAGTTTCGAAGGGGGAACATGTACATCCTGCTGGCTCTGAGATGTAAATGACAGGCTGGTGGCTCACACAGAACACAGGGCAGCAAGGCTACCGCAGTAGCAGAGAAACCCCTACACTTCTGGGTGATCAAATATTTTCACAATTAAACTCAAGCTAGGCAACATTTTGCTCTCACAGAGCCATTTATTTCTCCCACGCTGCCTTTAACAGCCTTTGGGCTCTTCAGCCTTTCACGTGTGACTCCGACTCTTTCCAAACAATTGCTGACACCTGCTTCAACAACAGGATCTCCTGGGCCACCTAAAGACTTAAAGCTCGCTAACCCTGCAGCAACTTCAGATTCTTGGCTTGAAGGTAGTGCTAAATGCAAGTGAAGGAGCCCAGTTGTAACCGAGGTGCCGCAGCCTCGCTGGCTCTATTCCTATCACACCACAGTCTTGCAGATCTCCTTTCAGAGCATGCTTGCCTCTCCCCTTATACTTCACATTTAAAGCAAACCCAGAGGTTTGTTGTTACAGCGTGATAGGGATATTTTCTCAGGCATAAAAGTCAAATGGAAAATAGCATTGGTGGGTCCTTCCAATGCAGGGAAATTCAAAGGCACACTTAAAATAACTTCTGCAGTTTATTCTAGCCTCTGTGGTCATTTCTGTGGGTTTTTAGAAGAATGCATGAGCGTCCATAGGACTTGCAGCATCATGCCAGAGCTTGAAATGGAGCACATCGAGCTCTTCAGAGAATCCATCCCAGGAGAGGGTGTTTAATGTCCAGCCTGCTTCTGTCGGGCTTCAGTGTCTTTATGGCTCTGTTTACAAAAGAGCGAAATCCCCAGCCTCCAATTTGAATGCCACTAGTCATTTGTAACCTTAGAAAGCACAGAGCAGCAAAACATGAAATTTGCTCCTTTTTCATTTCCACTCCGCCACCCCCCTCTTCCTCTCTCCTTTGAAATGCACTCACCGCTTGCCAGTATGGTACAGCCTGTTAACTGGCTGCCACTCTGATTTTTCACAAGTTTGCCACGTCGCAGTGACAAGACCATGTCGGGGCCCAGATGCTTCAGAGTAAATAAATAGCACATCTGGGATTTGGAAATGGGCCGCCGCTATATTGTGGAAAAAGCTGGGGTGGAATCACATCCAAAGAATACACAGCTGGAAACCGTTAAGTCTGGAAGGAAAGAGAGAGAGAAAAAAAAAAAAAAAAAAAGGAGGCGAAAACTCAGGGATTACTACTGCTTGAGATCTTGTGCATTATAATTGCTGAGAAACAGAAACTCAGTTTACACAGCAGTTAAATTAATGGCATTCCTGAAAAATTGATAGTTTATAATAATTGACCTCAAGGAACATAAAGGCAGCTCAGGGTGGGAGGCTCGACTCCTCACTGTCTGGCTCTCCCCGGCGTGTTTGGGAACATCGCAGCTCTATGGATCCGGGAACGAGCTGGTGGGAGCGGGGTACTGCTGGAGGGAAGCGAGTGCCCCATGGAGCCAGGCTGCTGAGCATCGCTGCCTCCCAGCCCTGAGCATCCCACGGCTCTCAGGCTGTGCCCGAAGGCAGGGGACCGCCACCGGGATGGGGATGGTCGCGCTCCCCACATCGCAGCCACAGCCGGAGGAGCAGCGTCCCCGTGGATGATTCATGAGGGTGAATCAGCAGCCGCTGCTCCCACCCACTCCCCGAGCCAAAACCGTGCGCTGCTTCCACCAAGGGCAAGGTAAAACCAGGACAGGGGAGGCAAGGAGGAACCCGAAATAGAATGAAACTCTATCTCTGGGTTTCTTTTTTTTGTTGTTGGACAAGCTTCCTCACATTAGAAAAAAAAAAAAAAAGCCGAAGAAACAAAGCCCTCAGACAGTAAAGCAACTGTTAGCAATTATTTTAAGCACTGCTCCAAGGGAGGCACACATCATGCAGAAAAGCTCCTACGTCTCATGTGGGCACCAGTCCTAGTGTAGAGCTGTCGATGGAGCGCCAGGCGCTGCCACTGCCCCCATGCTTGGAGTGCCTCTTCTTCCAGTAACTCTTTAATAGCTCTGAGTGATGCTGTTTTCCTCGGATGAAATAACCACTGAGTGCAGCTCAGAGCCAGCCAGGCTATGGCACCAGATATCCTCTGTCCAAAGACAATGCAGCAGCCTCTGCTTGTGCAATAGGTTCATCGCACATCAGAGAGGGGAAAATATTTTTTCACTTACTTTTGTCCTCTCTCGTCTACCAGGCTCCCTCCCCCGATAGGCATTAATACAGATTTGTCATTGCATAAATTTAAAATGTGCTAACAGAGCAAAACCCAAATTCTAAATCAAAATAGTCCCGCTTGGGCAGCTTTGGGTCTATATCCTATGCATAAAATAGGGTTAATCTGCAGTGGAGGTAGGTGGTGCTACAGATGCTTCACTGTAGTCTTGTATGTTTAAGAAGCCCTTTATTTTGCCAGGACAGATGTCATTTCATTTTCTTCATGCCTCACGATGAGGCTTGAGTATTTCCTAGCATTTATTTTATTTACCCTAACATAGTTTCTATGTTATGGTTAAGAAGTAGGATATTTTGCCAAAACCCTTGAAGGTCTTAGGCAGATTAACCTAAAATCTCTCTCTAAATGATTCTGGTGCTGGAGTTGTAGGGGTATGAAGTGAAGAGCCCCATATTTAGTGCCTCTGTCCCTTACATGGAGCACAGGAGGGATGGAGGCTGAAATGTGAGCATGCATCCTGCAGGGCATGGTGCTGCCCATGGCTGGCTATGGAGGATTTGGGGATCAGGCAAGTCCTCAGTGCTGCCCCTTCCGTGGGTAAACACCTGAATCGGTAGAGGGGTTGCCTTCCAACTGAGGATGATAAAATTGATTCTCCTGTCTCCAGGAATTTCCCCTTCCCACTCAGACTATCATGCCAGCCACTGAGGCAGTCCCCCTGAACGCATCCTCACCTGCATTTCTGCTGTGCCCTCATTTATCCCTTACTTAACCCTAAACCCTTATTACATTAAGGTTAGGCTGAAGGCAAATGCTGGGCTGCATGCACAGAGAAGAAACCAAAAGCCCAAGGCTAAGAGTGTGATATTTGGGGAGAGCCAGAGTTAGATCAAGCAGACTTTGTTGTGTGTGCCCACGTCAGAAAACCAGAAGTGTTTGCTCACTCTGCCACAGCATGCTCTGTGTCTCATCTGTGTACTGCAGTTACACTTTTACTATAGTTATTTCTTGAAGCCCCAGGGAGGATTGGACATGAGCTGCTCTACAGGCTTAGCAGGTTATATGCCAGGTTATTGGGTTCAGTTGTGTTATTAAAAATTAACTGAAAGAAATCGCATGGCCTGGGCAACGCAGGAAATACATACCATAAAACAAATCTGCAGGAATTTCTGAGGCTGCGTTAATCCAAACTAAACAAACTATCCCACAGAAGGCTGGAGGCAAGTCCTGGCTCCCCAGCCACTCAGTGTCCTCTCCCCCAGAGCTCTTTTGAAAGTGACCCTGTTCACCTCCCCCAAAAAAGGCCTGGAGAGCCCACTCTCAGGAGGGGATGCAGAGGGATGCACAACTGCAGCAGGACCATGCCTTCCATGCCATGTGTGCACAGCTCTGTACTGCTACTACAGGCCATAGGAGGGAAGGGCCTGGTTGTCACTGGTTAGCACCATCACAGCCCCACTGCAACCACTGACATGCATGGTCCCCTCACACACCCTCCAGCTGTGAGGCCTTAGCTCCTTCCTGCACACGCAGGTTTGTTGAAGACCCCTTTGAGGGCCTACAAACTGAGTCTTCTCCAAGTTGTCTGAAGAAGGCCTCATCTACTTCTTCCTCATCAGGTGGTCTGTAGCAGACCCACCACACTGTCACCCACATAGGTCTGCCTTCCAATCCAGCCCCATGAGCGACCAGCAGGTCACTGTCCCAGCTACTGGTCAGTGGCCCAAGACCTGCTGTCAGAGAAGAGGAGCTTGCTCACACCGTGTCCTGGTTCAGTGCCAAGCACCCAGAGCATTTCTTGTCCTACAGATCCTGCAACGTCAGCTCCTCAGACTGGGAAGATCAGCCCACAAGGTGCCCTCTCCGCAGCCCAGAGGAGGAGACTGGCCTAAAGATGAGCACCATAGGAGCTTGGGGTCCAAGCAACAGCTGGATCAAGGGCACAGTGGAAGGGAACATGTTGTCTCAGAGAGCACCAGGCATGCTTCAGACATGAATGTAGTTTGTATGGTCCAGATGAGTACTAGAAATGCCCGTGGTTGCAAAAGGTCATGTATAGCAGCTGTGGCACACTGTGTGCGCTCCGAAGTATCTGCTCTGTCACAGGGTCCTAACCTTGAGTGTTGTGTACACAGGCAGTTCACAAAAGATCTCAGCAGGATTCAGTGCTGTCATCACAAAAGCCAAGACTGGTTTTGATTTGCCAAGCAATTAATTTTAGCAAGTAGAACTTTCTCTTCAATCAAATCCTAAATATTTTTGTGTAAAATACTCCTAGACATTAGAGGACTCACTTATTTTTACTCTGCTAATCCCTACACAGTGATAGTAAAAATAGTCTTACTTAATATAGATTAGTATAAACAAATAAATAAAAGCTCAGAAGCAAACAACAACAACAACAACAAAATGTGACTTTGATAGTGCTAAAATCATCTCAGAGCCACCTAGAAAAGTCAGGGCTGGTTTTGCACTGGTCATGCATCTTCCAGATTCTGAGTGTTTGCAGTGGTGGGTCACACTGACACACTGCATGGGCTTCACATTGACACGTTGCATTCATCTCGCATTCATCTCACAAGCTGAGCTATTGCTTTCTAATGAACATTTAGGTTTTGAAGCGCTGTTTTCAGCTAGTTAAACTATTGGAGAAGAGTAAAAATCTGAAGTCCCTCTGAAACGTGCCAGTGCCACTCAGTCTGAATTTGTTTGTGCTTATTTGAAAATATGCTTTTGGCCCATCTGGCTTTGTTTGTTTCTTTCTTTCTTGGGTTTTAATTGTTGTTGTTGCTGCCCATTTGTTGCTTTTTAAGGATGATGTGGCTTTAGAATTAGTACAAAATGGAAAATTTTATGTCAAGCATTTCATTACGCTTTCAGTTTAATCTGTTAAAGATGGCATTGATACCCTGATTGTTTTTATTATAAAGGGAGAGGCCCCTATTTCTAAATTTCTCTAGAATTCTATTTTGTTTATTTACAAAGTCCATTATAATAATGAGGGCTGAGAAGACTCTCAAAGTATCATTCTCTTTTTAAAGCATAGTGTTTTCCATTTTAAATCGGGTAGATACGAAAGAAAAGAGGGGTCAGCGGAGGGCTCGGGCAGTTGCCCACACTACAGGAGCTGCTGAGAGAGTCTCTGGATTGGTGCAGGACAAGATAGGTTCTTCACAGGCTGATAGCGTCCTGCAAATGTGCAGACTTGCAGAATCAGAGCACGTGTCAGAAGCACTGAGCATTTCGGACCCACAGCTTTGGGAAGATTTTCGCATGACCATTTTGACAGGTCACGTCAATCTGTCTCTCTGGCACGCTCAAACAGGCAGAACTATGTCTGTCCCCAGAGGTTGACCAGACATTCTCTTGGCCAAATAAAATGGTCATCCTTGCCAGGTTTCGAGTGCATCATATGGCTGTATTATTCCCATCCACAGTCCCCTGTTCATTAGCATATGCTGAGTGCCAGTGTTAATTGCTTTCTCATCCCATGTCTGTGTGGTGGGAGAGCTCATCCCTCACTGTGTGGTGGTCTGCAGCTTTTGTCTGGGTTTCTACCAGGGTTTTTGTTTTTGTTTTTGTTTTTGGGTTTGGGGAATATTAATTTCCCAGAGAGGATCTCTTAGCTTCTTGTAAAGCTTTGCAAGGTTGTGTAGGTCAGGATAGTACAAGAGTTTCCTCAGTTGGGTAATTAATTTCTGTATTTAGGATTAATCTTTTCTCTTGTTACTCTCATGTCCCTTTTTTCTACTATTAGACTTCTGAAAGTGTCTTATCAACACAAGACTCTTATTAGCTTTGTATGTAAATTTACAGTGATATATCTGTACCTGTATCTTCTACTAATCTATTATATTTAATTCTCACCTTGCCTTTTGTAGCTTTTACTGTACATTTTTCCCCTGTTGACAGCCTAACCCTACTACTTGAACTGAATCAAAACAGAGTATTTTGGGGGAGAATTGGTAAAGCTGATGGAAGTTTTTGCTTATGTTACCAAATTTTCTGGTTTTGCTTAATCTTTTAACTCAGGTTAATTTCTTTTCATATTTCATAATACAAAGTGAAAAGTTTCATTAGGAAAACAGATGTGTTAAACATTATAGCAGTAAACATTTCATGTCAAAATGGTTCTGCATTGATAGCTTTATTCCCTACTCAATTCTTCTTGACCTAAAAACCTTTCACCAAACTCAACCCAAGATCACAGTCACTGTAAGTTCCATTGATATTTTATTTTTAGTATATTCACCAGTAATTAATATATATATATATGTTCCGTCTCTGTTTCACACATCTTGCATTCAGACAGTCTTTTCCTGTAAGCTTTTTTCTGCATCTGCTGGTCTTAATTCTTTGGCAGGTGTTAGAAACCTTTATTCCAATGCTGAAATCTTGCACTGAGCCCATGATGTTTGCCCACCAAGTATTCAGCGTACTGCTCGTTGTGACTAGCACTGTTTTTCGTGTACATTTCCCAGAGTGCTAACCAAAACAAATGGAATATTAGACAAAAGCACTGCCATGAAAGAGCAGAAAAAATAGCTCATACAAGTCTCCCATTCTGCATGGGACCAAAATTGTGTTTTAAACAGTAACTGGCTGTTGGTTCAGCAGGCAGCTCTCCATCACCACCAGAACACTGGCAGGCACGTCTTGAACACCATTTCCATTCCTTCTGATGTTTCTTTTCAAAGGGAATACTTGTCTCTGGGCATTGTATTTTATTTACTGTGTCTTAACTGTCTTCTTTTTAATGTTATTGGTCCATGCTTACTTCACTTCAAAAAACATCTTTTTTTGATCTTTTTTTTTTTTTTGGTAAGATATTTAGATCTGAACTGGAATGGACAACCTTATGCAGTTATATATCAGGGGTACACTTTTTGAAAGCTACTGATGAGAAAGTGGTTAAGAAAATATTTCTGGAGGCTACAGGATTCCTTTCAAGAGAAGAAGAGTCCTTTCTTCTTCATAAAAACTAGAAAAAGCAGAGAAGAAAGAAGGAAAATATTCTCTTTCTTGCTAAGCCAAACATATATACATAGGTATTAAAATATATCTGGCTGATATTAAAATATATTTGACTATTCCACTGAGTGGAAGAGGGGAAACATAACCCCCATGTCTAAAAAAGTAAAAAAAGGAAGACAGGGAACTACAGACCAGTTGGTCTCACCTCTGTGTCAAGAAAAATAACTGAGCAGATCCTCCTGGAAACTGTGCTAGAGCTCATGGAAAATAAGGAAGCAATTGGTGACAGCCAGCATGGCTTCACTAAGGGCAGATCGAGCCTGACACATCTGGTGGCCTTCTACGATGCGGTTACAGCATTGGTGGGTAGGGGAAGAGTAACTGACATCATTTACCTTGACTTGTGCAAAGCACTTGACACTGTCCCCCATGATATCCTTGTCTCTAAAGAGACATGGATGTGATGGATGGACCACTCTGGTAAGGAACTGGCTGGATGGTCGCACTCCAAGCGTTGCAGTCAGTGGCTCAGTGTCCAGGTGGAGATCATTAATGAGTGGTGTTTCTCTGGGGTTGGTATTGGGACTGGCACTATCTAACATGTGCACTACCTAACCCACTGTCCATACACCCCAGTGCACCCCAGCAAGTTTGCTGATGACTCCAAGCTGTGTGGTGATGTAGACACACTGGAGGGAAGGGATGCCATCCAGAGGGACCTGGGAAGGCCTGAGAGGTGGGCCTGTGTGGATCTCACAGAGGGCAGATTTAGATTAGACATTAGGAAGAAATTCCTCATTCAGAGGGTGGTGAGGCCCTGGCACAGGCTGCCCAGAGAAGCTGTGGATGCCCCATCCCTGGAGGTGCTCAAGGCCAGGCTGGATGGGGCTTTGGGCAGCCTGGGCTGGTGGGAGGTGTCCCTGCCCATGGCAGGGGGCTGGAACTGGGTGGGCTTTAAGATGCCTTCCAACCCAAACCATTCTGTGGTTCTTTGATTCTATGATATTTTTCAAAGATTTCTCTACTCTTGGAAAAGTGTCTAGTAAAAACATTTTCCCAAGCTGGTGTTCTTTCAAGATGTATTGAATCCTCTGTGTTATAACTCCCTGTCTGAAGGACAAACCAGCTATGTGTTGAGATGCAAACTCAGTCACCAGGCTCTCATTTCCATATAGGGCGGTGACAATACCTTATTTTCCTCTCCCTGATACACTGATAAATAGTCAAGATAAACAGAGTTATATTCTGGAGAGTCATTGCCTGACAAAAAACACAGTGTTTTGGATCCCAAACCACTCCCTACTTAAATCCTTTCTCCCCTTTTAATTTATCTGTATCCTCAAGCCCTGAAAATTTAATTAAAATACTTCGGTACTCTGAACCTTTCACTGGTTTTCCTGTACCACAGAAGGGGATGCTGGGTGTTTAAAGAAATACTGGTCTGCCTTACCTGGTAGTGATACTAACTGAAAACAATGAATAATATATTGATCGAAAATTTAGCCTTTTTTTTTTTTCTCTCTGTTGCTAGCATTAATTAATATTTTTAGCTCCCAACACCTTATAAAAATTAATATATAATAGGTTGTATGAGCACCATATCTTCTTTTCTTCTTGCAAAGACTGGCAGTATGGGCCAGGGTAGTTACATGCACTTCTGCCATCCTCGCCAGTTACCTCCCCAGGGTCCCCTGAAACCATGGTCACATTGTGGGAGGAGGAGAGGATTCCCACAATGCTTACATAGCAGAAATTGTCCATCTGATGAGCACAAGTTTCAGTCTCTGCAGAGCAAGATCAGTTCAAGTTTACAAACAGAGATTTGAGTCACTGAAAAAGAAAAACATCACAGTCAAAAATATCTTGAAATGCATTTTTTCTTCCGCCCACTAGTTTTCTTGTTCCTCAGCACAAGGGCTAGGTAGAATTCAGTCATTCAGTGGGTGATGCCGGGCAGGAGCCACGCATCCTGGCTTCACAGCTTGCTATGGAAATGTCTCCTTTCAAGGCACACCTTCCCCAAACCAAGCAACCCTTCCCACACAATGCACCAAGCCATTCTGGCTGCAAGGAAAAGCCTTCAGAACATGTACTGATACAGAGCAATGTGCCACACCCCACAGGGATTCTAAAACAATAACTTCCAGACTTGGGAACTGCCTTATAGTGTCATGAGACTTTAGGTCAAAGAGCTTCATTGAGATCATGACTAAGATCTTACTGGAAAAGAAAAACAAAGTGAGAGGCGAAAATTAATATGACAAAAGAAATTCTAGAAGTTGCCCTAAGGTAATTGCACATTGTCATAGGTAAATCATTAAAAGCTATTCTTGCTATAGCTTGCTTTACTGAAATAGTGAAATGCACACTCATGCACAACCTTGTATTTTTTATAGCATTTTGAATCTTTTTCCTGCAGTCAGAGATAGCTATAAAAAAAATGTAATGAGTAAGAAGCTATTCCCAAATCATTCAGCTTGTCATTCATGAAGTTACTTGTACACTTTCAGCCAAGAAAGAAGCTACACCATGCTCTGCCAGATCAAAAAGTCTAGAGCTTTCAAAGTAAGGGAAGACAGGAGTTGGCATATAGGACATTTGATTTCTCACCTCTAAAACACTGTTGCTATTACTAAATTGGTTACTCGTAAGATTGAAATAGGGGGTTTTGACAGGTCGACTTTCTTACGTAGCTTTCTGCTTTTCTGGAGATGGAAGCATAAGCAGACTTAATCTGCATTTGTTACAAAGAAAAGCATTTATTCTTGTCAGAAAAGTCAGAGAAAAGAAGACTTGAAGAAATATTGAAGTTGTAAAAAGGTTTGATCAACTGAAATAAGATGATAAACTCTTCAGTCTGATGAGAAGTCTGGAAAAGCAAGAGACTCAGTCTAAAAACTAGGAAATTAAGAGTGAAAGGGGAATTCAGGCACAGCTATTTCAATCAAAAAGTAATAAGCATGTGGAATAAATTATTGCTAGGTGAAGCTATTGAAGCAAATAACAGTAATGAATTTAAAAGACAGCTAGACATCTTTATGGAGAGAGCAGAAACTTCACATTTTTCCTACTTACATACTTTGGGTTAGATCCAATGAAGGACTTAGGTGTATAAAGAGGGACTTAGGATGACTTTAACTGCTTAAATGCAGAAATACACTCAAAAAACAAACAAACAAACAAACAAAAAACAACAACAACAACAAAAAACCACAGCTGACTCCTGCAGATGCTGGAAGCACACAGGTTATGTACCCCTTCCCCCACCTTATCCCCCCAAATACAGTAGTAGCAGCTGCTGCTTTAACTTTACAAATATGAGAAGCGTAGCACCAGTCTGTTCCACCTTTGATACAGTGATTTGATAATAACACTGGGGGAGTGGAGGACCCTGCTACTTTTCTGCTGTGGGGGACTGAAATCTCCATGTCCCATGCATCAGGAAAGGGTGAGTCCCCTTTCCTGAGGGAGTTTAGTTTTGCAGAAGGGCATTTCAGACTTACTGAATCAGAAAAGAAAGAAAAAAAAAAAAATTTGAGGGGTTGGATGAGTACATCCCACTGCCTGGAAAGACGGGGGAAGTCCCAAGATCTGGTTGCTCTTTCCCAGGACTGTTGCTGTTGTTTGTATCACACTGCCTTTTTATTATTGGTGAATAGCCTTGATGGCTACAAAATTCTTATTATTATTCTGGGGCACTACTACCATGGCTTATAAAAGACTTTTATTGGACTTGCAGGTCTTAGAAAAACACTCATTTCTGTATTTGCTGAGCAGCTTGAAGCTGCCAGGGGAGGGCACCACTGGAAGCCCACGAGGTAGTTATGGTTCCTGATCTGGAAGGCATGAGTCAACTGGGCAACGTAAGCCTCAGATCATAAATACATGCTGAGCTCTGACTAACATTTACACAAGCCAAAGAAAGGCCGTGGGCCCGAATTCAGAAACTTTCGGGACATTTCAAGCTGTCTGCAAGATGTCCCCTTCCCTCTCCCCAGCTTCCCACCCACCTAAATTACAATCATATGTTATCAGAGTGACTCCGACCCGGCTACAAAGAGAAACCATGTTGTTTTTCTCTCAGGCTGAATCACGCACTGCTGAGCCGTTGGGATGGGTGATCCTTGGGGTGCTGCCTGCAGGGGAGATATGATGTGTTCAGGGACTTGGGGCTCCGGGCAGCCCCGAGAAGGTGGCACCCCCATTGTGCCAGGTCAGAGCTTCCTAAGGACTTGCTGTAACTCACACTGTGCTCTGTAATCTCTGCAAACCCACACAACCAGTGCACAACTGGGGCTATTTTGCAAACCATCCCATCTGCCAAGGGAGTTAAATCTCTCTAAGGTTTACACCGATTTACACCCCTTCCCCTCTTGCTTTAACACTCTAAAAAAGAAAATCCACCTTGACAAGATTTGAGCTGATAATGAAGTATCCTGTTAAAATTTGTAGTGATAAGCACACTGCACTGATTTTCTGAATTAACTCCCTGCACAGCCCAAACAAAACGTGCTCAGTGATATAATTATACTGTTCATGGATCGCTGGTAAAACTTTCTTTACAGCTGGTTTGGGGGCGACAAGTGAAGGGAAAAATGTTGGGGGGGTTATGCTGGAGTTGGGAAGGTGACTTGGTTACTTGGATGTAGACCTAGGGATGGCCTGAGTGAAAGAAAAGGCGGAGGCTGTCACGAAGCAAAGGGAGTGGTCTTGAAAAGCAGATGGGCAAGCATTCCTGACAAACCGTGAAACACGGCAGGCTACAATTTTTAAAGCAAGAGGGCAGTTATAATTTACAGGAAAGGTGAGAAATTACTTCTGAAACAGCCAATTTTTTCCCCTTAAAGAATTTGTTTTGCTCCTGTATCTGCATTTCTGTGGAGGTGCAGCAAGTGGTTGCACAAGTGAAGATCATGGGTTAAGCAGAGAACGAAGAGGCAAAAGTCTGCTCCTATCTAATCCTGTCTCTGAGACTGATTCAGGCTTTGACCTTGAGAACATCACTTAACCTCAAAGGAATAACTTGCAGATTCATTAGCTGGTCTTGGAGGAGTGCTTTGAAGATGAAAAGGGCTTTATAAGTGGCAAATATTATTATGTGTTCTGGGACCTGGAAATTTTCAATGTTTGTATATATAATCATTTTTACAGAGGATTTGCTACATAAAAGAAACCATAAATTTTGTTGGAAATTGCAAGATTGCAGATAAGCACTGTGTTTTCCAGCTGAAAGGATTTTTCATTGAAATGGTTCTCTTCCCTTCCATAAACCCTTTACAACACGATCCAGGATGACCACTTTGCTCAGCTGTTTGCCTGTGTTTTTTTTTTCTAAGGGGACCGACTGCCTGGTTCAGTGAGAGCAAGACCAAAGGAGGCATTTACGGGGATGATGCTCTTGAGCTCCACGGCGTGGGCTCATCTCCAGCCGTGGGCTGGATGGGCTGTGCCCTCCCCAGTGCATGAGGAGCAGAGACCCTGTGCAAGAGAAAGGCAGACCCACAGTTTGTAAAGCTTTAGCTGTTGGCAGCAGAAAAGAAAGCGAGAGCACAGATACACTGACTGCAAAGAGGTGGTTTGCTCCGTAGGCTTCAAAGGAAGATTTTGCATTACTGTCATGTTAGGATTTCTCCTTTGAATCAGCTTTCAAAGAAGACGGCAGCTGCACAGAGCTGTTCCACGTCCTGTACTATAAGATAGATTTTGATACATTTATGAACAGGATTAGGTGGCATGATGCTTTCGACAAGATGGGATTGAACTGCAGTCCAGGAGGTCCCTCACCTTCACGTGTCCCATCTTGCCATGCACAACTGAATCTGTGATAGTGCTATTGACAGCAGCAGCATGAAGCTTGTGTGCTGATGAAAGGGAAGAATTATCCCAAAAGGGCTGGCTCTTTAGGGGTATCCCAGCCCTGCAGAGAGCTGCCAGAAGCGTGGTATTGATCACCCAGCTGAGCCCACATCACACTGCCAAGGAAGACTGCAGTGCTCTCAGAGGCAGAACTTCTTTGCACAGCTTTTAGGAGATCTGTCAAAGACAAGACAGCTTCTTGCCCATGCAGTGTTATCAAATTTTTATTAACGTTGATACAGCATGCATCATACATACAGGTTGTATATGAGTGCACAATGGGCATGAGCTTGCAACTTCCATGTCAATCAATTTCAGGCATGTTATCCCCTTAATATGGATGAAATTGGCTGACTCAAATCCTACAGTCTCCACTTAATCAAATTGCTTATTGAAATCAATGGAGATTCTGCCTGAGCCAGCACTGCCACTTTGTCCTATTGCCTCTGCAATGGCCATGCGCATTTGTATATGTGAAACAGAGACGGGCATAGTGTAAAGATGTACACCGCTTTAGAAATCACACAGAGACCCTTAAGGAATAAATATAACTGAAACTGGTTGTCCCAAAGGTGAGGGCACTGAACATTGGCTCTCAGTGAGACCTTTTCACTTTTTTTTTTGTTTTTTGCTTGGCTGACAGTATTTAATTTGCTATAAGCTTCAGAAAACAGTTGTTTTGGGATCATGATGGAAATGCAAAGCTGCCAATAAGACAAATTAAAGAACCTTGAAGTCACAAAGCAGGTCAGAAATGTGAAGGTACCAAGCTTTAAGCCTTTTCCTCTGGAATAACCACAGTGACCCGAATATCCCCTGAGGAAAAACAGTGCTGTGGGGGAAAATGCAGGTGGAAGACATTACCCTTCAACCACGTCTTGGTCTTCACATGGAAAACCAGTCACTTCACTGCAGCAAGAAGGTTGGTTTAATCCTATCTCCTAACATGAAGAAATTTCCAGCAGATCAGACCATGTGTTTAATGCTCAAGTATGAATATTAAGCAAGACTGAATTCCTGGACAAAATGGGGAAAAAAAGTCTGGAAACTCCTCCTGAAGTTGTCCTGCCCTCTCTCATCTCATGGAGTTTTCTCACTGGCCAGCACCAGGGATAACATCTCAGTGCAAAAGTGTCTTCTGCTCCCCTTGCTATCTGGAAGTAAGACGTGCTTGTTTCACAGTAGGCAGAATTACTGGCACTAGTATGAGTGCTTGGACTCTGTACATACTATTTTCCCATTCTCGCTCCTCAAATATCCCCAATATCTGCTGCAGGATGCTCTGAGCAGGTTCCTGCTCCTCGCTTGCACAGCACCCACCACGGTGGGGCTCTGCCTTTCACCAAGGGATACATCTTACTGAGTAAAACCCACGGACACACTCACAACAGCACTGCAGTTACCTCAGCTTACCACTGAACGAAAGGGAATTTGTTGGAGAATCACATTGTGAACAGCAGGATGCAGGAGTAATCCAGTATCTGGCACAAGCAAGCTTTAATTACCTGATCTGGTTGGAGAGAGAACCGAAGCATGGAGAACATTTAATTACCCGCACTATCTTTAGCATGTCCAGAGTATTTTTGTACTTCCTATTACCTCTGTAGCAGAGATTTCATTTTTTCCACGTAAAAGATTTTAATTACATAAAATGCTCAATTAGAACGTTAATTTACATTTAAAACAATAAATACACCATTCAAATCACTGACTCGCTCTTAATTTCTCTAACAGGCCTTTCAAACTTTTCAATAGATGCTCCCAGTTCTCTTCCCATTAAAAGAGTCTGTGGGGATCCTGAGCATCAGACTTATTATGGCCGCTCTCTGCAGCTTTATTTAAAGGAGAGAAATCTGGATCCTGTGCCAGGCCGTCCTTCCCTCAGCTTCCCCCTCCAATATCTGTCCTGCAGACAGCCTGGAGGACAGCCAGACTACTGGTTGGAAAGGTCTGTGCTATAGGAACTGATTTTGGCAGCCAGTAATTGGACATGTTGCAGTGAAGTTTGTGTTACAGCAAATCTGGTTTCAGAGGAAACCATATTGCCACAGGCACCGGACAAAGGTGGGATTGTACGAATCCCTCCCAGCCCTGAGGCCCTCTCCCCTCACAGCAGTGTAAGGGATGCCTCCTGCTGCTCCCTCTCACCAGCATCCGTGCCCACCAGAGGAAAAGCCTAAAGATGACAGCCTGCTCTGAAACTGATGCTATAGCTTTCTTTGAAAATTGTGTAGTAGAAAATAATGAATGAGGAGAAAGAATGGAGGACAGCCATCAGAGGTTCCTATTGAGGAGAAAAGGAGACCTTTTGGTTTCTCTGGTTCCCACAGTAGTTCCTGCCTTTGGGATCTGGACCAGGAGACCTCTCTACATTATTTGTTAGTGTGGGATCAAAAGCACTACTATCAGGAGGGTTTGGGGCAGAGGATGGGGCAGGAGGGACCCTGGGGACTCCCAGCCTGGAGAGGGGTGCAGGGAGGGAGAGGGACCAGGGGGGTTGTGCTTGTGAGTGTGCTTGGAGGTTGAGGCTACAGCTCCTTCTCATGGGATAGAGAAATCTCTCAGTTTCCCTGAGAGGGGACTGAAGCTAAACGACTTGGTGAGAGGATCCAGCATCCACTGGCATATTTTTTAAATAGAAAGCTGTGGTTTGACCACACAGATGTTGGCTTTCTTCAGCAGACCTGGAATTTTGATTTTTCAAGGCTGTTCTCAATCTCCCAGTCTCTGACATTTTTGACTGAAAATTTTAAATGGAAAAAAAAAAAAAAAAAAGAAAAAGAAAAAGCCATTGAAAACCCTTCTTGCACCATCTTCCTTCCAGCTCTTGCAGGGTGGCTATAGTCACTCTGGAAATCTGTGGCCATGCTGGAACAACATCCCAGATTAATGTCCTCTTCCATGACTTGCTGCAGCAGGAGCAGAAACCTATCACTGAGCTCCAGCAGAAAGAAGAGCCCCAGCACTTTGTGCCTGTCCATAGAACATCATGCAACACCAGGCCCAGAAACCTGACCAAGCACTGAGCCATCTTGCAGAGGTTCTTTGGGCAATGCTGCCCTTTTAACAGCACCTTTGTCTTGGCTTCAGGTATCCCACCTGTCTGCAGGGCTGATTAGCTTGGGCAGAGGCTTATCAAAGGCATGAAACCTTGCATTATGCTATTGCAAACCTCCTGCTACTGCTCAGAAAACAGCAGACATCAATCTGTTTGGGGATGAAATTATAAATAAGCAGATAAACAGTACATGAATAAAACAAAGTGAAAGCAACCGGCATATCACAGAAGTGTGCGACAAGTGGCACTCTTTCCCATGGATGATTGAAAATGGGAAAAAGAAAAATGAGAGGTGAAGATGAAGTACAAATGAATGAGCAAACTAGTGGGAAAACAAAAAAAGAAAAAAGAAACCAGAAGAGGTTATTTCAAACTAGATATTAGGCAAGCTAAAGAGGTGACTGCAGTAGGATAAAACATTTCCTTGATGCAATATCACTGCCTACCCAGGATTTGCATCAGGGACTGGCATGGCCCTCTTATTTAATTACATGCTGATACACCATCATGAGACCTCATGGGAAATCTTGCAAGGTCTTGTGACAGGTATTAAATTAGTATTTGCCTTCACCATAAATATAATCTGATCAAAAAACACTTCATGTGTGCAAGGAAGCCAAGTCTGAAAAAGAATGAGCCAGCTGTAAAAAGAAATAGCATCTATAAAAACACCCATTGTGGAAGAGAAGTTGCAGATGATCAGATCATTTTCTTTCCTTTTTTTTTTTTTTTCTTTTTTTTTTCTTTTTTTTTTTTCTTTTTTTTTTTTTTCTTTCTTTAAATATGCAGCACAGAAGGAGTCATGTGCATCATTTCAGATGTAGACAACCCCTACACTGTGCACAGTCGGAGTGAAATGGGGCTACTGTTCCTCAGCTATGCGAAATGTGAGCTGCCACCCAAAGAAGTCAGTGATGTTGTCCGTCAAGGACTGAAGTGAGGACCAGCCAGCCAGATGTTTCCACCTCCTCCCCTGTACCTGTGCTAGGGTCTGCACAGCTGAAGCATATCTATCTCAGAGCACATCTTCTTTCTCAAGAGTTTCTGTAGTGGGATCAGTTCCCAGAGCTCTCTGCATGAAGGCAAGGCAAGGCCAGGCATGACAAGGCATGGCAAGGTGGCAGGGGTTGCTCAAGGCTGTGCATTTTCAGAGCTGCAGACAAACATGTCCAAGTCCAGCCCTGAGTCCTAATGAGATCCCACTCAACGCCCTCACCTCTGCAGAGGTAAAAAGCCAGGACACAGAGGAGCATGTGTTCTGTGGTGATGTTACTGGTGAATCCCATGAGCAGTAGCAGAAGGACAGATAGTATTTCCCTTTAGATTCTTCTCTTCATTTTCATCATTTTCTGGAAGGTTAATATTGGACAAATGTCTGAACACATAGCTGTTTATTCAAACTACACATTCAGCCCTTTCAAGGTTTTCTCATTTTTGGGGGGATCGAGTTTACATAGCTTCACCAAGAACAAATGCATACAAATGCATATAAAGGTTCTGGTAAGCTTCTGCTAAGGTCTGGCCAGTTTTTGCCAGGAGGGGAGTCAAGCTTTTCCACTGAGTAATCAGTGAATCAAAGCAACACTGTTTTGTTGCTGTTGTTGTTTGTGTGGTGTGTTTTTTTTTTTCTCTGATGCATCATATGACTTAATAAATGCATTCATTTTTTATTGGAACTGTTTGCAAACAGAAGAAAAATAAACTGGAAGAAAAATAAACAGGAAAAAAATGGACTGTTAAAAGTCGGTGACCTTGAAAAATAGATGGTAAATACTTTTAAGACAGAAAAGAAAGGAGCAGTACTGAAAAGTTTATGAAACAAGTAGTGTCATACTCTAACATCTAGCTTCTTTAAACTAGCCTGCCATTTTTATGGCATTTCACATTGTGATGATTCTTCTCATGCTGTATTTGCTATGGAGGAAGTTTAATTAGATTTCCTAAAGACAGTGATTACATTCCCTCTCTCGGTGGTACCAGAAGCTGTACCCTGTGAGAAACAAGTTCCTTATGACCTCCTACACCATGCAACCCTCACATTGCTTCCAGATGGAACAAGAAGTGAGGGCTCCAAGAATTGGGTAAAAGTTTGGAAGAAAGCTAAGTGTTTCTCTTCTCTGCATTTACAGCAACAACACAATATTTTTTTTCTCCAGGATTTTGTCCTTTTCAAAATACAATGTTGCCCATAACCCCCATTTTCTTATAAACTGGAGAGGAGACACCAGAAATCCAGGATGATTGCTGTGTCTGGTAAAAGAAGTGTCCTACAGCAGCTCAGTCGCTCCAATGAAATGTAAATAAGGTGTTTTTATTGATAGCACGTATGTTGCCTTTGTGTTATAAATCACTGCACTGGGACCGACTGCCCTGATTTGGAATTCTGCAGGCAAGAGTCTGAGCTGCAAGTCCAGAATAACTGAGGGGATGCAGAAAACATCTTTCCCTTAAATCAACTTAATATCTACATACTCCTTGAGTTAATGCTGACGTTTGACACATCTTTGAGAAACCTCTGGGCTTTTCTAAATTCCTTTCAGTTTTGTATGATCCTAGAGGTCATGCCAGGCAGAGGATCTCTGAGGTGTGGGGACATCCAGTTCATGCTTCTTCTCTCCAGCATGGGAATTAGGAAGGGCACAGTTCAAAGCTCCCAAGCTTCACACAGCACCTGGAAATCTCTCTGCCACGACTTTGCTTTCAACATACAGATCTCAACATACAGGTCTCATGTTATCTCTTCTAGGATGAAGGACACCACAAGGACAGACAAAGGGCAGCCAGATGCCAGATTCCTGGTGTTGTCCTCCAAGAATTATAGTGGTTTTTTTTTTTTTTTTTTTTCTCTGTTATGTGACGCTTGAGGTGTGGCTTACCTAATACTACAAATAGTATTGCAATGATCCTATTGGAAAAAGGAAGCTGAATTCACTTTCAGTAGTATGTGTCAACTTCTTCATGAGCTGTGCTGCATGGTTTATCTCCCACTACACGGAGAGGGACATGTTTGGCTACTTGGGAAAGGGAAGTTGAACCAGGGAGAAGTGTTTTAGAAGGAAATGAAGACTTCATTGTTCAGTTTTAAGACATGACCAAGCACTTCAGAAAGTATTGACCACAGCTCTGTGCAGTTCTCAAGACAAGGTGATGGGCCAGCAGAACACCACTGTTGGGAAAGAGAAGCTGTCTTTGTGAAGAGGTCCAAGTTGATCAGAGCAGGTACCACATGCCTCCCCTCTCCTTACTGCAGGTCTGTACAATCACCCCAGAGCTGTCCCCAAAGCTGCTTCCACGCCTGCACACACCAGGTAAGGTCTCAGCATGGGGCATACGGTGTCCCCCAGAGCCTGGGATGCTACACACCAAAAATGCAGACTTAGCGAGGAAGTAGTCAGATGAAAAGTACATTCATATGACATCTTTTGTGGCTCTCACAGGTGTTTTTTTGGCTGTGAGTGTGAGGAAACACGTGGGAGGTAAGGTAGTGTTCAGGGAACTTTCTTCATTCCTGAAAAAAGATACCAGACAAACACTTTGGTAGTCTTTTTAAATGGTCTTTCATACTTGTTTCCTGCATTTTGCCTTTGAAATGAATTTTCCTGATGCAGTTCTCATTGCCGTGGTTTGTGTACTCACTTATGGCTTTGCCATCTGCAAACAATTTTGCTATCCAAATCTTTCTACACCTTTTGGCCACACATACTCTCATTGCATAAGCAGTAATTTGCTCTATGCTTTTTGAGGCCTTGACCTGTTATTAATAGCTTTGTTTTATAAGTGCAACTTAAAAATCAGGACATTCTTTGTGTGCTTACTCACCACACAGGCTCCTAGCCCTCAGATCCTTGCACAGGAAAAATGCCAGTGAGTTTGGAAGTGTAATTTTCTTTAACAAAACATATAGATGGATCTTTCAGTATCTCTGCTTTGAAAGGGGTTTGCTTTGAAATCCTTGATATATATTAAGACAGGATTGAAATCTGCTATGCTGTTTTCAAGCTCTGCAAATATATTGCATATTCAAGTAATTAAATACTTTTTTTTTTTTTTAGTTTGAGAGGGAATATAAAGATAGAATATTAGAATTTTAGATATGATTTTTAGCTTTTTTTTTTTTTTTTTTTTTGTTGAGAAGAAGAATTAAGAAGCTGACAAGGAAATTTCTAGGGCAATAAGTCATTGTAAATTGTGTGTGAGAGCATTAGCACTGCTGACAGAGTGCAACATGTATGTCCTTGTCTCATGTCATGTGTCAGATTAGGACTGCACCCTCTCTGCTCTGTGCATGCTAAGGGTTAATCAGGAAAGGCAAAAATCTATCTAGGCTAATTGAAAAAGAAGCAAGAAGATTAATGACCAATGACATCCATCAAAAGAGAGAATACACTGTTGAATAATTAAATTAAGAGTATCCATAATGCCATTAATTATAAAAAACACTGAACAAATTCAGCTTTGAAAAATTGCTTTGGCAAATGACATAACTACTTTTTGTAATAATACATGCTACAAAATAGTATATTCTAGAAAAATTGCTATCAAACATAGTAATATACACATTGTATGAATTTCACTCCCACCCAGAAGACCTCCGAAAGGTCAGTGTGCCATTTAAACCCTCTGAGTGAAATCTCAGCCCCATTGCAGTAATAGGAATTTTAACACTGACTTCAATGGAAACATGCTTTCCCCCAGATATTTTGAGAGGTAATTGAGCCTAACATGATGAATAGACCATCTGTACAGTCATGAATCTTAGCCACAGAAAACATTCAGAGCTAATGGAGGAGGAAGATGTAGGACCTCTTTGAACCAGGCTCCAAAGGGCTGGTGTTTCACTGTCACAGGTAATAAGAGAGGACTTGTGATATCTAGAAAAAAAAATGCATGTTTAATAAAAAAGTTGAAAAATGCTTCATTATTCCTAGAAAATTTCAAAAAAGTGCTGAAAAAGAACTTGATTTTATCCCAGTGAAATGCTCTTAAACATGTGTGTTTGTGTCTGTGTAGTTCAGCAGGAATTACTGCACTTCTTTTCCCAACCAAATTCTGTATCTGGAGAAGAACCTCAAGTTTTTACAATTCTGAATCAACACATGAAATTTAATCACATAAATAAAAGTGATTCAACAGAATATCAAGATGAAGATATTTGCCCTTTTTCTTCTATCTTTTGCATTTCTAAATTTTATCTTCCTGATTATAAGCAAAATATTTAAACCTTTACTCTGAGTTTTTACAATATCTTCCTCCTGTGAGGTGCTTATATTTCTATAGGCCTTACTTTAGACCAGAATTTGGCTTGTGCCCATTTTATGGAGGAATGTGTAATAAGGCTATTTTTCAGCCATGTTAAATATTAATCCAACCGGCAGATAGTTTATGTTATCCCAAAATAGAGCTTCCTGATGAGAACTACTACACTTTCTTCTGAGAGCATGTTTTTGTTGTGTTTTGTTTTGGTTTGGTTTGTGTTTTTTTTCCCCAACTTCTTCCAGTTAGGAAGAAATTTCCATATGAGCACATTTTTTTTCTAAAGCTGCCCATATCCATAAACTTTTATTTTCCCTTGGTTTGCCCTGTGTTTTTGTCCACACAGAAAAGCTATTAAACTATTTAATAACATTGTCCCCATTTTTTTGCTTCTCTATTCATGCAGATGAGCTGGTTGTGGTTAGTAGGAAAACACGAGTCTGGTCCTCATTCATGTCAAGACGCTTGGTGCCATTCTGGTGGGGTAAGGAGCGTTTCTGGAGGAAAGCAAGAAGAGTGCCCAAGCAGCCCCTGGAGAAGGCATCTCCAGTGCAGGGGCAGCATGGAGGTGGCCATGGGGTTTATAAAACTCCCTGACAAGGAGGGAATTATCTCAGCAGTTAGAGAACATCTGCTGGGGAATGCAGCTGCAGAAGACAAAAAAGACTGAAAAGGCAACAGGAAGGAATCTGTAATCTTATGATAATGCATTAGGAAGGGTTAAGGGGTGAACAGCATGACAGGAAGCATGACATAAAGACCTAGAAATGTCCCAAAAGTAGCTGGAGGACCTTGAAGGGCCTGGTGTGGGATGGCTAGGAGCTTGGGAGCAGCAGTGGGGCCTGAGGGCACCTGGCTCCTCCTTCTGCAGCTGGGAAAGAGACCCAACATTGCCTTCACCATCCAGGCAGGGAAGGGATGGCACTGGCCTTGCGCAGTGCCATCTCTGCAAAAACACCTTCTATTGCAAAACCACAACTTTGTTTCTCACACTAGGCAGATGTGTGGGAACATTGGGCTGATCAGCCAAACACTGAGGCTGGTCATGCTGCTTGTATATGGCCTGCCACACGGTGCTGCTGTGTGACATGTACTCGCAGCCCCCTTGTGGATGTCTGTAGGGTCTTCTCAGAGCAGGCAATGAACCTGCCCATGGGCCTGGGCACCTGCTCTGGGTGTCCCTGCTTGAGCAAAGGTGGCACCAGGTGGCCTCCAGAGGGCCCTGCCAGCCTCAGCCACTCTGGGATTTTGTGGTTTTGTGATTAAAATGTGTGTATTTCATTTCCAGGTTTGTGCAGAGATGGGTACTGAAGCATTGGCACTGCCTAGGGGCAACACCTAGCATGGGGCTCAGCATCTGGTCCTTCCTCTTCTGCTGCCAAATGCCCTGTCCATCAAACCATGGCTGCATGCAGCTCCGCACTGTACTGTGGGAAGCTGTAAATATTTACTTCCTCACAGCTTCTGCCTCACACATGCCCCAAGAAAAACAAAATAAAATCACCATAAACCCCATCCTGCTATAATGGACCCTGCCTCCTAGCAGGGGCCCACCTATCCTGCTGGAGAAGGTAGTTACAATATGTTTACTAGCCCTGAAGTGGATAATATTAGGAGGATATAGTACCCTGTAGTTTTGCAACCTTATTTTTTAGTAGATTAAATCTGAATTATGTCAGTTTCAGTGTATTTTTCTGCATGCATGCTATGTTAGTACATAGAGCTAGCAATTTAGAGAGCGGGGAAGATGTTTAGCAGTGCAGGGAAGCATGCACATAACTGACACCTGTTTTATACAAACCTCACGCTCTGTATACAGGCAAAGTTACAAGGGAGGCATTTGTTGAGATCTCTGTTTTTATTACATAAACACTCTTGACAGCAGAAAAACCTGCTTTGATAGGCTGATTTGGAAATATTTTTAAATATCCTGCAGGCATATAAATTTTGGAAACTCCACAGCAAATAGCAGCTTCCGTATTAAGCAGACAGGAATTGCTCTGTTTAAAAAACTCAAAGGCCGTGATACAAATCCATGTGTGTCAGGAAGGCAGAAGCTAAGATGGTGATAAAGCATCCCTCTTAGCTTCGGTCTTGGTTGCTCAACACAAAGCGCAGCACAACCCTGATTACATCAGTGATGGCAGCCCAAGCACGGATTTCCCCTCCGTGTATCTTTCTACCAAGTTTGTCTCACAACTTCCAAGTTATATGAGCTGCCATCTCTGTGTTTATGACTGTAAGCTTTATCCTAGTATTTAAGAGGAGACAATATCTGGTGGCAAAATGTAGGGATGTATGTCCTAGTAAGGTGGTATATTTATTACTTCTTGCAGTAGCCAATTCAGCCTCTTTGAACTTCTTGTAAACAGATGCTTGAGTGCACCATCTAGCTGCTGTGGCTGAAATCCTACTGTAAATATTGTTTTCTCAGTGCAGAATATTGCTAGGTTCATAGTCACTGCTAAGATTTTCCTTGGCAGTAGAAGCATCATCTGAATTACAATCGGATGTCATTATATCATCTGCAACATCTGTAGTCAGGATATATTTGGCATGTCAAGGTTGGGGGGAAGGAGAAAGCATCCTCAGTAACACAGCAGTGCCGGAACTTGGGAAAAGAGCCACGGGGGAATTAGGTTGTGTCCAAACACAATGCTGCTTTCAAACACTTACTGTGTGGTGGGGAATGGCCTCTGGAAACTATTATTTTAGAAGCAACAACAAGAAACATCACTGTTTTGGGGAAACTTAGGACAGTCAACTGTTAACTGCAGGCTCCATTGTAACAGCGATACAGTGGGGAAGGGAGCAATGGTTTCAGGTCGTGCACTCCAAGCAGACAGGGCTTCAAAGACCATTCAGGGCAGAAATTGGATCATCTGGGCAGGAAGGTGACTGTATCAGAAGAGGCTGTGTCTGTTATACAGATTAAAAGGCCCAGTTGATTCATCTTTTGGTCTCCTGCTTCTGCACCATCCATGTACTCCCATCCTATGGCTGAATCAAAGGAAGTAATGAAGAGCCTGGTCCTGCTCCTCTGGATTTATTGCTGCAGCGGGATTTCTTCCTCCTGCAGTCAGAGATAAGATTTTATTTTTGCTTGAGGCTCTTCGATCATAAGTCTGGCTTTGTGCTCATCTTTCTGTGTCATTCATGCCTGTTGCTTTCTCTATCCTAATAAATAACAAGGGAAAGAGAGTGACTTGTAAGCCTAAATCCGCCCCTGTGACCATTCATGGTTAGTGATTGCCATTAAGGTATATTGAGCTTCTCTCTCGAATAGATGCAAACAATTATTATCATGCTGTTTTCTTCATTTTATTGATGTCTGTTTTGAGTGGCAACTGCAATATATATTTTATAAGGCTCACTTCATTTCTAACCAGTATTAGTAAAAGCAGGATAGGAGAGCATGTGAGGAAAATGGGGGAAGGAATGAACTGTCAAGGAGTGAAGATGAGAGGCTCTCCCAGACACTCAGCCTTGCTGCTGTCAGGCAACAACCTGGTATATAGCAGATTTTTTCAGGAAATCTTCTATAACCCTTAGGGTAGAACATCCCTGCAAATAGCTCAAGTCACCTAATCTACTTGTGTTATGCTCTTAGTTTTCCAGACATACCAGAATTAAAAACATATTTTATACTTTTTTTTTTTTTTTCTACTGAGCCCTTTCTTTTTCCTTATGATGCTGCTTGAAAGACCCAAGCCTTCCAAATCTGAAATATCCCCTCAAAGCATACCTATAGAGCTCCAAAGATGTTACAAAATGAAGCAGAGAAAATGAAGCTTTGACATAATGGGGGGTGGGGGTGGGGACATAATGAAGATGTTTCTTTCAATTAAGCATGTTTTTCAAGGAATATTTAATGATTTGCTGCTGGGTAAGATAGCTTAATTATTTCTGATGCTTGTTAACAGCAGAAGAAGTGCATGAAAGGAAACATTCTGCTTTCTCAAAGGTGCTCAAGTAAAAAGAAGGATAAGAAACAGTGATAACTCTATGCTTTGGAAACATATTTTTTAGCTGAAACATCAGGCTCTGCAGGATATAGCAAAACTAACCCTGTTATTTATGAAAAAGTAACTAAGTCTTTTGCCACCAAATTTCTTTCAATGAAGAGCCACTAAGGCTCAGTTACACACCAGACATGAAGCTCTGAGGACCTCACCTGCCCCAGTTACTTAAAACAGGTCCCTTCCCCTAGAGTGCAGATGTTCAATGTTCTGTCCTACTTGGTAAGTAAGAGTTAGAGCAAAACTCCCAAGCAATTAAAATATTAAATGGGCAAAAGAGCATACACCTGGGGACAACCCTGAGGGGATTCCTTTCTAAACCAGAACCACCTTTATCTGTATTATTTCTAGTGGGTGTTTCTCTAGATCCTCTGTAAGAGGTGGAGACTCCATGATTGGCTTATTGCAAAACAAATTTCCCTAAGTCACCTCTGTGGTAACTCAGTCACATTACTCTTTTTCCATTCCCACTGAACTCTATCACTCTTCAAATCGGTTTTTTATTTATCTGCAGACTAACACCAGACATCCCTCATGCTTCTCTTTTTTAGACTAATTTTTTTCCAGTATGTCTTGTGGTGAATAGAGAGATCAGAGAGATCAGCTGGTCAAGAGAGGTGATTGTCCCACTGCATTTAGCATTGGTGTGGCCTAACCTTGAATGGCCAGGCAGTTGTACTCGATGATTTTTGTATCTGAACTATTCCATTCTACTCCTATTCTATTCTATTCTATTCTATTCTATTCTATTCTATTCTATTCTATTCTATTCTATTCTATTCTATTCTATTCTATTCTATTCTATTCTATTCTATTCTATTCTATTACTTCACTCTACCCTACCCTACCCTACCCTACCCTCTGGGAGCCATTACTCTGCTCTGTTCTTTGTCCTTCTGCAATGAGGAAAGTGGATGCTTACTCCACTAAGGCAGAATTTCCAGTAGCAAAAGCAAGGTCCAAACTAAATCCATAGAGGCAAATAACGAGTCTAACCATCGTACAGTGAGACAAAGCACCTCCCCTCCCAGAGAGAGCACTCCCAAGAGAAAGTGCTGGACTGCCAGCTTTAGGCTCAGTAGCAAGGCTGGTCTGCAGCTCAGGCACTAATGTAGGATTTAGCAGGCAATCTTAGGTGTGAGTTTAGGTGTAACACCACCACCAGTCATTGTCCCAGCACAGAAGGGGCTCTGCGCCATTTCCTCGATAATGGAGTAATGCAGCCTCGACAGCCATATGAATTTTTATGAAGTCATAGAAACCACAGAACTAAAATATACATGGATATGATTTTATATGTGTCTATACAGTATTTGCATGTTTATTTCAATTAAAGGAGCTTAATTTCTCAAATAGTGCTAACTCTACTCTCAATGTGATATTTTCTTAAACAGCTACTGTGCATTTTAACACAAAGTTCCTTTCCACATACCATACTCCCTTGCTCTGATACCATAGCAAAGGAAAAATAAGGAGGAAAGATGGAAGTAGATATTTGAAATGCATTACCCTGAGTATAGCTTTTTGTCTGTGCAATTTTTCACGAGTATAACTGTGAAGCTACACAGGGGAGCTTTTGTTGAATACAAAAGCAAAGGTTTTACAAAGTCCCTTTTCAGGCTGGGTTTGCTTTAAGTAGGCTTTGATGTTTATGGGATTGTCAGAAGTAGGCAGTGGTTCCTAATGAGAAGACTCAGATTTTGAACTGTGTTACATTTCTGGGACTGCTCAGCCTGGAGAAGAGGGAGAAGAGGAGGCTCAGGGGATCTCATCACTGTCTGCAAATCCCTGAGGGGAAGGAGCAGGGAGGACAGAGCCAGGCTGTGTGCAGTGGTGCCCAGTGCCAGGACAGGAGGCCCTGGGCAAAACCTGGCCCCCAGGAGGCTCCCCCTGAGCACCAGGAGCCCTTCTGTGCTGTGCGGGTGACGGAGCCCTGGCACAGGCTGCCCAGAGGCTGTGGGGTCTCCTCCTTGGAGCCCTTCAGCAGCCGCCTGGACGTGGTGCTGGGCACCCTGCTCTGGGTGTCCCTGCTTGGGCACAGGTGGCACCAGGTGGCCCCAGAGGGCCCTGCCATCCTCAGCCACCCTGGGATCCTGTGATACAGACATATGAATGGCCTCAAATTAAAAACAGTGCTGTGAAGCTTTGCAGTGTTGAGGATGGCTTAACTTCAATATTTGTATAGTCTATTATTATGATATATTTTTAAGACTAGCTACAGTAATGATGTATGCAATGATGTGGTATCATTTCATCATCATGCATCCATATAAATTAATTAAATTTGGATTTCTATTTGATATATGTATTATATATATTTAAAATTCTAGTAACCACAAGAGCTCAGTAATTTCACAATTAATATCTTTAGTGAACACAATATTTCTCTTAACAGGATTTAATTTTCTCAAATTCATTCAGTGTCTCCAAGCATTCAGTTTATGCCTTTTGTTATGCTTTAATTCTACAAATGGACTGCTTTTCTCTCAACATGCACAATATTTTTAATTTTCAATTAAGTCAGATGAATCATATTGTTCTGAGGCCTTCTCCTGCTAATATAAGTACGTAAGTATTTCTGCATGAAGATGTTTTGGAGAGATTTCATCCTTGGCGTACATTCTTAGTTGAGCCTTTGAAATCCTTTTCCTCTGTGCACATACCAAAATGCAGATATAATAATTATACATGCATAAAAAATTGAGCTATTTCCTACATATATGTAGGAAACACTGCACACTCAAAGGCATGTTGAACTTCAGAGTCATTTACAGCACCTTTTTTTTTTTTTATTATAACCCTATAAATCTTGAAAGCTTTTGCTGATGAAGAGTGGGCAGGAAGCAGTAGAGCAGCATGCATTTCTCTTTGTGCTTTGGCGAGTCACTGGCAGGTGGGATGTTGGCAGATATTGGGGTCAGGGACGGACAAAGTCAGCACCAGGCTGGGAAAAGGCTCCCTCAGCCTCTCTGCCCTGTTTCTGTGCCAAATGGGCCAGGGCAAGCACTAGTGACGGCCCTACAGGGTCAGCAAGAGCAAGTCCATCTCTGCTAACTCAGTAAATTTTCATGACCACTTAAGCTGGACTTTTTACTACCACCCTGACATTTTCAGTCCTTTCTTCTGTAGCCATTCATTTAAATGGCAGAAGGTTAATTCCCCAGTACCAGCAGAAGGTGACTTGGCCATAGAGCTATGACAGTAGGACCTCCATCAAGAAAATTTTTGAGCAGCCCCATGTTACACCATCCATTTTTGCTCCTGAGCCTTAATCACTCCTACAGTTCACCTGCTTTTTCACCTCTAAATGTTTTCCTGTAAAATATAAGTATCCTTTTCTTGATGCCAGAGAAAGCCCTTTGAAATCAGTAGCCCAAGCTCACCCCATGACACCTGGGCTCTATTACAGGTGGATCTGAGTGAGGAGCCTATCTCTTAAGGTTGCCTGAGGTGAGAGCAGAGCAGCAGGAGGTCCTGCACACCTCCAAGCTCAATGACTTTGTGCAACTCCCTGTGTCTGCACTGGTTGCAGAGGCAGCCCCCAGGAGTTCAGCTCCAAAATCAGTGAAGTCATCAAATGAATCTCTTGAATTCAGGCCTATTAATGGTCTCAGGTTGCACCAGGGGAGGTTTAGGTTGGACATTAGGAAGTGGCGGAGTCCCCATCCCTGTAGGTGTTTAAGAGGTGCAGACACAGCACTTAGGAAGATGATTTAGTGATGGAATTCAGTAGGTCAGGTTGGTGATTGGACTTCACAATCCTGAAGGTGTTTTCCAAGCTAGATGACTCTATTGTGTTGTATCTTTGCACCTCGCACATTGTGTTCAGTTTTGGCCCCCTCATTACAAGAAGGATATTGAATTGCTCAAGTGTCTGCAGAGAAGAGCAACGATGCTGATGAAGGGACAAGAACACAAGATGAGGAACAGCTGAAGGAACTGGGGCTGATTAGTCTGGAGCTGAGGAGGCTCAGGGGAGACCACATCACTCTCTACAACTACCTGCAAGGAGACTGCAGCAAGGAGAGTATCTGTCTCTTTTCTCAGGTGACAAGTGATACGACCCAAGGAAATTGTCTCGAGTTGTGCCAGAGGAGGTATAGATTGGACATTACGAAGAATTTCTTCATGGAGAGGGTGGTCAAGCTTTGGAAGTGGTGGAGTCCCCACCCCTTGAGGTATTGAAGAGACGTGTGCATATGGCACTGAGGGACATGGTTTAGTGTTTGGACTTGGTAGGTCATATTTGATGGTTGGAGTTGGTGATCCTGAAGGTCTTTTCTGACATGGATGATTCTATGATTCTACAGATTTTAATGCCTGTGTTTTTGGCATGTGATGGAACATGATACTCCAAAGTACTGGAGTCTCAACGTTGTGCCAGAACTGAGAGACGAGTGTATTATTTTGGGCTCAGCAGTATATACAGCTACACTGCCATAGAAAGCTGAAATTGCATTTTCTTTGCAGTTCATGCTTTGGTGTACTTTGTGTCTGTACAAGGTTTGGGGTTCTGTGAGGTGCCACGACACATCCTAAAGAAGTGAATGTGCATCCCTATTTCCTTTACACACATTTTTCTGAGCCTTTGTCCTTTCAGCCTGTCAGACAGAGCCACCAAACATCCTGCTTTACCATCTCATTTAATTGTATTCATTAGTTTGTGAAGACATCCATGCATTCACAGATATCAGCTAGTCAAGGCTGGTAAATTATGGACAACCGGTGCATCTGGATCAGCCTCTTCCAGGTGCCTGGGATGCCAGAGGTAGGCAGGAGCCTGCAGTGGGCTTTCTGGAGGTAGCCTGCAGAGCCTGGAGGAGGCAGGATTTGTATCAAATGGGCTTTATCCTGGCTCACTTGAGTACAGGCATTGCAGAAAAGGACACAAAACAGCAATGAGGAGGATCAAGCAAGACATATCAACACTATCAACTTCACAGCAAATTTATGCTCTTTGGAGGTTCCTGCTCTGGCAGACAGCTGTTGAGGAGTGCAAATGCCATAAGAAACAGCACTGCTCTGTTTCCAGCATCCCTTGCCTGGTACATCTGTGATGACTGTATTCTCCAGCATGAGGAGTATCAGATGCCTTCACCTTACTCCAGAAGTGGTGGGAGCTGGAGACAGGAAGCTGCATTACCAAGGACCTGCTGACTCTGACGAAGCAGATAATCAAGAGGATCTGGAACCCCATGTACGCTGTAAAATTTCAAATAGAAATAATACGTTGTAGGAAAATATCACAGAAAATTCCTCCCTTGAAGAAACTAACACATGAATGACCCCTGCCCCTTGGGACCCACCCAGATCTCCACCACAGAGAGGAGCACAGCTGTCTGCCATCACTCCTTCTGCATGGTTATTCATCCTCCTGGTTTTCTTCCATGGACACGTCACCCCCTGGTAGCCTCCCTTCAGCAGATTCCCAGCGTTCCTGCAGGCATCTTTCCTTAGCTCGGCATCCTTTTTCCAGGCTCTTTGGGAACATTCTCCTGACTGTTTTTCTGTGATTTTCTGTGGCAGTAGCAAACCCATTAGTGCTTCTTGTGTACTTTCTGTCCTTTGTCTGGGAGCTCTGAGGTGAGAATTGGCACTGCTGACCACAACAGAGCTGGCACCCATGGACCTTACTGCATCTAAACATTTATTTCAGATTACTCACATCCATTGTTTTGCAGTGTCAGAGAAGTCTGAATGCAAAATGTGGAAATGGTGCCTAGTCACTGTCACGTTTTCCTGCCTGCCCTCTGAGTCACAGCGCTCTGGTTAAAGCGAAATAAAAAGCACAGGTAAAAGTCAAGCTGGAAGAAGCAGGGTGCTGCAGCAAAGCATGCTGTGTTTGGTACTGCCTCCTGTATCAACAGGATCACCGGGAGAGCTCCAGTTCCACGTGTCCCTCATTTCAATGCAGTGCAATGCAAGGAGCACTCTGCCTGATTTTCCAGGTGCAGGGGTGAATCGGCATTTAGCAAAGTGCTCTGCCTTGTCTGATGGAATACCAGAGATCTGGAGAGCATGGAAGAGGAATAAATGTAAAACACCGCTTATTTTTGATGGGGTCACTTTCCTGACCACAGCCACACAGGATCCTCTATGGGTGACTGTCAGCTTGGCGGGGCTAACACATTCTGCTCTCCCACAGCCTCCCTCTGCCTCATCCCTCCTGCTAAGCATCTGGTGCAGACAGCGAACCGTAAACTATCCTGTGTCTGCTGGAATTTGGATGCTTCAGCCTAGCGACTGGTGCAGAAAATGAAATGAGCACCTTGGAGCTAACAGACATTCGGGGTCAGCAAACTGCCCGCCGGCTGCCTTTGGAAAGCAGAGCGCTGTCGTTGCCTGGTGGGGAAGAGCAGGAATAATTGCAGGAAGTCAACTAATTCATGCACAACAAAGCTAATCATTAACAGGGGGCTACACAGCCCTTCTTCTGCAGTGCTGACCAATTACTTCCAAGTCATGTTTTAAGGCTAATGTGTAACAAGTGCTGCTCAGTAGCTGGAGCAGAAGGCATCTCACTGGGTGTGTGGATGTCTGCTCCCTCCCTCATCCTTGAGCTGGAGCAAGTCCCATTCCTCGGGCTGCCAGTGCAACATTATTGATTACTGAGGGATATATTGTTATTAAAAGCAGAAAGTCTAAGGGGCAGGCCTGGCTGGGATTTCTGTTGACTAGAACTTATTGTGGTTCAAATCCTTTGTTCCCATGTTCCTGGAGAGAGAAACCTATAGACCTGGCCTTAAACAGGGATGTGCTCACACAGATCACAGCTGCAGTCAATCTCTGGCCCTATTACCGGTGGCAAAGATGCAGAAAAAGAGCACACCTGAAAGCCGGGGGGAGGGAGGGGGGTAATCCAGACAATGATCTAGTTTTGCCCCACAGCTCTTCAGTTCTGATTTATCTCCTCCTTCACATCTTCAGGTAAAGTGTTGTAGGTGCAGTTCAGTGCTGGTTGCTGCTGGATGGGAAAGAAATTTTTCCTTCTGGCTAATCCCTATTTCAGCAGCCAGCGTGAAGAAGAATGACGGTGTTAACAAGATGAGCTTGGCAGGAGATTTGAGTAGAGAACAAAACAGCACTGGCTAAAGCAGGTGCCATCAGTGAATAGCAGGGAGATACTGGAATATAAAAGGGATAAGTTTTACAAAGAGGTGAAAACTTTGAATCTGGTCTCAGTGTCCCAACATGCCACCCACTTCTATAAGTGACTGGGTTCGACATATGTATTTGTGTGTGTGTACGAAGCTGCAGTCACCAGGAAGCAAAACAGTAACTGCGTGGGCTTTAATGGGTTTTCAGTCTTCTTCCATGAGGAAAACAAATCCTAAAATTAAGCTTCCACTTGGCACTTAAAGCTGCAATTTTTATGTTGCATTAGCAGGCACCTGGCACTAACACGGTGGATGTGCTAGGGGACACTGCTATTTAAGCCACGAGCAGGTACGATGTGACAGTGCCTTTCTGCTGGGTGCCTTGCTTATACAACCATGCAAATACTTCCTGGAGAATAAATTACCCAGCCAATTTCCTCTGTTTTCCTGTTTGTAAATTGCCTCTGAGTAGCTCCTGTTTTTCTTGAATGTGCTTTTAGTAAATACATCAGGCTATGGACAAGCAGCTTATTGTGAATGCTCAGTGTTTAAGAGTCAAGTTGGTTTCGTGCATTTTAATTTTACACAAAAGCGATTTCTATTTTCTGGATGGATGAAAGTTAAGTCCCACAGAGTCTGGTTTCTGGTGTGAACACTCATTCTTAGAAGTCAACATTGCATTTGTGTGTGCCTATTTGATGTTTTTCATTTTAAATTATTTCTTAGACAAAATAGCTCTGTCTGGGAGCTCAGTGATCCCATCAGAAAGGCTGTGCGAGCTGCAGTAAGCAAGAGATGCAGCTCCCTGGGGGGTTCAGAAATGGCTGTTTACCACCAAATATTTGTGTTGGTCTTCACAGCATCTTTGGTGGTGCTTTGGTGCTCTGTGTAGCTCTTAGGAGCAAAACTTGAATGACACCAGCTGGGCATAGACCAGATGCTGGGACAGAGGCCACACATCTGTGAGTGCAGAAAAAGATCAGGTGAGGGGTAATTCAGGTCGAGATTGCTACACCAGATCTTACCCATTCACAGATTACTCTGGAGGGGAGAACTGCAGATGTGAATGCTACCACGGTTGTCTTTGCTGACTTGGATCATCTTTAACATTGTAGACTACCATTACTGCCAGTCCTGTGCCTAAATCCTTGTGTGTGTTATCCAGTGATGTGCCCGCTCCCCTTTCCTATGGAAGTCACTCATTAAAGTGCTGCAAGAGGGAGTTTTGGACTTTAAACCAGTCCCGTGGCGTAGGACATGGTTTTCTGTTTCACTTACATGAGAGGAGGTGTACCCATTGCAATGGGATTTAAGCTGATCTGATTTAAACTGGAAAAGTCCCCAGCACCACTGGTGGCATTTTGCCAACGAGTGTGTGAAATGTTGACATCTTTGATGTCTCATATAACCGTTTGAAAAACATTTTTTTTTTTTTTTTAATTCTGGGAAAAGGTACAAATTCGAACTATTTCTAATATTTTCCCCCAAAGCTCTTACATACAGTAACCATTGTTCAGGAATATTTTAACAAGAATATAAGAAGACTATCCCTTTGAATAAAAACTGAAGACTGGTTTTATTGCTATTCGTTACGCCACTCAGCTGCATTCCACAAACACTTGTGTTTACCAGAATGCTTGTAAAAAGAAGAAATGTTATAAACATTCGAGTGAATGTGGATTTATACAAAAACTTTTGCCCCCAGAACATTAAAGTAGCTGCCTTAAAAAGTCTCTTTTGATTTGGGAAGGATCTGGTGAGAGAGTAGAAATCCTGTATAACACTGATTGTTAGTAGTAAAAAAATCTAAATAATTCCATTGCATTTGGTGTACTTATTTTGGATTTATAGACATATGATGAAACCAGATCCAAGCTTTTATTTTTACAGACTTTTTTTTTTTTTTTTAATCTAATATGGCTTTCAGAGGAAGTACTTTGAATCAAGTTCTGTGTTTGTTTGTTCTGTGCTTCATAAAATTGTTTAAAGTGATTTAATCTCTGTCTGATCGTGGGACTGAAGATAATGTAATAATAAGGCTTAGTAAAATCGCATCAGAGAAAATTAGGCTATTTTGTAAGGTCAGAGAAATGTTACTTTATCTGTGAAGATGTCTAATTTCCAATGAAGTCTGCCAGAAAGACAGCAGGTATAGGCTGCTGCTGTGTGGGGGCTTTCCTTATCTGCAGCCTTGGCACACATCCCTGCGCTTCCTCTGGGTGTCCCCACACCAAAGATCTCTGTGCATCCAACAGCCACAGGTCTCTGTGTCACCCCACTTCTGTCAACTGCCTTAGGTCATCCAGGACCTGCAGGACATTGCAGCATTGCTGACTTACTCAAAAGAATAGAGATGTATTTCCTAGGCTGTAAGGTTTGAAATGGAAATGGCCAAATCTCTACAAACCATAGCTCAGGCAGGGACACAAAGATGTAGCTCAAGAGATCAGGGAGACACAGAAATTAATGCACCTCCTGTGTAGCGTCTCGTCATCCTTGAGACAAGGAATCAGCAGTCCAAAAAGCTCTGAGAGAACAACCTCTGGCTGCCAGTGATGGACCTGGATTTGATGGGACTCCCTCAACCAACCCAAACACCTGGGAAAAGGCAGAAGATGCTTGGAAATGGGGACACAGGCCAGGAATCTTTCAGATGAAGGTACATTCTTTATTTCCTTAATGAAAAATGGATCAAATATTTTCAAAACAATGAGCATTTGAAACCCTTTTGCTAATTTATAAGTTTCTCATGATTTTTTTTTTCCTGAGTTGGAAACGAGGATTTTTTCATTCTAGCAGAATTACCTATCCAACGTGGATATCTGAGTTTGAATCAAAGTATTCCTTTAATAATTCCAAAAGACAAACTGCCCTCTCTTCTTTCTCCCAAATTTGTTTTTCCCCACTGCTCCACTAGTAATTTTGCTGTGTCTCTTTGCGATGATGATGCATCGTGATGGAGAAAAGGGAACTTGTAGCAGGTTTGCAGACTTTGGCATGAGAGATTTTTACCTGGCTTTACAGTACCTTCAGGAAAGTAGCATATGAGCCTTACTGCAAGGAGTAGATTTTGTTCAGGTGACACATGATGGATTCCAGCTTTCTCCATGAGAACAGAGAGCATTTGATTCTGAAGAGTACAGAATTTCCTCAGCTGTTAAATCTGCTTAATTTTATAGGCCAGGATGTTTGCCCACAGGCTCAGGTGTAACACCTACCCCTTGATCCCCTGTGTGAGTGGCAAAGAACTGTAAAGCCTGAAGAGGAGCTGTGGCAGGAAATCTGGAGGGATTTTCTTGTCTGAACACTGGGAGCAGAGGGGTTGATCAAATCGGTCAAATTTTGAGGGCTGCAACACTTGCCCAAGTTGTTGCTGCTCTGCTGTACTGTCTGGTCCGTGAAGATGCTAAGTTTGCCTTTTACATTTAGGTGTGTGGACCTTCAAGGGACATACTGGAGGGATGGATTTTCTGATCTTGAGGATCGGGAGCTGCAGTATTTCACTGCACTTTTATTTTCATTCTAACCACTGGAAGAACAGCCTGGCATGAGTTGGACTTAAATTATCTACTTTATTACCTACACCGATCATTGACTTTGCTGCTGAAAAGACGATAACTATTGAGATTCACTAACCACAGCATGAGAAAGCTATAAACAGGACTCTGCAAGAAATCCTTCCCAGATTTCCATACTTTCAATTTCTTTATCAAAGCATTTGCAATTCTCATTTCAAAGTCATGGAAATAATACCCAATATTGAGTAAAAATGATGATAGATATTTAATCAAAAGTTAGAAAATGTGATGAATAGCCACTGGCAATGACATTTCTGATTACCTGACTGTGCCAGAACAAACAATACACAAAACAAAGCTACTACTCCAGAGATTGCATATTCCCAGGTGAAAACTGAGGCAAATCAAAAATGGGTCAGTGAATAGTAGATTATTTAATTTCTTTGGATTAATTTTAAGTAAACCCACATGTGCCATGTGACTGTATCTATATACATTATTCAGTGGCTGCGATGTGCAGTCAGGGTGGTAAGTAAAGAAATCTACTCTTAACCTCAAGCCATTAACAGTTGGTTGATGAACTGAATCGCAAGAGCTTGTTGTGCTTCAACGAGCCGAACACAAAACACCCTGTGTAAATATTCACTCTGGCTGCATTTCTGCCATTTCCTGTCACTCATGCATGTGCTCTAGCTGCTGTGTTTTAGCCACACCTGGTATGAGGATAAAACTTGAAAATAAGAGTAGTCACACAGACAACAAGCAGTCATCCAACCTTCAGATAGAAAGAACCATTCTATCTGGACATAGGTTGTGAAAACTGATCAGCAGACCTGGTATGTCATGATATGGGAACATCAGTAAATTCTGTGTATGACAACTAACGGGGAGCTTGTCTGCCTGGAACAGACAAAACAATCCTAACTGTATCACCACTGTATTTGTCCATGCATATCACCTCAACATACAAACCATGATGGGGAGACTAAGCAAGAAGACCAGCAAAGCAACAGAAAATGCTACTGATGAGAGAATAGAAATGATCTTCTGTTTTCCTGGTACTTATCTATTTCTGCTAGAAATCCTGGTAGAACCAAAGATTCTTTAAAGAATTGGCTAGAGAGAGGGGAAGATTCTTCTCACCTTCTCTGAGAAGGAGTAATCTGCACGGAAGGAACCACAGAGATGGGTATAAGATCTCACACATTAAAAACATTAACTTCAGCAGAGCTTTACATTCTCTTCCATACTATAGCTATAAGAATGTATAAGAATGACCATCATCACAGGGAAGAGCAGAGCATCCCACCCTGGCTCTTTTTGGCCACACATTGTGTGTGCTAGGAGAAATACTTTAGAGCTATTGGATTGCTTCTGCTCCTCCTATACGTTCAAAACATTGATTTGCTAATTGGGTTTGGAAGGCCACATCTGTCAGCTAAGATGTGGGTTTTAATCTTTGGATTTCCCATCTACTCCTTTTTAATTGTATCTTGAACTATTCTTGTTTTCAACGGGCAAAAAAAAAAAAAAAAAGTTATATGTCAAAATAAAGAAGCAAGATTGACAGTTTGGAGGAAAAAAAAAGATAAGAAAGAAAGAGAAAAAGAAAAAAGAAAGAAACCTCATGTATGTATTTTTACCAGTTATTTGCATTATTCTAACCTAAAATGAGAGAAAAAGAAATGGAAGAAATGGCCGGTTTAATCTAGGCTCCCCACTTACATCATAGCAAGGTTAATCAAAAGATCTCGGTAGGGACTCCTTTCACAGTCTGCTCATGTTACCATTTTAGGGTTACTCTGCAGGAGCTTTGCTATGTTTTTTATCTCTACTCAGAGGCAGCAGGTTTTTTCCATCTCTGTGTACGGTACCACTCAATAGACTGAGGATGTAAGAAATTTCCTGGCATGTAAACAGAATGCTATAGTGAAGATAGTAGATTTTGACTTTTAACACATTTCCACTAAACGTTCTGAATCTCAGTTCTTACAGCATTTTTATTTTACTCACAATTTACGGTCTGCTAATTCCTGATGGGCTCCTTTCCCGTTTCATTATCACCTATTTCTTTCACTTTTCTTTTGACCCTTCGTTCCCCCTTGACTCCTTTGTCTTTCACTTGTATGCCCTAATTTTCTTCTGCCTCTAGTTCCTTTCATTCCATTCTCTTGTATTAGCTTTTACTTCCATCTCTTTCTTTGTGTTGTCCTCTTCCTTGCCCTCACATCCTTCATTTTCTAGAAAATTGCCACATTGGCATGAATTACTGAGGAAAGGTTGGAGATATGAGTCTTTGGGGATAGAGGAATTTATCAACAATCAAGTTTGTGAACAAAAGCCAGCTTCTGCTTCAGACAAAGCTAAGCCATTAGGAGAGAAGGAATTATTTTTGAAGACTACAGAAGGAAGTCAGCCTAGGAGTCAAGGTGATAGGCTCCACGTTGGATATACTGCAGGCTTGCTGTGTGACCTTGAGTAAATTACCCAGCCTTCATGTGCCAGGATGAGCAATTTACCTACCTGTTAAAATTACCATAACAATATTTCTGTCTTAGGAGCGCTGCAAAGTTTAATTAAGCTTGGTAAGCACTCGAACATTCTTCATTTAGTATAATTATCGTCATTATGTATTAACCCACTACGACATTCTAGAAGCAGTAGATGTTTTAACTACTCCCTTTCAGTCTTAAATAAGACAGTATCCTTCCACTACATTTAGCCAATAATTAAATTTGTTTGGAATATATATTAATTATGTCTGGAATTACAGTGATCGGTTGAAATCTCTAGAAGGTCTCTGAATACCACAAAAGCCCTGAACAAATACACAGATGCTGAACTCACCCAACTCTTCTGTGTACCAGAGGCCCAAAGTCCCCAGCTGCCCGAGGAAGGCTGCCTTCATGTGCCTTCACTAACCTTTACTTTTAGCATAGGATATGCCATCTACAGTGGCTCAGATGTTTCTTGATTGTTTACCATCAATGAATTTAGTGACTCCTTGTGGACAAGACTCCTCTTCAGCAAAATTCTCTCCCCAAACCACTCCAGAATACTTTGAAATGTGAGGAGATGCTTCAGCATCTATAGCTGGCCAGTGCTGTCTGCCACTTTCTCATGGTTGCTGGAGAATGCACAGGGGAGGAGATTCATGCCAAGAATGAGATGGCAGATGCCAGCCTGCTGCACCCAGTTGGGATAGATTTATGTCAATGAGGGTAGTGGGGAACACCCAGGTCTCTCTGGACAGCTCTTTCATGAGTAAAGCACACCCTTTGACTTCATGGGAGAGTCAGGAGAGTGGAGTGCTTTGAAATTAGGCTAGCTATCTGTTCTCTGTCCTGTATAAGCACCTGTTCACCTTAATTAATTTATACAAATCTAAGAGAGAATGAGATTTCAACATAGCTTTGCACACGAATTTTGCACAAATGAAATCCAGGTAATTCTTTTTATCAAAAGTGGATAAACCTCTTTTGATTTATTCTTGCTAAAAATGCAGGCTGACATTTTGCTCATAACTCTAAACCACTCCCTTTAAGATATTTCCAAGTCACTTCTTTCCACAAAGACATGGATAAGATCTCATTTGCGAGGCTCTCAGCTGACATGGCTTTCATATGAAATCCTCCCCCCTGACAAGGGAAGCTAAAATCTACTTCTCCCATGCATCTCAAAGTGAAATTCAGTACCTTTTTGTCTGACTGTTTATCATTTCTTGCAAATACTCAAATCCATTTCCTTTGGAAAAGGTTTGTCTTTGTATGACAGGCATACAAATAGGTTTTATTATAGTACTCTATTCATTGGTGCAGCTTAGCCTGGAGATAAAAAGGAATTCATTTTCTAGATTTTCCCTGAATGTCATCTTTGCATTATCAGAGTTCTTAACTCAAGAAGAATAAGCTAAAGAAAAAAATATGAACCGACATATTGTATCTGACTTCACGTTAGTGACCAAGAGCCCAAGCTTCCCCCCAGTGAATTAAATCAAAGTAGAATTAAGAGCGAGAGATTAGGCAGAAAAGCACCAAGTCATCTGAATTTCAATAATGGTAACTTAGAGTAAGACAGTGTAATCTTTTAAATATTAATAGTGAACTCTGCTTACTTATCCATAATGTTGTATATGCCCTAAAGGTCAGAAAAATTGTATTTCCTTTTCACTTTTCTTTTTATTTTTTTCCTGACAGACTTTGACATGTATATCTACGTTTCTCTCTAAAAACAAAAAATTACCATATTATCATACTGCAGCCCTTGCTGGTAAAGCAAAGCAGCCTATCATGACTGTGAAGAATCCATGGATAATAATCTCTCAATTATTATCTTGCCTTTTTTTTTTTTTTTTTTTTTTTTTTTTTTTTTTTTTTTTTCTGCTGAGACTTGAAGAAAACCAGAGCAGGAGTCCCTGCAGGCACATTTGCTGTAACTGTTCATGGCCATTAACCGTCAATGTGAGTTGGTCTTGCAGAGCTATTTTTCGGTGCTGTACAACCTGTGCCAGATGGCAAAAGGTACATATGAACATAATTCTCACTTACCTTCTGCAGAGCATAAATCAGGGCCCTGAAATCCCAGCTGATGGCAGCTGATGGCTGTAGTAGCTGCAGTGTCCCCTCATGCTCATCAGTGGGTATGCCTGCCATGGGAAACATTCACACTTTCAAAAACCCTCCTTGCAGCACTCTGTCCAATGCTCAAAACACTTCTGCAAGTTGTGCTGACTGGGAGGTAGTCCAGCAGTATGATTTGTGGCACATCGAGGGATTTAGATATGTATCAGCAACTGCAGAGGTTGTGCTGATTATAAGAGAAAGACGGAGGATGGGCTGAAAGCTTCATTCTATCAAAGTCAAGGAAAATATGTTTAGAAACAGAGTAGAGAAAAAATAAAAAAGCATTACTTGGAGAAGATTCATATTGCCTATCCCCACCAAGTTTATCCTCTTGAAGAGCTGAGCTGATAAAATGAAGAATGACTCCCTTTAACAGACATCAAGAAGCCTATGGCCCAGCCACTATGTCCATCAAGGCATGGACTCCTGGCATGGTTATATGGTCCGGGCAGGTCACAAGCCCCATTCTCTAAAGGAAGACTCTCTCATCTTGTGGAATCATTATATTCTTTGCTGCCCTGTTTCCACAAAGGAGATACAAAGAGATGCTCCTTGGAATTTGCCCCTTCTTCTCATCTCACTACTGAATGCCAGAAAAATTTCTTGAATGACAAGTGTAAGCTTAATTAATGATAGCTGAGTTGCAAGCAAAACACAAAAATCTTAGTATGCTTATCAAAATGTGAAGTAAATTAAACAGTGTGGCTCTGAATAGTTAGGGTACTGCCCATCATGCTGCTTCTCTCTCTCTTGTTGCTTCCTAAATTCACTTATTGTCTGACTCAGTCTCACCAGCAGCCTTGCTTTATAAATTATATAAAATAATTTAAGAAATGAAAATTAAGACAAGAGCTTCGTCAGAGGACAAGCATTAGCATGACGATAACATCTAAACATCGATCATGAGGGGCAAGCATGATATTAGAAAGAGGTTGATCAGAGTGCTGCAATTTCCAGGCTGGTCCCTTTGCTAGGACTAAGATCTGTAGTAAAGGCAATCAGTCTGTGGCCTGATCTGATTTTGTAATGTATCCATTTAGGACAGCCAGTAGAGGATCTTTACTCAAACTAAGGATAAAGCTAAATACAAAGAGAATATTTTTGTTTGTTTGTTTGTTTTTTAAATTGAAGTCTGTTTCCGTGTTTAGTGAGCCAGAAGCAGTTTTATCAAATGTTCTATGTTTTCTGACAAAAAATACCCAGAAATTTGCTTTAAAATGCATCATGTAGTGTGGGCTCTGGTTCTTCTGTTAATGTATAATTGAGCTGGAGTTATTTTGCTTTCCTTGTGAGGAAGCAATGTTGTCTTATATGCTCTTTAAGACTTGTGTCCCTTAGTATTTCGTTCCTCTAAGGATCAAGCAGGAATTAGGAAGCACTGGTCTCAGGGGCCCATGGGTCTGGGTGGAAGCCCATCCCACAGACACTCAAAGATCTCCTGCTTTTCAAGATCCGGATGACATGGTGGTCCTGGAAAGAGGGCAGGCAGTGCTTCCACATGTTTAAATATACATTCCTAAGGTGGATGGAAGAACCTAAAACCTCTCAGGGCTGCCCCGAAGGAACCTGAAATAGACAACCTGGGACTTTGGTGACAGTGATGGACTTTGATTTCTTGAGCAGTACTGAAGCTGATGAATAAGACAGTGTTGTTAATGATTTAGGTAGGTTAAGACTGGCACTGCCTTTTGAGTTTCTTTCTTCTATAAACATTACTGAATGAGTCTGAAAAATGATAATTTTTCAGACACATGGTAACACTGGCAGAAGATTTTCAAGCAAAACTTTGAATATAGATAGCAGTGTGTGTATATGCACATGTAGATAAAGGAGGCAGAGAAAAAGACTGTTAAATATATTCTCTGTCATTCTGTCTCTTCTTTTTATAAAATCTAATTTGTAAAGCATCATTGAACTCCAAGTCATTGCTATAACAAAGTAGAAAGTTTGATCTAGAACAGCTGATCCATGAATATCTTAAAGACTAATTTGTGGCTTTGAATTTTTCCTGACCATTAAAACCAGGTAAAACTTTTTTTTTCCTTTAAAAAAAAAAAAATCTCCAAGAAGTTTTACCACATTATCAGACCTATTTCTAAGGAAAAGTAAATGTCTCCACTACTTATTCTTGAGGCAGTGCTTGTAATCCAAACATAAACATGTGGTCCTAGATTCTGCAGTAAATGTAAAGCTCCAGAAGACCAGAAGATAGGTATGATCTTGAAGGCTCTATGGATCCTATTAGACATTTAATTCTGCCTTGAACTGTACAGGAACCCTAAGAACTAACCTGAACTGTGCATTTCAGTAGAATACAGTGTTGAAAAGTGCCCGAAGTCCTGTTGTGAATTCATCCAGCTAAGTATAGAAAAGCTTTGAGAAAGCTCTTCATTGCATATGATAGAATCTATTTGCCTCATAATTGTAGTACTGGTTCCATAAAGAGACCCCCAGCAGTTGCTAATTGCATCCAGAAAACTCATTACATTATACCAATTGGATTTTTAATTAGAAATGCAGATGGCAAGTCATTTATTACTGTTGTAAGATCCAACTGGGAGAGAAATCTCAATTCTGTTTTGGATTCATTCACCTTTTGGATGCTGGAAAAGAATGAGGAGTGAGAATGGTGAAATTGTGACTAATTGTATGCCTTCCAATAAAGACGCATTATTGCGTGGAGGTTGAAGGTCACAAGAAATAAAAGGAAGAAGCATCTAGGAAGGCAGTTTCAGAAAAATAAGGAGCTCTACAAAGAGCTCTGTTGGGACAGCAAGCTGAGAAGTTGAGAAGCGAAAAGTTAACCAGACTGATTTTGCAGAGTTACTGACACACCCTTCTCCATTCTCAGTGGAGAGAATGGAGGTGAGCATCTCAATCTATGATTAAAATTCCCTTGTCTGTAAGTCCTTTTCTCACTGTGTAGAAGAAATGTGCCCCGTGCTGGCAATGGTATGCAGCCTGTTAAGGAAGCAGTGCTATGTGCTGAAGTGCTCGGAGCCGGTTCGGATCCTGCTCCTGACGGTGGCAACTGCAGAACCCAGCAGTCTCTTGACTACACAACAGCCAAGGTCATGCCCTTGCACCCTTGAGGACTGATAAAAACCAAGACTGACATTTTTCTCTGTTTGCCTTGTCCTTTTGGACTGTGAATTCTTTGGGAAAGCATCTCACAATTATACATTTCTGCAACCTGGAGCAATGCAGTCCTTGACTCAGCATGAACAGACAGCAAGCTCAGTGCTGCCCTACTCTTTCCTCTGGTAGTATAAAAGGTGTGTGGGAGCCTATATGTCGTATTTCTGCACTCAGTTCAGCTGAGTCTTCTAATTTTCTCCTTTTTGTTTAGAAACACTGTGCTCTGTCTCTTCCACTCGTATGCCATCAGGAAAAAAGACAAGTGTTTCTCTTCCGCTGTAATAAAATCACTTGAAGATAAAATACTGTTAGCCCAAGTCAACCTGAAGAGGTGAATGCTATCAACTTGTTGGTTACTGTTTCCTCTAGACACACCTTCTTTTTTGTGAATCTCTGTCAAGTGGACAAAATAACGTCTTCTTACCTGCAAATCCTGGGAACACTGGGCTGTTGCCTTAGGTCATCAAAGAGTAGCACAGCAACAAGGACATGGATTCTCTCTTATAGTCTTCTGTTGCCTGTCAGAAAACTGCAACATTGCTACAATTTCTAATGAGAACTTGGGGGTAAAAAATGCTTGGAACCTTTTATTGCAATTTTTAATTTGTGAGTTATTAGAACTACATATTCTAATTCTACTAATATTAGAATATTATTATTCTGAAAGTCATGTTTCAGAAATACTTTTAATCCTTTATGAGTACATGTCAGAGCCTGCTACATGTTGCTCTGGATAAGTGAACAATTGCTGGGCTTGCTTTCTGTGATGCCAGAAAATCAAATGAAGGCACCAACCAAGAAAGCAATCCTGCTACAGCCTGAAAAGGTGCTTGCTTTTTCCTTTAACTCAGAGGGCAGCAGGAACAGCCTCACTGGCTGCACAGGGCCACCTCCTTTCATTCATAGTTGCTCATGCTATTTCATTCCGGGAAAAGATCAAAGTTCCAAATATAATTTAGTTCACCTGGTGCATCCCATTTTAAGTTCCTGAGTTCATTTGCTTTAACGAGGACAAATTGAAGCCATTCAGGCTGTCTTTTTGCATTACATTCTTCCTGACTTCTTTCTTTAGTTAAAAAACACCTGCTTGCTGTAAGGTCTCACGCCAGCACAGTATTTAAACTTTACCAAAAGCAGCCCTACTGTTAGCAATCCATTTTGCTGTTCTGATAGAAAAAGGTATCCTAAATAAAGCCAGATGATGAACTTCTGCAATAAAGTTGTTTAGCATGGTCATGGTGGCCATGCTAAATTTTGGCAGCTGTATCTACCACACTCTTTGTCGGTAGTAGGGCTGTAATGATAAAACCAGTATAAAATTACTAGTTCTGCATTTTAAGAAATTTGTTTAAGAATCCTGATAAACAGTAAACTACATTTCTCTTACATGTCTCATGACTTGGTATGTGTTTTCCAAAGAAAATAAATGACCTTGATCAATGAGGATGGTTACAAGCCTCTCTGATGGGAATAATCTAAGCAGGAACTACACACCTTGGACCTAGAGGCTACAGTAGCAAGTTGACAAGAAAGCCAAGGAGTGGGGTTAAGTGTGTATTTTTACAGAACTGTCTTGTCCATTGTCTTGATTTCCCAAAAGGTCACTGGTACAAAACATGCCATTTGTCTATGTGCTATTCCAGCTAAATACCTAATTGTCACAAATATCATCCTGCATCAGTGAAGTCCATCCACCAGGTAATAGCTCTCTTTTTCTCTGAAAACCTTTGTGAGTAAAAACAAGAAACTATAAAGCATAGATATTGATATTGAGTATGTATGTATAAGTGTTAGCATGGTGGCTTGGGTTTGTTTATTAGGATAATTTTGGAGCTGTAGCATGCTGTGGTACAGTTTAGAAGCTCACTGATGCAGCATGAATTGATTTACTGACAATAACTGGGGAAATGGGCTTAGCCCTGTTGATACTCTACTATTTCAACTACAAAAAATCAGAACAAAGTGAATGGATATCTTTTTCGGGTATAGGAGGCAGATAGCTGCAGGTAGGCAATTATATATGGTCTTCTTCTCTACAAGTTTCAACACTGGAACAGGATTATTTTTAACTTTGGAGAAAAGGATCACCATGGAAACATAATGAAGCATGAGAGTGATCTGACTGATTGACAATGTTAGAGCAAAGGAAGATTGACATGAAAGGCAGAGATAAAATTCGCACTGTTCTAAGATACAGTTCCCATAGTAGCTGAATCATCAGGTCTCGTTTTCCAGACAGTGATATTACGTGAGATTTTCTTGTGCTTATACAAGAGGAACATGTTGTAGAGGTCACATTTTCTCTCTGACACATTGTCAGTCACAGAGATGGTAACAACACTGAAGACTTCTTTATTTATGTAACAAAAGGTTAACTCCAGGAAGAAAATGTTTAAGCACTACCTTGCTATAAATCCATAGATTAGTTTGGGCTTCTCTGTAATAAAGTTATGAAGCTTTGCTCACATTTCTTTATGCAAAAATATGAGGTACTTTTAACCTTGAAATGTTTTGCAAATTCATTTTGGTTTTATCAAATTTTTCAATGTATGGAGAGGGCAAGAATGGAAAATGCTCTTGCAGAACAGTTATTTCAGCCTCTCAATTTGAAATTAACTTTTGTTTTGGAATGACAAATCATTTTATTCTTACTTATAAAACACTCCCATGACTGAAATAACATATTCTGAATGATAGTAAATAAAATATTTAATTCCACTTGAAAGTATCTTTTCAACTTATTTGTTCACATTAAAACAAATCCAAAAACTTATGACTATTTTAAATTTAGGTTGATCTGATCCTCTTGAACTGTCTATGCAAAGAAAAAAAGATATTTCGAAGCCCTGAATTCACTATTTCAAGTGCAAACCTTCATTTTCTCCCCTTTCTATAAAGCAAATTTTATAATCTTTTGTAGGAGTATTTTAATATCTCATGGTAGTTGTAATATCAGGAGATGCCTTCATTTCCAAGAACAACTGAGCAGGGGACAAATGCCATCAACCTAGTCTGTGATGTGCAGTCTTGCAAAGAGGGTTTTCACTTGTTTGTTCTGTGCTGCTTGCTCAGCCTAGCTCACTTTGTCCCATGGCTCCCTCTAGCTCATGCCCTTCTGCTCGATAACTGACTCCCTCATTCACAGGCAATTTTAAAAGTACATTGTGTGTATTTTTCTTTATTCTATAGTATATTGAGTGTATTTTTCTTTATTCTATACTGTTTCCTTATATATTTATTTACTGACCTATTTTTACTCACTCTACTCTTTGTTCTGGAGGATTTTTCAGCCCTAAATCCCAAAGCTCTGGATACATGCTAAGTCTTTAAATTGGCTGAAAGCCACAGTTGGCAGAGTCAGAAAGAGTTCAGGAACCCTATTTTCAGTCATCCTCCACGATTTAAGGACAAAGCATCTGATCTAGAGTGGTCACAGGAAAGCAGCATAATCACTTTTAAGATAGTTCAAGGATGACATTGATGCAGATGTTAAAATAAGCCCTGACCACAGTGACCCTTCATGGCCATTTCTGTTTTTCACTTCAGCACAAAGCAAAGAATAAACTCCCATTACCTCATTGAAAAGCCCAAAGGGAGCCAAGCCTGATATTACATCAACTACAGACGTTTGGTGGTTTATTGTGGTATGGAGACCTATGCGATAGTGAACATTCTTCCTGCAACAACGCCTTTGTCTCATACTTGGTGCCAAGTCCATCATGGGGTGACTAACAGTGGATTGCCTTGTGGGGGAAAAGCTTTTGGCTGTTTTGTATCTGAGCTATGTTGATTCTGTCAGGAGAGCCAGCCAAAGTGCACCCTTTGGACTTTGCAATGTGGCCCTTTGGGAACACGAGCAGATTTTCTGTTCTATTAGCAATTACTGTACAATAAAAGAGCCTGGAGTGGGAATCCTGGTGTCAGAATTTGTCACAGGTGCAGTGGGAGCACAGTGGGAGGAACTTCAGGGCTTCTGAAAGAAACCCACAGGACAGCAGGAAAAGGAGAGAAGAAAGAAAGAAAAAGAAAAGTAAGAGAGGAAACAGAGCAGGAAAAAAATAATAATTGTACAGTCAAAAAGCATTCAGTGGGAAATATTTATTTACAAAGTCAGAAGAAGAAGATTGTTCTTAATTATAATGACTACTTTGATAATTAGCAAACTCTGCAAGCTGCTGGCTACTGTAATACACACAGAGTAGCTAGGGGTGGAAAACATCTTCTGGTCATGGGTCTCATCTCTCCTCTTCCCCAGACTTTCTACAAGCAAACCTTTCAGGAACAGATTTTAAAATGTATTTGGATAACTATAACCTGAGAACTTGGTGTTTAAATACACTTGGTGTTTAAATAAAGATCTGAGCTTTAGAGACAGACATTTAAAGTCTTTCTGGAAGCTGGAGACTCAACAGCACCAAGTTACTGAGTTGCCGTTGAAATCAATGGGAGTCCTTGGCTTTTATCTTTAAAATGAGGAAAATAATAGTTTAATGAACACGGTTGCCAGGGCAGCTAGAGATACCAAGTTCTGCCTTTTTGTAGAGAAGCAGGCACATTCGATTACGTGTCTGTCCTGCTAATGCTCTCTGCCCTGCTAAGAGCTGGCAGGTTTTCCTTTGCCCTTCAGGGCTGGTGCCTGTATTGCTGGGGCAGAGGGTTCCAGGTGACCTCTCCTCCTCCTCCATCAGTTCAGAGGGGCCAGATGTGTAGCACGGCATCAATCAACCTGCAGTGGCTACCTGAGGATACGTCAGAAAACAGTGGCATTGTGATGGCCCAGTTTATTCACGTCTATCAGGCACGTTGATAACCAGTATTATAACACCATTCAGAGACTTGAGATTAGCTTTTCTTGTTCCCTGTGCCTGGCTTCACTGGTATTGATGAATAGATCAAAAGTAATCATATGGACTGACAGTTATTGAACTGTGAAAGATCTGGCGAGTTGCTTAAAGAAGGATCCTAAGCGTATTTCCCAGACGTTTCCAGGCATGAAATCGCCTTGCACTCTCACCATGTATCAGGGGTAAAATGTCCTGAAGAGATTTCTTGTTACAGCTGTGCTGTGGCCCAGTAGGTTTGTATCTCCTCGTATTTTGAACAGTGGTGCTGCATTCTTCTGAATCAATGTCACCTAAGAAGCCTCCAACTGACATTTATGAAAAACAGTGTTTTACAGATTTATGGGAGAAGTTCCCTTCAGATGAAAATGATTAGTGTGAAGTTTAGTTAGAATCTTGGTAATTTATATAGATAAATCTAGGTCTTTAAGCAGCTTGCCTGCTGCCAGAATGAAAGAAGAAATGTGCATTAAAGCTGCTAACACTCTTTGATAACCCAAATCCATAATTCTTCCTGAGGGAATATTTTCAGTCTGTAAACAGAAAATCTACTGTAAATGCCACACTGATGTTAGCTCAGTATGGCACTGAATCACTGAGTAGAGTACTGCAGAAATTAAATGGCTATTATGTTATGAATTAATTATATATCCTTGGTTGATTTTTTTTATGATTGTGATGGGTAATAATAATTACACAACTGCACACTGTGTTCAGGTATATAACGCTAAGTAATTGCTTTATTTTCCTTGTGTGTCTGTGTTTCCAAATCCTAATCTTTTTAATGGAAATAGCTGGTGACATCTCTGATGGATGGTGTTTCGTGTTTAATAGAAATGAGAGATGAAGAGAAAGAGCAGTGGCACTAAGACCTGACTGAGGAAGCAAGTGTGGAGCATGTAGAAGCCAGCAGGGGCAATATTATTAACAGAGGATATGTGGCACAAGGTGAGGCAAAGAGGTTTTGAATGTTTTACGTTATCACCGATATCAGAGTATTTAATTAGGTGACAATGAATAAAAAGAAATGTAACTATCGAGATCATCTTTCTATGAACCAGAAATCAGCAGAGGGAATGGCTGCTGATTGTCAGGATGTTTCATCCCGTATTAATGTACCTAGCTATACATAACAGAAGAATATTAACAAAGGAAAGCTTTGAGCTGAAAAGTTGAATGAAACACCCAAATACATAATGCAGTGAAGAGCAATCACCTCTTCTTGATACAATGACTTTAGCTTGATTTTTTCCTTTAAGCTGACGTAAGAGGACAAATTAGCTCTTGATCCTATATCTGAATCGACAAGACTGTGGTTTCATACAGTTTGTCCTGGGATACTAGGAAGACTCACAAAATTGCCTTCCCTCCACTCCCACACTGCTGGGAAGGAAATAAGATTTCCAGTGATCTAGTGCACCCTCCAAATAGGTACTGGCTTCACAGATATTCTCCACATCTGATGGATTATTTATCTAAGATGACCTTGCTACCAAAAGAAGTTAAGGAACCATTATGTTCCATCCTGCTCTCTGAGTTAAATTTATGGCCTGTGGGCTAACTAATTGGGAAAATCTAGGGGAGGTAGAGAAAAGCATCCTTCTGGTCTGACTTGTGCATCTTCTGCAGCTGGAGAGAAACCCTTGTGCAGGGGTGCATTAAGCATACCAAACTACAGAACCTGGTGGTTTCTCCAGAACCTCTCAATTCTGGATATATTTTTTCTTTCACCTTTTCATTCATATCCATCTGTAGTGGTTTTACTCAGTTGGGCAGCTGAGCTCCACCACAACTGCTCTCATTCCCCCTCCTCAAATAGAAAGGGGAAGAAAATACAATGGAAAGGGCTCAAGGGTTGAGATACGGACGGGGAGATCACTTAAAAACTATCATCACAAGCAAAACAGACTCAGCATAGGGAGACTAATAAAATTTATTGCATATTAGTGACAGACTAGAGTGGTGAGAACTATAAGCAAACCAAAATCACCTTCTCCCCCAATTACCTTCTTCTACCTCCTCCTCTTGAGAGGCACAGGGGAATGGGGAATGGGGGTTGCAGTCAGTCCCTGATGCTTCATCTCCACAGCTTCTTTATGGTCCCTCTCTGCCCCTCACAGAGGCACAAACAACACTGTTTACTGGCTCTGCTCTGGGCAGTGGCAGGTCCTTTTGGAGCTGGCTGAAACTGGCCCTAATCTTCTGGATTCTTCTCACAGAGGCCACCTGTGCAGCACCCCACTACCAAAACCTTGCCACATAAAACCCAATACACTATCCCACCAAGACCTCACTGTGTCACACCAAGACCTCACTGTGTCACATACTCTTTTTGTTATTTTCCCTTTGGGACTGTCCAAGCTGTTCCTTCACAGAGGGTTCACTGGAGATCCTGGTGAAGCAGTTGGAAATTTGTCCTCAGCCTGTTGCGTTGCTAGATAGAGCTTCTTGGTCACATTCTTTGAATAGCTGGCATTCTCAGGAGTATTCTGTTTGGTGTATGACCTTCTATGTTTTTGATCCTTTAAAACACTTGAAACACTGCTCCCCTCCCCTTTTTCATTCATTATTCATTCTTAGAATATTTTTTCCCAGCTCTCTTTTTCTCTCACCCCTGCATTCTGAAGAATAACCCATATTTTGTTAGGGACAGGCTGAGGCTTATCTTTAAAAAGAAAAAGTAGCAGAAACACAATTCTTAAGCAAATGCTTTGCTAAGGTTAAGAGCAGGGCAAAAACATACACCTTCCCATAAATACTTTCCTTACTGGCGAAAAAATTCAGTTTATAAGATTTCCTTTAATTTTGTAGTTAGAAACACCCACAGAGTCTCTATACCTTTAAAATATTTGTCAAGTCTTCCCTTTATTGTACGGAGATTTCTTGCATCCACATTACCTAGCAAGGAGTTCCACAGATCTATCTCTACTTGCTGTGTGAATAACCAGGTCCTATTTTTTACTCAGACCCTGGCTCCCAGAAGCAGCATTTTTTGAGCCTTACTTTCTAGCATGTGAAGGGATGGTGAACAGTAAAATTACACATTTTCCTGTGATGATTCTGTAGACCTTAAATATATCTGCCCTGTAAGTTGGCATCTCTTGATGTTGAACTTTCAGCCAATTCAACTGTTGCTTTTTCAGGAGTTTTCCATAGCTTTGATTATTTCTTTTGCCTTCGTCTTACCCTTTCCAGTTCCTTATATTCTTTCTTTGAACATGAGTGCTTGATTTGTGTTTCCTTAAGTACCATAAAACACTGAACTGATGTTTTCATGCAACTGTCAATAATAACACCAAAATGTAGCTGCTCAAGAAAAGTGATGGTTAGTTTAGAGCCTTTGCATGAAACTAGAATTATTTTCTTCCCCATGTAAATCACATTATATTGTATGCATGTTGAGTTTTATCTGACATTTTATTGCTCTGTTTCCTTAGGTTGTAGGCCTTTCTGCAGCTCACCTGGCTGTGCTCATCTGTACTGTCCTAAATAACTGTGCATTACCAGCAAGCTTTGTCACCTTGCTGTTCACCACCTTTCCAAATCACTTGTGAAAACGTTAAACAGCAGAGATTCAAGTACAGACCCTTCTATTGACGACTTCCCTTTATCTTAAGAGCTGGACGTTTATTGTTCCCTTCCATCTCCTATGTTTTAGCAAATTATTTATCCATTCTATAACCTATCCTTTTATCCCAATGGCAACAAAAATAGAGTGAAGGAATAGCAGAGTTAAGTAAAAAAATATACATCTCTGGAGGAAAAATACATGAGGGAAAAATAGAAAGAAAGAAGTGCCAGGAAAGAAGAAAGCTCTTTAAACAGCCTATGAAAGTTGCTGTTTGTCTTCTTCCACTTAAACACATAAAACAAAAAACCTTCCTTTGTCTAAACTGCTTGTATCCAATTCAGTTCAATTGGGAATAAAATGTTACTGTTCTGAGGATGTGGAGAGAAATTGAGTACAACAGAGAACACATTATTTTCTTTGAAGACTGTCTTCATCAGCCCTTACTTGAAAAAATAAAGGAGAAAACCATAGAGAATAAACAAGCAGCCTAGAAAAATCTATATATTAAAGAAACGAGTACTTCTCAAGAGGTTCTTCCAATATTAAAATCTCTTCTCCCAAGAGCCATGAAGAATCTTTCATTTCCAAGACTGACACTGACTCTGAGTGAGCAGCCAATACACAATAAAATGGGAAAAGACACACTTGTCAGCTTCCCAGAAGCTGACATCAAGAACAGTGTTTCTGAATCATAGTCCACAGAGCCTGAAATTCAAGGAGCAATTAAAGAGTTTAAAGATGTAGCAGAAGAACTAGCAGACCAAAAGCAGAATATTGCACTGCCGAAATAAATAGAGGGTGTTGGTTTTTTTGTTTGTTTGTTTCTTTGTTTGTTTGTTCATTTTTTTCTCTAGAATTGTAGAAAAGTTCTTCTTGACTTCCAGTCACTGCCATAGAAACAAACTGGAATGAACTTAAGAAGGTCATATTATAGAAACCGGGTATAACAGATTAAATTCAAACAGCTTTAGAACAGTGGGACAAAAATAAAAAATAATAGATAAATAAATAAATAAAATGTCCAGAAAGGATAGATGGGAAGAGGAATGTCTGTAGTACCTATGGGATGATGGGTTGCATACTGCAGCAGAGGTGAAATTATCCCCTCTGACAGACAGTTTGTGTCTATACAGTCAAGACTGTAGTGATTATATGTCCAGTTTTTAATAAGTATCTAAGTATAATCATCTTTCCTTTGTTTCCTGTATGAGATGTAATGGCTAGATTTTTCTCAGACCCTCCAGCAGGTGTATCAAGGCTATTGGCATTGTGGTTGTTTGGGACCTGTGCCTGCTCTTCATTTCTTCACAGGATATGGAACTGTGATGATTGCTACAGAGATACTGCAGGTCAGAGACAAAGGATGCACAACTAAGCTCAGGAAAATAAATCCATACTCTTATAACTCATTCAAAATCTGTAGTCTAGTGACTCTCCCATCCAAACCTGGCGTACTTGCAGACTGAATGCCAGTCCACAGTCTGTTAGCAACTGATACACACCAGCTACTTAATGTAACTATTTCTGAATTATTGTCATCTGATATGGTCAGTGTAGAGATGAGAATAAAGTGAACAACTATTACTCAAAATTTCCCTAAACTGAGGTTAAAGGAAACCAAGTCATACAAATTCAGTAATAAGAAGTGTACACAGTCTTGGAGTCATGCACATATTCGTACTGAGTAACTAATTACCAAGCTTGATATCTACATTAATAATGTCTTGCATATGCTGTCCCCACTTGTAACATGCCAGAAGCTTTGTAGAATGTGTATATAACCAATAATTTATATATTTAATGTGAGTATACTCCTACTGCCAAAGGGCTGTGATCTTCTTGGCAGAACAAAGTAGTTTTTGTGTCTGCCTTAAGGACAAGCCAGCAGTATCTCATAAAACATTCAAATACCACTAGGATAAGCAAGAAAAGAGGGGGATCACCACAAGTTTCTACACATAGAATCATCATTTATACCCGAATCCCAAAATTGAATGCCTAGAAGTATCAAGAATGAGGACAGCAAATAAAATGAAATTCAGAATGTGGCAGGGCTTCCTAGGAAGTCATGGCCCCATCCTGGTGGACAGGATCCCAGGTAAGGTTTACATTTCAAATCAAGGGTAGCTCAAAAGGTAAGCAAATACTGCTCTGAACACTGAATGCTTACATGTGAAAACAGGCCAAAATCTCAGGTTTCTAGGTAAAAGATAATGAGTAAATAGTATTTGATACATTTAAATTGTGTTGTTCTCTGCATGTGACCTTTGTATCCAATCTTACAACTAAAATCTGATTTTGGGTCTACCTAATACAGCTTATCTTTGCTTTACTATTGTGCTTATCTAGTGACAAAAGCAAGAAGATAGAAAGAAAAAAAAAATGCCTCATCTCCCTGGAGGCAGTGGATGCAAAGAAGTGTATATAAACAGCCTCACTAACTTGTACTGAGAAATATGCTGAGGAAAGAGGTAGAACGGAGTGTTTTCTACAAGGCTGTACTGCCAGGTGCTGAGCTGTGGAAAGACAGAAGCTAGTGATCATTATACAAGGCAGAGATGTTGATGGGTACTCCATGGCTCAAGGCTATCTATAATCCCAGAGTAGCACAAAACCTGCAAGTTATCTGAAACGAACAAAATTGGTAGTCCCTCTGGTATCATTGACTGCAGAGTATGCAAGGCAGTCATAAGAAGTCTCTTAGATGTGCTTCTGAAAAGGAATACTGAGAAAAAAAAAATGAAAGAAATTTGTGCCAAGAAAAATAATTTCTTTATATCATAGAAAAATAATCTAAGGCATGCCATGAAAGAAATTCTCTCTGGCTAGAAGGCAACTAAACATTATCTTCTGTGGTCGAACAGAATTATTGTAGACTAAATAGTGAAGCTGATGTTTGAAGAGTTTGAATTGAAAGAAGCAACAAACTTCCCCTCACCCCCCGCCTTCCGGGGTTTGTTTGCTTTTAAAATCAGAGATAGATTTGATAGAATCTGATGGTATCAAAGAACTGTTTAGCAGTAGGATATCTTTTTCTCTCTAGCTACAAAGAGGCATATCTTACAAGAGAATTTGTGTATTCTAGGCATGCACGTATTAACGAACAAATATGCAGACTCAGAACCTCCAGATACCTTTTTGCAATTTAATCTTGCTGACTTGGAATGGTTCAAAGAAAGAAAAAGTTTTCTTTTGTAACCATTACTTTGTACTTGCACAGAATAAACAGGTGCAATATTGACATGACAAACTAGAAAGCAGGTGTTTTAATTAAAGCAGCTATAGGAAAGATCATTTGCAACATCTCTACAACCACAATTAAGTGATCTCAGTGTCTTGGTGTTAATGGAGCTCATTTAGGAGGCATCAGAACATTTAGAAAGTACTGCAAGTCAATTGTTTTCTATCTCCTAGCTTGCAGGGCTACCATGGAATATTCATTCCACCTCCAGCATAGCTTGAGTCAACATTAGAAAGTCCCCTGCATTGTAGCTATAGAGATAATTGGCTTCATTCGCATTCAGTAGTTATTTATTATGCAAAGATGTGAACATTAAGAAGACTTCACCATGGCAGTTAGGCAGTGTATAAGCTTCACAGAGGCTCCTTACACACTGAAGAAGTTCACCCTTAAGATGCAGGTCCCTGGAGGCATTCCAGCCCCATGTCAGGGATGCTGTCCACAAACCAGCATGATGTTCACAGCAGGTCTTCTGGAAGGCCCCTCAATGACAGTCTTAGGTTGTCAGGGCATGGTAGCGATAGACATGGTAGCAACAGGAAGAGAGGACAACCCGGTTGTGAGGACCTCACAGACGGATTTCAGCTGCTCCTTACAACTCCAAGCATGGCTAAAGGTGGTGTGAAGAGCCGGACTTCTGTCTGCCAGAAAACAGGCAAGCAGGTGAGCTGTTCTGGAAAGACTGGACCAGAGATGGATATAAACCTACAACCAAAAAGAAAAATGGTTGTTATTCTAAGGTTTTGTTTCAAAGAGCAAGAGACTTTCGCCAACTGCATTTTTTCTCAAGTATTCACTCTTTTTGTTGGTCCCAATCCAAGCTGTAGTAAACAGGCTTCTGTGCCACAAAACCACCATCACTAACAAAACTCCACTGAAAAATCTCAGCATGGACAAGCTTTGAATTAGCACAAAGACTGAAATAATAACACATTCTGAACATTGCATTTCTATTAAGTAACCAATTCTGACAATACCAGTGAAAGAGAAATGACTATGGAAGAAGTCTTGTAAGATTTACTCAAAAGCAGAAAGCTGTCCACCATGAGAATCAAGACAATGAGTTCAGATTCCCGAGTTACTTGCTTTGGGATGCTGTGGTGATTCTGCCACGAGCTTTCCTGCTGACCCATCTCTTAGGGACTCATCTCAGTGAAAGGTCAGGTCTTGGTGAAGTGGCAGCAGAACTCCAGTTCTTACAATATGCTGTCTTAATATAAATCAGTGTTAAAATTTGATTTTATTTAATGTGTCAGAGTAGTGGTGGCAACAGTCCAGTAACTATTACATGAGGTGGAGATTCACCCATGGAGTGAGGCGGGACAGGTAGCTGGGGACAGCACCACCATAGCTGTCCCCAGGGAAGCCACTCTTGTAGCAGAAGGAACTTTCTGAGCCAGGCTTTCAGAGCTGGCATATCACTCTTTGGGTGGGAAGGAATAAAAGGGAAAGTCATCATTTGCCATCTTAGGGTACTTTGTGGGTTGTGGGTGCCGTTGCCTGGAAGGTTATTCTCATTAGTTAACCACCAGGGGTTCAGCCATCCCTGAGCTTTTAGTGGGAGGCCAGCTGGGAACAGGAACCTCATCATGGTCGTGGCCAGCTCTGCAGTCCTTTGTCAATTAAACATCCTAGTAAACATGTAGCATGTTGTAGCCATTTAGGATCTGATTTTTTGGCATGGCTGTCACCTGCACTTCCCTTGAGTTTCAGCATAGGAATGATTAAATATTCTTCCTACGGAAAAGTGGTGTTTCAACTTAAGTTAAAATGTTTGGAGATGGAACCTTTTTCTTTGAAAAAAAAAAAATCATTATTTTTGCTGGGAAAGCAGTAACATTCAGCTGTAAGTCTTTTTATCCAGGTTATTTGATTTTCTGACAAAAACTCAAAGCTCTCTGTGGGGCAAGTTCTCTCCATTTTATAACCAGATCTGATTATTTGATGCCTGTCTTTTCTGGAAATGTAGTATATTCTTTAAACCCTTTTGTCCCACAAGTATTTCTTTTGCACTTTAAATTATCTTCCTTTTGGCTGCCTTTTACTATAGGAGTTCTCAGTGCTGTGATGCCCATCTCACCGTTCTCATTCCAGGGTTGAGATCCATATTAGAAACTTCCATAACAAGAACCTTTTATGTAGCTCAAACATTTGTTACCCTCTGAATCTCACTTTTCTGCTTTTTGCAGACCAGTGTTGCTTCATTGTCCCTTTCAGTTGTACACCTCCACAAGGATCTCCCTCCTATTATAGCTGTGCCACCTGGGTTACTTCATCCTCCAAAATCAAATGGTGTGATTTCTCTCATGTTTTTCCTTCATTAATATTTATTGGTGATCACCAGTATGTGAAGTGACATACAACATAGAAACAAATTCATTCAGTTTAAGGTGGTAATCTTATAGACAAGTCTGTATTTATCCTTTCATAATGTGTTGGTATCTTGAATTGAATGTATACATTCATGAGTGTATACACTCATACACATGTGTATGAGTGTATAAACTCATGTGTATATAGTTGCTCACCTGTATAAGAGTTCGCAAGATTCTAGCCAAAATAAAGGAAATAATTATTCAGACTATTTGCAACAGAACCACAACATAAAAATCTCCTGAAGCCAACTCTTTCTCCTTCTGTGTTTCTTCCTTCATCAGCTGCCACCTTCCCATTGCATTGACTTTTAATTAGGGCTTTCTGCCTGTGCAGGTTAGCTTACCAGTTTTGTAGAACTTCTTGTATGAGTTACTCTGCTGTGTTTCATGGATAAGGGGATATGTCTTCATTAGGTTGGGGCCATCTTTCCTTTTTTGTCCTCTAATATGTTTGAGAAGTCTCAGAACACTGCTAAAACATTCATGAAGAAACAAGACCAGGGTATAAACCATACAATTTACACATATTTTCAGAACAGACTTGCCTAAAATCTGTGTCCCGCATATCTGACACTATCAGAAAATATTTCTTTGTTTAAAAAATGTGTGATAAATGACAATACCCAGCTGGGAAACACCAGGCAAAGTATATTGCTATCACCATCCAGGGGTACAATCAACCACATGCAGAAAAATGAGAGGGAAACAGAGGGTGTTGTGTTCATGTGAAAGCAAATGTGTGTGTCTGCTTATCCACCAGCATACCTCTGACTGCACTTCAAATCATCAAATAAGTAATATGACCCAAAAGGTAAATTAGTAAATAAAATATATCTTCAAGTGCACTATTTTTTTTTTTCAAATGTACAAAGAATGCAGACCAAGCACCATCTCACTAGGACAAGACGAGCTCAAAGCAAGATTTTCCTATCTTTAAGAGGGTAAATGATGACAATCTGTGAGAAAATGTTTTTTTAAAGCATCCTTGACACAGCTGTCCTTGTCACAGTGGTGGTTTTTTTGTTGTTTCTCTTTTTGTCCAGAACTTCCCTGCATGTAAAGCAAAACATCTGCTTATGGATGTTTCATCACTGATGACACCTATAACTATTGGCAATTACTCTTTTCCTGTTCATAACTGTTTGGCATTTATTTTAAAGGTGGCAACCTTACAAAAGACAAAAATGACTGATCTCTTGAGCAGGCTCCAAATGTCACATTGTGAAAGATGTTGTTTTATCATCAGCATATGGCATCTGTCTGGGCTCCTTAAAGAAGTCTCTAGCTGGAAAAGAAATGCTCTCTTAGCAGGATCTTTGTGTCTCCAGCTTTTAGGCAGCCTTGACTGAAACACCATTCTGAACATTATTTACCTTCAACTTAATTTGATCCTCAGGAATTTACACATAGTTTAAAGTTTCAGAATAAATTCCTCAACTAACTCCTCATTAAATTTACTTGAAGGGTTCTTTTATGATTAAAACAAGCTGGTTCCCAGAAGACTGTATCTGCATAAATGTACACATTAGTCTTTAAGACTACCCACATCCTGGTACTGTGGTTGCCTGTGCTTTTTAATGAAGAGTGAACTCCACAGTATATTTGCTGTGCCAGGAATCAAGATATTTTCAGTATGCTGCCAGATAAGGAATTTATTTGAGCCTTTATTAGGGCCTTCTTATTTTGTATTCTGTGTTTCGTTCAAAACTACTTTTTTTTTTTTTTTTCTCAAAAAATTTATGGTTATAGTTGATAATGAAATAGGGGCAGAAGAGTTGCAGGACTGTGCAGTGATGGATGCTATGGCAACTAGAACAGGTCTGAAAAATGCTTTCATGCAGAGTATTTAAGTCAGAAAAATTATAACAAGAGAAAGCTAATTAGCAATTTAAGCAGGCACCTTTGACTTGAGAAGTTAAGGGCTCTGGAATGCTAGCAGCTGATATTGTTACAGCTTATTTGAAAGTGCTTTTAATTTGTTGTGGGTTGTTTCACTGCATTTCAAGGAATACAAATTGAAATTCATGCTAGCTTTTTGCCAGTTTCTTCCAGGGTAAATCCAGGCACCTACAGCAAAAAGTCTGCCAGGAAAAGAGGCTGTGGTGATGGAAAAAAACAGCCAGCTATGGCCACACCACCACTGGTGAGCCAACTAATGAATAAAAGTTGTAGTTCGTTCAGGAAAGAGCCATGGGCAGGAAAGCTGAAGGAATGGTGGCTTTAATGTGTTCATCTAACAAATGCAGCCCAAAGATTTTCTAGCTTCTTTAGCTTCAAAAAATCCAGTTTAGTGTAGCAGCCTGACTCATTTGCTTTTCATGTTTTCTCCAAGTAACAAGTGACCAGGTTAATCTGCAGAAGTATGCCTGAATCCTCCTGATATGACTTGGTCTCCTGTATTTTTCTGAGAAATGATCTGTTTGCTTCTGGGGAGCAGCAAATTCTGTCTCTCCTTTGGACACATATATGTATGTGCCATTGTGAGTTTGGATTCCATCACTACTTGATTTTCAAGATGTGTAGGGCAGCTATCCTGAGCTGATACCCAGTTTAGCTTCCTTCCAAATAAAACAACTCTTATTTCTTCTTTCTTCCCCTTACAATAGCACTCTTGACTGATAGACTTTAATGCCTTGGCTGAGCTACTGGAGACACCCTCCAAGCATGGCCACCTTGACGTGATGACATAGTTCTCTTTGCAGACCAAGGCACAGCTTGCAAGGGTAGTTACAGGTGATGAAAACGGCCTGAAAGCAAAGGGCTATTCAGAGAAACATATACCTCTACTTCCCATTGATTTTGTGTGATGAGGGTCTGGGATGCTCTGTGTAACAGAGAACCTCAGAAATGGTTAAAAATGTTGCTGTCAATCCTGAGCTTTTTCCCTGAACCTGCCAGGATGCAGGATGCAATGCTGTAGGAATTAGAGCAGGCAGCCAGGGGTCGGTGCTGTCTCTGAGATGGTGAGTCCTCCAGGAACCTGCCCAGAGGAGAAGCCTGGTGCAGAGCCACTGTGTGGTCCTTGATGAGACAACTCACTGAAAAGGGTAGAGCTGACTTCTGGAGGAACACTATCCTCTAGCTTAAGTAGACTGAGTCTGCAGTGGAAGAGGAGGAATTGATTCCAGGACTTGGAATGTCTTTGTACCTTTGCTATAAGGCTCTAAGACCTCTTTTATTACCCTCAGATTACAGTGAATTGGTTCTCAGTGGTCCTGCAGATTTTTAATAATCACATCCCATAACATGCGGCAGCACAACACAGATCAGGTGAGCCTTACACAGAGGGTTTGCTGTGCTGGCTGAAATATTTGCTGGTTCGTGTCAAAGTCACAAGGAACTGTTCTATAGTCAGTATCTCAACAACAACAAATTACAAGAGTGTTTCTGCAGAGTCCTTGTAACTGCATCAAATTTGGCCTAATATAAAAGACTATGGAACAGAGACAGGATTCTATATAGATCACAAGCCCCTCTAAATTAGATGTTGACCTTTTGCTTCCAGAACTTCAGAGACTATTTTCTTTAAAGTTGCCTCAGCGGCTACTCTTTCTAAAGAAAATAAATGTTGTTTTAGTTCAGCTCCTGGGGGCTGCACACTGCTGAGGTGGTAACAGCTAGCTCAGGTGACACTGAGTGAAGGTGAAGAACTAAAATGCCGTCTTTGGTAAGAAAATGTAGGTGATAGATGAAAACACACTTCTTGATCGTGTCCTGTACTGAAAGTACATGAGAGTTCAGTAAATTGATCCTGGTTTATTAAGAAAGCAATATTATTTTTAGAGGCAAAGGTCTGAAAAACAGCCTCTCAGTCTGGTTCTGCAGTGACTCAGAGGCATGGAACAGAGACCAGCTGGAGACCCTTTGCTGTTTTACCACCGCAGCTGCACAGTCCCATGCTGGTTGAGAGTCATGGTGCACTCAGATGCTGTCCTGAAGATTTGACTTCTTTTGCAGTTCAGCTGGAGCAGTTCAGGCAGTTCATGAGAACAGGAGAACATGCATGGGCTGACTGGTCACCAGCTACTATAAGCTTCCAGCCAGGGAAAACAAGGGCCTAAATGCATCCAGAAGCACACATAGGAGGCCAGACCCAGGATGAGGGACATCAACAGTAATGCAAGGGAGAGCATTAGGCAAGGCAGCTTGCAGAGTGGACAGGGCCCTTCCAGAAGCAGAAAGCTGAACCCCACTTTTTCATCCTTCTCACACACTGAGGTCAGTGGTGACCAGGAGATGCTACCCTGGAGAAGTTGTTAGCTGATTACCACACTCCAGCTTTCAAGGGACCGAAAAAATCGGTCAATCCCAAAAGCAGTGAGGCTAGAAAAAAACACAACAGTACACCTTTTTAGCCAGGTATATTTCCCTTTAGCTAGGTGCAGACCAGTTCTTTCCCCACAAAAAAAAAAAAAAAAAGGTATTGACATGTAAGACAACATGTTGTCTCTCACAAGCCATGGTGACTCTTAAGTCCCCCACACCCTGTGGTTCACATGTCTTGATTGCTAGTCTGTGTTATTGAATCCATCTGTCACACCATAACATTGAACTGGAAAGGGTGGCAAATGGCCAAGGAACTTTTCCAGAGCTGTAACACAAGATATTCAGCAGTTCCAGTAAGAAACTCCTAACCCTCATCTAATTGACGTATGAAACCAACGAAAAAAATGTAGGACTCAAACCAAAATATGAAACCACAATTTGTTTGCTTTTGTTTTTATCAGTTCACCATACTGATTCCTTTTTCATTTTTATTTTTATTTTATTTTTTCTACATGGAGAGGCAGAGGTTTTACAAGTGTGTGCCCAAGACACCTCCTGGGTCTAGGCAAAATATTTGCCTCCAATCTTGCTGAAACTGAACCTGAAGTTTGCTTTCGGGTGTTTTCCTGAATGTCAGCCTACAGACATGAAAATCTGGCCAACAGATCTGTTGGTCGTAGTTCTGTGCTCTCAGGTTTATGTCTACCCTGTTCCATGGAGTATGATACCATGTGCCAATGGCAGTGGCCTAGCTTGGAGCCAGGGGCACAATCATGTTAACAAACCAGCACAATTGTAGTGCCACACTGACACATCTCCCTTGTTTTCAGCAACTAAATATCTCTTCATGGCTTTGTGCTGTGCTATGTACATACAATAGCTTGCTCAAGGCCTTATGGCATTCCTATTATCCTATTATCCTATTCCTATTATTATTCCTACATCATTCCTATTTTCCAGCAACTACTCCTCATTTTCTCTCTGCCTCAAAATATGAAGTGGAGGGAAGAAAAGCAAAGGTCTGTTGAAAAACTACTGTTTATTTAAGGTTTCTGCTGTACCTCCATCCATTGAGGGAGAGCAGATTTGGCACAATGAGCTTCCATAGACTGTCTCAATTCCATGCTTGCAAGAAATTCTCCTGGGTGTGATCTATTTGTTGCTAGTGTTTAACTACTTTTAGGTTGTTGATGTGTAGTTACTGTTGACATTTGTTTCTTTCCAAGATAATTTAAAGCTAAAATTCCAGCTATGTAGATGGAAGAGGTTACACACTCCTCCATTCCTTACTCAGGTCAGGTTTCTAGTGACAACTGTGGAGATCTGCATGTGCACTGGCTGTTGGGCTGGACCCACTACTACTGGCTTACAACAGAGTCTGTTCTGCAGTGTTTACTGGCTGCTACCTGCTGCTCAGCAGCCAACTGAAAACGTGGAGAACACAAGGCCAAGCTCCATTCCTGGTGGAACCCCAGTAGATTTACGTAAAATGAAGTTGGCTCATATGATGTTGTAAAATCCATGAAATGAATGGCTGCTGTTTCTGCAGAAATACTTCAGCAATGATGATACTTTGTTAGTTAACAGCTGCTACTGCCGTTTCAAGAACCATGAGCACTGTGATTTCTTTAGACTGTGCATTATTGAGGGCTCTTAAGTTCTTTTGAAAAAGCTTTATTGATCAAATCAGTCTACTTAATGCACAGTAGTTAGCAGCTCTGTATTTGGTTTCCACATCTTAATACATTTAAATTACATCTATCATTTGATTAAGATAATGAAGTATTCTCTGGAAGGGACAGATAATAACTTTGGTAAAAAAATATTATTTTTTTTAAAGTCCTGTTATTAAATTCTAATATCACTCAATCTCTGGGATTAAAATACTGTTGATACCAACATAATACTACAGTAGTCATCTAGCTTGTCAGCTCTCTATGATACTGTGCTTTAAGATCTGTCTGTGTGTGTCTTTCTGTCATTAATTTGTCAAAAATGCCTTTATTTCTAGGCTTAATAAAGTTGCTTATGGAAAAATCTTTCTCAGAGGAGTAGTTAATTTGATCCTTTATCTTAAGCCAATGTTTTTCATTTAGTTTTCTAAGCAAGTAAAAGGTCAATTAGCACATATATAATAATGGAACAGTGTCCACATATCTTCCTTGAAATCTCTAAGGTATCATTGAATGTGATTATGTAGGAACATTGCTAATTTCATTTGAAGCTCTCCGTTATCCTATTTGAAATGTTCCTTAAAATATATCTCAAACTCCCATGTTTGGCCAATAATATTCTATTTTAACACTAAAGTATAACTCAAAATGTTTATCACACACTTACAGTCATAATTAAGTTCTAGCTACAAACTGGTCTGTGCACAGATGTCCTTCTCATTTTACCAGTCAATATAAAACTGGAATGTTATTCCAGTTTTATTTTCAATCAGAATGCCATTACCAAATACTTCAGGAAATAGTGTTTGTTAATTAAAAACAAATACTACCCTTGAATGCTGAAAGTAGTTCTGATTTTCTCTCTTTTTCTCCCCACAGCTTAGTATTAAAAAGTAAATATTCTGTAAAAAGAGCAAATATATATTCCTTTAGTGATGTCCACACCCACTCACCTATTACAAAGAGCTCTCTTCGGGTGTCTTTACTATTTACATTTATGACTTACATTGATTTAAATCTTAATTGCCAAAGTTTGGAAGGAAAATAGCCTATCTACCAAGAAGGAAAAAAAAATATTGTGCTTATCTTTTCTTATATATTTTTTGAAGAACTTTTTTCTATCTGTCAGGGAAAGATTGCCTAGCTTTAGTCTAACCCATTCTTTATATTTATACTCATAGGTGATGCACAGCTCTAGTGCCAATGAACTAGAGCCAATAGCAGGTAATCAGCGATTGCTTCGCTTTCTTGTACAGGGCTGACTTCATTGGTGGTATTACTAAACACAGTCTCTCCAAAGTCTTTCCAGTTTTATTTTTGTGCTGTTCCTTCTTTGTTATATTAAATCTCTGACATCACTGCATTTTCTATCCAGGACAATTGTCTTGCTGAAAACAGTGCTCTGGAATTGGCATCTGTGTTGTGTGTGGTTAACTGAAAGGCTTCAACTCTTGCAGGAATAGTTTATGTATACAACAAGCAAATGTTGTAAATGAGAAACTGGAACCAAATCAATACTGTAAAAGGAATTTGAAAAGTTTCATCAAGTTGTCTGTCAGCAGTCTCATTCTCTCTAATTCCTTTATTAAAACCAGCATTTTGTAGTTTATTACATGAGATCATTTAGGTTGAAGCACTACCCCCATTCATCCTGTGGCCAGAGAGTCTCCAGGAGTAGCAGAAATTTTACAATTCCACTTTAGATAGGGAAGAGCTGAAAAACAACAAGGTAGCATAGAGAAATCCACAGCTTCCTTTTGAATCCTATACCCATGTCACATAAAGGCATTTTCTGTAAGCATGTGCTCTGACTATGCTGTAAATCAGTACACAGCTCTTTACTCTTTCTTCTTGAAATAAGATGGATTTCATCCTTAAATGATGATTAGTAGTTTATTTATTCATTCCCTGCCATCTGGGAATATAAATCCTTTCACACTGGCATTTGAGTAGCTTTTCAGTGCTTTACATCTTTGAGCACTTAAGAACTAATCACATCCTCAATACGGTTTTGTGCTCTGGATTATCTATGGCATCAGAAGAGGAACTGCTTCTCTCCTGGCAGGTGGGAACACCATGTTGGTCAGCTTTTATTCCCTGGTAGGAAGGTGAAGCAGAAATATTTGGCAGTTTTGGCCTTTATTAGTTCTTCTATTCCTGATCCCTGAAGAAACTACACTCTGGGTATGAACTGAAAGAAAGCTTCCCTTCCTCCAGGGCACATCCCAAGACTGTCCAGACTGTCAAACACTGGTTGGGTTTCTAATGCTGCCACATCTCCCAGTAGAAACTGTAATATTCCTTCAGCTGCTTTCTGGGTAGTGGCATTGTCTGTTTGTCATGAATATTGATGGACAAGCATCATGTGCCCAAGAAAAAAAGTACTGAGTTTTAAAAATGTTTTATACTGGCTGGGGACAACCTCTCTAGGAGGCTCTGGGAAGCCACAGAAATGAAGAGAACATGTAGAGATGGGTCCAAAGACATTCAGGATGTAGTTGGTGACAAATCAGATACTGTTACGCACATTTTATGCCAAATCTTTGATGGCTTCTGGAGAGAGGGGAGATAGACCATGCTGGCACTCACAACTGCCAGGAACTGGGGCCAGCTTGGGTCAGAAGGTGGTGGGAAAAGGGAAAGCAATGCCCTTGAGCTGGGGACATGAATCAGAAACAAGAAATTAGAAAGTTCAGAAGGCTAGTGAGTTACCCCATTTAGTCCAACAGAGTGAGGAGCATGAGAAGAAAAAAGGAATAAAAATAAAATAAAATAAAATAAAATAAAATAAAATAAAATAAAATAAAATAAAATAAAATAAAATAAAATAAAATAAAATAAAATAAAATAAAATAAAATAAAATAAAATAAAAGATAAGACTAGCATTTTCAGGTAAAAAAAGAGAGAGACTGTTCAAGAGAGGCCTCATGAAGCCAACTTGAACAGGGGAATGTGATCTTCAAAGGCCAAGGAAGCGGCATGGTAGTGTGGGAGGGTGCAGGGCTGCTCTAATAGACATTAACTCCCATTTTGTCTGAAATTATTTTTTCCCAGGAACAAGAACAGGCGGCTCACAGCCATCCTCTCCCCCACCCTCAGCTGGGCTGAGCACAGCCTTAGCACAGCTGACAACGTAGCCCTTAATCTTGTTTCTCCGGACAAATGGATGAAAGCCATGTATCATCCTTCCCTTGTTGACTTTTACTTCTGGCACCATTTGTTTCCATTTCATTTTAAGGTCAGTATGAGTTGTCTTGGGCAAAAATGACTTAATAATGAAATTAATAAAATGAAAGAATGTTAAAGTAATACTATAAACACATACTTTGGCAAACCGTTCAGCAAGAGAGGCCTTAGATCTGATTATTCTGTTATTGTGTTTTGTAAATATACCTAAGCCATTCCTCAGCATAAAGTTTAAGATATCACAGGCAACTAACAGTCCCTTCTAGGCTGCAGATTCATAACTTTTATAAAACTCATCAAGGTTTGCTGCATGAAACCCTCCAGTCTAGAGGCTGTGATATAACTGATTGTTTTAATATAATTTTCTAGCAAAACGTTCCATGAAACACTGTGTCTTGAGATACCATCTGAAAGTTGTTTGGGAGAAATGTGGCAGGACCGGGAATCAAGATTGTATGGCAACTGACAAAGTAGGGTCCTAAAGTTGTAACAAAAATGATTCCTTGGAATAGGAAGTTCTGTTTGCTCTTTGAAGCTGAGAGTAAGAGAAGCAAAAATTATATTTGATATTTAACCAAACAGAGCAGGTGGGGCTCTTTACATTCCAGTCAGAGAAAGCAAGTATGTGAATCATCCTGCAAGATAGCAGGTTAAGGCAACAAACAGAAAAGAAAAACAGTCCATGGAAAGAAGAAAATAACATCACCATAAAACATGACTTTCAGGGATACGTAGGCTTCCTAGGCAGAGACACAGCAAAACACAGCATAGACCATGAAGTTACTAGTAACTAGTAACACAGGATCATATGGAGGAAATGAAGGCAACAGGAGGCTGGGGACACATCACTTGAAGAAAAAAAAAAAAAAAAAAAAAAAAAAAAAAAAAAAAATGGCAACACTTCAGTCAAGGATAACTAAAAATCTGGATCTGGAAGGGATTCATGAATGAACGAAATATGAAATTATTTTCCAGAGCTTTGCAGATTGAGCATGATCTTATGCCTACACTGAAAAGTGCAGAAGGTTTTACACAGATGACTACCTGAGGAGCAAAGCCCTCGTCAGGCCTTTCAGCGTGACAGAGGAACAGAAGAGATCTGATGATTTTCTACTAACGCCATGACACAACTTTTTCTTCCACAGAAAAAAATGTTAAATTCACTCTGTCAATTAACTTCTACCCTTCTCGTAATAAACAGTGAAAGACTAATTTAACTAAGCACAGCAGTAAATCAAAGATGTGTGTATACAGAGTAAAATTGCTTCTTTTCTTTTTTCAGTTACGAGACAACCATCTGACTCCAATGATAATCAGCCACTCCACATGATCCCCATTAGCTCAGTCCATGGAACACCTGAACAAAAGCCAAAGGAACTTGGATGTGTTCCTCATTCTGCCTTTTCTTTATTTTATTATTTTTTTCATCTAAACATCTGTTTTCCCATGTTGACACATGAGCTCATAACTTGCAGAACAAAGACAACCCGGGCCTTCGTGTAACAGCATGTTTGTGTAGGTAGCATTGGGCTTTCTGATGCTTTCTAGATACCAGTCCTGCCCTTTATCCTGCTGCCCAAATTCAGTGGCACTTTGTAAGGAATGAGCAAGAGCCACTGAACACTTCTTGCAAGGGGTATCATTTTCAAAACATAACCAGAAGTTACAGCATAGTTTAATGAGGGGTATTGGTTAAATATAGCATTATAAGGAAAACATGACCGTGATTACTTCACGAATAGTAATGTTGTGACCACTCTCACAGATCACTTCTATTTAACTGCACAGCACCATAGCATTTTCAAAACAAATGGAACACACGTGCCCCAATCTGAAGCTCTTACATTTTAGGGTCACAATCCTGTAAAAATGTGCACTTTTCCAAGACCTCCTGCAACACTCAATGCTAAGTATGTGTGGGTACCATCTCAAAGGATCAGGGCCTCAGCCTCCAGTCTTTCAGTCATGTGTTCTCCATGTGGAGAACTATGAAAAGTGTAAGTGCTTGCAGATCGAATAAGTGAATTTAGAAACGAGATGAAAGATAAAAAGCTAGGGATTACAAAATGGAAATACAAAGATGAGTTGCTTTGGAGCATGACGAGTTTTTGTGCTCATCCTGCTGGTGTTGGCTTCTCGTTGTTTACATTACAAACTCTGTGTACCAGAACACAGTTCCACCCCCGTACATGTATCCCAAATGAAGGTGGATTCAATGTTAGGCACTGAAACATTTTAAAATGTTTAGCAGTTTACGGTACTAAAGATCTTCTTGCACTAAAGCAATGAGTATTATCTTTTAAAATAAAGTTTGGATAAAGGCAAATACTTTCATTTCATTGCTTTGTTCTTCATTGCATAGAGAGAAGATGGAGAACTGGAATCAGGAAAGTGAAAGGGACACAGCAGTTGTTGCAGGAAGATCTTGGAAATGAATGAAAGAATGAGTGCCATCAGTAGGTTAGGATCAGTAGTGGTATGGTTGTATGGATGGTGGTCTTTTAGGCAACTTAGTTAACTGTGTCAGGACACCAGCACCAGCTCCAGAGAGCTGGGAGGTTGAAAGCTCCTCCAGATGCTGGTGGCACAGAAGTGGAGATGATCCTTGTACTCTGAGTGGCTCTGTATCCATTGGAAGAAGTCCAAGCTGGGGACCAGCAAATGTGTTTTCAGTGGACTTTGGGTTCATTCTGTTTTCTCTGTGTTGTGATACTTCAGGCACAATTTTATTTCTCTCTTTTCAGCTCACTTCAGGGAGCCTGGACTTGCCACTGTGGATTTCTGGAACTGTCTGTTTCCATCATGTTTATTGTTCAAAGGTTAAAGATGTAGCCACAATTACTACTGTTTCAGCCACAAAAGATAGTCGTAACTTCAAGTATTAGCCACCACCACCCACCAGCTACAGGAATGATCTCACATTTTTTTTCCTTCTAGGAAGAGTGTTCAGATGCCAGTTTTATCTGACTCCAACCCCGTGACAAGCACAAATAACAAGAGTTGTTGATTCTTAGATCCACGTACAGCAGAGGCAAAGGAATGCAGTTTGTGTCTATTCGTGTCAAGATGTATTGCATCAGAGGTAAAAGCTACGTGCTGTCTGTACAGCACAGACTGGACAAGAGTTCCTGCTGTCCAGTTTGAGGGGAAGGCTGGGGAGGACAGAGAGTTAAAATCAGGACAAACAGGGTCCACTGTAGGTTGCTTTAGCTGCTGCACAGGCTCAGTATCTGTGCAGCACATCTGGCCAGCTGCTGCTGAAGAGGGCAAGAAAAACTTCTTGTCTCCCCCAAATTTCTGGAGCTGCTTTTTTTCATACCTTCTCTTGCACTGATTCTCTCTGTTACCCTGTTATAATGAACCATGCCAGGGAGCTAAACCAGCAGCCAACTATTTGTGTTTCTGCTAAGCTGGGATCCAGCTGATCCAGCTCCCTGTGAGAGGTCAAGGGATGTCCCACTGCAGTGGTGGTGAGCCTCTGCACATCCTGGGGAGACTCTGGGCCACCAAGCTATGCAGAACCCTAAAGAGCTTTCCAACTGGTTTTCCAACCTCTCAATCTGCAAACAGAGACTGGTTTTCATAAGCACATCTCAGACCAGAAGCTGCTCCTGCCCAGGAAGCCCTTGAAGGATCCCCAGTCCACACCAGAAATCCCCATCAGCATGCTACAGAGTCACAGATTTTGGTCATATGCAAATGCCAAGTCCTTCTGCAGGATTTTCATGAAGTTCAGGATTTTCATCTCAGTTCTCAACATGGATATGGATATGGAAGTAGGAAGAGGCTGTAGCTTTCTCCTAGGTTATCTGGCAGGGTCAGGAAGGATTTCCCAGCAGTAGTGTCAGTACCGATTTTCTGCTGTGACAGGAATGCAGAGCCTTGGTGGGTCAAGTGAAGATGAAAGCCACCTCTCTGAAGGCCCAGAACCTTCTGACTGACCCATCTGACTGGCTCACTACACAAGCATTTCCATACGATGATAAACTGTCACATCATCAGCTAAGCAGTGTTGCTGTTGTGCTTCTGACTCAGGGCTCTTCTGAAGGACTTCTCTCATCACTGTGCAGGGTGCTGAGATGACTCTTCATTATAAGGTCTTTCAGAGAAAAAGTGTGATGGCAGCAACCGGCCCACACACCAAGATACTTAAGAGGTCTTGAGTCATGTACACACAGCTATAGAAACCTATCAATCTGCTAGTAACAGGCCCTGCAGAAACACAGGGCTGGATGCTGCCCCTGCCCTAAGAGACTTGCAATCTAATTTGGGAGAAGACCAAATGGAAAAGGAGAAGGAAAAACATTAAATAATAAGAGCAAATGTTTATATAGCTGCTTGCACAACATAGTAACTACAAGCAGCTAAAGTCTTAGAGATTCAAACAAGATTAAACACTAAGAAGAAACACTTTACAACTGCACAGAGAATCTGGGGAAGGTTGCTTGGAGAGATTGCTTGGGCAGAAAGATTGTTTCTTGCAATTCCATGATTCTGCTGATTTGTATCGTGCTCAGTTGTCCCACAGGTTTCATATCTGAGATCTTCCTTCAAAGAGAAGAGTCATCCTCAGAAATCCAGTTAGAAAAGATATCCCAGCCCTAAGGTGCAGATGGTAAACAGGCAACCACGACAGACTGGATGGCTTAAGGAAGAGTAGTGTTACGCTCACAAGAGACTCAGAATTATGAAATGTCTTCATGGGAAATTTGCATGCAATGAAATTCAACAAGAACAAGTTTTACAAATCTGCTTTCATGCTCTGCATTTACATTTAGGGCAGATTTAAGCATGTATTTCAATTATAGCAGTTGCAGTACAAATTCATTCACACAGCTTGGTTCCAACTGCTTTATTTTGATTTATAAAAACAACATCGTAAAGAATTAGGACTATCTTTCTAGGTCCTTTAAATAGCTTTCTGTATTGTAAACTGAGTGCCTCAGAGTTATCCTCACAGTCTTATTAATTAAGAAAATGCTGTTACCCTCAGAACCGTGAGAAACCAAGGTGATGATACAGAAGACACAGACCTTTAAAGTTTTCAGGTACCCATCTCCTATGGGAGCTCCCAATGAAAGGGAATGTGAGTGTTTGATGATCAAAGTGCTTTGCAGCATGGCCAAGAAAATCAAGCCTGCCTCTTTGCAAACTCAGGGACCCTAACAAGAGTGGCATCTTTCCTGCACACAGCATTGTTCACACTATATGCTTGGTCATAAGAGGGTTTAGACTTCCCTTTCCCCACCCTTCCTTGCTTTTATGTACATCTATCTGAGAAATATTGTACATAAAGTGCCAACAATGCAGGGATAGAGGAACCTTGTGCTTAGGAGATCCTATGTTTAAATAAAGAGTCCAGGACACAACCAAATTCCAAATCACTTTTATAAATCAGATAGTGTAAGCAAATTTATGTAAAGTAATGCTGATTGTAATCCCACAGAGTGGAACTGCGACAGCAGTGCTAAATCATAGTTAAACCTCAATAGTTTCTCTTTCTTACTGCTATTTTTCTGCTGTATTCTTTCATGCCATGGTCTGTATAGATGAATAGAGGTGAAATGATACATGTGCTACATACAGTTTTATTTATGTCATACCAGGCTTATGCATTTTGATTCTAGAATAAAGAAAAGTTACTTCTCCTAAGGTCGAGATTCTAAGGAGAGGATTGTTATTTCACTTGATGCATGAAAACATTTATGTTTCAGACTGCAAAATACCTACAGCAATGAAGAGGGAAAAAGGTAAGATAAGAAGTGTTTAGTCAGGCTTTATCTTTTCCCCACTTTTGTCTTTCTCTCCTTCCAGATACATGAAAGGGGAGCACACAATTAGCTCTTAACAAACCAGACTAAAACCCAAACAAGTCTCCCAATTCTTATCAGAGCAGTGACACAGCAACAGTGTTGAGAAGAATGAATGAAAATATTTTGCAAATAAGTATACTTTCTCGTGGGACACCTGCTTATGACCAATTGTCATTTGCTTCCAATTCTTGACAGAAATTTTATTGTACAAGAAATTGTATCATACAAGAAATTATATCATGCAAGAAGACCAACACTGCATTCACTGCCACTTGAGTCACCCATCTGACTGCACAGATAATTTGGAAATACTGTTTGTCTTCTTATCCATCTCTGAAGTCTAGCAGTCCAATGTTACATTCTGATGTAAGTGCTACTAAACACTTCATGCCATATTTCGCATTGGCCTGGAAGCTAACCTTTGCAAAGTGTTAGATTTTCTCCTGGATATACTTATCCCTTCTAGTTACAAAAGAGGAGACAACAGGACTTGCTAAGGGACAATTTCAACACCTAGCCCTTGGTATACACCTTGTAGGAAATACCTTTAAATCAGAAACAAATTCTGAAAGTTTCATTTAGATTAAATTGCCTTCAATGTGAATAGCTGGTGTGTCACCAAGGGTTATGCTGGATAACCAATGGAAAAAATGGTCTTATATTTGCTTTATGGTGTATGGAATGGCTTCACAATTAATTGTGGGTAGAATTTCTATCCACTTGGTACTAACATCAATAATAGTAATAGTAATAGTAAAAATACAAATAAAACATCATCTATTATTATCTAGTTTTGCCAAGAGACTAGTTATGAGAATTAAGAACTTCCAGATCTCTTTATTTCCAGGTGTTCATTGAGCACTTGAATATATAGTCACAGAACCACGTCAAACAGCAATGCAACATTTCTGATTAGGAGTGAAGATGCTGCCTAAGAATGATCCCCGCCCTGTCAGAAGCTGATCATTCTCTGAGGAGTGTTTCTTGGAAGAGAAGATCAGAAACAGTAATGAATAAATTTTAAAATGAAATACTGGAAAGAAATGACCTCCTCAATCACCATGCAATCAAGAGAACCCAGCCAGTAAAGAAAAAAGAAATCCAACTCCCTATCAATAAAGCCACAAAATGTATATAGTTTCCTTAGCATAACATCTTTAGGGTACCAAACAAGAATAGTTTTAGTCTTCTCAGCTGAACAGCTCTTGAGTGAAAGCCTAGGTGCTGCAGCATCTCCCACATGGGAGTTTAGCAGCTTTGAGTTAGAAAATGCCAAGAAAAAATTAGTATGAAAAGCTAATTTGATATAATTCCTACAGAAGATGGTCTTTGATACCACTGCTCAGATATGGAGAATAATTTGGAGTCTGCAAGAAAAGCCACAGGCTTTTGACTGCAGATACCTATCTGTCTCCTGCTATTTCTTTTGCTTTTTCTTTCCCTGGTTGGAACTTTTTTTTTTTCCTTAAGAAATAGGCAAGTAATAATAGAATGAAGCACATGGCACTGAAATTAGAGCTCTCTATCAGCTTCTTATATCATGAGGTGAACTTTACTGTAACTCCTCTGACTATCTGGACTTACAAAAAGGAGAGAGGGAACTAATGAGTACAGTAGGAAGAATGGCAGTAAAAATAGACTCGATTTCAACATTTACTGTGAAGCAAGTCAGGATTTGAAATTCGCTGTATGTTGGCCAGACTCGTATGAGGTGCTTCTGTTACAAAATGCCCAGCTGAATTCTGGTCTGAAAGAATTCAGACACAGATTTGCATTATAGGTAGCAATTCACGTGATTCAGTAACAGGAAATGTTAGTATTCAGATGCCATAAACACATGCCAAATGAGAAAAGTTGGTTTTGAACAGCTAAATCACTTATAGTTGTTTCAGTTAATATTTTTTTTTTATTATTATTTTTATTTTTTTTCCTGAAAAGGCTTTAGGAAAGTAATCATAAAGAAAGAGAAGTATACATCTAGGAATTGACCTAACACATAAGAAATATGGGAACCTTTAATCAAGCTACTTAATATATTTTTGAAACACATGTATCTTGAGGATGTGTAATTCAGGCTTTAGCTCCTGCTTTTATCGATGTTCCAGATCCCATAGCTGACATCCTGAACTGGATGTCAGGGTTACATTGGATAAGCAATATCTGCCATCTGCTGGAAGGACGTTTTCTAGCAGTGATGAGGCTGACACGATTTGGTCAGGTGGCCAAACACAAGAAAACTGAACGAATAAGATTCTGGAAGAATCTGTAAAATTAAAACTTAGTCTGTGGCACAACAGAGACCTTTAGATGTTATTTACCAGAGCGTAAATGAGCCACAGAAAAGAAGAAACAATTTACAGTGCAATCTGTGAAAGAGGACTGGAGACTCAGTCTAAGCCCTGGCCCATTGCTCTGTGCAGGATCCCACACTGCACTCGTTTTAGCTCATAAACCCCACTAAAAACATGTTTGTATTCATAGTATTTTGACGGAACAATCCTCCTCTATCCATTCTGCAAGTATTTGCCAGAAATAGGGTTAACAGCATACACCAATACTGCACATTCAAAGAGAAGGGCCTCAGTCTTCTCTCTCTCTCTTTTTTTTTTAAAAAAAAAAAAAAAAAAAAAAAAAAAAAAAAAAAAAAACATGAGAAGCAAGGTATTTAATTTAACCTTGGTGATAAAACATTTTAAAAAGGGAATCATGTTATTAATAATACAGATGGCTGCTGTTACATCTATATTGCACATAGATAGACTTTTGCATTAAATTTCTCGGGGCTTTTGACAGAACACCATTGTTTGGCTGTGCTTCGTAGTGCATTTGAAACTGTTCCAGTTAGACCTCGAATTCATATTTCCATGATGTGAATGGATGGAGAGAAAGGGCATAACCACCTCTGAGCTAAAAGAAATAGCACGTTGCCTTTGCTGCTCTTTGGTGAGCAGTGGTATACTACCTGGTTAATACACGAGTGGGTTTTATTGAACTGGTAGCACTGACTGCTAGGACAATTACCCAAAATTTCCCAACCCACAGGCTTGTTATCAGTTGCACACACTTTTGCTACGCATTAATTGCTCAGTCTGGAATTTTCCATGCTGGATGGTTGCCTCGGGACAATCTTCTGGAAAACTTCAGTGAAAAGCTTTCAGCTGTTTCTGAAAACACAACTGAGAAAAAAAAAAAATACATTGTTTTGACCATGTTAAAAAATTCTGGCAGACTTTTCTCTGAATAGCTGCAGTGCAGTGATCCTTTGGTACAGGGACTTCCTGTTTGCAAGCTGGGTGGCCTATTTATTGGAGATTAACTTCCTGCTATCCTCACGAAATTTTACCAAAATTTGGCCACATTATAGAACTTGGAGCCTGTGCATAGCAGATGTTTTCAGTAGAGACCCCAGTTTTGAATTAAACTCTCCAAGACCCCATCCACCACAGCAGGCTCCAGTCTCCAGCTGCACACCGGACTTTCCCTGTGTTTCTGTTTCTGAGCTGTTGTTGTTGCTGGATGAAGTCTGGGCATGTGATCTGAGAGCTAGGATGTACTCTTGTAGTCCCTCAGTCAGTCCTGTAGTCTCTCAGCAGTCAGTACTGGGTCTTGATGGTGATGGGAAAGATAAAGGGGAGCTGCTGAGGCCGTGGTATAGGTGGCATGACATGGCATGGCAGCTGCAGCATGAGAAAGGAAAGCTGGAAAAGCTGCCAAGGTGCCATATTCATGGAAGATAAAAGGCTGAAGTGGGCAATTTAAAGTCTAGTTTGAGAGAGGATTCAGATAAGGGTCCGGAGGAGTCTGAGATTGAACAATATGTTGTCAGGAAGGAGGTATGAAAAATAGGTGGTTTTTATTAATGGTCAGATACGGTGGAAATAGTGAAAAATATCTAGGAAAAGAGGAACGAACCAGAAGCTGAGATTGCATGAAGAATCTAAAGAAAGAGATTGGAAATCGTTGTGAATGGGGAAGCTGAGGAAGAAAGACTAGATGAGGAGCTAGAAGAGAAGAAACAGAGATTAATGCTGGCTTGAGAAATCTGTCAGACTGAATGTTCTCAGCCATCATTTATTTCAAGACTCCTTGAGCAATATGGAATGGACTTCTCAGTGGACTATATATGAGGCATGGGCAGAAGGCTAGGTATCTCCACATTACTTGAACACATATTATCTTTTCTTCCCATTTCATTCACTGATCTGCTCTTTGATGCATTTACTTCTAGTGTAGTAAAGGAAACTTTGTTGTTTGCTGGACAAGGTGTGCTGTGAAGTGGTGGCTGTGGCATTTCATTTCATTTCATTTCATTTCATTTCATTTCATTTCATTTCATGTCATTGCATGTTTTGCCCACTTCCCTCAGGAAGGCTGTGCAGTCTCTCTTTTCTTCACAGACTAGGAGGGGAGGTGTGATGGGGAAGACACAGTGCTTGTTTCATTCTTACAGGCTGCCTTAAAAATAGATCTCAAGTCTTTTCATGCTTCTTCTGGTAAGAAGAGAGCTGAAAAGCACAAGCAAATGCCCAGAGTGTCAGCGCATGGGGAACCACCAGCTGGAAAGGCCAAGATGTGCAGGCAGAGCTGCGAGCAGCTGGCAGCGAACACCAACAGGACTTGAAGTTGCTGCAATTCTTGTACTGGGTCTTGTGAATATCCCGCGACATCCTTGGCTGTGTGCTAATTTTCCTGAGACATCTAGTCACAGGAATTCCCCACCCGTTTGCTCATAATTTTGACGAACACCACATCGGTCTCAGGAGCACTCCACTGATAGGCAGTTTGCAATCTATTATTTTTGGATTTTCACAGTCATGGTTAGAATACAAATTATTTTGTGACTTCAGCAATAAACAGGGTGTCATCTTTTAATGCAGCTGAAGGGGGAGAAGTACCACAGAGACAAACAGAAGCTGTGTCCCTACCCACTGAAGACTATAGTGGAAAAGCCAATTTCCATGAGAGCAAGTAAAAATATAAAATACATGTCAGAATAGGAAAAACTTAGTCATGTGTATAACACTATGGATGAGTGGATTTAGAATATGTACTGACTCACTGGTCCCTGAAAAACTGCACATAAAATCTGCAACATCCTGTAAAAACGTGTGTTTTGCTAGCTAACTAAAAAGGATTCAAGTATTTAACATATTTCATGTATATCTGGGTTACAGTTTTTTGAGAGCCTGACTAAGGCTACCACAACTGATCTTCAGTCTCTTTAGACTGGATTTAGAACAAATATGAAAGAACAGCCCATGTTATTCAGTGATAGACAAGGAAGTCTTTTAAACTAAGTGGGTGATGTGTGTACTTAAAGGCTTCCATTGCTCTCTGGTGGCAAAGGTTCCCAGGCACCAAACCTTTCCTGAGTGGTCAAAAACAGAGTTTTTTTTTTCAGCCTCCTCTAAATTCTAAGCTGTTTTCTTTCATCTTTTTTTCAATCCACCCTTGCTTGTTCCCGTCTTGGGTTCATGCGAGTGCAAAGACAGTTCTGTGGTATTGCTGCCTGGTGCCCAGAAAAAGTAGAGCTGTGCAATAGCTGCTCTGTCTTACGTGCTGCAGCTAATTAGTGTCAGGAGGAACAAAATCAGAAAGAAAACAAAAAATGCATATTAAAAATATACCTTTTTTTTTTTTTTTTTTTTTTTTTTTAAGGATCAGAAATTGATTTTACTGCCCTGGACTGGTGTCAGGAAGACATAACCCAAACCATGCAAATATACTTCAAATGTGGGGTGATGTTTTTATTCCTCGTGTACAACATTGATCCGTCCCCCTCTCAGCTGGCAACTCAGAGGCAGAACTAAAAAAAAATCTTTTGAGACTCACTTGGAACTTGCTCCTGCCTCTCTGTAGCCCAGTTTCTGGATGTCTGAGCTTCAATTCACAGGCACATGCCAATACAAAGCCCCATATTGAGCTCAATGGGATCATTTGTGACACTTTTCTTCGTGACATGATTTCATGGTTTTGGCAAGTCCTTAAGCCTCTCCGCTAAAGGAGCATTTCAATCCCCTGGTCTCTGGGTAGTTTGTCTTTGTTTAAAATTCCTTCCACTTGCTACCACATAGCCAAGTTTCCAAAGCTGCAGAGGTGCCGAAGTTGGGAGAGAGGCACAAAAGGGCCAAGGGCATGGCAAACATTTCTGAAAGAAAGCACTGAGCACCTGGGGGAGAGGACTGACTGTGTGTGCAAAGGGTCCCAGCTCTCTGCACATTGTGCCTGCAAACCCAGAACCCTTGGATACTGACCAAGAATTACATGGTCAATAAACACTTTAAAACCCTGTAGATGGGATAGGAGATATCTAACACGACTTATCATAAAGTAAGTTTTCAGTGGCAGGAACTGTCTTGTTGTACACTATTTATCTGAGTGGGTTCCCATGATGGAAACTCACTGCACAATGCAATTAATAAGCAGGTGAAGAACTTGGACTGTCCGAGGATTCTCTAAGCAGTCGAATTCTAGACCAGTTAAATTCCCCTTGCAGCTCTGCACCTTCAGAAAGCAGAAAACTAGTCTGAAGTCCTATTCTTTTGGTGGCTACTGGCTGAGAATATTAGTGCACAGCATGGAGAGCTATGCTTGTCCAGCCTCAGCATATTTCTCCAGGTGCTGCTCGCCTGTTTTTTCTACTTGGCACTATGGTGAAGAGCTTTCTGGCTGATCTGCATCATTCATCAGTGCTAGATAAAGCTGTTGACATTCTTAGAGCAGACAAAATGAAAGGGATGCAAGCTTGGGAATCCTGTTTTCTAACACTTTACTGCGGTGTCTTAACAACCACATGCAGTGCTCCTAGTCAGTGGCTTTTCATTAAAATGTCACGTAACTAATCAGAATTACAGATAAAACAAGGAAATCAGCCATTTTTAGTGTCATCATTACTATCAATGTAGCTCTCACTTTTCCCTTGTGCCCTAGTGGATTGCAAGTAGTTGCTATCATGGTTGAGGATAATGAAGGGAGCACAGGGACCAAATGAAGGTGTTTGTTTGTTTGTTTGTTTGTTTAAGTAATCCCAGACAATTTCCTGACACTGTAAGTCCCTGACTATCCTTTTCTCTCCATATCTGCCCTTCTCCAGCACCACAGCATCTTTTCCTCTTTTCTGAGCATTACATACTCCAGTTCTCACCTTCTTCAGGAGAAGACGGTTCCAAAAGATCATTCAACTTCTGCTGTAATGTCTTTGATGCTTGGAGAGTTATCAGCTTACACAGACATTTCAACCAGGTTGGAAATGGGCCAGGTGCTTCTTAGCAGCCAAGACAGATACAAGATCTCTAAGGAAGAGCCAAAACCAGAGTACATTAAGTCAAACGTTCCTTCTTTATCACAGGATGCTGTTCTTCGCTAACAAGTGGAGCAGATGGAGCTTCTTTCATGCTTTTCCCAGACTGATCCATTCAGGTATTTGGGTCGTTACAGCAGTAACTAAAAGCAACAACGTGCCCCATAGCACATCATCAACAGGACTCCAGTGTACCAGACCCCACAAACAAATAATAATGATACAGTAAAAAAGTAAAAAACATGCATATTTTGCCCTGAAGAGTTTGCACTGCAACACAATCGAGATAAAGCAGATGCAACACATATATACAGTATCTGTAGTAAAGGACAGCAAACCTTTTAACTATATTAAATGTTAGTTTTTGTTTCATGTTCAGTTATCTAATGTATTGGGATATGTTTAATGAAAAATAATTAGTGAGTGATTTATATGGAGTATGGAATTAGTAAAGGGCAAGAGTTCAGGCATAACTTGGGAATGAAAAACAGGGCAGGATGCAGGGAAACAGGATGGGATAGAGGGCAGATAGATGAGGTCATGGAAAAGACAGTAGAAGGAACAGGTCCATAAAGTTGGGGGAAAAAAAAATTAGTGTCCTGTGTGGAGCGCACAGTATATTATGTGTGCCCTGTTGAATAAATGTACCATCTACTGGCCTATTAAAAAATCCCTTCTCTTCATTGCTCTGAGTGTTACTGCAAGAAATGCAGTGTTTCAGAAGGATCTGTCCCACAGAACTTTGAGAAAAAAAATACTCCCCATAAACAGAAATACTTTAAAAGATTATCCAGACATCAGCATTAGGAATTGCATGTAACTATTAGAGGCACTTTGGCATCCGCGTAATTGTATCACCTTGGATTTTAATAGGGATCCATTGTCTTGTAAAGATTTTTAAGCATCTGTTAGTTCTTCCCTAATGCACTCAGACTGCTGATATCCTGAGAATATGTTCTTATTATTGTTCAGTATAATTCCCCAAAGAATATCCCACACTTCATGAGAGGATTTGAGTCTGATTTTAATACAGGAAATAGAGTATCTATTTTAGACACAGTAAAAATGGGGCAGCAATTGTTGAACAGTCTCCATAAATGACATGTAATAAAACTAAGTATCATAAAAGCTAGCCTTTAGGCTAGGCGATTGAATATTTTGTATAATTTCAAAGGGACTTTTAAAATAAAACAGAAGAAAAGAAGACACGAGGACATGCAGAAGTTTGTTAAAGTCAGAGGCCAGAGGCTGGCAAGACGTGGTGATAGCACAAAGTCAGCACAGCTGCAGGTAGAAAGCTAGGATGGTGCTCGCAAATTTGGTGTGCATCCTGCAGCAGCTCTATCATAGCAGTTCATGATCATGGGGAGGCTAAGCACCTGTGACTTCTTAGGTTTTCCTTTTTTTTTTTTTTAAATGAAACACTGAGGCCAGTTCACCTTTTTGAAGCTATAAAATGCTTCTTAAAGTTTTCAATATATAGAAGAATGAATTAATAGTGAATTTGGTAAAAATAGAACTAAAGGAAAGTGTTCATGAATTTGAATCAAAGTGCTGACTAGCAGTTTTAGCTAGCAGACAGGGTGGAAAATCCATACAGGTTGAAACAATTCAACTTCTCTGCAATAAAATGTTTTTGTTCAGGAATGCCAAAAACTTTAAAATATGAATTTTTGTTTCAAAAGAATATTTTCTCACATTTTAAAAATAGCCTAAGCTAAATTGAGAAGAAGACTAAGTAAAAGTCGAAGACTAAGCAAAAAAAAAAAAGTGCTGATCTCTGCTCTCTGGGGACGGTGACAGGACCTGAGGGGACGGCATGGAGCTGGGACAGGGGAGGGTCAGGCTTGGGGTTAGGGAAAGGTTCTGCACCCAGAGGGTGGTTGTGCACTGGGACAGGCTCCCCAGGGAAGTGGTCATGGCACCGAGCCTGCTGGAGTTCCAAAAGCTTTTGGACAACACTCTCAGACACATGGTCTGTTTTTTTGGTGGTCCTTTGGAGACCCAGAAGTTGGACCTGATGTTCTTTGTGGGTCCCTTCCAACTTGGGATATTCTATGGTTCTATGAAAAGAGGTAACTCTAAATGGAACAGGAAAAAAGTCACCTTTCACATTTTGGCCAGTATTGTTTCTGCCTTTTCTGAACAGAATTTTTGCCATTGTCTCCATTGTTCTGGTTTAGCTTTCATCCCCAAATACCTATCTAATTACCAGCTTTTGTTTTATTTACAACACTGATTATTTACTGATTTTCAGGTTCTATAAGTCTATTTTCTCAGTGTAAAATTCACAATTTTCTCAGTACTTAAAAGACTGGAGTGTACGACATGGAAGGAGAGTTGGTTTTGGTAGGCCTGTAGAAGAGATGACTAAGGGGGAATTAAATGATGCCTTCAGCTAACTAAAGAAGAGTTATAAAGAAAACAGAGCCAGACGCTTATCAAATGTGTGCAGCAGAAGGACAGGAGGTAATGGTTGCAAGCTGCATCACAGGAAATTCCAGTGCAATATAAAGATCACATCCACAATGAGTGCGGCCAAGCACTGAAATCCAAAACCAGGGATCCCAAAAAATCTCCATTCTTGGAGATTTTCAAAGCCTGATAGGGCAAGGCTGAGGAACCTGGTCAAACTTCGTAATTAGACCTGCTTTGAGCAGGGAATGGGAATAGATGGGCTCAGCCAACCTAACTCACTCTGTAACGCTAAATGTGAAGGTTCTGCATAGTACCGCTCTGGTTTAGATCCAAACCACACATGGAATGATTAAGTAACAACCACATGGTTCCCAAAAAGTCCCAGTAAGGCTAGAAATCACACTGGGAATCAGGTCTGCATGAAACTTCATAGAAATCTAGATGGCCTCTTTCATGCCCTTCTTCAGACTTCCAGGTTGAGCTTGCCTAATGTCTAAGAGGAAATTTTCAAAAGCAAACACTTCTTCTCATTGTCTATGTAAGACATATGAATAGGTTGAGTCCAATAAAAAGAGTAAACATGAATAATTTACTCTGAGTATTCACAGTCCTTAACTATTCGTTTGTGTTGGACTACCGGGTTTGTGTTGGACCACTCCAATCAAATTTCCAATGACAAAAAATTGCTGTAGGTTGCAGCCAGCTCCAGGTTGCCCCACTTCAGCAGTCGGGTTGGACCAGATGACCTCCACAAGTTTCCTTTCCTCTGCCTGTAGAAGACATAAGGTTCTGTGAAGACATTTAGATCATGAAGACTGTAGAGTCTTCATGATCTAAATGTCTTCACAGAACCTTATGGTGCACAGCAACACACCTCTCAACTTCATTCTATAAAAAATCAGTCTGGAAAGCTGCAACACAGCCTTTGCATTGTTTTTAGAGTTTGACCTTAAAAAAAAAACATAATAAAAAAATTTAGTAGTTATGTCTTAACATCACATTGTTCCCAAATGAAACAGAAGCATGCCCTAGTCAGTATGGCCACAGCCCACCAGCTATAGGAGAGTAGTGAGCAGTGTGGGTACAAGTCAACTCATGCCACCCTAAGGCCAGGAGCTGAATCTATCCCTGGGATTATTTTATTGAGCACTGTAGATATAACCTTTAGAGTGATCTTTCAGGAAGCCAAGCTCCAGGGAATTTTAAATGAGGCTGAGTTTTTTAGTAAGGCCCCTCCATAAGAATATTTTCAATCTGAAGTAGATTTTAGGATCAGTTAGATATTTTTTTTCCTATTTGATTTTCTAAAAAGTCTAATTGGTATGTAAATTCTCACATTAAGAACAACTAAGAATGCCAAATCAAGTACCCAAAAGTTAGGAAATGCCAGACTTAGCATTGACAGTGCAGATTGAATCCACATATGCTCCATGTATTATTCATAGTTTCATGGCTGTTTTTTCTCCTCCCAAGGGCCTATGCAGCTTTCACCTACTAGAAAAGGGACTGAAAACCCATGATATCCTAGCGCAAGGAAAGGTTTTCAAGAGTACAGCTGCCCAGAACAGGTCTCCTCTGTGGCAGTCCTTCCTCACAGCCAAGGGTGTTCAGGATTCACAGCACCCTGACCCGGACCTGGCTTCCTATGGGAGCCCCAGGTGTGCTACATCAAAAGCTCCCTGAAACGGAGACATTTCCCTTAGTGACTGTCATTTCCTTGAACAGGAGCTTTCTGATAACATATTTTGGAATATTCCCAATGACCTCTAGGTCAGAACTGCAGAAACTAGCCCGTGCCTATAACATAGTTATTTGGGGTAGAACCCAGAGGAACAACTAAAAGAGCTTGAAGAGGTCTACAACACACTGATGTCCCTGCCTCCTGTTCCTAGCTGCCTCAGGTACTGACAGCATAGGAGACTCCACTTTGCGGACTGTAGTGCGAAAGGTTAAATGCATAAATGAGCCTGCACACTTTGCTTCTGTAATTGCATTGCTAAAAAAATGAACCAGGCAGTTTCAAGCCAACTTGGTTCCATCTGTATAAACAGCAACCACCTCTTGATTGAAAGGCTGTATTAGGAAAACTGTCTTGCCTATGAAATGAAGCTGTGAAAACTCTCCAAAGATAAATGTTAGAAGACCTATTACGTGGGATATTTAATGTACACTTCACAAAATACAGAAAACAATTTTGTATTACCACAGATATGAGTTAATAGGCCTATAATTCTGTGTTTGCATTTTGTTAATTCAAACTTTTTTATTCCCAGCTGGGTAGCAAGTCTTTGCATATTTATTTTTCTCAGCGCTTAAGGCTGATAGAAATTTGAATGCGAACAGGCTGCCAAAGTGTTCTTCACCTCCCAAGACACTCATGAGCTCCATCAGTCATAACGACAATTTAGCTTTGATGGCTAAGCACTATTTATGTCAAAAGTTTAATGAGAACAGACTTGCCCTTCATACAGGGAATTAAGATCATGATTTTTATGAGAATGTTTCTACATTTGCATGATATGGTTATACACAAGAATGTGAGCAATAATAAAAAAAAATAATGTAAAATGAATAAATACTTTGAAGACAGTATTCCTTAGCAGTGAATTTTGATTTAGGATTCTGTGTCAGCTCAAGAAGATGAACATATCAATGGGAAAAATAAATAAGGTGAACTTACAAAGTAAAAGCAAAGCATGGATTACTCATCTTTTAACTGAAATGTCCTCTTCCTCTCCCCTTAAGTGGGAGAGAAATCTTTCCTGAGGCTTTGCAGTAGAAAAACTTAAATTGTCCCAAGACTTGCTGAAATCATTCACTACTGTGAGAAGAGGAGGTCACTGAGTTAGCCCAGGACAGCCAACCACAGCCCAAATGAACAAGTCCTCAGGGCACTATTCTCTTTTTTTTTCACCCTATACCTTCCTTCAACAGACCCTCTCTCCAAACGAAATCCTGTGCTTGGTCTCTCTCCCAACCCTAAACCTATATGCTGATTGAGACATAGCCTAAAATACCCCAGCTATGGCCCAGATCAATACATCCTCAGGGGAGAATTCTGTTTGTATGTCCCTCTTCCCTCTAACAGCCCTTTTCCTGTACCAGTCCCTGCCTCCTTCCTTTACAAATAACTCTCTTACCCTAAAACTGTGCCACAGCTGACTACAGCTGAAGCTTAGCACACCACCCCTAGGCCTTGCCTGTTGGAGCACAGTCTCAGGCATTATATTTTATGCCACCCAATCCTTACCTTCACAGCCCTTTTTGAAGTGTATTCCAGCAGGAGCTCAGGCTTTGTCTCTCTACCGATCCTAACCCTAACCTAAACCTTAACCTCATTTAGTTGAGTGAGATCTAGCCCAAAATATCCTAGCCTTAGCCCAGATAAATATGTCTGCATGCCAACTGAGGCTCAGCATAAGATCTCAGCCACAGCCCAGGTAAAAAAGATCTCAGAGGAGAATCCTTTTGACAACCCACTCTTCCCCTTGGCAGCCCCTTTGCCAGACAACTACAGCTGGAAATCCCACTCCTTGTATTTCTTCTAACCCTTAATCCAAACCTAGGTGTCAGCCGAGCCCTAGCCCAACAGACCCAGACAGAGCCCAGATGAACATGTCTTCAGCAAACAATTCTTTCGACCCCTGCTGTCCTTCAGCAGTCTCTTTTCAAACCCTAAACAAACAGATCTTTAGACTTTCTTCCTTCTCTGAAACCAAAACATAACCAAGTCCCTAAGCACAGTTGTGGACTGAGATTTAGCCCAAGGCCCCTAACCACCACCACATGAGAAACTTCTCAGAAAGTAATTCTTTCTGCAGCCCCTTTCCTTCCCTAGTCCAAAAAGAGATACAAACTTTGTCTGTTCCCTGTCCCTAAGCCTAATTTTAGCCTGAACTCTAAAACCCATGACCAAGTTCTCAGAAGAGGAATTCTTCAGCAATCGTTTTTCAAGTTGACTCCAGGTGGAGCTCTAGACTCTGCCCCATTAAAACTCCAGCTTAGTCTGAATGCAAAGCACGGGCTGAGCCTTAGCTCCAAATTGTGTTAATGGCATACTGTGATCACCTTAAAGTAATTTGGGGTCATGATGTATGTGAGATAATATAGCAGCCAAATCTTGTCCAAGATTTGTCAGTTTCCTGACATGAAAAAAACCTTACATTTGTCTTGTTGGGATTCTTTCTATCTTCTCTCTTTAAATGCTGAGAGGCTTAATTTGCTTCTGCTATATCCACCTGGCTTCTAGTCTAAAGAATATCCAGAACTGCAAGGACATATGGCTTCCATGCTCATTTATGATAATCATAAAATTTCATTGAATTAATATTTTTGAAGCATTTGTTTTTCTTTTTCTACATATCATATCAAAGAATAGGTGCTGAGATTTAAATATTTTTGTGCAGCTTCTGTATATTCCTTCATAAAACTCTTCTGGCAGCTCAAATTTTGTTGAAATAATTTTCCTTTTAGGCTTAGAGCCTAAAAGGAAAGGTATTATACAGGGTATGCTTAATAATGGTTGTAAAACAAGGAAGGAAGAAGAAAATGAGGAAGAGAGATTATAAAATAAATAAATAAATAAATAAATAAAGTTTTATCTTTATTCTTTCTGGCTCTGTAATTGTATTCTCTTTTATAATGAGAATAATCAACCTTCTGCTCTGATTCTTTGGAGAATGATGTAAGAAACATTTTATATTCCGCACTGCCAGAAAGTGTCCTTAGGATACCTTTGGTCGGATCCATTAAGAGACATGAAGATTAACATTAAACTGCTGTTTGTATCGAAATTAGTATGAAATAGATTGCTTGCTTTATGTGATGTTTATAGTCTCAGTAGTATGTTCCTGCCATTTTTAATGTTACCAAAACACAATCTTCCTGCTAAATATTTCAGTGGCAAATTTTATGTCTTCTTATTGCTATATCACATTAGCTCAGAATAAAAAAGATAAATTTCAGATTCATTTGTTTCACCATCCCAAGCAAACTGAAAGAGCCTATGTTCAAGGCAGATCTGCTACCTTTTTTACACAAATCTGTTTCCTACGACTGCGCTGCTATTCACGGTGGTGCCACTCGGTGGTGCCACGGGGCCACAAAAACTCAGCTGATCTTAAATTCAACCGCTTATATTTTGCAACAGAGACTCATCAGGTTCTTGCAGTGTTTTCTTGCCTATGCAAATTTAGAATTAACAAAATCTATGTTTTGTTTATTTGGTTTTTTAAATAAATAAAATAAATAAATCGTAGCCAAACAATGCTTTCAAATTTGCACGTACTTTTCAGATAACGTATTTTGTACTAAAACTACATGATCACTGTTCTGCCACCCCTATCTATATAAGGCAGTATCTAAAGTAAGCAACTACTTACAGAATAAGAATTTATTTGGCATGTTAGGGGGGCTCAGTTGTGCAACTGCCTGCGCCATGATAGCTAACACTTCCCAATACATGTGCATAGTCTATGCTAAAGCATAAAAGCACAGAAAACAAAGTATTAGGGCTTTTAATTAAGTTTACCTTCTAAAAATATACAGCCATCTATTAGTAAAGTGTTCTACCATAGAAAGTTGCTACAACTACTTTCAGCAATACCTTTCATTCCAACTTAATTAGACAAGAAGCACTTGACTGCCTGTTTAAAGGTGGCATAATAATAATAAAAAAATCTCAAGGGCTCTTTTGAAATACTTTACAAAGAACTCTATGAACTTTTAAAACATAAATACTTGTGCGTGAAAAATATACTGACATTACAAAATATGGCAAAGTTACCAGTATACAAAAACAGCGTAAGCTATCACTGTGCTGTTTAAACAAATGTTCTTTTACTACATTTCAGATTTCAAGAATCCCATGCAGGCTTCTTTCTGCCAGACAATGAGAGATGAACACCCTTTGTAAGTACTGTTGCAAACTGAAAGAGTGGGACATGCCGTTAGCTTCCAGCAACATCCCACTGCAGAAGACTAAAGCTGCAGTCACTGTAAAGCTTCTCGACCGTGTCAGCTCCGGGGGCCCGACATCTAAAATTCAGCAGGAACCCTGGATGCTGTGAGACCAGGTTTCTGAAAAATAAAAATAAAATCAGGACATGCATTCGGGATCAAATTTTTGAGAGCTCATTTTTCAAGTGCATGGGTAAATTAAGTTTTGGAGTTCCAGCAGTATTTTACATAAAGCTCACTAATTCATTCCACATATTAAGCCAGCTGTGGGAGTTGAGATCTTAGGAAATAAGGCACTTGGAAAGCATCTACGTTGTTACGCTACCTTGGCTAGTATATTTCGAAATTGCACTGATTTTTCACTGACATGTTTTAAAAACTTTCTCTGTGAAAGAGAAGGCCTCTGGAGGTCCACGATGTGGGCCTCTGAAGCGGGACGGGAGGCAGCATCTCCCTGCCCGCCCTAGGAACCCGTAGGTTGCCTCATGGCCAGCTTTGGCTGCTCCTTGTACCTGTCACGCAGGTACGTGCCGGTTCGCATGTTCTGCGTGGGGTGTGCGAGGCTCAGGACCAGAGGTGCTCGCGCTGGGGCGGCGTTGCACAAGCACCAAGGCCCTGGGGCTTTACGTGGTTTGGGGAGGCTTCTTCAGGAAGGCTTCTCCCTAAAAAAAGCACAAAACCCCCGCTGACATCTGCAGGCCGAGAAGAAGCGGGGATGGCTGCGGTGTTGCTAAGAGTGGAGACAACCCATTAATTACCACACACACTCATCATCAGGGGGACTAAAGCAGCATGAAGGTGCTTTAACACCGGTGGAAAAGCTGCTGACGGAGGGCTCGCTGCCTTTCTCCCTGCCTCCCTCCCTCAGCACCACGACCCCCGAGTCCCTCGCAGCCCCCTCGGAGCCCCCCGGGCGCCTCCCCCCCGCCGCCACCGGGCGGCGCCCGGCCCCGCTCGGCGGCTGCCACGTCGAGGCCGCCTCCCCGTGCTGAGGAGGAGGAGGAGGAAGGAGAAAGAAGAGAAGAGGAGGAGGAGGAGGAGGAGGAGGGGGCGGAGATGGCGGCGGGGCGCTGACGTTGCGGGGAGGAGGAGGAGGAAGGAGGAGGAAGAGGAGGAGACCCGGCTGCCTCCGGGGCAGAGGCTGCCGCGTCCCGCGGAGGCTCCGCGTCCCCCTTTTCCTCCTTCTTTCCTTCCTTCCCTCCCCACTCCTCGCCCCCAGCGGGCAGGCGGCGGCCGCGATGCGCTCGGCGTGAGCGCCCGCCTCGGCTCCGTGTCACCCCCCCCTCCCTCCTTCCCCTCCCTCCCTCCTCGTCTCCGTGCCCGTGAGGGGCGGCGATGGCCGCGGGCAGCTGGCAGCAGGCGGCGGCCCAGCAGGCCGAGGAGACGGCGGCCCGGGTGCGGGAGGCGCTGGCGGGAGGCCTGGGCTTGCTGCGAGCCGAGCTGGGCCTGGAGCTGGGCCTGGACCCGCACGGCCTCCCCACCTGGCTGGCCCTGGGGCTGCCGGCCGCGCTGGGGCTGGGGCTGCTGGGGCTGCTGCTGGCCCTGGCGTGCGGCGGCGGCCTCCGCAGGAAGGCAGCGGGCGGCCGGGCTGAGAGGAAAGGCGACGAGGCGGCGGCCCTGACAGGCGGCGGTGGTGGCGGTGGCGGCGGTGGTGGCGGTGTTGGGGGGCCGGGCAAGGCGGCGGGGCAGCTGGGGCTGAAAGGAGACGAGCAGAAGAAGAGGAGCAAGAAGAAGCTGCCCGAGAAAGCGGCGAGGGTGAGAGGGGAGCCGGGGAGTTGGGGAGGGTGAGGGCTGAGGTGGGGGGGTGCAGCCGGGGGGTGTCTGCTGGGATCCCTCCCGGCTGCCAGAGGGGGGTTGGGAAGCCAAAGAAACAACATTTAGGTGAAAATGAGGCTTTTTTTCCTCCTGGGGAAGGAGGAGAGGTCTCCCTGCTTTCTCCCTGCTTCTTTTCACGAAGCTGTGGGTTACGTCTGCACGCCGTACTGTTGCATTTTTACTCTCAATATTGTCTTTTTACTGCCAGTCAAAACCTTACCAGACCAGGAGCTGGTAGCAGAGACCTTACCGTGGTTCAGCTTCTCGAGGCAGGAGTCTCAGCCCAGGCAGGTACAGGCGGTTCAAAGCCTCGTAAAGGCTGCGATGATTCAAACTTGAGTAAGGCTTTCTGCTGCGCCTTTTCGGCAGGACACGTTAACACCAGGCATGTGGTGAATTTGCCTCCCTAGGAACACGCCTGGGTCGTTACAGTAAGGATCATCTCCTTTAATAAGGAAATCTGTCTCTCAGCAGCCCCTTCAAAACAGATCGTGGCTGTCTTTTGTTTTAATCCTCGGTCTGTGATGTAGGAATCGTGTGTCTTTGACAGCGTTTTCATGAAAAAATCAATTGAATGCAGAAATTATCAGCTGTCCTTTTCAAGCTTCCATTATCATAGTTTTGGGACTTGAAGGGATTGCTTCAATAGCTTTTATGTTGTTGGTATGTTTGTAATCCTATTTACGTCCAAATGGATTATAGGAATGAAAGTGCAGCAGATGTCCCCTGCCTTTTACAACTATGTCTTTTAATTATATAGTGTGAAATTTAATATGAATTGTTTGCCTAATGACCAGAAAAAGGAGGTACAGAAAGGGGTTGTACCTTCGTTTGGTTCTGTGGCAATACTGAGACTTGAGAAGTTTTGTTTAAGATATTTTAGCCTTCTCTCCATTAAAAAATACAAAAGTCTGTATATAGCACCAACCTGTCTTTGAGCAGTGAACTCCTGAAACTCACTGGAGCTGATTCTGCAAGTTGCAGTAGGCTAATAACTAGGCACCAAGAAGAGGAAGCACTGTGATTCAGAATTTTTCAAATGTTGCTAGGTCTCCATTTTGAAGAAGACACGTTAAAGATGCAGTGTTTTGTTGCTGTCCAGAAAGGGACATCCTCCAAGGCCTAATAGATCTGTTATGCTTTCTAGAAAACAGGCTAATCCCAGAAATAATCCAGATTTTTCATATTTTATTTAAACTCCAGGATAAAAACAAAATATAAACTCTTGCAAGTCATCTTTGGAGACACTGAAAAATGCCTGAACAGAAGAGAGAGTGAAGAAATAGATACAGTATTGACAAAGTTCTGCAGTGTAGAGCTTTATAAAAGCAAGCTTTGTATTGTGTATAAACTTAACTAGCTGACATTTTCTGTGAATATAAATACTTGTATTGTTTCCAGCTTGGTTTACTCAGGCACAAAATAGCAAAAGTGAAGGCTATGGAAGAGCAAATAGTTTCACAGTCAAAAAAGAGTAAAAGAGTTGTTCAGCTGTTAAGGTATCGTTCTGTATTCTTAAGATTTGGAAAGTTATTTTCGTATTACTTTGTATCCATTATTTCAATGCAGAGATAAGATTAAAAAAAAAAAAAAAAACTTTACAGGAAAGAAAATGAAAAAACTGAATCATTAACTACAGTGCAAATAAGTTTGTATCAGCAGTGAACTTAAATAGGCCTGCCTCGTGCTCGTTATCCAACATTAGTTCATGGGGACCTGTATTAGCACGTTCCAAGATTTTCTGACTTGTTTCACCATGAAAAACATTTAAAATCACATTGGAAATTGAGAGAAGCAGCAAAAAGTCCTACCGAAGGCTGTAGTGGTTTCATCTTGTATTTTTGTACACTCGTGCTAATAATGAGGTCTGTGAAGGAAAAAGAGTAAGCCTATTATCAGTAGATTTACCAGAGGGTTTGCTATGCCAGGGTCTAGATTTCCATTACAGGCATTACAGAAAGCTTAGAGCAACTGGTCTGGAGCATTAAAAAGCACACTGCAGATGTCTAATTAAAAGCTGTAGGGTTACTTTAATGTAGGGTTACTGAGCTCATTGTGGGGCGGGTGATGTACACTGTCATCAGTCAGGATCAGAAACGTTCTCCGCTGTTCCCTTTCCGAGGAAGAGTATTATTGCTTTGTTTCTTGTCTTTGGGTTTATTTGGTTCCTTCGTAAGTACGGTACAATTTAACTGAGGTTTTTAGTACGATGTGGAGTTGAGTAGCAGGGAGTTGCCTGGATGCTGGAGTAGCTGTGGTGTTCTGTTTATTGACTTTCTGTGGGTAGACTGAGATCAAATGAATGATTTAGCGTTCACGAGCACTAAGTTCAGAGAGCCAGTCCTGGCTTCCTCCAGCAGCTTGGAGCAAGGTAGCGTCATGGTAGCCTCACTTTAGATTCTCTCTGTAGATGTGCAGTAAACCTCAAGCCCTCTTTCCTTAGCTCCTGGCAGGGGAGAGAGCGCTTTGTCTTCCATCTCAGAGCTCTTTAGCCCCTATTAAGACTTCTTTTCCTTTCCAAAAATCTCTTGATCTTTGATTTTAGTTCCTTTCCCTTGTGAATAATTCCTGTGCCTCTCTTCTGCTTTTTAAATCTTCAGAAGAAAAAGGTGAAACTGATCTTAACGTGGTTTCTGTACAATCTGGAAAACATCATTGAAACTTAAGAGTAAAATTCTTCTGTATTCAGCTACAGCTTATAGAAAGCCATTCATCCCTCTATTTATAGATGCAGAAAATACCAAGCTGACAATATATTTCCTATTGTTTGAAGTACACCCGAACAGTAAAGGCCGCACACTGAAGTTTAATTTTGGTACAAGCTTTGGCATTCATTTGAGAACACGTCTTACTTGGCCTCCTTCAAAGAACTTTTCAGGCTATGCTTATTACGCTTAGAAATAGACTGCATAAAGACTTTTTCATACTTCTAACTGATACTCGCGTGTTATACCTGTCAAACTGCAGCAGTAAGAAGGCTGTAGGCTTGTCCAGGGCTTGCAGAGAAAATTGCTTAGTTTCTGTCTTAAGAAAAGCTTGCAGAAAATAGTAGTAAATGGATTCTTTCATTGGCCAAAAAAAAAATGTAAGTAGGTGTAGCTTTATAATGTGTAACCAAGGACTTTGGCTAATATGGCCTTGTAAAACTATTTGATAGCAATTTCATTACTGCTTTTTGCAGTGTGAAACTGAGGTATCCGTAGCATTGTACTGTATTTAAAGAACAATAAGTTTCATTTCAGCACTTAATGTCAGCACAACCTCTATTCTGCTTCTGGATTACCTTAACTCCCTCAAAGAGGAATGTGTGTGGAAAAAGGGTTGTTTAAACATTGGAGTTTTTAAGATCAGCCAAGTCCAGGAGTGTGTTCAGAAATGGATATTGTTATTTACAGCAGTATTTCTGCTGTCACATCTTCCCTATTTCTGTTAGGACAAAGAAAAGAAAAAAAAAAAAAAAAGATGGCATATAATAACTTGCCCAATCTGAGTGATTTAATAAGTGGAAGTTTAGTATATTACTGCAAAGTTTTAAACTTTGTCTTTTTAGCTGTAGTTGTCTTTTAAAAGAAACACTTCTCAGTACTCTGGAAAAGCTTTTTTCTTTCCCGCTTCTGTTGCTATCTTTGTTATACCCAAAAATGGTCACATGAATTTTGGTTAAAGTCTGTGATTCATCTGCGGGTAGAAATCAAATGTGGAAAGCTTCCACCAAAGAGGCAAATATTGCAAATATTCAGGGAGAAATGTATGACGGTTCAGGCTTTTAACCTGATTTCTAATGGTCATGGTCTACACGATCAGATGATCAGACAGTGTTTTAAGCAGTCATGTGGATGAATTTTTCCAGAGGGTTCTTAACAGATATGAATTAGTTTATTACTTAAGAGAAATGGCTGAAGATTTTACAAATTCCATGTGTTAAACGTTTTGTGTTGAAATATTGAGAGGGATAAAGACTGGTGTTCAAACTCATAAGTTTATATGTTTTATATCAAAGAAGCAAAGCAATGTATAGAATTAAAAGAAGTTAGCTGGCTGTGAACATTTCTGACACAAGTCCGGTAGCAATACTAGAATACTGCAGCAAATCTGTTATTTAGACATACCAGTAAATAACGTAGAGATTCTTTTTCTACCTTACAATCTTAAAGATCATGGGTTTTAAAACGACGTTGCACCACTAACAACGTAGCTGTCTGTATGGCATCTGGAAAAATAGGTTTGAGAACTGATTTTTGGCAACGGGTTATTGTCAAGATTGAACATGAGATCTTTGGTATCCCTGTGGAGTCTTGCACTGTGAGCTCTGTTGAGAGGAACTTCTGGACAGGATTTGGTGAGACAGACCTATAAAACGATTTTTCAGAAAGCCGAGGGAAGGAGTGTAGCATGCTAGATATAAAAGGTCTAGTTCAAAGCCAGCTGTTGCAGGAGGAGAGGGGTTAGGTGATCTGATCTTTCAATTTCTATTAATAGCTACAAATAACAAGTTGGCATGCTAGCTAACTACAGTAAGCAATACTATGCTACGCACTGGTGCCAGGGGTGCTCTGTAAGCATAATATAAAATGGCAAGAAAAAATTCCCTTCCCAGTTAAGCAGAGGAGCTGGTATTCATTACTTAGGTCACCCTAAGTTTGTAATGTAGCCTTTTGCTTCAGAGCAATCAGGTTGGTTTAATGTGAACTTAAGGTAGCTCATGTTTTTTAATAAACAGAATAACTAAGAACAATGTATGTGGTGGTTTAAACTTTATTTAACTAGATGTCTTGCACAGGAAATACATTTGATCCAGACATAAAAGCAAATATGAGGTAGAGTGGTTACTTATGCTTAACACCCTAAATTAGAGTGAAAATTAAATACCTGAATCATTATGAATAACAAGAAAATTGTTGTGTGGACCTAGTATCAATTAATACCTGTGGCAGTTGCATTTCTCTCAGTGAGAGTAATTGCTAACAGCAGTATAAAACTTCAGGTAGTTTAATCCTGTTCAACACAACAACTTCACTCTTCATTTTTTGGGAACATTAAAGAAATTATTGTATATTTGCATTGGGAATATGCAAGCTGAGGCATATGCCTCTGCTGTCAAAGTGACGATAAGACTTAGGACTGTCCAGATTTTTTAACTTCATTATCATAGAAACTTTTGGAAAGTAATACATGCTAATTTCCTTCCTTTAATTACTCTGGAAGGGAAAATAGTTGACTGATGCGATGACTACCCTCGAGTCTGACCATCTGAAAAGAACAACAGGATGTTCTTTGTTCATGCTGCATGTTTAACTTGTAATTTCTGTTCTACTATGGAAGTTTAACTTGTCGAGCAAGTGAGCTGTGAGGGTTACGCACGGGTACTTGGGGAATAAAGTGAAGAAATTTATTCCAGATCGAAATGATTTGAAAAATTCAAGCTGCCACAAAGTGCTAAATGTGTTCATTTAATTAGATAACTTATGGCATGTACAGATGTAGCTGGTCTCAAGGCTGGTAACTTACAGAAATTTATTTCTATAAGTAATTCCTATATTGAATAAGATTCAGATGAAATGAGGGGAATTCTATTTTCTTTCCATTCTCATTCATACATGTGGTAAATAGAGAACTGCAGTTGATATTTCGAGTGCTTATCCAAAATTCTGTGGGTTTTACTCAATCTTGCAGGCATTTTTAAGTCAAGTAGTTGCATTTCAGTCATTGTGTAGGCTAAGCTTTGCTTCATCTGCTTTCTCCAGTTTTTTTATTATTTATACTTACTGTTTACACAGCCTAATGGACGGTCTTTCCTTGATGTATCTGAGGATGAAATAATACAGCCTGTCTGTAAAGAAAATACAAAGCAACCTTTGGATGCAGAAAAGAAGAATGAAAAGGTCAGTTATGTACTTGAAAATGGCGAAGTTTAATGCATGTTGCTTCAATATCTAATAACTCTATTTGTGGTAGGAAATCCAGTTATTTATCTGATTTGGGGGGGGGGGCGTGTTTTTAATATGATGAGTATTAATCTAATACTCTGTTGGAAAGAGCTAATGAATTTTCTCAGCTTCTGAGATCATGCCTTATCGTGGAGTGTTTGCATCAAGCAAAACAAACCCCCCTGCTAAACACTGATGGCATTGTTTGCAGTTTGAAGATGTTAAACCTACAGAAATCAAGTTTGTGTTTAATCTTTGTGGGCTTCTGTGGAGATGCGGCATAATGATAGTATTGTTAAGTGGCTTGTAAATGGCCCAACAATCGAGGGACTACCATTGAAAGGATTAAGAGCATGTGCATACTTATTTCTTTTGTCAGATGTATCCATTAGTGATTAGAGATCTTAATTTCTGATGACAAACACAGGCTTTGAAGTCTGGTGTGAGCTTTCTTGTTGTGCAAATTGAACAGCTGCATTAGAACATCTTTTTAAAGCTTGATCTGAAACTGTATGTACTAGGTAGCCATACTAAAGACAATGTTATTTTTTTTCATCTGTGAGGACTGATCTCTTCTAGCTTTGCCATAAATGCTCTCTCTTCTAGGCAACATAGGTATATTTATGATAGGCCCCTGAGCAAAACTTTATTTTGGTTCTTTTGCTAACATTGTGCATGAAACTTTCTGACTGGCATGAATTTCTGAAAATACTTAATATATTTCCTGGCTTATGCTACAGTGAAGACTAGCTACCAGTTTTGTTCTGGTCTGGTAAACATTGCATTTTTTGTTATAATTTTTTTTACTATTAGGAATGATAAAAATTCACTCTTAAAAACCTTTAAATATGTACATACATATATTTTGACAAAGTAATTTGACTCAAATCATTTGATATATTTGAGGATTAACTAATAAAATTTCCTTCACAAAGTGCTTTTGCTCTAACTGCTGAGGAGTTCACGAGAAAGAAAACACTACTTCATAACTGGAATTTGTTTAGCTCAGTCAAGCTCTAATTAACTTACTTGACTACCCTTTTTTTTAGTTAGTTTGTTGGTGAAAAGAAAACTATCAGAAAGTTAATTGTATCGTGTCAGTTGGCTATAGTACTCTGCAAGCTTTCATCATTGACAAATAGACTTATAAGGTGAAGCCATTTTACAGAAAATTTCATGCTGCACGCTTCTTTCTCTTCTCCATGAGTCACATACCAGACTGTTCTTTTCAAGAACGGAACAAAATGTGATCCTGAAGGAACAACCACATTTTTATTCTTAACTTTCACTTTACCTTAAGCATGTTTCCAGGCAGGTAAGGTGTTTCAATACTCAACCTGAGCTTTACCTTAAAACTGAATGTTGAAATGTTAAATGAAAGCCGCAGGAGACTGGTACCACCACATGGATTTCTGATGCTCGTTCAACAGATTGTTTTCATATCACTTTGGGGAAGCGCGTGTGCCTCTGGAGTTGATTGTTACCCTTCAATTAAAAACAGCCCCAAGTACTTGCTTTAAGCTGTGGGTAACTTTGCAGGCATCTAATTATTTGGTTAAGCCTCTCGGGGCAGCTGTTGTGTTTGTAACGTTATAAGCCTGCTAAGAAGAACGTTAGGGGTCCTGTGTAGGTGTTCGTTCTTTGTATGGCTTGAGGTGGGCGGTAGGAGGTGATGGGTAGGATTTAAGTAGTGCATGCATGTATACAGATATATAAATACATATAATCTGTGACCTGAAGGGTATGATTTTTTTTTGTTGTGCTTAAATATTTGCTTTTGATGAAAAACAGAATTCCATTCGTGTTTCTGTATTTCTTAGCTCCTTCAGCCTTGTGAGTTTCATGCCTGTTTTTTTCACGGTAGTCATTTAGGTTTTGTCCTCTTGTTCTGCTTTGTGTGGAAGGGAAGCTTTGGGCAATGTCTAGGTTGTGGCTGATTCATATAGTTCATCATTCTCTTGACACAGAACAGTTCCTTCCCTTTTTTCAATTTCAGTGACTTGCGCAGTACAGGGTTTTTAGTCACTTAGTATATGGGACTCTATTTAAAAAAAAAAAACTTCTCTGGATGAGACTGTAGAATCTTAAAATTTTATTGCCAGTTCTTTTTTTAAAAAATACACAAAACTGCCTTGTCCTGGATACTAGAAATAAACAGACCATTAAGAATGCAGAAGAAAGGCTTATTTCTCTATAGTTTGTTCTTGCATGGGGGACCATGTATCTTACAGACATAAATTTTGGCAAGCCTGCCAAGTTCCTCATGTGCTCCTTGGCTGGTGACAGACCCAACACTGGCAGCTTTCTGTGTTGCAGAAGCTGACACTTTGAATGAATAGGGCTTCTGCAAAATGGTTGGCTAGGTTGCTTGAGACACTTTAACATCTTTAACCTTTAGCAGTCAGTTTGTTACCAGGATAATGATGGGTACAGAACTTGGTTTGGCAGGTGTTGAATAAGCTAGATATCTAATTATAGTTCCAGCTTCTTAGATTAAGTTCTAGTAACTCAGATTAGGAAAGCAAATGTATTTTCAGTATTTGTATTCCCAGTTGTTACTAACAAGGACTGTTTTTAAAATCTTAACTTTCAAAGCTATTAAGCTTTGATGTTTTTATCAGAAATGTAATGCTTGATGTCAGTTTCTCTGTAAAAATGAATTTCTTAAGAAGCTGCAGTTACAACCTGGAGAAGCAGTCATCTTAAACTGCTATCTGAAAGACCTGTGAAGTCTTCTGACATGTTCTCTTCATGTCAAAGACCAGATGAGTGGTGATGTCTTTGTGGATGTGAGATTCTAAGACCTCAGCTTCCGTTCTCAGTGTAGCTGAGACTGGAGGATGAAGGTGCACGATCACTAACCTTGCCTTTGCTTAACTGGCAAGAAGCAAATCATAATCATCTTTCATGCTGTCTGCTGTCATGCTTAATCCTTTACTTGGAAGGTGCTCTGAGAAATGATCTGGCTTGTTCATGTTCTTAGAACCAATTCTTCTCGTGTAGCTTTTGAAACAGGCCCTTTTCTTTTAGAGACTGTTCTGAAGTTACCCAGCCAGTATGTGGGTAAAGGTAGTTTCCTGAGCAAGTTTGTGAGATAACTCTGTTTGGATGCTTGCATATTGTGGGTCCCCTAGTACAGCAAGTGGTGAATTAACTGCTCTAGTCAGTTCTGTGTTACAGGTGTGCTGGCACAGCACTGCGTACAAGCAGTGGCATTTTTATTAGCTGCACTAACAAGCTATGCTGCTTTCAGGACCTACGTGGAAGCTACAAGATGCTTTGGGGGCATGCTAACTCAAAGGCACGTACACTGCATATCGTGGTGGACCCATAGGGTTTCTGCTACAACTGTGGTGATAACTTATTTGTTACCAGTCCTAGAGAGATTGGTGTATGGTACTTAGCCATCTAAGACTTGCAAATCATAGTCTGAACTCAGGTAAAAAGCTGGTAATTAACTATTACCCAGTTGCTAGTCTTGCTCTAGACATCCAGAAAGATACTCGGTATACTTGAAATACCACTGTTAGAGTTGTCACGTACAGAAACACTGAATCAGTGGAAGTTGTGATGTAAAGTGAGTAGATAGCCTTCTTGCTTTAAAAACTTAAATATTTTTTTCATTTAGGTTTATCTAGTAGTTCTTAGACACCTCTTCACTAGATCAAAAAGCTTTTTAGTACTGTATTTTCTTTGTAAAAAGGCAGGCAAGTCATTTTGCCATCACTTTAGCTTATCAAAAGGCTAAACTCAAAGGTTTTTCTGCAATATACTCCCTCCAAATATCTAGGGTCATTTTTCCTTTTTTTTTTTTTTTTTTTCTTTTGATTATATCTCTTTAACATTTTATATTATTAACTGTTGCACCAAAACTGCTTGCAGGGGTAGTCATCTCTGTTCCTATTCATTTATCTTTGTCTGTATAGCCAAGAAACAATGACAGGTGGAATCATTTAAAATAAATAAAAATGCATATTGCTCTAAGCCCAGTTCCTGCTTTGAAGTAATTTTCCATGCTGGAATTCTTACCAACTTGTTTTTTGTTTGTTTTGTTCCTGTTTGCTTGTAATTTAAGGTATCACTGTCATTCTTTGTTGCTCCATGTACATGTATAACTATACAGATTTCACCAGTGGGATCTGTCTGTCAACCAGTTCATATTCCTCTGTGGTTGTGACGCTATCAGCATTGCTTCTTCCACAAGACTTTGTGTTCTGTAGCATAAATACTTCTTCCCTCCATCTGCCATTTGTGTCCTGCACAAGGTTTTAATGCCCTTTAACATTCTTAATTTATGCTTAGGTATAAGTATTGGTTAGTAGTCCTTTAATTTTCAAAGGACATACAGAGGGTTGTTAAGAAAAAATCTGTTTTAAGTTTGCTCCTGTTCCTTTGGTTTTGTTTTTTAAATTCTAAGTACATAATGAGTAATCACCAAATAATTAATAAGATAATGTTTTATTTTTATTCTAGTCAAAGAAAAAAAAGAAATCAAAGGGGGATGCTAAAACGGTTCAAGATGCATCACGTCTAGATGGAAAGGAAGTTGATGAAGGTACTGAACACAAACCAAAAAAATCAATTAGATGTACTTTGATTTAAATGCTATTACTTGTTTGTGACTCATAAACAGAAAACTCATTTCGTCCTAACTCGAGTTGTATATTAGATCTGGAAATCTGATCTGTGAAATAACGTTTAATGATTTTAACTGTATTTCTTACAGTTAAACTTACAGAAACTGAGAATAGTCATGTATAATATAATAACTCGTGTTATTCATGTTTGCTTTGGGAAGCAAAGTGCTATTGTATTGCATCCAGGAAAAAACTTACCTTCTGCCAGTTGTTCATTTTCTCCAGCTAACGTTGAAGTTGCCTGCTGGGTCTGATTTTTAAACTGAAGCTTTTTTCAGACTTCAGCTTGATATGAGACAAGGTAAAGCTCTTTCCTGTTTGCACTCTAACTTAATCATGTTTTCATTTTGGGGAACATATTAGGAACCTGGGAAACTAAAATCAGTAACAGAGAAAAGCGACAGCAGCGGAAGCGAGACAAGGTGTTGACTGATGGTGGCTCGGGAGAATCAAATCCCCAAGGGTCAGAAAACACAGCTACTGTATCCATCGAACAGCTGATGCCTACACCATCACTTCCCGTTGGTCTCAGAAAAAATAAAGGTATGATAGTCAAGAGGTCTGTGAAAGAATTCTAGAAAGATGATGTCTTCTGAATGCTTCCAAAACAGTCACTGTTTAGGCATAGCGGATATATTTGGAGTTGTAACTCTTGAGGAAATTATTTCAAACCACAAAGATAATTTTCCTTGTGCAAAACTCCCCCTCTGTTTGAGCCACAGTTTTGGGAGAGCTCAGGAGATGACATCATGGAGCAAATGGCTGAGACAATGTTCTCCACGCCAGAGCTGTGTCAGCACCAGTATGGTATATCAGTTGCTGCACAGTTGCGTGGCCGTCTGTCTCCATTCCTGCCTTCATGCTCTGCTGATTCTGCCCATTATGTTCCCTGGAAACTTCAAACTCACCCCACAGCACTCTTGGAGGCAGTACCAACTCAATTTTTTGAGTGCTTCCTTGTAGGAAGGTTACACCTACAAGTTCTCTACGCTGATTACGTTCATTGCTTAACATGCAGACTTTTTCATTGTCTGGTTTATTAGTACATGCGTTAACACAGTTCATGATGGTGGGACACATCTGGCTGAAGTTTGGTAATCAATTGTAGCAGCTGAGGTTTCAATAAGGAAATAGGCTTTAGCTCCAACGGCTGCTGCTGTTTCAGGTAGTCTCAGGTTTAAGCAGTGTGTAGGCATAGGAATTCATATTTGCTTGTAGATGAGAAGTGGCTTAAGAAGCTAAAAGAATCTAAAGACACAGTTTAGCTTTCTGGAGTATTTCTAACCTGTTGATATACTCAGCTCTTTAATGAAATGATATTCTAGGTAAACAGCAATAAGACTGAGCCTAGCTACTATCTGGTACCTTATAACAACATACTGAAACTTGCAGAACTTAAGTTTGTTGTGTTTTTTTTTGTTTTTTTTTTTTTTTAATTGACTCTTGTTTGCATCTTGACTGAGTGCTTTGAAATTGGATAAATTGTTTCCCATTTTCTTTTTTTCCTACTGTTTGCATACAAACAGCTTCAAGGAACAGTAATTCCAGCTGTCTGTATATTCTGTGGCTATCCGTGACTATTGTAAACTCTCTAGGCAAATTTCATTACGCAGCATATGTTTTGATGTATTACCTAATATAAGATTAAATTGAAAAAGAATCAGCTGTTTCTAATGTTTTCATGGGAAGGTAAAAGTCAGAAATATCTCTAATCATTTCAGAAATGTATAGCTACCCTTAGCTGGAAAAGGACAGCCTCTGTTTTAGATGTCTGCTTGCCATTCTTGGGAAACTAGCTAGAATTCTTTGGAATCTGCAGCTACTCAGTTTATAGGCTGTAAATCATCTTTGAGTTCAATTTGTCTATAAGAATCAACACAATGAAAGATAGAGTATTAATTTTGCTCTTAAGTTTCCTGGAGATGGCTTAATTTACTTTGAGGTACTGATTAATGTTAGTGTGTGTGTGGTTTTTGTTCTTGTTTTTAAGTACCAGTAGTGAATATTCTTAAAGGAATTCTACAGGTGTTGCTGTCTGCAGAAATTAGCTCTGTCTCCTTCTACCTCTTCACCAGGTGATACGCTTCTGAATGTGCAAGTTAGCAGCTCCAAACCTTCCAAAGGGGAGTCATCAATTCCACAAGGTAAAAGGCTTTCATAAATAGGAATCCTAATTAACTGGAAAAGTGTTCTACAGAAGCGAAAGCACATTGTCAGTGCAGGGTGTTATGTGGTTACTAATCTGGAACTCTATTATGCAGCTGGCTCTTTTTGCTATGCAAATGTTATACTTCTAAGTTGCAGTTACTACTCAACAGGTTGAAAACAGTCTCTATTACATCTGTTGGGATGTATAAAATACAAAAAAAAGGATCTAGTGTCTAAAATTTTCAGCCAGATTGCTTGCTGTACAGATCATTACTTGCAGAATGCTAAAGCTTATTCTCAAGCTCCAGTTAAAAATCCCTCAGGCTAGCTTTTCAAATTTACTTTTTTTTGTTAATAAGTTTATTTGTTCAAAGAAAAACAAATATAGATAATTGATTTCAAAGATAGTTAATTATTGTGAAGTTTGCACTCATTGCAGGTTGTGTACCTGTGGGTTATTGAGTTCTTTCAATGCACCTCTGAGGGGTTTACTGTAAAGGCATTCATTTTGAGGACATTATTTGTCATATAACTGTTAAATTATTTGGCTATTTTTAGACTACGCTTGACTGATGAATTGTAATGGCTTTTTGATAAGAGATGGTGATAGAGCAGTGCTTGAAGTGAATTAGTTTGGCATAGTGATATGCTGGCTATAAGAAACCACCACCTGCATTAGTGGCATTTCTTTAAACGAGTAGTCATTTAAACAAGTCAACAAATGAGTTATTAAAAGCACCCAGGTCCAGAAAATGCATCACTGCCAGTTTTTGAGAGCTTTGATTCACACGCTAACTTTCTGGACCATAGCATAGAGAGAAGGAGCCATGTACTTCAGAGATGCATAATGATAGGATAGGAGGCAGTGATTAAGTTGCACTAAGGGAAATTCTGTTTGGGCGTCACCAAGGAAGCTCTTTACACGGTTGCCCAGAGAGGCTTTGAACTCTCAAGTTCTGGTAATCATAAAGACTGAGTAATGTGACACAATTTTTAAGTAAGCTGTGTGGAAGTTAGCAGAAGGTGGAAGTAGGTTGCTTCCAGAGATCCATTCCAACCTTAAGTTTTCAGTGATTTCTATGAAAAGTTTCTGGAAGAGTGGTTTATTAAACAGAATAATGAAGCTTTTGCTCCAGGACTTCAGCTGTCTTCTTGCAAGATTTCCAAAGAGTTGTTTTACCAGCTACACTAACAGTTCCTGTGTTTGCTGGTTTTGTTGTTGCCATCCCCTAAGAGGACATGTTACCCACAGAGGACATAAATTGATGCAGTGTAGCGTCTCTAGAGTTGTGAGAGAAAGGATGGTGTTTTTAGGTACAGGGGTTGTTACATTACAGCTGGCTGTGTTTGGAAATAGGATTTATCTAGGAACATGTAGGCGTATCTCAGCAAATCATTTCTCTGCCAGGGAGGCTGCCTTGAATTTGGTATGTTCATGCTGCCTGAGTGGAATTCATTTATGAAATAACAACATTTCATCTGTAGTTTTTGTGGACATATGATTCTGACTTAATTATGTGTCACTTTTTAGCTGAGTATTTATTTAAGCGTAACACTCATGATACGTAGATACTTAATCATTTGTCAAATGCAGCTTTTCTGTTGTTTACAATGTATTAAAAGAAAAAAACGATTTGATATGCAGGGCCCTTTGAGAAAGGTGTGTCATATATAGGTCACATTGGGTGTGCCAGGGGATCGTTAGCCTTTGTTTTATGGGGACGTTAAAAGAAAAGAAAATTTATAATGGTCTTTGTCTTGGTGTAGTACTGAGTCCTTTGAAAGTGTATATTAAACTTGCTCTGACTAGTAGTTCCTCAGCAACGTAGACTGCAGATAAAGATTTGTGCTCTCTTACCGTAGTATAATGTAAAATACATTGCTTATGAATTATTTTGAGAGCTTGCCATGGGGTTTTTTGTTTGTTCCCCCCCCTTCCCAAGTTTGGTCTCTGTAGTTAATGATAGCTATGTGCCTAGTAAATTCCATGTAGCACTTGGGAAGCATTTTCTACATGTCATTTCTTCTACTTAGTGCTTAGAGGACTATTGTATGCCACCATAGTTACAAAACAGAAATTGTTCTCCATTCAATACATAGGGCTCTCCACAAGCCATTGCATCACCATAGACTGACAGAGAAATTGCCTTGTTTTTTAATCTAGAGGCACCGATGAAACAAGCTATAAGTCTTATAAAGAAAGGGACACAGGAAGAAGGGTGCAGTTTGGTGCTGTTTTTTCCCCTCACTCTTCAAGTTAGTTGACAGATGGTGTGTATCATCTGAACTGGAAAATCAGCTGAGACAGAGCAGCAGCTCTTCTATATCACCCTGGTGTAGCAAAGCTGTTGTTCATTTGTTCTTTTTTTATTGCTAAGTGTATGTGCGTGTAAGATTTTAATTCTTCATCCAATTAGTATTTTATGTAATGTTTCATTATTCTTATGTTCAAGTTTCTACAGGATTGAGTGAAAGCCATACAGTAAACGGTGGAAGCTGGAATGAGAAGTCTGTAAAAATCTCCTCACAGATTGGTGTAGGGGAGGAGAAATGGACGTCTGTTTCCTCAGCTACAGCTGGGAAGAGGAAGACTGAGACATCGGCTTGGGGCCAAGACGCTGGAGATGCTAATGGGAATGGAAAGGACTGGGGCGTAACCCTGGTGGGCAGGCCCTGGAAAGAGCGTTCTTTGTTCACTCCTATTGGTAAGCTATTTTGAGAAAAATTTGCTTCACTTAAGCATTTCTACATAATTTTTGGTACTGAATCTCTGGAATAGCTTTGTTTATGTGTTCAAAAAAAAATCTTGGAATGGTCTAGTGAAATGTGAACTAAGCATTTTCTGTTTATTGTGAGTTCTGATGGCTTATCGTTTATGTTTCTCATTAGTTTAATGGGGTTTTCAGTTTTCATCTGAAATAAAATGATTTCTGTAAGGGAACCAATTTTTTTTTTATACACCTTTAGAATTTTAGAAAAGTGATATTAAGTCACTGAACTATATATATATTTTTTTTCTTTTTTGAAATTTGCCTTAAAACCCAGGTTATAAGTCTGTTCTGTTGACACATGATCAAATCAGTTGTGTTGTATTGACAGACATCTGTTTAGGCTTCAGGAACGAAGATTGCTCAGCTCTTGTGACAGTCTCTTTTTACTGCTTTTACTGTTTGGTTTTTTTTTCCATTAGAATTTTTTTTAGTTTTTGCCAGTACAATTTTTAGCTTTTTTTGCTTATATTGTCCAGATAAATGATGAAATTTTTGTTTGTCTGTGCAGCAACCTTATTAGTAGATACTGTAATATTGCCCTTTCCATTGTTCAGTCTAAATGATCATGGTCTTTTCTGGAAAGCAATGTTCTGCTATAGTCAGAAATGCTGCTTTTGTCTAGACTGGTTTAATTTGTCCCACTTTTCTTGGATTGTGGTGCCAGAGACTGGACCTGGTATTCCATTGAAAGCTTTTTATTACTGAGAAGAAGCAAGTGTTTTTGTTGTTGTTTCTATTTTTTTTTTTATTTTTCCATATTCTCTGCTTCATATTCTGATGTGGTATTTCTTAGCAACTAAACAGCTTGCTCTTGTTTTGTTGCTGAGAACAAGTCACGCATGACCAGACTGATCAGCTTCTGGTTAAGTGACCAGATTGTGGATGAGCAGAGGGTGTATTTTTACCATCCATAACTTTAGTAATGTTTTCAGTGCTGTCTCTCTCAGCATTTTTCTATCAAAATTAGGATGGTTTGTATCAAAGTTAGGCTGGCTGGAGAGGAGCTCTGTGGGAAGGGCATCCTGCTGGACACTGAGGTGGACATGAGCCAGCCAAAGGCCCTGGCAGCAGAGGAAGCCAATGATGTTCTGGGCTGCATTAACAGGAGTCAGTGGATTGTGGCAGTGATTGTGCACTCTACTAAGCACTTCTTGGACTGTATCTATGCCCAGTTTTGGGGCACCCTATACAGAAAGGATGTTGATCAGCTGGAGCAGATTCAGCAAAGAGCCTCAGAAATGGTCAGTTGTTGGAGCCCTGGAAGGAGAGGCTAAGGGAATGGGGTCTGTCAAGCTTGGGGAACAGAAGACTTCAGGAGAACCTGACAGCAACCTGCCAGAACCTGTGAGGTGTTCCTGGTAAGGCAGAGACAGGCTCTTCACAGTGGTGTGTGGTAGGAAGACAACAGACATAAATTGAAACAAGAGGTTCAGAATGGGTATAAACAGAAACTTTTTCTTCACAAGGACAGTCAGGCATCACAAACGTACAACCTTTGTGGGTAACCAGTCCTCATCCTTGGAGACTTTAAAGATTCAGATGGCTAAAAAACACTGTGCAGCCTTATCCGACCTTAAGAGCTGTCTGTGAGTTGAGGAGAGGAGGATGTACTAGGGACCTCCTGAGGTTTTCTTTGTAGCTCATTATAACTCCTAGTAGTTTTTCCTTATAATCATATAATCGCATTCTAACCAGCTGCTTCTTTTTGACACATATATGCCACTGGTTATTTTGTCTTGTTTTCTACTTTCCACTTCACAGAGTTAAGTATGTTGTAATTTTTAATCAGCATCTCCTATTTGTCAAAAATTGTTCTGAACTCAGTTCTGTTCTTAACATAAAAGCAATTTGCTTGAAGCTAGGTGTCATCTACAGAGCTAACAAATAGGCTTTTTCATAACTCCAGTCTTGGTAATAGGGGGGAAAATACAGCAATATGGGTGTCAAAACTCAATGTACTCACAAAGGAAAAGTTTATATAGAGAAGAAAATCTAATATTCTGTATAGAAATAGCGGTAGAGGGAGAAAATGATTTCAAGCTAAATGTTCAGACATTCACACCTTTGTCAGTGCTGATTGTCTCATGTAATAAGGCAAACACTGCTCTCAGCTGTATGGAATGTTAACATGGCTGGAACTTCCTCTGTTTTACTGACCCTATTCGTCATTAAATAGCTAACTTTTTCAACATTGCCAGCAGTCCGAAGCTTGCTTTCTCTTTCTTTTTTTTCCCTCCCCCCACAGCTGCTTGGAATGTGGATGCACGGATTAATACCTCTGAACCAAATTCTACTTCTTTCTCTTCTTTTGGATTAACTCCTGGAGTTTCTGGTATGTATGCCCTTCCAAAGATTTTTGGCTCTCTTCTCCTATAACAGGTAGAAACAGACTTGCCAGGTGTTATTTCCATTGTTTGTCCTTTGAAAATAGTAATGGTAACTGTAAACAAGTAGAAGAGCTGTTTTGTGAAAGTCTGCCAAGCTTTTTGCTGTTATGCTGAAATAATGCAATAAGGTAACTTTGAAATTGATAATCAAAAGCTAAATCAATGAGGTATTTCTGATTGATTCTGTGTTGAATCTAAACAATTGGCATAGGAAAACAGTTTTTACCCTGAACTTTCAGGGGTTTTGTTGTTTGTTGATTGGAGTTCTTTTTTCCCTTCAAGGATCTGAAGCACTACTTTCAAAATGTGTTATGTAGGCAGGAGTTAAGTCCTGAGGTTTTCTAGGATGGGTAGGAAAGCTGAACTCCAGGGTCGTCTTGTTTTGAAGGGTGAAATTGCTGTAGAATGCAAACCTGGCTTCCTAACAGATCTTGTATGTTATACTACTGACATAAGTGCTACAGTGATTTATTATTTAATAAAGGGGTCAGGTTTTCTTCTCTTGCTTATTTGCTCCCAATCTAAAGAGCTTGGCATGTCTATTTTCTTCTAGCAAGTAGCTAGCCAAGTGCTTATGCATTAAGCTATGTTTACTGGGATTGCAGTTTGTGGTCTTCCAAGTGTGAAACTAGCGTTCATTGTCCTATAGCTCACAAGCGCTTCATTCTCTGTGTGCATCTGTGCCAGTATAACAAAGAAGTTATAAATGCCAAGGTCTAATTCACCAGGCTCTCCAAAGAATAGCTCACTTAATGAAAACTTATCTTAAGGAAAAAAAAATAGTAATTGTACAAAAAATGTTAATGAAATTGGATTTCCCAGAGGGATCCACTTGAATTTAAGTTCAGTTGCCAGACTGAAACTTAAGAAAACTTAGTTAATAAAATGGGAAAGATTGATCTGAGATTCAATGTGCAATACCATCATTCCAACTTGAATTCAGAGAGAAACATGAAGACAGTGAAGTATATTTATAGTCTTTGATGCACATAAGCCACATTAGTAAATATTTACTGCTTACTGTAATGGCTAGTTAGTAAAAGATTGAGAATGTGTTAATATTCCTGTCATTTGAGAGATGTTTTTTGCAGAGGCATTTATAAATAAGGGAGAACCAGTTAGCTATCTATGGTCCTAGTTAAACTTCTTTTCAGAAATGTCTCATAAAGCAGTATGTTGATTTCTTTCAGTCCCACAAATGAGCTTTTTGAAGTTTTTTGTGAAATTTTCTCTTTGCTGATGCCTTATTTTTCTTAAAATAATGATGTTAGATGTCTTAACACTTTTTACTATCATAGCTGGAATTAGGCTTTACTGTTCATCATGCTGCTTTTATGTTCCTGGAACTTTTTACTTGAACTGGTTGTTGTTGTTGTTATGCTCAAATAATGCAACAAAGTAACTTTTAAAATGATAATCAAAAGCTAAATCAATAAGATTTCTGCTTGATTGTGTGCTGAGTCTAAATGACGAGCATAAAATTCACTTAGTAGTAAATAAATTAATTGTTATATCTGTGATATAATCAAGTTTCTTTCTAGTAGTCTTCTAAGCTGATAAGTGTAAGAGTTTTTACTTGCACATGGTGAATAATTTTATCACCCATAAATTTTCATTGTTTTCCAATTAGAGGAGACTGCTGTAAGTCTTGTGGAATGTTGTTAATCTGCATTACCTTTATTTTTTCATATTCTACTGTTAACTTTGTCTTCCTTTTTCAGTTCCCTTATTTTCTGAATAAACCTCACTTTGAAGAGGTTGGTAGTTTTCCTGTACTGTGCAGTCTTTAGAACCAGACTTTTTTTTTTTTTTTTTTTTCCTTGGGCCATTGCTATTTTGTTTTGAATTTCTTTACCTAAGAAAACTGAGGAAGCTTGTAACTTACAAATACAATTTCATTTATTCCCTTTCAGGATCCAATAGTGAGCCAGTTTCTCAGGCTGGTACTTCCGATTTTCAGTGGGATTTAAGTCACGCTCAACCCCCTGTTGATGATGAATGGTCTGGGTTAAGTATGTTCCTCTAAAATGTTCATTAACAAAAATTGCAATTACCATCACTTTAAAGCATAATTATTTGAGCTATTTGCATTAACCAGTTGTGAGCATATGAAGACAAAAACTGAAATGTTTCGCTTCTGTAAAGATAAGTATCAGTTTGAGGAAAGCAGGAAAAAATATTTTTGGTGAATGATGATAACTGTTTCTTAGGCAAAACACTTGGTATTGAAACACAGAAGTGAAAGCTCATGCATTTTAGTGTAGTTCTGACTTTTGTTTAAAAAAAAAAAAAAAAGATAATTAAAACAGTCTTAATTTACTACAAATGATAAAAAATCTACTGCAAGTCTGCAGAAGTTATGTTGGTATTAGTAGATTGTATCTGAGTAACTGAGTTTGCCTTTACATGTTTGTATCTTACTGAAAACATGACATTAAGACTCCTATATTCAGTCTTACTTCCTTGTTTAGCAAGCACTAGGGAATTTTGTGTGTATATGAAAAGCATATGCAGGCTAGAGATCAATGAAGTTACTTGGGAGTTGTAGTAAGCTTGGTGTTTATTTTCCCCTTTCCCCTCCTTGCTGGTTTCAGAATATACTTGTAGTTCTTACCACAGTCAAAAACCTAAATAAGTGCTGTAGTATAGTTAGTAGTAGTATAGTGACTTACCTAAATACCTACCAGTGAAACTGTACCTGTGAAGAAAGCTTACAGCCTTAAGTCCACTTTTTGAATTGCCTTGTAGTTGATATTCTTACATTTGACTGAATAAAGAATTTTTTTTTCTGAAATAAACAATGTAGTTTCATTAGCTCATTGGCTTAAAAACTTGGTCAACAAAGTGACCAGCAAGGCTGTTGTACATATTACCTTCTAAGAACAATGTCTTATTTAATGACTGCAGGATTAGAATGGACTGATACAGTCATTGACTCCATCATTTTTTGTCATGATCATTCTAATACCAGTTTATATAAAAATTATTTTGTCTTTTATCTGGCTTAAGAATAAGGGAAGCACATTTTCAGTTAATGGTTTGGAATTGATCAGTTTTCCATTATAAGAGCATAATTTATTCACATTTCTGAGCATAAAATGTCTGTATCTACAGCTTCTGTTAATCAAGTCATTTTTTTCATTACTGTACCTCCATTACTTGGTATCTATGAGAAGGGGGAAATAGGCTTGAACTTCCCTTAAGTGATATACAGATACACCTTACTGATATAACAGGTTCAGTGCATGGGAATTAACTGTATGTGCAAATGCTATGAATTTCCTATTTAGAAGGATGGAATTTTTTTAAAGGAACTAGTGACAGGGCAGTAGATAATAAGCTTATTGAGTGTTACACAGTAGTCTTTTTTTTTTTTTTTCAAATCAGTTAATTCTAGTGTATAATGTTTAAAGTATGTAATATATATGTAATATACCATGTAAGTTGAGGTAATATTTTTACAAGAAGGCAAGAGATGAAAAAGTTTTCTAGGTAATCTTAAAATTCTTGTGTACTAGTAAAACACAGTGTTTGCTAGTAAATATAATTGGCTTTATCATTGCTTTTCCTTTGGGCGTAAGTTTTTAAATGTTTAAATTGAATTCTGCCATGGTTGGCAGAGCAAGTTTGCACAATAATTGATTTGGCATAGGCAAAGGGTAAAAAAAAAAAAAAAAAATATTTTTGGTAGTCTTTCATTTTGTGTTTATATCATCTTTTAAAACTGAACACCTTGTGAAATCGACTTGCTGTAAGTTTCTGCTAAACTGTAGGGCTTCCCTTCTAGCATTTTTAGCTTTTATATAATTGACACTGTCATTCCCCATCACAGCATAAACACATGCCATTGCAAAAGGACAATACTAGCAAAATAGAGTAGGGACTTGAAAGCTTGGGAAAAACACAGTATTAAAGAATGTCTGTGTTACAGGATGACTTCTGGCTCAATGAGATTTACATTTCTCAGATATGGCACTTGTAAAGGATCCTTACTAAGCATCAGTATTATTCACAGTTCATCCTAGTGTCTTCACAAACCAGGAAAAAGACTTGAGATGAAGAACAACCCTTAACTTTGTTGCTCTTTACATAGTTCATAAAAGTATCCCAAAGCAATTGCATGTGGCTAGCTGCTGCTGTGACTAGTTTGGAATCCTATTGCTTTGTAAAATAATTAAAACTGACTCATTACTTACCAAAGTCTTCATCTTATCATTAAGGTATTTACATTTTTCAGAAATACAGGAAACACCTGTTTGTATCTTGGTATCAAAGGTGGCTTTCTGCATAGTAATTATTTTCATTTTTCAACTGTTAAAGAGTACCTGTAAAGTAAGGTGACATTCCTGAAAATCTCTTCAATTTTTGTAGATGGACTTTCTTCTGCTGATCCTAGCTCTGATTGGAATGCCCCTGCAGAAGAGTGGGGAAACTGGGTAGATGAAGAAAAAGTTGTTTCCGTTCCACAACCTGAAGAGGCGTTATCTGATGTTCAGAAGGTAAAAGGTGATATTTTCCCCTTTAGCTCCAAGACTTTGCCCTTACCGCTGCCATTTCTTAAAGTAACTTAAGGGTGATGATTAAGGTAATCTCTCATTTTATTTATGCTGATAAGAGCAGCAGCACTTTGTTAACATGTGGTGCTGGATGTTGTTATAGGGGGAAACAGAAGCCAGTTAGCTCCATGTCAGATCTTGTTTCACCATACTGTAAGGTATTATCTTTTATTGTGTACTAACAGAGGATTTGGATCTCTCCTCATAAACACTACTCAACAATATTTGTGTGTGCAAAAAGCAATGTTTCTGTGTACATTGTCTGTGTTTTTCATTTCCCAACTCTTGTACTTTGTTTCCAGAGTGTGTGTAAAGAACATAGCCTTTCCAAAGTGAACTGAACAGATAAGATTGTGTTCACTTCCTTTTATATGCCATTAAATCCCTGATAGTTAGTATTTTATGTTTAGTTTATAGGAAGCGTGTTTCATTGCCATCTTAAATGTTTAATATCTTATATTTCCATATTTAAGGCTTCAGATAATGAAAGAGAAAAAGCAGAGCCAATTCTTCAGAGTTCAACAAGTGGGAAGTCCAAGAAAAAGAAGAAGAAAAAGAAGAAGCAGGGTGAAGAAGCTAACTCTCCTTCACAGGTAAATGGAGCAAGATCTGGATTGTCTGAAAATAAATTTATGACGAATTCACAGAATCGACTTACTTTTGTGACTTAAGCAAAATTATTTTGGGGACAGGTAAAATTCATTTCTTTATTGTAAGGTCCACTACTGTTTTTACAAGTTGAGGTAAATGTATGAAGGATTCCTTTATTAATATTTCCTTTAATTTAAATGATTCTCTGATTGAATATAGAGTAGTTCTGCTGGATTTCTGGAAAGCATGAAATATATAGAAAATACTTAACTTTGAAATATTTTCTTTCAAAGCAAGATTCTGTACCGTAGGGATGCTTCTACAGGGACTTTCCTCTGCGTGGGAAGCTCTCTGTTCCTGTTTCGAAAGACAGCTGCCTTGTGTGCATAGCTACCTAGGAGAACAAGAGAAATTGAAAGTCCCTTTCTAGGTGTTCTAGAAGTGCAGTTCTACTAGGATATAGTGGTTTTCTAAAGTTCTTCTGTAGTTTATGTGAAATATTAAGTATCTACGACTTTAACTCCACAAGTACAGCTATCCTATGTGAGTCAGATTTGAATGAGATGGATACTGTTTGCAAACTGAGGATGGCTGGAGTTGCATGTGATATTTTTAAATTCTTTTTGAAAAATTACATTGAAACACATTTGTTGTAAAAAGGAAAAAAAAAAAAAAAAAGCAAAATCAGATTCCACTTGGCAATTGGAACATATTTGAATAGATGAAAACAAGTACTTTCTAAATAGGAAAAAATCTTTTGACAGCTCATACTCAGAATACATCCTGCTTCTGCCTGTGGTGACAGACATTCATAAAGGAGGAGGAGGAAAGCATTACTTCAGTCATAATTACTTTGGATTTGCTGCTTTTTTTTAATTGTAAAAGATAAAATTACTGTCAAGTAGAGTTGCTTTAATATTGTGTAAGTAGAGATGGTTGATTTGTGTCAATTTGCAACATTTCTTTTGAGGTTAAAAATAAAAAGGATAGTAGGAAGCTTTCCTATGAGTTGAAATCTGTGATGTTCTGGTATCTGCAATAACTCTAGACATAAGTCATGATTAGTATGAAATGGTTAACAGCATTTTCATTGTTTTGCATGGATCTTCAAGATAGAATAGTAAGTTTAGTGATTTAACTTGCTAGTTCTTCTTCAAAGTCATTTAAAATTTATATAATTAAACTCTGAAAGTTGAATGTGTTCGTTGATGAGAAGTATAATTTAAACAGTATAATCTAAGTGTTCACGTCGTGTTTGTTGACTTCAGGCAGCAGAAGCTACCATCAGAGCTAAATGTAAGACAGGATATATTCTTACCTGTTAGGAGTCAACAGGCTTTGACTACATTTTTCACAAGGTTTCAGGGGAAATAAGGAAGGAAGGAATGTTTTTCCAGCTTAAAACTGGAGATTTGTGTTCTAGTTACTGTTCACCTTAGTGCTTTAAATAAATTTGAATACTGTAATTCCTCATGTAAAAGAAAAAGTGTTCAACATCAGTGCTTAAGGAGTAAAGGTTGAGACTCTTGGAAACTTAGGAAATGTTTTCAGTTTGTACATAGATATGTTTATTTTATGGACATCACTGCAAACTACACTGAGTTGCAAAATATTGTTAAATCATAATACATGAAAGAAAGCTATACAAGTTAATACCTGAAACTTCCACGTATTAAGCAAATATTAGCCAACCACTTTAATCTTTTTTTTTTTAGGTTTTCTTAGTTATAGGAGATAATCATGGCAACTAAACTGATGCGCAGGGAGAAACAGTTGGAACTTTACTGCACATACAGGCTCCTAATTTTTTCCTCAATTTTGTAGGACACTGAAGAACTGGATAGAGAAGCTGGAGAGGAATTTCAAGAGGATACCTCAAAAGCTCAACCACAGCAGGAAATAGCTTTTTCTCTGAAGACCATAAGTACTAGTGAACCAGCTAAGGTAGGGTTATAAAACTGTGTTTAAGTAATAATTGTCATTTTTAAATGCTCAAGATGTACTGAAACATTGCTTGTGTATGGTAGTGTTACAGTAGGGATATACTTCAGGTTATGTTTAATTTGAAGGTGATCAAGAGGTTGAATTTTAGATACAGGCCGGTTATGAGTTTTTAAAAAGGGCATCCACTCTTTAAAAAAAAAAAAAAAAAAAAAAAAAAAAAATTAAAAGCAGCATTTGCTAAATTGTTAATCATCTTTATCATGACCAAGTTTGTGGATTTTTTTGTTGTTTGAATATATAAATTCTAAAACTTTGAGATCTGGAAACCTAAGAATAAATAGGTAAGAGTGCAAGACTAATATCTTAGCATATCTTACTGTTTCATTGCAACTGAATGAAGAGTTACTGACTTACTATGTTTTGATGTTATTGAACCAATTCACAAACTGACCATTCATTTCAGTTCTCAGTTGAAACAAGTACTATAGAAAATACAGGTTCTATTTGGTCTTTCTCCAAAATAGGTTCTTTAGATAATGTCCTACAAGCATCACACTTTGAGAAGTAAAATATTTAATATTTCTAATGGTGTTGATTTTGTTCCATAAAGTATGAACAATATCAGTGAGACAGTACCTCAGAATTGAAGAATTTACTTCAATAACTAAACATTTGTTACATAAAGATAGCAAGGTTATAACAAGGTTGCATAAAGAAAAAAATTCAATGAAAATAATAGAATGGAATCTTCCACGAGAAGCTACAGGTCACCAAAGTACAGAAACTGTATATTGAGAACATGCTGTGAAAAACAGATTCAGGCATGTTTTAGAATATTATAAATATTCTGCATCAAAGTATAGCTTTTACTATGATTATTCAGTTTAGATTTACTTCAACTTTTATTCGAGGTTAGTATCAACTATTCTGCTTGATTCACCAGCTCAGATGTCGACCTATACTATGTGTTATTATTTTTTAGACTGGAGCAATCCTGTTGCTGTGAGTTTTAAGTTCGTTGTGTTTGTATAGGTTGTGCCTATACATAGCTGCGTTGCAGCCAGTGGCAGTTTTGTGAAACAAGATCAAATATTGTATTAAACTTGTTGTGGAGGCAAAAGAAAAGAAAAGGAGAAAAAAACTGTTATTGACATTCCCTGAAAGTTAGTTGAACTTGGTGAACATAAAGGGAAATTTGTGAATAGTTACATCTGACAATGCAGATAGCTTATCAGTTGTTTTTCCAAGCCTCTTTGCTATCGGGTTTGGCTTTACTGTAATTTCATGTGTACAAAATATTTTCTGATACTGAATTGGCTGTCCCAAAACATTTTAGAAATGGTCTGCAACTGATGCCTGAAAGGGATGACCTAAGTTTCCAAGCTAGGTAATTGAGTCTTAAGCAAATGTTCTGAAACATGAAAACAAATATGAGGAAAAAATTAAATTTGAGTGCCTCACCACCCTCTGAGTGAAGACTTTCTTCTGAATCACTAATCTAAATCTGCCCTTTATTTTAGTTTAAAGCCATTCTCCCTTGTCCTATTGCTACAGTGCTGGATAGAGTCCCTCCCCAGCTTTTTTTGTAGCCCACCTTTAGGTACAGGAATTGTATTTTACAATTGTACTAGAATGTATGTTTAAATCTTCATCAAGTTTTTACATGTGGATGGAGAGTGACCCTGTCCTAAAAAAAACTGTGAGTGATGCCAGCAAACTGAATTGGTTACCTTGCACAACTAAGAACTCTCCTGAGTCCTCTTTCTGTTTGAGGCAACGTTGATTTTTGTTGAGGTTAATGTTCTTGTGTAGCTAGTTGTTGCCAACAATTAGACAACATTAGAATTGGCAAAGCCTGGAAGCCCTGCAATATGGGAGTTCATTTTATCAGCATAGACAGTATTAAAAAAAATTGTCATACTTGCAGTGTGATGTTAAGTTTAATAAGAGAACTACTGGCATTATAATTATTTCAGTTGTGTAAGAACGCAGGAAAGTTCTCTACCCATAATAGAGAACTTCTACTTTAATTTATGTTTTTTCTAATTAAAACTGTTTATTTTCTTGCTCAGTATTATATGGCTTTAAAATGTATATTGCCTTATTGTATGTTTTGACTAAATTTTTTGTGAGATGCTTACATTAGTGATGGCAACAGTACAAGCTGGTAACTTATAACCTAGGACCTGTGTACATCTGCATCACGGGATGGATGTAGACATCACTGTTAGGTTCTGTTAGTTTCACATCCTTGCCACTGTAGGACAACTACAGCCATGAATTCTAAATAACATCCTAAAGTTTTGGGTTTGTTTCTTGACTGATGCCCTGTTTTTCCAGTGTACTCTTACCTGAAGCCTTTTGTCAGTAGGTTGCCTGCTATGGGATCATACAGTTCTTTTTTTGTTCTGACTTTCCTACTAAATTTTTTGTACTTGCATTACAACTTGTGTTTTACTGTACTTTCATTCTAGTAAGTGCTACATAGTAGGCTACAGTTACAGTTCATCTCTGTAGTGGGAATCTTCAAAATATAGCAGATAATTGGAAGACACTAAAACTATCTTTCACCTGGTTGTTCATCCTACAGTAGTTTCCACTGAAATAGTTTTGACTACTCTCTCAAATACCTGTTCTAATGTAAGCACAGAATGTGAGCAACTACTAAGTCGAGCACATGGTAGGAACAACTGCAAATGCTTTCTGAACCATATAAAAGCTTTTTTGAGTTGTAGATTTTGACCAAATCAGTTTGCCATTTTACCTTGAAACAAAATGCGTATGTGTCATTATCTTCCACCTATTCTGAATGCATATTCTAAAATCGTTTTCAGATTTTAGTGACTTTCAGATTGTATTCTCTTTCTCTGCATGTTATGTGTTTGTTAAGGTGAATTAGTTTACGTGGCTACTTTGATTGTATGCAACTAAAAAGTCTTGGCACTAGATGGCAGTCACAGTCTTGTGGCTTTGAATACAATTTTAGCAGGTTTTTTTGGCTTAATTTTTCAGTGCCATCTTCCCAGCACCTGCTAAGTATGGTTCCAAAATAACTGTATAAGAATGTCTTACTGTTATATGATTTAGTGAACTCTTGGAATTTTTTTTTCCTATTTTTTTCAAATAGCCTGAGGAGGCTCCTTCACTTGCTGTTTCTACTGAGCCATCTGTAATTGTATCAGAGAGCGATTCTGACAAGATCGCTTCCCAAGTGCCACAGATGCTGCAAGAGACAGATGTTTCTAGTCCCAATATTAAGCAAAACAGTGTGCCTCCTCCACAGAGTAAGTATTTTGGTACGATTTTATCTGAATTCAGTGTGGTGTTTTTTTTTTCCATAGAGCATGTACAGTCAGAATGCTTTGCCATGTGGTTTGGATGCAGAGTAGCACATCAGATGCTTCTGTATTTCATTGAGGGATCTTATTTAAATGAAAGCTAAATGATAGTGTTTTGGCAACTGTCCTTTCACTGTGAGGAAAAACAAGCTTCATGTGCTTGAATGACTGAAAACGTTTGTCCTTGTCAAGACCTTAACAGACACTTGAATGTACTCTTCCCCATCAGGATGGGAGTCCCATGCCGTAACTATGTAGTTAATATATCAATTAACTTTTTTTTGTTCTGGTTCTAAAATAAAAAGGCTTTGGTGACTAATTCCCACCCTGGAAAATGGGAGAATATCTCATATTAAACATATAAAATATTTTACCTGACTTACTGCCTTTGGCAGCCAGCATATTTTAAGGCCAATTCTATTTATTCAAATAATATCGCGATTCTTTATTCAATTCTGGATGCCATGTAACTACATCTTTATGTAGTTCATTATTTTAAAAATTAATCTTTTGATGTGTAAGTGTAACTCAGTGGTTAAAAATGGTGTAATCTGATACAAGTGAACAAATAATGTAACCTATGTACAAGTATATTATTTCCAGTTATCTGCAATGAGGTCATTATCAGCTGTTGGCTGTTATATTAACAAAAATGCATGACTTTATTTATGGTGTAAGAAAAATAGGTTGAAATTATCAAACTTTGTTTTAGAGGCACTTCAGATTAGTCTATTCGTTACAAACAGGTAAACGGGAGGTCTGCAAAAATTGTGCTGGCTGAAGAACAGCTTCATGGTATTATGGAATGTACTCTTTAGGATTTTAAAAGTCAGTTCTGTGTAAACTTCCTCAGTTGTAACTCTGTAGTTATGCTTTGTTTTTAGCAAAGTCTGAAGAAAGCTGGGAATCCCCCAAACAAGTTAAAAAGAAGAAAAAAGCAAGAAGGGAAACGTGAACTTCCTGAGATGGACATGTGTTGCTGAATACTGTCATGAAGATTATGCTGTTTATGCAATAATTTGTGAACATGTACAGAATTTTATATAAGTTTCAAACAATTTTTAAAAACAGAACTGCTGTGAACACAAACATCTTTAAAAAAGGAATCAAAGGAAAGTAACTTTATGATATAGAAAACAGAACATGCTACATTTGAAAGACATTCTGAAGAGTCTGTTTTTCCAACTTTTGGAGAGAGATCTTAAAATAAAAAAACAAAACTGGTTTTACAACACAGTGCCCTGTTTACAACAGATTATACTCTCATCTACAGCTGCGGATAAAAGGTTGATTTCAAGGAAGGGTTTTCTGTAAAATATTTGTCTGTATAATAATGGGTGTTTCTTGCCTCTCTTTTAAGTGATGCAGTAGAAGCACAGAATGTCAACCATTTGAATTTGTTTCATGCCTAAATCAAAGTGCTTTGATAAAACACGTAATCTGCCATATCTTTACAGTACGTTGGTTAGCAAGTCTGCTAGCTATTACAGGAATCAAGTGCAAATCATTAACCATTTGTACAGTCAGACCTTCATGGTTTATTATATGAAGTTAACACAATAAAACTGCTTTGGGTTAAAAGTTTGAGAATGTGATTTGAAACTTAAGTATGGTTCATGAAGTTATTTTTGATAATGTCTATTACCTTACTTGAATTGCTGAAGATAACAATATATTTTTAAGAATGCAGTAATGTGCATAAAATTGGTTTTTCTGCTTCATTCCCTACAGTTCTTGGTTGATTCAGACTCCCATCTAAAATTGCACCCCTTTAACTTCTAAGCTCATACAGTGAATTGAAATCAAACGTTCCCTTCCCTTAACACTCTCTAATTTGCCATACCCAATTCTGTTTTATTCTCTGTCACTAAAACTCCGAAGAAAACAAGGTGAACTTTTTTCACCCAACAAATTATATGGGATTTCAGTGATCTGTTGGAGAACTGGAGTGGCTTCAGACAGCTTTAATTGACATTGTCAAGACCAGTTATCAGGAACACATTTTTTTTACTGCCTTAACCTGTAGTATGTAGAATGTGTCTAGACTTCTGGACAGGAGTTAGTGTTTTTATAAAAAATAAAATAAACATTCATGCAAGTATAGCAGTTGTAAAAAAATAAAATAAAATAAAAATAAAAAATTAAAGAACATTTCCCGCTTGAAACTGTTAATTAAAATGGTGTTTAAGATGTGTTGTCATTTTCAGGCACTGTGTAATTATGTGGTATCAAACTGACAGATGTGTTTGTCTGTAAGGTGCATGCTCAGCCATGTACACTGTAAATAGTCTTTACAAAAAAAATTGTTTGATAAGGATGGTAATTACCATCACCTGGTAAAACTGTTAAAGAGCCAACATGTTTTGTAAATGATTTGGTTTTGTGGCACAAATGGAATTGTTAACAGCTGCGGCACATGGTACTGATCAACAATCTTTCACTGTTCTACTGTACATAAGTGCAGTTCAACAGGATTACAGGGCAAGAACAGTTAACGCAGCAAGCTGGCTTTAATTGTACTGAAGATGCACCTTGCTAATGGACAACTTTCCTAATAAATGGATACTAATTTGCACAGGTATTAATCCCTGTATATCAGGAACATGTGACGCTCTAAAATGATGTCAAAATAAATTGAGCATATTGACAGTACTGATTTATTTACGGGGAGGGAATGATGCCTGGGACCGATGCCTGTCAGGCAGGATTCATGTGAGCTAAATTTAGAACCGAAGTACAGTTTTCAAGGAGTATGTTAAGGCAGACACTCAAATGGGATGTTACAAAACAGAGTTATATGCATGTAAATAATATTTTAATTTTACTTATCCTTTTCTTGGCAAAAGTAAAAGAATTTTACTTTCAATTCAGGTTTGTAATGTATGTCCAAAATGTGTTTCTAACTTGTATGTTGAGCTATGGGCCTTTCTTGTAGGGGGGGGGGAAAATGAAGCATTTATGCAATGAGGGTGACTGCCCCCAAGAGTTTTCACTGCATAAATTTATTCTTTTCATCTCTTTGGGATAAAATTGGTGGTATTTTGGGGTTATTAAGCTGTAGCTATTGGAAAGTTTGTCATTCTGGAAAAAAGAAACTAGCTACCAACACAGGAACCCTGCTGATTAACTGCTATTCCGAAGCAGGAGCGTATAAATACATAGCCTTCCTTTCAAAATGTTACCCATTTTAGCAGCACCTCTTACTGTTTTCTTAATGTGCAGTTTCAATGTCTTAGAAAGCAAACCTTGCTTTATTTGACATTTCATTAAAGAGGTAGTATGGCGTGTTGTCTATAAATAGAAACGTGGTTATCTATGTATTGTCATGTTTCTATGAGTCAAGCAATGGTTATTTTTAATGATACACTGAATCCAGACTTTGGTACTTGGGTAGAGAAAAATGCTATTTAAAGAAATTTAACAATTTTTTTTTTCTTTTATTTGTTGTTGAATGCATGGAATGGTTTCATAAATCCGATATGTTGTTTTTTTAAAAATACTCTGGAATTATTTGTATGCGTAATTTAAACTTGTGATGATGTGTAATTGGGTAGTCATGGCATAGTTTTCTTTTGTGGGGAGGGAAAGATGTACAGAATTCATATGTGCGTGTTACAAAGGTAACAACCTGTGCATTGGTTTGGAGGGGGATGAAAACTGTATTTCTGCTGCCCTTTTAGAAGTCTAAAGAAAAAAAGTGCAAGAGAAGAGCACTACTTTAATATTTACTAAGAATGTACATATTAAAAACATTTCAAACTTTATAGAAATACTTCTAGTACTGTTGTGTTGTAACCGAACTGTATCTTGCTGGAAACTGCCTTATTAATGGTTATTAGCCGTGGGATTGGCCTGTGAAATAAGGCTCTTATAACTGCAGGTGACATCAGAATACATCATTTGAGCAGACTTTCATCTATTATTAACCATAGTGGTTTTGCTTTTACATGTCTCAAGTTGGTCTCCGGCTAAGATTTGAGTTGTTAAGATGCAAGTCTTTGCAGTGACCGTAACGATAACCACTTCTCCTTGTGAATTTATTTGTAGTGAATGCTGCGAACGTGTGAAGGACAGGTTGAGTTTTCCAGGCCGACTCTAAAAGCTTTCAGCATAGTTCTGCTGTAGGAAGGAAGAAAACAAAATGCAAACTGGAACTACCTTTATAAAGATACCGCTAAAATATTTCACTGTTAAAATTGATTAGTTTGTGGGTTTGGGGCAGAGGGGTGAGGACCAGAAGAGGTTCTATGGCTGATAAGCCATATGTTGTCTTCCCTGTAGGGTTAAGAGAGCCGCCGCTAGTTGAGGTCTCAGGAACCAAGTAGAAAAACTTGTGCGTCATCAGATGGGTGGGGGGCACTTGGTGTTTTCTGTACTAGCATCTTGCTAGTAAAGTTTCAGAGGTTGTTCTTATTGAAGAAAAACAGTTGAATTCCTAAAAATTATCTAGTATCTTTATAAGGTCCCTTCCTCTGTTAATGAAACTTGACCTTCCGTTTCTTAGATACCAAGTTAGTTGTACCAAACTGAAGATTTCCAGTTCGTTGAAGATCAGTTTCTTATTGAAACCGTGTTGTCTAATTTTGGTGTGTTCTGTGAAGGAACATTTCGCAGAAAATTGCATTTGAAACTCTTAATATGAAACTAATGGTTTCGGGATTTCATACGGTGCTGTTAATAGAGCAAGCTGGCAAACACCTGCAGTTTAAGCAAGTAGATTTTCTATCCTTCATTCAGTGACCTCTGAAAGTGGCTCAGTATTTTTAAGACAGTTCTGTTTCCTTAGGAATATCACCTCTTCTGCACACGCAGTTTTCACGTAGCTGTTCGATAGATGGCCTTCGAGCTAAGTGAGTTACTTCAAATGTCTGATGAAGCATAAGCCAAGGACTTTGTCACTGAGAGCTTTGTTTTTTCGAGGCCACTGACTGAAGCTGCCACCAGACCAGTTCACAAACACCTTTTCCTTCCCAATTTTCCTATTTCCTTGACCATCTTTATGTAGCTGACCAGTGAAGTCATGCCTTGATCTATACCCATAATTGAAGTTGCATGTGGGAGAACCCTTTTAATGTTTTTACTTATTTGCAATTAGCTTGTTCCTGAGATTAGTTCAGAGCAGACAGCTTAGAGCCCATGTGATGATTTAAAAAATCATCATAATAATAAAAATAAAATAAAATAACTTGGTAGAAGGAAGTTGACTTATTAAAAAAGCAAAACTCATGTTATTTGAACTTAACGTAGAGATTGATGGTGAACTGGTGTTCAAAGTTGTTCATTTTAGAGTTAAACTGCATTTTTTAATAACTCAGGAAAATGAGTAGTTACAGAGGGATGTGCAAATTTTGACCATGCATTGCATTATTATGGTTACCTAATTAAATGTTGCATTACTGATCATGTGATTAAAGGGAAGGAAAAAAAAATAGATCTTGAGATTGCTGCCGTTCAAATGTAGAAAGGGCATGTCCAGATAACGAGGCTGGGCAGTTGTGTTACTCCAGCAATGAAGCCACAGATAACGGAGCTGAGCAAGGTCTCTAGGTTCTTCTGGAAAAGCTGGTAGTAGCAGGCTGTCAGCCCGGGGTCAGCAGCTTGTATGGGCACTCTGTCCCACTGCTTATATGGGAATTTGGGGGGAGAGGAGCCATGCATGTTCTGTGTTTGCTGATGCTGGTGTCTTCAGATTCCTCATCTCAAATTTTCTCTATGCTATGAAAGGGGCAAGGTTATGGATCTCATACCTTGGCTTCATCTAACCTATTTGCATGACTAAGAATGTTTTTAAGTGTTCTTCTGGAGTGGGTTCAGGATGCTCAGCGCTGGTAGAATGGAGCTGGAAAATCAATACCCTGCTATTTTATGTCCATATATTATAGAGGTGGTGTTCAAAGTCATCCAACTCATGCAGCCTGCTAACATAGCAACTTCTTTATAGTATTCTTAAAACATTTTAGGGTGTCCTGCACTGAATATAAAAATATTTGGTAGGCTGTGACAGAGATACATGATTGAAGGCTTCAGAGTCTGGCATGTCTGTGACTGAGAGGGGCAGATTTTTGTGTATCTGGTGATTGCCATTTTGGATTTCCATAGTAACATCACCTGGGTACTAGATAGGGAAAACCGAGGTCAGAAGCAGTGCACATCACATCAGAAAATAGCTTTTTGCTTGTTCACTTCTAGGTAAAATATCTGTCATACAGCACGTGATTAAGACACAGAAGCATGACAGCGAGTGCTTCACTCTATTAATAATTCCCTTGCTAATGACCTTGGCTTTGTGCTAGTATGCTGCTGGTGTCATCCTTCTGTGCTGCCTGAGAGCATCTTATGGGAGCAGGATTTCTTATGTAAGGACTTAACGTAGTGCTAACAGCTCTGGAAACCACTGTGCCTTTTCTCTCATGCAAAATGTTTTGCTTCTGCTTCGTGTTGCTGCTGCGTCGAGAACATGATATACTGCAAGGCTTTCAACACCTTAGATTTTACGGTTCCAAGTATTTTTTTTGGCCAACCCACCTCAAAAACAGTGTTTTGCCAGCTAAACTGGGGGGATAATTGCTACCTGCAGATGATGTTCATTATTTATGGTGCATTGGTGGCTCAAAGGGAGCTGTCAGCAGGTCGTTCCCCCAGCACACTGAGGACATCTTGCTTGGCATGGCCAAAAGTCAGCACCCCGTACTGAGAGGGTATTGAGGTGTCACCCGTGGTAGTTAAGCAGTCTAAGTGTTCACGTAGACTAAAAATCAAAGGAAAAGGGGAAAAAACCTGCAGATTTACATTTTCAAAGTACGCTTGGTTTTGAAGGCAATCCTGCTGGTGATCAGTTACTTTTATGTTAGAGTGGAAAAGAAAGCCAGGCTCTGAGCAAATGCCAGGTATTTTGGTACTAGAGTGTGAAACAAGGAAGCTGCAGGATATGTAGTAACAACATTATACAGGTATATACCTACTGACCTGCCCCAACAAGACACTTAATTTCAGAGCACTTTCAGCTTCAGATTTGGTTTAAACGTTGTCCAAATGTTCGTCAGCTTGCAAAGTGGGAGTATGCTGATGAACACCCCTAATAAAGCTCAAGCTGAGTGCAGCATTTAAAATCCCAAGTCCATGCACGTCATCTGGGCTCAGGCTGGAAAACAGCATAAATCATGATTAAGCGAGGTGCTGAAATGGTGTAAAATCGGAGGGGCTACTCTGTAAAGTGTCACTAACCTGCAGAGATGGGGTTTCCACATGCCATGCCTGAGCCACTCCTGTTCCAAAGGTTTGCATGTAGATGCTTGATTCTAAAGATGCAATGAGCTGTAATTGTGTGTTATTGCAATTAAACTTTCCAAAGTCAATGGGGAGATCTTCGCAGCATTAGCCCAGTCAGGATTTCCCAAAGTTGCCTCAGACTATAATCAAACATGTTCAGATGTGTACGCCTATAAAATGTTATATAGCGGCAGTACAGTAATAAACTTTGTATTGATAATCTATGAATGTACCTTTACAAAAATATAATGATGAGAATGAGTGTGAGATGTGCTTTTGAAGTGGTGTTTATGCTACTCTTGGGGATGAGTTGCCAAATAATGCAATTTCAGTAGGATTATATTGGTATTTATGAGGTCGTTTGGTATACAAAGTGGAGAATGAAATATCAGGCACATTATTTAAAACATCAATCTTACTTCTGGCATGAGGGATCCTAAGAACTTTGATCATTTGGAGGAGCTTGTTATACAGAGAAGCCAGGAATATCTTTGGTTTCTGTAATTGGAAGAACATTAGCAGCCTTGACCTGTCTCCCTTTAGGAGAGACAACATAAAATATACAGCACTAGAGAGCTTCAGTCTCACACCCCACACACATTGCTGTACTGGTGGCTGTGCTTTATGTTTTACTCTTTTTCCTAGCAGTATTTTCTGATACAAACAAAAGTTTAATTAGAAGTTTAATCCATTTTATAAAACTTTCTGTACCACCAATACTAAAAAAGAAGTGTTTTCCTCTCTTTTGAATTAACAAATCCATATGTGCTGTGTTTCAGGAAGGATATACCATGACCTGTAATACATATGGTGTATATGAAAGGTATTACACTGCATGTATAGTACTTGCAGCTTGCCTCTGCATGGGCTGTAAGAAAAGGTGAGTATTGGCTTAACTGCATCCAAATCACCATCAGGTACTCAGCAAGTCAACCATGATGGGGCTTTTCCTGGGGATCCAGAGCAGATTGCTGAAGGGGGCAAACCTCATTGGCATTTTCACTGTATGAAGCCAACAACTGCTGTGACATATTCTCCAGGTTTGGCTGGTAAAGGAATCAATCTCCATTGGTGACTCCTTATTAAGCAGTAGATGGGTAAATTCTCAGAGGATGACGCTAAAAGAAAGTCAAACACTCCTCTAAGCAGAGGGGGAAAATATATATACATCAGTGAGACTGGAAGCTTCTGTAAAGCTCTGTGGCAAACCTCTTACTGCAATGAACACCGGTGAAAATTGTACAGTGTGTCCTGGAGTTTGCTCAAGAGGTCAGCAAACTTCAAAGAGAGCATGAGAAGAGGAATAACTTCACAGATACTCAAAATAATGAGGGAGGTGGTATTTAGTTGGTTTAAAACTGGTGACAATTCAGAGCTCAGGTTTCTGTTGCATGTGTCTTAATATATGGACTAACAACATGCATCTGGGGAAAAATCTAGGCAGGCTCCAAGAGGTAATGTGTGTAACACAAAAAGACAGAACTGGAAGTGTTTGCTGTGTAAGTTACAGAAAGTAATGAGATACGGTTATGGAAGGTGTGGTGTTTTAGTTTCTCCTGATGTAAAATTAAGTCCTGGTTCTCGATAGGATGGAAGAAGACACTTTATCACTACACTGAGGTCAGTATGAAAAGACCAAATTGTCATGATTTCTGATAGTTCTTAGGTCTTTTATTTTCTTATAACTATGTAAACATAAGACTGATGAGTAAAACTGGGAGGAACATCTATTCTTTTGCATTAATAATAATTAAAAATTGAGTCTTTAAAAGAAGGGGAGAAACCTGCTATCACATAAAGAAAAAGGGAATAAAATTTGGCAAAATTCCCAGTGTTGAGCCATATTTGAAGTCATAAATTAAAAATTAACTAATCTAACTAATGGAACTAAGAGGAAGTAAATACTCTTTATGTACATTAGCTTTTCTTAGAAGGTCTGCCTCTCCCATCAATAAAAGGCTTGTGACCTCTTTGACCGCAAACTCACCATGATATTAAAAACTGTCACTTAAATTTCCTTTGTTTAAGCAATCTGGCAAGCAGCAAGGCACCGTTGGCAATGTAACAACCTATTTATCCAACAGCTAGAATCTCATCCTAATATGCTGTATGTCATCCTTCAGAATTGGTTGTTTGCAGTCTATGGATAAAATGTAGCCACCTATACCAGCTGGCTTAATACTGTGTCCAGCATAACTGCTCAGGCTGAAAGGAGAAGAAAAAAAAAAAAGCCCTAAGTGTGACCGTCCACTGGGTCATCATAGTAAAAGGTCAAGTGTAAACCCTGAGATGTTTGAATTTAAACAGTGAAGAAGAATGAGGGCACAATACCAACGCTGTGTCCATTTGGTAAATAATGTCGTGCCTGATGCCTGCAATTTGTAAGGCTCTTACAACACTGTCTAGATGCAGACTTGAGAGAAGCAATAAATACATGTATGTACTTAAAGGACTGGAAGCAGTGTTTGGTTGGTAGAAATTTAATTCGACAAAAAAGATTTGGAAAAAACTTTGTTGTAGAGTAGAAGTTACTAGACATTAGGTGCTAAAGGGCTTACTTGCCCTGATAGAGAAAGAGGTGATGAGTTTGAGTGGGATAGAAGACATCTGGGCTTATCAAGGGGGGTGATAATGGGTTGGAAACAATCTTCCAAGATCAGTGGGGGTGTCTCCATTTCTTTCTGTCTTTGGATGAAGACTGGTTCCTTCTGTTATAAATTCCAAGTCAATTTAGCTTTATAAGATTTATTTATGAGGTCAATAAAAGGCACGTGAACAGTGCTGGGTGCATGGGGAGTCTGGGCACACACACACGTTACATCAGGCGGCTGTTTTTTATGCTCCTAGGCTGATACATACATGTATTCATTACTACTTCTAGAAAAGGCAGGGTTATTATAATTAGTTCCCGGAATCCAAACCCTCCCTCTGGCGTGTGCATATCAGTTTCCAGTGGTCCAGCTGGGGCTCTCTTGTGCTGAAGACTCGTAGTCTTCCTCCCAGGCTTTTTCCTTGTCCTTCTCCTTTATCCATCTTGGCTGGATGTCAGAGACTTGTGCAGCGTCCCCTACAAGCTTTATCTTTTAGTCATCCTTCAACTTTCCCATTCTCCTTAATCTCTTGGCTAGATATCAGAGACATGTGTAGTGTCCCACGCAGTAGTCACAATAGTTAGCGGTTATTCTGAAACCCCCCAGATATCAGAGACTCAAGGTTTACCCTTCAAGCCCTCTATTGACACAAATTGCTGAAACATTCCTTACACTTCTCAGCGAGCTCTCAGGAGGTGTGGGTACAAGTTACTGGTTTAAATACAGGGGCAGCTAGATGAGGCTTGAAGGCTTGTGCAAGAGGAGCCAGCACACACTTCTGGCCATATGTTCTGCAAATGGGAGTAGTCCACATGTGACAAGCGTACCCACAGAGGTGACTGAAGTACCCATTGAACTGGGTTGGGACAGCCAAGCATTCTGAGCCAGTGAAGGGGAAAAGTCAAAGCTGTTCTTCTCCACTGGGCATGAGATGGGGCACAAGGTTCACTAGCTCTATTCAGCCAGGAGAAATAAAAATATTAGAGAAGTTCACAGACTTCCCCAAGGTAAAAGGAGAGAAAAAATGATGTTCTTTATTGCTAAAGTACTGACTAACATCATAAAACCACTGCAGCATGGCAAGGTACAATGTGTAAACATTTCTTTTACATATTATTGTGCTCCATCTTTAGATGTACTTTTCAGACTTTTTTATTTATATTCTTAACTTTTATGTTGTGGTGATTTAACACCGATGGGCAGCTCAGCATCTCCATGCCACACTCTCGCTCCTCCTCCTCAACAGATCAGGGAGAAAACAGGATGAAAAAGAGGTTCATGGGTTGAGATAAGGGCAGGATGATTGCTCACCAACCACAGAGGCAACACAGACTCAGCAAAGAGAGATTAATGTAATTTATTGCCTACTCCCAACTGCCTGTAGCAGTGAGAAACTGAAAACAAACTAAAACACTTTCCCCCCATTCACCCTCCTCCCCCTGAGCAGCACACAGGAATGGGGAATGGGGGCTGTGGTCAGTCCCTGATGCTTCATCTCTGCTGCTCCCTCACGGTCCCTCTCTGCCCCTGCTCCATGCAGGGTCCCTCCCACAGGATGCCGTCCTTCCCCAACTGAGCCTGTGGGGGCTGCCCAGAGGCAGCAGCTCTCCAAGCACTGCTCCCACACTGCTCTGTCCCACGGGGTCCATCCATCCCCCAGGAGCAAACTGCTCCAGCATGGGTCCCCCACGGGTGGGTGGAAGTTCCCCCCAGCCCCCCTGCTCCTGCGTGGGCTCCTCTCCACAGGCTGCAGCTCCGGCCCGGGGTCTGCTCCTGCGGGGGCTCTCCATGGGCCGCAGCCTCCTCCAGGCCACATCCACCTGCTCCACCAGGGGCTCCTCCACCCATGGGGGGGCTGCAGCGTGGAGATCTGCTCCATGTGGGACCCATGGGCTGCAGGGGGACAGCCTGCTCCACCAGGGGCCTCTCCACAGGCTGCAGGGGAACTGCTTCTGCCTGCCTGGAGCACCTCCTGCAGTGACCTTGGGGGCTGCAGGGCTGCTTCTCACTGCTCTCTCCTTGCTGTTGATGCCCAGCAGGTTTTCTTTTTTTTCCCCTTTTTTCGATCTGTTCTTCCAGAAGCACAACCAATATTGCTCACTGGTTTGGCCCTGACCACCAGTGGGTCCCTTTTGGAGCCACATGGAGGTGGCTCTGGTCTGAGCTTGGGAGACTGCTGGGCTGTGCTCACAGAGCTCAAACCACACTGGGTTGAACCACTTCTTCCTTGGTAGCTGGCATCAGGGGTCTCCCTGCTGGTGAGTGGGTTCTTGTCCACAGGCCAGCTGATGGAGAGTCTGAGTCCACACAGGGAGTAGGTGATTACTTCTTTTATACCTTTTCTCATGCCCCACCTTCAGCCCTTTCGAAACAGTTGAATGTGAATCTGGTGCTGGTGATCAGCTGGTGCTCAGCTCATGCTCCAGGCGATGTCTAGCACCTCCTTATCCTCAAGATTATTTAACTCTTGCATTCCTTTGTTCCCTTTATCCCCTTTATCTCTGTTTGTGTGAGCCTGCAGTGTCACTGGAGATTTATGGGGGTGGGGGAGACCACCAGGCCTCTGCCTGTCACCGTAGGACTTTGGTCAGCCTACACGGTGCAGTGACATAGCCAGGAATCCTACCCTCTGAGAGCACCCCAAAGCTATCTCCTTCTTTATGGCCATGCCACCCCTAGTCCTGCCCTTGCCTATGCAGTGCACTGTTAGTGTGGCATCCTGTTGGTCAAGGTGGAATCCATGTATCTTATACTGGGGGAGCATGCTGAAGGAACAATGCACAGTAAGCTAAATATAGTGTCAAAATGGGCTGAAAATTATCTGTGCTCCCATCCTACATACTAAGACTTACAGGTCTTCCAGAAGAAGAAATGGAGAAGCAGAGTGGGATGGAAGGTCCTTTACAGATCTGTCACTGTGAGCTAAAGATTTGTGCAGAAAAATGCCAGAGCTCAACTAATGCTGTTGAGGAACTGGAGCAAGCTATAAGAGATCAATTCTATCTGATGCGTAATTTAACTCCACAAACAAGGAAATGCCCACACTATATACTGCTCTTTTCAGGTCTGGATAAAGCCCTATACCTTTAGGATTTATGAACCTATTTGTACCTGCAGCAGTAATTTTCATCTTGCTCATACCGTCTGAATCATTTGCTTGCATTCTAAAATGTAGTAAATGACTTAAACAGCCATTATGCTCTTGTTTTTGTGTTTTGTGGGGACAAGAGATGTAGGTAGGTGCATGTTCTGTTGGTTATGGTGTTAACCCCTGTAGCCTTGTCAAAAGGTATGTGCATATTCAGTGTGTAATAGGGCTGACCCTTTTCTTGGAGAATTTTTGGGCTCTGGGTTTTCCTGATTTACAAAGGCAACATATCAAAATATTTTAATGATGCATATTTTTTGTGATTCTGTAATTCTGTGATTTTAAAACCAGTGACAGAGAGAGAGAGAGAGAAACAATAAAAACAGGTTGATAAGCTTATTAGCCTATTATTCATTTTTTGGTACTGGAAAGGGGAAATTTGGCTAGCTATGTGTAAGTGGTTGTACATCAAGCTGTGTTAGTGTGATGTCTCTCTTACATGTCTCTAAAATGTATAGTGAGTTGCAAGGTGTTGGAGACAAATACTGTTCTCACCTTGAATTGTTTTACTCAAATCAGGAGAATGAATGACCTTTTGAACTCATTTTGAATTGCAGCAGCAGTCCTATTTTATTGCCTGTTGTCTTTTTGTCTTTCTCTGTGAAACAGAGATGGTGTCTGGTATTTATTGGAAGGTGACTTTTTTTTTTTTTTTAAGTGGTGTTTTGTTTTGTTGTTGTTGATTTTTTAAATGTTATTGCATTATTTCTGTAACCCTGGGTACTTGAATCATTTGCAGCCATCCTGAAACACAGGCTCTGGACCTGGCCAAACAAGAACTTGAGCAAAACTACTCTTTAATATAATCAGCCAATTTCCCAATGTTGTCACTGCCCTGTGCTCAAGGACAATACCTAGACCTTGGTTTCTGGACAATATTTAACCTTTTTTTTATCTTGTCTTAAACTGCCAAATACAAAACAATTAACAACCTCTTTGCTCACAGGAGCACAGGGCTAATCCTACTGAGCATCATCAGTGCTCCTGAGAGCACTCCCTTCAACCACCCCTCTGTGTATGTGCTGCAGGCAACACCGGGTGCAGTGTGATTGAATTATTCAAGGCCAATTGAACCATGCTCCACCATCTCTGTGGACTGCGAGCACAGACAGAAGGTCTGCAGCTTCCACGCCACCTGTCCAGAAGCAGATTTGCTCATGAAAGTATTTAAAAAGTTGGGAGGAGGAGTACCAGCAACTAGTCCTAATGAGTGAAAGAAAAGTGGATTGTTGTGTGTTGGAGCACAGTAAACCTCATGTTGTAACCTGTGTTGCCATGACCCCCACTTTTCCTTCTTTGCATCTGTTTTAATGCAGTTTGCAGCTATGTCCTTGCCACCATGGCTGGTAGCAAGGGGCACGAGATGGGGTCTCTTGGTGGGGTCTCTGCAAGTGCACCCTGTCAGCTACTGACTAGAGCCAAGGACTATCAGTGCATCAAGGCAGGGACTAGGTCTTCCATCTGCAAAGTGTCTAGGATGCTACAGAAATATAAATAGAAAGGAGCAGATTGGGCTTCATCATTTCTCCAAAACCTGCCTACGATTTGTACTTCTCTGGACCCCCTAGAGATGATTATAAATGGGGAGTGTGATATAAACCCTGATGTTTCCTGATCCTTCCTATCAGGCTATTTGAATGGAAATTTATAACTGCACAGGAAACTGCTTTGAAGTAATTAATGATCACTTTCTCATTCTTCCTTTTTCTTCAGAGGATATCTGGATTACAGCCATTGACGGGAAACCACGAGAACCCGCTGGCTCCAGCCACTGACACTGCAGGCCCACAGCCCCCCCTCGAATATCCCAGCTCCTCAGGTCCCTTTTGTTTCCCCTTCTTATCAGTAACAAAGTCCAGGGGCCCCTCTCCAAAGCAATGCTGGAGCTCCTCAATGGCCCATCCATTTGTAACTGGAGACTGGGTCTTCGGCATTGTCTCTGTTATCCCTTGTCCTCCGGGTTTGTGCCTGGGTGTCCTTGTTTATCACACACCTTTGCTTATTATCCCCTTTGCTTTGAAAAGGTTCTTGCTCAGATAACGTTAATGAAGCAAATGCTCTTACCTTCCGCATACTCTCACAAGTTACATATACAAGATTTTAATCTTTCTGACTTGCATATCTTTACCTTCTGGTATTAAAGACAGAGGTCTGTCAAGGCTGTTGGCAAGACAGAACAGAACACATTGCTTGGGATTTTTCTCTGGTCTCTTGGATTTTATTTTTTATTTTTATCAATTATGAATGTTTCACTTTAATAGATTTTAGGGTCATCTTTGAATATGAATCTTGTGCCAGGTGGTTTTTCTATTTTTGAATAATAATATTTATGAATAAGATTTTTTTTTTTTTTTTAATAGGGACAAGCTAAAAACTGAGGTTATAGAAAGTTCCCGCTTAAGGGATTTTTAACTTAATTTACTACAGTGGTTTTACAAGTAGGGATGAGGCATAGTTAGAAATGTTCCTCTGTGCCAAGTTAGCTTTTATCTGGGAGTTACTGTTCGGTGCAGATGTATGTATGCAATAAAAAAAGGGCCCCAAAGCAACCATATAGGGAAACATCTGAGTACTTTTCAGCATTATATTTTGATGATAAACTGCGCAATTTGGGAAGTAGCCAAGATAAGATGTCAGCGACTGAATTATTCTCAGGGTCAGGCTAGGCGTGCAAACCTCCTGGTCGCATCTTCTCCCTTATTTCCTCTAGAGAACAAATCTCAAGAATAAGAATTAAGAATAAGAATAAGAATAAGAATAAGAATAAGAATAAGAATAAGAATAAGAATAAGAATAAGAATAAGAATAAGAATAAGAATAAGAATAATACGATGATGATGATGAAGAAGAAAAAGCTGTCTGCTAGGTAGGAAGCTCAGCTTCTACCTGCATGGGGGCTGCTGTTTGACCACCAGAAGGGGGTCCTTTCTCCTGCTGCAGTTCCCCCACCACCAGTGCACCGACTACAGCCAGCAAGAGCGAGGTTGCTGCCACTTGCGTGCCAGTTAAATCTCCATCACAACTCCAGCCCCCTCGATGGCAGCAGCTATGGGAGCGGGTTAGGAGGACGCTGGGCAAACCCCAGCCGCTCGTGCCCTCACAACCCGGAGCCGATGCTGAGATTTTCCCCATCGTCTCCGGCCCTATCTAGCGGGGAAGGAGGGGGATGTTTCTTGCTGGGTGCCCGGCCAGGGGGGTCCCGCCCGCCGGGAGGGGCCGGCCCGGCCCCGCCTCCGCCCCCGCGGAGCGGTGCGGAGCTGCGCGGAGCCCGGAGGAGCCCGGAGGAGCCGCGGAGATGCTGAGCTCGCCCTGGGCACGCTTCTACTCCAACAGCTGCTGCCTCTGCTGCCATGTCCGCACCGGCACCATCATCCTCGGCGTCTGGTACCTGGTAAGAAGGGGTTTGGGGGGGTCCCGACACTGGCAGGCGCGGCTGAGCCCCGGTGAAGGTCCGGCGCTTCCCCGCCGCTCCTTGGCAGGGCTGGTGGTGGGAATCTGCCGACGGCAGGAGAGGAAATCCGTGGGTATTTAAGGGTGTGCAGGGGTCTCGAGCAAAAAGCAGGTTTGGGGGTGAAGATGTGAGAGGTGAGGGTTTGTCCCGGCTCCCCAAACTTCGGAGCAAGGGTTTGCTGCTCACTGCAGCACTGGGGCCCCACGGATGCGCTGGATCTGCCGAGGCTGCTCGGGTGCTGACCACACTGCACAGAAAATCTTGTGCTCTCAAGATTTTTGAGACGCTGCTTTGCAAAAAGGGCAGGTGCTCTCGTCACTGCTGCTCCGCGTGTACCAGATAACTGGTGGTCGGTGGCATCTGAGCCTGGCTGACAGGGGACTGGAGGTTTGCAGGAGCCTCCGCGACATATCAGGAAGACTTCTTTCCTCCACCAGGCTGGAGGAGTGAGGAACTGACCCTTGAGGCACAGCCTTAATGGGTCATCTCCCATCCATCCAGAGGCTGTTGGGCACCTGATGTTGTTGGACACCCAGTTGTCCAGCTAGGGAAAGAGGAGGAGACGCGCCAAGACCCCATCTCCTCTCCCATCAGTGACAATCTTTCCTCAACCCCTCGGGTAGCAGGGCAGGAAAAGCAGCTTTCCCAGAGCCAGCCCCGTAGTCGTGGGGTTTGCAAATGTGTCACAGCAATAAAAAGAGGTGGTTCGTTGTTTTGGGTTATGTGGATGTGTTGCTTCTCAGCCTGTTTTGTCTTCCCAGTCTCTTGGTGCAAGAAATCCTGATGCCAAGGCCACGCAGAGCTGTTTGCCAAGGGTCACTGCAGACGGAAGCAGATTAGACCCAGGCTTGTTTGCTAACTGCTGAAATTCCCTTCAGAAGGAAGTGAAAAATGCTCAGCTGTCCTCCATTGTAGGGCAGCTCATTAAATAAATTCAATCAGCGTAATTAAAATGCTAGGTTGACAACTATGTCCCAGAAATCACATAAAATATGATGTCCTATAAAATGCATATTTCACCACTGATAAAATGGTGTTTTAGTTCAGCTATTTCTTGCTCCCCATTTAATAGTTAAATGAAATATCCACAGCCTGTGGTATCCAGAATGACCACAGCATTGAAAAAGATGGCCTTTTTGCCCACCTACAGCAGAGTTTCAGTGGGTCTGAATATGACCTGAAAGCTTTTGAACATTTCTTCCAGGATTCTTGTTATTTCTTTCAGTCAGCCTTCAGCTGAATGAAGGCTCTTTACATCAGCTCCACAAAGACAGGGATACAGATACTTTAGCTTTTCAGTGGACCTAAAAATATTCAAGGAAGAGGGAATTAAGTGCATTAGCTTAGCTTTAGTTACAAAGAAAAGGCTGAGGGCTTTTTTTTTTTTAAGCTTTACCTACCATGTTACTAACATTTAAATGCCAGTGCCCCAGTTTCACTTAGTACATTTCTGCAAAGCCTCTTTAAAAATGTTCTATTCTAAGTATTGATTTTTTTCCTGATTTATACCTCTTCCTATTTTGCTTCCTTCCTTTTTATACATGTTTCAGGGAAGATTCCTAAATGACTTCAAACTGACAATAGCTCATAACATGCCAGTTAACTCGTAACACTGCTTTCTACTCTTTCTCATATATCACACATACATTTATTTTTAAGGTTGACTATTATGAACAGAAATTTTGCTGCATGTTGATAGTAAATACTAAACCTTTTTGCTAGCTTACCAAGTTAGGAGGTAAATAAAGGCTAGCCGCTTAAGTCAATAAGCCCCTTAAGCCCTTGTTTGTAAGTTCTAGTTTACAAAGTCATATAAGAAAATATCGTTTTATCTCGGATCAATTGTGTTCTGATACCATATACATAAAAATTGGTGCTGTCCTGCTGGTGATTTTTCCTCTTCATTCATTCTGTGTGGCTGTATTACTCCAAACCACAAACAAGCTATGAGTGTTGCCTCAAATAAAAGTTTTTAAAAAAAAAAAAAACACTTTGATTTTTCACCACACTAATATGTTTTCTCTATACTGCTTGCCATTAATCTTTACAGGAAATTACTTGAGAAATAAAATCCCCCTAGAGAAAGAATAGCTTTCCTTTTGCTTTTTGCATATCTTGCTTCTTGTGAAGTGCAAGTCTTACTAATCCCCTGCCTATGAATATAATGATTCTGTATTGCAGAATGAGTTTCTTAAGAAGAAGAAAAAAATAGTAGCTTGTAAGCTTGGGGAGGTTTTTTAAGTAACATTTTCATATGTTGAACAGGTTTTCAGTTAGGATAATTTCAGGAGGCAGAATTTCTGACTAAATGTGGAAAAAGCCGTGTGTGTCTCTGTGATGATGTTTTAGCTCTTCAGTTTTAATGTTTTAATTGGATGTTTGGGATCCTCCAAATAGTGGAGAGTGAAGGGAGGTGAATGCAGGTGGGGCTGTGGGGTGATCAGAGCACTTTCCCCTGCAGGTAAAGGGCAAGAACAGTGGTCTCATAAAATATCAATAGCTGGGAAATAAATATTTAACTTTGCTTCATTTTAGAACATAATGGATCTCAGAATGCTAATGTTTCTGCAGCTGTTGTGTTTCAGTAGTTTCTTTCTGGTAGAGCCATAGGCACCACATCTAGACTAATGTAATACAGCGTAACATAATATTACACTATAGTATGCACCTTAAAATATACTATCAAAAAGCGTACTTCAATGTAAAATGTAACTTGTAAAGGGTGGAGCAGCCAAATATCAATCAGAAGAAAATTCCTGACAGCAATATCTAGTAGGGCTCCAGAGTGGCCTGCACTTCAGGAGCTGATGTGCTGCACTGGGGAGAAAAACTTCAGGCATGCTGTAATGTTGAAGATAAATGTAATGTTCATAAACTGGCAATAATATGGCTGGCTGGAGGGTAATATTTATTCAGAAACCTGGGGACCAGTTCAGTTCAGCTGGTTATTGATCTTTGTCTCTCATCCCACTGGCATGGACTTTATACCTCTTTGTGTTACACCAAACACAAAATCTGAGGCCATAAGTAATAAAGCAGAAGACTTTGGGGCACAAAAGTCTTAAAAGTGTCATATATGTAGGGAAAAAAAAGGACAATGAGAATGAAAAGCTGGCGTTTTTGTTAGCTCCAAGTGATCCAGTGGGTAGTGGTGAGTCAGAGTAATATCCTCTTTGGTAACAGCACTTGTAAACACAGCATGTTGTCTTCCCGAGTAAATGCACTCCCCTTTCTTTATCTAAAAAACAAAGAAGAAACAGCGTCTGATGTGCTGACAGTGCCACAGAAGGGTTTTCCATTAGCTCGACACATGGCAGCAGGGGCTTTGTTTACACCCCGCGGCTCCGCCGGCACCATCTGGGACAGCAGCAATTATTTTCCATTGACTTGCGCGGGGCAAAGATGAAACTTTCATCTTTCTGGAAAAAAATAATCCGGGAGGGGTGGTGGTGGGGGAACACGAGGAGAAGGAGCTTTGCCTCTGTGGATGCGGGGCAGCCAGGACCCCACAACCACCACGGGAGCTGTCCGGCACGGCCCGTGCTGAAGCTCTGCTCCGTTTCCTCAACCCAGGGCCCTGCGAGGGAGCCTAAAAATAAAAAACTAATGGAAGAGCAAGAGCCTTTTATGACTGCCAGTTATTCAGATTGCTGAGGCACTCTCTGAAGGACATGTGGTACGAACATAAATAGAGCAAGCCTAAGTTTTTAGCCGGGGTGGCTTCGACGTTCAAGCTATTTGTGGAAAGCTCAGGACGGATCGCTAGTCGTGATGTTTCAGTGCTAGATTTTTCTGAGTGGATGGTTGAAAACTTGAATGGTTTCTGTCAGCATTCCAGTTGTTTTTAATGAAGGGATAGAGTCCTAATGGATGAAAAAATGTATTGGTAGTATCCTTTCTATATGGTAAAGCAAAAGAAGTACTGCTTACTATAGTCTCATTGTGCAATGGATTTACAGGATGATCATTCTGCTGAGATCAGTAGAGTGCTCTTGGCCTGATGTCAAAAAGAGATTCAAGGTCTATATTTTGTGACTGGGCCATGCTTATTCCCTTGTCTTTTCCAAGGCCTGTGCAAAACAGCATGTATGGCAATGTGCTTAAATGCCCATTAGAAGATTATGGAAATCTTGGCAGGGAGCAGAGATCAGCACTGGCTGTTCATGTAAACAAAATATACCCACACTGAGGTTCTTCTAACGTGCTCTGTCCTCATTCCTGTAACCTTTAGACTGTCTAGGACTGCTCACATCACCAAGGAGTTGTAAGTGTGGGTCACCTGAATGGTGTGAAAAAGTCTTTTCAGGAAAGGCAGAAGGAAAAAAAAAAAAAAAAAAAAAAAAAAAAAAAAAAAAAAAGTGAAGTTATAATTTTCAAACCTGTAAGAATTGGGAGATTTTGAAAAATGAAAAAAAAAATTGAATTGTGAAAATTGTGAAAAGGGGAAAATTGTACCATTAGAAACTTTGAGGTTCAAGGTAACTGGGATCTTTGTTATCTTAGAGCCACGTTGTGGGAATTTGCATGACTGCAAGTTTGAGGTCTTGTGTTTTACTTAGAAATTTCATAGAATCATCAAATCATTAAGGTTAGAAAAGACCTCCAAGATCAACTGGTTCAACCATCATGCTACTACCAATGTCACCCACTAAACCATGTCCCTAAGCACCATGTTCAACTTCTCCTTGAGATCCCCCAGGGACGGTGACTCCACCACCTCCCTGGGCAACCTGTTCTAATGCCTGACTGCTCTTTCTGAGAAGAAATTTCTCCTAATTTTCAACCTGAATTTAGATTTCTTTGTTTTTATATAGAATGAATTTGGCTAAGAATACAGTTTCCCCAATTTTATGTGCACACAAATGGTCATACTGAACTCCCTGTTCCTTCAGACCAGCCAGGGATGTCACTTTCCAGGTTGTGGCAGTGTGATGTAGCTGAGCTGTTGGGTCGGGTTATCCTGCAGGCACTGCTAGTCCCTCTTCTACCTCCTCTAACAATACAGTACTGGTGGCGCTATCTTGCAAAATGGGGCTTGCTGTGGGTTCACCAGGTGGTTACACCTCAGTGGCTCAGGCCTGGGCAGTGAATTCACAGGGAAGACATGGGTGGTGCCAGTGACATGGCTAATTCCTGTCCATTAGCAGGAGATGCAGTGTCAGCAGCAGATGAGGGTTCTCCACCAGCAGGTGAAGGGGTCAGCACATAATCTGAAATGACTCGAGTTGCCTGATTCTTGTAGTGGAAATAGCTGCAGTGACTGAATATTTATGCTCCAAGTTCCATGCCTACAAAAATATTGTTATCTTTTTTATTGTTTGTGCTTTCTTTCATAAAATGAGATCTTGGAGGGGGAAAAATATTCCCAAGTAATTCTTGGTGACTTTCTGCTTTGAAAAACAAACAAACAAACAAACAAACAAAAAAAAACATGAGTGCTACTTTCAAAGATTTCTACATATCATTGATGTACGTGTTGAATACCCAACTGGCACTAGAATCAGAGGGGGATCAGGGTATTTACTTTTAGAGTGATTCAAGTCTATTTCATTATCTTATTCAAGAAGAGCAGGGAATATATTAATGATCCTGCACATAAATGCCTACTCAGGACCTGCATGGTACATTCATAAGAAAATATATGTCTGCATTTTAGACATGATAAAACAAAGAATAAAGACCAGCACTGATCATTAGACAAACAAGATGCATCTGCTCTGGAGGACTTTCTAAATAACTACATTCTGATTGTAACTTGTATAAAGAGACAGTTTAGAATTATGCAATAGCTAATTGGCAGCTTCATGAAAGGCTTCTGGTGAAGTCCTTAAATAAATTCTTTCCACCATGCACAAACCTAGGCTGGTTTCTACTGTGCTGGTCTTTATCCCATTTCCTTTCCTTCTCAGGCCAATTAATTCCTTGGGACTCCTTCAATTAAAATACTGAATAAAGTGCCATGTGGGAGAAATTTAAATTGTACAATCAACAAGACAACTTGAAAAGACCCTAATCACTCGCCTGTGGGTGGTGGAATTAATGCATGAAGAGGACAGAAAGTTTATCCGAAACAAAAAAGAAAAGGGTGGATTCATAGGTACCTGGTATCTAACACTACCTGTGCTTTGTGTCTTGAGTGAAAATCTCCAGGTTTGCTTGTTTGCTGTAATGCATAGAGGAGCTGAAGCAGCATTTTGGCAGTCCTCCCCAGACTTTGTCACGTATCAGCATGTTGATTAATGTTTCTGTTTTAAAAACTTTTTAAAGCATTGGACAGCTAAAATCCCTTGTAAGTATCTTTTGGACAGCGCGTGCATTTACTGAACACAAGGATTTCTAAACACTTCTTTAAGCAATAATCACATTGTGTATGCAGGTTTCCTTATATCCCCAGATGCCATGCTGGGATTTTTCACAGAGTATGAATTATTGCAACTAGAGCTGGTAATCTGCATCAGCTGTCCAGAATAATGACACATTTGTCTTTTCCAATTAACATAGCTATCAATTCAGAAAATGCAAACTTTTGTAAAATGCATTTTTTTAGTAAGGCTTTCAATCGGGTGATAAATTCACTGAGATTACAAGGAACAGTTTTCTCCTTCCCGTGAGAAAACGGACAGTTGAAAGAGGAGCAGAAATTAGATAAATGCTTGTTACTGGAAAGAAACACATTAAGAGTACAGTACACTATATTTACTTTCTTTTTAAAGATGGCATTCAAAAATCATGAACATATTTACAGAAAGGAGAGAAGGTATTGCATTAATCAAGTAAAAGGTGTTTAGTAGTTCTGTTGACAGTTAATGTATATTTCCTGTTGAGCCAGACATTAAGCTTTGTAAACTGATCATTGATTAGAGTGACGTCAGTGAAAATGCAATTAGTCTTATATATTCCTGGACATATGGAACGGATGTTGCAAGATAGGCAGGAATTAATCTCCTCTATTGCCTTCTTCCTCTTTCATTTTATTGTGAGGCTCATGACTTGACTATAAAGCTATGGATATTCAAAGTGGCCAAAACCTGAAAATGCATGCTCTGGTGTTCAGCAGCTGAGCTTGGGGCTTAAAGGCCCATATCTCTGGACAGCAGAACAGGAAGGGAAGAGCAATGATCATTACTGAAGGTACAAGAGTACTCCTCATCCATCTGAGGCATTGTCTCTGCCAGCAAGACATCACTGAAGAAATAATTTGGACTTGAGCCTAGTGCAATGTTCTGGACCTCCTGTGGATCTGCTCTCATTCGTGTGTCTGCAGTCAGCTCCGACTCCTGTGATCTTAGTCCTCTGGCTTAGAGAGCTTTTTAAAGTGCTTTGGATGCTTTTCACTTCACTTCTGGCCTGTGCTGAGCATGGTCTTGTTCTGTCAGGAGATACTTTAAGTAGTTAATTCAGACAGGACAAATGCTTTTGGCAGAAACACAGATTTGCAGGAAATTTTTACCTTGCAGAGGTGCATTTTCCAGCTGTGAAACAGCTGGGCCCAGGCAGATTGGATAAATGTGATCAAGTTGTTTACTACTTCAGTAATTATCTGTAGTGTACCATCCTTTGTGGTATGCCTGCTTCTTTTTTTACACAACTAAATTGCTGCCTGGCTTGCAGAGTGATGTGAGGATGCAGTGTACTACTTGACAGCCCTTTTCCATTGCATGGTCTGTGTGGAAATTGCCTGTGGTGACTACGTAAGAATAATTGATCAAAGCTTTGGTGATTTTTTTGTTAGGTTGTTTGTTAAATAAGCAGGTGTGTGTGGCTTGCTGTCAGAAGCTGGGACACTCCTCTCATGATTGCAGTAGCTCATGCCCAGAGAGGCTGGAGGTCGGTCTGGGCACAGATGTCATGAGCTGGCATGGGATAAGGTACTCCAGCTGCTAGCCAGGGCAAGCTGCCTCTGGCAACCCAGCCTTCTCATTTCCAGCTGCAGTGACTGGGTCATCCTCTGTCAAGAGTCCAAATTAAGGTTCAGACTCATGGGAGGTTCCCTAAATCACCCCAATGCTGACACTTGAGCAACCTTTCACAGTTGTATTTCCAAATCTGTGTTTGGAAGTGAAGAATGACTACAGAAACCAAACAAATCCCAACTGACTATTTGAAACTCTTTTTCTAACAAAGTTTTAATGCATGCCAACTCATTTTTGGCTCTCCACAGCATCCTGAGCCAAGGTGTGTTATAGTACGAATTGTGAGTTGTTCAGGCAATGTTGTAACCAGAACATTGCTATATGATTAAATTTCCCCCAGGCTGGGCAGAAGACTTCAGCAATCATTTTCAGGACCTTGATCAGATATAGTTTCAACTTTCTTTAAATGCAATGCAAAAGTAACAAAGAATCCACCAATAAATTTGAATGCAAATATCCCATTCCTCTAAACCACAGTAGGACTAAGATTAAGTATGTAACAAATTAAACTCTATCTCTAGGGAGGCAGAAGTCTCTAGTGTGCATCCTGTACTGCCTGTCCATCTATTTTTTCTTTTATATATTTAGTCATTACCATATTTCATTAGTGACAGGCCTCTTGTGGTTTGGGTTTTAGGACTGTTTAAAGGCTGGCAGCCAGCAGCAGTTGAGTCATTTGTATAGAAGGGTGCTGATAAATTATGCTGGACTTCCTCTATCAATTTAATCAGCATAGACTTTAAAGTTCAATGCTCAGTGTCATTATAATAATCAAAGTTGAGATTGCATATAAAGTCTGATTAAAATATTTTATGCACCTTTCTGTTATATGCTGTCTATAATGGGCAATCTGTATTATGCTAATCTGAGCCTTCCTGGATCATTCTTTGAATTCTCATGAGTAATAAGAAAAAAACAAGCAAAAAGAATTGCAGACTCTATGCTGTCTTTTCCACACTGATGAACAACTTAGTTGATACTTCTGGTTTGACTAATGTTCTCCCTATTCCAGTGCAGTGTTTCAGTTAGCAGCCAGAAACATGTGCTTAGAAAGAATTACTTGTGCAGGGAAGACATTTTCGTTTATTCTCCTACTATTTTTAAGTTAGGGCAATAACCTGAAGCTTGAGGGCTTATTTTATTTTATTATTTTTTTTAATGTCTTGAAATATGACTGAACATGTGCACTTCCTGAATAAACATCTCAACCTTTCTGTATTCCTCCTTCCAGTGTCAGTAATAATGTCTGTGAATAGATACCACCGGTGAAAGGGATGAAGGATTTCCCTTTAACCCAACTTCACTTGGCCATCTTTGTTTCCCTTCAGGCTGTCACACTTTTTGTGGGGTGAAAAGCTAGCCAAGTGTGACTGGGTTTCCTTCCTTGAACCGTTCATTATTTCATGCATCACTTGCAGCTTGTCCCTAGCCACATCACTGGAGAGTACATACATTTTAAATAGCATGAAGCAGAAGGCTTACAGAGTGGAAAAAAGAGCGAGAAGTATCTGCTCAGACAGCCAGAACTGTCCTGATCCTTCCTTTCCTAAGAGTTCAGGCCACTGCATGACATGTGCTTAGACGTGTGCTCAGACGTAGCTCCTGGCTTCTCTCTGCCCTGAGGGGGAAGACGATTGAATTGGTGCCATGAGATCTGTAATGAAACTTGGGCACATACCAACACACTTCTTGTCTTCTCACGTCATTTGCCTGCTTTCCACAGCAGTTAGACAGCTGTAAAACCTTAATTTCTAAAAGTGCCTCCTTTTTTCCTCTGTAGTCAAAATTCAGAAAAGAAAAACATGAACTTTGCCCAGCGGGGAGAGAATATAAACAGGTAGAAAATTCTGCCTGTAAGGTACTATAGATCATAAACCTTAACTCATCATCAATGCTAAAAAAGAAATTTGTGAAAGGAGCCCCAGATGGCACAAACCTACACCAAAATGTTGTTAAATCCTGAAGACTTTTTTTTTTCTATTGTTGGATTCCTGTGTTCTCTTGATAAACAAAAGTTTTCCTGGTGATGTCTTTTATGCTAAAAGTAATATGCAACAAAAATGCAAAGAATATGCCCAATGGGATGATAAAAGTAGGTAGAGAGAATTAAGGCTATTTGAGTTAACTTACCTAGACATCTTCCACACATTCTAACTTTCTCTGATGGTAATACTGACTTCAAGTATCCAAGTATTATAAAATACTTACAGACCTGTTGTTAGTTTAGTTTGAAGGAGCAAAAATGTTGTTTTTTTTTTTTTTTCTGTTTTGTTTTTGTTTTTCTCTGGAGAATTAACACCATAGAGTTTTGCTTGAGACTCCCTTCATTTTTATTAAAAACGTTTATAATTTCTTACTAGTGAAATTAAGGTAATCATTGACTTGCTTCAATAATAATTCCATAGAGAGCAACAAACTAAAACCTACCAGTTCTGCGTGTTTTTAAATGTACTCTAGAACTGTAGTTTGAAGTCTTGGCCAGCAATGCCCTTCCAATGGCCCACTGGTCATAGTCCTTATAGAAATGCACTGTTAGTTGCTGCATGGTCACAACCATTTTAGTTTATAAGCACTGCCTTCTCTTTCACCTGGTAGATCACACTGTGTCAGACAGGGGATGTAGAGTAGACTACAACGGTGTTTTTGGTAACTAGCTGCTCATATCTATCCCAGCATTATAATTCACTAATACAGATCACAGAAAGTTGTGGGGAGTAACATGGGATGATTGCATTTTCCTGAAATCCAACTTTTTGTTGTTTTTATGCTGTAGAAAATAATCTTAGCTTTGTAGGTTTCTGTTTTTATTCCCTTATCTAAACATATGTTCTTATCCCTATGTATTAGGGTGGTGTCCACTGCCTTTACAGCCTTTGGAGCTGTAGGGCCCCCAGACAGGGTGCTGGTGCTTCACCAGAGCTGAGTTGCAGGGAATGTGCTGCCCTGGCTCCTCCTGGAGCTCAGTGAGGCTGCAAAAAAGCTCAGAATTAACAGCCTATGGGCATCTTTCACAGCACAGTGTGCAGACTTTTACATGCATGGCTCCAGTTAAATTTAATTCTCAACATAAATAAAGCAAGCTTTCTTCTTTTTCCTGTAAATATAAGGAACTCTCTTCACTGCATCAGGAAGTCTTGGGAGAAGTCAAGAATATTTGTAGAGCTGACCCTATGGGGTTCAATAAAAACATCAGTGTATTTTTAATGCAATGTGCCAATTTAAAGTAAGCTTTATATTTCCTCTTCTAAACTCCTCTATCAGAGCAATTTTATTTCAACTCCTGACTGTAAGCTGGAGGAAGGCAAGGAGAAATTTCATTATTGTCACTCCTGACAATTCTGTTAGTATTTACAGGCATCTGTAAGTCACTAGCTTGAATATTGCTCCCTTTGCTTCAGTTAGGTATCAGCAGAAGATCTGCATTAATGGCATGCTCTTTGGAGCTACTGGAGATATTTTTATTTTAGGTAAGCAGGGATAGATACCAATGCAAACTGCAGCTCTGTGAAGGGTCTGAAATTATAGCAGTACTCATTTTCTTATCACCTGTTGATACAGTGCTGATACTCAGTGATATATCTGCTCTCTCTCCTCTGCATTTCACCTCCATGGGTCACTGCAGTTCACTGCTCATCTCTGGAGCAAATGGTGTGGAAGAGAAGACAACTAACTCACTGACGGCAGAAGTCTCAAAGTGTAGCACATTATATAGGTTCTAAACTCTGCATGCTGTCTGGGGTAAACACAAGGTTGCTTCCTTTCATCCTAAAACATTGCATGTTCCTTGTAGCTGTGCTGCCTCACATCAAACACAAGCGGCTGGTTCCTTATCCCTGTACAGATGGGAGGTGCTGGTCCTGATCTCAGCACCTGTTGCCTTGCTCCCTGCTACCTGTCTACACATTCTCTTACACAGTTGTTGCTATTTAAAATCTTCCACTCGTATTTGAAATTGTGTTTAGTTAGAAAAATCCAAGCAATGCTCCAATATTTGGGCTCCATGCCTCCTCTAGAACATTTCCTGTTTTCATTACATATTCTGGGGTCTCTACAAAGCAGAGTATTTCTATTTCCCTACATTGAGCAGAAGGGGGATGTATTTCATCTGTTTGCCAGAGCAGCAAGAATTTGAGATTTTTTGATATATATTTTTTTTCTATTACAGCGTAGGAGGACAGTTGGACATTTCTAGGACTTTCTGTGGGAACTGGTCTCTTTTTAGGACACCCCAGGTGCCATCCTGTAGGGGCTGAGCCCAGGGCAGAGCTGGAGGCTGGTAACAGGGTCCATCAACAGCCAGTGATGAACCAGGGCTAGTGGCCATCCAGGGAGCCCAACCAGGAGTAAAAGAATGAAACTAGGAACGCAGCTGGAGACAAGCTCCAACAGACTTTGAAAGGGGTTCACTAAGGCTAGAAAACAGCTCTCCTGTGGTGTTTCTTAGGCAGGGACTGACAGTTCTGGGCTGAGCTGAAATAGGGTCTTTGGTCATGGGTACACATGGCAGCAGGCCCCAGGTGGGGTCATTAGGGCCAGCAAGGCCTGTTGGTACCTCTGGGGTTCCCCTCCTATAACTCTGTGTAGACCTACGGCCATAACCAGCAGCAGGACCTTGTGGACATAGCTCTGACTTGATAGTGGGAACTCTTGAATTTTATGCTCACCACCTAACACCAACCACCCTGCTGCATGATCATCAACATGTTTCTCTTTCTCAATCCACAAAAGCTCCTTTGATGATGTTTCATCAAGGGGGCACACCATTTAGTTGCTGACTGAAACATTGCATAATGAAAATGTTTTCTAAGGATTGTTAATTCATTGTTACACCATTTGTTGTTGAAGGAATTAAAAAAAAAAAACAAAAACAAAGAAATCTTGGCTGTATTGAGAGAGCAGTAAAACAACCTTTGCTTTTCCTATAACAGAGATTTCAACTCTTATAAAAACTGCATATGTCAACAGGGATTCACTTTATGCTCTTTTCCTTGATGATGTGTCCTTAGAAGATGCTACATCAGTAAGTTTTTAGGCACATTAAATTTATGCAGTAAAGCATTATTCAAAATTCAATGGTTGCTTCATATTTGAAACAAAAGAAAAACCCTAACAAGGTATCCAACTGTGCATATGTATCTTCCCTTGAGAAAAAGGTTGAGCAAATAAACACTTGGTGTAATTTTTTTTTTTTTTTTAACTTTTCGTTGCTAACAGCACATTTGGAAGGGGCTTGGAGATCGTTATGAGGATCTCAAGACAACAACCTGGTAGGTCAGGAAAGTGATGTACTAAAGAGCCTTGGAGAGATGCCCACTGCCTGCACTAGGCTTTAGATCAGACAAACACATCCTGTGTCTTTATACACAGACTTAACGACTATGCTGACCAACATGTAATCTGAATCTGGACATATCCATATGAAGAAAGTAGACTGCCTAGGTCAGTATTTTATGAATCTTCCTATCTATATCTGTACAAAAGATTAAACTGGCATGCCTTTAAAATAGCAACACTATGCATTTACAGTTTCCGATTGCTTGATTATTTTGAGTACTCTTCTTAAGTAACATTTATTTATTGCTGATAGCTGTCCTCAAGCTTTCCACAGAAGAGTTTAAAGCAGTAACTGGATTGAAACATAAAGTTATATATAATGTTAAAAATTGAGAGGATTTATAGAATATTACTTTGAGTCCTGATGGTCATCTGATCTGCCTTGGAAGCCAAGCCAAGCCTTGAAATACAAGCCAAAACTATGGCAACAGCATTCCCAACACAAAGCTACCTAACTGCTCTGTGAAAAAAATGCAGCAATGAAGATTCCTAAACCCCTCTAGACAATATCCTCTATTGTTCAGCAAGTTGCATAACCTAAATTCCCTTTTCCTGTAATTTAAATTTGTTACTTTACTCATCTCTCAGTGGATCTGAAGGAGTTTATTGCCTCCTTTTCCTTGTCTTTCATATTCAGCATATGAAAGGCTGGGAGTATCTCCCTCCACCTTCTCCTCACTAGACTAAGATCTCCCGGCTTTTTCACTGTCAGTCACACATTCTGGATGTCTGATCACCCTCTGTTCTGTTGTAGGATCCTCTACAGGGTTTTTCTTGGTATGTTTTTGAAGGGCTTTGAACTGTGCCCTTCCTGCAGAGCCCCTGTGGAGGGCATGTAGGAGGTCAATTTGCATCTAATACCCAGGATCCTGCAGCACCTATGGGACAGTGCTGAATCGTGTTCAGTTTATTCACTGTCACAGCCAGGACTCCTTTCTGAGGGAGGAACTGTTACCTACTCAGTTATCTCTACTCTTGTTCTTCTGTAAGTGTTTGTCACAAATGAGGTGCACTACTCTATTTGTCCGACTTCTGCCATAGTTGGTCAGTGTCCGTACATCTTGGCATTGGCTGAAATGGAAGAAAGACACAATTCACAAGTTACTTGAAATACCAGGCATTTGAACAATACTGGAGAACCCCTAGCCAATATATCTTCTGCGAGTCCTTGAGAGCTATTTTTCATTCCAACCATCCAGCTGGCTGTGCGCTCACCTCTCTGCACTTTCAACCTGACCAGGTTTTTCTAGCTCACTACTGGGAATCTCATCATGTCAAAAGGCCTGCTAAGGTGCAAGAAGTTACCTGCTCCTTTTCCCCTGCTCACAAAACCCACTTGCCTGTCAGAGAAGGTGAACAGGATGAGATAACATGGATTGTCCTTGACAAACCCATGGGGATTGTTGCTTATGACCATACAAATTTTACGTGCCAACAAGGAGACCTGGGTTTATTTTATTCTCAAATTGCACAGCCTAGCCAGAAATTCTTTTTATGACCTTTCTGCTTTGTGAAGGTATAAACTGGACGTGTTCCTTCCCTGTTTTGTAAACTCAATCTATTCTTAACAATTTTTCTCAGAACATTGTTAACAAATCTGATGTCAGCTAAACACAGCAGAATTTGCCCATCAAAAAGCATTTATCTTACCTAAGAAATTCTCTAGCCTGTTCACATCTTATTATAGCTCTTTTTTTACATCTTTTTATTGCTATTAGTAACCTGTGATCAGATTGAGATGACTTCAAAGTGTGAACCAGGGCAATAAAAATCCATCTTTCCCAGCATATTCTATTATCAGCATTATTTTCTTCATTTTTCCTGTTGATCAGTTATCTTCTCGCTTCTGTATAATAATCTTTTAGCCAGACGGTGTTATTTCATGCTGAGCAATCTTCTTCTCTGCAATTAGTCTCCTCATCACTTCAAAGAGCTATAAGAATTTTGTTCAGATTTCTTTTAAAGTACAGCTCTTCCCTACCTTTGCATTCCACTCATACCTGGTACCTGACAATCTGCTTCTACAGAATTGCTCAGTCAGTCTTATATTCTTACATTTAATTCACTTATTGAGCTTCATAGACCAAGTTTTACTGGGTGTGAACTTCTCCCTGTGCCACGTGCCACAAAATGTGTTCATCAGGCACTAGGCTCATGGTGCCACCTACTCCTGTCCCCCCAAGGCCTCCTGATTTAGCAGCTCACATGAACCTGCTCGTGAACCTGCTCGTTACTCACAGCCTCTTCTCAAATTCAGCCTCTTCCAGCAAACGAGCCCTTCTTTGATCATCTAGCACATTAATGGGGCACATCAACAGTTCCAGCACTGCCCTGCTAATAATACTTTGCTGCAGCACTCATTTGTAGTAATTGCAAAGTTACTGCTTTTAATTGATCTGGAGTTTCTTGACAGAAAAAAATAAATTAAAAAAAAGGCTGTATTAACATGTTTTGTAATCCAAAAGAACAGAGATAACTTGTCTGATGTTGTGGGAGAGAGTCCGAAGGAAAAGGAGTGACGCACGTTTTGTTTAATTTTCCTGCCACTTGGGAAAGAAATATATCCTGCCCACACAAACCTAGAAGAACTAATTCTGGTGTTAGTGAAATGCTACAGTTTTGCAGCTGGAAAACAGCCAGCGCCTCAGTCAGCAGCAGAGCCTGCAGTGGGACATCCTGCCCAGAGTTTTATTATGGATTACTCTCACAGTCTGACCCTTCTCCTTTCTTCTTCTTCTCCACAGATCATCAACTCGGTGGTACTGCTGATTCTGCTGAGCGCCCTGACCGACCCTGACCAGTACCACCTCACCAGTGCCGAATTAGGGGGTGAATTTGAATTTATGGATGATGCCAGTGAGTACAGGCTGCCTAAGCACTAACATTTTTTGCTCCAGCATTCAAGTAGCTGTCCTATTGTTTCAGTAATTATTGTCCTTTAATTATTTATTCCCCTTGGTATCTTACAGATGCATTTTTATTGTGAAAGATGTATTTGTGGCACAGTTCAAGCTGGCTGCCGATTAGTAGCCTTACCTGTTCCCTGTGCTGTTTTCTGCCTTACCAGGGCACAGCCAGTCCCCAGATGCAGACTTTATGCCCCAGCACAATGCTGAGAGCCTCAGGGGGGGGCTGCAAAATGCAATGAATGCTTGGCCTCTGATGTGGCTGCACACACGTAAGACCATGTGCTGCTGTTTCTGTAACCAAATGAATGCAGTCACTCATGTTGTACATTTACACCCCCAAGTGCACATGGCATGACTTGCCCCAACCTGTAGTGATAGATGCAGATGTAAGTATTAACTGTACAGTCATAGATGTATAGGGATAACACAGGGCTGTTATCTCTCACCAAAGGCCATAGTAATCTTCAATGCCATTTATTTCTCCTGCAAAAGCCTCCTGCCCTTTACAAATGCTTCTTTCTTCCATAGCAGTTTTATTTCCAGGGCAATGATTTGGTGGCGTTTGGTCTGCTTGTTTGTTTTAACTGTTTGAGCAGTATCTAGAAAATTTTCCCTTGTATATGGTTCTGATAAAAAATGTCTACGTAATTGTTTTTCTGTTCACAAGATTGCTACGTTCAACATTTCCCACTGCAATCTGAAATAAGGGCTCCCATCAGTCCCACTGGTGCCTTGCTGCTCAGAGCCACACATCTACAGCAAAAGGTTCCAACTCATTCCTGCTGAAGCCAATAAAAATATCAGCAGGAAAAGGAGTAGCTCTACGCATGAGAAAAATAATTATGACCATGGTGTATCAGAGCTGCTGGGTTATTTGTTAAGGGATGCTTATTTCCACAAGTTCCTTACTGCAAATATGCCTCAAAGGCTTACATTTAGTAACAGGGGGCAATTGCTACTTTATTGTGTCTTCACTGACAAAGCACCAACAACTTGGACTAAAAATCTTTTTATATAACTGGATTTAAGCAAGTAGGGACCGTCATACATACAGATGGGCTCCTAGCTGATTCTGACATATTAAAACTGACTGCCGTGTCCTAATTCTCAGAGATTAACCTTGGTAATGACTGTCTGTCAGTGTGGTTTTATATAGCCGACATCAGAGGCCTGCCAGTGCCCAGGGCTTTAAAATAGTAATTCTGTTTTGTAATGCAATAGCTGTCAGATCAAGTACATTGGGGATTTCCATCTACACTTGAAAATTGTATTTTCTATATTTTTTATTCAGGTTTCTGAAGTGAGCCCTGAAAGGCTGTAAAAGGATGGCTTGTGGGCCAGGCAACTTCATTTCCATTCGGCAGAGGGAACATTTCTCAAGCAGTTAAATTATGAACGAACATGTGAATTAAGGTCTCCTTTTATTCTTTGACTCCCTCTAGCTTAATGCCTTACCGAGTAAGGCAGCTGAATCAGGCTGCTGACTTTTATAGTCATTGGAAATAGCTGGCATGAGAGATTTTTATTTTTATTTTTTTTAATATGACTATATTTGTTCAAATCAGAGGAAACATTTTCTTGTGAGGTAAAACATCAAACAAACTTTCACATGTTCTTCCCTTGTCCCAGTTTTGTTTGTCTATTTTTCAGCATATATTTCCTAGGTTAGCTGCATGTGCTGAAATTCTTAGATGTGAAACCATGCATACAAAATACAGTAAGATACATTGACTTTTACACTTTTAAATGTCCCAAAGTTGTTATCTGCACTTGCAGCCCAGAAAGCCAACCATGTCCTGGGCTGTATCACAAGCAGCGTGGCCAGCAGGGCAAGAGAGGAGGTTGTCCCCCTCAGCTCTGCTCTCGTGAGACCCCACCTGGAGCCCTGCGTTCAGCCCTGGGGCCCCCAGCACAAGGACATGGACCTACTAGAATGAGTCCAGAGAAGGGCCATGAGGATGATCAAGGGGCTGGAGCCTCTCCTATGCAGACAGGCTGAGGGAGCTGGGGTTGTTCAGCCTGGAGAAGAGAAGGCCCTGGGCAGACCTTACAGTGGCCTGCCAGTGCCTAAAGGGGGCTACAGGAAAGCTGGGGAGGGACTCTGTGTCAGGGGGTGTAGGGACAGGACAAGGGGGAATGGCTTTAAACCGAAAGAGGGGAGGTTTAGATTAGGCCTCAGGAGAAATTCTTCACTGTGAGGGTGGTGAGGCCCTGGCACAGGCTGCCCAGAGAAGCTGTGGATGCCCCATCCCTGGAGGTGCTCAAGGCCAGGCTGGATGGGGCTTTGGGCAACCTGGGCTGGTGGGAGGTGTCCCTGCCCATGGCAGGGGGCTGGAACCGGATTGTCTTTAAGGTCCCTTCCAACCCAAACCATTCTGTGATTCTGTGCTTGTACTGACAAATAATAATGATATTAGTAACTTTTATTCTCTGCTACTTTGGTTGCCCCTATCAATAGCAATCAAAAGAAAAAGAAAAGAAAAACTAACAAACAAAATAAACAAACAAACAAAAGCAGATTTTGCATGTAAAATTGTCATTCCTTTTCCCTCCCTCCTCAAATAGACTTGTTGGTCAAACCTCTGCAAATAGTAACTGGAAACAAACTTTTCAGCTGAGTAACAGTAGTGGAGGTAAGGCTCACCTGACATTGGTGACAGATTTTCCCTTGGCTCCCAAGAAACCAGGATTCTCCTCATATTTGTATTCATATTTCTTTACGACTGTGCTAAGGCCTGCTTTATGGACAATTTTCAGTTTTCTATTCCAGCAGTGTCACAACTGTCTGTCACACTTAGAGCCAGAGCCAGTCAACTGGGAAAGATTTGAAAATGCCAGTGCAGCACCAGTTCCTATGCAAATCAAATGGCTGCTTACCCTTAACTTCAGGGTTTAGGCTGCAGCATGGTTCCCAGGGCATTGCCAGAGGCTCTGCACCAAGTGGTCGATTAAGCAGAGGAAGTATCTACCTGAGCACTTGGAAAAAGCTGTAGGGCAGAGCTTTTTCTTTCTATTCTAGAAAGGGAAACAAAGGGGGAAAAAGCATCTGCCAGGACTTGCCTTGTGGCAGATGGATGTGCTGGGTGACAGGGGCGTGTGGCTTGGCTGCCGCCCCGAGGTGTGCATCTGGGAACTGGCAGTGCTCTGGGCTTTCTCTTCTCTGCTGGCTGCTCAGCTGAGCCCTTTCAGCCTCATCTTTCTTTCCATTATTTCCTCAGAACCTGGGGGAGTTTATGAACTAGAAGCTGGACTGGGAAAAATAAGAAAGAAACACGTGAGCTGCTCAGTGCAATGCTTTTGCTGGTAAAAGCATGATGATCCCTATACGGGAAATGGAAAAACCCTATAAGTCACTCTGGCTTCCCAGAGGGTTTCACCTGAGACTCCTGCTCAACTTTTTCAAGTGTGCAGGTTATGATCCTGATGTGTTATAGCTCAAATGAGCAAGGAGTGTTGCTTGTTCTCATTTACAGCCCTCATGGTGTCACAGGTGTGTGTGATCCTTCCTAACCCATATGACAACCAGTACTAAAATCCTGCCAATGCCCTGTGGGAACCCATGGGAACATTGACACCAGTGTCTGCAAATCAGGCCAAAATCAGCTGATATTCCTGTCCAGGATATGCAGACGGGGTGAGGGGTGTCTGTACAGGATTGAGTGGAACAGTGGGCAGGCTGGTGGGATGGTCTCCTTGCAGAACGTGACTTGCACCCCAGGGTGCAAAAAGATTTAATTCAAGTAGATGTATTTTTATAAGGAAACCTATAGATAGCAGACTTGGACTTCAGCTGGGAGAGTACGATGGAGCATGTACCCTTCCTGCCCCTCTGCATCAGTATCACTGGTGTAGTATGAGCCCCATGTTACAGGGAGGGGAAAAAACAAGATCCTTGCCCCAGCACAGCATATTTGGGGCTACATCTTACCCTCTGAAGTAAATGAGCTGGGCTCAAAGGTGCAGAATGCTCTTCTCTCTTTCCTTCTCACTGACCTCCTTCTTTTTCTGGAAAGAAAATGTCACTGATGCAGGGGCTGGACCCCAGGAGCAATGCTGGGAGCAGGGGCACAGAGCTCCCACAGGCAGGCTGGAGGAGGAAGAGAGGCAGTAATCCTCAGCAGGCTGTAACAAGGCCAGGCTGCCAGATAAATAAGGCTGGGAGGGCAGATATAACTGCCTGGGGATCGTAGGCTGCTGCTCAGCATCTTCTTGGTTCCTCCAGGGTGGGCAGGGGAGGAGCTGGAGGATGGGAGGTCATGGCCTTGCTGCGGCTCCTCGCTGTCTCCCTGTGAAGTTATCACAGGCAGAAAGATGTCTCCCCACAAGGCTCAAGAGAGAAAAATCCAACTCAGTTTCTTTAAAACCAAACAGAAAGCTCAAGAAGCCACGTAGAGCAGCAGGCTATGCAAACACCTCAGTGGTGCAGGTATAGCTCATCTAGTGAGTGCCACAGGATGTACAGCGTGGCTGGGGAACAAATCACATGCCTCTGCTGGCTTCTCATTCAGCGTGCTACATATCTGGTTTCACTCTCATTAATTGAAGCTGACACAACCCAAAAAGCCCAGTGAAGCCTTAAATGAGGAAGGATGAACTTGGGCCAACAAAGGCTTGGCACGGCTGCGCACGGCTCGAGTGGCACCAGGGACCAGGCTTGCTGAGCTCTGGCCATGAACCAGAGCTGCCAGGATCACCAGCACAGCCAGGCCCTAACTGCTGTGTCTGCTGCAAGCAGCAATGACAGCAGTTTCCCCTTGAGACAGGGAATAGGGACTGGGATTATGAATGAGCAGAATAAATAAGAGCACAGTGCCTTCAAACTGATGGCTAAAGTGAAAATATCGATCCAAGAGGCTCTTTTTCAAGAGCTTCAATTGAGGCTGGTGGCTACAGGTGGCCGTTCCCACATCTCGCCTTTCTTTCATAATCTTGACTGCACCGGGAGTGCTCAACATCATTGTGATTTCACAGGAGGTTTGGGGGGCAGTCAAAATAAAAACCACACAAATAAGAGCATACAAACAGACTGCAGAAACTGTTGTTAGCACAGGTTCATTTTTGTGCGTGCTTCTGTCTTGAGGACAGAATACCAACCACCTGCAACAGGTATAGCACAGGCCTTAACTCCTAAAAAGCTGGAATCTGCTCGTGGTAGTGTAGCTCAGGTGTCCAAGCTGGATATATGAGATGAGTATCAGGAGAAGAAAGTGCCTCTGAAGAGCAATTTGGGTTGAAGGGCAATTTGGGAAGCACTGAGATGTCATTCCCTTCTGCATTACAGGGACCCTGTGTGTCCTCCCCATGGCATCCACAAGCCAGCATGTGTGAAGTTTTGGGTACGAGGCACTGTGAGTAAGGAAATGGGGACTCCAGGCCCTTGTCACACTACAGGGGCTTAAAAGTGCCCAGAAAAGAAGTTCCATCCATTAAATCAGGAATTAGCCTGCAGTAAGGTCTCTTCTGCTGCACTGGAGTCCCTGTCCAGATCAGGCCCCTTCAGGGACCTTCCTGCAGGCTCCTGGGCACCTTTGCAGGGCCACATTTGGATGCAGACAGGGAGGTGAGGGACTGTCCCTTGCTGTGGGATGCTCCTCAGAAAGTGCTAGAGTTAGGTGTCATGGCAACGCTGTGGTCAAATGGAGGCATCTTCACACTTCAAACGCCTCCAAAGTCAGGCAGTGATAAGTAGTGAGCAGCCTGAACACAGCATTTCTGTGTCTCAAGTCCCCCAAATACCTCACGGAGGCAGGCAGTTTCCACGCACATGGTAAGAGCACTGTGAGCAGCAGATATCTCACGAATACTCACAGAGCTTGGACCTCTACAAGTCATGTCCTAAATACCTTGCCTCCTCTCTCCTCTTTGTGCTTAGCCTCTGAAGAGCAGTAGCAATGTTCAGTTGTGCTCCCAGACCTATTGTCAGAGCAGGGTCAGAAATACAGCCTCTCACTTCTGGCATCCTAAGGCCGGTGATTATATCTAGGGAGGTGTATAGGAAAAGACCAAACATACATGATTTTTACCCCCCAGGATCTCCTTCCAGCTGTCTGTGGCTTAGAACCTTCTTAAATCTAATGAAAAGTTAATTGAAAGTTCAGCAGCAATATAAGAAAAAAGACAGGAGTCCTGTAAATACTCCAATCAAATATGTAAAGAATATTTTACTTCCTTTATTATTTCACCTTTACTGACAGTTATACTTCTTCATTAATAAATCATGTATCTCTGTACTATTCCTGGTTGAAATGAAAGTTTGGAGTACATTATTTCTGTTGTAAGATACCCCTACTTGCCTTGTCTACTTCTGCTTTTAAAAATGTATTTCTGCTTCTCCAAAGTGTTTATAAAGATGTGAGCAATGATATGTGGCAGCTGTTACTGCAAACACAAGCCACAGTATTCATTCTGTCCTTTCTTTTTCTCTCTCTCTCTTCTCTCTTTTTTTTTTTTTTTTTTACACACCCATGGGAGCTTGGTCGTTCTTTAGGTTAGTTGCAGAGTAGGTGTGGCAATAATGAGAAGATCCTGATCTCCCCAAGGTTAATTTAAACTTATCTATCTAGTTCAATGCAGACATCCTTTCCAAGGCTGTAAACTTTTGTAGTCTGGGAGGCATGTCTGCAACCATGGGCGAAGATGTGACAGTGGTTCCTGCTGACTCACACAAGACAGATAGCCTTCAGCTGCCTGTCCTGATACCAAAAGCCGTCTCACAGCAGGCAGAGCAGGGTACAGGATGTAAAGGTACCCGAGGGGCTGGTATCAGCCAGGCATCCGGCTCCTGCTGAGCTCCATGTGTCTGGCAAGCTCAGATTTATCTCCAATGGTCACATTTTGATTTCAGCACCGACTCTTTCTGACTACAGATATGATCGTCCCAGGCAAAATAGTCTTCTAGCCATTCTTTCCCGGATGTTTGAAAATCTTTCAGAAAAAAAAAAGGAACAATTCACAGCATCTCCCCAGCCTTATCAGGGCTGCATAGGCTTGTGCAGTGTAACCACTGCTTTAGCTTCTCATAATTTGGAGATTTCCCACAGGACCCAGAGATTTCCTCCAGCAATGGCTGCATGATGCACCTGGCTCATCCCCACCCACCCACGCTTCCCATCCTGCCCTTTGGGATGCTCAGCACTAAGCAGATGGCAAAATAACTGAACCAAGCTCTGATTTTTTCCTGCAATCACTCATATGTGTTTCTTTTTTTTCAGATATGTGCATTGCCACAGCAATTTCTCTTCTAATGATTCTGATTTGTGCAATGGCTACGTATGGCGCGTATAAGGTAATTCATTACATTCCATAAAGATGTGAAGCAAGTGAACTATACAACTGCAAATAAAATGAAGAAAGTTGCTTTCTACCAATTTTGTGTTTATCTGAAAATTGAGGGGAAAAAAAAAAACAAAACACACACACACCAAAAAACAAAACAAAACAAAACAAAACAAAGAAGTGGCAGAGCTGGTTGTCTAGATGAGTGCTATGACACAGCCCCATGCTGGAGGCTGCTCAGATGTGTTTGCTCTCTGTACTTTCAAACAGGAGTAAGCTCTGGGCAAACTGTAAATTCAGGGAACTGAATCTTGTTCCTACCAAATTTAATGGATTTTTTTTCCATTCCCTCCCACATGAGTGGTTTGTCCAGATATTAATCCTATTTATTTGGGAAAAAAAAAGTCTCATGTGGTTTTTAAATGTCTCAGTATAATGAGCTACGGGGCTTGCACCACACACACTGCAGCAGCTCAGCAGCCAAGATGGCTTGGCCAATCTTTTTGGCTGAATATTGTATTTCTTTTAGCCTATTTTACAAGTTATTTCCTCTTACAGCTTCATGAAATGTAACATTGCATTCTGTCAAATATTCCTTAGGTTTCAGTGCAGAAAGATATATATCCTCCCATTTTAGCTTGTGGTTGATGTGTTTTTATTTTATTTCCTTTCTAGCAACATGCGGCTTGGATCATCCCTTTCTTCTGTTACCAGATCTTTGACTTTGCTCTCAACACATTGGTTGCCATCAGTGTACTTGTCTATCCCAGCACAATTCAGGACTACCTCCGCCAGCTGGTAAATTACCTGACTTTCACAAACCTTTTGGGGCGTTGGGGAGAACCGTGTAAGGTGCCTGGTTTGTCCCTTATTTCTAGCCAGTGGTTTACTGTTGACTTCCTATGCAGTCCTTGAACAGTCATCTCAGTTTGAGCTTGCTCATCTATATTCCACACCCTTGCGAGCTGCATTGCTAACTTACATTGCTTACACTACAGTATCTGTGCAGATACTGTAATTACACAGATACTGGAGTTTTGTGATGCTGTGGAAGCTCTCAGCACCATTTCATTAGGAATGAGGATGATAGTGCAAGAGAGAGATCCTAAGAGATTGCTTTTGGATTCAGAGTTACTGCATTCATATCCAGTGACTTATTTTTGTTGCTATACCAAAGATGTTTTGTTGCTCCTTTGAATTTATGTAGCAGCTTTAACACCGATTTCTTTAGACAGGAGTTAGATTCAAGGTAGGTTTGCTTTTGCTAGAAAATATTATCAATCTGTCTCATCTTTGGGACAATTAGAGGCTCCCTTCTTGACAGGTTCTACTGTCGCCAAACATTCATAATCAGTACTGTGTGAGCTACAGTATGCGACTGCAACCACCTAAAGTGAAAACAAGCAAATCTTTCACCTCTGGTCCTGGGCTGTGTTTGGATGGGTTCAGATGGAGTTGCAGAGCTCTGGGACAACTTAACGCTGTGGCTGTCTCTGAAAACCTGCCTTGAGAACTTGAATGCAGATTAGTTTGGCTGTGAACTTTGTTATGTGGATGGAAAACCACCTAGGGCATTATAAATAACAGGTAATGAGCAACAGCAGGCAGATAAGTGGCTGCACAAATCTCTGGGAAGAGGCAATGTGTCAAGCCAGCGGGAGCTGGGATGCATCAGGGACCTGTTATCCTTCACCTTACTTAACACCCGCCCACAGTCACAGCTGGTGCTGCACTGGAAGAGAAGCAGAGGAACAATTCAAAAGGTACTCAGAGATAAGGGTAGAAAAGAACAAATTAAGGCTGGAGCCCTCCTCTTCACCCTTTTCCTGCAGCCTCTCACCATGGGTCGGTGCCAGCCCCCCTCCTGTGGCAGCACGAGGACCAGCTGCAGCTCTGGAGCTCACACTCCCCATCCCAGGGGGCTCACTGTAACCAGGTTTTGTTTAATCTTGGTCCTTGAGGGAAAATATGAGGGAGAAAGCAGCAGTCTGGGGCTGGGAGCTGCATGCTGAAGAGCTCCTGTTCTTGTTGGTGCCACATTTGGAGCCAGCTCACCAGGAGGGCAAAGGACGGCCAATTCCCTCAAAATGTCTGCTAAGACATCACTGCCTTTGGCCCTTCGATAGCCAAAATACAAAGAGCAGACCCTGGAGGACACTGGAAATTGTGTAGCAGAGCTCTTTGTGAGCCACGTTCCCGTTTTGACCTACATTTCTAACAGCAACTCCAAGGTGTTATCAATAACTCCAGGAAGGACATGTTTTTCCCTCCCGGTCAGTGGAGCCACCATCTGCCTCACACATATATTTGGGTTTTCTTCTGTGATGCTTTTCCTGTGGTACGCTGAGGCATGGTGCTGACTTCAAGAAAGCTGGAGATTTAATCTCCTTATAAGAATTTTCCACGCTGTTGAGATGTTTTATTTCTGGCTAGCTCAAATTAGTGAAACCTTCATTAGAAGTTACCGGAGGTAAAAAAAATAACTAACAACCTCAGAGAAAAATCTATAACTGCAAAAATGCCAAAAGACTACTTACAAGTATATTAGAAATGAAAAAGAAAAACTTCTAATGCAAGGAGAGGCCATTTGTTGGGCAGAGGTGATAAATATACTGATGCAAAGAAGGCAGGAGTGTTCACCAGCTATTTCTGCTCTGCATTTGGAAACAAGCAGTATAACATGTTTATGTAGCTGGGGTTTTGGAAGTACTTTCTATTCGCTGACAGTCAAGAAACATATTAAAGAGTTTTCACTCTGAACACACCGTTTTAAAATGAGCAAGCCTAGATAATGTGCACTCTGGAGTGTTAAAATGTCTGATTGCACAGATCCTTTCTTGCTGTTGTAAATCATCTTCTACGTGAGTAATGAAATTGCACAAGGCTTCATGAGCGCTAAACTGTCTGTGCTCAGAAGGGCAAGGGGAATTTTCAGGATAATTATAGGCTGATTAGCCTGACATTGCTACCAAGCGGAGTAACAGAAATGCTGAGATGAGAGTCAATTGACAAAGGATTAGGACAGAGAAATATGATTAATGACGGCCAGCATGGTTTCACAGCAAATCAGTCCTGCAGGGAAACTCATTTTCTGTCTCTGACAAGATTACTGACTTTGTCAATAAAGCTGGGCAGGGGCACAGTAGACCTTTGTAAGACATTTGACTTCGTAGCACGATGCTCAGAACATCAGTGAAGCACTAGATCAATAAAGGATGTAACAAATGCATTAGATCACGTTAGATGGCAGATGGAACAGGTTTGTGGTGCCCAAGAGGCCATTCACAAAGGTAGTGCCAACCTTGGGAGAGCTTTCCTAGGTCACTGTCCAAAGGGACCAAGTCCTCTAGAGGAAGGCTGAGAGCAGGAGCCTAATCTAGTAGTGCTGTGTCATCCTCTGAAAGACCGTACCCTGCATTGCCCAAAGTGAGCACATCTCTGCATTTCCCAGAGTCAGTACTTGTGGCTTTTCCCAGCAAAATCACTTCTAGTAAAACCTGTGGCTGACACAGAGACTGATGGAGATGTAAATAACATTATGGACAGAACCATTACTCAGAGTGAGCCACATTGATTAAGAAGCTGAGTTCATTCAGCAACCTGTGTTACATTGCTAAATGTGAATAAATATTAAAAAAATAAAAAAATATATTAAAAAATACAGATGAGCTTATACCATGGCAACTGCAACTAGAATGCAGTGATTTTGTAAGCAGCCTGGGGGGAACTAAGTGACAAAACAAGAGTTCACTTTTTTTTTTCTTTTTCTTTTTCTTTTTTTTTTTTTGCTTGCAAATACTATTCATGAGATTTGTGGGCAGAAGAAAATAAAGCAAAGAATAGTAAGATAGGAGGCTCTCCTTCTCTGTTGATCACGTAGATTGTGTCTATCTACTTCTGGTGTCTCCGACTTAAAAGTCAAAGTACATGCAGAGAAGCTCCTCTGTAAATCATATAAAAGCTAGATAAATTGTAGTATGATGACAGATAATCAAATTTCCTGCTTAGTTTGTCAAGGAAGGAGACCAAGAGGTGATGCCATCATGGTTTTTGTATGCATAGCATCTAGGTTTAAAGGCTGTTTAAATTAGATGAGAGGTGTAATGATAATGAGTAGCTAAAAGTTATTCCAGGTAAAGTTCACTAAGAAGCAAGATGTTTCTATTATACCATTTACAGCCTTGTAATCTTCCTTGTCTGGGCTGTGGTCCCTAGAAGAAGTAGCTCAGCAGGAATCTCTGGGACCCCCACACAGGAGCCCACATCAGCTGGCAAAAGGTTGCCACGTTTGGTTCAGAGCAAATACGCTCTAAGTAGGAAAAAACAGATGCAATGAGTGAAATTCGTGTCTGCTGGTATCTGATATTCAGAGATGCTGAGATGCTCTTGCAATGTCAAGGATTTAGGGGCAGAACAAGATGAAACTAAAAATAAACTTCTCCAGTTTTTAACAATAATATCACCGATGTAGCCATACAGCCCAGGTACTGCTATGCAGGCTTGCGCCCATGGACGTGCTCCCTTACCTTTAAATGATGTTCATGGTAGATATGATAAATACCACATTAAGAACAAGATTGCAGTTAATACCCATGTCCCCACAGGTGAGATATGAGTCATGCCAATTGGGTGTGATTGCTCCTGATGATTTATAAATCAGCCCTAGGGACATCTTGCCCTCATTCCCTTTGTAGGGGGCCTGCCAAGCAAGGCAGAAAGTAAGGGAGTAAATTGTGTTTCTTCCTGGCGTTCTCAGTTTTTGTGCTTCTAAAACTGCTTTAAATATGGGGGTTGGTGTTTTAGGGAGAACAGCTCCATAAGGGAAAGGAAAAATCCCAAATATTCTTCAAATTCATTATTGAATATCTGGAAGAGCATATACCTCAGGTAATGGAATGTATTTGGCAGTCACAGAAGAATATGATTTCCTTACCAAAAGGTCAAAACCCTGTATTTTTAATCACTTCTACTTCTCTATGCTAGTACCTGGAATTATTTTATCTATTCAGTTTGGTGCAGATCTAGCAGATTTAAGTCTACCAACGGTGAGTTGCAAGCTGCTATAAAACCCTCTAAGTACTTTTAGGCAAATAGGATTCTATCAATAGGATAGGCAGAGCCCTAGCTAAAAGTGTTGCAACTCCAAAACACTGAGCATGGTGTTCACAAGCTGTTTTGTAACGTCAGCCTACACTGATTGCTTCTTTCAGAGTCTCTAAGTGTCTTTGGAAACTTTGCATTGCCATTTAGTACCCAGCTGCACACAGGTGTGTCCCTAAAATCCCATACACTGCAAAAGCATCTCAGCACAAAGGGTCATGTAAAATAAGTAGATGTTACAAATCTGTCATTTGAAACGTTGCAGGGAGATGACGTGTCATAAAACTTTCTGAAGGTTATGTTGAACGTCTTGGTCATTATCACTGTCACTAGGAAAAAAAAAATCTTCACATAGAGCAAATGTTGCATGTATAAAAAAAAATCTTGGTTCTTGGAGCAGCAGGGGTCTGAAGTAGTTTGACCTAAAACACATTTGATTTCTTTACCCCAAATAACACTTTGATGTATGTGCTTTCTAAAACCTTAAAATTAAACACTTCATCTTCTGTCATCTGATAACAGTATACATAATGAATTGAACCAGAGGTGCAGAACAGGCTAGTCTGCAACTGAGTTACGCAATACTGTTTTTTTGTGAAAGTACAGAGCTTTCTCAGGTCATCTAAAGAAAATTTCAAAGTATATTAAATAGCTGCGATGCTGCTGTCTACCAGCTCGTTGTGCCAGTCGCGCTTTTCAGTCCTAGAGGTGAGGTCTAGAGAATGTAAAAGATTAAAACTAAAAAACTGATTCCTATAAACTAAAGCTTAAAAAGCGAATATTCTTTCTGACATTTTAATGACATTTCATAATTCCAAAGAAGTACAATTAACTTCCTAGCAGGGTTTTAAAAATTCTACAGATGCATTCCTGTTTTATTTCAATTCTGTAAGATCTAATTTCAGAGTATTGTAACTGTTGAACAAGAACCCACACCATCATATGAAGTGGATTATTTTGTGGTCCCAGAGGAAGGAAAGCATGGGTGGTTGTACAAGAGGGAACAAGAAGAAGCTTCAGGCTTGGGCTTTCTGTTGTTGTGCATTTGTACAATGTCAATACTATATACTTACCATGCAAGATTAAGATTCTTTTGAAGTCTCTAATAGAGCTTTGCTACATATAAGCAGTAATTATTTTTAATTGAAAATTTAAGGGCATATTACCATGCATGCAGTGCACTCAGTGTCCATGACAAGGTTATGAATGACACTTTAATTAAGACTTCAGCATGCCAGTGCCACACCACTACAAGTACTTTTTGTCTGTGCATGAAATTTCACAACATCTTCCCGCAAAATCCCTCCTGCATTTCCAGTGACGGGCTGGATTTTTTCCCACCCAGCCATATTTCTGTCTGAGCCTCATCAGACCTTGCACAACATTTGACGCTGAGCTTTTCCCAGAAGTTATGGCACTCATGCATTTGCCAAACCTTTGGCCTGACCCTGGTGTTCAGGACCATCCCTGCGGCAGGCTTCCAGCTCCTGATTTCCCCCATGGGTGACAAACCCCTTGCACAGGAACAGAATTTGTCTCTTCCCACTTTGTGCAGCCACATCAGTGTTTGAGCTCATCACTTTTTGCATCAGCAGAGGGCAATGGGTGTTTGGTTCATCTGAGCCGCTTTTGGTACTTGGTTACGGTGGGAATGAAGGAGACCTTCCCAGCACAGACCAACTCCGCAGCAGTACCTGCACTGGGCAGCCAGGACACTTCCCGTAATTTTTCCTGCTTCTCTGCAAAATGAAGGTTTCATAACTGTTTTTCCTACTGCACTGAAGGTGTTTGTGGTTGTGAGTCAAGATCAGGTGGGTTGTCGGCCAGCCTGGGCAAGCCAGCATTAAATATCTTCTGGCTGGCAGGTGCAACCAGCCTGGTTAGCAAACAAAGTGAACTTCTTCCACGTTGACCCACAGCCCTGAGACATCCATCACAGCTTCAGAAGCCTTTTGTCCCACACAGCAAGCAGGGAAGCCCCAGGAGGGGCCTGCTTTGGTTTTCATACAGCATGCTAAGATCTCCCAGGCACCACTTGGTGGGGACAGCCACCACATGGGGCTTGCTCCCACCTCACATCTGTCTAGGAAGGAAACTCCAAAACCTGAGCGTCGAGGACAGAAACCACAGAATGTGCTCCTCACGTACTCTCCCAGCTTGTTGCTTTCAGTGCTGATGAGGCCCTTTCACTTGAAGTACTGCTGACGTAAGGGATGTGCTGCTCCCAGACTTGGCCAGGTCTCTTGGCTCCAACAGATGTTCCTGCTCTTCAAGGTTGCAGGAACTTCCTTGGTCATTTTCCCACCCTCCTCTTGCCCCCATGCAAATCCCAGTTGCTTTGTTGTTTGGAAACAGGCCGTCAGGTTATGACCAAAACCCCAGCATACTGTTGTCTAGTCTTTTACTAGCGATTGGTTCCCCAAAGCCAAGCTAGGAAGTTCCTATTACACTCATGAATTGGTTTGACTAGTTTTTAATGGTAGATCAGTACTAAAAGATAACCTATTTGGGCAGTTTTACTGGGACTGACCCTAACTGACTGGGCTTTCTAACCAAGCCGATGGCCTCACTCCTGCAAGCAGTAGGATGGTGCTGTGGCCATAGTACTTAAATGTTCTGTACATAAGGGGTTTGATTTTGCTTTGCAATGCATCTTTTCTTGGCATACAGTCTTGCTTTCTTGGTCTCTGAGTGACCGTATCCACTATATTTAGCAATAACCTTGTGTGAAAAAAAAAAAAAAAAAAAAGAAAAAAAAGAAACTCGTTAAATTATAGCAAGTTGGTTTCCTACAAAAGCTGTGCCTCGACAAAGAAGATAACACGATAAAAACCTCAGCCATGAAATTCAGTACATTAACAGAAACGTTGCTGTCAAGAAGCGGAAAATGTGCTTATGTAACCGTTATCTGCATTGGCTACAGCTGCAGCTGATGTTAACCACCCCGAACAGTTCATGGAAGCACTACATTAAGAGCTGTTCTCGCCAGCGGCTGTCCAAAAGGAGAATTTCCTGAAGCACTGCTCTGACTTCTGGTGTAAGGGGCATCAAGGGGTTAGACTGGGTTTTCACCATTGTTGCCAAGAGTACAGTTATAGCTTGGGCTGTTTAATTGTCCTGACAGGGATTCAGAGCTGGCCTGCTTAAATAATTAGACCTGTAAGGAAAAAGGGGGTTGTGCGTGGAAGGAGCTAATGCATGCAGTTATAGTGGGCTGCTGCTGCTGCAGTGGAGCTATCGTGTGTGAAGAGCAGCTCTGTCTGCAAAAAATGGTTTCTTCCATCTGGAACAGATGCCCTGGTGCTGCCATGTTTCAAAACAATTCATTTTAAAGGGTGTTTTTTAAGCAATACTAGATATAGCAAAACATGTTTAGAGGTTGTTTTCCAGCCACTGATCCTGAAGTGTCCCACAATCCTAATCGCTGCTCTAAAAAGATGAACGTTGTCACCTCGATTTCACATACAAGAAAACAGAAGGGCCTGGAGCACATTCAGATTCAGTCATGACTTTGCTCCCCTGGAAGGCCCAAGCCTTGGGGAACAGCAGCATTAACAAGTGGCCCTGGGAGAACTAGTCCAAATGTAGCTAAAAGAAGACGGATTTGAATACAGCCAATGTCTTTTAATCAAATATTTAGGTGAAAGGATCGTGCTGTCTGGACTTTTCCTCTTTGATTCTTGGAAGGAGCTACCACTGGTCATTGGCAGCCATGGCTAGAGTACTGTATCTTGTAAGACAGTGACCACTTCATAGGACCAGAATTTTCCTGCCTTTGCCCAAGAAGGCACGTTTCCTGCTGCAAAGTCCTCAGAGGGATGCCCCTTGTCAATCTGTGTCTGTTACAAAACCAGCATGCACAAAGGGAAAGAAAACCCACCACACATATAGAGCAAAAGCAAACCCCTCGGCCCTCTGGGGAACATTTGGCAGGCTGAGCCTTTGTAGCACATGTTCCAGACAAATTTACTGAAATTGGTTATTGGTGCAGAGAGTTCCCAATTTAGTAGATCACAGCAAGTTTTTTAAGCTATTAATTATAGACTGCTCTAATTGAATGGCTCTTAAATGACTCGTGAGATTAACTTACAGTGTTTTGCTTATTTTTGCTTGTGCAGCCCAGCAATTTTCCCTACAAGGAAGAGATCATGTCTGTGAACCCCACATGTCTGGTTGTGATTATACTCCTTTTCATAAGCATCATTTTGGCTTTTAAGGTAAGTCCATTACTCGTATGCCATCTACTTCTGGTCATGGGTGAAATGCTCCCTCTGGGAGTCCTGGCCCCAGAGTACACATAGAGAGCTACTGACCAGGCAGTCTGATAGCTGCACAATGCAAAGTGGTAGGTATTGTGGAAAAAAAAAAAAAAAAAAAAAAAAAGAGAGAAAATGTTACAGAAGACACGTGAACATGTAGACCCCAATGGAGAAGCATAATGCTTGTAGGGGGAGCTCATGATGCTTAAATGCATTGAAAGAGTGGACAAGAAAGGGATTGTAGATACAGATTTCTTGTTTTTTTTTTCAAAGGTATTTGGTAAAGCCTCTCATTGGAGGCTTTAAAAAAAACACACAAAACAAACAAACAAACAAAAAAACCACCCTGAGAAGTGTGAGAAGTGTAGGGACAAGAGGAAAGGTCTTCTTGTACATTGTAGCTGGGAAATAGAGGATAAAGGTAAATAAGTTTTTACAACCAAACTCCATGGTCTTCATTCACAAAAGATCTGGGAGAGGGAATGAAGATCTAGCGACAACATTTTTTGCAATGTCACCCAGAATAGGGAAGCAATCAGCTGAGAAGGCTTTGGAGAAGGGTCTCAAGGCTCTGAGTTACTAAGCAATAAAACAGTAGAGAAACCCAATGGTGATATATTCTAAGTAATGGGCACAGAGAAAATACAATCCTGTTTCACAGACACTGCAGTTAACTCTGAACTAAGCATGAGCACCTGAAAAGGAGTCTTGTAGATGTAATAGCACAGGTCCGTGGAAGTACTAGTTTACTTCTCAGTTCTGGTCAAACAATTAAATCAATTAATAAGAATATTAGATTTTAATAAAATATCATATATATATAAAACCTGAAATAAAGAAATAAATAGGAAAAAAAAAATTAAAGAAAGAAAAAAAGAAGTCTAAGGGTTTCTGTGCCATTTGTGATGTCTGCCACACACTGGCATCGTGAAGCACACGTTCACTTCTGTGTGTCCTGTCTCAAAAAGAATGCTGTAGAGCTACAGAACCAGCAGACACAGAAGGAAAGTGATCTGAAGGATGGAAGAGCTCTCATACAAGGAGCAGTTAAATAGATCCAAGCAGACCCTCCTGGGAGTGCCAACACAGAAGACTGTCACATGGGGCAGAAAAAGGAAACAGGGAGTAATTATTTAATTGCTGTTGGTTTGGTGACAGAATAGCTCTTGCTCTTCCTCTGCACATTAGGTTAGAGACATCCTGAAGAGCCAGGACAGGATGTTTCTTCTATACAGCACAAACAGGGAAAGTTATTGTGACCAAAAAAAAGGTGGATTAGGCTATTAGATTATAGAAGCTATTTCTAAATTGGAAGGAAAAGATAAAATATTTTAAGGTGCAGTTGGAAGTGATACTCTTGATTTAGAAATACAATTTAGCCTTCTGGCTTTGTCCATTTATATGTTCACAGCAATAGAGGTTTGTGGTGTTGTTTTTTTTTTCACCTTTGAATATAATAAATGTGTAAGTCTGCCAGGTGACACAAGCAACATGCTTTTTAAATGTCTTAGATGCAATCATCACCTTGCTTTTATCGCAGGCAGGTCAGGTGTTTCATTGAAAAAGTATGACAAAGATGTCTCAGGCTTATAAAATAAATGGAACAAAAATTGGAGTGGCAAAAAATACTTACTACATAAAAAAAGAAATCTCAGAAATTAATAGTGTAAAATAACCATTCTATTTTAAAGCTGCTACCAATATTTTTCCAAGAATATATGTGACTAGTTAGATTGAAGTATTAGTTAATGTTCCATTCCTGTATTCATTCGAGTTCTTTACAGCCAGGGTTATTACAGACTATTGCTTTTCTTAATGTTCATTCTAGCAACACATTATTGTGCAAATGAGTCACAAAAATATGACTCACACAGAAACACATGCTAAATTCCAGTTAGCGTTTTAATTTGGATTTCTTGTGTTTCCAGAAGAGCTGCTATGCAGATTTTTGGAGTCTGCTACATGAAAAGAAAGCTGGACGCTATGAGACGCATCACACTTTATCACTGATAGACTTAACAGATGGCACCAGGTTTATATACCAAAAAGGTGCTGTGCATAAAAATATGCCTGAGCTCCCTCTCCCTCTGGAATAGAGAGAAACCAAAACATTGTAACCTAGGAAAAGCTACAGCAGGAAAAGCTGCGTTCATCTGGTCGGAAACATGAAACAGAATCACATAATTTGTCAGAAACATTTGGCATCAGGACCCTTTTATTGTGGGTGCAGCTACATGCAAATGAAAACACTGTTGAGGAGAAATTGAGATACGGATGTGTCAGACAGAGGTACTGTGCTTTGTACATAAGACTGTGAAAAGCAGGGGACAAAGGAGGGCAGTAAGAATGAATGAAAGCCAACCACACACCAGCACTTGTCTTTATAGCCCTCAGGATTCACTTGGATCCCAAGCAGCTAATAGATATTTCAGGTGGATGGATGGATGCATGGACAGATAATTCATGCCAAAGCAAAACCTTTTTCAGAGTAGACCAAAATGTGTTATACTGCTTACCCTGTTTGTCTAGAAGCTGAACCAGAGCTACATACCATGAAATATAGGTGTTTCCTATCTGGCTGAGGAACATCCAGCAGCATAACTAAATGTACTCAGCACTTCAAACGGCACAAAGCCGTTTTTGCACACTGGAACAGGCTCCCCAGGGAAGTGGTCACTACACCGAGCCTGTCTGAATTTAAGAAGAGATTGGACTGTGCACTTAGTCACATGGTCTGAACTTTTGGGTAGACCTGTGCGGTGTCAAGAGTTGGACTTGATGATCCTTAAGGGTCCCTTCCAACTCAGGATATTCTATTCTAAAGCCAACGTGTTGGCTCTTGAATCGTGCCCTTCTCCGCATCTGCTTTGGGGAACAGAGCCTTGTTTTCCTCCGCCCAGACCCAGCTGCTGGCACAGACAACCTGAGGCCTCAGCCTCTCCCTCCCCAGCCTGTACAAAGCCCTCCACGCACAAATGAGGTAGAGTCCAGTGAGCACAAACACAACCAAACTAAAGCCTTCCCCCTTGCTGCCCTGGAACTCTGCAGCTGCAGACTGTGGCCTCTTCTTTGCTGGCCGTCCTTTTGATGGAAATTAGGGAGGAAGAGGCAGCTGAAAGGTATTCCAGTTCAGTGAGGCAAGCTGAGTGTCACCCTGGTCCTCGTGGTATACCTGTAAGCTGTGGGGGTGTACTGGTGAGCCTGGGAACAGGACCATCCCTGGTGGTGCTCAGCAGATGGGATAAGGTGGTGCTCACCCTGTTTTGTGCTCACCAGTTCAGACCCAGTGTCTCAGCCCAGTGGATGCTCCCAGCAGGGCTAAGCCATATGAGCCTTCTTATACTCACAAGATACATATTCAAATGTGCTGGTAAGATGGATTTAATTGCAGATTTGATCAGTGCAGCAGCCCAGTGTGCCCCCTCCTGCAGCACTATGTGTGAAATACACGTAGCCAACTGCTCTGGCGTTAGCATTGCTCTGAAGTCTTCATATATATTGCAGCTTGAGCAGAAATCTTGTGCAGCTAAACATCTGTATGAAAAAAACAGACAAACAAACAAAAAAAACAACAACAACAACAACAAAACACTCTGTCAGAGACAGATTTATAAAGTTTTGACAGTTTCAGTTCCTTTTGGGCTAGTGTCATTTGTCACCATACAAATGGAGGGACCGAAAGCTGGTAGGAGGAGGTGCGGTGCCTGTTTCCCTGCTCAGCCCTTCTGGCGTCCTCATCCTCCAAGTGGTGGTGGCATCACCGTGCTCCTCTGGAGTGGGGGCTGCTGCCCCAAAAGAAGTCTGTCAGCAGCCTGTGTTGTGCTGTGCGAAAATACCTCTCAGGGTGCATTGGGCGTTTACACTGGGTCGACTATCGCCAACTCTAAGGTGTGTGCTGACTGGAGGCCTCTTCACCCCAGGTGGCTGGAGCAGGCCACCCCTCTGAGAAACAGCTCATGCATCCAGGTGGGCTGGGAGGCAGAGAGGCTGTGTGTGCACATCGTGGGGTTAAATGGGGCTTATTCAGCACACGTAGCAGAAGGAGAGAATTCAAAGATAAATCAAGTAGCTTCTCCCTGACAAGGCTGCGTTATCTGAAATGGAGCTTCCCTTGCTTTGGATTTGAACAGAAGGAGCATAAAGACTGGTTTGCAAACAGGTGGCCTTGCTGTGCACGGGTTTCTTATGAAGATGGGCTGTGTCCCCAGAAGAGTGTCCTGCATTCAGTACTCTTCTCTGTACAGGCTCACACCTTTCTCAGTGCCTGGCATCTGAGTGTCAAAAGCTACTCAGCTACTTATTACCATTTATTATTAACAACAGTGTCACTGTTACTCAATTCTGGGAAAAAGAAAAAAAAGCTGTAGTTCTTCATTTAAACGCCTCTACACCACTGGTTCCAGTAACCTGTGTCAGGTTGACATAGCCCACAGCTCGGGGTGCAGAGCCAGCCTGCCTTGCCCTTAGCACTCAGCTCGCTCCAGACTTCTGTCATCCTCCCCATTTGATAGTAGAAAGTATTGTCAAAGCCCGTGACACCTCCACGTCATCCAGGATCTGTCATTGAGAAGAGGAAGAAAACTTACTGGATTTCAGCCAGCTTGGCTTGGGTAGAAAAAAAAAAAAACACTCTTCCTGATCTGCAGGCAAGCAATCTGTGAGTCATGTGGTGTCCTGAGAAACACAGCTCCTGTGTGACAGCTCTGGGGAGGGAGGAAGCACAGGGCAGCTGAAGAGGATAAGAGGCTTTTGGAAGGTCATCAGTGCAAGTGAGTCACAAAAATATGACTCACTCCGAGAGATACACATGCAAATCCAATCAGCGCTGGCAGTTCAATTTGCACACAGTAGGTTTGTGGAAGGACTGCTATGCAGAGCCCGCTGAGTAAAAATATAATCTGGGTGCTATCAAATCATGTTGTTCACCTCATCACTGTCGTGTGTGGCTGTGTGGGAAGCAGAAAGCTCCACAAGGAGCTGCTTAATCCCACCAGCCTTGTCCGTGGCATGCTGAGGATCTGAGTCCTGCTCCTCCACGTGTTCTTGCCTCCTGTCTTCCATCCAGCCACTTTGCTCCTTGCTGCTGGCTAGACTGGAACCTCTCCTGCTGGCAGAGGAGATGTGAGCGTTTTGCCTAACCAGTTATAAAAGAAGTGCAGACTCCTAGCTCTTTGCCAGGCAGACTCCTAGCTCTTTGCTATCTGGAGCCAAGTGAGCTCCAGGAAAAATAACACAGAGAAGTTTATGGTCCTGCGGTAGGAATATTGCTGCAATAACTATTTTTTTTTTATATATACTGTAAAAAAAAAAAAAAAAAAAAAAAAAAAAAAGTATTTGCAATAAGGATTAAAAGGATAGAAGTAATTTCAGATTTCAGTAAAAACTTGTACACTGGCAGTTTTCTCTGGTCAGGCAAGAATAGGAAGACCACAGACTATTCCGGTCATATGGAATACGTTGATTTAATCTCAGATGAAGTGAAAAGGAGTATTGAAACTATGCATGTGATGAATGGAGTCATCACATAGTCACCAGCTAGGCTTCCAACCACAGGACAAGGAGAGGTTCCTGTAATTTTCTTGATGATATTTCAGTCGCCAGCTTGCTTGTGCTCTTTCTACTGGGGTTTGATTCAGCTTTCTGAAGACCACTGCCACTCTGTGATAATACTTAAACAGCCTTACCATGGAGGAATCTAGAACGTGTTTCTGTTTATTTTTTCTATTGTTCCTGAGGCATTCTGCATCTTCAACACCTTCTCTGTTTTGTCATGATCTGACTTGTATGCTCATTTTACATTGTAAACCTCACCCCTGCCGGTGTGCAACATCCTATGCAGAGCAGCGAGGTGTCTGACTGAACTCACATCTCTCTGTATTTAGAGAGGCATGAGAAAGAAAGCTTGCATATATGACCTGCTCATTTAAGTAAAAGAGGGGTTAAAAGGTATCGGATCACTTACAGAATCCCTGCACAAACTTATAGTCACTGCAGCAAGCAAAGTGACTGTCCCAAGCTTCTCCCAGGCTCATATTCATATTTATATTAGTATTTCTTTTTTTAAATACCCTGGTTTGTGTACAGAGCCCTGAAGAGCATGACTCACTCCACACTACTCTGCCTGCTCTTTCTACTCCTTTGTTCCTTCTATCACAAGACTGAGGCGAGCACAAAATTTACAAGGTGTCGTGGAAAGGTTCCTTTATGTTATGGCCTTTCATAGAGGCACAGAACAAAAAGATAGGAGGCTGAAATTTCTCTAGCAAAAGAAAGTTTGATAATCATATATTTTTTTTTCCTAGTAATTAGCTTGTTTATTTGTTTTCATGGAGCTTGAAGTATTTACATGTATGCTCCCCTTCTGTTTTCAATGTCAAGCCAGAGCTCTCAACCAGTCCAGGTTCAAGAATTTGCACAACCCTATGGCAGGAAATTTTATATGGCTTATCTGCTGCACATAATGATAACTGCCTTCTCTTTGCAGGGTTACTTGATAAGCTGCGTGTGGAACTGTTACCGATACATTAACAGCAGGAACAACTCGGATGTGTTGGTGTACATTACCACCAATGACACTGCGGTAAGGACGTTAGACCACAGAGAAAATGTTTGTCTAATATTGTGATAATATGTCTATTTTCTATTAATTTCTGAATCCTTAGTTAGCCATCTTCATTTCTTTGAGGGTCCTCATCTGCTGGTTATGTTTAGACTTGAGTTTTACTGACTTGGGGTGCTGTTGTTGCTAAAAGTACTGGTTTTATTTTATGCACAGTCTGCTAAAGAATCTGTGTTAGGCATAAACTACAGCTGATCTCATGGGCCCAGGAATGCCCCCAGCCCTGAACTCTCCAGCTGTGTGATAATCTCATGTTAAGACGTGAGATGGCAAAGCCCCCACTGTTGTGTGGGATGAAATGGGTCATTTAGCCTGGAAGGCCACACCATGGGATGCCACAGCTGGAACTGTGATCAGTTCAGGGACTGATTAGGACCCAGAGATGCCATGCTCTACACCTGCTGTGAAATGTGAATTTAGCTATAGAAGCTGTGATTTAGGGCACTCATCACTCAGTGTAGTGCTTTGCACCATCACAGAGAGGATCTAAAAAGCAACACAGGTTCAGTGATTCATCTCCCAGCACACAATGGTTTTGTAAAGTAAGGAGACAACAAAACAAAAAGCAACATGAGAGAAGTGAATAAACAGATTTTAACCACAAAGGATGGAATATGTCAGTTCACTTTATAGTATCCTAGTGCTGACATGCATACATGCAGGGTGCTACGGCTAAGCAAAGTCTTGCTGGTTGTAGAAGGCACTGAATGAATGCATTCCCTGGAAAGAGCTAGTTCTGTTTTCAGTGATGTCTGTGGAGCTGACCCACACTGAGGGCAGTGTGTCAGATCAGTCCATGGGTGACACCACTGGTTTATGGAATGAGTTTATGTAAATTTTATCTTTACATAATTTATATAACTGAATGACAGCTGCACGATCGTGGTTCTTGGGATCATCTAAAATTTCAGGACTGCCCTCCTCAGGTTTTCCAGAAGTGTGGGTGGTCTCCACATGCTGAGACATTAGATCAACAACTTAAAACCATGAGAATGAGGGACTCCTGTGTGAATTCAAGGGCTAGAAAACTGCTTTGACGTGAAAGCTGTAATTCTCACATGATCACTTGTGTTCAGCATCTGTAGTTCTAAGAGAAGCATAGGAAGTTTTACAGGCTACGATCAGAACTGGTAATCAGGAAATTTAAGTATAAAAATACGGGTTTATTGAAAGCTAAGACATATATGTACATTTTTTCACATACTTTATTTACAGGAATCTACTTTGAGTAAAAGCAGGAGTTTTCTGTGAAATAATTTCGATAGCTCTTTTGTTCAGCCCGTAGGTCATTGTAACTCATCTTCAACCATTGCTAACTACACAAACCACAGCACTGGCAGGCTCAGCAGTGGGAGAATGTCAGCTGAGCTATCAAGGAAACTAAATTTACCAAGGCTTTTTAAATCCTGTGTTAAAAACACATGCTCCACTGCTTCCTTTACAAAGCAGAAGACTTTGGTTTCACGCATACGTGGCTATGAGAACTTATCTCAGTACTTTTGTGTTCACTATAAAATTATGTGTTTAATTACCAAAGTAATCTAAGATGCCTCCTCATCTTTAAATTTCTTGTGAGTGTTTCTGTGGGGAAAGGAAGCCCTTTTACCCTGTTTTACATATGGCATATGCTTGCATTGAGTTCAGTTTAACTTTGCTTATCTTGATCTTACAAGACAGCTACAGCACAGGCAGGTTTTGAGAAAGGCTGTGTGTCCCTGGCTAGTGCCCTGACCATTGGACTTGTCTTCCTTCCCCAATATTTACATTCTCTTCATGTGAACATAGCCAGAATCTGTTGCTTTCAGCTACAACGTATATGTTGTTCATTCCTTGTAAGTTCAATGGAATGATGTTAGGTCAGGTCCTGTAGAAAGTGCTGTGTGGGAATTTCTCCACTAACCATCTTCTTCACCACAAAATTCTGGTTCAGGAGTACAGAAAGGCACAGGAACAATGCCACTGGAGAAGAGTTTCTCAGGCCCTGCCAGAGAGGCAGGAAGGGGGAGAGTCACTAACAGCCTGGTTTTTGAACTCATTACTTGGGATGGAGGCAAGCCTCATGCAAAGCCATTTCTGACGGCTTCTCTCCAACAAGGATAAGTTCCTTTACCTCCAGGTGATGCAGTAACTCTCCACCTCTTGCACATCTTTCCCTGACAAATTCCATGGATGCCTGCCAGTGCCCTGCACTTAGGGATGTGATGGAGGAGCTGATGTACTACTAAGCAGCCCTTCTTTCTTATGTTCAGTGTTAAGCTTTAGCAAGGAACAACAGAGTTTGTAGAGTTAAATATTCATCCTCTTCCATTTTGAATCAAAAGATTGTTTTTCCTTCCCTTCACCCCCAATCTAAGGACTGAAAAAGTTTTTTTTTTTTTTTTTCTTTTGATGCATAGGCTGAAAGAGATCAGCAAAAATCCTTTTTCACATAATTTTTAAAAAGTGAACTCAACGCAATTGGAAAAAAGTGGTTTGAAAACAAAGTGTGGAAGAATAGGGCTTAGAAAGTTGAGTGCTGAGGACCTTTGAGAGTTTAGGATTCCTGAAGAAGCCTCATAAAAATTTGAAATGTTCTGATAGGTCACTGCTGTCTGCTGAATTGTATAACATTCCCTCAACACTCAAGTGTATTTATTTATGAAACAATGGGTTTGATGATAGGAAACTTCTTTTGGCAAGGCCCTTTACCCCAACATGCTTTTCAATTACAAACTACAAGTTTCTGAAAAAATGTGGGTCAATCTCTGCCCTCTACTTCAAAAGAAATGTATAATTTTTAGAATCAAACCTGCTGCCTGAATTCCAGCAGAGCTGTAGGTCCTAGCTGTAGGGCAGGTTCTTGTATCCAGGGATTTTTTTTATACATACTTGTCACTAGCACTAGCTAAAAGAATAGCAATCCATACAAATGGAAGTAAAAATCTGAGCTTAAATATGGGACTGGGCATAATAGCTACATTTTAGTGTAACAAGGTTTAAATATATCCTGATACTTCTAAAATCTAGAGATCAGGTCCCAGCTATTATTTCCTAATATCCCCTGTGCTATATACAAGGTATAAGTAATGCCTCTCATCTACATACTGCACCCAAGATTTTTTTAAAAGTGATTAAGTTTTCAACTGCTAGACATGGCATTACCAAAAACATTTGGTACTTCATACAGACCAACTGTATGAGGTTCAACAGGACCAAGTGCCAAATCCTGCACTTGGGGCACAACAACCCCACCCAACACTCCAGGCTAGGGTAGAATGGCTGGAAAGCTGTGCAGAGGAAAAGGATCTGGGGGTGTTGGTCAGTATCTGGCTGAATATGAGCCAGCAGTGTGCTCAGGTGGCCAAGAAGGCCAACAACATCCTGGCTTGTGCCAGGAATAGTGTGGCCACTAGGACTAAGGAAGTAATTGTCCCTTTGTACTCGGCTCTAGTGAGGCCGCACCTCGAGTACTGTGTTCAGTTTTGGGCCCCTCAGCACAAGAAGGACATTGAGGTGCTGGGGCATGTCCAAAGAAGGACAAGAAAGCTGGTGAAGGGTCTAGAGAACAAGTCTTTTGAGGAGCAGCGGAGGGAACTGGGGTTGTTTAGTTTGGAGAAAAAGAGGCTCAGGGGAGACCTTACTGTATTTTACAATTACTTTAAAGGAGGTTGTAGTGAGGTGGCCTTCAGGCTCTTCTCCCAAGCACCGAGTGATAACATGAGGAGAATTGGCCTCAAGTTGAGACAGGGGAGGCTTAGCTTGGGTATTAGGAGAAATTTTTTCACTTCAAGGATTGTGTGGCATTGAAACAGGCTGCCCAGGGAAGTGATTGAGTCACTGTCCCTGGAGGTCTTCAAGAAAAGTGTAGATGTAGAACTTAGTAGCATGGTTAAAAATGACATGTTAAATGACATGTTAAATGACATGTTAAAAATGACATGTACCTTATTTCTATTGTTATTTGCACTCAGGAAAAATAAGTGTCAGTAAGAGATCAATAAAAAATCATCAGCAAACTCATCCTTGCATTCAAAATTCAATGCACCAACAGGATTTATCCTGAAAATGGAAAAAAAAAATGGATAAACCCATGTTCTCTAATAACTACAATTACAGAAAATTAAATTGCCATAGAAAATTGCTTGAATTACATTTGTGTTATGATTGCTTGATGACTGCTGTGTGCCACATTTTGAAGGGACACCCATGCCTGTTGCAAGAGAAGACACGTCAGCTATTATATTTATTCTTATTTATTCTCTGGTCTATTAAAATCTTGGCAAAATCAAATTCTTCAATGTTCTATTGGCAGATAAATATGAATTTACTTATAGCTTCATAAAGATAATTATTTTCCCTCTTCTGATGTTTGAACAGGGAGTTGCCTGTTCTACTGGCTTGAAAATATATCTAAATTCCAATTTAAATGGAAATATAAAATTAATGCCTGAGATTTTATTGAGAAAAACAATCAAATCCATACTAGCTGGGATATCATGACACAAGAGGTAAAAAGGGTCCATAGTTACTTTCTGGCTGCACCAGCTGTGAACCCTACTGAGATGATTGGATTACAGGTCCCGTTCTTACAAAAGGAGGAAACATCTTTATTATAAAGCAACAGTATTTTGTTCAAAAGAGTAAGAATCTGTGATTTTATTTAAGTGGCTCTCCAATCCAGCAAGTTGTTCTGAAAATAATAACCGGATTATCTTTTGTTTTACTGCATTTCTTAATTTACCAGTGGCAAAACACATAAGCACACCTGCATATCGCATCCAAAAGTGGTTAGAAGAATGGACAATTCCTTAAGCACAGTAGCGAGGGCTTGTTTCTTGTTACTTACTTGCTCCTTGACTCTGTGCGTTTGGAAGTCCTTGGTGGGTCTCACAATGAGTTACTCCATTTCTATCTAAGAGCAAGCCCATCAAGAATCTGAATTCATGTTGAGAGTGAATAGGTCTCAACAGCAATACTCCTTCATCTTCTTGGCTGGCCTTATGGTGGAAAGCTACAGGTGTTACCTTCCAAGAGACAAGCTTTTGGCTTGTCTGCCCTCACACAGAAGTGCTCTGCCAGTCCTGGTCACCAATACTACCATGCATATGCTGTACCTTCTTCTCTGACAATCCTCCAGAGATCCCCACTGCAGAAATACTTTATTTTTTAAAATATTCAGTTGTCTCCCTCTCTTCCTACTTATTGTCCAATTCTCGCTCCACTAAAAAACATAAGAATAACTTCAGTGTGGACTAATTTGGTGGGAAAATTCACAGTGCAGGAATTTCCAGTTAGTTCTCCCTGATCAAACTGTTTCTTATAAATAACACTCATAGATCTGAACTGTAAGTAACCTGATAGCTATAGTTATTAGCTCCCAGATAATCTGATTTTTGTCACTCAGTGTAAGTGGTTTAAGCCGTAATTTTTGCAAGCGTGCCATCTGGAACAAACAAGCATTCTTCCCTGCTGCTGGCTGTAAATGGGATGCTCACATTACCCCTGTGAGGTTAGACATCCTCCTTCTGTGGCCTTCTAAGTTCAACACCAGAGCTGTGTACCCAGCTTGGCTCCATGAACAGTGTGTGTTATGGGGTGGGGGCACCAGCTGGTGCCGGGCTGGGGAACAGCCAGGACCCCAGCCAAAGGGAAGACATGACCCTGTTATGTGCCTGGGGTTGGTAATGGCAGGACCTGGAGATCCAGCTGTGTACCTTAGTCACAGAAGCCTCAGGGTTGCTCGAGAATATGTTATCATCTCACCCCCCTAAGCTTTATTCCAGTACTGTAAGAGATTTTGGCATGGCAGTAAGGTGGCTCCCACGCAACGAACCATAATAACCTGAAGGTTGCTTTTTCTACTTTCCCAATCTGGGATTGCTTTTTCCTGCCAACTGCTTCAAGCACTCCATGGATGAAGATCAGTTTTCTACACTGATTTAAACTGTGACTGCAGTGCCATGGAAATGACTGTCCAAATTGGAAAAACTGCCAAGTTATGAGTGTGGAGGATTACCCAAAGTTAGACATTTTGTTCTCCATAGGAGGAATGGCTCCTTTGTGCTCTTGGACAACTGGTGAATTTCATTATTTTATTTTTAACACTCACCATAGCCAATCAGTGGAAGCCAATCTGGTCATGCTGCCGGCGAGGATAAAATATAAAGCCGTAAATCTCTCCTCAAATTGGGATTTAGATTCTTATGTACTTTATCAAATTGCTTTAAGGATCCTATCTGACATACGTTTATCTGTAACAGTTAATAAGTTACTTGGTAACTTATTCATTTTTGGTTTTGTCTTCAGCACAGATACATTCCTTTTGTGGACATGACGTCAACCAAGTAGTCTGAAATTAATCTGCCAACACTATTCTTTTGTTTGTTCTCCCTTTCCCAGAGCAACAGGGACCCATTTGAGAAGTGCAGAGTTAGGTCTTTCATTCCTGCTGGATGATTCCTCTGAGCAGAGGCAGGAATATTCTTTGGTGAGGTTGGAAGAGCCATTCTTTGTGTTACTGTCTTATTCTGCATGTGTGGAAGGTGATTAGTTTGTGTACAGAAGGAGAGAAGGATCCTTAGACTCTTTCCAATTAAACAGACAGAAGTGTGAGGTGGAGCCCAGAGGCAGACAAACTGTGCCCAAGAGTTCTTGTTTCTGATAGGCTCTTTGGGACCTGTTATTTCCAAATACTGAGCCAGTTTTGAGAGAGTACGTGTCTGAGTTCAAGGTACCTTTGAGAAAATTCCTGCTTTAAAGGTATTTTCCATAACGCGGCATAAAATTCCTAGAAACTTGGCAATGCTCGCCAAGGAGTTGGTCTTGCATGGTGGTTCGTATGCATACCGTTATGGCTGGGCCACTACATCAGAGGCATCTTTTTCCACTGAGTAGTAACCATGAGCATACTTTGAAGTGAGCACACACCACAAATGAATACTGCTGCCGTGACTCACTCTCTGAGCCCTTCTTGGAGCCTTCAGCTGTGTGCAGGCAGAGGAGCTCCCACCTTCCCTGGTGGAAACTGTCTGCTAAAGCCTGCAAGAGGGAAAGCAGGAGGCAGAGAAGAGGAAGAAGAAGCAGATGCAGGAAAAAAACACACAGTATATAAACAGAACTACCAAGCACTTGAAATAAAGGTGGTAATTAGCTACGTGTAATAGTCGGCATGAGATCTGGAAATATCATTTAAGGGCTGGATCTGTTTCTCTTCAGAATGGCTCTTATACACTCGAATTGTGAGTTCCCACAGCAAAGTCTTTAATCAGAGAATCTTCAAAGGGCTCAAGTCCCACGTGGATGCCAGCATTCACGTCTCTCTCATGTGTGCGTGCGCTTCCTCTTCTAATTGATTCCGAATTGCAGGAAAGTATCCTAACAGTCTGCTTCTGCCAACAAACATCTATACAGCTGCTCCAGCACTTCACTTTCTACCTGAAGTCTCATCCTTTGTCAGTTGTCCTTTAATCTTAATGAGGAGATTGTGTTGCTTTTTTTTTTTTCAGCCTTTCACATCTTCATATCATCTATACGCAGCTCTTTCTTCCACTGCTTCCTTGTTTATGCAAGGATTTTCTCTTAAATTCCAGCATTCCCTGAGGTCAAAATTGCTTCATGCTGCCTGCTTGCTCTGTTTCTTAGGGCTACTTGCTAATCACACTTTTTGTTACAGGTCTCACCTATTACTTACTGGCTGATGTTAGAAGCCAGCTGTGCTGCTCAGACAGGCTATTAGTGGTGTCAATTTTGGGGCAAATGCCCTTTAAAGATTAAAAATAAGGCTTACAGAACATTTTCAATTGTCATTACAGTCATTACACTTACACTTACATTTACATTTACATTTACTTAGAAATCGAATTACAAATAAAAACACATGTTTATCTATTTTCCCCAGTGTAATTTAAAAGTAAATAAATAAATAGATATCTAGAGCTGTTTGCAACTCAAATACTGGAATTACTCTAACACATGAAAATCAGTAAGAAGTTTGATACAGAAAGAGATAAATCTGTTTTCACTGTTCATAATTAAATTTGAAAAGACATAACATAGAGATGTGTAATTTGAATCTTTCAAATCTTTTTCAATTTACTAATTAGGAGTGTTGCAATGTAGGAAAAAATACAGAGTGTTTATAAAGTTGCAGAGTTTCTTTACAGACCCTTTTTTTTCCTAACAGGCTCAATTCATTACCATCTGGCGGCTGCTGTTTTGTGGGCTTGAAAAAATGAGTTGACGTCCTAGGTATAATTCTGAGGATATGTATCAGTGCGGCTAAAGCCGATGACAGCTTAAATCCTTATTGCCAAGGATATACGGGTGTACAAGCTGAGCCTTGTGTGAGTTTTCCAGGACAGGCTCGAGTTGTAGTTACACTGTGCGATGAAGCAGGGGGAAGCCTGAATCCACCCCAGCAGTATTGTTCAGACCGGAAAGTGCAGCAGGATGCGAGATGCCAAGCCCTGGCAGCGGTTAGACATGTTGTGGCTCTCCAGCCACAGAACTGGCCCATGCTGGAAGCCCTGCTCCTCTGCTAAGCTGCCTTTCATCTTTAAAGCTAGTTCAGCCTTTGCATCACACCCCCTTGCACAGTGCGAGTCAGGTCATAGCCAAGTGGAGGAGCAACTCTTTGCATGTCCCAGATATTTTAGCCCCGAGCCTCTGTGCCAAAACTCACCCATCACCCTAAGCTATGTAGATACAGAAATAACATCCTCTGAAACTTGGGTGGGAGGGAGCTGCCGTCGCCAGCAGTTCAGTAGGTGGCATTGTTCTCCTAGAGATTGCGCTGAGGCGACGCTCAGCATCGTATCACGGAGGAGTACACGCAGCTGCGGCTGTTTTGCCGAGGGTGTGACAACAATCCAGAAGGCTGACTTCCTGCAGTTGTTAGCTTTTGGTGATTTCTGGACCGTTCTTCCAGTCTGCCTTCGTTTTCCGTAAAGACGATAGCTTCCAGTAGAGCAACTGCTTTCTTCCCAAGCCTCCCTCAGGACTCTTTATGGACGTAGGACTTCCTCCACTGCAGCCTGCCCTGGGCTGCACAGCGCTTACAGTCTCAGTCCTTTGTCTTACGAGCAGTGAGAAAAGCAAGGTCTGCTTTAATTGAACTCCGTGACAAACCCTCCTTAACTCTGGAAAGAACAAGGCTGAGCTGTCAGTCGTGTGCCAAATTTAGATGTGAAAAAAATCATGAGAGCTTCTGTTTGACAGGTGCTTTACAAATGTGATTTACTAACATTAACAGATTTCCACATAAACATACAGCTTTTCCCTCAAGCTGTCAGTTCATCACCTTTCATGACACCAGTGCTTTGTAGTTTTAACACAGCATTACAATAATTCTGTTATAAACAAGGGAAACATTCATCTTTCACTAGGAAGTGCCTACATGCACTGTGCAATATATAAATATATATATATATTTTAATAAAAATAGTAATTAGTGAAAAATAATTGTGGAAGACAGAAGTAGGCATCTCAAAGTCCCATGTCTTACTGCCCCCAGATGTTATGATGAGATTTCTACCCCAAATTTTACAATTGGCCCATCTCTCTGTTTTGGTGCCAAAGACCAGTGTTCAATCACCCCACGTCCCTAGGCAGATAGGGAGGGAAAAATGGTCCACCTGGTGAGATGGAGATAAAATGGAAGCCTTTCCAGCAGTATCTGTAATGCAAGAATATCTCCCACAAGATCACCATGCCTATTAAACAATTTGGCTGCCCTGTGTGAGCTATTTATAGGTTCCCATCTTTTTAACTCTTGAGTGGCAGCAAAATGTACTCATAAGAGGAGACAAGGTTGGAGATGCATGTTAGTAATTAAAAAGTCCATCAAAAGATTAGTGTGCTCTCACAGCCTCTGCACCCAGGACAACACACCAACCATTTGGTACACAGAGTTGTAATATGCTTCTCCAAGTCATCAGTACTGGTGACATGCAGTCCAGTACCCCTTAGGAATCATATATTCATCCAGCAAATGCTCATTTTGAAAGCAAGAAGGATGTGCTCTGTCCGCACAAGATCATGATGCACGGCAGGAGGTGCAGCAGAAGAGGGCTGGCCAATGTGTAGGAAAGGCTTTTGTGGCCTGAGGTGAACTATCACTCCGTGCCTTTGAATGGGGAGGGTAATTACACCATTATTCTGGATGACTTTTATGAGGTTGCACACGATAAAAAAAAGACAATAGTTTCCTCAATCCAATTTTCTTCCCACGCAAGAGCAATCACAATCTGTCCCTAAATTTTGCTGTGTCCTAGTAATATATACATTTATTCATCTATCTGTAGCGCTGGAAACATTGTGCTGCTTCATTACCAAAATCCATAAACTCATGTAAAGTAGCAAAACAGTGTCTTAGAGAGCTGGTGGCTTGGAGTAAATAAGCAGTTTTGGGAAAAGAAAAAAAAAAAAAAAAAAAAAAAAAAAAAACAAAACACAAAACAACATACCAACTCTAACTCTGTACAGATGATTTTTCAGCATTGAGGCCTACTTTTTGTCTGAATGGAATTATGAACTATCTCAGAGCTATTCTGCTTCCAGTTAGTCCATCTGTAATCATTCTAGTGTGGTTTCTAATGGAAATGCACACATATAAACATACAAACTTCCCGTCCATGTCGAGAGGAAGGTTTCCTGGGATTTATTTAACAAATAACGAATCATGAAATGCTTAAACAAATCGTAATTAACTAGCACGTTTGGGGCAAACTTTTCAAGCAAATGCAGCTGTAAATAAAGCAAAGAAAAACATTTCCTATTTGATATTAAATATTATTTGGCTCTGACATAAAGCTCTGGCCCTATATCCAGGGCTTTTTAAACTGGGGATAGGGGAAGGAGAAGAAGGCAGATGGGAAGCTTTTTTGTAAACATAGCTCTCGTAACTTTTTTAAAAACAGTTCCTTTGATTGCACTCATGTGACCAGGGCAGCCATTTACACTGTAAACAGGCACCTTGAAAGCAGATACTTCTAAGCAGCAGAGAAAAAGAATTGCTTCCACAGGGCTGTTGATCTCATCTGGAAGAACACAGCTAACACGGGTCAAGTGGGAGAAAGTGCCTGGTCCTCTCTTGAGCATGGAGAAAGCTTCATTCAGGTGGAGGTCAGCTCCCTCCTCAGCACCCCTCCTGCTTCTCTAACTTGCCTGATCTTGACCTTGCCAGCCAAGACCTGTCCATATATGCCTGCACTGCTCCGTCTTCATTTCTTTTACTGTTACCTCTTGCACTTCTCTTCCTTCAATATCCACCACTAATCGCTGCGGTCTGCATGGACCTCTCACCTCATCCAGCAGAGCTGTCCGTACATGTACATGCACAGCTGCAGCTAAAAATGCTAAGCCCTACTTCTTTCTCCAGTGCTTACCCTGTATGAAACTTTTAATAACTGTTTCTTGCCTTAGAATTACCCATATTTTTCCTGGTTCTCCACTCTGAGGAAAAAGCTCTTCACCAGAAGGCTGCCAGTCTTTTCATACAGTCAGTGTAAAGTGTGTTTTCATGCTCATGGGTTAAAAGGCTTTTCCCTGAATTCTTAGCGGATTTAGTTTTAATACTTCCTGATTCAGTCAATCTCTCTCTCTTGACAATCTCAGTGTGTGTAATCCATTGTTCCTCCAGGCCAAATTGTCCATCCAGTTATATTTTCACCCCAATCTGCTAGGTATGCTAATAATCACCCTAAAAGCTCATGTTACCTCGTTTTAATTTTACATTTTCTTCTGTCATACTCAAAAACAAAGCAAGGAGACAAACAAAAAGCACACATTACCAATTTGACAGGAAAACATTGCAAAGAGAGAATCGTTCTCATCCTTTTCTGTGTGCAGAGTGAAGCGATAGGAAATGCAGAATCTGCTTTCCCCAGGTGACCTTCATAATATTTGTCTCCAACACGAGGAGAGGGCTGTTGGGATTATCTTGAACCGGACAGGTCATGTCAGCAGCCTTCCCTTCAGAGCTGTTTGTAGGCTGTCTGCTCACTCCACTGCAGCTGAACGTGGTTTAGGTTGCGGTTAATGGCTTCTCACGGCACCGCAGCTGTGGAAGGAAATCCCTCTCCCCTTGGCCGGGTGAATGACAGGAGAGCAGAGACGTGAGCATGGAGTTAGACAATGTGATTGCACACCGTGAAACCCACTGTGGACCACAGAACAGTAACACCTGTACATTCATCAATGCCGTGCCTCCGTCGGTACAAGTAGGTGCTGGGTCTCACGCTGGGATTACTGAGATGAAAGGAACCCAGAGCAGAGGATTTTTGCAACTAGGCTTGTGTGGCTGGAGGCTTCATATTGCAATCAAGCTGTCCCTGAACCTGATGCATCAGCCCTGTGCGACATCGAGGAGAAATTTTATCCTGAATTTGGAAAGGAAGTGGAAAAAAAAAAGGCTAGCCACAGTAGGGAAGACCTTCAGTAACTCTTTATTTCAGCCCGCAGCTGTGCCAGCACTCCTCCCGTCAGCACACCGGTGCTGCATGTTGGGCAGAAGTTCCCGGACGAGGAAATTCCTGTGGTTCAGCACTTTTACCCATGACTTGGTCCAACAACACTCTGGTGAATCCTGCCTTGGCTCTGCCATACTCTCCATCACTTTGTGGTTACTCTCCCTCCCTTTTTAAGTAAACAGAGAGAAAGGCCTGTACCCATTGACACTCTGTACATCGGCTGCGTGACAGAAAATCTCCTTTTGCCCTCTTTTTCCTCTCTGTGTATCTGCATGGGCCTCCTGTAGGGATTCTTGTTAATGGTCTGGGTGTCTGGGATGCAAATGTCACTTCTGCAGGAGACTGAGAAGTGCTGCACACATAGCTGTGGTGGAGAGTGTGGGGTAAACATTTCTAGGCATAGGTCAAATATCTAGCAAATATACATTTCGTTTGTAAGTATTTCCACAATTTAGTCCATGTTTCATACAGTCATATGCAAGTTTCACCCAAGAGAGTTTTAAATCTGTCTTTAGGTCTGGAACACTTTTCAGGATGTTTCAAATAATGTGCCTGTTTTACAAATGTGAAATCCTTCTGCAACCAAGTCAAACAAATTGCTAAAACTCAAAATGTCAGAGACAGGACCAGGACTGAATTGCAGTAGTGATGACCCTAATCCTACTCAACCATTGTCATCTGTCCCTCTTTATATATTGTGTATTGATGTAGTGTGAAGTCATTTGGCATGAACGTCTGGAGTTTTTATTGAAAAAACTCTCAGGTGGTGTTTGCTGGGACCCTCTGCAACGTGTTCACATTGCTTCACAAACTCTCACAGTAAAGCTGGAAGTTGCTGCACCATGGAAATGCTCACCCAGGTTATAGAGAGCTGGAAGATGATCGCTTGTTTATGAAGTGCTAGAGTTCAAGCACGTATTCCTCCCAAATTCATGAAGTGATACACTGTGTTTCACAGCACAGTTGAAGTACAGAGCATTCATAAGGCTGATCCCAGAACAAGCCTCTCACTTCAAGAAGCTGTTCATGGCTGAAGAGTTCTCAAATACTAGGCAGCAGCTTGCTCCTCTGTATTTCATACATAAAAAACTGAATTTAAATTATTTTACAGTAAATCTGTGTTGTTTTTTTTTTGTTTCGTTTTGGTTTGGTTTGGTTTGGTTTGGTTTTTTACAATTTTTTTATCCAACGTGATTGATGCATAGGACTTTTTTTTTTTCCTTTTTATTTTTTTCCAAATCTATTCTGTAATTTATAATCCTGACTTTACAGACAGGAGATTGAAGGGCTGATGCATCTCCAAGCTGAAGTTTGAGAGAACATCTTGAATGCTGACTACCACCATCAGCACTTACCATAGACATTTTTAATCTATAGCTTTTTTGGGCATTATCAAGTACATTTCTGTGCTAGGAATTGTCATAAAAATGAAGTGTTTCAGAGCTGTCTCTAACAATGTTTGTTTCTAACAAGACATCAACAAGGTATTTTGCCATGGGAACTCACAAAAGCCTCACATAGCTGCTGCCAGCCAAAATATTGTTCAAACCAGAAGCTGTTTTGTGACAATTGTATGATTCCACTCAGTGAAGAGTACAAATGGCTGTGGGAAAATGTTATTCAAAGCTCCCTCTGAAGACCCAGCAAGACTGCTGTTAAGTTCAGTGAGTTATGGGTCAGATCCTCAAGAATGCAGAAATAATCAATTCATCAAATATTAAAGTTTACTCACACAGGACTAAGTACATTTTGTCCTGTAGAAATGTACTAGACACCAAACATATCTAAGATCTCGAGTTCAAACAGGAATACATGTAGCAATATGAGAGAACTTGCACATATCCTGAAGAAAGAAAAAATTCTACTAGAAATTCAGCTAAATGGGGAAACAGCTGGAAAAATATAGAAGGATTATTGAAATGATGCAATTCCCTACCCCCCCCCAAGGGAAAAAAAAAAAAAAAAAAAACACTTTGGGCCAAGATTAATTCTGAACTATTTGAATATACAAGTATTTGCCTGTGTTTCTTTTTAGGCATATTTCTAAGCAATAACTGTATGAAATTCCACTCAAAAACAGATTAACCAGGATGTAAAAAATAAGAAATGACATATGCTTATACTAACTGAATATGTTATAGCCAGTGGGAAACTTATATGGTAATTATTTCTTCCAGAGAAGGTCATTCTTTATCTTGCACTTTAAAATAGAGAGAAGCTTATGTAATACAATTATCCAAATAAGTTGGATGACACCAGCTAAGTCAGGACCAGGATTTCTTATGGGTCAGTTCTGGATTATTTCTGTGGATTATACAAGACTGCTTATCACAAAATGATTAAATGGTATTGGGAGCAAAGCCCAGCATCCAGGACTCTCTGTCCCACTTAAGCACTAACTGTGAGGTTACGAAGCCACACTTTCTCTTATTTTCTTTCCTTCCCGATGGATTATTGCACACTTGGCCTTGCTATGACAACAGAAGGGTGGAAAATGGCCTTCCAGCCTACCTGATAACCTTCTGTCTGAGGCATTCATACAAGAGATGGGCACTTTGGGTTTGAACTGTCTTGGTTTGGGAGCCCCTAGACTACTGATCTCACAGTCTCTGGGCAATGCTTTTTATCACTAATTATACAAACAGCAAGTAATGTCAGCTCTTTTTTTTTGATGCGTATTAAAGGATGATATTACAATCATTCATGGTTTTTAGATACCATTATAAGGATTGTGAAAGAATTTAGGTACTTCTGTCCTTTGGATTTTAGGCATCCTGTAGGACTGGACCCTAATCTTCCAAACGTGCTAGCTGGTCTAGCCATAAAACCCCAGAATTTTGCTTCACAGAAATCACTGGGTTCCATAAAATGGGGGCCCTTTATCTTTACTCTTTATAATAACTTTCAAGTGACAATCTCAAACGCTCTGTGAGCATTAGTCCCAGAGCATCCAGGGGAACAAACGTGCATTTTTCTCAATTCACAACAAACAAACAAGGAAATGCTCTAATGTAGTGCCCAGGAAGCAAAATGCTTCAGTTGTTTTAGTGCATATTCTGCCTTGAGGATACCATGGACCTGAAATATTTTTGACATTCAGTAATTATTCTAGACTGCATCCATTCTATTTAGGTTCTCAGATAAAAGTGAGTAGTGAGTTTCTGTCTACTTTTCCAGCTTCTGAATTCACCCTTTGGCTCAGTGACTGGTTTCCATTTTAAGTCTCTAGAGAACTTAATGTTTTTCCAGAATAATTAAGCAGTTTTATGTCCAAGGAACTTATCTGCTTCCATTAAACCATGTTGAGATTTAAAATTAAGACGATAGATGAGAAAAATACCATCATCCAGATTTTCATCTCAGCCACTTTGGTGTAAATTCATCCATAAAAATTCTAATGGAATTCTCTTTTTCTTGAGATTTTTGTAGGTGGTTAACTGTTTTAACAGTAAACAGTTAAAAGCTGAGATAATTCAGCTCTTATCTTTTTCCCTTTGTCCAAAATATACTTAACTGAAAGGACAGAAAAAATTGTAAGGGAAGTAATGGCCTGAAACTCTTCCTGTCAAAAACAATGAAAACGTGCTCTTACAGGCAGAGTTGCAAGATTTGTAATTATAGTGTTTTAAGAGTTATTAAAATTGTCTTGGAAGCTGAATGATGACTATTTATACTTACAGTTGACAACTGATTAAGTAACAGTAAAAAAAACACACATTGACTGAAAGATAACCAGTCCATATTTTCTTTGTCTAACTCAAACACTGCTAAGCAAAAGTAGTAATTTTGAATACTGCTTATTCTGCACTCATTGTTTTTTACAGCTCACAATTCTGTTCCTGTCAAGGAAATGGATGATGAGGGTACTCCAATATTTAAACACAAAAATGAGTTGGGAATAAGCCTGTAAACTCATCACTGATGGAACTATTCACCAGCAATAATAACCCTTGACAGCAATAAAGTGACCCTAGACCTTACAGAAATTTGAAAACACTCTTTAGCCTTCTACCATAGATAATTTATTGTGAAACTTATGGACCTCTTTGGTGATCTCTCCAATTCATACCTCATACACCTTGAATTTTCCAACAGAAGTCCGTATGCCTTAGCATATCATCAATGACTTTTACAATATGTCTCCTCTAGGCGTTCCTATCTTCCCTTTCTTCTTGTGGAACTGTTGGGAGGTCAGAAAGCATTTTCTGAGGCTCCTTGGGGTCACTGACTTGGTAATTTTGGGGTCCATGGAGCAAAGCAGAGCATTCACCTCCCCAGAGCCTCACGAGGAGGCTCTTCTCCTACCTGAAGGATTTCGTTTCACACAAGTGAAGGCAGCCAAGAAGCTCACTCGTATCAGCAAATCCTTCAGGAGACCTGTTGCAAATGACAGTAACCACAGTGCTGAAGTAGTAAGATTGATGTAACCACAGTAGTTTTAGGATTCGTTGATCTAAAAGAGAGAGGATCAGAGCACACTGTTCTTTATTAATCAACTGGTGGACTTGGGAAATGGACAGCTTTTTGGATTGAGTCTGCTGTCATTTCACATTATGCCTGATGAAATGGACTCTAAACCTGAAAGAAATAGACAACAGTTTGGAGCTGAGCATTACGAGAATGTGAAAAGAAAGCTAAATCATCACAAAGTGAACTTAATTCATTTTAGATTATCGGTGGATTAGATTTAATTACTAATTATATTGTTTTATATACAACTAATGAATGTGTTTCAGTATGTTTGAGAAACTAGTGTTTTTTTTCAGAAACACGAGGATTTTACTAGGGATCCTAGAAAATTCTTAAACTGATGACCAGCACCAAGGATAGGATCTCAGTTTTAATGTTCTTCACAGTTTAAATGTTCTAGCAAAGTGATTTACTGAGGTTACATTGTAACTAATATTTATGATTTTTTGTTATCACAACATTTATATGAAGTTCTATAAGCTGTACTGATTTCAAGATATAAGTATTCTGCCTTAAGTTGTTTAATTGTTGACACCATTTATTAAATGCTTATTAAATGCTTTCTAAGACAGAGCTTTTTTGATTTTGTCATGGATGTATGCATCATATATTACATTTACAAGCTCAAACATATGGTGTTCATAAGGAGCAACAACTCCAACAATTTCCTTTTCTAAATGATGAAACTTTTTTGATTAAGGGCTGAAGATGCGAAGGTATCTGTTTTGTAATCCAACAAACATGTGCACAAATATACTTGAACACACAGTGCATGTTTGTAAACTCACATAAGGACAATGTGAATCACCCTTGGAACCATCCTACAAAGGACTGATCCAAAGCCTATTTAAATCTATAGAAAGATTGCCACTGACTGTATTATGTTGTGGCTGAGGTCCAAAATAGATGAACATGGATGTTTCTTCACAGGAAATATATTATCAACTTCTTTAAAAACTGGTGAAATCCTCTCATGGCAAAACTCCCATCAATTTTAATGGTGTCAGGGTTTTCCCTGTACACGTTTAGACATTCAGCTTCATGTGCCCTTTAATGACCAAGAAGTGATGCTGATATAGCTGGAAATTCCATTGTGAATAATTGATTTTCAGCTGCATAAAGTACCTCTGCCAATGCACCACAGCTGATATTTTTACATGCTATTGATAGATTTTAGGGAATGCACACTCATTTTTCATTTAGACATCCATTTCACTCTCAGTCCCTGCTGGGATTCACAGACCAAGTGCTCTTTCACCTTTTCACATGCAAGCTACTTAATGTCAGTGCTGGTGACTTTAAAAAATGGCATGGTAGCTAGCATGCTGGTTTACAGAAGTAGAAACTTTGGTTCAAATCCCTCTGCCCTGTGTGGCCTAAACTTGCACCTCCCATGCCCTAGGAAGCTGTCAGGCCTCCCATGAATGGGGATGATATATGATTAAAGCTGTCCTAATTTCTATCAGATGTTTAAGTATTTACTGAAGAGTTTATGGTAATGTATGTCTTCCCTCTCACAGCTGAGAGCCCCTAAAGCACAAAACTGGAGATTTATTTAGACGTTGGTAATTTGTTCTCAATTTTCTTTCCTTCCGCCTACCCCAACTTCTTCCAGTGAGATCTCAGAAAGAGAGGTTTGGGGGACATTCCTCACTCTGGTTTAGCAGCCTGAGCACTCCTCCAGGAGACATGGTTTAAGCACTGTAGACAGAGACAGCTGTGGAATAAGCATCTACTGTCACCGTCAGATTGAAGAAATTCAGGTACCAGCAATCAGTGGCCTTTGGCTGAAATCATGCTGCCACTGGAGTCAATAAGATTGAGAAGAAATATTTTCCTTCATTATGAAAACCGACACATAAATTGAAAAGGAGGAACTTTAAACTAATACTGTTTCATTTTCTAACTAATCAGCTCCTGATGGCTCTATTTTGTTATTTTTTAGCACAAGGCCTTTTTTTCCATTTTTTTTTCCTTGTAATTTTTATCAGCTGGCTTCTTTTTAGAAAATATAACCTTGTTTTTTCTTTTTTTTTTTTTTCTCTTTCCTGCAGGTGCTGTTGCCACCATATGATGATCCTGTGAATGGAGCTGCTAAAGATCCACCACCACCTTACGTGTCAGCATAAGTGAGAGCGTGCTGTGTACCTAGGGAGGATAGCTTTACTTTTCAGACACTGGAGCAATAGTTTGATAATTTCACTTCCAGGATATAACCTCTATGGGTTATATGTTGCTGTTTTGCTGACATACTGAAACCTAAATTGTATGATTAAAATTCTGTAGATAGTTTTAATAATTTGCTGCAACTACAGTAGTGTGCTGAACTAGTTTCAGAACAATTCTGGGTAGCGATAAGGTTACAGTAGTTGCTGAGTAGCTTTGTCCACCACGCCTGACATGCAGTGCTACAGGATGGAGAACTTGGCATTCTCAATCATGTTCAGAGTGTGATGCCCTTTTTTTTTTTTTAATTTATAAAACTTCCAAAGCATTACAAATGTGTTTCTCAGATGCCCACTTTAACCTTCAGAATACAGACCAAGTCCAAGAAGTGACATTCAGCTTCATTCCTGTTCTGCGAAAATCTATGAGTAAGCATGCTTACTCATATGAAAAGTGATGATTGCAAGAAGGATGAAAGTTATGTACTATTCTCATCAACCTGGCTAGTGAGAAACCAATTTAATGGGGAAAAATAAGTATGGAAATTCAGAGTGGACAAAAGCACTCTGTGATGTGTAACAAGCCAGAACCTGTGGTCTACAAGGACTCAGTCCCAGCCTGTAACCATTCTAATGGTCAAAAAAACACCCAAAACAACAACTTCTTACCAACTTCTGGTAATTTTCTTTTCCTGCCCGTACGCCGTTTTCCTCTCCAGAAACTTCTCAAGTAGCATTTTGAGGTCAAAAACTGCCTGTTTTTAAAGTCCCATGGTTAGGTGGCAAAGCTGCATCTTTCACACTCGATATGCAAATGTTTTCCCATTGGAATGTGCCTGTAAATATCGCAGTGTTTTGCTGGGTGTGAAGTAAATTATGCAGATTCCAAGATATATGTTCCCAGCCTGTGGGAAACTTATGCATGCACCTTCCTGGAGCATTAGCAGATACCTTTAGCGTGTTTCGTATACGTCAGCGTGAGGATTTCAGATTCCTTTTATAACCAAACTGGTTATGCTGAGAATCTTCCTCATGGGACTCATCCATCCACGAATGCTTGCGTGAGGTATTTTTTTTTTTCTTCCCCAGAGAAGTGCCTCCTGCACACGTAACTTTTTGTTGCTGATGAAGATTCTACTTTTACTGAAAAGGACAAGGAAATATAATGTCTATCTCTACCTCTCACTGCTCCCCCCCCCGTGGTGCCTCCTCTGCATTTGGGGTGATTAAGTAGGCTGAAGCAAGGCTGATGCCACTGCACAGAGGAAAATTGCAGTGCAGAGCTGAGGGATGGTTCGGAGGGGCACCAGAAGCACCCAAGGGGCCATCCCTCCTGTGGCTAGCTGGCACTTGAGCCCACACCCTTCCCAGGGAGGATGCCTGTTCTCACCTGCAGTGCATTGGCTCTATCCTGCAGACCGAAGAAGAGTGGAGCTTTTCCTGCCTTTTTCTGGAAAAGACCTTTTCAGGGGAACACGGGACCGACAACTTCTTTTCACAGAGGTTCTCACCGTGACCTGTCCTTGCAGAGGCCATGGAAGGAAGGGTAACACGCTCTTTCTGCCTGTCTTTTCCACACCCCTGGAAAAAGCAGGTCCCAATCTGCCTCTTGGCATCTTACTTTGTGGTTCATTCACTCTGAGATCAAACTAAGCAATGCTTTTGACTGAACCAACCCTGAAGTCCATCCATTGATCCCTGTCACAGTCCTACTGCTTCCTTCAGAATAACTCCATGTATAATGATCTCATTGCAGTTGTCTTTGGGAATTAATCTGAATTTAGGGGGTTGGGCTGGTGGGGCTTCTGAGCTTCGTTTTCTTTCATTCTTGACAGATTTGTGAAGGATTTTAAATAGTCATCTGTTTGAGAAAAGCTGGTTGTAAATACATCGCATCTGTGTATACAAACTTCTCTACAATAAAGGGTGTTTCCTCAAAACTGTGGAAATCTTTTTTTGTTGGTCTCCCAAGCACAAACCTACATTGATTCCTTTCCAGTCAATCTGACACGGCAGGATTTTCTCTGTAAATCAAGTAAGCAGCAGTTTTTCATCCAACTTTCCATCCATATTGTGTAAGAGGAGAAAAGAATAGTAAATTTATCAGATAATTTATTGTACAATAAAAACAAGAAATAATTGAAGTTTCTATTTTGTTGTCCAGAACTGCAGACAGTTTCCCAGGTCTGATGAAGTGTGTGATGCAGAACAGGGATATACTGAGCTCTACTGAAAGCTATGGCTTCTTTTTTTCCACCTCATTACAAGGGATAACATTATGCTAATTCACATGAAATTTCTGTAGACTTTAGCTTGTCCAACTAAGAAGAATTCTCTACGCATACCATACGTGCGTAAGTGTGACTGCATGTGTGCTCCTGCCAGTTCTCCTTGTGTCTTGGAGCTGGGCCAGTTTGAGTTAAAGGAGGCAGGGTTGTGGAGGGGGCAGATAATGCAACCTATGTTCAGCTCTGCTGATGTACTAGAGGACCCGTGGGGGAAGACGAGTTGCCCTGCTCTCAAGGAGGCCAGATTCTCTGGGTCACATGAAAAGAAAGAACCCCAGAGTAAGTTTTTTTTTTTGTCCTCAGTTGTTGAATTCGTTCTCCATTTCTGTGTCTAATCCTGGGGAATTCACACTACAGCTTTTCTGTAATTCATTTTTATTACTCAGTCATCTGTGACACACAAAGCCATTAAAAACCTGGCTTGTTAAGTTGTTGGGAGCTTTGGGGACTGCTTGCTTTTCTCACTATTCCTTGCAGTTTTCCATGTCTCCTAGATATTAGGTTTGTGTACTTACTCAAATTCGCTCCTGTTTTCTTATCTTAAATTCTGTTGTGGCAGTTTATAGTAATAATATCTGGTAACTTGAAGAGTGGAAAGAAAATATTTTCAGGTATGTTCATATGGAACATCATCAAGGTCAAGGTCAAGGTCAGCAAATAGCAATCTAAACCTTGACAGTACAAGAAATGTAAGTAGATATTTTGCTGAGATTTTGTGTTGTTGTTGTTGTTGTGTTTTTTGATGTTTGTTTGTTTGTTTTAGTATTAGTTGTAAGGCATTTTAGGCTTCACCAAGCCAACACATGCTAAAGCACAAATCCCATTTCTCTCATCTGTGCCTGATACTCTTATTCCTGATGGAACAATGTAGCTTCCCTTTCTCAAATACACATCCGTGCATCACACTGCAGAAAATAAAGAAGTATTCAAGAAGAGATGTATTCAAGAAGAGACGTATCATGCATGTAGCAGGGCTGGCTACTTGGCAGGAGAAAAGAGTCTGGCCACTTGGCTACTAGAGGAGAAGCTTGCTAGCTAGCAGTGTGGCACTTGTAAGTACATGAAATTTTCTAAAACAATTATTAACTATTATTTTAGTTGCTAGTCTGTCTGTATTTCTTTGGGAAAGCCCTTGGTCTTTAAAAACAGCCCAGACTTGATATTTTACCAAAGGCCACATCAGATGAATTCATGGCCAAGAAAAGCTTGGCAAGGAAACAGAGGGAAAAATAATTACATCCTTTAAGCAACACAGAGAGACAGATGTCATTGCGTTGAGAGGTTCACCACAAAAAAAAAAAAAGGTTGGCTGATGTGCTCTCTTTCTCCCATGTTATGGTCAGGAGGAAATATTGCTCCTGTAACCTGTTACATTATCTGTAATGCCAGGTGTGATTCAGATTTTCATCACTGGAGTGGATGATGCCTTGATTCCTACCAAACTGTCTGGTTTGACAGGACTCTGAGCATATAGTGGCTGCTTTTTCCAGAGCTAACTCGTATCCTTGCCATTTATATGTCTATACTGGGTATACTAGGTGCAGAATTTGCTATCAGGTACCACAAAAAGGTATTTCATGAAAAATTTTGGTGCCTGTGGCTATGGAGATGTTCCAGCACTATCTCAGTTCCCAGCTCTGAGAAACCCCAAACAGCAGCCATAGCTATCTAAAGGGAGGCTTGGCTCTGATAAATCGGGATTAGAGTTCTTTCAGGGAAGGACTCTGGTATTTGTAAATGATGGCTCCACACCCATGGATTTGACCCAAAATGGTTCTGCAACGTGGCCAGTTTTTCAGCTGAATAGCTCAGCAGGGTGTGGAAGCCAGATCTGTGACCTTCTGCCTGCATCCTCCGTCTACCTCCAGCAGGATACAAAGCAACAGGAGTGAAAACCCCCTTGTCACTCCGCCAGCAGATATCAAGTCTTTTCAAAGCAAAAAGGCAGTCCTTCAAATATACCCTAGACAATGATCTACTATGGTAGCTTATTTTAAATGAAGAGTTTATGTGAAATTCAATACAGTAATTCATTTTGTTTTCTTTCAGTTTATTCGAACCTTGCTGACAGAAGGGCTTTCAGACAGTCATGAAACATCTTTGTCCTCTGTAGCAAAAGCTGGACTTAAGCAATTGGCCTGAGCTGAGGACACCAGGTCACTTGGAAGGCAGAATAAACAGCAAGGAGATGAATCAGGCATGTAGCAGGGCTGGCTACTTGGCTTCATGGAGAAGCTTGCTAGCCAGCAGGGAGAGGAGCTGTGAAGCTACTCTAAGAGAGGGAGCTGCAGCATAGTAGAGGCTTTGCAGCCATTCCAGGTCTTCTGCTTGCTCTTCCAGGTCAGCATGACCAGGAATATCAGGGACGAGTAATCTGCAGCTTTTTAGCCCCGAATTTGGGCACCATTCCAGTACCTAAGTGCATCCTGCTAATAACTCTAACACAATTCTGCTTTCATGTAGACTATTTCTGAGTATACAAATTTATTTTTTTTTTGGGGGGGGGGGGGGGGTGGGGCGGGGCAGAGGTGAGAAATATTTTTGAGCTTTCTTTTACTTCATCATCAGGAACTCTGGGGAGTTGATTGCCTGCAATTTTGAAATTGGTTCCCCCTCCAAAGTGCCCCATTTCAAGTCCATTAATGACAGCAGGGGAGAGGAGGTGATTGGAGCCAGAGGTCCAAAACTGGTAGACTCTTAGCATCAAATCCTCTTAGCACATTCAGTGTCAGGATGAGCTCTCAAATACCGACACTGTCCTAATAAGACAGCTGTGTTCTACTTTATGGACAGCAGATCTTTTGGGCTCCTCTCTGAGCCAGGGGCAAGCACAAACAGATGCCTCATCTCTTATGGAGAAAAGGTGGCTTGCCAGACAACTACTTTTACAATTACATTTTGCATATCACCCATAAACCAGTCTAAGACAGGTGGGACACTGGGAAATTGATGCTATTTGTGTTAATGGGGTCATTCTCAGCAGTAACAGGTGCACCCACCTGAGGACAGGAAGGGCAATAAAAGTACAGGAACAAAGGTGAGAGCTGGCAATTAGTTGCCCATATTTATCCTTTGTGAGTTCCTGAATTCCTCTCCTCACCAAATCATTAGAAAATTGGAATTGGTTTCATTTCCTTCATTGCACTGGAGCCAAAGATGAAATTAACTTTATCAGTTGCACAGGCCAGCTTAAATTTCCTGCTATTGTGTGATCCTTCTTCTTTGCTTTTCATAAAGAAAAAGCAACTAAAGCAGTTCAAAATGCTGTTAATGAAGCAAACTAGTTGATACAGCAGTTTGTTGTTCTTTTTCCCCCCAAATAAAGAAGTCTTCTTTTTCTAATGGAAATGTTTTTCTTTTAACTAGAGTGAAAGTATCTGTGGCCAAAATTTCATCTTATGAAAGCTGGTTGGTTTGCACTTTAAAAGTATATATTCTATGTGTTGTGGTTTTTTTTTTTTTTTTTTTTTCTTCTTCCCATTTTATTTTGGTTTGCTTTGTTCTGTTTTACCTTGTGAATTACCAACAACAACAAACAAAATAAGCCCATAGCACAGCACAATACATAATAGATGGTTATCTTCTGGTTGCTTTTTCCTCACTTTGCAATTCCTTTTTTCAACCTGGATATAAAGCTCTGATCCAGCGTTTTGCAAAAATAAAGTACAATAAAATTGATGCACCATTATGCTGAACAGACACTATGAGCACCCCAGGGATCTAGAAAAGTAGACCCAGAGAAACAAGGAGCTCAGAAAAAGAAAAACGTGACTGTTACTGCTGTATTCCTATCCCACTGGGCAGCCACGTTTAGGTAAGTGCTAATCTAGTCCATAGAGCCACCTTGTCTGCGGCCACTTGTGAGAGGTTACTGGAGCAGCAGAGCCCACAGGTGTTGAGCTGGGACCAGTTTATCTCACACAAGTACCCTGAGGATGGCATACAAATGCTGGGAGGTGAATGTGTCTGAGGAAGTATAGCTTCACCTTCACCAGGTGGAATCTCAAGCTGGAAGAGTTTTGAGATACAATCCCTGATCATGTGTTTGTGATGCACGTGTACATCCAACACACAATGTCTTTTCTGGACATTTTTTAGTTCATAGATAGCTTTTCTGCATTATACTTGACACAGATAACAAAGTCTGTAATTAATTCTACTTTGCTTTTGAAGCAGAATGAGTTTATTCATTTTATTGTGAGTCTGTGACTTTTCTCTTTGGGTTGGATTGGATTTGGGTTGGATTCTGTTTACTACCCGACAAGGTTTACTACAACTACAAGCTAAGAGGTTACTACAGATCTTCTCAGAGATTTTATTTCACTGTAATTTTGCTCTGCTGCCATTTTCTGTGAAATACAATCTTACATTTGGATAGATTTTCCAGGTATTTGGGGGTAGGGAAGTTGAGGACTTTTTTTTTACATCACTTGGAAAACATAACATTATTTAGATATGCTATAGCTACAACTCTATAGTAGTATTTCCAAGAAATCTTTCATCTTCTGTGCTTTCACCACAACAAAGTTTTCTTTCTTTTCAGTCTTTAAAAGCACAGCGGTCCTGTGCATAGCCAAAACATTGGCAAATGCCACCATCGCCAGTGGTGGTACTCAAAAAGTATGTTTTGGAGAGTTCCTGAATTGAAATTTTTAGTCGTCAGGTACAATGGGAGATTCATCATACATAACTATAACCTAGAGGGGCTGAACACAATCCTTGGGGATTTTTTCAGGTCATCTCCTACCTAAATTTGTCTATAATTTTGTGATCTAGTGCACAAATAAATAAATAAATAAATAAAAATAAAATAAAAAAAAATTGAACACAGAACTGCTTGTGGAAATAGACATTGTCAAACTACCCACACTATTTTTTTCCCTTTTTTTTTTTTTGTTTTTCTTCCTCTTTTTTTTTTTTTTAATGGGTTATGAAATGGATCAATATGGGTTTGAGTGCAAACATTATGCACTTGGGCATTTCTTAGACACTTTACTTGATACAATATAATATTTTGACCAGGGAACTAGAATGATATAGCAACAGCATTGCACATATGCAATAGATTGCAAAACAGCTGATAAATCTCAGCTGTAAGTAAGCAAAGAATTCTCAGCGAGTGAGTGTTTCAAGAGAAATTCTGCAGGGATCAGTTTTTGACTCCACCGTGTTTAAAATTCTTAATCTGTGGCTTTAAAGAGCATACATCATCAATAAAAAGACCAGATTATATTTTGCCTATATCTTAAGCCTGTAAGTAATTGAAGCAGAATGTTTAAAAAAATAATAGAATGGGTTAGCGAAGAGCTGAAGGAGCCACTAGAAAATATGCCATCAAGCGAAAAACTCAGGAAATGCAATGTCTTTAATAACTCAGATTTAAGAGGTGACTTAAGGACACCATATAAGTAAGTGCATAGGGGACAAAACTTTAATAAGAGAGTCTTAAATGTAACCAACAAAAGTGTAACAGAACCCAATGGCAGAAACCTGCAGATAGAAAAATCAGACTAGAAACAAGCTGGCTTTCTGCTATCCTACACCTTATCCTTCATATTTGATATGTTTTGTAAGGACTTTTTTCACTTGTTAGCAATTTTTTATTTTTTTTTTTGAGTAATAAAGGAATGTTCTTGCAAGGCAATTCATAAATTAATTCAGGAATGAACTAATGCAGGGAAATTTGGTCTCTTTTGGTGTGTAGGAGGTTTAAGCAAGAACTTGGATGTTTTATTCCAAAACTGATGTCTAGACGTGTTCAATGGCTGCGTATACTTACAAATATTTAAATTTGCTGGATGTTTTGCTGTTCCCTTGCAGTCTGCAGTGCTGCATGGTGCGCTGGGTTTTCTGCAGGCTGTGGAGCCAGCATTCACCTTCTGCCTAAGCCTCAAGGGGATCCAGATAAGGAAAAAAGACTGATAATTGTGTTTAACTCACCACTGGTTTGGACAGAGACGAGTGTACAAGCTCCTGTACAAGCTCCCCGAAGCCATTCAGCCACCTGAGTCCCATGTGTGCTCTTCCAACACACCCAGCACAAAGAAATTTGCCCCCCACAAAATGCAAAAGTGGCTTCTAGTTCATTATGCAGTGTAGCCCAAGGTACAGGTGGGACTTTGCTATGGCTAAAAACTGCTATTTACACAGAGGCTTGGATCATCTGCCCTGGAAACATGTCTGGAAAGTGAGCAAAGGGTGACAAGTGCAAGGACTCGCAGAGAGCAGGGTAAACCTCTGGTCTTCTTCTGGCAAGGAGTACAGGACCAGCCCTGGCAGCAGACACCTTCCTTCTTCTCTCCTCTTACCATGGAACAGGTTTGGTAGCACCTATGTTTCCTCATGCACTCTATAAAGCACCGAGTTATCCAGTGGCTGTTGCCACAAACCTATGTGTTGCAGGGCCAAAGTTTCAGGCGTAAAATCTGTTTTAAGATGATGATTGTTTTTAAGAAACCACCAAAACATCTGAACACATTTATCTTGAAGACTGAGTAATCTCTTTTGAATGTAAGTTCAGCACAAGCTTTGATTACTCCTGGATGAGGCCCTGTGGACATACCTTCATCTTCTCAAGATGGTTGACAAATCACACTTAGCTGGGGATCAGCATCATAGCAGTACCACAGCTGCAAGATGTTTTCAGTCTGTAACGTTTAATTGACACCGGAGTGATTCATTATAGCCGTAGTTCTCTGTATCAATTAATGTGCCTTACCATAACAGCCTTTTAACAAAATATATTTCTGTTAGGTCACTTAGAGACAGGTAAGCTACTCTAGTCATATTTTTTGTATTAACGTTTTTAAAAAAAACACTACTCTTTGCGTGTGTGAGTACTATATTTTTCTTGACACCTGTTACAAGACAGTCTGCTTCATTTTTATATTCTATGATAACAGAATATTCTATGGTTTAATATTGTTAATTAATTTTATTAAAGATGAAATCAGGGCAAATCTCAATGACAATGGCAATAACAGATCAGCTAGGCCGGTATTTCTGTTGCAAATTATGCCACAAAAGCACCCAGGGGTAAGGCTGGATTGGCAACTCTTTATTTGCTTGGCACCTAAATCATCACAATTTAAATGTTGTTGGCATTTTCTTTTTTTTCATCTTGGAACTACAAAGTTCTGTACAAACACCACTAAGAGCCAGATGGCTTCAATTCTGCCAAAGTTGTAGTTTGGATGAAACTCAGGTGCCTGTTTTGAGCATAACACAAATATTACCTAATATTCCCAAAGAACCCTATTATTTTGCTTACAGTCCAGAAACTGCTGAAAACAGGTGGAAAAAAAGAAAAAAAAAAAAAGTTGGATTTTTTTTATCATTGTGCAGGGAGCGACTTAGAGGTAGCAACTTGCATGCTTTCTGGATCATGTTGTAGCCCAAATTTGGCTCCTTGTGTATGGTGATCTCAATTTTATCTAAGAGCTGAATAAGCAAATACTCAATTTGTCTCTGAAAAAGATTTTTTTTAAAAAAAAAAGGGGGGGGAGAGGGGGCTGAATTTAAGCATGGCATGGCTTAAGTTACCTAGGGAAATGTTGCAAATGCAATTCTACTGTGCACATGTTGAAAGTTACAGCAAAAGTAAAGTGTGTGAATATAGTTGGCCGAGTGGCAGTCCCGGGGCAATGTTTCAGCCAGTTAAAGTAGGTGAGTGCTTTCTGCAGTTGAATACAATTTTCCTGAGGATAATGAGGAAAGGACTTAGCCTACATATGACAAATATTTGCTTTTCAAGTGCCAGCTGCAAGAGTTCTCACTTTCTTCCATAACATTTGAGGGAAACAAATGGATTTTCCAGGAGAATTTCAGTAGGAAAAACTTTGGTGACTATGATATCTGAGCTTCAAGAAACAGAACTTTTGCCTTTTGCCCAGTTCTCTGAGCCACTGCAGGAGACTTCAGTTGCTTGCATTTGCCATCTGTGGCACCTAGAAAGACAAAAGTTTCAGACTGCTATGGTGGGGAGAGATAGGAAAGAAGAAAAACCAAAGTGTATAATGTCTGGCCAGTGAGTTACTTGCCTTTCTCAGATGACTTAAGAATGTGAAGTGATTCTTAGAACTATGTACAGAGCCAGACAAGATCCTAATCCTCAAGCATCTGGACCTAAACCACTGCAAAATCAACACAGAAGTGTGGGAGAGAAGTAAATGCATGTTCTCTACAAATTCATACTCCTTCAAACCCTTTGATCCGTGTCACTCTCCCTGGTTTTATATATATATATAAAATGAAGTTGATAGAACAGAACCATACATCACTGACCCATTGCTAACTCTCAGATGAATCTTTTTGACCAAAAGTGTGAAATAAACATTTTGTCAATACATCTGTTTGAATCTGTACTGAATTTGTTAACCAGCAGCACATTCCTGGAATTATGGGAAGCATCAGCTGAATGGAAAGGACCCATGTAAGGAAACAGTATGGATTTTCAAAAAATATCTTTCATCCTTTCTTTTTAGAGACTATATAATGTACAAATAAGAATCACACAGGCATCTCAAGGAGAAAGCTACTTGTGGATGCTCAAACAAACACAACACCAGATGCTCAAAACAGCAAAGAAAATAAGTTAAGTACACACCACAGCAAAATGATTTTTGCTTTTTTTTTTTTTTGAATGATGAAATTTAGCATGTTATTTAACTACATCTTCAAGATACCAGATTAAATATAGCCTTGAACCCTATATCCTTGTCTTCTATTTTGACAACTACTGGCTAATGTACCTGCTCTACAGGACAGAGGTTATAATTTTAACAGCCATGTAAGCCTAAAAAAAAAAAAAAAAAAAACACAAAACAAAACAAAACCCAAACCTGCCTTGTCTTTATTTAGGAAAAGTAGTAGAGAAGGGAAAGGATGAATAAAGTTTTACTTTTGAGCTGTTGTAGAAATTTGAAAATCCCATTGTAACTAACACAACCTTAAGTTGCATGTTTTTTAAGATACTAATTACCAGCAGAGCCAGCATTTCAGGAATCAGTGCAAACCACTTAATTTCAGTGAGCACTGGTCCCAGGAAAGGGCATCTCTTCTAATTATATAATTAAGCCTGGTGCTTCCATTGATGGACTTCAGTTTGCATATGCATTGTGAACTGTGCTTGATTAGTTGCAGTGCAGCATGGCTTATAAACCCTCTTAGCTACTCGTACATATACATTACAACATTTCCAATCACAGGACTGTCAGGAATAAACTTTTGAAGTGACTTAAAAAATCTGCTTTGATTTCACTACAGATTAATACAGATACTCAGTAGCACAACAGCTTTATTAGCTCACTTATGAGCATTTTGGACCTTGTGTGTCAATAAATAAACCACTGAATTCCTCTGCTGACAAAAGCCATAGACTTTTTATTGCACTGACAACCATTTTAATGTATTTATTTCAACCTTTTTTACCACGGTCTAAATATTTTCTTGTTTGTGATGGAAAGTATCAAAACCATTACCTAGTTCTCTGAGAACCCTATCTTGCTAAAAACTTCGCTGTTTATAAATATTATATTATAGCCAACATACCCAACAGCAGTTCACGTCAGACATTCACGTCAAAGGGAGCAGACCATCTCCATCCAAATAACACTACAGTTTTCATACCAAATTTTCTTAACAATTCTAAAGAGTCTAGAATGGTGCCCAAGGAAAAGCAATCCTTACCTAGGAGGCACTTAATTTTAACAAATGCAATCTTAGCTTTTATTCTGACCCAAGTAGTACTAAAGATCTTAGAGGACAAAATAAATAAATTAATAAATAAATAAGCAATGATTAATTAAAGATGTTGCAAAACATGGGCTAGTGATAAATGCAAGACTGGTTTCTCAACATTAGGCTGTGCTCATCTAACCTGCTTTTTTTTTTTTTTTTTTTTTTGGCAAAGGAAACCTAGTAGACCTAATCTGTCTGCAGTTCAGAAAAGCATTCCCACAGGGGAAATTACCAGTTTAAATAGGAACTAGGAGAAGGACTGTGAGCTAAGTATGGACCTAGCTAATGACAATAGAAAAATGGGATGCAAGACTGTTCAGAGGGGGAAGGTAAAGAAGAGTTATTAGTGATATCTAAAAGATCAGTTTAAAAATCGTGTTAACATTCAACTTTTTCACTCGTGAAATTAGCAGCCAAAAGTGGAAGTTTTCTAATAAAATATGAGAGAGTCAACAGACATTGCAAATGGAATGGAAAAGGAGGATCTCATTTGGAAATGACTGAATGATCTTAAGAAAGAAAGAACTAATAGAGAGATGAAATGCCATAGTATAAAATGAAAGATCATATATTAGCTAGGATTCATCCACTGGAAAACAGGTGCAGCTGCATATATTAAGGATACAAGGATGACCATCTGCCAGCAGTGGTAATGCAGCCAATTAAAATGATAATGAAATCCTAGACCACATCAGGCAAAGTACTTCCAGTAAATAGAAGTGTTGTGGTGAGAATTCATGTGGTGTATCGTGTTCAGTCACACGCGTTCACAGGAACCAGCTCAGCACATGCACAGTGAAATCTTGCTTGTTTAGTGAGACAAGGAGAAAGGCTGAGAGAGAAAATGATTGCTGTCACTACATAAGCTAGCTAGGAAAACCTTGGAGAAGAAAAAAGAGCTGTTCAGGATGAAAGACAACATTGGTACTGGAAAATAAGTATTAAATGGTCATGAGTACTTTTAGGCTACACATCCATTGAAAGTGTCCAACTATCAGGAAGAGGAAGGTCTGGAAGAGTCCTGTAACAGCCGGCACAAAACTAGTTCCCTACTGTTTTTAATAATTCCCTATTCATCTGCTTTTAAGATGGAACTTACTTTCTGGAATGATTTACATAATGTCATGGCATGTGATAACTAGAAAGCAGACTACATCACTGGGAGTTTCTTCCAGACTGAGAACTATCCTTACAGATACTGAGAGAAGCCAGGAAAGGGAAGAGGAGACTCAGAAAGCCTCTGATATCTCATTGGCAATCTTCAAGCAGCTTAATAATTGCTGCAGATCAAAGCATAACTTAATAAGAGCTTTTTTCCAGGGTTTTCTAACATTGTACCTGCCATCTTTGCTCTGCCTATCTTCCAAAAAGTTGACAGACTGAGCAATGTCTCTCCCAAAAAAAGAAGTAATACAAGTGGGAGTGGAGGGCAGTAGCTCAAGAAAAGACAAGTAGTGAAGAGACAGTGAGAATCTGCAATGTGGAAATACAGAGAATTTTGCATACCTTATTAAATAAATGAAATAGTTGATCAACAAAGTCAAATGAAAATCTAGAGAATAAAATGCCTTTTTATATGGAGCAGGGACCATGGAGACATTCTTGCTCATGGCAGAGAGAAAAATAAGGGTTGCAAACGTCTCTGATTCTGGGAGCGGGATATTTTGGAGCATCAGCCCTCAAAACAAAGACACAAAGCACAAGAGCTGTTTGAGGAGCTGGGATGGGGAGATGCAAGAAGTCTCTGGTGTATGCCATGAGCCTGACTACACACGTGGTAGAAGGTGTGACCTGCACAACCCCAACAGAGGCCATGTAACTGCCCCGTGCCAGGCTCATTCATCAAGCTGCTTGTCCAACAAAGGTCTCCCTGTCTTCTAAGCTCTCTCTTACAGAACGAATCAATGCCCTAGCATGCTGACTCACTGCCTTCATACCCCTGCCCATCTTCTCCAGCTGTGATACCTTGTGTGTGTTCAATCTGCCAAGAGCAGCAGGCTGCACAGCGTCTGCAAATAGCTAGTGCTGGGATTTCTTCTGTGCAAATTGGAGCTGAAGCTGCCAAGCTGAGCCTCTGCATGCTCAAGTCATCTTCTCATCACGACTCTTGCTCTCCTGCTTCGTGTCTCTCTCTAGCAACCTGGTAAATCAAGCCACAGCACAATAAAATCTTTGGGATACAGATTGTGTATTTTGAGCCTACAGAGCCTTAATTGGCACTCTGGCTGGGGCCTCTTCCTATGCTGCATTACAAAGGATGAAACAGAACATGCAAACCGTTCTGCACCTGGCTTCGCTGAGTTTGTTGTAATGTCTATCCACAGGACTGTTAGTTTAGCTGTCTTTTTATTTTTGCTTTTGCCTTTCTTCTAGCTACAGGAGAGATTCAGGAGACAGTGCTCAGCAGGAAAGATGGAGTGAATCTGGCTCCTCTTGGTTTGAGATATGCTCGTCATTTACACCTCTCTTTCTGGGGATTAGATTTCATACGCAATTATTGTGCCTTGCCAAACTCAACAAAATTAGCCCAGCTGATTTCCAAAGTTTGTTCACCTCCCGAGCAGCACTGGGAGGTACAACCCGTCTCTCTTTGACCTGCCTGGCACCCCATGCAGCGTGCATTCTTGTAACGTGGATTTGCAGGGCTGAGAGGTTTCAGAGCTTCTTGTTGGAAGCAGTGAACCCAGTTCATCTTTGTTGTGCTTGCTTTCGCTGTTTTCACTTGTTTGTTAACCTGAAAAAAAATAAAATAAAAAAAAAAAAAAGAAGAAGTAACAGTTGCTTTGGAACAAAGCTGGATTTTTTTGTTCTTCACGCATAATAAAGCTGTGTTGATGTAAAACCCATGCTTTGCTGTTTCCACCTGGACTCCTGACCGTGCAGCTGCAGGGCCAGCAAAGCAGCGCCCGTTCCCTGTTCCCGACCCCATTACCCCACCAGCTCCCGCAGCCTTTCCCCCGACGGGGCTGCCACCAGCTCGCCGCCGAGGCAGCCGGCGCGGTGGAGACACGGCATGATTCACCAGGGACTGTTTGCCTTGGCCCCGGAGGCCCTCCGTGCGGGGAATGGGATTTCCATTCCCCAGCTTTTCCCTCGGTAGGCGTCCCTGGAAAGGAGCACGGCCCCGGCTCTCCTCTGCCGCCGGCTTCGCGTCCCCCTTGCTGCGGGGAGAGCCCCCGGGACGGGGCAGGGACAGGTCTGAGAGAGGAGGAGGACGGAGGGAGGGGGACGGGGACGAGGTGCAGGGGGGGCTCGGGGCTGAGATTTCAACCGCTGGGGAGGGACGGAGGGAGGGATAGGGGCCGGCAGCCCGTGTCCGTGAGGGGACGGGCGGCGAGGAGCGGGTCCCGGCTCCTGTGAGGACCGCGTCCCTTCGGGTGCAGGCTGAGGAGAGCGGCTCCCCGGCCCCCCGCGGCTGCCTCCCGGAGAAAAGGCGGCCGGGGCGGGTCGGGCAGCGAGCCTGGTTCCTCCCGAGGGGCCACCCCTCCGCCGGACACCGCTCGGGGCTGCCCGGGGCCGTGGCGAGGAGGAGGAGGCGCTGCCCTGCTCGCAGCCGCCCCGAGGAGCGGCCCCGGCAGCCCCCCAGGTAAGGGCGGAGGAGCCGGGACCCCCGGGGTGGGCAGAGGGAGGGCGAGGAGAGGGGTCCCGGCTGGGGAGGGAGCGGGCAGCGGGGTCCTGCCGGGGGGATTCGCCCGGTTTTAAGCTCGCTGAGGAATTGGGGGCGCTTTACCTGGAAGGGTTGATGAAGGAGAGATCTCGCAGGTGGCCCCCCCGGCTTCCCGCAGGACTGGGCTCGGCCTCCGGGGTGGGGAAGGGGCGACGGGCAGCGTGCTGAGGGTCGTGTGCAGGGAACCCGGCCTAGGTGGTGCTCCTAATCCTATAAAAAATCGCTGTGGCACCCCTAATGACCACCCAGTCCTGTTTCCGAGCACAGTACTTGCAGGGTTTGACCGACCCGTGCCATTACGCTCAGCAGTGGGGTGGAGTTGGCTCAGAAGGAGGATTGCAACCCCCTGGTTAATCTAAGGCTTCCTAAATGCCTGGGTCTGCTTTCTGGGCCATCACTCAGTGATCCTGACTGAGATCTGAAAAGGGGGCATGCTGCTTTAGGTGTTACAGCTGTGCTGCTGTCACGAAGCTGACGACTTCGGAAGAAATTAACATACCGAGTCTCATCAAGATCTTAATAAACTACACGTTTGTCTTTTTCACAAAATCCTGAAACTTTTGATACAAAATAATTTGTGAATGGTATGCTATTCTTATATCAGCCTTAAGCACCAGCTTTCTCAGCTTTTTCTCATGTACTATATACCAATATCATTATAGGCATATCCATCAAATTAAATTTGATTTATTTTACAACTTTAGGAAACACAGCACTTAATCACATATGGCTAAGATCCTAAATCCTGCAGATGATATTCGCATAGTTTACGTGAGTCTTTCCATTGACTTCTCTGGGATTTCTCACAAACAAACCCCGCACACAGACACACTCTAGTGCTTATGAGCTGGGACCCAGCTGTAATTGTAAAGATGCTTCAGTCAGTCTGTGCAAACTAGGGAAAGGCTAATCAGCTCTAAATGCTCTCCCATGACTTATAAACTATCTCCATGGGAAGGTAAAGCACTAACCACTGCTATTTAATTATGATCTGCACATCATTAACAAGCTCCCTTAATACAGTGTACTCATTGTGGGGTTGTGCTTTCTTAATGAGTAAGGGGTTTTATATCCCCAAATTATTGTTTTGCCTTGCTGCTGGTACTGGGGTCAGTGTGGGTTTGCGAGTATGTTTTAGAGCTACTGGATCTTTTTTGTAAAGAAAAACTTTCTGTTTGCAATTAGGAGCAGTCCATTATGGTTTGTGACTGTACTTCACGGAGGCAAAACTAAGCAGCCCGCATACATATTATATGTCATATAATATATGCTTTCCTATAATTTCCTTCTCTGAGTTGTAAAAGTGAAATTTCTCAGCTTTGCCATGCTACTCTTCCGCGAACTTAGTGGAAACTCTGATGTGTCGATCCAATTCAGTACCAGAAAGTGCAAATAATCCTGCCCCTAAAGAACAAGATAATGAAAAGGTCTGTTGTCCAACTGGCAACTGAAGAAAACTGTAACATGGAGATTGATGCTGTCATAAAGCAAGAATTCCCACTGCTAAGGCTTGCCGTCTGACCACTGGAAACTATGCAGAGTAAACCATACTATGGGTGCACTGTTCTACAACATCGCTCTTAACTTTTATATGGCAAGCCTCTGAAATGATTGTAATGATTGCCAGCTTCTGCTCCAAGCAGGGGTTGAACCTGATGACCTCCAGAGGTCCCTTCTTACCTCAGTTTGTCTGTGATTCTGTGATTTTGTAGTTATTAGTTCTACCACAGTGTTAGCAGGAAGTCTATATGTGGTTTAGATGAATGAGTTAAAAATAAGATCTCCGAATGTTCCTTATTTTGTTAGTAGAAAATTAAATTATACCTGTAGCACATGTACTCTAAGCCCTTCAGATAATCAAGTCCATTGTGCAGAAGTCCTAATACGATATTTATACCTCACAACAAAATGTAACACATACTTAGTATATTGCTCTTTGCTTTTTCTGATAAGCTGTGTGTTCTGGTGTGCGTACTCATCACATGTGTGTGTTTTTGCCCTCCATGTTTGAACAGGCAAGCTGTTCTCCCCCCATCCACAGAATTTCTCTGCCTGCTGCCAGAATGTGGCTGCCCTTATACATTCTATACTCTGTAGCATCTTCAGCCACGCTGCATATGGGAACTCAAGCACAGTGCAGGGTTTGTGGCAGTAGCTGGCTGACCACCTCATGTCATTCACCTCCCTTCTAGGAACTGCTCTGGAACGTGGTTTGGGTCTTCCCATTTCTGTTTTGAGACGTAAGTTTATTACCCTGCCGTGTTTTATTTTATTAACTCGGGACATAACCTGGGTGTGAGCATTTGCAGCAGCAGTCAGAATAATTAGGTGCACAACTTCTGGTTCTGAACCCACTGAAAACTTGGGTTGCTCTTACTGTCTGGACGCTCGTTATCTTAGATTGGCAAGGGACTGTTTGGTGTTGCTGAGTCAGCAATTAGTTTTATTCTGAGGCGGCTTGCAGTGCTGTTATGGAAGGTCTTTGCATTTGGGTTGTCTGTCTCAGAACACACCCAAATCACTAATTGGCTTATAGATAATGGTTTTCCCAAGTTCTTCTCATGCTCCTGACAGCACAAATGGCCAAAGTTAGCCCCTTAGAAGGAGCTAATGAATGTGTTAACAAGGGAGTGCTGCTCTGCCACTCTCCAGGACTTGGTTGCATCCTAGGTAGGTTCACGCACTCTTCTGCAGGTAGTGCCTGCCATCAGGACTGGGGAACAGACAAGGAATTTACAGATGTGGAGCTCCTACAACCTTGTTCCCTCTCAGCGGCTCAACTGTATCAGTAACTTGTGGTTGACAGCCATGGTTTTAGGGAAGTTGTACCCATGCTGTTCTCCTGAGCCTAATGAAGACCTGCGTGTGCAATAAGGACTCATAAAAGATCCATTTCATCTGGGGGAACAGCATTATGTAGAGTGTTCCTTTGTAAGGACGAAGGCAGGATGGTGCTCCTTGCTGATGTGCTAAATATCCTCCTGATTGTGTCTGGCTGCAACCCACAACACCTGCATAGCTAGGGACAGATATTTTCCAGTGCAGGGCTCTGAGGAACTCCACAGCTATTTTTCAGAACTGAAAAGTGCCTGCATCAGCAATCTGGTCCAGAAAGATGGAGGAAATTATTAATACACTGTGTCCTGACACCCATGCCACACACAGTGATTTCAGTGAGTAATGGACCAGTAATGCATGTGTTGGCTTGTGGTAGTGGAATACCCTGGAACACGTTCTAACTGATAGTTAACGGGGCCCTAAAGTGCCTGCAGTCCTAGTTTTTATCTTATTATTATTTTTTAATTTCTGAGGTGGTAGAAATTAGGTATTTTGTGTCTTGCATGCAATAGGGGCTGATTGGTTTTCCAAGTAGCTTGCAGTGCTTGCTGACCCGATTTTATTGACTCACGTTGATCGGTTGCAGGTTCTTTAACTTCAGGAAAAGCCTTTGGATTTAACCACAGTTTGCTCTTATCTTAAAAAATGGGTGGATGATGAGGAGTGCTGAAAGGACTTCAGAATGTTCTTGCTGTTATGCATTTGTGATCTTTACATCAAGAATACTGAAGTTAGATCTGCAGGCAGCTTAATGGAGGTAAATGTCTGTCTTAACTATCATACAAGGAAAGCTGAAGGCAGCCTGTAGCAGTCATAACTGCTGTCGGTGGTGCTTTTTTTGTCCTTTTCCTTCTCATATATGATGAGAAACTATATAGGGTTCAAGAGAGGAGATGTTATCCACAGTTACTAAGGGTGTTGAAGTCCCACATAACTGCTGCAAATTGCCCCTTCTGTGCACAGAGCTGATTTCAGTAGCAGCTGGAGAGTGGGTGGGGCAGGGGCTTGTGGGGTTAGAGGGTCTGATTTAGCCTCAGAAAGGAACTTGTCCCACACAAGAAGGAAGGAGACCACCCAGAAGAGTGGGAGGCTTGAGCTGGAACATCTTACTATCCAGGTTTCCCAATTTCTTTTTGGTCGTGATCTGCCCGGCAAGACCTGAATGAAAAAGCGGTGGCCTTCAAAGCCAATGGAAAGTTTTCCTAATCCTCTGTGTGAAAGAAATTTCCCTATAATGGAGTAAGAGATGGAAGAACTCGGACTTTAGCACGAGTCACAGAGCATCGCTCCTCCCTTGACATTGTTTATGAGTTATCATAGGAAAGAGGACAAATCTTAAAAACATGCACCGTGTGATGGAGAAGGTCATTGATTTATCACCACTGGCTCTGAATATCCAGTAGAGCCTCTACTCAAAACGCAGCCATTAATCCCTTGTGACAAGACTTCCATGGAAACATACTTTAAAGGATAGAAACAGGCATGTGGTGTTTGAATGTTGTCCAATGGAGGAAGTATGTATTTTAAAGATGAAGTCACGATTTCATTTTTTCAATATTCTTATACTGTAACTCGTGAAAGTTGAAAATGCATTAGAGGGCTTAAAAAATAATCTGGTGCTCAGCCTGGGTGAGCCGCATCTTGCCACACCTTCTCCTGGTGCCTTTGGCTTTTGAGGTGTTTGGGATGGTTGTCATACACCAGATTGGTTTTTGTCTGCCCCGTTGAGTTGTCTCCTGATAACACAGTCATGAATACTCCTGCTGTAGCAGCCAGAATTGAAGGGCTTGAAACATATTTTCCAGAGAACCACTGAAATTTGGTGTTTGTAACTTTGGGAACATGCTCTTAGTTTGGTAGAGCAAGGGTTAGCCAGCAATGTGATGCTACAGAGAGCTGTGCCAGCAGCCTGGCTTAGCCTGCTGGGAAAATGAGGTGTTAAATACCAAGTGTGGTACAATAAACACTATCCAGCTTCACCAGTGAAGACAGCAGACCTTGCAGAAGACCCAGAAAATAAACAGAGAACCGTGGGAGGGCTGTACACATGGAAGCTGTGTGACCACAGTGCAGGCTGGTCGTGTGAAAGCGCAAGCAGCAGTGGGCACAAATATGTACCTGGAACTAGAGCAAAGCACCCGAGTCTGGAGTGCCATCACCGCAGGGAAGAGGTCCAGAAGTTTTCAGTTCAGATTCAAGGTGGCAGGAGAAGAGCACAGGCTTGGATCGGTGGTGCCTTCTATCACGTATACTTGTATACTCTCACATATACTTTATATACTATACTTTACACACATATCCTATATAGCTTTTGGATTTGGGAACTCATTGTTTTTTCCTCATTGAAAATTGATGCAATTTCCCTTTGATTTTTATTTTAAATTATCCTTGTACATCAAAACTTGGAGATGAGGCTAATAAATCTCTCCTCTTTTAAGCACTGTACACTAAACAGTAGTGTAAAATGCTTGTGAGGATACAAGTACTTTGATAATAGGGCATTTATTGTTGGAACTGTAAGTAGGCTTATTTTCCAATTATCAGACTGGTAAAGGTATTGGCATCTAAGGAGCTGTGTTTTCTGAAGAAAAATGAAATACTATGAAGCAGAAGAAGCTATGCTAAGCTTGAATAAAAAGATCTCCAGAAAACTAGGTACTGTTATTCAGTTCCTCTATCTCTTTAGTACCCTTTACTTGTCACCACTGACTTGTAAAATCATGCAGAATTGAACTTTTTTTTTTTTAATACATCTCATAATTCAGTGAAAGCTAATGAATGATCACTTAGGAATTTTGGTTTATCTGGTCAGCTAATCATATGATATTTGCATGCTTTATAAACATTTTCCTAGTAGAATTCAAATATTTAGAACCGCAGCAAACACTTGGTTTTTCTGATTTCTGAAGTCGCTTGTGGGCAGAGTTGATCCTAGTGAAGTTGTCACCAAATATAAAAGATTGCTGTGAAGGTATAAACTATGTTAAGGGGCAGATTGTAGGAGAGTTAGGTTGGCGGTACTTTGCAGAGCTGGGAGGGTGGTCCTTAATTCTTTGTCACAGTTTTCTTTGGTCACAGGACAGTTCAGTGATGCTCTCTGAAGGTGCTCTGCCACAGCACTCTTGGTTCTCTGCTAATGCAACATCAGGAACAGGTGAAATGGCTTTTCTTACAGAACTAGCATGTCCTTGAGGTTTGTTTACCTACTGGTCCTAACCAGCAGGCCAGAAGAAAGGAGACCCCCTTGCAGAGCCCCGTATTTGTTGCTGATGGCCTTGAGAAGTGAGAAGACAACCCGGGAGCAGCTTTTAGCAGTAACAACTGTTGCATCCAGCAAAATATGGTCCCGTTTTCAGCAGTGCATGCTGTTTACAGAGTCCATCTGTTTCTGACTAGAGCACTGGAACTGCTCTACCCATAATACCATCCAGCTGTCCATGCTGCTGGGGCTCCAAAATCTTACTGCTTAGTGGCAACTATTTACATAAACTCTGCCCTATTTTGAATGTTCTTAAATCATATGTTACTGAGTGATATTAAACATGTAAACGTGGTTGGGCAAAAGCCCCGTTCATTTTGCCCTATGGCATGTACACCAGAACATTGTGTACGTATTTGGGGGTGCCAAGTAGGAAACACAAAAGGAAAAATAGATTGGTACACAGAAAATAGTACCATGTGTATACGGTTGTGTGGGAAAGACTTAAGAAAAATTGATAAAAACGTCTTTATTAGAGAGAAAATATTTCCATAGAATTTTGTATCCTACTAGTGGGTGCCTCATGGTGGTGAAAAAATGTAATTCTCTTACTGAAGCTGGGCATTGAGTTGTCTTCTGTTATAGATCTGTGGCTCTGTGTAACTATGCTTTTCAGGCTTAGGACCCTATTAAAATTGTTTTCATTATTTTAGTTATTTAGCCAAAAATTTGCACTGCTTGTGAGGTTGCCACTGCTTCAGGTAGAACAGTCCTGTTTTTGTTGTGAAATTGGGTAGCTCTATCCATCTCTTGCATCATCTTTTGACCAAGCTTCATCATATCGCCAGTTCCAAGGCTGAGCTTAGCTCCTGCGAAATGCTCTCTTCACAACACATATCAATCGAGATTAAAAAATTAAAACCAAAATAGTTTTGGGGGAAGGTAGAAGGAATAGACATCTGAAAATGCCACCTACAGGGGACATGGACAGAAGATGGGTCTTTAGCATCTCAGCTATCTGCTTGTGGACAGAGTCAGCCATGGCTTTTGATGGTTCCTTAAGAAACTCCTGGACATTAATCATCTCTTAGTAGAGGGATTTTGCTGGTTAATTTGTTCCTTGTTATGAAAAAATCTTCTTAACTTGGGGCAACCTCATTGCTAATCTTCAGAAGTCATCTTCTTGAGTAAACAAGGCTCATTCTGTACTTTTACCTTCATGCTAACAATCAAGAACAGACTTTTGAAAGAGAAGCACAAGCTGTTTCCAGTTCATATTCACAGTTACTGTTTCTGGAGTATATTAATTTCTCTTGTCTTATTCTCCAAAATGTTCTGAAGCAAGTATCTATCAGACCACAAGAACCATTAAACATCTGACAAAATGCACGCTACATGGACTGCTGAGTAGAATAATTAAAATTTATTTGTGGCCTCATATCCGTTTGTGCTAACAAGCTCACTGAAAGAAAGTTCCTTTCTTGTTTTAAAAATAATTGATTTTTACAGATACGTCTAAGAGTTGATAGATTTACAATTTTAGCTATGAAATTCAACTACCAATATACATGAAGACTACGCAGGGTCTGCTAACTGCTACTTTATCATATAGATCTTCTTTCTTGAACGTGTAGGCATACCAGTATATCTACGTGTTGGTGTGCGATGGTTTGGAAGCAACACAACTGGGTGGTTGACGTGGTTGTAGTGTATCTTTTCACGTAATCACAGAGCCCGTCTCCTTCTCTCCTTTATTGCAGTTTTGCATCCTGGAATGTCCCTCTACTTCTTGAAAATGCATAAAATGGTTGCATGCTTCTTCTTGCTGTTTGGGCACATGCTGCTTTCCACTGGCTCTGTCATGGCAAAAGATCTCCCCGGAGGACATTTCACCCGAAGGGATGTTAACTCACAATCTCTACTAGGTAAGTTACAAAAAGAACAAACCAAAGCAAAATAACAACCACCACTAAAAGCCATCTCAAGTATAAAGATAATAAAGATAAAAGGCATGAGCATTGGCCAAACCTTGGCTGAGTTAGTTTGTAACAGTTTTCAGGCAGGAATATGAGTTGACCTAGCAGCTCTTGAAAGAAGGTGTTTACTTTTGGGATATTAGAACTACTTTATATATAAGTGCCATGAAATAAATATTTGCTACAGGACTCGTACTGGAAAAAAAAAAGCCTTGTTCTCAGTGTTTAGAGAAAATATGTTTGGTGCATGGAGGTTTTGTCAAAGCTGTTTGTTTGTTTGTTTGTTTGTTTGTTTTTTAATCATGCAAGCAACCTTTAGCTTTTTATATGTGCTTTGAGTAAGGGTGACTGAACTAAAATCATTAGCTATTGAAATGGGGCTTCTCGTTACATTACCTGATGTTAATCGTTTCATTCTGTCGAGTTGATTTTATTTATAATGAGTAGCTCATTTTTCCTGTTTTGCCATAAATCTGAGGACAGAATTTGGCAGTCAGCTTGTGTCTGTCATATTTTAAAACATAGGTTCATCTCTCTCATTGATCGTTGCCAGTTCCCTTTCTTACTGTCTCTTTCAGAAGTAATAGATGTGGTCTTGAGATGCTTGGGGTTCAGCAACTGGAGGCTGAAAACCACAGCTGTAGAGACCTAATCCATCTGAAGGCATGGATGTGGAACAGCAAGGAGAAACGCTCCTATTCATGCGTTATTCAACAAGACTTTTAACCTTTCTAAGATCTTAAACTCCAAAATGAGATTAAATAATAGTCTCTCCTGAAACTTTAGAGTCTCCAGCAAATATGTTATGTTATTATTTCAATAAATGAACTGTCTCCCTACAAAATGAATGCAATAGTAAGGTGCAATGTGGAGAAACTAACAGGTGTCATGTTTCTCAGCTTGCCTTTTTTTTTTTCTGTGATTTTTTTTTTTAATTCTTTTATAGTCTCTTTTCCATATTTTAAATGATAGAAAATACATTAAAAGTATTAGCACCAGATATGAAGTCAAAATGTACAGATTAAATTATTTCTTTCTTATTTCAAAAGCCGAGAAATTCTGTGGGCCCTGCATTTGGAAATTCCTGTATTCCTCTTCAGTTTGGCATGTGCAGGATGCAAACAGTATTGGCAGCTCTGGCTGAAAGAACCTTTCTGAGACATTAAATGATGCAAGAAACTTGGGACACTCTCTGGTCCAGCCCATAAAACTACGTGGCAGTTTGGAGTCAGCCTCTTGGACCTTGCATTCTGTTACAATAATTTAGGTCACCTGCTTCAAATTCTGCAGTTGCATACATGTATGAGCAGTGGCACAGTTAAAACGTGCCTCTCTGCAAAGAACAGAATGTGTAAAATGCATGCCATTCTGCTCGAAAGCCGCACTGTTCTTTAAATGACATGAGGAAGAGCTGGGCCAAATCGTGATCTCAATGGCATCAGTTATATTGACTTAATAAAATCACTCAGACTTAGAGCAATTTAACAGGGATTAGAAGCTGTTCCATTCTATATAATATATATATTACAAATTGTGGCAATGACAGTTGCTGCTGTTGTGGAAAGACTTGGTTGGCAGGCAAAAATGAGCAAAGAACCAACAGATATATGGAAAAGCAATACAAGTTAAGCAGTTTTTGTTGGGTGGAGGTCTCTGTTTCTAGGACAAAAATGAAGGATTATGTGTTGTTAGTATTCGTAGCATCAAAATAATTTTATTCTTTTTTTTTTTTTCTCTATTTTACCAATTTTTAAAACAAAAGTGCACTGCCGTGACAGGTATTTACTGGTAAAATACTAGCAGTGGCTATGTGCAAAAGAAAAATTCCTTGCTGCAGGAAACTGGCAATATAAATAAGCAAAATGGAACAAATGAAAAATCCTGTGGTATTATCCAAATAGAGATACAAATACTTTGGGATCTGGCTTCAGGAGGATTTAGTTTTTTGGCAACCATACACTCATCCTTCATAGATTTTTTAATTATCTTGTTAGGGCTAATAGAGTATAGGAAGGAAATTCTAAGGAAGCTTTCAGAAGGAATGAGCTATGTCTTTTCTATGTTTTTCTTATCCCCAGTCTTTCTGCTAAACCTCAGTGTGTACTGTTTTCGTTTTGTAGAACTTTGCTTAGCTTCTGATTGTTTAGAATTATCACTATAGCTAATAATTTCCATTAAAATCTGATATCTTGTGTGCAATTGAACACAAAGCTTTTGGAAATCAGTGTGGCCTTTGAGAGCCAAACTGCCTCGAGTGGATTTGACTTTTTGCACTTCTCTTTCCTTAAACCCTGAAACAACCTCCTGAGTATTTAAAACCTGTCAACTATACTGATTTGGTTGACTCCATGAACATTTTCCTAAATCATTCTTGCAGCATATTAGCTGTAGAATGTGAGTAGTTTGTTTAGAGATAAAAAGTATTTGTCTATTTCTCATATTCACAGAACATGTATTACATTGTTGGACAGTAATGTGTTAATGTAGGTATATTCATGTTTGGAGTGGAGCGGTGTCCTAACGACCATGTGAAATAACAGAAAAAGATGGGATGGCCTGTGGAAATCTTTTTTTCTGAAGCAGAGGGCAGTCCCTTCTCCCTTTAAATGACAAACAAACTAAAACTTACCTTCTCTTTCCTCTTATCAATAATCTGATCCTGAGTATTGGATCTTTTGGCTTATCCTGATACCTCAAAGGAAATTAATCTTTTTGCTTCAGAATCTTCTCTTTTAAGGGTTTTACAAGAGCTCTGAAGAGTTTTTACTTAGCTGTCTGACGAAATCATTGTTCCTGCTGAGTGCAGCTGTTTTGTTAGATTACACACAGATCAGTGAAAGCACAGTTTGCCAAGTTAGTGTTGCTTTTTGGATACTAAAGAAAAGCAGTGATGGAAATATAGTTGGCTACATGTTTTTAAATATAAAATTAAGTCTATTATGTTAGCTAATTTCCTTCAGGTATAACTGAGATGTACTTCTGCACTTAAATGGATAGACTGGCCAAGCTCTGTATCAGTTGCCCAGAGAGGTGATCCCAGTACTGGGATTTCAAGGCTGTGGTCCAAAATCCACAGCACCTTTCAGCAGGTTCCAGGTTCAGAAGTTGCACATACCCAGTCCTTTTAAGATGCAGCCTTTTTTTTTTTTTTTGTGCTTGATGTTGTGTGTGAGGGGAAGATGAGGGAGGGGAGCAACATCGTACTGCATTTTAGGCATTTATTGTAAAACAAAGCAAAGCAAAATTTCAAAACTGTGCAAAACCCACATGTTTTTTGGAGGTTGGCTTTTTTTGCGTGAGCTCTGTTCTTGTAAACTGTGTGTATATTTCATGTCACATCAGGGGCATATTTCTTTGGAGAGCTTTGAAGTTGATGCATGGGAATAATTGAATAAGCTGTGGATTAATATTATAAGCAATGACATTCCATCCGTTCCCTAGGAATATAAAATGTGCACCTATCTGTTTTTGAAAATAACTTAAGTGAATGAAAAAAATAATCTAGGGAGCATTTCTTTATATTTTACATGATAGTAGAAGAAAGAAACTACAAGAGATTTACTATACTGCACAAAATTGAAACAAAGGGAGGGGAAAGGAGGCCAACAGGGAAATGTTCTTGGCCCTTGTTCAGTAGAAACTGCGGCTAAACTCAAGTGTTCTTGTCTGTGTTGAATTATATTTTGCAGCAAAATATATAATGATTTATCTCTTGGTTGTATGTATAGGGTTCCACTAATAAAATGAGGGGAAGTAATTTGAAGTACACATGGCTGACTGAATTTATGAATCACTGCTAGTCTCTTAAAATTATTCCAAACATTCTTATATCCAGATCAGTTCATAAGCTTATTTGTATGCAACTTCAGGGTTCAAGAGCATTATCCAGTTAACTTTTCTGGGTTAAATTGTAGCCACAAGTGAGAAGGAAAAATACATGACGGAAGTGTGTACAGTCTGTAAGCCTTCTATGGAGTACAGAAAAGATTTCTGTGTAGTTTTGATTGAGTTTATTGGACATTTATACCCTCAGTGTTGGCATGAGTTCTCTAAATCCTGCTAATGTGGACTGCTGAACCACGTGATAGCAGCTGTAAGAATCTCATTCACAGCCTTAACATATTCATGTAATTTCTTCACATAAATGCAACCCTGTCAAGTTCTTTGGTCCTCAAAGACATTAAGCAGGGTCATTGCAACTGAAGTCTGCTTTGGAATTGAAGCTAGGATTGTGCCATGATAACTGTAGCATGTTTGTGACATGCTATGATGATATTATATCTGGGTAGATCAAAACTATTCCTGGTTATAGATAAAGGCAGGAAGAAGTTGTGAATTATATCTTCTGAGTTATCACATATTTAGTTAAAATGTAATTTAAATCCTTTTCTAATTAAAAGGTAACTAAACTTTTATAAGGATATAAGGTAATCAACTACATGCAGTTCAGATTCTTGCTAATCAAATCATAAAATTGCCATTTAAAAATAGGCATGTTATTTGTAAAGTGAGAGCAAAGCATTTTATAGTCTGCAAAATCACTTGTTTCTTCCTTCTGAGTAGTGTAGGTACAATCAGTGTGCTGGAGTGGAGTATTAGCAATTGCTTGCTTTACTTTCCAGCAGCTGGAAGGTCTGCTGAGGCTTCAAACTTCAACTTTCGTCTTAACATCTCAGCTGTCAGCCTCTTCCCAGCAATAGCTGGTATCTGTTATCTACCTGGTCTGAAGCAGCAGCAGGAGTTTCACTTGCCCAGACCCCTCCACTCTTTTAGGCTCCTGTGTTTTGTTGGCAGTGAAAGGCCCTCTCCTCTACCTGTGGCTCTCAGGCTTTGTGGTCCGCCTTGTGGCTGTGCCTCCCAAAACCCAAATAGGAGTCTGGGGAAGCAACAAGTGAGTGGTTGCCATATCCCTGCCCAGGTAGTTGTTCTTGTGGAAGTTGTTAGCCCTAAAACAGCCCAACTAATGAGCCTTGTGGCTAGCTGGGGCTGTAACAAGCTTCAGGGATTTGTGTCCTGAGTCCGCTCATGTGCAGCCAGCTGTTAGGGAGATCAGAAAGCCCGGGTGCTGATTCGTGTTAGCAATTCTTAGCCACATAACAACGTTGTGCTTGCCAACTGTTGTGTTTGGATTTCACAGTTAATTTTTAAGTCATAAAATAGCATTCAATTTTCAGCCTTTTAAAGAGCAATTCAGTAATTAATTTTGTATGTGATATTGGATTTCTAGTAGCACAAGGAATTTTCAATTTTTTCTGCAATAATTATGTATTGCATAAGTATAATATGTAAGATTTCCTCTGTGTAGTTATTACCTCAAAGCATTTGTGCTTCTCACTTTTTTTTTAATCTCCTTCATTCTTCCTGTCTTCTCTTTTTGTTTCATTTTCTTATGCTATTACCTTTTTTCCATTTTTTCCCTTTTCCCTTTTTTTCTTCTCCTTTTTTTTTTAAGTGATTTTTAAGTTTTCTACGTGGAGGAAAGAATATCTGTTGCTACAGAAAAAAACTGAGTCATGTACCAACCTGCAAATGCTCTTTGTATTTCTGAAATTTTGTTACAACCCCCACAAGTTACTGTGAAAAGCCACTTCTGTTTGAAAAAAGAGTTTGTCCTGACAGTAATTTGCAGAGTAAAATTACAAACTCCATTTTATCATGTATATTCTCAAAGAGTGCAAAGCCTCCTTTGCATATTTTATCTGGAAGGGAGATCAGGCCAAAAAAAGAACACAGAATTTTCAAAAGTGTGGTGTTTTTGGCTTCAGTGTGAGTACTTCAGCTTAATAATTAAAACAAATAAAGAAACACAACAGAGCCCACATATGTACAAAATTAACTTGAAAATCCTGGAAACAGCATTTGCATAACCTAAGGGATAGCTCATTTTATAGGCGTGTGTGGGTAACCAGACGGTATTGTGGCTGAAGAGGGGGATTTGTTCTTTAAAATGCTTTGAAAGCTGGAGAGGACCTTATTTAAGTACTGCTGAAGTGGTAGGACTAATGATTTGCCAGTGGGTATGATGATTGCCCTATGCATTTTTGGGGGTAGTGGGAGATGCTATACATCAGTGTCCCATGGTGCTGTTTCTGAAGCTATTCTGGAAGAGCCTAGTACTTACACTGTTACCAATGGATAGAAATATGTGGTCTCGAGTCAGCTGATCAATGAGTAATGTCGAGGTTGCTAACAGCTTTCCCCATAAACAAAGACACAAGTGGCTTAAAAAAAGTATGGATAGGAGTTTTTAAAACATTATGCTAATGTCCTGAAAGGAGGACAGCACAAACTAATTAGTCAACTCTTTTCACTGAATTTTCGACACTGCTACTAACAGCTATTTACTTGTTCTGTCTGTTCCTTCTGTAGTAATTTCTGTGTCCCTTGAGTGGCATCCAAGGTAGCTGAGCCAAGACAGAAGTTTCAGATCTTCATGGAGAAATATATGAAGATCTCCTATAAAGCCACCTTTTTTGTGTTGGTTATGACAGATTTTTTGTTTCACAGATGTGCAGGAAACAATGGTCACAGGCAGAGTAAATGCATTTAGGTTGTTTGGGAGAACTGGATTAAAAGTGGCATTACCTCTGTGTACCACAAGGCTTCTCCATCGTGTCTCAGAAGATAAATTCCTCATCTTTTATGTGTACGAGCTACATGCAGCTGAGAGTATACAACATTTGATTCTGGTAGGATGCAGTGGGTAGATGTTGATACTGTTAGGATTGACATAGGGATACCAAGGTATTTCATTTCTCTGTCCTGGTGTTCCCCTACTGCAAGGGAAAGCAACCCTAGTTCTCTGTCCCTGGTCCTTCTGGCTATGACTTCAGGGAACCAACAGTTTCCATCTAAGAAACAATAAAATCTGGAAGAAGAACTGAGAAACTTGAGAACATCCCTACAACATACTTTATTTTCATACCAGAGACAGCACCAGTCTCAGTAAAGAAATTGGGATAAATTAGGAGTCAATTTGGGACTTGAGTTAAAGAGACTTCACACTGATAATGACCTCTTTACTCTGGAAAAGATGACAGGGAAGTAACAGAAAAAGTGAGGTGAAATGAGAGCAAAGTAACGCACCCTTCTCCTGTGACTGGTAGTGGAGCACTTGCATGTGGAAGGAAATGGAAATGTGTGGACAAGAGCCTACTGCTGTACAGTTCTCCCAGAAGTTTTGAAAGTTCCGAAAAAAAATTGTCAGAGGCAACAAAGAGATTTCTGGAGGCTGTGTTCCATTTAGAGAGTGTTCCCAGATGAAGAAATTTGTAAGGAGGAGTGGGTGAGCTGCCAAACTCATAATGAATCTTTGGGTTGGGGCCAGAGGCCAGTGAGTTTGGGAAACATCTCAGAGCAAGGATGGTGCCAGGGAGTATGGGGGCAGGTCTTGGACCCATGGTCTGTCCCACAGCTGGGAAGAGGTGGAGTCACCTGCAGGACCAAGTGCAGCACATACGTGTGCCAGGTAAGGGGTACCGAGCAGTCCCCAACACCTACTTCAGGAGCTAGGGATGGTTGTATCTGAAATCCACCAAAACACCCTTTTCCCTGTCTTTCAATTAGAATGAGAAAAGAGGTGAAAGTAAGCTTGCAGAAGGTATCTCACTAGAGCCAAGAAGTGCTTGGAATTATTGCTATTTTTCATTTATTCCTGGCAACAGCCACAAAATGTGTTTTCCAAACAGGAACAATATCACATTTACTGCTGTGTGCTTCATGCTTGAGTTTTGCTAAGGAAGCTACTGCACTTTCCTAGAAGGTGTATGTAGAGAGTATGTACATATGCCTTTCTTCCCATTACAGTGTCTTACTCCTGGAATATGTGTGAAAGAATTGCAAATTTGAGTATAGTGTGCTTGCTCAATTGTAACAACAAGACAGTCAAACCTTCTGATTGAACTGAGAAATCTTTTGGAAATATCTGTACCTGTCAAACCCTGTCAGATTAACTTTCTGGATGGATACTCAGCCAGGGAAAACCAGAATTCTGGAACTTTAAGAAGAAATAATTGATACCATCAGGTTCACACATTTTGCAACAAATTTGGTACCAAGGTTTGTAAAGAAAGAAATTGTAAAGAAAAGAAAAGCAAGTAAGGTTGAGGGAAAATGAAATAATAAAATGACAAAGAAAGAAATGAAAGTTAGAAAGAAATTTTATAATGTGCTAGCTGGGAGAACAGTCTTCTGATATTTAATTGAGTGAAGACTTTGGTTCTGTTATTCAGATAAAGATAAAAATCTAAAAATAAACCTTGTTGTTACTGGCAATCTCACATAACATGTAATTTTTTGTATCTACATCAAAGTGAGCTAAGAAACACAAGCTATTGAACCTTAAAGTTGTCACTAATGCATTGCTTGCTCAGGCAATAATTTGTCTATGATCTCATTTTTTCTTAGCTGATCTCATCCTTCCTTTTGCTTAAATTGTCTTAGTCTATAGCAAAAGTCTTCATGGAACTAGTATTTACTTGTTATAAATTGCATTTTCAGTGTCTAAATGTCTTAACACTGGTGTAGTATTTACCAAATAGAGTAATTAAGGAATTGTAAAAATGTAGGACAACAACAGAAAATAAATAACTTCATTCTAAACAATCTTTTCAAGGGAGACAGTTTGCAAAAGCTGTTGAAAAAGATTACCATCTAAAACTTGGAGCCTTTGAGTGTGTTCAGCTTGAATAACCCAAAATGGAAATGTTTGAGGATACCGATAAATTAAATAATACCAAGGGACATTTTTGGGCATTGGGACTCCACCATTATTATTGTTAAATTGTTAGAGCTGTCTCTGGCCCATGTTGATTAGCACTCCCCAAGCAACTTCTGTGCATGATGCAGAGGACATGGGGGACAGGGATTATTCCCGGTAGGCTGTTTGCATGTCGCCACTCTGTTTTAGTAGGAAGGTGAATTTAATGCTGTGAATGTGGACCAGCTGACCTCTGAGCTATCGATTACTGCAAGTAACTTCATCAAACTTTAGAAATGTGAGCTACTCCTTTAAGCTGTATTTTATGCATCTATCTAACTGGATCCCAGCTGGATTCTTCCAGGGAGAGCCAAAATCTCCTTGCATTGTTCATTTTGCAGAGGTGGCATCACAGTAACTGTCATTTCTAGAGAAACTGGGTATTGAGCACAGAAGGACAACATGTTTACTCTTGACCTGACCTTTCCTTTCCTGGCTTTGTCTTTCCTTGTCTTGCCTTGCCTTAGGATAATATATCTCACATTTTGAGGCTTCTTTTTATAACTTCTGTGTTGGCAATACAAAAACTGTGCTGACTTAGATATAGGTTTCTGGATGAGTAGCTCTTCTCAATGAATGTGTCACTTCACATAAGAATTGTAGAAGGGAGTTGCTTTGTGGTTTGAAGACGTTTGCCAAACTTCTGAGAAAGTTCTCTGTTTAAACATAAGAGCTGGTAGGAGGAAGAGATTATAGTTTGCAGGGCAAGTGCAAAACCATGGAGCTGCTAAAAGGGCGTCATTGAAAGTTTATCTGAGGGGATGAGTGTTCAGATCTGTTAGCCATTACTGATTGCCACTCCTCAAAATACCACCCAGCTAGAGTTCTTCTTACTGAAAGAGTTATACTTAATATTTCATGGAACCCAGCTCAGCTCAATCAACATTAATAATTACAAGTTCATTAAAAATCCCCAGAAGACAAAGACTTTAAATATATATATATTTTTGAAATGTTTGGCATTTCTATAGATAGATTTTTTTTCTATTGAAAGTGGTTTTGAGATATACTATATTACATCCTTCTGCATTACTAATTTAGCACAATAGGGGGTATTTCTGGTAGTACTATTTACTAATGCTCTCCAGGTTTCCATTTCCATTCATTCCTGACTTCAAAATAAGGAACTGAGTCTCTTCAGACTGAGATCTGAATCTATACATTCAAATTAAAAATCCACCCTGAAATTCAAAAGAATTCAACAGCAAGGCTTGTGTTTTGAAATAGCAGTCACTTTGCCCTTCTCCCTCCTCTGTCAATGCCTTCATAGGCACACACACATTCTTGGCCTTCTTTCTGAATCTTTCTTTCCCCTTGCCCGGCTCCCACAAGTCTTATCTTGCTGTTATCTTTGTATTATAACTGTGCTGGAATATCCCATATTAGTAAAAATAATAATTAGATATGCCATTGATCGAATAAGTTGGAAAACAGTTAATGTGTCAGGATATATGTGTTCCATCAGAACTCGGATTTTTATTTTTCTGCTCAGTTTGGCTTGCATTCAACACTCTCTGATTTTGAAAGAATAAGCAACTCGAGCATATTCCTACACTTCTGAATAAAGCCACACTGTAGACTGCAGAGAAATAAATCCAGGCAGTCATTTTTATGTCATCAAAGACCATTTTCATTCTGTGCCCACAAATGTTCTTGGTAATCTATGAAAGAAGCTTCTGAGTTAACAAGTGAGAATAGGCATCTTTCTCACCCCTTTCGTTGGCAGCAATGCATGGTTAGCATTCATCAGCAGTCACAATTGAGCTCGTGTAAAGGCTTGTGGAGAGGCAGATGTTGTTCCAATTGAGTCTTTGATTGGCCCACTTGTACTTGTGCTGTATGACACGGCCTTTAATTATACAATCAAATAACTACTTTTTCCACAGGGCATCTGCCTCACTCAGCGCACAAGATGGGTAAGAGTGTTCTGGGAATTGAATTGGGTTGGCAGGGAGGGATGCTCCTGGTTAAGGGCACCTCAGCTTAGTAAGGTGAGGATGCTACTGCAGTTTGGTGAGCTTTCTCTCTACCTGTAGTCTTTCTATTAAACCTCAATTCATTTCATATCACCAGCATCCCAGGAAGACTTTTAAAGTCCTTTTAAATTTCTACCATACACAGCCTCCAGTGGCAAGGCTCATAGCTCGTGTCCCTCTGCTTCCCATAAGCCTGCCATGTGCTGGTTTTCTGTATAGGAAAAGCCAGTGAACAGCCAGTCCTTGTCCATTCCCACCCTATAACTCGCATATGTCAGCAACAGAGGCTGAGTAGAAGCCAGAGGGTGTACCCAGGGCCTTGGGAAGCTCGTGGCATGCCCAGAAGGGGCAGCCTGTGCTTCTGCTGTTACCCACGATAGCTTTGTCTGTCTGTCTGTGCAGTTGTCATAGACATACCCTGTGGTATTCCAGCTTCAGTGGCTCTTGGAAAAAAGGCTGTGTTGATGACTGAAACAGACAATTTCAGGAAGTGTACGAGTGGTCTTTTTTCCAAGTCGAACGCCATTGTAGAAAACTGGATTTTGTCTCTGGTGCAGCCACAGAATTTCAGTGTGATGCTGAGCTAGTCCAATAGACTCAACTTTTCCCAGATGGCCATTAATTATGTGTTTGAAATCATGGGGTTTGATTTGCAGAAGTGCTGAGCACTCACAGCTGCAGTTGACGTCATTGAGAGCTGTACTTTGTACATGCAAAGCGCACTTTAGTGCCAAGTTCCCTGAAAAATCAGCCCCTTCACGTCTTGGATCAGTCACTCCAATTAACAGATGCTTTTGACCTGGATTTCTCTGTGTCTGTTTCTTTGTTTCTAATGAAGAACTAATACCACCTTGTGTCATTAGAGTGCTGTCCCGTTAGGATTTCTCAGTTCTTAGGCCCTACAACAGCCATCATCAACGTGCAGCCCACTACAGTAATAACTATGTAATTCAGAGAGGGTTTCCATCCTGCGTGGGGTATGAGGCCAAAGTCTCAGCAGTGCCCATTCTGAGCACTGATCTCATGAAAAAAAAATATACTGATCAAGTAACAGGCAGCTACTGTTATTCACCAGAGACCAAATTCAGATTGCCCAAGTAGCTTTAGTTCTGGCATCTCCTATTTTTCCTGTATTTTGCCAACACTTATCAGGGTATTTGTTTAGACAGCATGTTTGACATTTCAGGTCAAGCTAATCTGATCTGCATTTCAGAATTCTTGTAAAGAATTGTTGTTTTCATTTTGTCCTCTAGAAAATACTTGTAACAGAAAACGTCTGGATCTTGTCTTCATCATTGACAGTTCTCGAAGCGTACGTCCTTACGACTTCGAAAAAGTGAAGGAGTTCATTTTAACCATCTTACAGTTCCTGGACATCAGTCCTGATGCCACCCGAGTGGGCCTGATTCAGTACGGCAGCACTGTCAAACATGAATTCTCTCTGAAGACATTCAGGAGGAAGCAGGAGATTGAGAGAGCAGTCAGGAGAATGATGCACCTAGCGACTGGCACCATGACTGGGCTGGCTATTCAGTACGCCGTCAACATCGCGTTTTCTGAGTCTGAGGGGGCTCGACCTCTGAGCCAGAACGTGCCTCGCATTATCATGATAGTGACAGATGGGCGACCGCAAGATCCAGTGGCAGAGATTGCTGCGAAAGCTCGCAACTCAGGAATCCTGATTTTTGCCATTGGAGTGGGAAGAGTGGACATGAACACACTGAAGTCCATTGGGAGTGAACCGCACGAAGAGCACGTATTTCTGGTTGCTAATTTCAGTCAGATTGAAACACTGACCTCCGCCTTCCAGACAAAACTTTGTGGTAAGTCTTTTATATGTAGGTTTGAATGCACAGATGAAAGTAAAACACGGAGAAAAAAAAAAAAGTCATGCATTGTCATTTTTTTTTCCTGTGGAACCTATTCTGTTAGAATATATTTGCTGAAAAAAGGGAGGGTATCTAGACAACATTCAGAACAGCAATCATACATATGGGGAAAAGCTAATTCTACTGCAAGTGCCATAAAATGTGATGTAATTCCTAATGGTCATAAGCAGAGAGGCAAACACACATACCATGATTTTCCTATTCATTGCATAACAGTAGTTAGTTTACAATCCTCTGCTATTTGAGCATTAGATAAGTTGTTTCATCTATCGATTTTAAATGTGATTTCACTTAGTATTGAAAATTCAAGCTGATAAATGTCTTTTGGTTATTAAATATATATATATAAATAAAAATAAAAAACTGGGGAGTTCATGCTATTCCTCTTCTAGAGTTTACATATATACAAACAGTTATCTCTGAGCATGCCTTGTCACTAAAAGTGAGAGACAGAAATATGATAGCGTTTTTATTCCACCCATTATAAATGCAGAAAGTTAGGAAAAACCTTTGTCATGATATTATTCATTCATACCATAAAGTAAATAATATTTTAATAGGTATTAATTTACAATAGAGAAATCACTTCCATCAGTAATTCTGTGATACACAATTACCTTTTACAAATATTTTGGCATGTATAATTAATTTTATTCCAATCTGTGTAGTTAATATAATGGCATGAAACCGAGGCATTTTCAGCAGAGTCCAGGGAAAGAATGCATGGTGAGACTGAATGCTCACTCATCTCTTATGACGCTTTTGCCAGGAAAGAACTGAGGCTTATTGTCAGGATAGGCTGGAGAATTTTCCTTACTTGGTCTTTTCCAAAACTGTTTCAAAGAGCAATAGAGCTCCAGATGAACTGCATCAGCACAGAACAACATCACGGACATTCATCAGATAATAGATTTTTTCCTGTTTCTTCCTTGCCGTGGTATTAGCTGGCATAGTAAAATACATTTAAAAACCAAGAAAGAGTAAACTAAGCATGAGAGTTTCAATGGAATGAACAGCAAATGCTACAAAACTCCATTTTATGGGATTTTTAATAGCATTTTAGAAATGAATCCAGTACAAGTACTACTTAATCTTTGTCTGACTAGGCCATACCCAGTAAATGTATTAAAGTTTTATAGTTCATCTTTAATCCAAATACACATGATCCTCAATAAAACCATCCCCCTGCAGATGGAGGAGTATGGAGGCGACAAGGATTGCTGCTGCCTCCTTTACTCAGTGAATGCCTCCACACCATTTGCTGTTTCAGGAGCTGAAGGTGAGATCCAAAAAAAAAAAAAAAACAAAAAACCAAAAAACAACAAACCACACTTAATAACCCAGGCCAGATTCAACACAGAACTTAATGTGCTAGCATCCTGTGGATTTCATCTTAAGGAACTAAACATCAGATAGGATCCTTAATGTCTGTTTGAGCGTGGGCTGTGAAGCAGCATTCATCTGTCTAAATTTGAAGAGAGAATCTAGGCATCTCATAGCGTGGAGCACGTAGGTTCCTCCTGGGAAATGGGTTAGCTTTTAAAAGTTCTCCCTGCTGTGGACCTAGAGGGATTATCATTGTAGCTGGGTCAAACATCTGGACGCCTTGCTTCTTTCCTAGAGCCATCAAGGCACCCCGCTCTGGTCAAGTCTCCCGGCACGCAGTCTCCTAGGCTTCGTGCCTTGGGAAGAGAACTTGACTCCTGATTAGTCTTTGGGTATGGATTACCCTTGTGTCTGTGGGAATGTGCCTTCATGATTCCAATGAAGATAAGAGAAGAATTTGGCCAAGTGATGAAGCTCAGTGGACAAAATAAAAGTAAACTGAATTAACCACTGTTTCCCCATGGATAGCAAAGATGTCCCAGACCTTAACAATCAAATTCTTAGAAGAATCCATTTCAACTGACTGGGTTTCATGCCCTGCTAAGTCAGACTGCAGTTGCTGCCTCTGGCTCCTAAAGATTCAGTGGTGTCAGACACAGCAGTTGAGGCCTGGGGCCCAGGGGCCTCTTTTTATTACCTTGCAGGAAGGTAAAGGAGAAGGAAGCAGTATCTTGGGAAATCAGAGGCATGGGGAATGAGACAAAAGTTGCAAACTCAGAAGGGAAACAGAAGAGGGGACAGAATCCAGGAATGGAGATGGAGAATGAATAAAAGAAGAGTGAGAAAGAGACAGAAGTCAGGCTGGAGCCATCAGGAACAAACAGTCCTTATTATTCTCCTGAAAAGCAGATAGTGTTGTTATCCCCATTTCACACTGGAGGAATGGAGGCACAGAAACAGGGCTAAAACTGTTAGGATCATCCACTGACTTTAAATCTTTGACTTAGTACATTCAATGGTCTGATTTTCGCGAGCATTTAGCATTTTAACGTAATGGGATATATGCTTCGGATATACCCTTCACTCACAGCTGAGAGAGGTCCCAGCAGCTCTGTTTTTACATGGATAAAATACTTGAGGAGTTTTGTTATGGCAGGATATGAAGAATTCAAAAAAGCTGTTTGGGAGATTTGGCAATTGTGGTGGTTTGTTTATTAGTAATAAATGTATAACTCTGCCAACCATTCTAAAGAGTGGATACATAGCATGTATCTCAAAAAACACTTTTTTTTTTTTTCATATGTTCCACACATACCACATGTTATTTTTTAGGCTTCTGTTGTAGCTGCTATATTGCCATTGAATATCTATTCCATAAATTTTGATGTTTGTCAACCTAGCACAATAAGGAGCACATCAATCCCTGTTATTGAGCAGAATATATTATTTTCCTCACATTGTTCTCTGAGAAGTAATTCACCTGCTCATTATAGGAATGACATATGAGCAGTGCTCTAGTGGAAGGAAAACAGCAATGAGATTTAGTAATTCCCCAAAAAGTGCTGATATGGGGAAAAATAGGTAAGTAATGAATTTGACAGAATAAGCTCACTATTCTTTTTATTTTTAGATCTTCTTCCTAAGTCTGTTGCATTTTATTACTTGCTATTAGAGACATAACATACAAACAGATAACAAAAAAATAGAGTCAGGAAGAGTTATACTCTAGCATGTAGCTCAGCTCAGCTCCTCCTTACTGAGTCTTGGAGATGCTTTACCTCATCATAGTCATACATTGCCCGTATGCTCCTCAAAATTAATAACTAAGCAAGCAAGAATCTTCATTAAGCTGTTTTCCAGTCATTATTCTTTAGTATTGTGCTGTGGGGTTATTTTCTTAATTCAGGAAATCAAATGTTCTCTAGAACAGTTTGTACTTAAATTATAGTTATTTTCTAAATTTGAATGTGGTAGGTTTGTTTCATTGTTTTCAGGGAACCACCAAGTAATCAGTGTTTCCAGATACTGTTTTGTAACTTTTTTGTTTGTTTATATCTCCATTCCACATGTAATTTCATGTCCAAAAACATGCTACCAACATCAGCTAGACAGCTAATATATAAATTCCTATTTTTATTAGGACTGGACATATAGTACTATTTGGCAAACCTACACTCAAATGTAAGCTTAAGCCTCCATTTTTGTGTTGACTGTTGAAATTTAATTTGAAATTTTTAAGTAGCTTTTGAAACCATATATTATTTAGTTGTGACAAGCAATTAATAACCTCTTACTTTTTCCTTTCAGTTCCCCATATGTGCAGTATAGTTGAGCATCGCTGTGATCACTTCTGCATAAACACCCCCGGCTCCTATGAATGCAGATGTAAACAAGGATACATCCTGAATGCTGACCAGAAAACTTGCAGCAGTATGTTCTCTTTTTAACTTTTCTCTTTCATGCTCCCAAAAAGCACTTAACATTCCATGCTCTTTGAGCTGTGCTCATAAAAAAGGACTGAGCTCAGTATGTAATTAATGCTAATCATGGCAAAGAGTCTAAAAATGTGAAATTGTACTTTTTTTTTTTTTTGGTAAATGAAATTTTCATAAGCCTTTATGAAATACATCAAGCTAATTTTTATACATGACTCTGCAGAAGTAAACTGTAACTACATGAAGTTGCTTTTGAAATTTATTGGTGCAATAAGGTCAAGAATGAAACAGCCAAAGAAAGAAGTTTCATCATCCCACATGAAGTGAGTTGAGTCAAACTAATTTAGTAACCTGTCTAGATGCAACCAATACTGAGTGGTACAGAAAGGTGGAATAAACCCCATACTAGAGAACTGGGAAATAACTTGACATTCTGGAAAATTCTTCCTAACTTCTGCTTGAAGACTAGCCTTAAGACCTTTAAAAAAAAATAGTTTCAAAAGTCTTGCTTATGCTCTCATTTCCTTCTTTAAAAAGATCAACTTTTTTCGAGTTTAAGTAATTGGCTTTAACTATAGTTTATAGTAACAAACTGTACTTCAGTTTAATTCTGATTTTTGTAAGCAGTATTTCTTTTCTCCATTTTGACTTGCTTCCTAGTAATTAACAGCAGACTACATAAGATGGGTGTGCCAAATTTATTTCTGTATTCACCATTATTTTAAAGCAATTATGGGATACTGTGTTTTACCACTTGAGGAAAATGCACTTGCTAAAAATGCAGTTTCTTACCCCACAACATTTCATGGATTCAAGCCAAATTTGCCAAACTGATTTTAGCCAGAAGAATAATTTTGGAAAATGTTTTTTTCAGAAAGCTGAAGGAAACTGTCATGGTGAGAGCATAGTACGTCTCCATCATAATAGATAATTCAGAAGTGAGGTGAAGGATGCAGGCTCAAATCCTGTTCTTGTGTTTGGAACTCACATGTTCAGCATCTTAAATAATCAGCTAGTCTGTGATTAGAGGTTTTTTTTTTGTTGTTGTTGTTGTTGTTGTTTTTCCTCCCTTGTTTAGTGTTGTATTTTACATCAAATACTTAATGACAACTGAAACAATGGGAGTATGTCAGTATCTGGGAGGACTCTGCTGCTTGAAGATTAGAGTCCTTACTTCTGCAACAGGACACAGTTTCAGCCAGAGCCTCGGCAAATAGAAATGAGGACAAAAGGATGTCAGCACTGCAGTGATGTGGGCATTTTTGTCAGTGTGTGGGAGTGTGTTCAGACCCCCTGAGCCCAATAGGAAACTGCTTTTGAATTGTTCACCTCCCATGCTGTTGAGTTATGGGATGAGCTAGATTTAAGAATCTTTGTTTTCATTGCCTTTCGCACCAACATCCCTTTATCATATGCATGTGAATTATAGAGGAATGTTTAGTATTAAATTTAACACTTTATTCCAGGTTTTTTTTTTTTCTCAAGAAGAAAAAAAAATCAATCTGAAATGTATTTTAATTATTTATTACTTGGCTTAGCAGCTAAGCCAAGGCAAGAACAGTGACAAGAACAACTCTTAACACAGCCTATTCTCTATGCTTCTGCACATTTCTTGTAGCTCTCCCAAAAAAAGGGTGGTTAGAATCCCAAATGAGGCCTCTAACTGTAATCACATTTCAGTAATATTCCCTAATCTCTTCTTTCCATTATTTCCCTTTTGAAATTCTTCTCATTTTAAACTTTTGTATCCTGTAAACCTTTCTTTTAAACCTTCCTCCTGCCTTTGATTTTCTTGTACCAAAGAATTTTTAAGGAAAAATTCTTCTGCTTTCAATTTTCTTAAATTTATTTTAAATACAAATTTTCTCTTTTTCTGCATTTTCTCTTATATGTTTTTCCTGTCCTCACCCATAACGTCACTTTGGACAATTGAATTTCAAGAATAATACTGAGGGAAAAAAAATAATCAATTAGATTTAAATAATGGAGAAAAATTGAGAGAATTTTAATTGCAAATATGAAAAAATGTTTCTTTATTGTGTCTTCTGGTTTGTTGTGTTATATTTCCATAGTTTTTTATCAGCCAGTAGTTCAGCTTTTTGTTCACTGCACTGCTTCATGTTACAGATTAATTTTCAAGACAGTTTTGGAATTGTGCGTGGTTTTCCTACTAGTGACCCATGCACAGTAGCCCATGATGTGTTACTTTGTACGGTTTTTCAAATTCTACTGTTTCATTGCTCTACTTTTTTTTTTTCTTTTTTTAAGTTACAACTCAGTCTTACAGTAGTTTTCTTTGGCTACCTATCACACATGATATCACACAGGATATCCTATCATGTATGGTAGGATATCACGTACTTGTTCTGAGTAGGTTTGAGTTTCCTAAATGTAGAAAGGATGAGTCATTCAATGTGTATGTAGCCTACTTCTAATGGATATTTTTCCACGTCACCAAACTGTAAGCTAATTTTAGCAATAGTACTGGAAATCTAATATTGAGAGCCATCAAACAGACCATAAATGTTCTAGGATGCTGCAGATCATTGGTAAAGGAGGAAGGTGATGTGGTAGCAGTCTACCAAGGTCAGACCATTATTTCTGAAAAGTCCCCAGAGAGGTAACAGCATTCATGAGCAAAGGAGAATGAAGCTGGACAAACTGGACAGCTTATTTCTAGAGGGAAGCTGGAGAATGCTGATAGAAAAACTCCCAGTCTGTGACCATTTTAGTGATTTTCATTGGCTGCATTGGATTTTTTACCCATGCAAAGAGACAGTATGTTCCTCACTGGACCTCTAAGTAAAATAAATCTTCATTATGTTTATGTTTAGTGCAGTACATGGTCAACATACAACAGATGTATTTATCTAACTTCTGGATGCACTTGTCAACTTGTTCATGAACAAATAGTTTCCTTACATATACATGTTATCACTTGCTAAATTAAGCAGTACATAAAAGATGAATGTTATGACACTAAAGATATACTCCTTTCATTTTTCTGAACCTTTTTTTTTTTTTTATGTTGAGAGAGTACAGCATATCAGTATTCAGTTCTTAAAAGCCCTTAACCAAATGGCTTAAATCAGCAATGAATTAACAAGTTTGCTTCAGGCTGGAAAAGGGTGCATTTGTCTTTTGAATGGACGGCAGTTTTGTTCCATAATGCATTTCAGTGTTGCACTGATGGAGAAAAAAAATGCTATCTTCATGATTTGTTGCCTTCCACATGAAAATCAAAATAAATAAATAAATAAATAAAGTAACTCGACCATCTTCCAAAACAAAGCCAGGAAAAAAATATTCCTTTGTTCAACTTAAAATATTCTTTATTTATGTCATTTAGCTGGCTTTGCATCCATGCAAAGGATGGAAATCATTAACATGGCTTTACATCCATGCAAAGGATGAAAACCTACTATAGCTCATTTTACCAACTCTCATCTAAATTGTCTAGAGAAGAGTGGTTTTGTCAGATAATGGCTGTTCTGTACTCATTACACTGTTTGTGTTATTTAATCTCTTTCATTCTTCTCTAGATATACTCAAATCTTATACACAAAGTAGTACAAAAGAGCAAATGTGGATGAAAAAATTATTGGTAGAGTTTATATTGGAACAAGAGAGTTAAACGACTGTTTATGCTGTTCATCATGCCGCATGATATGAAGCAGAGCACTATAAAAGAAAATTCATATTTGCTTGGCTAGTTTCCTTAAATGTGTTCCAAAAGCCTTTTTTTTGCAGCTGTAAATGATAATTATGTGTTGAGCAGTCTCCGGGCCTGATCCTGAACAACACAAAGTACTGTTTTTCAGAGGTTTCACTGATGAAACTTGGGGTTCTCAGAAAGCTTCAGTCTATTGTTAAGAAAGCCAAATGTGCTTCGTTAGACCAGGAACTGAACTGACCTCATTTGCTGTAGAAATTTTTCCCAAGAGGTTTTTTGCTTGGGAGGGGTAACTTGCTATGGTATGTTGCACAAAACTGAAAAATGATAAAACTCGGAAATGAAAGGCTTTTGGTGCCCTGTTTTCTTTTTCTTTTCCTTTCTATCCTTATCATAATTTATTAGGGTTGACTGTACACAAATTTAAAAAAAAAAAAAAAAAAAAAAAGACACAAATACAAAAAAAGTTTTATTAAAAAAAAAAAAAAAGAAGAAGTACACCCATTAAGTTTTTCAGAGAAATATTCAGTCAAGCAAATCCACTAGACACCGGTGTCCCAGTAACTGTTGTTGCCTTCAGCTGAAGGAGTGAACTCCTCAGATTTGAGTTGTTGTTGCTGTTATAAAAGTATCACTATGTGATAGAATATCAGCACATTCTGTGTGAAAATGAGCTCAACTCTAAAGAGCTGTTCATAGATTCCTGAAATTTATTTCCAATATGTAGTCTACCTGTACAGTATGGAAGGGCAAAGGACTTCATATTCGTGCAATTATGTCTTGTAGCTCAGGACCTTTGTGCTGTGGAGAAACACGCCTGTGAGCAGATTTGTGTGAACACACCTGGGTCTTACGTCTGTCAGTGTTACGAAGGGTATGAACTTGATGCAAATGGAAAGAACTGCATTGGTGAGTATGAGTTTAGCATTTGACACAAACCAAAGGAAAATTAAATGTAAATTAATGTCCAGTTTGGCCATAAACAACAATTGGAAAGTTGTTTTCTTCTATATGAGGGGTAGGAAAAATACATATTGACATGTATGTAGGCCTTTACTCATAAAAATGGTGACTGGGAAAAATTGTTCCAACTAATTTCACACAGAAAAATAACATCGCTATCTTGAAACTAAGCATCTAGTGTTTTATTTTAGATCCATGCAGGTGGCCAGCATGGCACTGGCATGTTATATATGGCCATTCAAAAACAAACAAAAACAGACAAACTTGGTAGTTCCTTTTCAGACAGAAATTAGACAAAGAAAACATGGGAGTGGACAATTTATTACAATTTCTCACTTGGTTTTGTGGTTATGCCAAGAGAACTTTCAAACTCTGAAAAGATGGCTTTAAGGAATGGTTGGTCCCCATTAAAAGAACCCACCCAATATGTGTCTTTAACTTTTACTATGGGTAGTACAGAAGCAAACATCAGGTCTAAGACAGCTCAAAACTGCAAGCATGGAAACACAGTACAACAATTTTTGGACAAAAACATACTTCCCTTTCTATTAGCATATAAGTATCTCACTTTTTACTTCTTCTCCATTTATACACAGTAAATATTTTTAAGATGATTCTGGTACATTAGGCTATTGCCCTTCTTATAAATGTTTAATCCCATACTACATTTCAGGAAAATGTTGTCTTCTGGAATTCACCACAAACATAATATAACCTGTCTCTTATTACAGAATCACACAGAATCACAGAATTTCTAGGTTGGAAGAGACCTCAAGATCATCGAGTCCAACCTCTGACCTAACGCTAACAGTCCCCACTAAACCATTACCTTCACAGTTATTATATTGCAGAATAATCCTATTTTGAGGTGCAAAATAGATGACAGTTTATGGAACTGAGCATTCTGCTTATAGTTTCTCATGGGACACACAAATGAGGTTTTGAAGTTTTTTAGACTTGGAATAATAAATGCATTTTTAAAGAACATTGACACTGTACTTCTCTCCAGAAATGTTTACCATACATGTAGCCTCTTGATCCTCATAGGAGTGTTTACAATCCTTAACATAATTTAGGATCAGCATAATTTGGGCACTAATATATCCCTTTAAGAACCTGCTTTCTCAAATTGAATTGTTTTGAAAATGCAGCTAAAAATGGTTACTTAAGCAAGAAGGCATTTTAGATGATATAGCCCAAATTTCTACATCTAACACTCCACAGAATTTCATCCAGTAACCTTAACCTAATCCTCATGACCTTCACAGTCAGACTTTTCTCTGCTATTGATATGTTTGTATCCAGAAAGAGAAAATCCATGACTTCTCTTAGCAGGCTTTTGAATCCCTACTTCTTTTTTACCATATATTTAATCTGAGATATTCATGCCTAGTGTCATCAGCTGTTATTGCTATTTTGTTACATTCTCCTCCTCATTTCTGAAGGGCTAATTTCTCTAGTTAAGAATCAAAGGCAATGCTAATTGCTTTATTGACACACCTGTCAGCTGGTTACCTGGATGGAAATAATTAAATAAAAGCTCACAACCAGCAGTTTACAATGTATTCATTTAAAGTAACCATTGAATGGTGAAGTAGCCTGAGTGTTTGCAACACACTGGTTATGAACAGATTTTCAGATTAAACAATACTTGAAGCTATCTATTCAGTGATAATTGTGGTTAGCAGAGTACTACCATTTTGCCTTTTTTTAAATAGCTTTTCATGTTAACTGTCAGCCTTTCATATGAACAAAATCCTGCCAGTTATAAGTTTGGTGGCATTGAGCCCTTCTTCCAACATTATGCTGTCAAACACACAGCCCTCTCAATCTTGGTCCCGCTATCCCCATCTTCTTGGTGTTGCTGGCCATGGTGCCTTCTCTTCCCTGGCACTGGTGCTGAGCTGTCTCCATACTGCTGCAGCTGTTGGGTGTGGGCTCTTTTCTCCTGGCAGTGATTTGGCTGCTGGCACCTGTCTGCAGTCCTGGTACTGCTGCATTTTTTGGCTGTGTTCTACTTTTTAACAAGTCTTCCATAAGCTTTCTCTTCTCCTACCCCACACTGTTTTTCATTCTCCTTATGCCTTTACTCATTCTGCCATGTTTTCTTCCTAGGCTTTCTTCTACCCTTCTCCTTAATATAATCATTTCTCCTAAAAAAATGAAAAAATATATAAATATCATAGTAGTAAACCAGCAATATTAGAGAAAGGTAACCTGTGCTGCTCACAGATCTCAGAGGGAAACATGAGCACCTAGGGTATGAAACTGGTAACTAGATGTAAAAGATACTTCTAATCACTTAGCAACTAATTCCAAGGAAGAAAAACATGGTGGAACAAACAGGGAGATGACAACTGAATTCATTGCTTGCTTGCTTAAAAATATCATTAATTCAGAATTAATTAGAAGAGTTTCATATTGAAATAGGTGTGGGCTAAAATTTAAAGTTCACATTCTGGTGTCTATCCCATGACTCTTGTGACAATAAGGAAGTATAAAAATAATAAAACTTAACATAAATGAAGAAAATATTATTTTGCTTTGGTCTTATACAGATGTTATGTATTTTCTGCAGGATTGCAGTGCTTCAGTATAAGAAATGTAGATTTATCATTCTTTTCAGTCGTTTCAGGAAGATTTAAGTCCTCCAGCAACTTACTTGCTGATTGACATGCTGTTGACAACTTTCCTATCTAAGAAAGTACCACCAAAATGAAACATGAAGCTGAAAGTGAAATTAAATTGTAGGTAGATTACTAATGCCAGTCTGCAAGGATAAGCCTGCATGGAATAAGGGACTGGGGGAGGGAGCGGAAATAAATAATACATATCTCCGAAAGCAACTGTCAAGAGAATATTCTGACTTCCTAACTGTCAGTGGAAAAGCACTATTTAAATTGATATGCTCATTATTGGTAGAGGCCAACAAACCTACTTCTATGAGTAAGAGGTTCCCAGAATTAATATATGTGAAGCAAAGCAAGCCTGGTAAAATCAGTGTCTTGTATGAATTATTTATTTTGAGGTATTTCTTTTTTTTTTTTCCCTTTTGTGTCCACAGTACATTACCAGCTGCATAGGCCTAAGAAGGCACAGTCCTTCCCCAGACGGGATTGTCATCTGAAAGTGCTTGGGGTGATAGTTACTCAGATGTTGATAGTAAAGCATTCTAAGACCTGTTGAACCATTCAGTTGTCTCTCAACTTCATAATAATTAGCTGGGCAGTTACAGATGTTGTGGTAGAAGTGCATGTTCATTAGGGTTTAAATGTAGAGAAGGAGGTGACTTTATGGAGGGATTTAAATAGGCTATTTCCCAGGTATGATGCTGTATAGAAAGAAATTGTATGTTCTTTGACTTATTTATTACGGTGTATTTAAAAACACTTGAAAATGTGCATGTGGTTAGAACTAATTTAAGGGGAAAGCTGACTAATTATATGACACATTATATCCTTGAAAAATATATTCAGCAAATACATTTTTATATGAAGCTATTCAGTGTGGAAACAGGAATGTACTTGCCAGGAAAATGGTCTCACATGGTAGACAGTAAGTAATCTAATTTGACTTCATTCAACACATTTATTCCTAAGAATAAATCTTTCTAAAAAAGCTCTTTCAAGGTCACTAAATGGATTATCTGCTTCCCTGACCAGACTTTGACTAAATAGCTTAGCACACCTGAGTGTGCATTATTTGCAAATGGAAGGCTATTAAAGAAAAAAAAATGTTTTAATTAAAACAAACTTACAGCCTCTTAAAAATAGTTTGGGAGTATCCACAATATAGAGCAATAAAAAAAATAAATAAATTAGTCAGTTGGCAAAGATGGGGAAGCTGTCTCATTAAATGTCTGTAAAGCTGGGCACATTGCTGTCTTCTGCAGAATGAATTAGGTAAACTTGTCTAATGTGGGCCTGGAAGCTTTTGGGGGGTTAGAACACCTGCCTTGTGACTTGTCTTTGATTTCTTCTAGGGCTTTCTGTGTAAAGAAACAGATCAAACTGCAAAGAAATAAAATCATATAATTTATTTCACTCCTTTAGCACTTTTAAATGGGCTCGTCTCAGTAAACTCTGAAGTGTTATATTATTACCTTTTTGGTAACCTATCTTGCAAATACAGATTTGTGTAATAGGTGACCAGACTTATGAAATACGTGACTAGACTAACTATGATGTTTGATTTCTCTCACACAAAAGGCATTATATAAGCAAAATATCAGTGGTGAAAATCAGCTGAAGCTGTCAGATTTCATAGCTGCACTTGATTTCTACAGGATGATTCTGGAGCAAGGTAGGGGGGATAAATGTACCGTGACAGCCTTCAGTGTAGGAGGTATTGCTATAGGTTTCCTATGCATTTGGGCTACTGGAACAAGTAATGATAACTAATACAGCTGAGGGAATTAAGGAAAAGCAGAACAGTTCCAGGACTGGACTGGGAGAGACAGAAGACAAAACTAAGTCAAATAAACTTTGCTTTGCCCTGGTCTCTGAACAGAGTTGCTGACTGAGTCATGGTTTTCAGATCGGAGAGAACACATTCAGAAGGTTCCTGACAATAAGTGAGTTGATAAATGTTCACAGGATAGGAGAAACAATCTGGGACTCAAATGAATGTGATGTACCAACTAGTAATTACACTGCTTTTTGCAGAAAGGTTCTTCAGGAGAAAAATTATGTCAGCTTTCCCTTTTTTTCTTGTAACTACTGTGTGTAGCTAGTACCATAATCTCTATGTGTAATAGTTCTAATTTTGTTTTTCTGATTATATATGTTGCTCTTGTTCTTTTGCAGTTGTAGACTACTGTGTTGTGGATAACCAGGGTTGCCAACATGAATGTGTTAACACTGAGGACTCCTATTACTGTAGATGCTACCCAGGGTTCATTTTAAATCCAGACAAAAGAACTTGCAGAAGTAAGTAGCGATAAGCTTTAATTATGCACAGTATGTACTCTTTCTGTCCAGTTCTCAGCAGTAATTCTCCCACTGTGCCTGGGAACACTGAATAATATGTTAGGTATAGAAAATGTTGGAGTGCCCTTGAATCCAAAGGTCATAAAAGCAATGAGAGTTGTTTTTGGAGGTAGTTTGGATTTTAGGGAGAGAGAGTAGGTGGAGGGGCCCCTTCTATAAACAGGAAGCATTTAACATGAGACCAGGCTCCTTTTTCAATAGTAAAAGCCAAAAGCTTTGTCTTGCATATTCTCTTTGATTATCCAGATATTTCATTTAGAATATCATCCCCCTAGCTGGATAAACAAACTGGTTTGTACATGACAATTTATAATCATCTTGGTTTGTAAGACAACCTAAAATTAAACAGAGTGAGTAGTTCCACAATCAGAGGAAACACTGCAGCCTATTTTGCTATGGATTTTCCTCAATAGAGAGTTCTTTGATACTTGTGCCAAAGCTCTGGGAAGATCAGTAGCCTCTATAAAGTTTCGATGTTTCCACCAGCTTATAATAACTTCAGAGGTTTCCTTGTTTGTCAAACTTGATTGACACTGAACTAACAAGTTCAAAAGTTACCAGAGCTGGGGGGGATATAAAGCGGAAGAGAACTAACAGACCAGAAAATACTCTTGCTAAAGCTTCCCTTAATTGGGAAAATAAGCTAAAACCTCTGTAGTATGTAATGTCATAACTCACTTCAGGAAATGTGAAGGGAAAACTTTAATGTATGCTCCTGGTTACCTTTTTTCATAAATGCAGCCCTTGGTAATGAAACTTTAGTGTTGCAGCTGTAAGCAGACAAAACCCTTTAGTTTTTAGGTGAGTGAAACTGCTGATGCCATTGATGAATATAGTCCATATTGTCTAATAAAGTGAACAAACATTATTTCTGTAGCACTGCATTTCTGTGTTTTTTTTTTAAAGGCTTAGGGGCATTTCAACATTTATTGAAAGAGATGAAGTTAACCTATTGACTACAGTGCATATTATGCTTGTTATGTCACTTAATTTTAACATTTAGAAAGAAAGCATCTAATTCAGACTGCACATCTGACCTTATGATCCAGGGAAAGAGACATACCCCCAAGCAGTTCTTCTTGCTGAACTTCAGAAGACTTCTGTTTGTCCAGTTGTGAAGTTTATCAAGGTTCCTCTGTACTGCTGTTTACTTTCAGATAATATCCCTAATTTAATGTCACCCACAGACTTGCTGAAAGTATACTGATGGAGTATTGCTATGGATGGCTACAAACCATTCAGAAAGCATAGGCTAGGAAGGAGAGGCAGGAGGCTAGCCCTCTATGTTAAGGGGGTGTTTTGATTGTCTACAGCTGAAAAATGGTAATGACAGGGTTGAGTATTTATGGGTAAAATCAAAGGGAAGGCCAATGAGGCAGATGTCATAGTGGGAGTCCGCTATAAACCACCCAGCCAAGCTGAAGAGGCAGATGCAACGTTCTATAAGCAACTGGGAGGATTCTTGTAGTTGCTAGTGCTTGTTACGGTGGGGAGCTTCAACTTATTGGAAGTCTGCTGGAAATCCAACACAGCAGAGAGGAAGCAGTCTTAAGAGTGTGTGGAAGATAACTTCTTGACACAGTTGGCAGTGAGCCAACAAGCACTCTGCTGGATCTTTCGCTTGTTAACTGAGAAGGACTTGTTGGTGATGTGAAGGTTGGAGGCCATCATGAGCTTATATCCAAGATGATCATGAATTAGAGTTTTCAACTCTTGCAAAAGTAAGGAGGAAGGTTAGCAGAACTGCCACCCTGGGCTTCCAGAAGGCAGACTTTGGCCTTTTAAGGCAGTCCTGAAGGGCAAAGGAGTCCAAGAAGGCTGGACACTCTTCAAGAAGGTAATGTTGAAAGTGCAGGAGCAGGCTGTCGCCACATGCTGAAAGATGTGCTGGTACAGAAGAAGATTGGTCTGGCCGAAGAGAGCTGTGGCTAGAGCTCAGGAAGAAAAAGGGTGTTTATGACCTTTGGAAGAAGGGACGGGCCACTCAGGAGGACTACAACAGTATCATGAGGCTGTGCAGGGAGAAAACTAGAAGAGCCAAAGCCCAGTTTGAGCTCAGTCTGTCTATTGCTGTTAAAGACAATAAAAATGTTTTTATAAATACATAAACAAGAAAAGGGAGGACTCAGAAGAATATCCATTCTTTATTGGGTATGGAAGGTGAAACATAGTGACAAGAAATGTGGGAAAGGCTGAGGTACTTAATGCCTTCTTCTGCAAGACCAGTTGTTCTCTGGGTACCCAGTTCCCTGAGCTGGTAGGTAGGGACAGGGAGCAGAATGAAGTTCTCATCATCCAGGAAGAAATTGTTAGCAACCTGCTGAACCATGTAGACATAGACAAGTCAATGGGACCAGATGGGATCCACCCGAGGGTACGGAGGGAGCTGGTGGGAGTGCTCACCAAGCTGCTTTCCGTCATTTATCAGTAGTCCTGGATATCAGGGGAGGTCCCAGTCAACTGGGGGCTCGCAAATGTGATGTCCATCTACAAAAAGGGTTGGAAGGAGGATCCAGGCCTGTCAGTCTACTCCTGGTGGCAAAGAAGCTCCTGGAGCAGATTATCTTGAATGCCATCACAGCACTACCAGGGCAACTAGGAGATCAGGGCCAGTCAGCATGGGTCTATCAAAGATCAGATTTGTTAATTTGTTAAGCAGGTCCTGCTTAACAAATCTGATCTCCTTCTACAGCAATGTGACATGCTCAGCGGATGAGGGAAAGGCTGTGGATATGGTCTGGCTAGATTTCAGTAAGGCTTTTGATACCATTTTCTACAGCTCAAACACTTGCTAAGCCACTTTACCTTACACTTGACATCTTCTGAGCCTTGATAATAAAATAAATCATAAAGAAAAGAACAGGGTAGATTTTGATGCTAACGAAGTTGAGACATGAGAGCTCTTCAGAGCAAAAGTGTGTTCTAGTTCCCATATGAATCACACTGCCTTTGAGTTCACATAAACAACATGAAGGAACAAATTTCAGAACACGGGATTTAAAATGTTTGTAAATTAAAACTTTTAGCATAAATTTCTACATGTTTGGCCTATGTACTGAATCTCAGTGACAGTTGCCAACTAGCCAAGACTCACATCCATGCCAGACCAGATCACTGTATCAGTAAGCAGGCCTGGGCCAAGGGCTCCAGTTTCCAAGATCTTGTGATTATCAAAGAACTGTGGCTTTCTGCTCAAGAACAGAAAGTAAGCTTCAATGCTCAAGGCTACAAAAAAAAAAAAAAAAAAAAAAAAAAAAAAAAAAAAAAGGTTTGAAAATGTAAATGTTATCAGTACAGTCTTACATGTCTTACGTGTAAGACAGTCTTGCATGTCTTACAAATTTTCTCTGGGAATTACTCCAAATTTCTCAGAATGAAATAAAAGGAAAATGGCTCGTTAGGGGAATCCTGCCAACACCAGCAGAGTTCTCTACGTGTGGCAGAAAGAGAAGAGGGCAGTAAATTTAGATTGTCAGTGAGGAAGGTAGAGGCAATTCCCAGATGCGGAGTTAACTGTTAAGAGGACTTTTGCCCCTATTGCTGCTTGGTCTATTATTAGTGAAGGTTTTCATCACATATAAAGGCCTGATTGCATTAGGTTACCACATATACTAGAAAAGACAGTTCCTGCTTCAGGAAGTCAATTATCTCTTGCAATAATAATTAACCACTGAATTTTGGTTTTCAGGTTGTTTAATGAAGTGTTCAAAAGTGCCGGATGTTATTAAAAATGTAACTTATTTGATTTCTGACGCATCTATCTATTTTTAGCAGTGAAGAAGGATTAAGACTGTTCTTTCCCTACAATAAATGAGTGAATTCCACTAGTATACAGCTAAGCGATGGCCAGACATCACATCTAAGTGAATGTCAGGTTCTTTGACTTAATTCATAGTATTTAGTGCTACAGGGTAAATATCCCAGTGCTTACTGCAGAATTATTTTCCCTTCTCAGGTACTTTGTACAAAAGTAGCAGCTGTTTCTAGAGTTTGCTCATCTTTCCTTTGATGAGCATTTTAAATGGAAGAGCCATGTAGCAAGCGCTTAAGGCTTTTAAAAACACTGATGCTCTTGATGACCTGGTTGTCCCGTTTTGATCTAATGAATAGCATTCAGAAGCTTGGTTGTGTATTTATTACAGATCATATCAAACTTGCTCTGAGTAAAATAAATAGGCAATTTTGATGCGGCAGTGTATAGCTGTGAAATGTTGAGAAATTTTTAAGGTTTTAACTTCTGTACTGCACGTAGTACATGTCTTCTCCAAGAATTCATTAAGAATACATATCAGGTCTACCTTAGTATAACAGATTATTTGTCAGAAAGGTAAATCTTATTTTCACAGTTTGGAACAATATGGTAAAAGTTCTAAATGGTACACAAGGAAAAAAAATAAAGAAAAGAAAATGACGTAATTTTTTTTTCTAGCTTATATCTGAGGAATTATATTTCTCACTGACGCAATTTTTTCCATTTAGGACCAGACTATTGCGCTCTTCAGGACCATGGCTGTGAACAGGAATGTGTTAATACAGATGATTCCTATTTTTGTCAATGCCAAGAAGGGTTTAGACTTAATCCAGATAAGAAAACATGCAAAAGTGAGTAATCCTTTGGACATAATGAAGTTCATCTGCTTTTATTTCTTAAACCAGCTGTGAATGGTTTCCTTTCTGAAAGGATGAAATTTTTCTCTATTATAAAGGTTGAAACAAATCTTTCTTTATAAACTTGAATTTTAACTTGCACTGTCTTATTGGAAAAATATATAGTTTGCTGTTTCATAGACTAGGTTGTATATTACACATTTTTTAAGAGATTCAGGAAAACTTAAGGCATAATACAGAAACCACAATGGCTTAAAACCAAAAAGTTTGTTTCTTATTTTATGACTTTCTGACATTGTCCTGTAGTTGCAAAATTTTTTTTTCTTTTTTAATTTTTACCTTGCTTTGCTGCTAAGTTGTGTTAGCCAAGGACAGATGTATTTCATTAGTTTTGAGAAAGTAATGGATTGGTAATGTAGTTATGAGAAGCAACTTAAAATCACACATGAAACCCATACAGTTTCCTTCAAACTGTATCAACAGCCTCAGCAATGTTAGGGTTCCAAACCAGTTGTACATGTTATTTCCTTCACAAAGCCTTTTGTGTTACAGCTCTTCCTGATTTGGGGTCCAGAAACTCAGCAAGTTTTCAGTGTAATGCTGTTAATAAAGAACTATCTTGACCTGGTGACTCAGTTCTAGTGGGGGAGGAATTGTGCTGATACTTTATGAGTAGGAATATTGATTAGAGCAACATAATTATATTTCTAGACCCTCATAAAATTTATCTGTTTTTACAACTATGTCTTCTTTCAGTCTTAAAGATGTTTTCTCATCAAGCATCATTATATACACTGTGCTGTTTTTACAGCAATCCATACTACTCTGGCTTTTAGTATCTGTATCGTATTTTAATACATTCAGGGTTTTATAGAATGGATGTGCCTTGGTGAGCATAGGAGTAAAAGAACTATAATGCCTGGAATACTTATTGCCAATGATTTAATTTAGAATTAAAGACAAATCATAACTCTCATTTTGGATACTTTTCCTTAACCTTAGGGGACTCTGGATTTGGCTGTAAATCTGGTGACATTTTCAGGATTGAGCTCCCATTCCAAAACTTGTTATAACAAATCTCATGTGAGATAAACTTGTAAAGTAGAACATTTGCATATATGCCCTTTTTATAAATCAGGAAGAATACTGGTGACCAGCACCAGGCATTCCTCCTCCACCATGCACCATGGTTCATAAATTGTAATGACTACAGGAGTGGGGGTATGGAGTCAAAGTGCAGTCTTGCTAACTAAGTATTTGCAGTCAACTCACAGATCCACAGCTCACTATCAGACGTGCAGTTTCAAAAGCTGTCCAAAGCATAGAATCTGGTACCATTTAACAAAAGTGAGTTTTTCTAAGCTGTTTGACTTCAGAAACCCTCACGACTGGCTTGAATTCCTCAGTGTTTTTCTCTCTACAGAAGTAAACTTCTGTGCTTTTGGTCAGCAGGACTGTGAACATGAATGCGTTAATATGGAAGAGTCACTTGTGTGCGAATGTCATCCTGGATACACCCTACAACATGATGGCAATACGTGCAGAAATTAGTATCTCATGAACAGCAGCAACTAGTTACTGCAGTGGGGTGAGGTGTGAACAGAATGAGAAAATGCTCCTGAGTCCCTTCTGAGATCTTTTTGAGCTATGCAAACCTATGTTTCTGTAAAGACAACCCCAAGCCAGCCCTAGTGAAGTCATGCTATAGCAAGATCCCAGATTGAATATGGAACTAAAGCATCATCTTCTCCAATACAAATAACTGGGAAAAGGTGTTCAGCCATGGTGTCAAACACAACGGCAGAGCTTACTCTGGAACATCTGTATCATTACTATGTGCTACTTAACTGCAGCACACTTAGAACTAATGTATGCTGATATGTGGAGATGTGTAGAAATCTCCTCCTGCTATATGTTTGCATTTTCATCAATCTGTTTAATAAAGTGTCCTCTGCTAATAAGAATGCTACTAAAAGAGGGACCAGTGTTGCACCAGAAGACACCAACAGCACTGCCCGCTTGCTGTCACCTAGTTTTCAGAAGATACTGTTGTTGTTGTTTTTTTTCCAGAGAACCATTTTTCTCATAATCTAAAATATTGGTATCATTTTTGCCTGATGTACTTATGATAAATTTTGCCAAAGGAACACTCTGTCACTGAAATTAAAAATAGTTTATAGACTAGGGAGTACTTATTTTTAAATAAACTATGTGTGATAAAGCTATATTTAAAGACACTTGGATGTGTTGCAAGAACTTTTTAACAATTATGTTTTAGGCTATCACAAGTTGAATATCTAAAAATAAATATTTCCCAAGACACTATTTTTTTTTTTAAATACAGACCTTTCCCCTTTTCCCTCCCCTTCTCTTCCTTAAAAAAAAAAAAAAAAGTAACGAAGCAAATATGATGAACAAATTTACAGTTATACTATTTCTTAAAGCCTGGAAATTAGCTGCTTTGTGAGTACTCCACTCCTTGAGAGCATGTGTTAAAAGATTCTGCATTAGAACCCAAAGTATTTAAATGTTAAAATTCACATTAGTGTGGATGTTTGTATTGTAAAAGATGGTGCCAAGATGCTACAGATGCACTTTTTCACAAACTCTTTTTTTTTTATTATTATTATTTTCTCCTTTTTTTCCACATTTTTTGTGTGCTCTGAGAAGTTACACAAGCCTCTTCATGGTGATGTAAACCCTTGGAATAAGGAGACTGTTCCAGCTGGAACTTGCTTCAGCTAGTAAAAACTTACACCTCAGCTTCACTTGTCCAAGCCAATGTTACCTCTCCTTATGTATAATGGTAAATATGGACTGACTCCTGCAAACTCTTTGCCTAGTTAAATAAACTAATAAACAGCAATATTTAAAACTAAGTAATTTTATGTTAAGTATAGGATTTTTTTTTTTTTTAAATATAGACAGCTACAGACGTGCCTGTTCACATCTGTAAATGATTTGCAAATAGAGACATGAGACTCTGTTTGTGTCTGAGGAAACTCCACTACTTTTGATCAAGTTAAGCTAAAGTGATTTGGGCCTATATAACTAAAAATAGCCATTAGCAAGACGTGAATAAAATGTTATGAGAAAGTTCAGTATAAAGCTTTTTTCCTAAAATGTGCTTTTTCTATACTTACAGCGTCAGCAGATTACATAGTACATTTGCAAGTGCACGTATCTCACTCTAAAGCTTTGCTGTCTGTTCAGTGGACCAGTTTCATACAAGAGTCAATAAATATTCCATTTTATCTGACTTGGAATCAGAATAGAAATAGGAAAACAAAGCAAATGGAACAAGTTAAGACACTCCCATACTCATGATTTGTATCTTTTCTCCACTAGGCTTGAACTGCGGTAACCTGTTGGCAGGATAGTGTTAATTTGTGATTGCTCATTTGTTGAAAAAGAATGTACTGTTTATGAAATAACCTGGAAGCTATAATTTCTTTTACAAGAGTTACTGGTATTCCTACTTCTCTCTGAGAAAATTTTATGGTGAACAAAAGAGTCTTGCCTTTTAAACAAAGAAAGCATGATCCTGTGGGTAATACAAGGCAGGACACTGCCTCCATTTCCCTTCATGACATTTGGCAAGCACTTTATCAAGTTTGTTGTCTGCTGTGTGGGGTTGTTTTATTAATTTCACTTAGGTTTTGTTAATTAACTCAGGTTGTTCAAATAGGTGGGAATGCTGCATAAATAAAAAGCTGCACTGATCTTTTCCCCTTGCTCTGCCAAGGCATTGTGCACAAACTACAATGTCATAATGTATGTACCTAAAACTCCAATGTGCTTTCTTCAATTATTAACACAAATCAATAGGAGTGGACCACTGTGCTGAAAGCAATCATGGCTGTGAGCATCTGTGCCTAAATACTGATGATTCCTATGTCTGCCAGTGCTTTGAAGGATTTGTTATTAATGAGGACCTAAAAACCTGCACACGTAAGTCTTCTGAGAACCTATTTTATCTCAGCTCACCTGGGAAAGGTTTCTGTTTTCATACAGGGAAAAGGACACACCTTCAGGGGAGGGAAGTGATACCATCTAGAGGGACATCAACAGTCTCAAGAGGTGGGCCTCTGTCAACCTCGTGAAGTTCAACGAGGCCAAGCACAAGATCCAACACCTGGGTCAGGGCAATCCCAAACTTGAACACAGACTGTGTGATGAGCTAAGATAGCAGCCCTGTGGAAAAGGATACGGGAGTACTGGTGGATGAAAAAAACAACGTGAGCTGGCAATGTGTGCTTGCAGCCTAGAAGGCCAACCATATCCTGGGCAGTGTAGCAGCAGGACAAGGGGTAACAGTTTTAAAACTAAAAGAGATTAGATATAGATTAGACCTTAGCAAGAAATTCTTCATTCAGAGGGTGGTGAGGCACTGACACAGGTTGCCCAGAGAAGCTGTGGGTGCCCCATCCCTGGAGGTGCTCAAGACCAGGCTGGATGGGGCTTTGGGCAACATGGACTGGTGGGAGGTGTCCCTGCACATGGTAGGGGTGTTGGAATTAGATGGTCTTTAAGGTCCCTTCCAACCCAAACCATTCCGTGATTCTATGATTCCATTTATTCTCACAGACTGAATTTCAAAAACACCTTAATAATGTTTTGAAAGCAGAGACAGAGAGAAAAAGGACTTGGAAAAAGGCACTTGTCAACATTGCTGTAAATTCTAGTGTTTTCAGCAAGTTTTGGAAGAAACACCCCCAGTGGTTGAGGACAGTTTTCCAGTCACATGACACATGTGTCTGACTGACATTTTAAGATTTGTGTTCCCCAGGCAAACTGCATCATCTGATCTGGGGCAGAAGTGTGAATCCCATAGAGCTTTACTGCTCACATGGGAGCCCTTAATAAGCAAACAAAAGTTGTCCTGACAGCTCTCCACCCTTTATAAATCTAATGATCACTGAGAATCATTGCAGTTTCACAAATGGCCATGTTGCCTCCTTCACTGGAAAAAAAATACATAAAAAGAATAAAAAATAAAAAAATTAAAAGGGCCAGGAAGAAAGGAATGTGATTATATTTTACCTGGTTACTTTTCCTGGAACCACCGTCTTTGATGAGAGAGTTTTGGCCACCTTTTCTGCAGATTGCAGAGGTACATTGTTTTTCAAGCTTGTTGAATGTTGGAGTAGCTCCAGACTTAGCTCCTTTACTTGCACTTGGGCAAAACAGTTTTAACAGAAATCAAAATGATACAAAAATAATCTTGGATACAAAGATAATCTTGGGAAAAGTGAGGCAAATCTGCAAAGGCAAACTGCCTTTGTCTTTAACCTTATCTTTGTCTCTGTAGTACCCTTTTTAGCCCCACTCAATGGCAGATTTTGCTTCTGTCACTGCAAGAATCAAAAAAGGGACAGTAATGCAAAATTAGTACTCTTGTATATACAATAGAGGTTGGGGTGTGCTAGAAACAATTTATCTGAAAATTCATCTAAAAGAACCCCTGGAAATTCAGAAACAGCCAAACTATGTTTTTAATAGTTTTATCAACTTGCGAATGGAAAAACCCTTTTCCTTTGTAGTAAAAAGAGGTGTTTTATTTCACTCAGTCATTTTCCTCCAGGCTGTAGTTCGAGACTCATCAGCAGCATTAAAACTGTGCTGTGGTTTCTGGAATCCCTCCATGCAATAAAACTGAGAGATTTTGAATGGTGGTTCTTCTTGCCAGTGTATCCCTTCCCTCATATTTATTTAGGAATAAGATTTGTCCTATTCCTGAGCTCCAGATGAGTTGCTGAGACACTGTGGGTTTTTTAGACTACCATGAAAATAGTTTTGGCACTTGGGATGTCTTGAATGAGTGGCTGAGTGGGATTAGCATTTAACATATACCACTCCTAATGGAAAAACATCGGGGACATGACAACACTGGTGTCATATATAGAGGCACGGTTATCTTAAGACAGCTGGGAGATCACCTGAGTGGTAAATAGATTTCTGCTTTGACAGCTTAGTACAAAACAATGAGTGGCACTGTGTGTGTCGCCTATAAAGAGTAGTGAGTGCTGCTTGCAGATTCCTGGGGATATTGTGTCTTTGTACTACGCAGAAGAAACACTCAGGAAATTTGAGATGAAAAAATGGACCACATTGATTGATTGTTCTTGTCATTTTCAATTCTTTGCAAAAGCTTGGATAGCCTAAGCTAAAGACCACTGAGTTCCCAGAGAGGTTTTCTGCTTGCTGCCACAGCAGCTAGGTCAGGCACACAAGCAAGTCTGGGGAATGCCACGTTTACATCAGATCATTTTGAAACCATCTTTAAAGAGTGTCCACAAGGTAGCTTTTCTGTCTTTTCCACTGTCTTTTATAAAATCATTGTTAAAGTGCTGTTTTATTTTTTTTTTCTAAAATTCAACTTGTGAGTACTGAGACATGGACTCTCTTGAGTTATGTTAAACATTCTCAACTCTGCTTACAGCAGGCAATGCAAAGCAAAACCTTCTTAAATTATATTGAAGCTCTATGTATATTATCGGATAAGGAACAGGATTGTTGCTTAAGTGATTCAATAAGTGTGTATTTACTTTCTTATATGCAATGCAAATACTAAGGATGAAAATAATCCTTTAATTAATTATTAATATATTTTTTAAAATAACTTTCATTGCTTCTGCAGGAGTTGACTATTGTGCTCTGAGTGATCACGGCTGTGAACATTTGTGTATAAATGGTGACAGATCTTACACTTGTCAGTGTTTTGAAGGATACAGGCTTCGGAATGATGGGAAAACATGTAAACGTAAGTTATTATTCAGCAAGTCAGTGCTAGATTTTTATTTCACACACAGAAAAAAAAAATCTGTAGGGTAGGATTTGATTGCCTAAACATGGCTTTCATTTATGTCATTTTAAATGCTCCAGGATCACAGAAGTTCACAGTTACCCTTTTGGTGTCCTATTTGCCAACAGTATGTCAATGTCTTGGATGCTCTAGGGCATCTAAAGGGGCACTGGGTAGAAACTTTTAGGCACCTGAATGACTCCCTGAATGCCTGGGACATACAGAAAGTAGCTCTGATGCTGGTCCATCGTGGATCCAAAATTATTTTACCCCAACTTACATTCTTATATCAGACAACTGTAATTTTCTTCTCAAATCGAGGCAAAAATATATAGCATTTCAAAAGATTTCTACAGCACAAAGAAGCCTGCAATACTAATGGAATGTTCGTTTTTCCCCAACGTGGTATAAGGGTCATTGCAAAAGAGATATCATAATTGCATTATACATTTGGCTACGTTACGCAGTTCTGAAGAGTGACAGATATAAAAAGGAATTGAAAATTTCTCTCCAGTATAAGAGCACACACTAAGGGATCAAAGAAGAATTGTGGATAAGTCCTTGGAAAACACAGAGACATGAAATACTTCATAACTATAAACCAAATCATATCCAAAGATCTCATCAACATCTGCTGTTAAAAACATTTACAAAAAAAAAATAAAATTAAAAGTCATCCAGACACTAACATGACAAATGAAAATCTCCATATTACCAGTTTGTATTACACATACCACATCAACAACCTACTTTGTTAGTCCATGCAAAGAGACAAATTTTACCTTTCTCAAAAAGTACTGACACCTTAACGTTGCAAAAAGCTAAAAGCAAGTGAAATTTTGTGTCCATGCAACAGTCTTGGTAAGAAAATAAAGGGTGGGGAGAAGAGAGTGTAAGTAAGAAAGATGTTAGTTTATCCAATGTTAATAAATAGACAATTTCATTTTATTTTGAAATATAAGTTGTAACTAAATCACCTATCAGGAAAGCCCGTGGAACATCAGCTTACCCAACTATAGCTGGCAATTTTCAAGAACGCCACAGCAGGATTATGCAGTTGGTCTTTCTCATTACATTTAAACACTACATAAACTGAGCTTTTGTAATTCTTGTTTACAGAAAAATGACAAACACCATCTGAACTTAACCACAGGGAAAGACAGCATAACTACTTCAGGTTTGAGCAGGTTTATTACTGAAGATAAAATGATGGTGATGGAAAGATATGTTTCTCACCAGAAAGTTTACTTGAAATGTGGATGTGGGATTTAGGTGCCTTTGGAAATCTCTGTGGGTTACTAATCTTCATGCTGGGGACACATGAAATTATACAAACTCTGGAACCAAAATAGCGCACTTTTTCCTAGTAATAAGGTTATAAAATTGTACAACAAAGAGGTACCTTTAGAAATTGACAGCAGGTACTATAAATGATTTGCAGAATTGAGTCAGGAATACCAGCAAGAACAAGAATATTCAGTAACTGAACATCCTGTCCTTAACTAATACAATTCTTCATCTTTTAAATTACTCTCAGGTAAAAATGTCTGCAAATCAGTCAACCATGGCTGTGAGCATGTTTGTGTTAGTGCTGACAATTCCTACACCTGCAAGTGTCGTGAGGGATACATACTGAGAGAAGATGGGAAGACATGCAGAAGTGAGTAACCAATATACATGTATATTGAACATTTTTGCATTTGCATTAGGCAAGAAAAGAAAGGAGTTTATCACTTCTCACTAGAAAACATCATTTTGATACCTACATTTTTAACGTGTTTTCATTCAAAACTATATTTATATCTGAATCATTCCCAGGACAGGACATCTGCAAATCAGTCAGCCATGGCTGTGAGCATATTTGTGTTAACAAAGATGACTCTTATGCTTGTGAGTGTCATGAGGGCTTCCTACTGAGAGAAGATGGGAAAACATGCAGAAGTAAGTACTCTGGTAATTACTGGTAGACTTTTATCTACAGAACGTAGATCTCTGGAAGTGTTTTATCTAAAAGCACTTTTGTAGTTTATTCATGATGCACTATGGTTATACCTGCCAGAACCTTGTAAAAGACTCAGTGGACAGAAATAATGTATTTTAGTAGCTAAACTGATATAACTGTAGACAAAAAAGACACACAGTTTTTCAGGTACTAAGAGTTAGAAGTGTTAGCTGCCTAAATTTTTGTCCATTTCTTCCAAAGATCTCAGTAGACCTAATAAAAGCTATTACTTCTCCCTGCATAATATATTCATTGTAGATGTGCTTTAACCAAAAACCGTCAACTATTCTCAGATAAAGACATTTGCAGCTCAGTTGCCCATGGCTGTGAACATGTTTGTGTTAATGCTGATGAGTCATACATCTGCCAGTGTTATGAGGGATTTGCGTTAAGGGAAGATGGAAAAACATGTAGAAGTAAGTATCCTTATCTTTAATAGAAATTTTCCTTAAAATCTGTGCATTTGTAGACATGTTTTAAAGTCTGGCACCATTCTTTTTTTCCCAGATAAAGATGTTTGCAATTCTGTTGACCATGGCTGTGAGCATGTTTGTGTGAACACTGATAATTCATACATTTGCCAGTGCTATGAGGGTTTTGTATTGAGGGAAGATGAGAAGACATGTAAAAGTAAGTTACTTGATGTTAATGTATTTTTTACATTCAGGGGTATACTGGAGAAGCAAATTGTGCTAGAGGTAGGTCTTATTTATAATTTTACCTGACAAAAAGGAGGATAAATTCTTTATTTTACTAGGAGTTTTTTACTGTTAGCATTTATATTTTTGGAAATGTACTCATTTATTAAACTGTAGTAAATAAAATCTACATTATTCTTAGGTAAGGACATCTGCAGATCAGTCAATCATGGCTGTGAACATCTTTGTGTTAATAATGATGACTCATACACTTGCCAATGCCATGACGGATTTGTACTGAGGCAAGATGGGAAAACATGCCGAAGTAAGTAGCTTATGAAAAAAAGGAGAAATTTCATTTCCCTTTTACTTGGAAATTATTCAGTGATTCACAGTGGTCAGAGCAGAATATTGTCCTCTACAGATCATAAGATTTTTAGGAATCAATTATTGTTTGAACTAAAGCTATATTTCAGAAAATCAGCCAGTTTTAAGTCTGAATGTGGCTTTTAAAATGTGAATCTAATTTCTGGACTATGCCAAAATTTAATCTTGAGCATAGGATGTTGCTACATTTTACTTTGATGAGTTGAACTTCTAATTGCCACTGTGTTGTTCTGTGTATACTCATGTGGACCATAATTTAACTTGTTCCTTAGCTTAACCTCTTATCATGGTACATGATAAGCAGATGAAACTCCTTCAAGCTCTTTATATGTTTTCCAATCTTTTCATAAATCTCTTCTTGCTTTCCTAAAGCCTTTTTTATGTATCAGCATCCTTGCGGGGACACCACAGTGGTACAAAGTCTTACAATACAAGGTACAGTAGGGTCCAGGGTATAAGAACTATATCCCTGACTCTTTTTTGAATCTACCCTTATATTTTTATGACCAAAGATAGCATTAGTCTCTGACCATACAACTCTGCTAAAGCTCATGTGTAGCCAGTTATCTACCATGACCACAGCCATATAAGACTCTCAGTCATACAAGTGTCCCACATCCCGTGGGAAGTACAGCCTTCATTCTTTTTTTTTCTAAATATGTTAAGTCTAATTCTGGCTATTTAAAAATATATACGGCTTGTTGTTACTCAGCCTGCAAAAAGATTCCTGTCTCTTTATATCAGCAGCTGCTCTATTTTTGTTTGCCATTGCTTCAACTTTGGAATAACCTACAAACTTTGTCAGTGATTATTTTATATTTTCTTTAAGATTGTTATCTGTTCCATTATCTGTTCCATTGTTTTAATGCAGATCAGTGTCAAGCTGACAGGCTTACAGTGAATTAGTTATCCTTTTCAAATGCTGTGTGTGTATGCACTAGAAATAGAAACTCCTCAGTGTTTTTGGGTATTCCCTGGAGTTCTAGGAGGTAACAAAAAAACAACGCTAGGCATCCGAAGTGTTATTCAGCCAGCTCTGTTACACCTCTTGGCTACAAGTGATCTGGAGTTACTACTGTTTCTTCAGTAGGCGCTGTGTGATGTACTGCTCAGCTCACAAAACATCATTCCAACAGTATTATTAGTAGCCTATTTCATAAATTCCAACTTGAATATACTAAATATTTTTTACCTTTTCTGCTTTAAGATTTCTAATTACAATATCCTGTTAGAATGTTGTTATTTTTTTCTTTTCCATTTTCTTTTTCTTTAAATGACTTACTCATACTGCTCTTCATTTTGTTGGTCATGCATTCCCTTTTCCTTTATCTTATTATTTCCATGTTTTTGAATTTAATGTTTTCATTTTTGGTAAATAATATGAATTTTCCTTTCATTCATTATTCATATCTTATAGCTGTTTTCTGTTTCAATTTCTAATGGAGGTTGGTTTCTAATTACCCTGGTACTTTTGTTTTGATGTTGTGACTAAGTTTTTGTTGTTGTTGTTGTTGTTGTTTTTTTTTTGGAGGTATCTAGTTACAGTTATCTAAAATAACCTTAAATAGTGCAGTCATCATTACCTTTTTTTTTTTTTTTTCCTCCCATCACAAAATCCTTTGGCTCATAATTGCTTTCAGCTATGTAAAATTTATCCTTCTGAAGTAATAGCTGTTTGTTGCTGGCTTGTATTTCATTCTGTTTGAAAACAACAAATATTGCACACAGCTGTGCATAAGCTGATGCTAACTGATGCTAATTTTGACTTCCATAACCATTTCTTCTTTACCTGCTAGAACAGGATCTAGTCTAGATTATGTCCTGAATGTTGTTGAGTTAGAAGATCGTCCTCTGTAGTATTTTGGGGAATTTTTGTATTGGCAGCATGAAACCTCCAGGTAATGTGCCTCAGACTGAAGTTCTTGTGAAAACACAAATGTCTTCTCTACACATTGAACTTACTTGCTCTGCTAATTGCTAAGAACCAAGAGAAGCCAGCTGATGTAATCTGGATTTTGGCAAAGCTTTCAATACAGTTTTTCACATTATCCTTCTGGACAAAATATCCAGCATACAGCTAGACAAATAAATAATACAATGGGTGAACAGTTGGCTGAAGGGTCAGTCTCAAAAGGTGATAGTGAATGGGGTTACATCTAACTGGCAGCGAGTCAATAGCGAGGGTCCACTGGGCTGCGTTTTAGGGCCAGTTCTCTTCATTTTGTTTCTAAGTGATCTGGATACAGGATTTGAATGCATACTAAGTAATGTTGCAGATGACACTACATTAGCAGGAGATTGTGGTGGGCTAGGCAATTACTAACATGAAATTTAACAATAGTTAAGTGCTCGATTCTGCACCTGGGATAGGGCAACCCTAGCTGTATGTACAGACTGCGAGATGAAAGTCTGGAGAGCAGCCCTGAGGAAAGGGATCTGAGGGGTTTTGGTCAACAGCAAGTTGAACGTGAGCCAGCAGTGTGCTCTGGCAGCAAAAAGGGCCAACCATACCCTGGGAAGCATCAAGCATGGCAATGCTAGCCAGTCGAGGAAAGGGATTGTCTCACTTTGATCTGCACTGATGTGGCCTCCCCTCAATTACTGTGTGCAGTTTTGGGTGCCACAATGTAAGAAGGACATAAAACTATCAGAGAGTGGCCAAAGGAGGACAACAAAGATGGTGAGGGGTCTAGAGGGCAAGACGTGCAAGGAGCAGCTGAGGTCCCTTGGTTTGCTCAGCCCTGAGCAGAGCAGGCTGAGGGGAGGCCTCATGGCGGCCTGCAGCTCCCTCACGAGGGGAGCGGAGGGGCAGGCGCTGAGCTCTGCTCTCTGGGGACAGCGACAGGACCCGAGGGAACGGCATGGAGCTGGGACAGGGGAGGGTCAGGCTGGGGGTTAGGGAAAGGGTCTGCACCCAGAGGGGGGTCGAGCACTGGGACAGGCTCCCCAGGGCAGTGGGCATGGCACTGAGCCTGCTGGAGGTCAAAAAGAGTTTGGACAACGCTCTCAGACACATGGCCTGATTTTTGGGTTGTCCTGTGTGGAGCCAGGAGTTGGACCCAGTGATTGGTGTGGTTTACTTCCAACTTAGGATATTCTATGGTTCTGTGATTCTGACCAATCTGAACTTTGCTGTCAGAGGTATCCACTGTTATATTTCCTATGTAAAAGTAGTTCTGCATTAGCAGCTGGGAATATATACATATATATATATTGTTGTTGTTGTTGTTGCAGTGAAAAAGCAACAGGGAATGCTGATAGATGGCTTGACTTCCTCCTGTACTTTCTCCTCCTCTTTCTTGAACAGGTTATGACCAACTGGTTTAACACTGCACTCATACAAATTCCCCCATCAGCTTTCAGCATTTTATTTATCCTCTTAAATGAGTAGTTCCTATTCTCCTGGATTTTGCTTATGCAGTTTCTTGGCGTTGATGTAAGAGTCCCAAAGAATTGTTTTGCTTTGTGTCCTGTGGTGTTTTGCTTAATTTTGTTTTCACTAGCATGAATTTATGCTAAATGACTATGCTAAATTACTCCTTCCTTTTTCTCTTACTGCTGTCAGTGTAGCGTCCTCCTCCTTAATCTGGTCAGATTAATCCTAAAATAATTCATTGCCAGTGGGAGACCATCCAAACCGTGCAGTTCTTTCTGCTCAGATAGTAAAGAACTCATGCCTCATGTGAGCTAAACTGCCAATCATTCAACTAGCCAGAAATTTGCTTTCAGCATGCATGCTTTCGTATTTCTTTGCTCATGGGATTACCCCTACAGTCTTTATATTTATGTACATATATATAAAAAAAGTTTAACTAGCAAATCACATTAAATATTATCTAACTATTGCTAGGCAAGGATATTTGCAAATCAGTCAACCATGGCTGTGAACATGCCTGTGTTAATGCTGGTGATACATTTATTTGTAAGTGTCGGGAGGGATTCCTGCTACGAGAAGATGGAAAAACTTGCAGAAGTAAGTAGTCTGATATTTATCAGCATACTTTTTATCTGCAGTTCATGCTTGTGTGGAAACATATTAACTAGCAAGAGCTGTCATCTGTTCTCAGATAAAGATCTTTGCAAAGCAATCGACCATGGCTGTGAACATGTTTGTGTTAATACTGATGATTCCTATATCTGCAAATGCCATGATGGGTTCCTGCTGAGAGAAGATGGGAAAACCTGCAAAAGTAAGTAGCATGATAACTTAATTTGATGAATTACACATATAATAAAGACCCCTGCTGATACATGTTAACTACCAACTCTCTTGTTTGCAGACAAGGATGTTTGCAATTCAATCAACCATGGCTGTGAACAAGTTTGTGTGAATACTGAAGATTCCTACATCTGCAAATGTCATGAAAATTTCATACTGAAGGAAGACGGAAGGACATGTAGATGTGAGTAGCCTGAGTCATAAGAGTATGGTTTTTTTTTTTTTTTCTTGAGGCTTTTAAGTGTTGTGCCTGTGAGTGTTTCCACATGTGTATGTTTATTTGTGATTTCTAACTACTTAAGCTACTTATTAAAGATGTTATCTCTCCCTAAAGAATCTCATCTAACAAACTCCATCCATTCTCCTCAGATAAAGATGTTTGCAAATCAGTTGACCATGGCTGTGAACATATTTGTGTTAATACTGATGATTCCTATATCTGTGAGTGCCATGAGGACTTCGTACTGAAGGAAGATGGGAAAACTTGTAAAAGTAAGTTGTTTAATCTTCATTATGTATTTTCTGATCTGTTCATGAAGTATATCATGTAGTGCGTTCTTTGTGTCTTTAACATGCAATTAACTTCATAAAATAGCATGCAATCAGCTTCACGGAAATGAGCTTTGTCATGGAAGATTATTGCTCTAATTTTTATATTTTGTGAAAGTTATTTACCTGAATAACTGTGCTAAATATTATTTTCATTATTCCCAGGTAAAAATATCTGCAAAACAGTCAACCATGGTTGTGAACATGTTTGTGTTCCAACTGGTGATTCATACGTGTGTCAGTGCCACAAAGGGTTTATACTGAGGAGAGACAGGAAAACATGCAGGAGTGAGTAGCTGGAACTTTTATGGGGAGTGTCTTCTTTCAGTCATAAAAGTGATGACAACCTAATTTTTTCTCAAAATTGTTTTATACCAGTTTTGCTTTTGAGAGCAGATTTAATAATGAAATTCTCTTAATAATTCTCAGATAAAGACCTGTGTAAGTCCATTGACCATGGCTGTGAACATGTGTGCATTAATAATAATAATTCATACAGCTGTCAGTGCCATGAGGGTTTTGTCCTGCGGCAAGATGGAAAAACATGTCGAAGTAAGTAACTGAATAAGTCTATCAGACACTCATCTCCAGCATTACTACATAAAAAACTGAAAGAAGTCCTACTTCTTTGTCATATGTTCTTCAAATGACGTTTGAAATGTTTGAATTTATAAATATGTTAAATAGAATACATATAAATATTTCAATTTTTCGTAGGCAAAGATGTCTGCAAATCAGTTGCCCATGGTTGTGAACATATTTGTGTTAATAATGATGATTCATACATCTGCAAATGTCAGGATGGATATGTACTGAAAGAAGATCAGAAAACATGCAGAAGTAGGTACATTTTATTCAGAAAGACTTTGTTTCTTTGATTTTTAAAATTTCTTGACCTTACTTCAAATGCCTCACTTCAAAACTGATGTATTGTTTGAAAGCCCAAACCATATGTGAGTGTGATGGAATGTCTTGAACAATTTAGCTTGATGTTCTTGTAAGCAAAAAAATAACAGAATGAATGGTTGTTTTAATACAGTATCAAATACAATAATAATCCCTTCCAAACATCAGGAAAAAAGTCAGAACAAAATCTTATTATCAAGGAATGTGTACTTTAAACAGATTCATATACTGTGGAGCTTTTATCTTTATATACTAAATTGTAAAATATCGTTAATTCTATTTTCTTATCTTCTAACATGACATCCTTGGAACATGATATGCATTTATCTCATCACCCTTCTAATTTCTGGAGGAGAAACTCATCTACTGGAGCTCAGTAAAAATATTTATTCTGCAAAAATGGATGCCTTACTTGAGGAGAGTATTATTACCAAAAAAATGGTAACATGTTCATGGCTGATCTCAATCATAATTAAAACAGTTCACCATGAACTGTTGCCCTTTCTTGACATATGCAGTGATATTGAGGTGGTTCTGATATTCAGTGCATTTCTATTGCTTTAGTAAGTGACACATTTTTTCCTCAGATGACTGCAGAAAGGAATTCTTGGACACCAGTTCTAAAAAGGAGCTATTGTCCAGGAAGAAACATCCAAATGTTAAAACTGAAAATTCCATATCCCTACTGACTTGCTAACAGACAGCTTCAGTAATTGCTGCAGTCAAAGCAGGGTGCTTACAGCTGCCTTGATTTTTGCAAGTGCACTTGACCAAGTATGAGAATTCCAAGTTTGTCAGTATCTCCTGGCTTGTCTCGCAGCTTCAGCGGGTAAAACAGAAAACGTTAATTTCAGCAATAAATAAGGCTTCTAATTACAAGATTTTAAGAGAGTTACAAGCAAAACAATGTATATAAACCATTCTGATCCAACATTATCAGCTAGGCACCCTTCTAGCATCTACTGTCTCCCCTATAATTTTTTAGCTATTTGCCAGTAGAGGCTTAAATTTGTGCTATAAAAACACAGGCATCTTCTGAATTTTTCCCTAGACATGAGCCTCATCCCAAGCTGTACCTAACCCTTCTCTTTCAGCCTTCCCCAGCTCTTCAGCTCTTACCTCATTCTTTCCTGCAACTCTAAACACAACTTCTAAATTTTCAACTTATATGCAAGTATAGCTTCAGCAACTCATCTCTTTGTACCACCTTTATGTTTTTGCTACTTCTGCAGTACGAATACAGCTTCAGTGATTCTCTTCCATTTATTTCAGTGTTGGTCATCTACACAAAGGTAAAGTTAGCCTACAGGCCCATCCCTAGAAAAAAATGGTCAAAACTGTTTCTATATCCTAGCTATGTTCTTCAGTTACAGTCTTCCCCACTTAACAATCATTCTTAAAATTTGCTTAAAAATCTAATTTACTGCAAAGTTTTAAACATTTGAAGTATTTTTAAGAGTCGTAGTATTCTACAAAGCAGCACATATTGATAGATATTCATCTTGATTATATTTTTATTATAAACTCCAGTCATGGGCACACTCTGACCTTTTGATATGAACGTATACAACATCTCTAGAATCACTGGCAAGATTGTCTGAGCCAGGATCAAGGTACTCTAGATGATACCTGAGTTCACATAGTCCCTATGTGTCTAGGTCCTATTTTCAGCTTTGTCAACTTGTTCATGGTCTAAACACTGCTGCTTATTTCATAGGATGCACCGAAGGCCCGGTTGACCTGGTGTTTGTGATTGATGGATCGAAAAGTCTCGGAGAGGATAATTTTGAAATTGTGAAACAATTTGTCTCAGGAATATTGGATACGCTTGAGATTTCACCCAAAGCAGCTCGAGTTGGTTTGCTTCAGTATTCCAGTGAAGTCCGCACAGAGTTTACATTAAGGCAGTTCAGCTCAGCCAAAGACATGAAGAAAGCTGTATCACAAATGAAATATATGGGGCGAGGATCCATGACAGGACTGGCTCTGAAGCAAATGTTTCAGAGAAGCTTCACAGAAACAGAAGGCGCCAGACCATTTACAGCAAATGTCCCTCGAATCGCTATTGTATTTACGGATGGACGAGCCCAAGATGAAGTCTCTGGGTGGGCTGCTAGAGCAAAGCAAACTGGTGAGTGGAAGTGTCGTTGATTCTTTCTTCAAGGCAAATATTGTGATAAAGAGGATGTAGAATCATAGAGAATCAGAGAGTAGTGATAGTATAGTGATAGCACTGAGCATCACTTGCTTTGTGTATTTTATTATTGTTGTTGTTGTTATTATTTTTCTTCCTTTTCTGTCCTATTAAACTATCTTATCTCAACCCACAAACTTTTACTTTTTTCCTCCCAGTTCTCTCCCCCATACTCCACTGTGTGTGCCAAACATCTGTGTGGTACCTAGCTGCCTGCTGGATTAAACTACAATGATGCTGCACATATTTTTTCTGGTTTTGTTTTATTGACTTGATATGACAGTCATAGTGATGTCTGAGTAGTGTAGCCCTGGTCAGGACTGGACTTCTTTGTGTGAAGAAAAGGATATGAAAAGAGTATGTGCTAGCAAGGCTGCTACTACAATGAAATATAAACCAAGTGCTTTAAAAAAAAAATAAAATGAAAGATTTATACACTAAATAGTGAGGTCTGGGTAAGTAAGTGGAGAATTTACAGGACTGAAGGAAAACAGTACTAAGCCAACCTTGCTTACTTACTGAATGAAACCCCAGCTCCAGACTGTTTATACTGATATTTGTAGCACTACAAGCCAAATCCATCCCTTGTGTAATTGCAGTGTAGGCAATGTAGTAATGTTGAACATAAAATTGGCCTTGAATGCTTTATCACTGATATCTCCAAGTCTTTAAAAAGCAACAGACTTCAGCATGACTGGTTCATTCATTAAATTGAATAAGCTTCTGGTGAATGTTTTGCTTTCCTGGCTGAAGTGCAATTGTAGGCAGATTCATGACAAAAAGTAAGGAGATGCTCAAGGAAAATATTGAAGGGTTGAAAAATGCATATTTTACGATGTTATCAGGCCCAGGATTCTTCATCAATAAGGCTAAAGTTACAATTCAGTGAGTATGTAGCTGTTACTATTCAGTGATAATAGAGAGACACCAAACCTTCTTATCTTAAGTTTTATCTGAAACCTAACAGCTGAGAAGTTACTGTTTGCTCTTGGAACTTGCAAAAGAGATTGAAGTACTATGAAGCTAATTGCTGTATCATGAATCAGAAAATCAATACTAGCTGTGGACAATTTCTATGCCAGAAATAATGTAGAGAAATGTTGTGTCAAGTGATAGGTTTGCAAGAATAAAGAAATCCGTGGTTAGTTGCTAGCATGTCTGCAGGGGAGATGCCTGTATGAAGCATCCCTGCTGTGAGGGCCTTTCTCTCCTAGACCCCCAGGATTCCTTTCCCATGTTCTTACCCTCACGGGTTTGGGTACCTTTGCTGTGCCGCCTAACCCATCCCTTAGAATTAAAGCATCTACTATCGTTTTGCTCTGAGGATTCCAGTGAAAAAAAATAATTATTTATATATTTTTAAAAAATTACTGGCATCTTTCAAGAGTCTGACCCATTTGCTGACAGATAACAGGTCTCCCCACCATCCCAGTAAGTACCTTTATCGCACACACCCTGCCTGCACAGACACACACAGACCAGGAACTCTCAGTACAACTGGGAGGCTGACTTGTATGATTCACAGAACCACAGAGTGGTTGAGGTTGGAAAGGACTTCTGGAGGTCATCCCATCCAACCCCAGAGACAGTTGCCCAGGACCACATCCAGATGGCTTTTGAAAATCTCCTAGGAGGGAGACCCCACAGTCTCTGTGGTCAACCTGTGCCTTTTCTCCATCACATGCAAAGTGAAAAACTTTCCTGGCGGTCAGAGGGAAGCTCCCGTGTTTCAGTTTGTGCCCATGCCTTCTTCTCTTGTCACTAGAACCACTGAAAAGAGCCTGGCCCCATCTTCTTTGCATCCTCCCTTTGGATATTTAGAGGCATTGATGAGATCTCCCCCAAGCTTTCTCTTCTGTAGGCTGACCAGTCCCAGCTTGCTCAGTGCTTCTGTATAAGAGAGATTTGCCAGCACCTTCATCTTCTTGATCCTTTGTTGGACTCTCTCCAGCATGCCCAGGTCTCTGTTGTACCAGGGAGCCCAGAACTGGACACAGTGCTTCAGGTGTGGCCTCATATTCCTCTAGATAGGAATATGGCCCTTGGGTGAGTCAGCCAGCCCTGCCAGTTTTGTGTTCTCTGCAAACCTGCTGATGGTATGTGCTGCCTTATCATCCAGCTCCTTAATGAAGATGTTGAATAGGGCCCAGTGTTGACCCCTGAGGTATACCACTAGTTAGTGGCTTCCATCTAATTCCCTTGGGTGTTTTACAGTGCTCTTTATGGGTTCATTTACTGTTAGCAGTGGCCAACCAACCCTCATCTCTTTATCTTAAAAAACATCTACCTGTTAAATGACAGCAGAGCAATTTCTGCACATCTTTTAAATAACTGAAGCATATTAAGCCTGTTCAAACACATTTTTGAAGATATACAGCATGTAATATATACATTTCTTGTGCTCTCCCGCTCTCTCTCTAAAATGACTAATGCTCACGTTTTCCTTTCATGGAGGAGCAGGGGTTTAGAAATGCCGATATAATAATTATATGCACTTTCTTTTGAACCTAGGTATAATTATCTATGCCATTGGAATAGGAAAAGCAATTGAGGAAGAACTGCTGGAAATTGCTTCTCAGCCATCATATAAGCATCTCTTCTACGCTGAGGATTTCACAGCTTTGGAAGACATAAGTGAAGAGCTAAAAGTCCAGATCTGTGAAGGTAACAGTATTCCACTTTGAGCTAGAAGAGGAATGAATGCTTATAGATCTATTTTGCAGGCCTGAAGTAACAAGGAATTTTATTCATGGTGACCTCTGTCATAGTAGGTCATTGGTGTCAGACATTGCAAGGCTCAAGGTAATTCTTCTGCTCTTTAAAACGTGAGGAATATATACACCTAATCTATCACCAGGTAAAGGTATAGAATAATTTCATTTTCTCTATTTTCGTAATGCTCGTATAAAATGTATGCTTCTGTGCTTAGAAGAATCGATTGCTTTCTTTTTGTTACACTGAAGTCAGCCATGCACTGAACCCCACCCTGCCGAAGCAGCATGATCTAGTTCATTAGGAATGTGGGAAAATAATAATGGATTTATAGAGCCTAATGAGACTTGTAAATTGCTCTTAAGATCAGTAGCAAAAGAAAAAAAAAAAAAAACAAACTCAGCAAAACAAATTATCAAGATCTGTTGTGCATATTTATAGAACATTAAAAACAGTTCACTGAATGTATATTCAAAGCTACAAGGAGTGGATCTCAGTTGCATGTAATCTCCAAGTTTTGCTTCACAAACGTGGAAGGTTTGCTGCAGAAAGCACCCTTCCTCATTCTGGCACAAACTGCCTCAATCTAAACATTCCCAGCTGACGTTTTGCAAGGTACAGGGGGAATGTGAGCTGGGATGGAAGCTGTTCAGCTAGAGGAAGGACAGTATGTTTCTCCCACTCACACGTTCCCAGGACTCAGCATTATTTAGAACATTCAAATTTATACCTGAAGCAAAATCCAGAAGCATCACTGTAAATAAAATTGAGCACAACACTAGAATTGTACAGGATGGTTTAATTTTCAGTACTTCTGTTTGTTTTTTTCTTGAAATTAAATGCAAACAGGTTTTACTTTGTTCTTTAGCTTTATTGTGTAAAATTCACTGGCAAGTAGTGGTGCGTTTCTTCCTCACACAGATGTCAGGGAAGAATCTGAAAAAAAGGAATGTGAGAACGTTTCCTAGTTTGTATATTTTGTGCTTCTCATTGTCATATGAATCTTCTAGCTCCATCTTTCTGAAATTCAAAATACTGTGATAGCATAAACCCAAGTCTGTTCATTAACCTTCTTACCAGGCAGATAATCTACTGATGACAGCATGTCATCTTAAAAGCTTGGGGAGACGCCAAGGCCAAAATTAGCTGGCAACTGGTATAATAATTCTCACTCATTAGCAAACCCCAGAGCTCAGTGATGGAAATGCATCCTTCAGGTACCCACAGCAGTGTTTAGCAGCCATTTTTTTTAAATATATTTGCCATCAGATGAAAAATAAGTAAATTCTGCCCCTCTGTGGCAGTTTCTAAACTGCACCTTTAGTAACTGGTTAGAGGTGGTGCCTCACAGCTTCTGTCCTTCTCCTCTCTCACCTCTAAGCAGTGCCTCAGCTGTTTGTTTGTTTTCCTGGACACTGCAGGAATTTGCTCATCAACTCATACCACCAGAAATTCTGCCTCCATGCCTGTTACACAAGCTGAAAGTTTATTTTTCCTTTCAGTTTTTCCTCTCAGCCTACTTTTTTTTTTCCCCTCCTTTCCAACCGCAGTAATTTCATTTTGACTCTAGCCTTGGTCCTCAGCTGAGGACTTTAAGGCACCAGCCTGAGGGCAGGGATGAGCTCTCTGAACTTCGTGCAGCTCAGATGCGGACTCCACTGACAAAGACTCTTATGCCCAGTCCCAGCTGTCGATGTGCTGCATGTGTACAAGTTAAAAACAGAAGTCATCCAAATCTCTTTAGGGGTAAGGCTTTTTCCTTTTATTCTGCAAGAAAACCATCAGCTCTGTGGAACAGTTGCTGATTACCATTAATTATTCTTGATGACTAGTAATTTGGAGAAAAAAAATGCTTTTCTATTATGCTTCTTAGTAAGAGGAACTCACTTGGAGGGTTCTCATTCATTGCCTTGGTTAACATTAATTTCTCAAGCACTAACAAGGCTACAGTGATGTCATATTTAATAGGCACTCATCACGATGGCCTCCATGTTCTGAGCACGTGCATTACGGGAGCCTTTAATTACACGGCTACATGTATTTTTGTCACAAGGCCCCCCAGCCCCGATCAGATGGCACCTGTTGGTTAACACTCTGTTCTTCCAAATTGCAGATCATTATCGCTGCTGCAAATAGTCAGACACTGCCTTTGAAGATACATCCTCGGAGGCTTTTTTCTAACGTAATGTTTAGATTTTGTTCCAAAACAGAACATTAAAAACAAACACCTAACTTTAGCGTGGCTTCCCCAGCAAATTTGAGTATTTATGCTGACTGCACTGACTTTATCAAAGAACTTAGAAAGAAACTAGCAGCCTCTGTACTTGTCTGATTTGACAGAGGTGGTGAGATCAGAAATGTTTGGTTCCAAACCAGTCTCTGAAGCTTGAATAAGAGTTTCTGAAGTGCTCAACTACCCTCCCAAACTGGAAGCCCTCCTGCCCCACCAACATATCTCTCAGTCTTGTTTCTTCTCTATCCCTTGCATGTGAATCCTCAACTCTTTCTCTATGTCAGCCCAGTGTCGAGATCTCAAACTTTTCACGTCAGTTCTTCTATCCTTCCTAGACAGTCTTGTTAGGCTACAGATCCTTTAACTACTTCTAGAGCGATTTCACAGAATTGTAGGGGTTGGAAGGGACCTCCAGAGACCATCAGGTCCAGCCCCCCTGCCAAAGCAGGTTCCTTAGATCAGGCTGCCCAGGTAGGCGTCCAGATGGGCCTTGAATATCTCCAGAGAAGACCTCCCTGGGCAGCCTGTCCCAGAGCTCCATCACCCTCACCACGAAGAAGTTCTTCCTCACATTGGTGCCAAGCTTCCTGCGATCCATAAAATTGCACAGAGCCTCTTCAGCTCCGGCCGTAGTCGGCAGGATTCGAACCTGCGCGGGGAAACCCCAATGGATTTCTAGTCCATCGCCTTAACCACTCGGCCACGACTACACACAATTTACTACTTAGTGTCAACTACTCAAGCCTCACCTTACCTGTTTTGTCCCACCTACAGGGGGAATTTCACCATCCTTGTTCCTAGGTGCTTATTATTTTACAAGACACCTCACCTAGTTTCTTTCCTCCTTACTTAGTGATCTCATCCCACACCTCTCTGGACTCAGATCTAAGCTCTGAGTGTTTCCTCCACCAACAGGCCCCCAGTCATGCTTTCTGATGTACCTAAGTGCTGTAGTTCTGCCTGCTGAACTCTGGTCTTGCTCCACCACTCATCTCTGTTGATGCCCTTTTCCTTGTGCTCAGCATTCAGCCCCCAACCCCGTGTGTCATCTGCTTCCCAGTGCAAGTTGGTACATCTGCACATTATTGTGCATCCATCAAAATTCACAACTAATTGAAAGCGAAGTAGTAATTTTCCAGAGAACTCACTCCTAAGAATCAAAAGCTGTCTCTCCATTACCCTCTAGCGGCAGGAAGCAGGTAGTGTGCAGAACAACCCTTGAGATGGTTATACCTGTAGGTGTAAAATAAGGGGTTTTGAAATATGTTTCCATTTCTCTAAAGACACCCTTTGACTAAAAATTGGGTATATGGAGTCTGAAATAAATTCCTACAGTCTAAAGTCTATGCTTGATGAGCTATAAGCTTGTACTTCTGCTAATAACTGTAGAGTATTAAAGAAATTCAATTACACCCTTCATACCAAACTCCCTGATCCACATTTCCCATTATGGAGAAAACCAAAGGAGAATGAGACATCTTCCTTCTGCAAGCAGTTTTTATTCTTACTCAGTTCACCCCAAAAGGGCCCATAGATGACAGTGAAACACACAAGGATTTTCACTAAAGGACATAAGTTGCTGTAATTTCAAATTGCTTTACCATCATGAAGTATTTTTAAAGCACTTCCAGTTTTGGAGGAGCTCTGGTGGTCAAGATGAAGGGTCAGTCCTGGTTATGTATCACACGGACTTCTTCCAGCCTGCACACGTATGATACGTTCTCGATGAATGGTGAGAGAGAGACGAGTAACATCTCCATTTCTGGGGAATTTTTATTTCTTCTTTTGTGACCTCTCTTCTTTCTACCAGCCATGAAAAATTCAGCTCACCAGCAAGATCCGTCATCTGGAAGGCTTCGTAAGACTGGTCCCCAGTCTTCAGGTTGGCTGTTTTGACTCAAGTGCCCTGCTGTCTCCCCGAATTGCCGCTAAATTTGCTGCCTTCTCCATGGCTGCTTCTGGAGAGAACCCTAACAGTTCACCTACAGGGGAATTGTTCACTCATTTCCCACCCTAACCCCCTTAAAATCTACCCTCTTTTCTGCAATTCACATCTGCTTTTAGTACAGAAAATTTGAGAGCCACCATAACAGAGGCATGGCTGCATGCTCCCTTTTTACACCATCCAAATGAATTTCTTCAAGGGGAAGCTTGTATTCCAACACTCTGCTTGATTTTTAAAGCATGTTCAGCTTTCAATCACTTCTGTTTCTCACAGGAACCTTCACAACTCCCTTTCCGTTCTGCAACCCACACCTTAAATCATGTACGCAGTAAATACAGCCTAACAGCTTGGTTCCTTCACCTCTTTGTATCGCTAGTCCTCTCCATGAATGATCCTCACTGCAGTCAGTGAGATTACTCACTAATTAAGGAGAACTCTGTGCATGTGAGTAGCAAAGATAATGCATAATTACGTGCAGTGGGTTTCATTTTTAGACTTTTGGGGGGGGGTTTCCTGCAGGACCTGACTCAACCACAATAACCATCACAGATGTCCTTGCCTGCCCCAATCTTGCAATACACCATAAGTATCATTTTGAAGACAGTCACACTCACTCCACAAGAACAACAGGTAATTAGGTTACCTTTGTTTAGATAATCCAGACTGCTCTTTCATTATCTAGGCTAAGGCATGCTGTGTACTATTTCTCAGTATACAAACTCTGCCCCATAGCATTCCTTTGGATGTTGACCTGTTTTCAGAACAGGGAGCTGTATTAAACCTGCTCTACATTTAAAATTTGTCTTTCTCTCCCTCAGCCCATCGGATTTATTCAGCATTTAAATCTATGCTTGCCTATTTCTGTTTTTCAGCAAAAGACAAAGACCAATGCAAATGTGAAAACCTTGTGACATTCCAGAACTACGCAACCAGTGAAGTAAGAAAACTCACACAGCGATATATCCTTTCTTGTATGTAAATCAAGAGGGGTGGGTTAAAAGAAATTATAACTAGCAAGCATAAGCTGCCTTCGTGGCACAGATCACTCTACTGAAATGAAAAGCTGAACTACTTCGCAGACACTGTTAATCTCCAAAAAGCAAGGCTCCTAAGACTTGAAATCTGTTTCTCCTTCATAGAAGGGATCAAATTATTAATATGGATCTTTTAATAATCTGTAACAATTACCACCTTCAGGATCAGCAAAGAAAGCACTGGTTAAAGTCAAGACCAATACTCTCTGCTTTGCTTTACTTCAGATGTTAACAACATTTAGTAGCAACAGGAACCATGAGATATTTCCCTTCCTAGCTGCTAGGTGAAGCACCGGAGGCAGGAAGGTGTGTAAGGTAAGATTCTCAGTGAAGAGGAAGCAGAGGACATAAGGTCTAATTATTTTCACATGAACAATTATTCACACAGAAAAGAAGCATAGATTGATAGATTCAAATTCCCCAAATTAAGCTTCATTATGAGGTTGCAATGCTACACATGCTAACCTGAAACTGTCTAACTTGCCTGCCCAAGAACTCCACTATCAGTTGTGAGAGATGAGTGCTGCTCTTAAGCCAGCTCAGCCATCAACCACAGAAGCAGTTGTCCTATATCCCATAATTTCCATCAGTAGTGTTCTTTGCAAGTCTGTCAGATTCCCCAAAACACAGATTTCAGCAACTGAGAGACAAGCAAATCACAGGGTGCTCTACAGTATGTTTGTCCACCAAGCCTGATTTAGTAGGTTCTCAAGAGTACCCCTACCAGCTCAGACCTTACATTCAGCTATTTTGTGTATCTCAACAGCCAGCCGCACTGCTATTTCCCATCTTCCCAAGAACCCTTTAGTGGCAAGGCATCACATTTTGCTCATTTCATTAATTATAAATCATTCCTTGCAAAGCAGAATTATTTCATAAAGTGGGGAGGGGGTTGTGAATCTGTCACAGTGGGCAGGTAAACACCACACCTTTCCCTTCCCCCAATTCCCACTAGGACAGGGAAAAGGAAAGGAGGAATTAAAGCAAGAAAACTTGCAAGTCATCATAAAAAAATTGTTCAAGAAGTGGAAGGACAGAGAAAACAAGCAATGCAAAGGCAATTGCTTACTACCTCCCATGAACAGACTGATACCCAGCCATTTCCCAAGCAAAAGGTGACTAACCTTCCTAAACCCTCCTAATTTCCAATTTTATTCCATGCTATGTGATGTCATGCTCCACAATACCTGACTGATCAGACAGCTGACGTTATTTTTTTTTTTTTTTTTTTTTTTTTAATACTGCATATCATCATTAGCTCTTTCCTTAACTTTTGCCTACTGGAAGAAATGACGAAGAGAATGGAAGACTTGGAAAACAGGCTAAAATACTGACCAAAGCATCAAGTGTACACTACACTGTATATTTATACATACAAAGTTGGGAGAGCTATTTTGTTAAATCAGTTTAAAGTAAAGTAACAAACCCATGTCTCAAGTTAAATAAGAGTATTTTGGACTCCTGCATCTGTAATACTGTGTGTTCTGTCTTACATTAATTGCAGATAAGACTTTTTTTTTTAAAAAGTTTTATATATAAACAATTTAGTAACTAGCAAAAATTCTAATTCAGTAGAACTAAACTGAAATAAGCTATGCAAAACATTAAAATGCTGTTATTTTTGATGTGAAACCTCCACGTTTTGAAGTATTTTTAAAGGTATGAATTTATTTGGGTTGCTTTTCTGTACTTCCCTCCTCCACTCACTCTGCTCCTATTTCGAGCACGCTGACTGTGCGCCTACGTGTAGCTGTATGTACGTGCATGTGTAAGAACAGAACAGTGGGATGGCATTCGCAGCACTTAGATTTCATACATTCTTTCCAACAAGTGCAGACTACTGAAATCAGTTGGAAATAATGAATTTATACTGTCTGTGTTGAAAACGCGATGAATGTAAATGAGCAAAGCAGGGAGTCTGCTGGCTCTCTTCTGCTACACTTTTACATTGACAGCAGCACCAGAACCATTTCTTGAACTAAAGGAACTAAATCTGGGGTTTAATAGGTACAGGCACCAGCAATTCCTTCTTTGCTTTGACACATTGTTTTGCCTCTTTACTGTCTGCAACCTGAAGTACACAACTTGATCTGTTCTGCTACAAAACCAAAGTAGTTGCAGCAAAATTAGATTAAATCATGGCAGACAAACTAGTAAGTGTGCACATGTACAAAGCAACAAGCTTTAAAAGGTGTTTTGTGTTTTAGCATTCTTTGGCAGATAGAATGCAAGTTTTGTGAGACTGCTGGTACATACTGACTGTTGTTAAATGTTCCTTTCACTGAACGTCAGGAAAGTGCCAACACCCCATTTATTAGTCACTAATACTAAGGAACATCATGCAACTGTGATCTCACACAAAAAAAAGGATAAAGCCAGAAAATGCCAACATCCTCAACAGTAACATGTGTACATATTTAGGAATGAATACACAGTAATTTGCATTAGTAGTTTGTGACTGATAAGGTGAAAAAAATACTAAAATTTATTCACACTTTTTAGTAAAGTCACTGGGATCCCCTAGCAACGTCCCAAATTTGCTACTGTGCCTCACATGATGACTTGTTTTCCCATTAGCACCCCAAAATCCAAAACCTAAGGGAGTCACAGCCTGTTGGGATTTGACACCATGCTTACTGTGGTCAACTCCTGCTCCACTTACCTTCTGAAGAGCCCCAACTCATACAGAAAGCAACAGGCAAGTTTTGTCCCGCCAATGTTACTTCTAACAGAACAAAAAACACAGCGGTGATAAAGAATCTTCGTTTATATAGTTTGTTCCCTAAAACCAAAAATGTATAATACAATACAAGTTTTTCTTAAAACAGATCTGTAACCAGTTTTATTGTAGAAAGAACACCATTACAGCGTTTACTTCTCACTGGTTTGTTCTGGCATGCTTCTAATGATGTCAGAGTCACCTGTAAAACAAAAATACATCGTTACAAGAAGACCTACAGAAAGATCCATTTCCAGAAATAAGCAAAAAAATAAAAAAGATTCTACAAACAAAACGTAAAAGTAATGTGGAAACAGTTTATTTACAAAAAAGTAATTTTGATGGCTTGATAAAAATACTTTTAACTGCATTTTTGCTAATAGATACTCAGTATGGTTATGATAATTACATACTTGTCACTAGCATTCACAAAGCCAGTACTAGAGCGACAATCTAGTCCTGGAGGACACAATGCACAGCTTTAATATAGCGAATGTCTAGCCTCCCCTGATCACGAGAATATCAGGACAGCGAGAATATTCGCATTGCACTACATAGCAGGAAGTTTCAGGTGCAGTTCTTTAACTTACAGTCAGCTTAATATAAAGCTCTTAATATGGCAGCCAAAAAAAATAAAACAAACCTAAATGCAGTGTTTTAAAAACAAAGTTTTACCTATTATTTTAATACAAACAAGCTAAATAAAGGTTTCTAAAGAAACAGTGAACTCAAACTGATGTCACTTGGGGAACATTTGATCAAAGTTAAGGATCATTAAATCCGTATGTATGCATTCAATTAAGACAACTCTTGGTCAAACAGAACAATGGAAGGTAATTAGATTCTTCTCTAGAAGACTCAGGAAATAAGATAGGAAGTCCCCTAATTAGCAGACTCTACAAGGAACTTGAACAACTCTGAACAAAGAGTGCTACTAAGCCATAGAATTACACACCAATTTACAGTTTTATCACTTAATATGATTTTCAGCTCTGGTACTGGACTAGTATCCACTTGCACGTTGCTTTTTCTTTTATAGCTCACCCTGGGAAGCAAGACAACTCATAACCCAGCAATTTGTTTTGCTGAGATCCTTTGTCTTGGATTAACAAAGTTCAAACCCAATTGATACAGAGAGCAGGTGACACAAGTTCATGTCCTAGCAGTGGTTTTAGACACATGTCCCATTAAGTTCCTTCCCAGCCACTGAAAGAAACCTCATTACAGTGACAGGTAAGCTCCCAAGGTTTAACAGTGAAAGGAGCTACATGCAAATGTAAGGAAGAGCAACAAAGTTCTAAGAACCTAGAACTCCTGAAAACAGAATATTGAGCAGAAGAAATTGAGAATGAAGCCCAATGGAAGTTACAGCAAAGCTACATCACACCTGCATGTTACATACTAGTGAGTAGCAGTGCTTGGAGGATGAAAGAACCGCTGATACACACCCGTCTGGGTCATTATACAGCAGCAGACACATACCTGGGTCAATGATGGCCAGCGTGCACACTCTGTAGTATTTGCCACAGGCTGTACCCAACTCAATGTTGTTGCCGCTGTAATGGTGGACACCGGTCTTTGCGAGCATAGCGTAGTACTCGATCTCTGATTTTCTGAGATTCAAAAACTTGGTATTAAAGCACTGACAAACAATTCTGATCAACCATAATACACCAGAAGCAGGGCTAACTCCAGCTATACTTAAACCCTACAGTTTTCCTTCCCTCCCAGAAAAAATCATCTTCTTGCAAGCAAATGTAACAGTGCCCTATGTTAATTCTGCATCTACACTTTCTTTAACCTGTCAGATACTCCTTAATGACAAAAAAGGGCCCCACAAATTCAACAAGGAACACGTCAGGAGACGGAAACCACTAAAGACTTTGTTCTCAAAAGAATTATTTCTATGGCCAGGAGCTTAAAGTTAAATTATAACTTTGACAGCATTTTTTTTATGCTTCAAATGTATTTTATATCAATATCAACTACCAGTTTTTCCTTCCTGTAAAATTATTTCCCAATATATTACTTTGAAAAAGCAGGGACTGGGTCACATTACACTTTCAGTGAATGCTATCACGGTGTGAAAAAACTTAAAGTATATTCTCTAATGTGAACTCTTGGTATTAGAAACCTAAAAAACAGCTGGGAAGAATTTTAACGTGTCCAGACCTGAAATTTGTATACACCAAACAACCCACCATGTTTAATTCATAGCAGCAAGGAACAGGCCAACAAGCTACTCTGTATTACCAATTCACATGAAGCACATGCTGTATTTATACAAAGCATTTGCCTTAGTTTAAAAAAGTAATAATTCACACATCTGCTTACCTCAAAGCCGGGCAGTTGTTGGCGAGGATGACCAGCTTGGCTTTGCCCTGCCGGATCATTTTCAGAGTCTGTTTGTAGCCTAGCACATATTTACCACTTTTCATAACCAGCTGAAGCCTAGAGTTTATAGACTCCAGGGACTTTTTCTGAAGGAAAAAAAAAAAAAAAAAAAAAAAAAAGAAAGCTTTATCATATGCTACTTTGCCTTTTGCAAAACGGCGTAAGACTTAAGGTGAAGAAATTTCAACTACCAGCAATCTTTTCATGATATATTATTTGGAATGTGGAATAAAGAGCCAGCACAGTATATGATTGTGGGTAAGAAGGATGCTGATACTATGCTTGCCCAACTTTATCAAAGTACCTCTTACCAGTTACACAGGAAAAAAGCGTTGTTGGTGCTACCTACGTTAATCGACTGCATCGTGGTGTAAGCAGCGTGCCTTTGCAAAGCTCAGCCAAGTTGAATCGATATCCATACCACCTCCACCTTGCAAAGCTGAGCTAGGCTGGGCGTGTGGCACTTCCCAGGGCACGTGTTGACAGCATTAAGCAGGTAGGCAAAGACAAGCAACCACATGCTAAACGAGCAGCCCCCCCAACACGAGAACGTGGTGCTCATGCAACAGCGAGTGCCACCACCTACGAAGAAACCCGTATTTGCTGGAATAGACTTGAAATCATAGCAAAAAGATGGCAGAAACGCAAAGTTTGAGCTCCACCGCCCTACCACCCACACCAGGACCACAGCACCAGCTCCCCTTTCCTCCCCCTACCACAGGGGCCCTGTGAGCAACCTGGGATGCCCTGGGGTGGAGGGAGCCGAGCCCACAAGAACCGGCCTCAGGCCGTGCCCCTCAGAAGCCCCCAAAGTCCCCTCAGAACCCCCGCGGGTCCCCTCAGAGGCCCGGCCGCCGCCTCACGCGGCCACGCGGCGGCCGGCCGCCACTCACCGTCTTCTTGGCGGCCACCATGTCGCTGGCTGGCGTCGGCTGGGGGGGGAACTGGAACACACAGAGGCCGACCGGGGGTCGGGTTAGCGCCCGTTAGCGGCCCCCCGAGCCCCCCCGCGCCGCCCGGCCCCGGCCCCACTCACCGCTGAGGCGCCGCCAAGATGGCCGCCGCGAGCCAAAGGAAGGAGCCGCGGCACGCGCCGCCTCTCCCCGCCGCGCCAGCTCTCGCGAGAGGCGCGAACGCCAACCAGCCCCGCCCCGGCCCCGCCCGCCGGCTGTCAATCCGCCCCCGCGCGCGGCTCCCATTGGCTTAGCGCGGCCAGGGGGCGGGGAGAGGGGGAGGGACGTGAGGGGGACGCGCTGTGAAATGGCGGCCGCGCGTCAGCGGCCCGAAAGGTTGGTTCTGCGCGCTCGCTTTCCTCGTCGTGTCCTTCATCAGCAGCGCTTTACGGTGCCCTGTGCATCACGGAGCGATTTTAAACGCCTCTGTTTTTCCCCTCGCAGCTCCGGGAGGCTTCAGGCGCCGCTCAAGGAGGCACAATGCAGAGGAGAGGCCCAGGCGGCCTGCCTTTCCCCGTGAGGAAGGGGAAGGGACAGTGTGGGCTTTGGAAACAACTGTCTTTGAAAATACCTTTCTGAGCACACACTACTGGAGAATACAGCTGGGATGTGAGAAAGTTACAGCTGTCACAGTGTTGTCTGTAGGTTCGTGCCCAGTACAACCTGCCAATAAGCACACAGAGTCAGAATCCACAGGAAGGTCTTTTACATAAAAGCTTTGGGACTACAGTAGGTCCTGTGGCGCTGCCTGGCGTGGGATGATCGTAGAATCGTAGAATCATTAGGATTGGAAAAGATCTCCAAGATCATCTGGTCCAACCATCACCCTACCACCAATGTCACCCACTAAACCATGTCCCCAAGCACCACGTCCAACCTCTCCTTGAACACCTCCAAGGGACGGTGACTCCATGATAGATTATCACCCCACAGATTTCCTTCTTCCTTACATTTCAAATACCAGCAAGCCACCATGCACTGTAGCACCAAAAAGATATTTAAACAAGACCATAAGTTTTTAAAAGATGTCCCAGAGTAGCATAGAAAGGGGGGAGAAGCGGGCAGCACGGGTTCAGGTGATGCCTGCCTGGACACTGTGGGAACTGAGGTGAGGTTAGGAGCTTGGGGTGTTAGTTTTGAGTGTTCCCCTGTGAAAACCTGCAGCAGCTGAGAGGCCCAGCCTGTCCCAGGGGGCTAGCCCAGGACACTTAGGGATGAGTCCAAGTCTCTGTACTCTCTACAGCACTTTGTCTAGGAGCAGATGCTTGCTTTCTCTGTCCGCAGTCAGACACCACCTTTGCCAGTATTCACTGCATCTCAACAGCACCCTAAGGACTGATGGTATAAGGGAGAAGGCATCCATCATCTCCTGCGGATCTTTGGCACCTCTGCATGCAGTCAGTCAGCCCAACCCATCGCTGCTGCAGAGGTGATACTAGCTACAGTACCTCTAAATCTACAGACCAGCTGAATCATGCCTCGTCCACATTCAACCCTCTTCAAAATTATACGTCAGGATAGGAACATCAGGACAGGGAAGTCTGCTTGCAGTACAGTAGCTCTTCTACTGGTATGACTTCATGCACCTAGGACATACTGCATCATGTTTGTCTCAACGTAAATGTTTTGTGATGAAATTACAAAACTAGCATAAAATCATTTATAGATTTGCCTAGGTTGGCATAAGCATGGGAGAGCACTGTATTTGTTGGCTTTTGGAAGTTTGATGCCTTTGTCAATGTGGGTTATATAGCAACAAACTGAAAAGCAAAGCCAAAACATACTGGAATCAGTTACAGTAGGATGCTTATGTGAATATACTTTATTTTGATTAAGAAAGGAATTAATTTCTGGAAATATATTGAATGCTTTTCTCCTGGCATGGATGCCTTCACACAAGTTTTTGTTTGTTTGTTTGTTTTGTTTTGTTTTGTTTTGGTATATAGTCACACAGCTTATCAAATATTTACAAAAATAAAACCTTTTCAGTGGGAAGCAGCCTTTGGTCAAAATGCACAGCATCATCCCAATCCTGTGTAGAAACTAGGTGACAACTTCAGTTTTTAGCAGACCAGTTTAAGAACCTAGATAAAAATCCAACCTGCTAATATCAAGATGAAAATGAAATAAAGGTATACAAGGGGGAAAAAATCACCAGACTTCAGCTGACCTTAAATTTAACAACAGAAACTCAAATACTGGTCCACCACTAATTGAAAAGTCCTATGGAAATAATTTCTAGATTAAGCATATATAAATAGTATATGTACTATTTAAGTCATAATAAAAAAAAATATTACATTTTGATGGCTTCCCATAGTCCAGTTTCACTTTTTGAAACAAGTTCATTTTTAGTCCTTTACAGAGCATAATTAAATTAATCTTGAAGATATATTTCTAACTTTTATTTGGTGGCTGTGTCTCATTCTTTTCTTGTTCCTCTAATTCTTTGTGTCCCAACACTCAGGTGCACTGCTGTTATTCCTACAGCCAACTTGTGCCTTCTCTTAATTCTTTAAATTTTTACCTAGTTGTCTGTGGTCATCTCAAATATTCTTCTTGCGATTTGAAATTACTCAGAGTGTAAAACTCAGTGGGCCTAGTGAATTCCTCAGTGCAGTTCTGTTTGGGTATGCCAAGTCTTAATGGTATCTCGCAAAATTTGGGAGTCCTGCACAGCTCCTGAAGAGGGAGCTGTTTGTAAGGGTACTCTCTGCAACCTCAGCTCAAATAAGGAGAAAATGTAGTATTTCCCTTAAAAGCTTGTAAATTAGTTCTTTCCAGTGGTATGTTTTTACAGAAAACAAACAAAGAAACGCTTTTCTGAAAGAACTTTCTGTCAGAAACCAGTCACTGGGATCCAAACTGTGACACTAATTCTGGATATGTGGGGAAATAGAGTCAGAAATAGGCTTTTGCACTTGTCCCTCACACCCCAAATCTCCCTTCTGTGGTCGTGCAGGCATCTTCTGAGAGCCTGTGGTTCATAAAACGTCTCTCATAAAGGCAAAGGGCTGTCTCAAGTCAGATGAAGTCAACACTAGTAGTAAGAGAAGGCTTTGGCCCCTTGAAAATTCCTTAAACAATATTACATGGCCACTAAAAATCAGTCAGCAGCTCGAGTGCATGTGCGTTTACGCTGCACTGTTCCGGAATCAAAACATGGGGAAGGCACTGAGGCTGCGTTTGGCACACAGGCCAAGTGCTGTTCCCTCTGCAAGGGTGCTCCATGATTAGGCCATGTTACTGCAGAAATAAAAGAAGGTGACAGAAGTAGCAGATGCCACCATTTCCAACAACAACAACAACAAGTTTCAAGGTGAAGAGAACCAGGGAGCAGCTGGCAACGTCAGGAAAAACATCATTACTTCTCCCATCAAGGTCTTCCTGCTCTAAAAGAGCCATCACAGACACATCCAACCCTTCTCCTTGCCCCAGTGGCCAAGCTGGGCCAGAAAGATCAACTTCTTCAGGGGTGAAGCTGGTCTTTTTTTATGGTGAGGGTGACAGAGCACTGGAATATGCTGCCCAGGGGGGCTGTGGAGTCTCCTTCTCTGGAGACTTTCAAAACCCGCCTGGATGTGTTCCTGTGTGACCTGATCTAGGTGTTCCTGCTCCAGCAGGAGGATTGGACAAGATGATCTTTCAAGGTCCCTTCCAATCCCTAATTCTCTATGATTCTGTGGTTCTGTGAGGTCTCTCACCACCTTCCTCTTGTGTGTATTTAATCAGGTTCTGAAAGAAGACACCAGTGAAAGGTATTTGGAGGCATAAATTAGGAGCATGAAAGACATAGGAGAGAAGTCGCTGGTGGAACACTGGCATAGCTAAAAAAATGAAGAGGAGCTTCATCATTCGTGACCTGGAGGAAAATGCAACAAACTCAGCTTGTGAGAAATCCTAAGTGATCTAGAAGATGAAAAATGTGCAAGATCATTAAAAAAAAAAAAAAAAAAAAAAAAAAAAAAAAAAAAAAAAAAGCGACTTATTTCCTTTGAGTCTGGACACGTGATCACAAATTACTGAGTCATGGCGGGATTAACAGTCTAATTGTCCTGCTTTGGCTGGGATCATAATTTCATGATACATCAACTTCAGTAGAGATTGATTAAGGAGGTATTGGGGAGGCATTGGGGAGGCAAGGACAATCCCCAGACATGGACTGTATATCTCGAAACAAGACACTGAAACTCATGATAAGGAAGCGGCAGACGGACAGAGAAACAAACGTAAGGACTATAAATCTCAAAACTGGACATTGGAATTCATTATAAAGATACAACAAACGGAAGAATTGGCAACAACCAGCTCTTGCAATTAAGAAACCTGCCAATTCAGCAGATTCCTGACCAAAGGTGAAAAGTACACTGTGAGGAAGACTCGGGGTCTTCCTCCCAAAGACCCCTGCCCACGTCCCAAAGACCCCTGCCCACAATTCTTGGAAGGCTCTACGCAGGCGCAAGGTGCCAAAAGGCTAATTAGCATGAGAAGCGAGGGAAGGCGGGGATAGGTAATGCATATGTATAGGTGCTTGTAGAATATTGATAGATTGATTGTATAAATTCAAGACTGCTTTCCGCTTTAGGTATGCACGATAGGTGGAGAGATCCCCCGTGCATCCAGCGCTGCAATAAAGAATATACCACTTAAAGGAATTTCGGCTTCGATCTTTGAATCAATCTGGCACCCCAGATGGGACAACCTCTCTGCCGGACCGCAGGACCCGCTGGGGACAGGACTCCCTAGGGTACCCCCGGGATTTCCCGGAGGGACTCCTCGACTCACCGGATCACTGCGGAGGCAGACAAGGACCCCATCATTGTAAGTGAGTATATTCTTTATTCTGGTTTGGTTTTCTGGTAGACCGGTCATCTGGGACTGTCCAGTAAGTCGGAAGGTGACTTCTGCAGGACAGTATTTGGTATATACTTTGTGGTTAGTACCACAAGTATATCTGGGGACCTTGGGGTCCATCTGTATCTGGAACTGTCTGTAAGTCAGAAGGTGATCTTCTGCGAGGCAGTGTTTGGTATATACTTTGTGGTAAGCACCAAAAGTATATTTGGGGACCTTAAGGAAAGAGCTCGCTTTAAGGTCCATCTGGAATTGTGTTGTCTATTTCGGTTTTCTGACTCATGGAGTATGGTATTTAACTTTGGTTATTGTTACTGTGATTTTGGCTATTTTTCTGGTGGTAATAGTAGGTTCGTGGCATTGTTATAAGAGAGATATCGTTACGGTGTTACACAGTTCGGTTTTCTGACTTATCGCATGTGGAATTTGACTCTGACTATTGTTATTGTGATTTTGGCAATATTGCTGGTAATAGTAGTTTTGTGACATCTCTACTGAAAGATATTGCGTGCCCGTATTTTTGTGAGTGATACGTTTTGTGATATGCTTTTGCAAGTAACATGTGTATTCTGAAAGTGTAAACTAGAAAATGGGGGGGCAAACAAGCAGTGAAATTTTAAAGAAAAGTGTGTTAGGATGTGTTTTAAGTCACTGGAAGGATATTGGAGGATCTGCCGGTGGAAGTGTGAACAGGAAAACATTGATCAAATATTGTAATCAGTGGTGGCCGCTTTATAAGCTGGAATGTGGAGAAAAGTGGCCCCTAAATGGAACTTTAAACTATAATATTTTGTTACAGTTAATGTTGTTTTTTTGAGAAGCAGAACAGGATGAAATGTTGTATACTGATGTTTCAGCATCTTGGTGGGAAAAGGTACAGAATTAAGTTGGCCCCTGACTGAGCCTTTGATGATGGCATTAGAGAAGTACAGGCTGGAGAAAGATAAAGGAAGTGTTAAAAGGGTTGTTGAAAGTGTTAAAGGTGTTTGAAGTTGAATGAGCAGGGAAAGAGGATGTAGGAATGATAATAGTTCTGCCTCTGCCCGAGGCAGAGATCTTAAAATCATGGGTGTTAGCCCTTTGGGGCAAAGGGACCATGATGGGTCCGAGAGAGTTGTCACAGAAACAGAAAACCAGTTAACTCTTAAAACAACCTGAGTTCATGTGCGAGCTCAGATTGCCGATGGGACCGCTCAGGGAACTGTGGACAATTGCATTCCCCTGACCGACCCCCACTAAGACCCGAATCATCCTGAAAATTATGAACGGTTAAGTAAATACTAAAACCTGGATGAATTGGGAATTGAGAATATGCTTCCAACAAGGTCTAAAAGAAACCCCTATGGAATTTTTGGACCAACTCTGAAATGTAATGAAAATAAATAAATAAATAAATAAATAAATAAAACAAAACGGTTTGGACCTGGCTTCGGAGGACAAATTGACTAGCCTTTTCCTAGTGTAATCGACCCCTGATTTCAACAGGAATAATGGGGACTTGGGGAATCTACCCTAGCGGATCCTCCACTGGTTATAATGAAGCTAGGGGAGGAATGGAAGTGAAATTTCTTATTGATATGGGGCAACATATTCAGTTCTAAATCAAGCATTAATGCCTTCACAGAATTATTATGTTAGGGTAAAAGGTGTGTCGTGGTTTAACCCGGCCGGCAGCTAAACACCACGCAGCTGTTCGCTCACCCTCCCCCTCCCTCTCTGGGACGGGGGAGAGAAATGGAAAGTGAAGCCTGTGAGTTGAGATAAAGACAGTTTAATAAGACAAAATAATAATAATAATAATAATAATATGATGATGATGATGATGATAATAGTACTACTACTAATAATGTGTACAAACAAGTGATGCACAATGCAATTGCTCACCACCCGCTGACCGATGCCCAGCCTAACCCCGAGCAGTCCGGCCCCCGGCTAGCCACCCCTATATATTGTTTAGCATGACGTCAGATGGCATGGAATACCCCTTTGGCTAGTTTGGGTCACCTGTCCTGGGTCTGTCCCCTCTCAGCTCTTACTGCACCCCCAGCCTGCCCACTGGCAGGACAGAACAAGAAGCTGAGATGTCCTTGGCTTGGTATAAGCACTGCTCTGCAACAATTAAAACATCAGGGTGTTATCAGCACTCTTCTCATCCTAAGCCAAAACATAGCATTCTACCAGCTACTAGGAAGAAAATTAACTCTGTTCTAACTGAAACCAGGACAAGGTGTAACCGAAAAGGCTTATTTTTGTGAACCTTTGAAGTACAAGTTAGGGAAACAATGGGGCATACACAGATTTTTATATATGCCTAGCTCCTCATGGGCACTCTTAGGTAGAGATTTATTAGAGCAAGTAGGAGCAGAAATTGTCTTCGAAAAAGGGAAAATGGAATTAAGAATAGGAGAAGAACAACTAACAAATGTGTTAAGTTTGGCACTAATACAAACTGACCCTAAAAGTGAAATACCTTTAGAGATCACAGATCAAGTATGTCCAGGAGTTTGGGCTACCGAAGTCCCTGGAAGAGCTAAAAATGTGACCTTAATAATTATTAAATTAAAGCCAGGACAGAAACCCGTTAAGGTTAAGTAATATCCTTTGAGGATAGAAGATAGGAAAGGAATTAAAGAGATAATTAATAAATTTTTACAGTATGGATTATTGATTGAATGCGAATCAGAATACAATACACCCATATCGCCAATTAAAAAGGCAGATGAAAAAGCTATAGGCTAGTTCAGGATTTGAGGGCCATAAATAAAATCACTGAGGATATACATCCAGTAGTGGCAAACCCTTATACTTTGCTGACTAAATTAAAGAATAGTCAAGTCTGGTTTACCGTACTGGATTTAAAAGATGCCTTCTTCTGCCTAGGCTTAGCCACAGAAAGCCAAAACCTATTTGCCTTTGAATGGGAAAATCCCGATTCAGGCAGAAAGACGCAGCTTACGTGGACATTACTACCTCAAGGATTCAAGAATAGCCCCACTATTTTTGGAAACCAATTAGCAAGGGAACTCGAAACATGGATGCCTCCGGACACTGAAGGTGCTTTGTTACAATATGTAGATGATCTCTTAATAGCTACTGAGACTAAAGGGAGTTGGATTCAATGGACTATAAGTCGTCTTAATTTTCTGGGTTTAAATGGATATCAAGTCTCTTGACAGAAAGTCCAGCTGGCTCAACAAAGTGTGACCTATCTGGGATTTGAAATTTCGGAAGGACAACGAGAACTAGGAACTGAACATAAGGAAGTCATTTGCCAGACTCCAGAACCTCAAATGGTAAAGGAGCTACAAACCTTTTTATGAATGACAGGTTGGTGTCGCCTTTGGATTTATAATTATGGACTATTGGTAAAGCCTCTATGTGAATTGATAAAGATTAACCAGTCAAAGTTAGTCTGGACTGGAGAAGCACAAAAAGTCTTTAAACAACTTAAACAAGAATTGATGATTTTGAAATATCAAGCAATATTGGTAGAACAGGACAACGTGGAAATTGTGATAACTAATATTGTGAATCTAGCCTCTTTTCTTAGTGATGCTCCGGCACAGCCTGTGATTCACGATTGTTTAGAAACTATAGAGACTGTGTATTCCAGCCGACCAGACCTTAAGGAGGAGCCCATGGAAGATGCGGAAGAAACTTGGTTCACGGATGGGAGCAGTTTTGTTACGCAAAGACAACGTAAAGCTGGATATGCTATAACAACTACTCAGCAGGTAATCGAGTCTAAGCCTTTACCCCCTGGAACATCAGCTCAAAAGGCGGAGATAGTTGCTCTCACGAGAGCATTGGAACTGGCAGCGGGAAAAAGGGTAAATATTTGGACAGATTCTAAATATACATTCGGCGTGGTACATGCTCATGGAGCAATTTGGAAAGAACATGGATTGCTGACCGCTCAGTGAAAACACAAAGTATGCTGAAGAAATTTTAAAATTGTTAGAGGCTGTAAAACAACCAGAAAAGGTAGCTATCATGCATTGTCAGGGACACCAAAAGGGGAACACCGATTTTGAAATTGGAAATCGATTGGCAGAGGCTAAGCAGGCAGCTGAAATAACTGAGGTGAAGGCATTGTCTTTGATACCAGACGGTAAAATCCAAACTATATCCAAATTATACAAAAGAAGACTTAAAATTAATTGAAGATTAGAAAGGTAAAATGAAGCCAGATGGATGAGTATATTTAAAAGATAACCACATAGTAATAGCCTCTAGTTTGACATGGCCCATAGTTCTTACAGAACACAATAAAACGCACTGGGGAGCTGGCACACTGCATAAGAGCCTGAGTCAGACATTAGTGGGACGATATGATAAAACAAGTAACTCAACAATGTAGCATTTGGTTACACAATAACCCCAATACCAAGAATAGAATAAAATTTGGAATAATCGGTAAAGGAAATTATTCGGGGCAACAGTGGCAAATTGATTTTTCAGAACTCCCTAGAAAAGGGGGGTATCATTATTTACTGGTTCTGACTGACACGTTTTCAGGAAGGCCTGAAGCCTTTCCCTGTCGAACAAACAAAGCAAGAGAAGTGGTTAAAGTCTTGTTAAATGAAATAATACCATGCTTTGGGATTCTAGTAGCAATGTCTTCTGATAGAGGTTCACATTTTTGTGCACAAGTGGTACAACAGATAAGTAAGATTCTAAAGATAGATTGGCAACTGCATACCCCTTATAGACCACAGGCAAATGGACAGGTAGAAAAAATGAACCATTTAATTAAACAATAAATAGCTAAAATTGGATAAGAAGCTAATTTGTCATGGCCTCAATCCCTCCCTTTAGCATTACTTGGAATTAGAGTTAAACCTAGAATAAAAGGGAATTTGAGTCCCTTCAAAATCTTATATGGAAGGCCATAGCAATTTCTATTTAGTGGAGAGGACCTAACGCAGTTAGGATCAGAATATTTATATGCTTATATAACTGAACTTCAGAAACAATTAAATAAAGTACATAAATTTGTTTTAGGGACCAGGGCTAGAGGGTTGGATCAACCAATCCACCCCTTTAAGCTCGGGAATTATATATATATATAAAGACTTTTTCAGGACAACCCCTACAGGAAAAATGGAAGGAAAGTGGATGGGACCATACCAAGTATTACTGACAACACACACCGCCATTAAGATTAAGAAGCAAGCAGCTTGGATCCACAATTCAAGGGTGAAGAAGGTCCTGGCGAGAATATAGACCACCACTCCAATTGGACCAACAAAATTACGGTTTTCCAGATCCTAATGATTGCAGGGGTGCGGTTCTCGGATTCGGGGTGGGCAACTTGGGATGAGAACTTACACCTGACCTTAATACAAACAATTTCTCAAGTAACTAATAAGACGAACTGTTGGGTATGCACCCATCTGCCACAGCATGGGAATAAGGGTGTATCGTTAATCGGGATTCCGTTGCCTGCAAACTTATCTTGGACTAATTTGTGGGAAAACACATCTTGGGGTTGAAAATATTAAGAAGTTTTGGAACTAGAAGTGAATAGCTTCATGCCGTTAGAATCCTATTATGTATGTGTACAAAGGTGTAACTCGCCTAAGGGTATAGGAAAACAGCATTGTATAAATACGGATACTACTTATGTGGGAAATCAGACATCTTGTAATTGAACAATTGATATTAGTACGACTAGCAGTTGGGCAAATCCAACCAGCTGGCCAGTACCAGAAGGAAAAGGGTGGTATTGGCTATGCAATGATACAGCCTGTAAGGTCTTGCCTGAGAATTGGAAGGGAACTTGCACTCTTGGAGCGGTAGTCCCCAATATGACAGTACATGATGTAGTGCCTCGAGGTTACTTGAGAAATCATATGCGGAGAATCAGACAAAAAATTAACAATCCATTGATAGAGAGACACACCGCTTTTCATAGTTTTGTTTGATGGTTTATCCCATGGTTAGGAGTGAGTGAATTGGAAAAGGCAATAGTTAATATTTCTGCAATTATAGAGAAGTTAGAAAACAAAACTCTGGATACTATAAAGGCTCAACAAGGAGAGATATCTAGTTTATCACAGGTAGTATTACAAAATCGGATGGCCCTAGACTTGTTACTGGCCGCTCAAGGGGGAGTCTGTACAGTAATAAACACAAGTTGTTGTGTGTATGTAGATCAGAGTGGAAGGATCTCTACCGACCTGGAAGAAATATGGAAGCAGACAAGGGTCCTACATGATATCAGTAAAGATGATCTTTCGTGGAGTTTTAGTGAAATATGGAATAAGTTAACCTCCTGGTTGCCCAATTTTCAATGGTTGAAACAAGTGTTCATTGCTCTAATCGCATTAGTAGTATTAGGAATATTTGTGTGCATGTTGTTTAGATGCCTGCTTTGTTGTGTTACTGTAAATAATGAAAGTATCTGATGCAAAAGAATTTGCATGGGAAAAGAAAAGGGGGGATTGATTAAGGAGGTATTGGGGAGGCATTGGGGAGGCAAGGACAATCCCCAGACATGGACTGTATATCTCGAAACAAGACACTGAAACTCATGATAAGGAAGCGGCAGACGGACAGAGAAACAAACGTAAGGACTATAAATCTCAAAACTGGACATTGGAATTCATTATAAAGATACAACAAACGGAAGAATTGGCAACAACCAGCTCTTGCAATTAAGAAACCTGCCAATTCAGCAGATTCCTGACCAAAGGTGAAAAGTACACTGTGAGGAAGACTCGGGGTCTTCCTCCCAAAGACCCCTGCCCACGTCCCAAAGACCCCTGCCCACAATTCTTGGAAGGCTCTACGCAGGCGCAAGGTGCCAAAAGGCTAATTAGCATGAGAAGCGAGGGAAGGCGGGGATAGGTAATGCATATGTATAGGTGCTTGTAGAATATTGATAGATTGATTGTATAAATTCAAGACTGCTTTCCGCTTTAGGTATGCACGATAGGTGGAGAGATCCCCCGTGCATCCAGCGCTGCAATAAAGAATATACCACTTAAAGGAATTTCGGCTTCGATCTTTGAATCAAGATGGCAGCTAAAGGAGTTCCCACCCTGAGCCTTTTTTTTTTTTTCAGAGTTGTTTTTTATTTGAGCCAGTGATTCATTTCATAATGCCATCTCAGCTGTACTGACACAGGCCATGGGATGACAGGTCCTGCTGTGGGTGGGAATGAGCTGGGACCTGGGGAGGGGAGAGGCGAAAGGCAAGGCAGGAAGCTCTTTAGGCTGCATCACCGACGGCCAAAACTATGGCACAAGCAGAATGTGTACAGGCTTGAGGAAAGCCAGGGAAGTAAACAGCTTTTGCTTCACAGTGGCGGCTGGCTAGGATCATGGATGTGGTCTCTTGCAAGTTCAGCTGCAAGCAGTAGGTACTGACTGTACTCTGCAAAGGCACATGCATTTCTGCAGAGAAATCCCAAAACAACTTTCTCCCCACGTTGTAGAACTTCAGACATTGTCCCCTCAAATGCAACAGTAATAACACCATCATTGGCTTACTAACAGAGGAGTCTCCCTCCCTGATCACCTAAAAATTACATGTAATCCTATGACAGTAAGAAGAAAAGAAAAGTGCACTAATTATGTATGCTATTGGAGACGATGTATGATCAAGTGGGAGGAAGTAATGGAAAGAAATTACTTGAATGAAGAAAGATAAATACTGAGGTCTGAAAAACAAGTGGTACATGGAAACTATTTGGCATAGCCTGGGATGGATCATTCTGTTAAATTCTCTGAACTCTGTTTTTTATAAAGCTGAACCAGCAGCGCTGATGATCTTTAGAGAAAGCGTGGATCTCCCTAACAGCCTGGGACTCGTGTGGCCTCTGCAGACATTCAGCACAGAGGAAGGACTGAAGCTGTACCCCTGCTTGCCCCCGTTCCCTGCACTTGAGCTGGGAATGGGTAGAGCTCACAACTTGCTGCTTGTCAGAGCTGCTGGGTGACTGATGGGATCGACCTTTTACCAGCAAAGAACTGGGAAATTTTGTGTGATGCAATTCAGGGGTGGGCTTTGAAGTCATAACCTCTTCTAAACCCACCGCAAGGCTGAGGCTGTGTATCTTCAGCTGTGCTTCAAGTGCCAGAAGTCACGTTCCAGCCCTGAAAGACAAGATCCAATTCGAAAAAGGAGATTGACCATTTGAAAAGCTAGGCCCACCCCTTTATTTTACTAATATGACCAAGACATACTATTTTGATAGGATACAATATATAATTTCATAATAATGTATACAATAAAAATGCAACATATGCAAAACCATAATCCTTTCTTATACTTCAGTCCCATTAAATTCTCTGCACAATTATGTAACAACTTCGTGTGAACACCTGCGTCCATTATTTTCTCTTTTTGCACTTGTCAGGGCTATTAAAAGTGACAGACCGTGTTCTCTGACAATAATCACATTTACAGCAAATGCAACCATGTTCATCCAATTTTCACAGGGTTGTGCGCTGAACTATCCCCTTCATTGTCAGGCAAACAAACACAGCTCTTCGTTTCAGACCATTGGGAATTTGGAACCCAAGTAATGTACAGGTCGTTTGAATCAGCATTAAAATCTCTTCCCAGCCATCCTTCCATTCCAATGACTTTACTTTGAGGAAGGAAGGAAGGAAGGAAGGAAGGAAGGAAGGAAGGAAGGAAGGAAGGAAGGAAGGAAGGAAGGAAGGAAGGAAGGAAGGAAGGAAGGAAGGAAGGAAGGAAGGAAGGAAGGAAGGAAGGAAGGAAGGAAGGAAGGAAATAAATGAGCTTTCAGTAAGTAAAAAGATGCTAAACAGTGCACGCATGTGTGTATACACGTGTATAGATACATACATATATAAATATATTCATATATATATGTATAGCTATCTTGGAGTGCCAGTACAAGAAGATATTTACCCTTTCTAAGGGCCAAAGTGTTCAGAAATCCAGAGATACAGATTTCTAAAAATAGTAGGTAGTCTGATAAGAAGACCTTCAGATTCTCTTTTTTCCTAGAAAGCACAAGGTACATCTTAGAAGCTAAGTTTCGAGGTCATTGCCATCCCAGGAAAAATAAAAAGCTGTGTTTCAGAAGGCAGTTTCCTGCAGGTCACAAATCATCATCACAGAGCAGCTGTAAATGGAGCTACACAGATGTGCCTCAGTGGAAAATTTGGCCTGAATTGTCTAGCACAATAAACTCTAGGATATTTTATTCTGTAAAGAATAGCCAAAGAGTTGAGAAAAGGAGTCATAGTTTAAAAAAAGAATACTCCTTATTAATATCACATTTTGAAAAGTCTACTGTGATATGGTAAGTCCCAGGCTGTGTGTATATATTTTCAGGGATCAGAAAGTAGACATAAATTTACTAGTTGGAGTAGGACTCTTGTCCAAAATATTCAAAATTATGAACAGCCAGTGAGCTCCAGAACGAGTTAAAGGAGTTTGACCATGTAGCACTGGTCTGTGGAACTTAAAAATTGCCAGGACCTTACAAAGGTTGCTTATGGAAGTGTATTTTTACCTGAGTAAAAAGGACATAGGCATTCCTTGCTTTGCCTCTGGAGATACGGCTATCACTGAACACTCACAGTTTACATTTTATTTTAATTTCCCAGTATATATTTCTGAATAAAATGAAATGTTTTCCTTTATAAAAATAACTCGTTCAAGATGATTGTTTAGTTTGTGTAGTGCTAATGGTAATTTTCTGGCTATTTGGCTACTGCCCTCCTTTAGGGAAGCACCAGGGTGGTTCAGGTTAGAGATGGCAGGAAACCTGTGGAGAGGCGCCCTGTCCAGGGGAGAGCTGTGAAGCATTTCCATCTGCCAACATCATGCTGGGTCACTCGCAGTGATATTTTTGGGACTGCCCAGAGGCTGTGGGCTCTCCTCCTTGGAGCCCTTCAGCAGCCGCCTGGACGTGGTGCTGGGCACCCTGCTCTGGGTGTCCCTGCTTGGGCACGGGTGGCACCAGGTGGCTCCAGAGGGCCCTGCCAGCCTCAGCATCTCTGGGATCATTGATTCATGGCTCTCTCCTACATGAGCACAGTCTCTAAGTCTGTCTGATATCCTTATCAAGACCCTGGACCCTCCTACCTGGCAGATGGGTCCACATATGGATCTGCTAGCCCGACTCTAAGTGTGCCAGCGAGTTTTAGAGACGCAGGATTAAATTCACCAGACCTCCAGCTGCTGTCACTCAGAAAAAATCGCTAAGGGAAGGAATCCCTGCGCTTAAACCTCTCTGCTATCCCCAGCATTTCATCCACAGCCCCTAGAGGAACTGCTGCAAGCCCACAAGCCCCAGCCACCTCCTCACCCCCGCGGCTCCATCTCCCTGCTCTGCCCAGCGGCAATTTCAGCCCCTCCTCGCCCTGTCCCCCCCCCGCCCCAGCACCCAGCCCCAGCACCGCCCGCCCCCTTGGAGCTGGGAAGAGGCTCCAGCGCCATGGGCTGCTCCAGCAGCGCCCGCAGCCGGCCCCAAGAGCACCCCCCTGGCACCGGGGAGCCTCTGCGGGGTGAGCTGGGCTAGGGGACAAGGTGGGGGGCAATAGGGGCAAGGAGCATGGGGGTGTCGGTCTCTGGGGCACGGGATGCTCACCGTTTCCCACAGGTGCTGTGGAAAACCCGAGGGGCTCTTAAGAGCTCAAGAGCCCCTCAGGTTTTCTATAACACCTTAGAAAAATTCCATAATCCCTCACAAATCCCATGTTTGGGATCTCTCCCACCCCCCTTATAATAATAAGGGGGTTGGGGAGCTCTCACTGTAAGAACCCAAACGCTGCAGATAGCGATGCCGAGCTCTCCAAAAGGGTACGTCCTGGGGATGCACACAGGTTGTTTGCTTTTCATTTTGCTGCATTTCTTTCCCGTATTCTCGAGTTTATCCTTCTGTTGCTGTTATTCTGGCTGCAGCATCCAAGTTTTCCATGTGTATTTATTTTCTGTTTCTTGCCTCGCAATATTATGGTTTGTTGTGATTGCAGGGGTGCTAGCAGGTTGCATGGGGTGAGTGCTGTGTACGCCACTATAGAGACAGTATACAGGCAGCCTTGTGGAAAATATCATCAGAAATCTTTTCATATTGTACCTGCTGTCTTGTTCACCTGGTCAATGTACTGAATTCCTCTGCCTTTTTGTCCTCTAGCTGAAAGATATTAATGCGTTGTGCAGGAATGCTGAAAGGCTCAGGGAAATAACTGAAGTTATTTGTTCTGAGTACCTCAAGAATTCTGTCTAAAGTCTTATTCATGTTAGTATAATAATTTAAAGTCCTGAATACATAAGCCAATGTCATGATAATGTGTAATTAATTGTAATTACATCTGAAATACTTCAATTATTTGGACTCTTATTACCAGCCAGATATGTTAGTTGTTTTCTAATTTAATTTAGTGGGAGAAAAGAATTTGAAATAAACTTCTCTGAATGTGCCAGTGGAAAAAATGTATTTCATTTCATTCCATTGATGTATAACTCAGAAAAATTTGAGGCTCTTTCAAAAGGAAAGAAAGAAGGCAAAGGTAAAATATTGTACCTGCGGTTCACTTAAATTCAATGTGCTTTTTCACTGCTCCTCCAGCTGAAATTGTCTACAGCAGGGAAAATAAAAATTATAAATTATGAACAAAACAAAAACTATAGTTTATAAACAAAACAATAAGGCATCCTAAGAATGCTGACTGCCACACAATTTTCATTCCTGTTGCAGATGAAGGTATTGAACAGATTACCAGGGGGGTTCATTTTTTCCGTATTAGAGAATTCTTTGCATTTAATTGAGAGCAGAAGAATGCTTCAAGGCTTTCCAGCAGTGCAAGTCTCACATTGCATGGGAGTATTTTATAATACAATTTATAAAAAATGTCTTGATGAAGAGAGGACCAGCTGATGTTTCTAGGAGCTGCAGGAAATTCCCAGTAATTTTTTACTGTTTTTGTGGAGTTAAGTTTCTGTTACTGGTAGAAACAGCAAGTTTTCATGTCTCATTTATTTCTGCCTGTGGGTTTTCTATGCTCCCTGTCCACCTGTACTAAGCAAAATGAAGGCATGAGAAGTGTCTAAAGGGATAAAAAATAACATGTGAAAAGATCAAGCCTCTTGTCTGTTGGCATAGGTAGTCGCTGCTTAGGGTAGCCAACGTAAGACTCTTCGAGGTGTGTGGCTCTGACAAGATGCTGGGGACCCAGAAGCTATTGGGACTTGAACAGTGGATGGACACTTGTGCTCTCACTGATCCCTTTGGAAAATATGGGCCATAAGCCTAAAATCACCAGAACTCTGTGCACAGAAGGAGCCTTTCTTGTGAAACACTGCGAGCAGGCTCTTGCCAAGTTTAAGGTTTATTTACTGTTACTTTGACTAGCTATCTGTTTGCAGAAAGTGATTCCACATTGACTTTCATGTTAGGGAAAGTTGTACCTGGCAGATAAGGTGTGATAGAGATCTTGAGAAGGTAAACGGGGTAACACATTTGCTGTATCCTGTATCACAAGAGCTGTGTCATTTGATGAAATTACTCATAGCAGGCTTAAAAAGAGCAGCAATGTGCTTTGTGAAACCCTCTACCCACGGAGAGAGGACACTGACTTACGCAGCTCATCCTACCTCCTTTTCTTTGTGTTGTGTTATACATAACCGTACCTCTACATAGCCACAAATCCGAGGTGTGTAAATGGGCCTTTCATTGACTTTGTGTTCTTCTCGTGCCTTTAAGAGGTGTTGAAAACCCTGTCTACTCCTTTCTTTAAACCACAACCTCAAATTCTTAGAATTTTCACATTTTTTGTTTTTAAAACATTACCGGTTGGAAAAAATCACACAGAGGAGTTAAGCTGACAGGTTGAGCTATTGTGTGATCGTGCTGTAACACGCATAATCCCCATGCAATACTATAAGCAGACCATAACACAGCACATTGCAATACCCTAATAACATTTCCAACAAACGCATCGAGGACCTGGGGTTCTACCCTGTGGCTGTCAGCCTTGCTGACACCCAGCTGGCACACAGATTAATTACATTGCCAGTAATGAGGACTAAGACCACAAAAGCAGCTCAGTGCCTGCTCTCTTCTGACTGCTTCTGTAGGTGCTAAATGGTCAGAAAAGGGCATCTGAAGTCACCTGTCCCCGAGGGAGTGTGAGGCTCTGAATTTTGAGTGGAGGGAGATGGCTGGACCCAGCTGGAGCTGCAGTTGGCGACTTGCTCCTTGCCAGTGTCCTAACTGATTTGCTTGAATGCCTCCAAAAAAATGAGATGTATTACATTTTTCTTCACTGTGTTTGCCTGTGTATAAGAAAAATCATACAGTTCTGCTCAGCCTTTGATACTACAATAATGATTTTCCCAAAAAATGCAATTCATCCAGATCTTGCAATTATTACCTAAACAAATTTTGTGCATGACCTCCCAGTGTTTCCATCCTGACATTCCTTCTGACAAGGTCAAGTACAAGCTCGTGTCAAACTGAATTTAATCAGAAAGGGATTAAATCAGTCTGATAGGTAGGTATAGCTCAATTTGAGTCTTCAACTTTCATCCTTAAATGCCTGTCAGAGTAATTTCACCATGTCTTTGTTCATAAATTTTGTCTGCCAGAAAGGCTTTAAGTGAGTTGACGAGAGACGAAAGGAGCGGAAGTTTTCTTGAGGTGAGCCTTCCTGTCATCAAATGGTTTGTTGGACAGAGGAATATGAATAGTAACTTAATATTAAAAAACAAACAGAGCTGTCCTGCAGAAGCAGCAGCCCCAGTGAGCAAGTATTATCTGTAGGTGTGAGCTCTTTGACAGGTACTGCTTGTGTGGCCCAGTCCCCGCTGAGTCTAGGCCTTGTCTAACCTAAATGGCCACTCATCCATTATCTGTAACTCTCTTTCTTTTCCTTGCTGTGTCTAACAGCATCACCAGGTGAGAACACCCCAACCGCAGACGACTACGAGACCATAGCTGACCAAACCCAGCTGGGCCTGGCAGAGGCAGTGAGTCTTGTCTCTGAGGAGACCAACCCAGGCGAGTGCCTGCCAGGGGACAAAGATGAGGCTGTGAGCCCAGCTGAGGAGGAGAAGATCAGTTCGGTTCGGGACAGGGAGGAGCCGGAGGGCACAGAGCCGCTGCCTGTGGGGTCGGAGGAGAGCTCTGAGCTGCCGTCTGTGTGGCGAGAGGAGAGCACAGAGCCTTCACCACCACCAACGCTGGGAGAAGATGCTGGGTCACTGCCACCAGACCCGGCGGAGGACAGTGGGCTGGTAGAGGGCAGTGACAGCTCTGTAGTGGAAATCGTCAACAAAGTGCATGTTACCGAAGAGGACCATTACATTGAGGGTAATATTTGTGCTTTTGTAAATTCGGGAGACCAAATTCTGCCTCCAGAGACACATCAGGGGGTCCCTTTGAGTTTAGGGAGAGCCTCATGTGAGCTTCTGGAGTCAGAATTTGGCCCACAGAGTCTGTACGATGTAGAGCATAATAAGGTACGGGTGGGGAAGCCTCAGACTCGCAAGTCCAAGCTGTAATAAATTCAATCAGCATTTCCAGCCATTCTCTCTGCTATTTCATTTCACAACCTTTATGTTCTTAGCGGGTAAGATGCCCCACCATATCCCTCTTTCAATGTTGTGTTTCTGTGTAGCTCAGACACAATGCTTTGTATTTGCAGAGCCCAAAGGCTCTATTCCTTAGTTACCTGGGTTAACTCTAAAGCAACATCCCTGTGCACATGAAGTTGGGGGCTGGACGTCTATCTGTAGAGGAAAAAGCAGTTCTTAGATGCACCCTTGGCATATCCAGTCTGTCCTAAACAAGCTATTAAACAAGCAGAATAGAGACAGCATTGGAGGGACATGGGGCTGGGCTTTCCAAAGCCCCTTGGAGATGACCAGCTTGGGACAAAGGCTGCGTGCCTGAGGCAGAAGGGATCTCCACTGCACCAGGCAGCTGTCAGAGGGACCTTTAGCAGGAGCTATGCCCATTGCCAGAGATTGCAGGCTGTACTCTGCTTTGGGTTAATGCCCCCAGGACGTGTGTCTCTGTCTGTACATGCAGAAGGTGAACACCTCACAGGCGGAATCAACTTTCTCCTAAATGGTACAAGGCAGCTCACTGAGGAATTAGATACTTCCTTGGGGAGCAGTTCTTCAGGGAATAAGCAGGTGAAGCACATGAGAGGCATTTCTCTGCAAGGAAACGAGATAGCAGCAGCCTTCTTCACTCCACATTTGCCCTGAAGAAGTCCAAAATGCAGAAGGACTTCTCTATGGGATGCCCAGAAGCCATTGCATTCACTGCCTCTTAACCCCGTGGCTTTGCTGTGCACACATGAAATGGCTACATAAATCCAATTCCCAGTAGCTGAAGATGGGCATTGGCTTGTCCTCTCCCGTGTCTCTTTGTAAAAGAATTTTGAGCTTTTCTTCTAGATAAAATGGAGATCTATCACTTGGAATTAAGTCTTGTTTTAGACAAGCAGTAAATGATTTACCTGCAAAACACATGGTCCCACCTGGCTGAAAACTCCAGTGTCATTAATCACCATCTATAAGCTTTGTGGTGCAGCACTGGTGGCAGAACAGCATCCCCTGAATGATGTAGTGGGACCTCCTTTACATGAAAGCATGCTCACAACTGGACTGGGGATCAGTTATTGGGCTTTGTCCACTGAGCTTTCCATGCTGCTTGAAGGGTGAGCAAGCAATGTTTTGGGGAAAAGAATTTTCCTCTTATTTGTACCAAGGTAGAAGTAATATTCCAGTGTCTTAACTTGCATACATATTCTTCCTGTGAGGTATGTGATGAAGAAGGAAATTTTCTTTTTTTTTTATGCTGTGGTGCATAAGGACTTTTGTTTTCCTTTAGTAGCTGTGTGAGTAGATTAATTATGTAGTAGCTTCCCCGCTGCACAGTTTGAGCCAGAGTGGCACGTTACTGTTTTGTTCCAACTGCAAATAAAACTGCACACATGTTAAAAAAAAATCCATTACCTAGGAAAATTAATTTGAATAGTGATCATGCTTATGATGTATATTGAATAGAGCATCAAGGGCACTTTATGAAAGTGTCAGGAGGATTTCACAGGCATGAGGCATGTGTGTACCTGGATGATGGGAAACGATGGGGAGCATCCTGGTTGATCAGTTCAGCTGATACCTCCACACTGTGCCCCTCTAAAGGGCACTGGAGAGCTGAAGGAGCAAAATCAGGTGTGCAGGAAGGAGCTGGGGCCTGTGGTGCTTTTTCAGTGGATCCTAATTTGATCTCCATGGTTACTGTTCCCAGGTGAGACGGGAGAACAGGTGGAAACTGAGCTGCTCAGTGAGATAGTAAGTGGAGGGCCTGAAACAAAAGAAGAAGAAACAGGAGAAGCTGTGGATGGTGCAGCAGCAACAGAGATAGGTATGTTGACAGAGGAGGGAAGGACTGCACGGGTTATTGTTTAGGAGACAGAAAAGCTCTGCTGTCCTCAGTGGGGTACAGTTGCTGCTTTTTGCAGTTTAAGACAAGAAAGAGGGAGGGACATAAATATTTTTATTAATGTTAAGAGATATTTTTGCTAAAGACACTGCCACTCTTTCCATGGGTCATCTTATTATAATAAATGAGTCTTACCAGGGATATATTTTCCCTGTTTGGAAAGAATGCTAGATTGTAGCACGCAGTCTTGGAAAACAGAAACCAATGTTAAAATCATGACTCTGCTCATTATTATTTGCCAAGCTTGTTTTTATGGGTTAATGCCTTAACACCGCTGTGTGATTTCCATCCTGTGCCGGACGTTCATTTTAGATACCCTTATTCTCATTACCAGCTGAAATCAGCAGTGTAGCACTGGGGTGAAAGCACATTGCACAGTAAACGCAGTCACATGGTGGGAAGGAAAAAACACCAGGCAAATAAATTGCCTTCAGAGAATTATAACACCAGTTAAGAGAAGAAGGTGAGGGAACCGGACTAAGCCTCCATCAGACTTTGAAATTACATTCACATTTTCATCATCACAGTATTTCTGCAAAAGTTATTTCTCCTTCCTCAATATTCACTGAGGACCCTACACTCAGAAGTGTTGCTGGGCAGGTCCAGAAATGTGCATTTGAAAGCGCTTTGCAGGCCAACTTCTGTGGCTGGTGGAGAAAGACACATTTGCACCAACTGTAGCAACCCAGCATGTTCCACTTGCCACGGGATTCAGGAAAACATTTTTCAGCATGAACATCGCAGCCTAGAAGATCAGTAGGTTGCTGGCCAAACAGTTTGGCCCAAGCATACATGCCTTCATAACCTTCTGATTATTCAAGTAGAATTAGATACGTAGTGACTAAAAAATGCACTCACCTCCTTGTTATTTCTCATCCATTTAAAAGTTTATCACTTGTATATTTTTACTTTTTTTAAGCTGGACTGTATAAAAAAGCTATTTTTGGCTGTCAGCAGCTATATTCTTGCAGGGTCTTCAATTTTATGCCATATAGCTTTGTCTGTGAAGTCTGGAAAAGTTTATTCACTTGAATGGTTTTTCGTATCTTACCCCTAAACTTTTGCAAAGGGTCAGAATTCTCTTTCTGTGCTGTGAGTTCAGCAAAGCACTTATTTGCTTCCAGAAAACCTCAGAAAAACAAACAAACAAAAAAACACCAACAAAACAACAACACAAACAAACAAAAACAAAACAAAACAACAAAACAGAACCTGCTTCTGAAGAGTAAGAGATTTCATCATGCGATGATTATAGCTTTGATGAAATACTCCCTTTCTGCATTTACCTGCCCTGACAACATTCTCCCCAACAATATTTCTAGAGAAGCAGAAAGAGCAGCCCTGCTCCTGTCTCTGTAACACATTTCAGAAGATAGGAGCACATGAGTGCATACAGCTCAGTGAACAGCTGTGAGCGAGCAAAGCAAACACTGTTAAGAATGGAACAGCGAGCCTTTAAATTTGGGATGCTGTTGTGTAAAGGAGCAATTCTTCCATCTTGAAAGGATATTGAAGAACTAAAACAAGGTTCTGGGCAGGGAAGCAAGATTGCTGAAGGGAATGGAAAAAATTCTTGCTCTAAGAGAGATCAAAAGCATTTGAAGTCTTGCCTCTGAGAGGAGATAACTGAAAGGATATGAGTTGATCACAGCACAAAATAAACAGTGCTCTAAAACTAACCAAGGCTCCTCTCTGAACAAAGGAATGCTTAGTGACTCTATGTGAGCGTTGAGTTCAAAACCACTAAAAGAATTTGCAATATTCATACAAATTGTCAGCCTCTGTGTTGCAGCTGGACCCTTCTTTCCTATCACCTGCATTTCCCTGCAAAACTCCACCTCCCCTGTGTTCCCTCCCCAGCCTTGTGGCAGTACCACCATCCATTACAAGAACCCCAAGTCCCATGTTCCCATCCTATCCTTGCAGGGTCTTTGTAAGTTTTTCTTACAAAAAGAAAAGAACAAGAACAAGTTTTTCTTGTTCTTATGTTTAAATCTCTTGTTTGAATTTGTGCCCATTGCCTCTTGTTCTTATGAGACTACTTTTAAGTTTGATGTCTGTGAGAGCTCTGCTTCTGTGTCAAGCGTGACCAAAGCTATCCAGTGATTTCAAACATTGTTAAGAGAACAGGCAGCAGGGTGGGAAGGAACATAAAATCATCCCAGCATAACTGGATTTCACATAACGATGTTAATGCCTAAAAGAGGAAGACTGTAGGAATGGGATGGGGGAAGAGGAAGCAGCCAGCAGCTGCTTGTGGCTGTTTCAAGTCCACACAGAACATCCTTACAGATTTTGGAGAAGAGCAACTAGCCCCTTCATGCTGTGGTACTTCCAGGGAACTTGCATACGGAATTTCTGTAGGATATATTGAATATCAAGACCTATTCTAAAGTAATTATTACATTATTTTTTTTCCCATGTGTTTCAGAAACAGCTAATAACAAGGAATAGAAGCTATGTCTGTATGAACATCCTCTTCGTGGGCCGGCTCTTCTGTCCACATGGACATTTTTAAATTTTATTAAGTTGGGAAAATAGAGCTTTTGTAGAACACAAACATGAATAAGAGACATCAGAAAAAGTATTATATAATATATATATTTTTGAAGTCAAGCTGCCAAGACTTCAAGTATTTGGAATACCTGAACCCTCACCTCCCTGCCACAGAGTGCCTTCTGTACACTGCTGGCACAGTGGAATAATTTTCTGACAGGAGTATAATAATTCAGTTTTCAATTAAGAATATGTCCAGGTTCACATAACCAACTTTAATTCTTTGAAGCCTTCAACCAGCATTATATAGGGTAAAGAATATAGCGTAGCATTTTATTTTATTTAATAGTAGTGTAAGTAGATAGAAATGGAAGTCCTGCTCCAGAGAACTCTTCCACACGCAGGCAATTTCTCTGAGTGCCTGAACTACCAGTTTATGGAGCTGCTGAAGTGTACAGCACACAGAGGACTGGAAACCCCAGCTCGCCCATTTACTAAATGCAGAGTCTAGTTTTTTCACAAAATGGAAGATACACAGGGTGCAACGTCCAGGAAGCAAGTAGGTATCTTTTGCTAACTCTCCATTTTTAAACACATCTATTGAAAGGGTGGTAGTACAATATATGTCATAACTTCTGCATAACTGGAAGAAAAGGGGCATTTTAAACTAGGAGTAGGATGTTTTAGTCTTTTAAATTCTGGCACACTTAAAATATAAATTCACAGCAGTTAAAACACATGGTGATTAATAAGCCATCTTTAGCCACGTAGCTCCTAATATACGCTTGTGGCTTCTAAAATAGATTTCTGACTAAAACATATAGAAGCCTGTTCCTAAGGGAGAATTCATCCATTAAATTTCCCTGTAGAGCTGTCCTCCAGAAGAAACACGCATTCAGGGACTGTGTTATTTTCCAAAATGCAAAGCAATCATTTTGGAGCTGAAGCAGAATGACAAATCCTTCAGACTTCCTGTGGAGTAGATGAATATAACCGATGTCATGGATCTGACAGAGAGTAGAAATTTGCTCTGACAGCGAATGTTGCAAAGGGAGTATATGTCTTTATTGGAGACTGTGTTTACAGGATTCTCTGGCATATGAAAGTAGACTGTGGAGAAAAGGTCAAGTATCTAAAAGGGGCAAGCACGTGTTACTATTTTTATTAGCTTTATTGTACAGAAGGACTGCAGAAAATATTTTATAACCAGCAGCAAATTACAAAAATCAATTTTAAGATAAGTGTTATGCTGCACATGCACATCTGACTCTGGATGACTTTGGTTTGTATTAAATAATATTCATTGATAACCCTGGCCTACCAGCTTTTTACTGAAATGATATTTCTTTGCTACATCACTGCATCTAAGGTTTTCTGATTATCAGCAATCTTTTCAATCTACAGCTATCTTGTCAACTTCACTTAAGGTTGCCTTTCTGCAGGCAGCAGCATAAACTTCTAAAACCAAAACGCATACTGTCTTTTAAAAGGATTATTTTATTATGGTAGGTGGATGCTGTGATTTTTTTTTATTTTTACTAGTCTTCTGTAATAAGAAAGTCAAAACAAGCAGCTGATTCTATTAAAAATCTGTTGACATTAAAGTGGAAATTAAAAATTCTAACAGAGGTAGTCAAACCTTTTGTCCACGTCAGAATCACTCTTGCTGCTGCTGCTGCTACAATGAAGATGGGTGACAATATACAACCTTACCTCATTGTTCAACTTTTTCAAGTCATTAAAAGCAATGCTAATTGGAAACGAGGCGTGTGAGCCAGTTATAACTCAGGTCAGCCCTTCTCTATCATCTTCAGTCCTTGCATATTTTGTGATTACAATAAACAAAAGCTATTTTACCTTTTCCTTCCCAAAAAGTGCAATATGCTTGATATTGTGTTAAACATGAAATGTTAATTGGATAAATTACCACAAAGTCCACCAGAATTGGATAAATTACCACCTGGATGCTAAGCTTAAACTGAACCTCTCTGCCTTGAGAAATAGGACAATCGCTGTCCCACTGTGGCCTAGTATTTACAGTCTGTGAGCTACCAAAGCACATACCATGCATAAAGAGACAAAATACAGGCAGTTATTTGCTTCCACAAACCTGTGGATATCACGAAGATCACCAAGGGCAGAAATTGGTCTGTGGATCAAAGAGCTTTCTCATTTAAAGGCTGAGAAGAGGATGTGCTCTGATGTCTCTCCTTACAAGATATACCTCCAGAGCTAGGACAAGGTACCTTATTTAAAATAAAATTAAAAAAATAAAATAAAATAAAAACCCATTTCCAGAAGCGTCCATCAAAATCTAGACTATCTTCAGTCCTTACCTTCATCCAAGCTAGTAGTTATCCCATACTGCAGAGTGCTGGGCAGGACCCCTGAAGTAGGAAATTTCCAAGCTAACAAGAAAGTTCTGGTAAGAATTTTGTCTGAATTACCAAAAAACATAGCCCTAGAGAAGGTTAATTTGGGACCCCAGTGGCTCTGTGCAGACAAACACACATAGTGTTAGGATCCCAGAAGATACTCAGTAGTCTGCCTTGCTACAGCTGGCTCTTTCACTTAATGCATAACTTCCCTCAGATAAAAACTGCAGCAAGAGTTTTAAATTAAGAACAAAACACAAAACAAAACACAACTTTAAATTAGTCTCTGGTTTAACAGAGAACAGTTTTATTAAAATTATGTACTGAACTTTATTTTTGTGTTGCTTAATCCATAGACAACATAATCACTAGAAAAAAAAAATCCCAAAGTACCTGGTAGAATATGCAAAATTAAGAATTGCTTTGCTTTTATGAAACCAGAATGGAACCAGAGATTTTTTTTTTTTTTTTTTAATTATTTTTCCTCTCTAAAGTTACATGTGATTGAAACAAACTTTAAATGGTGAAATTACTGTCACAGGCTGAATGGCAACTTCCTATTTTTCATGCTAGCAGCGCAGTCCAGAAAACAAAAAAAGCCACCTTTGTTTAACTTAGTTCCACTTTAAACAAGATTTCTTAAGTATTTTATACTTTGCTGAACAGGAGATATCCACAATACTTGCTTTTCATATTAGAGAATTATGGGGCTTTGCCTTTTTATTTAAAAATAGAATCAAGAAATATAATTCTACTTAAAAAATTAAAAAAGTTTTAAACATGTCTGTGGAAAGTTGATTTTATGTTAAGAACTGTTGTTACAGTTTTAAATAAAAGTTTACCTGTTATTCAAGATTTTGTGTACCTGAAGGATACATATTTAGGTCTGAGACATTCAAGAAGCCATGCAACTGGAGTTCAGCTAAAAGCTAAATGATCTTATAGCTAAAAGTGAATTTTAATTCCTGTCTGTTTGCAGAATTTTCCTTACTTACTGATACAACCATTTTTAATGGAAATGGTATATTGACTCTTACTAGTTCCATCCAGCATGCATTTTTTTTGGGGTGCTTCACTTATATTTCACTCTCAGTGTATACCTTACTGGAGACAGCAATGGTATATTCACATCCCTTTGTACCAGTCAGCAGGAGGAAAAATAAAAAAAGAGTAACAATTAACTAACTAACTACATACATACTGCCATCTAGTGTTAGGTTTAAGATTGGCAGAGAGGCAACACAGCACAAGTAAAGGAGGCAGGCATCATAGTAAAGAATGTTGTGAGAGGTAATAAGGGATAACTCTTGCTATTACTTAAGACTAAACTTAGATCACATTCAACACTATTGCAATCTGCTTGGGGAAATAATTCTGCAACAAAAAAAGTAAAAGTACTGATATGTGAGTAAAGTTGTAACAAACAAACAAACACAAATTGTGAATCTGTTTAAATAATTTAACTACATTTAATAACATTATTCTTAACTGACAAAATGAAGTAATATTTTCTGTTTCTTAGAAAATCATGTCAGAAAGCAGCTGGTAGTAACATGAAAACATCTGTTACTGTTTATGCTTCAGTGGGATTGCTTCTTAAGTTAGAGATGTAGAATATAAAAGATACCAGTAGTATAGCCAAGGAGAGAGAGAAAGAGCAGAACCATGACTAATAGCCTTTATTTGTAGAAAGTTTGTATGTAGAAGAGCCAGATGCTTTTCTATGGTTATTGCTTGATAATTCAGATAGCAAACAATGTATATTCATTTACCCTGAATAAACCAATATTGTGTTTAGATACATGGCTGCGGGGGAAGACAGGGAATCATCTGTACAATGAGGTAGCTGACTTTTCAAAGTAGTTCTGTAAAAACATGGTATCCATTCCTACTGGCTTAGATAGAAAATGAATGCAGAGGGATAGAGTAACTTACTATCACCACCAGTATTGCTTAAACACCCCACCAAGCAGATGCTTCTGTTCTTGATGGCAGAGAGAAAAATGCCAAGAACTGTAATGCCATGGTAGCAGAAAACTTTCTGCCTTGAAGGATTATTTTTCATCCTTTGCTATTAGGTAATAGGTAATTCAAACCAAAAGAATAGGTTTATAATTTCTTATTGAAGAAGCAAAATGAGGACTTCCTTTGTAATAGAGCATAAAAGCATTATCAGGAAAACAAAAAAGTTTGTTCCTAGAAAAGACAAGCACATTTTTAAAGATATAATTATCATTTATTGTCATTAAACAGGATATTTTCCCTCATACAATTGGAATGTCTTCTTTTTTCCCCTCACCATAACAAACATAGTAAAAGTTGAATTAGTATGAGAAAGACTATGAAAAAGGTTGCAGGAATGGATTAATTTGCAGGTGATTTACAACTATGAGGACATTCATTTCAGAAAGAAGAAAATGATGCTTCTCTGAAGTAATATTCACCCTCCTAAGAAATCACTTCTTTATGAACAAAATGTGAGCAAGTTCCAACACTAATCTGTTCTGTAAAGAAAGCATTTAAGATAGTTTAGAAGTTAATACAACAGAATTCTCCAAAACACAGAAGTGAAAATGTATACTAATTCAAGTATTCTACTATTTTTCATTTCTGACCTTTTTCTTATTTAAAACAATTACTAAAAACCTACTGTTACAAGTCATTAATTTTCCATGTCCAGATCACCCAGTGTAACTGTCATACATCCACCTAAAATGAGTACTTTAGTATCTGAATACCTTCTCACCATCACAACATAAGGCCCCTGCTCTACGACCAGGCTCAATGGATTTTAGTAGTGCTTCCATGTGTTTCTGGGTAAGCTTGTATTTTATACAAGCTTGTATTTTATAGACCGCAAGGCCACGATCTGGAAGAAAGCACCTGTCCTAGGTGTAGGGTACCCAGCCTTTCCTTATAGGGAGGCTGAAACATCCTGGATGGGTCCTTGGATGGCAATCGCTTCAATCTCAACTCGGGCACCCTGTGAGATAGCAATAAAGAAACATATTAGGAATTTAAAGTATCTATTTTACGAAGCAATTGGATATATAACATGACCTGATAAGAACAAAGAGCGACATTTTAAGGGGAATATATTTCTGACAGTGGTATTACTGATTTAGCAATGTTAACATTGAAAATTCACTTTACTCTTCCTTACATACCAGAAACCCTTACTTCTACAGTTGTAGCCATCTTCCATTACAGAGCAAGGTATCTCATTTCAGAACTCTTGTATGGGGGAATAAGACCAGCATACTTAAAAGAAAATACTATTTTATTCAATAAAATAATCATAATTGAAGCTATTACAGAAGAAAAGTTGCCATAATGTTTCAGAAGCAAGTACTTAAAGTGACACTTACTTTTGGCAAAGCAGCAACTTGATAGGCTGCTCTGGCTGGGAAATTGGACTTGAAAACTGTAATTGAAACAAAACCATCCACTAATCATTTAACTTTGCTTGATAAACCGCATGGTTCTAAGTCATCTGTATAAAATGCAGTCACTAGAATGGTTTCAGGTTCAATTAGACAAGACAGATAAGCTTCTGTCCCAGCTTTCTTCTCCATCCACATCCTCTTTTTTTTTTAAATTATATCACTGACTGTTCCAGTATCTCAACAAGCTACTGTTCATCACCAAGAAGGCAGCTTCAATTGTGATCTAGTGGACAGGGATAACTTGCACTCTGCTGACACTGCATGGGTTTGACACCAACTTGGCTGAAACAGCAATATTGAACCAGAATGGTGATCAGCCAGTGCAAAGACTGGAGAGTGGGAGAGGGCTCTTTCACAGATAGAGCAAGAAGGAGAAACAGTGGCAGGAGTCATGAGAAAAGATCCCAGATTTGTGTAGAATTACCAGGGGTAAACCTTGCTCATATCAAAGGAAGGCAGACAAAATAGGCCCTGACTTAGTCCTCCATTCCTAATTAGGCCCGGAGCTCAAGCATACTAAAATAACAGGAAGAAAAGGCTATCAGTCAAGATATGAGCTGAATTTGCATAATTAAATATAAGTTTTTCTAGTGAGAGTTAACGCTAGGCTCAGAAATGGCACTTCCATGCTCCTGCACTAACAAAGTTAATAACTCACATCAAAGAACAGCAACAACAGCTTTCCTGAACAACAGGTAGGAGGTCTGTTTGGCAACAAGTAGCTAAGTATCCAGCTGGTCTGTTTTTTCTCCACTTAAACACACACAATTCCATCTTGAAATGCAGAAGACTGTACCGATAGCTCATGAATAAGAGACTTTATTCAGGACCAGATGTTACTATCTAATTAAAACCCAAACCTACATAAATAAGGAACTTATGTGCAGAGCCTCCCAAATTCTTCTGCACAACATGGCTCACAAATCACCTACTTCAGCTTACATTCAGTTTGTTTAACCCAGCACTATTCTTGTATTCTGAAGTGCAGAAGGGTGACTCATCCTCATAAGCGAGCTTTGTCCCATAACAATAACACAGAAATTATTAAAAGATAGAGATTTAAATAAATAAAAATATACAACCTGAAATTAAGCATTTTAAGGCTGCCTACAACAGAATTATATTAGGAAAAACAGACCGTCTATCAAAGCAAAAAGAAGTAGAAGATTAACTTGTAGGGTTGATTTTCATATGAAAAGTTAGTGGGATGGTAGGACATGAGTCCATATGAAATTCAGCTGTACTTGTTTGGGTGTTTGCAAGTAAATTGCTTTGATTTAATGTTGTATTTCTCATGAAATCCCTAATAACGTGGAACTAAATCACCTGAGTCATTAAAACACTGCTTACAGCAAGTGTAATTAGTTCTACAAGCCATAATGGTAAAACAAACAAAAAAACCACTTACATTGTTTGTAAATATCGTTAATATCATTGAAGTCCTTCATGTCTGCCATCAAAACCGTAGTCTTCACAACTAGAAATTACATAACTGCAGTTATTTTGTGAGTTTCTTGCTTTTATTCCATGAATGTATCTCAAATATTATAAACATCTTGAAAAGTTTTCCAAACAGACATTGACCAGTAGAGCTACCACCTACAGAAATACCTAAAAAAAGTATCTTAATAACTAGTACATTAAACTATAAGGAATTATATATTCCTGGCCTGCTTTGAAAGTGACTGTTTTAAATTCCATTATGAAGCCCAATTCTAAAAGGCACCTAACTGATGAAGCAGGTTGATTTAAGAAAGCTATTGTAAGCCAACTGTTGGCAAAAAAAATATATATAATATCTGCTGCCAAAAAGAGTCCATAAAATGACTGAAGATACAGTCTATGCTAGAATTTTTTACCCATGACTGCCTAAACCAATATTAATCCTGATTTGGCTCCACTATCAGATTCCGCTTCAAAAGACCAGGTAATGAAAGTGCCTAGAACATGAACACAACAGACATAAACCTGCTTTTACCAGAAGTAAGGTCTAGGACATTTAAAATGCCTGTAGTCAATTGCAGCTCTATCTACACCTGAGCTTCTTCAGTTAGAATCAAAAAAAGTTAGTATTATGGTCAGAAACTCTGGGGAAAAGTTAGTGTCCCATTGATACCCATCACATAAAGACTTGCACGTTGATTTTTTCCCTTTATAGCTATTTATAACAACTGTATATTTAGCAAAAAGGTTTATTTTATTTTAGAGGTCACTTTTTTTTAATTGATGTGAAAATAATGACTTGTTTGCCATCCTCATAACAGAACCTACCATTGCCATAGTCACAGCCTGCAGCTTTCAGGATTTCTCCCATATTCTTTAGAGCCTAATGAGAAATCAGATAAAAATATTTAAATATCAGCAAGGTTGTATTTAGGTAAGTATGTAAACATGAGTTGTAATCTAGCTACAGATCCACGTTGTAGTTCACCCAGCAAGCCTTCAACAGTCATCAGTGAGTAAAAAAAAAAAACAAACAGAAATAGATTAAAAAGTAAATTAATGAAAGGGAACATCTAATAAACCCCCATCCATTCATTACATGCAAATGCAGGATGCAGCTCAATCTCATCCTAACTACTCACACAGCTTCTTTGCTGCTGGGGGAACAAATCTTCCCCCCACTCAAGCCACTGGGGTCAAACCTTTGTTCAAAACATTGATTCTTTCCTACTTGAAATAGATTCCTCCCTTGACCTCCAAGGTTGTTTGGATGGAAAATGACAGGGATGGGATGAAATTGCTTCTTATTTTACCTCACCTTGGAGGATGTGCAATGTGCTCTTTAGGATTCTACAATTTCTCATCAGTCTACATTTAAAAAAGCACAAGCCATTAAAAGGTTATTGCCAGAACACATCTTACCTGCTTAGCTTCTTCCTTTGCACCTCCGGAGACAAGCTGCCCACTGGAAGGCTCTATACCAATCTGTCCTGCAATGTACATGGTCCGGTCTACAAGCACTGCTTGGCTGAAAACAGAAGAGACATTTACTGTTGAAAACTTCCCCACCAAAAACATTTAACTATTCAAAAGCATTCCCTTGTAAGCACATTTCACATTTTCTTCAGTCATTTGTAAGATCTTGGAAATATAGGTTATCAGAGAACCATCTAGGTTGGAAAAGATCTTCAAAAATAGCAAGTCTGACCTGCTGAGTTCCATCACTAAACCACACTGCTTGGTGCCACGGGTTACGCGTGCACAAGTTTAGACATAAGCTGTGTGTACAATCTGTAAGAGTTTGGTTCAGCTGGGACTGAACCACCCATGAAAGACAGCATAGCTCTGTCTTTGAGCTAACAAACCCTGGTTCTCAGGAAGGGATAAGTGCAGCAACACAACACTAACACAGCACTGCAGATAAATGGTGGGAGGCAGAGTATCTCTATCCCAAGAGCAATCCCTCTCCTTTGCACCACATAACCTGAGTGACCCATTGGCTGGGTTAGCTCAGAAGACTGCAGAATTCGAGCTATTTGCTAACCATTTCTATGTAAACATCAGGTATGAAGTCGAGTTAGCAATTATTAACATCTTTAATTACCACAAAATTAAGAGATTAAAACAAAGACTTAAACCATCAATTACACAAGAGACATAGTTTACATCCCTCCAGCTGATAGCTAAAAATATTTCATAAAGAAATTAAAGAAAGGGTCTTCTCAAAATGTTTATGGTGTGTCAACACCATTTTTCTTATCTCTACCCATTCCACAAGAAAATTTATTGTTCTAACAGCTGAACAAGCCCCTGAAGTTACACAAACCGGAGATAGGCACCTCCCTGAACTACCTAAATTAGCAGCTTAGCTTCCCTTTTATGTCAGTGGAGAAAGAAAGCCATTCTTTCAGTTTTTACTACATCTCTTCATTGCTCAATCCATTGACTTTACATGGGCCTAACCTAATTTAGGGACTCAGTAAAATGATTACGGTTAAGCAATCTGAACAATGCCATCACTCCCATCTTCCCTGTCCAGGTAAAAACGCCTGTCCCACATTCCCCTACAATTCCATTATGGAAAAAAAGCCAGTAATTTATCCGATGGAGTAACATATCTTACATGGTGATTATTCTCTGCCATCAGCAACTACCTAAACTGGGATAAGACAAAATTATACCATTTAAAGAGAAACTAGCAAAAGAAATAGTTTTCTAGCTGATGCAGCCTAGATAGGAAATGCGTGCATGAGCACAACACAGATTCTTCTTTAACTGTTTTCTTTCTCAGCATATCGTACTTTGTTTGAGGAACAGGCCCTCAGACCACAAGCTCGTGCTTCTGTTTCCTGTGTGGAGAACCACACAACAAGGAGATATTAGCTCTCTGATAAAAAATTGAGATTGTCTTAACCTGCTTATTATAAAGCAAATGACACCAAAAAACATTTATCCTAACTGACCTTTGGACAATCCCAAATCATGAATAACTGGGGAGAGCAAAAAAAAAAAAAAAAAAAAAGAAAAAAAAAAAGAAAAAGCATACTGAAGCCTTCCAATACCACTGCCAGACCAGCAGCATCCTTACAGATTCCTCTGCTCCTTGACTTTCTTTTCCCTTGTACGCTTCGCAGTGGAACCCCCTATTCACTGACACCAGTAACAATTCACAAAAAAAAAGTCAGGTTGTCTTTACCCAAAGGGCTGTAGATTAATATAAGAATAACATCTCTGCTGCTCAATAAAGGAAATACAAAATATGGTAAAAGTAGCACCCTGGAAGGCTGCAGCAGAACCAGGAACGCAGCCCATAGACCCCAAACCTTCCCTCTACATTAAGCCCTCCTTCCCCTGTTCCCATGCTCAGAGCAGAAACACAGCAGGTTTTTTTCTTGTGCAATTTTTGCTCGCTGGACTTTGAAAAGCTGACTGGAACTCGATTAACTAAGTTAGTGATAAACTTATTGATGTTAGACCCACCATACCAGTAGCAGACTGCATAGTAAGAAGCATTTCAGCAAGAACTACCAAGAAGCACAAAACACAGGAGTGCAGTTAATCCACAGCAGAAGTTGAGGGCTATGTTAAAGGCTAAGCCAGTGGGTGTGTGTGCAGCTGAGGAGCTGTAGCTTTCCCTGTCCCAGGTGCCCTGCAGAAGCGATGCCGAGCCCCTGGCTGCCATCCACCAGAAGTTAACCTTTAGGTCGTGGGGCTCTCTCTGCCTCTACCCTTGGTACTTTTCCATCTTTACAATTCCTATCGGGAACATCCAGCTTGAGGTTCAGAGCGTTCATTTTCACAGGACCGGAGACAGATAATGCTTTTGGAGGCATCAGGATGCTACAAGTAGTTTTAAAACCTAAGGAGCCTGTGTTTAAATGGGAAACCAAGCCTAACATGCCCAGAATGCATGACTAGGAACCCTTAGAAAACACCGGTAAAACCCACTCAGTACCTTAGACATAAGTCTACAGGAATAAATTTTCTGATCTAAATAGCAAAGACAAGCCTTTTGGGGGATTATTTTTAAGATCTATGAACTTTGCTCCCCCGGTGCCTCCCAGGCGGACATTTTAGGGAGCCCCGCGGGCGGGCTGAAGCTCCCGGTGCCATTCCAGACCCACTCTCCTCAGGGGTTCCGGGACCCCACCGGCCCCACCACCCCCAGGGACAGGTCCACCCACCCCAAAACCACCCCGTAACCCCCTTATAACCCCCCAAAACCACCCCATAACCTCTCAACCTCCCCACAAGCACCCCAAAAACCACCCCACAGCCTCCCACGGGGCAAAGCCCGCTACCCCCAGCCAGGGCACACCTGTAGGGACCCATCGCAGCGGGAGCCTTGGCAGTACTGATTATTTTCTTCACCAGACTCGCCATGGCTGCCCCTACCCCGTCCCTCTCCTCCGCCACCCGCCACCTCCTGTCTCCCCCCCCTCGCCTTTTACCCTCCCCTTCTCTCTTCTCCCCCCTCCCCTCCCCGCAGCCCGCCCCGCGCCGCAGGGGCTTCTGGGAGATGTAGTCCGGGGAGGGTGGCTTTGGCGCGGCGCGCATGCGCACTCGCCAGGCGGTGTGTGGTGAGGCGAGGCGGCGGCGTGCGGTGGGGCCGGTACCGGCACCGGCACCGGGAGTTGTCCTCCCCCCCCTGCTCCGTGTGTGTCCTTTCAGCCCCCGCGGTCATGTCTGGTGCGAGGGAGAAGAAGCGGGCCAAGAAGATGAGGAACCAGCCGGTCAGCGTCACCATGCCCGCCGAGCCGGGGCCTGTGCCCGCCGGCGGCCCCAGGCCCTGCCCGCCCCCAGGTACGGCCCCCTCAGGGTCCCCTCAGGATCCCCTCAGGGTCCCCTCAGTGCCCCCTCAGGGGGGACCTGCCCGCTGCCCCCTGGTCTGCGTGTGTCACCTCACAGCCTGGACCACGTGCCTCAGTCATGCTTAGATTTTTTTTTTATTTTAACCTATGTTATTTTGGGGAAAAAATATACAAAGAGCGCAGCATTCAGAGGTTGAGGCGTTGCCTCTCTGTTTTGGGGTGAAAAAATGATGTTTAAGTGCATATCGAGGGGATGGTGCTGAGGCAGACAGCATGATGCAGCAAATTACGGCCGGCCCAGGCTGAGGGGTTTGCAATGTTGTTAAAGCAGTGCTATCAGATTAAGCGCTGCTTTCTGCCTTTCTCTTTTAGCAGGGAATTAAAAAAACTATATGGTTATAATCTTCAGTCGTGCTGAATAGCATGCACATAGCATTATTCTGTAGTGTTAGTGAGTATCTTGGTTTCTTGGTTTTATTCTGCAGTGTTAGTGAGTGTCTTGGTTTTATGGAGCTAGTTCTGTAGAAACAAAGAAAAAAAATACAGAGGAGTTATAAAACTATAAAACTATGAGTCTATGTAATTCCTGAAATCATCTGATTTTTCTTTAGGTATTAAATCAGACACTACCCTTAGAAACACTCTTCTTCCATCTTATTAAAATACTCGGTGTCTCCATTTTTAGGCTAACTTAACAGTGGAAGTTTGTGATATGAGTGTGTTTGTGATATGAGTTACTTGCCATTCAGCTCTCTTCTTTCAGTTGATTTGTGCTGTAGGTTTCCACAAATTTGTTGACTCCAGCCTCCGTCCCTCTCTCCCAGCTACTTCCTCCCCACCCTCACCTCACTGTCTGGATGGTGCTGCTCCCAGCCACGTGGCAAACTCAGATCAGGGAATTATTCCACATGAGAACATACTTTCTTTCTATCCCAAAACGTATATGTGTGTGTATATATATATATATATATATATATATATATATATATATATACATATTCCATTTGAATTGCTGTGCTGTTGTATAATGTGGTTGCTTCTTAGCTGGTTACAGGAGCCGGAACAGCATTGTTGCAGAACGTGAAATTTCAGCTTCATGATTGCTTGAAACAGAAGAGGGAGGTTCCTTGCTGCTCTAAGCTCATTTAAATTGAAGCTACTGGAGGTGAATCTGTTTCTGGCTGTGTGTTCCTCATGCCAGTAGCAAAATTAATGGGACAATACGTTAAAGTTGTTTAAGAAGCTCATCAACCTGAAAACTGCTGCCTGTTCCCCCTGACACACAGGGTGATTGTCAGTGGAGGGGCTCCCTGAACTGTACAGCCCTGTGTTCCTACTAGTACTTCACTTGGTGCAGTGATTTATTTGATTTTGATGTTGATTTAGATGCCTGTACCAGAAAAATGTACGCTGTAACTTACTGCACCAACATAAATGAATCCTGCTGAATTTATTTACTGCTGTAACGGAAATACATGCATGAGACTTTCTTAAGCTAGAAGATACCAGACAAAAATCGTATGGTTATGGGTAAAATATTACCTTTGCTGGTGTCATACTAAAACCCTAACTAGACAAAAATAAGAATTGCTACTGATGCAGTCAGTATAGGCTGATTTTGATCAGGTCTTTCGTATTAGGCCGGATAGAGTATTGGAGGCAAAGTCTGTGTTGGGTACCACTCTTAAAATGTGTAAAAGCTCCTGAATCTTTTGCTGCTCGCTGCTGGGCAGCACAATTTTTTTGTTTATTCTGATGAAAAAGAACTTAATTCTGTTTCCTCATGGCTTTTTCAGTACATGTTAAATACAGTTGGAGGAATGTGTACTGCAATCTTACTACAAAGGATGGTTTAGCATTTATCTGTTGACTGTGTGTTTCTGTTACCTCTGTTCGTTTCTAAACCCTTCAGGAGATTTTCATTCCGAGCAGCAGTATCAACAGCAGAAATTTTCGCATCAGTCATCCGGGCCTCCCTACAGGAAAGACCAGTATTTTCCCAGAGAACAAAACAGAGGAGAGCGAGGCAGAGGAAGAGGAGGATGGCAAGGAGGACACCAGGGTGCTTCTGAGGAAATACCTAGATACATAACAGGTTTGTATATACAAAAAAAGGCCACAATTTCCAGGGCAACCTGCTGTTATTTGTCTGCTGTCTGCCTTTGGTTTTGTGAAATAGCAAAAATCAGAACCGATGCTGTGTTTGGTGTGTTCACTTGGACTTCAGTTTTTCCTGATTTTCTCCAAAATACAGATATACTTGTGTACCAGAATGAACGACCAGATGTTGTTCAGTGAGTCCTTTCAGACTTCCAAGTTGAAAAATTGCACTTACTTGTGATGAGGGGTGTGCATTTTGCTTTCTGTTTACCAATAAAATGAGTGCTGACAGTCATCTGTTTTTAATGTAGCCAGTGAAACTGTTTATGCTCACGATGTGAGTTAGAGACGGCTTTTCTTCAAACAGAATATTTGTTGTAGGAGAACAAAGAGACAAATTAGTTTTTCAAAATGTGGCGGTGCTATGATAATGAATACATTTCTGTAAGAATAAAACAAAATCAACCTCTGGCTCTGTATTTGATCATTTTAAAACAGTATGTAATATGATTACTGCTTCCTGTTTTTCCATGAAGAAGTTTTTACATCTCTTTGAGTACCATCTGAAAACATTGCTATTCTAATCTAGTAAAGAAGTACTTGATACAAATAAAACTTGTTGGTTACACCACGGCTTTTTAGATTCATTCATGTCCAAGTATGTGCTTAAATAAATATGTAAGCTTCAGAATATCTAAAGAATAGTTATTACTTCAGCAATAGACAGTACACAGTATTTTCTTTTATTTCAGCAAGTCATCAGATGGATGTAGCAGAAATACTCTGCTGGAGTTCAGGAATTTGTGTAGTGTCACCTTTGATTTTTGCCATTTGTCATGCTCTGATACAGTTCTTTCCATTGCAGTGTCTACCTTTGCTGAAGCTCGTGCTGCTGAGATGAAAGCCATGTTGAAAGCAGTTACGCAGAAGTCTTCAAACTCTCTAGTTTTCCAGACGCTACCTAGGCAGATGCGAAGGCGAGCTATGAGTCACAACATTAAACGCCTACCCAGGAGGCTGCAGGAGATTGCCAGAAAAGAGGTATAAGCGTGTTCTGATTGTATTTGATAAACTGTATCATGGGCATAGCTGATGTACGGTGTTCAGCTGTACATTTATTAATGTTTAGACCTGAGCTGGTCAGCAAATTTTCTGTAGGTACACAAACTTTGGCTGATACTTGGATCCAAAATGCAGAAACATCTCAGTTTTAGATGGTAGCTCAAGTAGATCTTACTAACAACTCGGCTTTGTGATTATTGGACGACTTGAAAAGTTACTGGACTAGTGATAGAACCCTTACTTGCAGGAGGGTTTGTTTGGGCAGTGAATCTAGGCCCCAGGAGTCCTGAATAACACCTGCCTAGCTTGCACCCCACCACTGCTTTGAGCTGTGACCCTGCTGGACTCAAACCAGCACAGCTCATTCCTGCAGTTGTTCTATTTTACAGCTCAGACATTCGCTGGAGTAGTTGGCAGCTGTGTGCAGCTTCAGACCTGCTAATGGGTATTCCTGGTTGCTCATGAAACTCATTTTGGAGCAGCAGTATCTCAGCATTGAGTCAGAATGCTCCTGTGTAGCTACTTGCTCCTAATCCAGTATGGCGTTCATATGTATTTTAAAAAAAAGGTATAAGTCTGACTCTGATGTTTTTCTCTGATCACTATACTTCCTCTGGACACTTCTTAAAATGATAAGATGAGTTTGCTTGATAAGTTTTCTGTGTGTTAAGGTTGAGACCTTACCCCTTCCTCCTGAGTTCCTGAAGATTCATGATTCAGAAATTGCTTCAAGTACTTCTGCTCATGTTCCTTAGGGTGTGGTTTATTAGATCTTCATAACCTGCATGTCTTTTTTTTTTTATTGCTCTGGTTGGCATTCTTTTTGCTTTGTTAGTCATGATGAGATTTTATGCAGTTTGGCATAAGCAGCATGGGCTGCTTTGCGTGGTTACTGCTCTGTCCTTGTTAATCTAGATTTCTTTCATGTTTATATTTGGTTCTTTTGTGTCCTAATTCATTAACTCATTTCACGTGGAAGCATTTCTAACTTCTCTGTATATACTCACTGTTACCCATCCTTATTTTCACTTGTATGATTCATGGATTTTTGAGGTCATGCAGCTGCATTTCTTCTATATTCTGTCTCTTCAGGTCTTTTGGCATAGTTTGTGTGCTTAAATGTTTTTTTTGTTTCATGATTTCTTGGAGCTTTTGTGTCTTCTGAGCCATTTCCCTTTCTAAAGGTTCTGTCTATTAGTTTTCAGTGTTTGAAGTCTGCTTCTTCAAAGTTACTGTTCTGATTCTGCAGCACTTTCTTTGTTTCCTTAGATCCTTTAATGTGACCACTTTCATGCAAAAACTTACCTAGACTCTCTCTTACCTCATCACAAGCTTGAAGACATGCATTTTTTGTCTACGGTACCACATCACTTTTTCCTCTAGCTGTCTTTCTGAACAAATCAGTTACGTATTATTGGCCCAGTGGCTTCTTTTACCTTTTCTGCAGGCCATCAGATAAGTCTGATTGTGACTTGGAACTTGGTTTATTCTTCTGTGCCTTTCTGTCTCGACATCGTGGGTCATGTCAGTGTTCCCTCTGCTCAGTGACTTTCTAGTATTCTCTTTTCTCTGCTGTTGCTCTTAAAACCAGTGGTCTGCCATCAACCATTTCTTGGCAAATGCACAGTGGACATCCTAAGAAGCATTTATTTATTTATTTAGATTAATTTAATTAATCTAGTTAATTAATCTAATAATTAATTTGTTTGTTCGTTTATTTATTTATTTATTTTTGCCCTGTAGTCCCTATTTCTTTCTGCCACTTCTCTTCACAGAAAGACAAATAAAAACTTGAGAGGCAAGCCTTCCTCTTCAGCCATGCATTCGCTCTTAGTGATTCTGTTCTTGACTGGGTTGTAATCAGCAATTTAGTTTGATGTTACCAAGGGCCTTTCCTTGTTTGCTTTTACACATTGTAGAGACTCTGAGTATCCTCAGGTCCTACCTGCCAGTATTTGAGTACTGCTTCTGTACAAGCTCAGATTTTGAGGTTTTCCAAGTATCATGTTCTTTTGTTCATGTGGGTATACTGATGTTGGCCAAAAACTTCACGCAGGAAGTAGCAGAATCACAGAACGGTTTGGGTTGGAAGGGACCTGAAGGATCATTTAATTCCAACCCCCTGCCATGGGCAGGGACACCTCCCACCAGCCCAGGTTGCCCAAAGCCCCATCCAGCCTGGCCTTGAGCACCTCCAGGGATGGGGCATCCACAGCTTCTCTGGGCAGCCTGTGCCAGGGCCTCACCACCCAAGAGATCTTCCTGTTCACATGTAAGTTTCTGAATGTCTGGGGATTTTGGTTTAACTGTGGGTTCAAGTCCAACTTTGATATTCTCATATGGATGGGGCTTGCATATAAAATTTCCATCTGTTAGTTATCCTCAAATGAGAAGGTAGAATTATGGAGAAATAACATCAGGATAAAGTATAGCTTAGATTATGGAAGTGCTTCCTGTATCCTTGTATATGTTAACCTTTATCTTCAACAGAAGTTTGTCCTTTTGAGATTTACTTCGATGTTCTCTCTTTTAAAAAACAGGCGGAGAAGGCTGTACATCAGAAAAAAGAACAGTCGAAGACTAAATGTCGCAAAGCTAGAAGGCGCCACGGGAATTTGGTAGCAGAGTTTAATCGCAGGCAAAGAAAGAATATTTGGTTGGAAACACATATTTGGCATGCAAAGAGATTTCATATGGTAAAAAAATGGGGATACTGCTTAGGAAACAGCCCTACAGAGAAGTGCTACAGGGCTTGCTACCGAGCCATGACAAATCACTGTCTTCTTCAGGTACCATGTTTGCATCTGTTTTCTTTGTTATTTTGCCAAGTTGAAGTAATCAACTGTTCAGTTACGAGTGTTTCTGTCTCTTTGAAGTAATGTTGTGTCAGCTGTTAATAACTGCTAGCTATGAACTGAATAATTTCATAACTGCAATGAAAGGTGGAGAGCATCAAAGAGACCAAGGTGAGCCTATGGAAGAGTCTTATGTATTAAAAAGGTAACTATGACTGAAATACTCCATTTTCAACCATAAAAGCTTAGAAATTAAATGAATCCCTGTTTCTCCTTCCTGAGAAGGGTGCTGTTGAAGACAGATGCTTTATTGTGTGACCTTTTTGATCCCTTGCTTCAAGGGGAAGGTTGGTCCTTGAATGAGAAATGCCAGACAGCTGTCCTGTGACTATCAATGCTAAGATAGAAAGGAAAATGTTTTCTCGTTGATTCAAATTTTAGTGAATGAAAAAATACAACTGCAGTGTAAATCATAAAGCTCTATCTGATCTTTCCTTGCTGGCTTCACTTTCAAGAGTTATTCTCACTTCACTACTATCCTGTTGTTTCAGGATTTATCATATTATTGTTGCGTGGAGTTGACTGGTAAAGAGAATGAGCTTCTGAAGCAACTTGCGCGAATATGTAGTGTTGACACAGGTAAAATTTAATTCGTTTGAAATAAAGTTAAGATTCTGAACAGACTAAAGGTTGACTCATGCTTTTTCCTTCTTAATGTACTAGCAATCTGAGAAGTAATAAGAGTTGATACCTAGTTGTGATTTTTTGGTTGAAAAACCTGATTAAAATGTCCTCTCCTAGGACCACAATTTCTTATTTTCATTTGCCTTTTAATAAACTTATTATTATTGTCTTCTTTATTTGGTACTGTCCTAACAGCCAGACTGAACTTCCTTTTTTGTTTCTTAAACAAGAGGTTGCTTTGTTTTTCATTAAGTATCTTCTTCTTCAGGATTAACATTTAGAGTGGCACGTTGCCTGTCTGGAAGATTCCAGGGTTCCCTGAATCTTTACCGAGCAGATCGCTATCCTGAGGATGCGCTTGGTCCCGTTACGTTTATTTGGAAACCCAGGGATGGGTCTGAAAACAGACAGTTATGGATCTGGATGCATCCAGCTCTCAAACAGGTATTTTGTTTTTTCAGCGTTGAACTCCAGTTTGTTCATGCCTTGTCTATTCCTTATGCTGGAGATACTTCCTGAAAGGTGTACAAGAGAGAGATGGAATTAAAAATTAAGAATTAAAAATTATGAATCAAAAATTAAAGCACTGTTTCCACTCTGACTATATTTGTGTTCTGTAACTTCTTACAAAGATGGTATGGGAGGTTCATGCCTCTGAGTTGTTTTTTTTTTTGTTGTTGTTGTGAGCTTGTTCAGGGTTTTCTAGTGATGCTTTTTGGGGTACGTTCACAATGTGCTGTTGCTTGATTTGCTTCCTTCCCACTGCCACCCATGACAGGCTTTTTGGTTACTGTCATCACAGGTAATCATAATCTGCTTCTTAGCTATGACCTTCAGTAAATCAACTATACATTTGCAATTTTTCTCCCATTAATTTGAGTGACAATTTTCTAGCAACAATATTACATACAGCACTTGATAGTAAGGCATGGACTTAAGCAGAACGAAGATCATTCCCTTAAATCCTTGTAAGAAAATAAAATGCTAGAGTGTAATTCTTAAAATTGTGTTTAAGCTTTGTAATGCCCTGCTCATCCTCCTAATCCAAACTTTTGACTTTTCTTTAGGACATACTGAACGAGTTAAAAGAAATTTTTCAGTGTTTAGAGCCTGAAAAAGTCTATATCCCTGAGCCAGCTACAACATCAGCTCAAGAGGAAGAACAAATGGATGTCGTTCTGAGCCTTGGCAAAAAAAGAAAGAAAGAGGATAAAGAAGGAGAAAAAGCTGTGCCAGTGAAAAAAATAATTGGTGATGGCACTAGAGATCCATTGCAGTCCTACTCATGGATCTCGCAAACTACTGGTGTTGTGATCAGGTTTGTTCACAGAAACTGTTACCTATAACCAGTTAATAGATGGATTATAGCTTAACATAGTACTGGGGGAAAAAGCATGCTGTACAAGTGGACACTCAGGTGAAACTTCCCTCTGTTTCAGTGATCGAACTATGGAGATTCTCAGATACCGACTGATCGGCCCGCTGTCACACTGTGTCCTTACAGAGACCCTGAAAGCTGCTTCGCTTCAAACAGTAAGGAAAATAGCAAGTTGGATACTACTGTAGCTTTAATAAGGTTTTTGGGGTGTGCAAACTTCTTTTGGCTAGAAAGAATCATAAATTGTCTAGCATTACGCATGTTAGCCTTTAAAATAAGTATTTTCACTCTGTTAGCTTCTCTGTATTGAGCCCCTTAACTGATACTGATCTGAGGATGAACACCTATATGGATTTCAGGTGTGGGTAGGAGGAACATAGAACTAGAAACAGGATCATATGACACTATTGAGTGGGCCCTGAAAGTTTAGTAGTGACACACTGTGTTGACAGGTCTAGAATAATTCACTTTCTCCTTGGCGTTCTATAGATCATGTTTCTCAAGCAACAAGCTAGAGCGCTCTGTAAGGCAAGACACGAAAAGTATAGAAGACTTGCATTTTAAATCAAATGCATAATTCCTACAGGATTTAGTATCTTGTGCACCTCTTGGCACGTAGCATCACTGTGGTTTCAATGTGGGAGTTTTTTTGTCTCTTGCAGCAAACATGAGGAGGCCATGAAATCTCTGGCTTTGTATAAAAAATTACCGACTACAGTTAGGAAGGATTGTGGATTGCTTTGTTTACTTTTGGAGCACAGGTTAAATTGAACGTGCTTATTGGAGGGTATTATAAAGTGGAATATAGGAATAAGCTGCATCAGGAAAAAAGGATTTTGGTTTGAAATTCGGAAGAAAGTAATCATAGTGATTAAGGCAAACTGAGATTGAATTCATACTGATAGAAAATACGAAATTACTACTTGAGTTAATTAGATGGTGTTGTTTTCCAGGAGATGGCAGATTCAGAATCAGAACTGAATAACTGGTGGGTAGAAAACTGCAAGGACTCTGAAAAAGTATCTCTTCATCAACGTCAAACTGCTATCTTTGAGCTATTAGAAGGTATTTGGGGATTGGTGATACGGGAGGAAGGGAAAACTCTTAGGTTCTAGCGGTCAAAACTGGCATGCTAACAAGCTGGCATAGGTTTGGAGAGGCTTTTTTTTTTTTTCTTGATCGAGGGAGTGATGCCAGTGAGCATGTACTTAGGTAATTACCCTGGCATGTCAAAGATTTGAGGATAGCTACGCTGATTTTTTTTTAAGGGAACATTATGTCCTCTGTGTAGTCCAAACTCTTAAACAAATAAGTCTTGTTTCTTTTCTTTGTGAACTTAGATTGGAAATTGTTGATGGGATATATTTATGTTGGACTATACCACTCACACATACAAACACTTAAGACAGTAAATTGTAAACTGCCTCCTCAGATAACATGGTAGACTCCTGCTCAAAGTGAAAGCATTTTGTCTTGCCTTGCATGTTTTTGTTCCTAATAAACAGTTGTTTACTTGGCTGAGATGTAAAATACAAAGTAAACAACATCTTAGTTTCTAGCTCTGAAAACAGATAAAGAGCTGGTGGTGTTAGATCTCAAATTATACTCAAGCTCTCCAGTCTGAAGCAGTTAGGCCTCAGATTGGGCAAGATGAGGTAAAACTTAATTCCTTTTTTTTTCCTTTCTCTGGAAGAAAAGTAGAAAAGAAAGGTTTGTTGCTTAGGAGTTGTGCCAAACGTAAAGGATGAATTTGAGTCTGTTAATTGAGCGAGTGACCTCATTTCTATGCTAAGCGTAAGTATAATTGCAGAGTAACTCTTATGCTGCTATTGTTGTCTTTTGTTATTGGACATTGGACAAGCATTGGTGAGTTTTCAAAACATGCTAAATTGAGTACTCTGGCTTGCATCTCTGGCTTCTAGTGGTGTCATATCCCTGCAGGCAAAAATGCACAAAATAACAGTGCAGAAGAAGATTGTAAATTTATTTGCGGTTTCATGGCAATGTTCATCTGTGTATTTTTAAAGGGATAAGTTCACCATCAGAAATGCCACCAGGTACAATACTCGGCCTCACTGTTGGAGATCCTCGAGTAAATCTGCCAAAAAAGAAGAGAAAAGCCATGCCAGACCCTGAAAAATACCAAGGTAAAATGCCTTGCTTATATTGTGCGTGAAACTGCCAAAGGCAAGAGATACAGTTTCTTTCTACACTTCTGTTTTCATTTACTGTCATATTCTGCTGATGTTTTTTTTTTTGTTTTTTTTTTCTTGCTGTTTTCCTCTAGCATTAGCTTTTAGAATGTTTCCTTCCTCTTTCTATATGCCTTGTTAGAACAGAAACAGCCTGAAAATAGGTTGCATAGGTTTTAGAACAGCAATTGTGAGGGAGGGATCTGCACCAAAGCTGGTCTTGTGCTCAGTGGAAGCCTCTGTCTGACCATACAGATGATCCAGGTTCGAATCCTGGCAAGGCCAACCAGGTGCTAAAAGATGCTCAGTTTATGTTCAGTATTTAGTCTTCCAGGTGCTGTCTCTCTCTCCAAGATACCTGCTGTTTCTGGTTTATAGCCTTTGAATGATGAAATTCGCAAATTCACTAGGGAGGAAAAAAATAAATAAAATGCAAGGTTAGTATTTCAAATGGCCAAGATGGTAGTCTTCCTTGAAAACAAAAGCTGCATGGGTGACTACGTAGACTTTCATTTCAGTGCTTACTTGCACAACATTTCAGTGCAAAATGCAAAATCAGTTGGATTTGAACATCCTTGAAAAATGTGGGGTTTGTATACAGTGCTGTGTAGGCATTTACAATTAGGTTGACAGGGCACAGACTGCCTAACTTAGTATGAGAAACAGAATAGTCAGCTAGCAAACAAGAGAAGTGAAGTTTCCAGAGACTTCAAAATACTTTGTTTCCTTGGTGGTGTGTTTACTGGAATAATCTAGCCTTAGCTTTCACTGAAAAGCAGGTTGAATGCTGATTTCAGTTACCATCTTCTAGCTCTCTTTTAGCACAACTCTTCCTATTCAGATTTTCTTATATCCTCCTGTTTTAACCTCTGTATGTAGAACAGCCTTTCTCCTGTTTATTAGTTCTGCTTAGCTACATTCTCATCGTTAATGTTCGTGTTGGAAATGTTGCTGCATGTGTGACCTCTGCTTTGGTTCCTTCGTCCTGAGGAGTAAGGTGAGCTATACACCACTTGTTTACAGAGACTTGTTTGAGCTGGTAAAGGAGTTAGTGACCACAAGAAGTAGTCTGTTCCCCTTCATTCTGCTTGTCATGTCTGTGAAGATGTGATCAAGAAGGCCAGTTCAGTGGAAGGCTTCTAAGCATTGGAAAAGCCACGTAGTAGTTTCTGTCCCACTGCCAGAGATGGTTGTCCCTCAGGAAGCAGGGACATGGTAAAGAGGTAATGATGGAAGGCAGGGAAACAATAGGAAATAGGTACATATACCTGTCTTCCTTTGGCTGGCTAGAAATGTCCATCTTCAAGGTCTTTCTACTTATCCTTCAACTTGCAAAAAAAAAATCTAAACCACAAACATTCAGAAAATCTGGTGTTGCTTTTTGGTTCCTTTCTGAGTTTTTTTTTTTTTTTTTTAAATTTTATTTTATCATAAGCTTAAAATATTATCTGCCCTCTCTGACTCTTATTCAGGTGAAGGAGAAAGCCCTTGATCAGCTAGCAAGAAAAAGTAAACTGTGTGTGATACCTCTTAATTTAGGTCCTGCTAAAGGACTTCATGTTGCACAAACACATTGCTAACCAGATAAGTTAAAAGTAAGCAGAAGAATGAAGGAAGATAAATAATACAGCTGTCTTCTAATCTAAAATCAAAAGGACATCATGGTAAGGGAGCAGAAAGGGAGAGAACAGCCCTGCTACAAGAAGCAATAGGGAGGGAATAGGAATGGCTGCTGTTCTGTTTCCCACCTGAATACTTCCTAATGCTGTGTGGGGTGACTTAGTGGGTTATTCACAGTCTGCTGCGTACCCATTACATGTGCAGGGGCTAAATCTTATGGTGTGGTAGTTCATCTCTCCTACCTAGAAACCTCAAGACTGAGGTACAACTGCCACTCTCATACTCATCAATACTCATCAATACTCATCAATACTCATCAATACTCATCAATACTCATCAATACTCATCAATACTCATCAATACTCATCAATACTCATCAATACTCATCAATACTCATCAATACTCATCAATACTCATCAATACTCATCAATACTTATTCCTAAGTATTAGTTGAAAAGAGAGGCCACTGTTACTCTCCAAAGTCTGTTGTTCCTATCCTGACTTGGTAGTCAACTGTGTGACAGCTACCACTGGTGCTATATCTCTGCCGTAATGGGCTTACTTGTTCAAGTAGCTAAGAGAAATTACATTTTGAAAAACGTTAGAAAACCTATCCATGTTAGTTTATTAAACTTAGATACTTTTACAATTTTCTAGTTGGGGAAAGCCTTCACATGCTTTTCATTCTTAGTGTTTTTGAAGAAAAAGTAAAACTGCATCTGCACTAATAAAAGGAAGCCTAGGCATAATCAGTTACTGTGCAAAATATGTTTTGTATCTATTCTCTCTCTGCCAGCATTGTGCATTCTTCACACTGTTTACTGTTTCAGGACCTGGAACTGTGCAGCTTAGTTTGTGATCTTGTTGGAACATGTGGTCTTGTTGCACGTTTCATTGCCTTTATCTATCAAATGTATTTGTTCTTTGTTCCTATCAACCTCCTTGATTACCTGGCTGATTTGCAGGAGTTTACAAATCCATTAATTAGACGGAGGAGAATCTATTGAAGGCCATTTGATGCAGAAAGATCGCCTCTAACTTGAAGTTTGTAAGCCATAAATGTCTAGAATGACATCACTGCATACTGATCTTAGTGCTGCACTCTTCCCCAGAACCCTGTTATTGTCCACACTTGGAGTCAGATTACTGAAATATCCAGCAAGAATGTCATCAAAAGAAACACATTCCCATGGGTTATTTGAGTTTGATTTACCGGTTTTACCAGCATTTTTTCCAAATGGTTCTGTCCTGCTTACACTGGTTCTTTTGTGAGGAGTGATCCAGGAAGGGATTCTATCCACCTCTTCAACTTTATGAAGGGCAATTTGTTTAAACAAAAGTAATGAGGAAATTTAATCTTGGCACATAGTATATACATAACTACAGCAATGATATTACCAGTGTTTCCACAGTAACAGCCACAAAAAAAAAAGTTAGGCTTTTCTTCTAGATAGTTGATCCACCGATGGAAGATGAGGTCTGTAATTCCATTGAAATGGTTTTAATTTGCTCCTTCTGTAAGAGGAAATCTTTTTATGAGCCTTAGAGCTACATAAACTTTCTGAGCCTTGGTTTTGATATAACCTTACTCAGATGTGGTAATGTGGTAAGATGACCTTTATGTAAGAAATGGTACTAGCCATTCGTCTTAATGACATGTCACGTTGACTGGGCAATAAAAAGGAACCCTTGCTCTATTCCACACTTTTTCCCCTTTTTGCTTCCTGGACATTCAAATGCAATTAGGATTGATATTAGGAAGATCAAAATGACACTGCTTATGGTAGCAGATTCTATAGTAGTCTTCTGTTCTTCATTGGATAAAAAACAATTGATTTTCTTAGCAAATTCTTACCAGTTTAAAGATGCATTATTTATCAGATGTGCAAATAGTTTAGGTAAGTTACAGCCCTCAGCTCTGTTTGTGGATTGTCATACATGAAATCTGTGAAGTGACATGCATCTATCTGTATCCCCTTTTATTTTTTTAAATTTTGTTTTCAAAATGCTGTTCTAAGATAATGCCTGTGTAGTTTTCCCCCAGTGGGTAACGTGTTAACCAACGGTAACTTCAGTCTTTCCCAGTTACTCACACACGTGAATGCATATGCATGGGTTCAGGCTGTGTGTTTATACACGGAACTGACCTCATTTCTTTAGGCTGTGGGATAGAGAGTTTGTGAATAAATCACTTCTCACTGCCTTCTCAGCAGGTTTATGCCTTCTGGAAGTCGAGCCTCCCAGCAAGCGGTCAGTACTTACGTGACCGCAAATTAGCGTTAGTCTTCTCTCCGTTTTAAAGTACTCTTCTGACATTTTGATACACTGCTGCTGTCTTGTCATGGGAGAATACAAATTCTCTTGCTCAACACGGGGTATGGTGGAGCCTCTAAACAGTCAATGAATGAGATGAGTATAAGGAGAATGCATCATGAAAGATAAGTGAGCTAAAGTTACTTTTGCAAACACAGAGCGTGATTCTTTGCCAATCAACACATTCTTGCAGTGGTTTAGGTATCCAGTCCTTTGCTTTGGTTCTCCTGGTACCCCATGCATACGTGCTGTGAAACTGTTCCCTAACAGTACTTTTTTTGCTTCTGCTGCTGCTTCTCACAGACAGAAAATTTTCAAATAGAAGCACTCTTAACCTTAGGTATGTCTTCTGAGATGGCTAAGGTAATCAGCTACACGTGTCAGAACAACAATTTGAACTGAAACAAAACCTTCCTTTCTCTGTCAGTATTGTCTGAGCACCAACCATAAACATCAGCAGAAGCAGGTAACGTGCTGATTGTCATTGAGCTTTCTGTGCTTAGTAATGCAACTCCCAATTTCCTGTACCAGCTGTAACATCTTCATTAGCTGCTTGTTCATCAGTAGGGTTATTTCTCCAAAAATTTTACATTGTGGACTGAAGAAAATAGGAAAAAGCGACAGTTTGAATTACAGCATGCTTTGCAGAGAGGTGGGATTCTTCAGGTGGAATGGAGAACAAGGTAAAAGAAAGTATGAAGTTAAAGATTTTAGGGTAGTGAGGAGAATATTGGGTGGAATGTAGGGATGGAAAGAGACAGGCATTAAATGGCTTTTTAATGAAAAAAAAAAAAGTTATGTCCTATAATATACGAATTCTAAGAAACTCCAAAATATGACAGGGATACCAGTATCTCAGATGTGGTAATAGGAGACAAAAAATAATTCAGAGAAAGTTATAGTGAAAAATTTACAGTTAAAGGAACTAGAATGTGTTTAAATAATGTAACCTAAAGAGATTCTAATGTTCACAAATACTTTCTGTACAGAAGATTGAAAAGCCCCTTTCCCTACCCTCTATTTGCTTGGAATTACATGCCCTTCACCTTGGTTATCCCTAAGAGTCAGGAATAAATTCCCTACCGCTACGACTCATGTTTTTGCTGTCTTTTTCTCCTTCCTTCAGTTCAGTGATATTTGCTGTGTCTCCAAACAGAACGTGCTTTCCCTCTGGGAACACAGAACCTTTTCAGGTTCCTCCTCAGGTTATTGATTTAATTTTGGATCACAGAAGAAATTCTTGTGGTTGGATTGGCAAGGACTAAAGATTTTCTTTTTAGTTGTCATCTATAGCATGGCTCTTTCTGTGTTTGGCTTGTTTGTTATAATAAACTGGAAACCTTACAAAATAAAATGCTCCGTTTCCACTAGATCTTGCTGTGCTGTACATTGCAGTTGTAGGCTTTCCACTACAAACCTTAATTCTGTGCTGTATAGAGGAGAGGTCTGTGCCCAGTGGGTTTTAAATTACAAACTGTAATAATTTATTTGGAGTCTACATTAGTTTTGTGAAGATGTCCACAGTAAAGTGCAGAGTCCTTAATTTGAAGGAATGTCACCCTAATCTGATCATTGTTTTAGTATTTCTTCCTCATCATTGTATGTAAATGTTACTTATCAGCAAGATGCTTAGCAAGTATCAGGTTAATAGCACCATCAAGCTATCAGGAGTGTTGCCATATTAAAGGTTGCTGTTGATTTTTGCAACTGTTACTACTATGGACACTTTATGTATTTTTTAACAATTATTGCAATTCTGTTTGGTAGTATCTATTGTATAGTTAGGACTACTGAACAATCCATATCTTCTGTGCACAAAGTCTTTGTCCTCATTAATTGGAAAAATTACCTAAATTGTGTCTTTCAAAAGACTACATTACTTTAAAACAAACAAAAAATGTATGTTCCTTTAATATGTAAGACTTTGCAACCTACAAGGTGAGCAGCAATGAGTTTTAATCACATAGCTGTTAATAACTCGTTGTGTCATTTGTTGGTAAGGATTATTTTACTCAGAATATGGATCGGCAGGCATTGCGTACCAAATATGGAATGCTGAATGCTTTTAACCCATAGTTTTTTAACCCACGTTTTTCCTCTATTTTGTTTGGACTGGGGAGTTGAAGCAGAGATAGGTTTAATACCCCCAATGATGAACTGTTATCATCTTCAGTAGTACACACACCTGTGGGACTGTGCAGACGTGCTCAAAGAAGACATACTCATACCTTCCTTGAAGTGCAGAGCCTGAAAAGATCCAGGGAGTGGAAAGCTAGTGCTAAATAAGTATTGCATTCTAGTCATATCCATAAAAATATTGCCTGTATGTACATTTTTTAAAGGTCATCTTCGCTTATCCAATAAGTTTGCTTAGGACTTATTTCAGGCTTTGTAACATTGTTCTTTTTTTTTTTTTTTTTTTTTTTTTTAACCAAACTTGGGTGAACTTCATACTTTTCCTGAAATGCCAAATTCCAGAATATTAAAAGTTGCTTCCTAAGTATGTAACTAACATTGCCAAGTGTGATGTCACTTTTACTAAGAAATGTCTGTCTGTAAGAAAACGCAAGGTTAATTCTTCTAAGACTAACAGGTAGTTTATTTCATGTTCTGTATTTGGAAAAATGTATGCTAGGATATATTCCAGGCACTGTGATGATTGTTAACCTTTCAGTAGTGTTTTTTTTTTTTTTTTCCCAGTTTGCTCATAGTACTCATGATATTGGAGTGGTTTTGAAAATCTGAAATTTAAACCACAAAAATGTGAATTTTGCTTGAAGGTTCTCTTCTTTTGTAGATAATGATAAAGTTAGGCAGCTGTACCTGGAGGGTGTACCCGTTGAGTGTGCTCACAGCTTTATCTGGGACCAGGACATCTGTAAGAACGTCACTGAAAATAAAATTTCAGAGCAGGTAACTAACAAGGTGGATTGCCATGGAGAAAATGGCTAACGGTCCGCATACGAGACTCCTGAAACTTGTTTAACTCCAAAAGTAGTAGTTTACTAATGTAGTAGTTATCCAACTGCTGAGTTGAACTTTCTGTTCTGTAGCACTTATGTAATGTTCTTCTATAACCATTGTTTGTGATTCACTTAAAAGAAAGCTTTACTGGATTGTCTACAGGACTAAATCATCGTAGGTTTATTTAACTGAAAGATTTGGAACTGGATTTTCCTACATCACTTTAACTCGTGTATAGCAGATAAAAGGGATGAAGTGGTACAGAGAGGCTCTGTCCTTTTACTCTTCAGTCAAAGCTAGGTGGATTTTCCTGAAAAAAGAAAGGAAAATGAGACTAAGTAGATCCTTCAGGGCTTGAACTACAACACACTGTGTTGTGTCATTCTGGGTAATACCTGTGATTTCTAGACAGCTTTAGATGTGCTTTTACAGGTTTGAAACCTTGTATCTTGACATTTCTATTGGCAATGGAGGAGCAACCCACAAGTGAATGGGTGAAAAGGTAATCTAGTCACAAGAGGTGATAAATTTTTGGCACCATTATAACCCAAAATAGAAAATGTTCATATGGCAGAAACATCTCTCCAAATATTCTTGTGTTGCAAATTAGTTTTGTGTTCTTTCAAATTGACCACCACAGTGTAAAAAAGCAAAATGCTTCCAAAATGTTACATTAGCACATAACAGGATCAGCGCAGTCTTTGTGGTCTTCCTGCTGTTGTGAAATGTAATGTTTACCTTACAAGAACAGCTGATGCAGAAGGGATGTGTAAAGTTGCAGTCTGGTGTTCTTTTTCTCGTAAATACATTCATAATGCTGTACAATGAAATATAACAACCAATATTGACAAAGCCTTGGTGCCAGCATGCTTCATGCAAAACCGATTCATGACTAAATGCTCTTTTCATCTCCCTAGTTATGGTTCAGATTTTATCTAACTATCGACAGATTTTCTGAAAGCACCAGCTCAGTCTAGTCTTGTGCACAAATCTATAAATATCAAGTTGGATTACTTTTCCTCCTCACCTTTGCTGTACATTCTTGCTCTTGAGTTTCAATACCTGCCATCCATCAAGGAATATGGAAATTACAAGAGAGGGAAAAAAAGGTTACTTAAATACTTTTTCTAAAGGTGTGTTTTATGCTTCAATGATGGTCTGTTCAAATGTGTAGCATGTTTCTTACTTATTTTTCCTTGTCATAAGTTATCTCATGTCTGTGTTTCAGAACATTACTTGGAAAAGGAAAAAAGGTTACTAACTTATGGGAAATTTCTCCTCCTCCTCAGGATTTAAACCAAATGAGAGCCCAGTTATTGGTACCTGGATCACAGCTTGATTTGGGTCCTTGTGAGTCAAAGATTCCCATACTGTTGGTGCAACAGCCAGGAAAAATGGCTGGAGAAGATCGCCCAGGATGGGGGAGTGGCTGGGATATCTATCTCCCAAAGGGCTGGGGCATGGCTTTCTGGATTCCTTTTGTAAGTGACTTTCCTTGGAAACGGCAAGTAAATACAAGAAATGATGCCATTTGGTGTTAAATACTGATTTTAGCATTGTGTAATCAATTCGCTATCACAGGATCAAAATCCCCAGTAGCTTTCCATATCTTCTGTTGGATATAACTCTGCCCACCTGGCAGTTTGAAGCTTGAAGTGTGGGGAGTACGAAAAGACAGCTAATGCTGTAGCTCTTGGGTTTTGTGTTTCCAAGAGCATGTGTCTCTAAAGAGAAATCATTTGATGCCAGCTGCTCATCCACTTCCAGCTTGGCTATCTCCACTGTTCTGACAACATTCTGTTGCCTCTGATTTGAGGGGAGCTTGAAACACAAAGTTTAAGTTAGGCTGAATATTTTCCTGGTGCTGTTAGGAGTATCTTACTTTGAATGTTTAGGTGGTTTTTATAGTGCCTTTCTACAGTTAACTGGGCAACATGTTTGAGTGCCTCCCTCCACGCACAGAGTAAAGAATTTCTTCCTGACATCTAATCTAAACCTCCCCTCTTTTAGTTTAAAGCCATTCCTGCTTGTCCTATCACCATCTTTCAGTGTCACTATCCATCTTTCTTTATAAGCTTCCTTTAAGTACTGGAAGGCTGCAGTGAGGTCTCCCTGGAGTCTTTTCTTCTTCAGGCTGAACATCTCCAGCTCTCTCAACATTCCTGGCAACATACAAGATCAGAACCTGTGAAATTCTATTTATTTTTGTTGATTGTTTTTCAAAATAACCTTAAAGAGCATGACTAATATTCTTGTTGAAGTCATCGTTTAGAACTGTGGAAATCATATTTAAGTTGATTTTTTTTTTCAAAAGCTGAAGCAATACTTACAATTTTTTAAGGCAGTAGCTTCAGGAGTATTACTGTCTCGTTTCAGTTAGTAACCAGGAATCAATACAAACATGGCTTTTTTGGGGTTTTGGTTTTTATAACAGATATATCGAGGTGTACGAGTTGGTGGCTTGCAAGAGGCTGCAAAGCATTCTGAATATCAAAGAACACCTCACACTCCAAATGATTTCCCAGATTGCCCAGCGGGAATGCAGTTTGCCAAAGAACTGGAAGCCACCCTTCTTGAAAAATTCAAACGGTAATGCTGACTTCAGGATTGATCATGAGAATGAGAAAAGAAGTAATGCTGCTTAAAGTAGTCTCTTAATTATCTGTTGTTGTGTTCATTTAGACTTGGACTTTATGAAGAACTTTTACTAGAGTTTTAAATTCCAATATTAAAAGAAAAAAAATCTAAGCTGTACATAACAGAAAAGCTCTGCTAAACAGGCCATATAAATTAAGTAAAACCTATTTCCAGAGATAAGTTTGGTTACAAGGCGGTAATAAGGCTTCATGACAACTTATTCCAAGCAACCTCAGCAGCAAACAAGAGGCAAGAGGAGAAGGCAAAAGCAGAATGTTAGAGTATTCTGTGGTAAAGAATAAAGTGAACAAAGGGTTGTATTTTAGTGTCAACTTTTTAATACTATTTTTAATACTAGATATTCTGCAGTTTGCCTTTGTTTTCATTACAATAAACACAAAACTCTTAACCATGCTTATGGGTCAGCTAAAAGCATCTTCTGTACAAACAGGTGTCAGCTCTCCTTTGGACTAGGAAAAAGTAGGAGAAATTCAGAGGAAATGGTGGTGGTGTCAGTTGTAGTAAGTAGAAGCATCCAGAATGGCAGAGAGAATGTAGAGGGCAGAAACACGACAGTGTTGTCTAGAAGCGTAACTTTAGAGTTATTGGTCAATGAGATTACCAAGTGAATGCACAGACAGCTTTCCGTTCTAAATACTTGTTTACAAAACACTGTAGAACATTATGGCAACATAGGCAATTAGCCTTTTGATGCCCTAATTCGAAATAAGGGCCTAAGAAATAAATATTCTTACCTACTTGATTTATCATTAGGCGTCCACCTGCAAAAAGAGCAAATTACATCAAGCTGGGCACTCTGTCCCCTTTCATCTGTCCTTGGGAGCAGCTGACGAAGAACTGGGAAGGAAGAATGAACGCTTCGGAAGAATTTATCTGTCCTTCTTCCCCCGACGCTGAGCACTGTGCGACTGAAGGGAATGGCTTCTGTGACCCCAAACCAGAAGTGGCCGAAGAAGCTTCCCCTGAGACTGGTGAGGTAGAGGAGACCATGGAAATCGCAAGCTCTGAAGGTGCCATAAAGAGAGAGGGTGATCCAGGCAGCCAAAACTTGGGTGAGGGAGATGAAGCTACGACAAGAGGCTTTGTTGTTCTCAGGTATGTCAAAATGATACGCAAGGTGCCATTTCTTTCTTGGGAATAATTGAATTGGGAAAAGGAACAGCTCAGCTTTGATTATTAAGTTGAGAGAATGAATTGATCCAAATACAATGAGGAGGAGATTTAGTTTTGCTGAGGACCAGAATTTTGCCATTAAGTGAAGTCCTGCTTTTCTCCAGCAAACACCATGACTAGATGAAGTAAGGAATTATCTTAAATGTCGCAGTGTTGAATTTAACATTTTGGAGTTGACATGCAATGTCTGCTTTTTAAGTTTTAAGTTTTGCAACTTAAAAATTGTTGTATATATAAGCTTACATATTCTTTTTCTAGTGCATCATCTCAGGTGGTTCTTGCACTACTTAAATATCTGCAAAGAAAATAAAATCTCCTGCGTTTCAATGCAACACACGAGGGCAGCAACAGTGTTTGGAAAGTGTCTGACTGCAGGTCTTCCGTTCTTGTGTAGTTACTAAAGGAAGAAAATACTGGCAGTTCAGGACTGAATGTCACTGAGGGTTTTAAGGTATTTGAGATTAAAGCAGGTTTTAACAAGGAACATCTCCTTAAGAAGTACCCTAACACATGAATTCCACTCGCCCCTGTTCTTTTTGTGCTGAGTGATACAAACATCAGCTTGGAAGGTTATAGAAAGAAGCCCCAGGGCTTCCTTACTCATGGTCTTGCAAATCAGTGAGTTTCTGGATTTCTGTTGTACTACTTGTTAATAACTATCCTTGATGTTTATTTTTAAAACTTTTTAATAGGAGCAAGAAATTGCTAATGCAAGTAGCAGCCTGGTGCTATCCCACTTCTGGAAAAGATCGTCGAATCCGCCTTATTTCCCGACTTGGACAAAAGGAAATGACTGAAGATGTCTTTTTGCCGATCTTGATGCGCTATCCCAGGGCTCTCGTATGGGTCAGCTTGTCTCTCTTGAGGAAGGGGAACCCTGAGTTACATGCCATGATTTGCATCCCAACAGAAGACGACTTGCTGCATTTAAGCAAAGACAAACTCTTCTGCGGTCCTCAAGAACCCAAGCATCGTGACATATTCAAGCACAGGGTACAGGAGCTAAAAGAGGAGAAAAAGAAGAAGAAGAAGAAGAAGAAGGAGAAGGAAGAGGAGAAAGATAATGTGGAGGCTCTAGAAAGTGACTCTCCCAGTGTTCTAGATGAAGAAACAACTGAGGAACATGAAGACCTCATACTTGGTCTTTGGCCAGACACTCTCCCAGATGTTACTTCACACTGCTCCAGAACTCTCCTGGGATATGTCACTCGAGGGGATTTTTCATTGGCTGCAGGCTGTGGAGAAGCCCTGGGTTTTGTTAGCTTGACAGGTTTGCTTTATATGTTACACGGCCAGCCAGCAGATAAAAAAGGGCTTGTTTTGTTAAGAACTCCAGCATCGTTACAGTACAGATTTGCCAGACTTACTATTGAGGTTTAAGTATCACTACAATGCAGCAGAATGCCAAAAATACCAAAGAATGTCTGCTATGTCTTCTGTGGCCTTTCTGACATGCCTCAAATTTGAGGAGGTGTTTCTGAGTCCCAGAGTCTTGAGGAGTATGAAACAATTGAAAAGCTTTGTGACTTGAATCATGCAAATAACTGATGCATAAACAGACCAAGTATTACTTCTGATGTCTGCGCTGCTAAGGATTTATAACAGTAACTTATCAGTTGTAATCATCCTTATCTCTAAGAAGCACATAGTTCATTTTTCACCTCAGAGCAGTGGCTGCTATAACAGTCCTTACACAGCAAATCACAAATTTTTCCTTTTTGTGGTCAGATGGCTGATATGTTGTAACTTTCCCATTCACTGTTCGCCTACAAGCGAGTGCCATCTGGGCCTGTGCGTATAGCAAGGGGGTTTTACTACTTCCTTGGGTCCGTGGCTACAGTGGAATAGAGCTAAGTAGACAGAACTAGCACAGAAAGCAGGTGAGGTACTTTGGAAAAGCTCTGCGCTGAAATGAAATGCAAATAAAAGGTTGTCTGTTTGTATAATCTTAAATCATAGTAACCGAATCTCTTAAATTGGAAAGCATAATAATTTCTCTCTCAATTTTGAGAGGGAGAACTCTTTAAAAGATAGTAGAAGCCTTTCAGATGTAAATGGCTCTTGGTGGGTCAGCGTACATTTTCTGCTAATAAGTGGAGATATTTTGGTTCCTTAAAACATGAATTTATTTTTGTATGGAAATGCTGGGACTGAGGTTTTCCTCAATTTACAATAGGGTTTATGAATGTTGGTCAAACAGTCATTAAACCTGTAAAGTGTGCAGGGGGCGGGTAAGGGGAGGAAGGTATTTGATTTGGCTGGGGAAGGGGGGCTAGTTAGTTGGGTTTGTTGTGGGTTGGACTTTTTTTCTTTTTCTAATGATAGCCTTAAACTTCCAGCCATTCTTGAGTTAAGCAGCTTAATAACGAGTTTACAGTAATACATTGTAGTTTAGTAGGAGCATGATACAAATATATATCAGTTGGTAACGTTTACCCTGAAATGATCATGACAAATAAAAATGTAATCTATTTGTGATTCAGGAATCTTCTGTTCAGCTTGGTTCTTTGAAAAACTAAATACAATCAGTTAACAGTTTTGTCTTTCTAAGGATCAGCCTGTAACTTAGTTCCTACGCTCACAGCTTCGTTTGAAAAAGTCTGAGGTGAATAAACTAATCTTGGGTGGAGTTTTTTTGTTGGAGGAAGGCTTTAGAGTACCTTAACTCTGTGAGCACCCTCCCTCAGTGCACCTGATGAAGTGACCATGGCAGAAACACGCCGAGAAGCTGGTCCAGCACCGTTTTGCTTTGCTTTGCCGGTAGATGGCCCCAGAGGAAAAGGCTTGGTGCTCTGCGGGTCCGGGCTTCACATGCTCGCCATGTGACTCCGAGCTCCGCAGCACGTAGGTATGTGGAAATAAAGAACCCCTTAAACATTACAGTCTGGCTGCTCTGATCAAGTTCTCTCATGGTAATAATCCTGGATTTAATGAACCTTTTGAATTGTGAGCTCAATTGAAATATTTCTAGGATCAGAGTTTCCAGAGCTGTGCTTCATGGGAAGAAAAGAGGGGAGGTGATGTTTATATGGCTATTTCCCCCTTTGCCTCCCCCCATCTCCTCAGATACGTATTTTCTTGCCTCCCTAGACCTCACTTGTACGTGAGAAAGAATGAGGAGAAGCCCCCCACCCAAGCTATTATTTTTGCTTCTTTTCTGCTTGTAGATCTTTTGTTCACTGAATCTTTCCTTTTTTTTTTTTTTTTTTTAAACATCTGGAGTCTTTTTTCTTTTCCTCCTATTGGTAATTTCTGCCAGGTTTTCATTTTGACACTTCCTGTTACTTTTCTTTGATTTCCATTCTCTCTTTCTGATTTATGATCCTCCTCTCTGCTGAGCCAATGAACAGAAACTGGAATCCAAGTGCATCCTGTTCTGTATATCTTGTAATATTGTTACACAGTTGTTTTCCTTTAAGTCGATGATTTATGCCTCAAGACTTCACTCTCCTTGTAAAATGCTCTGCGAGCCCGATAAGTTAAAAATGCTCAAAACTCTCAGCCAAAGTTTGTCAGAAAAACACTGTGACTTTATGTAGCTGCAAGGAAATTTTTATCTGTGGTTGGGATTTCCAGATTCGGAGTGTCTCAAGGGTGACTTAGTCATAAAAACCGTGTCAACACTGGATAATCAAACTGTGGATAATTAAGCCTGTGTTATCTCTTTGTCAGCTGGACACTACGTCTGTGTTCATCATGTTGAATCAGGTGTAGGTTGTGGCACACATCTGTTCTTAGGCTGTATCTCGTTGCAGTTACTACCCTTTGGTTAATTGCCCCGGAGCATCTGGATCGGCTCCCATGAGCCCTGATACACAGGCATTTTCGGGAACCCAGGAAACTCAAACCCAGTGAAAAAAAAAAACACACAACAAACTCGTAAACTGTCCGGCTCCCATGCTGTTCTCCAGATAACTCTCAAAATGGATGCCAGCACAAACCCTTAGCTCTCATTCCTGGCTTCCAAGAGCTTTTGGAAGCCGAGGGGAAGCACAGAAGGCAATTCTGGCATTATCTGTAGCACTGAAGAGCTTGACTGCTACTGCCTGGTTGTGTAGCTTTGCATACCGCTCCCCTAGAGCATCTGAACAAATACTGTGCTCGAGATTCACCTGGCAAAGGGTTTTCTCCCAGCCTGGACCAAGGTAGTTGCCTGGTAGACAAAGAGAGCCTGCAGGGACTAATGGACCCACCAAGCTGAGTGCCTTGCGACTCTGAGATGCGCATACCTCACCACTGCAGATCCAGAAAACGAGGCTGCAGAGGAGAGTGGTGATTACTGAGGGGAATGAGGTGCTGTGGGACCGCTGCCAGCCCGCCGTGTGTTTGTTAAGGAAGTTCAGAGCAGGTCCAGGGCAACGGGTTTGTTTAGCAGCATGTAAGGACTGGAAGAAGTTACCTGGCAGAAAGGCAGCTGGGGTTGCTGAAACCAAGCTGGGAAAATAATCGGCAGGGTGACATGATGGAGGTGTAAGCCCCGGGGGCTCGTGGCACACACACGCACAGAGGGTAGTCAGATGCAGCAGCACGGTTTGCTTTCAGTGCTCCAAGTCTGGAAGAGCCAGACATGTCAAACGTGATCCGCTCACGTGTTTCTGTGAGGTAGGTAGAAGGAACAGAGCTGGGGGGAGATAAACTACCAGAGGCACATGGCTGAAGTGCTAAGACTGAGAAAAGCAGAAAAGCAATAGCTTTGTTTTATTTCCCCAAAATAAAACATTTAAAACAGTCCCCCACAGTCCCCTGCTTCTAAATGCTCTTCCCAGAGGTCAGCAATCCGAACAGTACCTGCAGTTTACCTCTTGCAAATCCAATTCAGCTGTACTAAAACTCTTCTTCGGGAACGTGGGTCTCATCAAATCCCTGCAAGAGGATTGAAAACTGAAATGAGATGTGCTGAAGCCATTTTGTGGCAGCTTTGAAAGTCAGAACCTACTTGTCCATGGACAAAATAAGATTAACGAGTTCAAGGTAGTTTGTAAAGAAAGCAGGGTGACAAATAGGATAGACAAAATACAGCTTTCATTTATTGCATCAGGCCTTGTCTTGAAGAAAGGCAGTACATTTTGTAGAAGGAAGAACACCTATACAAAATAATGTTTTAAAAAAATTTCAGGATACTCTTAAGACATGCAAAGCTCATACTATCATCAGCTCACATAACCCATTCTAGCTGTCTTTTGATTCACGGGCTCACTGCAACACTGCTAACGTGGCAGCCTTGCACGGCTAAGCCAGGTTCTCAACAAACAGAAATCAAAAGATGGTCAGGACAGAGCAAGAATAAAGCAGAGACTGAAAGAGCAGTCTGAATGAAATTTCATGATCCAAATATGTGAGGATTTGCTGTGATTTCTAGAGAGGATGGTGTAATTCATTATTTCAGTTGACGTCAAGAAGCTCAAATAATAGGCGTGATGAGAAAGGCCATTTCCTTCAGCTCAGTCCTTTTTTCAGCATCCTATTTTTTAGCCCACAAACTGCTTTATTTTAAAAACAATGCAACAGTTGTTATGGGTCAGAGGGCTCACGCATCCATAAGCCACCATGCCCGTTGGGACTCTTTCACACATTATTTCTGTTAATTTCTAGTTTTGTTCTTTTGTCACACTGGGTAATACCAGAAAAGCCCTTCCTTCACTCTTCTTCTTTCCTTTTTCCCTTCCTCTTCCCCTCTCTTTCCCCCTCTTCTGTCTTTTATTAAAAGCATGAAGTGAAAACAATTCTAGCAGGCACAACCCATAATATAGAACTTTATTATTCAAAAGATAAAAGCTATCTCAGAAATAACCTATAGGATGCATCCTATGCATCCTACTTGTCTACTGTTGTGATCAGTGGTAAATACATATCCTCATCAGAGATTATTATATCACATATATACTTCCCCCGAAAATCTCCTTTGAGTTGTAACAGGTGTCATCCAAGGCAATTTCACTTGTGCTAAACGTGCTCGAAGGCTTTGAATGAGTTGGGTGAGAAAGAAAGATCGCACACATCAGTTTGATGCTCTTCTTTGGTGCTCAACAAATCCAGAATACATGCAGAGAGGAGAAAATTGTAAATATTCAATTAAAAGTACACTTTTCAAACTAATATTTAACACTGAATTTTTTATTAATTTATTTTCTAAGATGCATGTGGAAGTGCTTTTGATACGGGCCAATAGGGATTAAAGGGTTAACTATAGATCATTTATTTTCCTGTAAGACATTTTGTCTTACAGGAATCAATTGCATCCAGGTTCTCGGGATATTTTTACAGTGCAATAATTCTTGTAAATTTATTGGCAAATATATCAAGGGGGTTCTAACTGATATCACAAAAAAAACACATCAAATTAGCTAAGAACTGCAACCAGATTTTTTTTCAAAGGGAAGCAGATGAAAATAACCATTAGTGCGTTAATAAAATAGTAGTCCGGTGAAAGTCTTAAAAGTAAATTAAATGTAGTTTCTGTTAGTCCTTTAAATACGTTCTCTGAGCTTCTACACTTCGAGGTGTTAATGATTCGTAAGCATTAGAGAAAACTAAAAAAAAACACACTAGAGATAACTTCTATTAGTCCCTTCAAGAATTTACTGTGGGAAGCACAAGGTGACATGACTTTTAAATAGCAACTCCAAGTCTATACATTTCTGTAGCTCCTAAAGTGTCACCGTGGGATGGAGGAGGTTTCAGCACCCAAGCTGGATGTTGCCCAATGGTGCATGCAGGTAGCTGGCCCCAGCTGAGATGGGCACTTGAGCATAATCAAAGAATTTGTATGTGGAGCAAAGCAGCTCTCTGCTGAAAGCCGTGGAAACCCAACCCTGCTGTGCTGATGGCGAAGCTCCTGACTCCTCAGATTTTGGAGAAGGAAGGGTGAGTCTAACAAGTAGTACAAAGATACTGATTCAGGCATTCTGGATTTATTTGCCAAAAAAGAAGGTTAGCAGACACACAGAAGGCTAGTTTAACTCCTTTTTAAGTTGTCTAACACAACCAGAAATAGCCAGAAAATAGGAAGCCTGCCCTGCATGCGGGCTAGGTTCTCACGTCATATGCGTTCAAGCCCTTTTTGCTGTGCAGCCCACTGGTGTGAGGCAGGAACTCACCATTCTCGCCAGTTGTTACTGTGCAAGTGCTTGCACATGGGAAACCACACGTGCTGCACACGGTAAGAGGCTTTCTAATGAAAGTACATTTAAATCACTTCTTCCCTTGGAGTAGGCAATGCAAATAATTCTTCTCTTTGATTGCCTGAGGAGTAGAAGAGGCTTGACACAGCTTTAAAATTAAAACCTCCAAAGCCAGAGATGGTTTTAATCTCCCTTGGTAAAAGCGCTGTGGTTTGAAACTTGAGTTTTCTCTTTATTTAGAAAGGTAGTTTGGACAGCACGCTATGTTTTAACTTGTAAAAATGCCGCAAGTTCAGCTGCTGTGAAGGAAGGTATCCTTGCAGCCTGTGGCTGTGCTGTTGAAATAATGGTGCAGATGTAGTAAAATAGATCACAACAGAAAAGCAGTAGTCCCAAGAAAGGCCAGTACAAATAGTGTGCTATCTGATAGCACAGAACATAAAAAACAAACAAACAAACAAACAAAAAACAAAAACATTAAAATACTGTAGATATCTTTTTTGGGGAAGATGTTCTTCATTTAGATTTTTAAACCAGACACAAAGATGCACCAGGTCCTGTATCCTGGTCTGCCTGCAGTGCCTCAGGCATCCCAGCTAGGGTTTGAAAGGTGGACTCTCATTTTTTTCTTTTTTTTTTTTTCTTTTTTTTTTTTCTTTTTTTTCTACTTATTTATTCACAATGCTAGAGAACTTGAATTGTTGAAATTGACAGATATTTTTCTCTTTTAATATAGTATTTCAAACCAGCAGTGTGCAGCTCGCCACAACCCCAAAGCAGACCTCATGGGAGGTTTGGGTCTGCTGCCCCTGCTCTGGTTGTCCTCAGGTACTTGCTCTAGGTTCTCTGCTGAGTTTTCTCCAGCCATGCAGGCAGTGCCCGCACCGTTCAGTTTCGTGTGGGATGGTTTCTTTCTGACAACTTTCCTGTTCCAGTGTAGTGGAGACCACAGCGGAGGGAAAGGCCATGTTTATGCTGTAAAATCCATTTTGGTTCTACTCCGAGTAAATCTTGGCCTTCATTTTGAAATACTGTGTACTTTTTAGTCAGACTTCCTTTTGTAAAAGGTCATCAAAAGCTGAAAGATTACTGTCCCACAGTACAAGGAGGGATGCTGTTAGTCTGGCCAAGTAGCTATCAAAAATATGCAGGAAATACACCATAAATTCATTTTTCTCCAAATGTTTTCTACAGGCAAGATCCCAGGCTATTAGGTTAACTCCAGGGACTACAAAGACAATAACTTGAACTAGAAGTCCCAGGACAGTAGCCAGGTTTCATGTGGTCTTCGGGGACGGGAACAAAAAACCCCACCAAAAATAATAACTTCCCTTTCGCCATTTGAGACGCTGAGCTCCACTGTCAGCTGGATTTCAGAATTTATTAAGAAGCAAGAGAGGTGACCTCCTCTATCTGCAAGGTCATTAAATTGATGACCATTAAAAACTGATTCTCATCCAGATCCATTTGTAAAATTAATTTACATATTTTCAAGAATGTAAATTAGTCTATGGGGACCCAGGCTTGGAGAAAACATTCAAGTTGCAGTATCTGTTTCCATCTTTTCAGTCCTCAAAATGTTAAGACCAGTGAGTATGGAAACATATTAAAAACTTCAGCCGATCTCCTGACTGAAGTTCAACTCTCCTTCTCAAACGGGTGCTCAACATGGCTTCTGACCTCGAGGACAGGATATATATTTTATCCCGCATCATAAAATGATTGAAAACCCTTAAAAGAATCCCCCTTTGAACTTTGATTGTCATCATTAAAAATTCATTCCGTTAGGGTATTGCCTATCTTTGCTGATAGACTGCAGTAGGCACGCTTTAACTAACTGGATGTTTTTCTGTACATACCTTTGTTTTGTTATCAGGGTAAAATCATTTCAAGAAGAAAATATAAGGGTGGGAAATGAAAGGCAGACATTTTCCCTGACCCTTTAGACCCTTTAAGTATTTTTTCCCCCAGATATGAAGCAATATATCTTAGAGAAAACTCAATGAGATTATGGTTTCACAATAAATTAAAATAATTATTTTAAATTTAAAATGCAAATATTTTGAATAAAATTTTCTGTTTCCATTAAATCCAGCTGGTTACCACTTCTAAGACCTCGAATATCCTTGGATAAACTTGCTGGATGCTCCTCTTCTCTAACTCTCTTTTGGGCACCAGCATGTGCTCTGAACTGACTCCTTCCCTCTGAAGAATAAAATCATCCATCTCCATTTCCTGCCACTTCAAATTCAAGCCGGATGCTGAAGGACAAAAAATAGCGATTGGCAGAGCTGCGAGAGGGAGCCAGGACTGAGGAGTGCCGGCTTATCCAGCAGAATACGCTCATGTGAAACAATTCCTGGTCCAAGGAAACCAAACCAAAACTCTCACTATAACATCAATCACTGATAGAAACAAAAGCTGTCGTGCTTCTGAGCATACTCCAGCTTAATGAAGGGACAAGCAACTCGAGAAAAAAATGAGGAACCCCCAGCTGTGACAGCACATATGAGCAACATCTCTTCATGAGGGAAATAAAGCACTGAATTAAAATTTATGGCTTCCCAGTAGCATTACATACCCTGGGAACAGTGAATATTTTCTTCCTTCCCCAAATGACAAGTGTTAAGATCATAAAATCAAACTCAACTGGAGTAGCAAATTGATTCTAGACTATCTGGTTCTTCCAGGCTGTGTCACGCAGAGCAGAGTCAGTGGTTGGTTGCCTAGGGTTGCAAAATATTAGGAATAACACAGTATTTAGTGACTGCTCATTGCAAGCGTGCCTCTGAGAGGGGAGGTGTGTTCATGTGTTACTGTGCTTAGCGCAGCAGAAACCCTAGAATGGAGTCAGTCCTGAATGTTGCGTTTCTAGCCAACTTTCCAACAGCAATGAACTAATAGCATTTCCAAAGGTTAAGGTTTCTGTAACTTTGCCAAATGGTAGGGTCATGCCCTGTTTTTCTGCTATTGCAATTTTCTTCCCTCATTTTTTTTTTTCTCATGACCTTTTCCCCACTATTTGCCACCATCCATTTTGACCCTTTCCCGTATTGCTGCAGACCTTGAACATATTGTGGAAATTATCAGCTTTGTATTTGTGTTTTGCTCAGTCTGCAAGTAACTGCTGTAACGAATGTGCCTGAGCCTTAGCTGCTAATCATGCAACAAACAAGGTTGCCTCTTAACTTCAGACATGTGCAAGGTTATTCATGTCTCGTGTGTCTTGAAGGCTTAAGTCTGGCTTTCATGGAGTGTTAGCTTGTCAATAGTAAGCACATAAGCAAGTGGAGACATTGCCCTGGTGTTCACCCTTACAATTTGGTGACGCATCCCCCTGCCCCACCTTTTATTTTATGAGACAACGCTATGTTCTCCCTAGAAGAGCGTGTTCCTAGAAACCTTGACTCTTGATAAGGAGATCATCAACACTTTCACTAAACTACAATTTCTAGATACAGGCGTTCCTGCCCTTTGCTCTGGCCACCTGGTTGTGGCCAAAGACACAATAATGACCTGGTTGCATTACTGATGATTGCTGATGTTGCCTGTCTTTTGCAAATTTGGTAGTTCACTGCTGGAAGATATCCAGAACATGATTCTCGGCCCCGGAAATTCTTCTCACTGCATCTGAAACTTTCGTTAACTTTTTTTTTTCTTTAATTTTTTTTCACAAATGTGGTCTTTTAATCTTCCCCTTGGATGTTGCATGCTATTCCTAGTGCAGCCGATGAGTCACAGTGATGGCTCAGAGGTCTTGCAGGAGATCAGGGTTTTTGTGCCATCTCCTGGCTCAACAAAGCCATTCCACTGTGACTATGTTGTCTGACTGCAAGTCCAACTTGCTTCCCTTTTCCTTGGGAGCACAGTGCATGTTGTGCAGCCCAACAGAACCTGCAGATGGCACCTGCAGAACTTAGTCAGGGAGCAGGAGCTGGCCCACACGCTTCAGCCAAGTCCCCATCCACCCCAAACGGATGGACAAACGTGCTGTGGGGAGACTTACAGCACTACTATACCATTTTGAACTCGGCAGGAGCTCTCCCAGTGCATGGGATTTGTCTTTTCCAGCCCTTTGGCTTCCTTGGGCCATGTCTGGAGACAGCAGTTCTGCACGTGGCTGTTTGCTGCACATAAATGCTCCAGGTGCAGGTTTAATGAGTTTGCGAGACAATAACACCCTACTGCACATGCTCATTAGGCGATTTCCAAATCCTTGTAACTGTCAAGTCAACAACAAAAATGTCCTCCGGGACCCAGCCCCGTGCTGCACTCCACGAACATATTTCCATGGCAAGTGTCACTGCCTGAGACTGCCTTTTGCTTTGAAGTCTTGCTTGAAGCATGGGGGAAGGCAGGGAGAAGGTCTTAGTATATTTTTATAATGAGGAAAGGATTTTTTTTTTTTCACTTCCCGCTCACTCAGTAATGGCTGAACTTTGCTTCCTTTCTTCTTGTTAAGGAAAGGTGCCAAAATAAACAAAACCACAGAGTTGCAAGCAGCCGCACCGCCTGGAGATCTGGAACCAAGAGGTGGCAGTTTCATAAAGTTTGGGACTGAAAGCAAGGTTGTGATCAAAGCCGTTTTACCACGTCGACCTCTGTTCTCACCCTGGTTTTTCATGGAAGGCATTGCCTAAATAACTGACAAGAAGCCAACGTGAGGAGAAGCAACAGAAGGAGAAGGATGTGTTGGGAGAAAAGGTACATTTCAGATATCAGGGGCTGCCTGCGAGGTGTGAGGTGAGCTGCAGGAGCCCTTCTGCTGCACAGCAGAAACTTGGAGGCCTCAGAGGCTTGGAATGCTCCAGGGAAGACACGAAAATGAAATGCAGGAGAGGAGAAGGAGCCGGGAGCGCTGCCGCGTGGTCATCCACAGGAGTGGAAGGATGAGGGAAGAGCAAGGCAAGAGCAAACTGAGAGGCTGAGGGTGATGGGGTGAGCTCACGGGGCACCTCGTGTGAGGAGGGGCTTTGAGATAGCTGGGTGGAGGGTACCCCTGAGCCTGGGGAGCGTGTCTCTCAAGGACGTGAGGCTGCACAGGGATGGGATGAAGCAGGTCCCTGCCCACCTCTACCCGGACTGTCTTGGCTTGCCCATGGCCCCATGTGCACAGCCCACCTACCACTCCCCAGCACTTCAGCTGCGCGCCCTTGGCACCTCACTGGGGCCAAATGTTTTTCAACTGCTTTTCAAACTCAGACTTGGGACCTGTATTTTAGCTCTAAGATAAACATTTTGAAAGCTGTCTTCTTTCTCACAATGAAGGCATGAGGTGTTTTTAATTATCTTAGGGAAGCTTTCCTTGGCCAGGCTGATTTGTTCACTGTTTCTCTTGTATAGCTGGTCTGTTTGTCTTGTAGAGCTGGCCTATAAACCAGCTATTAGGAGTTTATTGTATAACATTATCAAGAAAATAATCTTTGGAAAAACATGAAATCACTTGTTACAACCCTTTTTTTCCTTTGCAAATAACTTCATGGGAGCCAAATGAACTCCACAGCTGACCACCCAAACCTGCTGGAGAATGCTTACTCCAAATACAAATTAAAACATGTTTTAGTACAAAAATATTTTAAGTGATGGTTTGGGCAGGGAAAAGAAAGTTCTTACTACAGGGAGATGGATAGCATCATTAGTAAGGGAGAAGGATGAATTCTCTTTTTCTCAGAATTATATATTTTTGAGTCATCAATGCATGATCTGAGCAGAGACAAGCAAGGCCTGCTCTTTACTAGATTTATGTCTGTTTTGCGCGCGCACATACACACACTTATATAGAGAAAGTGATGGGGAGAGAGAACAGCAGTGATTATTACACCTACTGGTTTTATTATTGGTTTTGCTGTTCAGACTCCTAAACCGTGTGGGTGTTGATGGTTGACTTTTGAAGAGACTTAATGAAGGTTACCATTGGAAATTTTGACATTCATGATGATAAATGCTTTATTCGCCTGGAGGAATTCAGTTATCTTAAACACATAGCCGACTATAACAAAAATTTCATTTTCCCCTTTTATTCTTTGGCATACTTTTGTGTTATCCCTTTTCAGAGATACTGCCAGTATTTTTCAGATGACTGTAATTTTATTGCTTTCTTACTGACAAGGGGAAAAGAGTTATCTTTCATAAGCACTCCTCAAAAGGAACAGAAGAGCAAGACCATTGTAGGTGCCGAAAGGAGACTCCTCAATATTTGCATTTTTTTACTATTCAGGAATAAGAAATTTGTCAACGTTGGAGGAGTACTGATTCTAGTCAGACTATCCTTTTATGTCTCTTCCATGAGGCACCTCTCACTCACGTACTAAAAAAATATTCCCAGACTCTCAAAAGGCCAATGAAAAAAAAAAGAAACCAACCAACCAACCAGCCAAAACCATTAAAAAGCCTGGCACTTTTTAGGAGTCCATATCTTTTGTTGCCCACCTACTTCTCTTTCTTGGGATTCTCTTACACTGCTGATTGCTAATGCAACTTTTCACAGAAACTATACTCCCACTTCTTGCACACACTGATCAACAATGAACCAAAGTCAGCCTGAGTGCACAAGGCATTTAATGTATCAGCTCTGACTCTACTCTAGTTCATACTTGCAGCTCAGAAGGCCAACTGCATCCTGAGCTGCACCAAAAGCAGTGTGGCCAGCAGGGTAAGGGAGGTGATTGTCCCCCTCTGCTCTTCTCTCGTGAGACCCCACATTGAGTGCTGCATTCAGCTCTGGGGCCCCCAGCACAAGAAGGACATGGACCTGTTGGAGTGAGTCCAGAGGAGGGCCACAAAGATGACCAAGGGGCTGGAGCTCCTCTCATGTGAAGACAGGCTGAGGGAGTTGGGGTTGTTCAGCCTGAAGAAGAGAAGGCCCTGGGCAGACCTTACAGCGACCTTTCAGTGCCTAAAGGGGGCTGCAGGAAAGCTGGGGAGGGACTCTCAGGGGGTGTAGGGATAAGTCAAGGGGGAATGTCTTTAAATTAAAAGAGGGTAGGTTTAGATTAGACATTAGGAGGAAGGTCTTCACTCAGAGGGTGGTGAGGCCCTGGCACAGGTTGCCAGGGAAGCTGTGGATGCCCCATCCCTGGAGGTGCTCAAGGCCAGGTTGGATGGGGCTTTGGGCAACCTGATCTAGTGGGTGGCATCCTTGCCCAAGGCAGGAGGATTGGAAGTGGATTGTCTTTAAGGTCCCTTCCAACACAAACCATTCTGTGATTCTATAATTCATGGGAACACCCAGGAGATCTTCCATCTCAGGCCTTCCACTAATGCTTGCAGAAGAACAGCATGGGTTACATTTGCATTGGGATTTAAATATTCCCTTCACTCTGACAACAATTAGAGCAGTATTTTCTGTTTAGCTGTAAATTAGAGCTGTGAATAACAATGGAGAGGTCTAACCACCCCCCTGCTCTCTGAGCAATCCCTCATGAACTCGGCAGCTTTTGGGAACAATGCAGTTCTGCTCTGAGATTTTATTTTGCACAAGTGTCCTTGGGATAGTATTTCTCAACCTGTGCTCTGGGGACCATTCGTGGTCTGAAAGGCTTCAGAAAATGGCTTGTGAGATCACTCTAAAACAAAGCAACTCTCCCCACTATCTCACCCACCCCTAAAATGCCCAAACCCACACACACATGTTGTCACAACATTCAAAGGGTGGCCTAATTTTTAGTTGATTATTCATGAAGACCACTGCATTAAGACTGCTCGGGCAGCCTGCAGCTTAGTCTTTCAAAAAGTCTGGGGATCATTGGATTAAAAGGCGTGGAGAAACGCTACTTTGAAGAAGCATGTCTACTATTTTATTTGCTTGGGAAGTCTCAAAATATCTGCCTCATACATTGTCTGGACTCTTTAGAATACATCAGGCTTCCATCTTCCACCAGGTACTTAATGCTCATGAATGAAGCATACTAGATGTGACAGTGCTGTAGTGAAAAACAGCAGTTTTATACGATCTTGCTCCACTCCTGGACACCATCTCCGATGCTGCTGGAGTCCTTACTACCGCTGTTGCAGTAGGCTGGGTTGGCTCTTCCAGTATAAACATTGCTCCTGGAATACCTCAGCTACTGTACAGCCTGGGCTCAAGGGCAAGTCTTTTCCCTTCCCCACAGCTCTGCTATACGGAGAGGAAATGCTTTCTGGTATGCGCAGAGGTTCACATTGCAGCTTTACAGCTGCAAGAAGCCAAGGCCGAATGTAGCAGCTACATCAGATTATGGAGCGTAAGACTTCCACAGCAGAGTCACCAGTCTGGCTGGAAGCTGTAATTCCAGACACATTTGTACAGTAGATCTAAATCTATTTAATCCTGGGTCCGTGCTGCCTTTTATCTCAGTGAATTGTTTGCGCTGTGGTCACACCCGCGGGCCCTGCCCAGCCACCACCGAGCACCCAACGCACAGGCCGTGAGCGGAGGGACCCGAAAGGATGGAGGGGAGCCTCAACACAAGAGGTGCACATCAAAAGTATGTGCTGAAGGGTCAAACTGGTGTCCTCACTGCTCATTGCTCTGGTGCCTTTGCCTTCTCTGGGGTCACAGGAATGGCCCAAAGCCCTGCTATGAAAGGCAAACAGAGGGACTGCAGAGCCAACAGGACTGGTCACTCCAGAGAGATAAGGTTCCTACCAGCCTTGTACCTGCCAACATGTGCTGAAGCAGAGTTACAAGCTTTCTGCAGAGCAGAAACTCTTCCTATCACATTTCAGCACATTCCTATAGGTTTCTGTTTAGATAATCTCAAACAAGGCTTTACTGCAGTGTGTTGCAGGAGTTACCTGACTTCATCTAGCCCCAACTGCAGCCTGTGCCTGCTGGTGGCTTGTTGTGCTTAAAGCCACCACTTAGCTTTATTAATTAATACAGGCTTGAGTTCTTGCCAGCCAGACTTAATGCATACTTTAGCTATGATTTTGTCTTAGCCGATGGTTAATGATGACACATTTTAAATCTGTGATTATTATTATTATTATTATTTTTTTACATTAGAAGGATTACTTATGCATAGCAAATAAGTATTTTTTTTCTACTCCTGGTGATATTTACTGCACGGTGCACAACTTCTGGCTCTAAGGAAGAAATGAAAAGGTGTGCTCTGAGCACAAAGTGGCACGACATGTTGCACGCCCATGAGCACGTGATAAGGCTGGTATCTCTGAGTTATTAACCTGGCCAAATGTTACATGAGTACCCAGTTAAATAGACTAATCCAGAATGCTTTTTCCTCCAAATGATTTTATTTCAAGAAGGCAAATATCCTGATCTTAGGCACAGCTGGCAGCACTGCTTTGTCCTCCATTATAAGATCGTATCTTGAGCTGATTATAAAACTCTGCCAAATTTTTACCTTCTGAGCTGAAATTTTTCAAATGAGGTGAAAGCAGCTGCTGGTGGTTATTTATATTCAGTCAATTTAACAATACAGTTTAGCTTCTTTAGAGAAAAATGTAATGAAAGCTGTATATTTTTAACAAAACAACAGCACTGCATCTCTGTTCTTTCTAATGTAGGAGGAAAGACGCATTTTAATTTCCATGCAAGAGTGAAGCACCTTCGTTTTGGAGCAGGGGGATGCTGTGAAATCTTCACCATGTTGGGGACTCCTCAGTCTGAGGTGGAGAAGCTACAAGCCTTTCAGGGACATGTTAGCATTTGGCCACCTCAGTCTCCAGAGGAATTACCCACTGGATTTGGGGTTGCTTCTCTTCACATATCTCTTTGACACTTAGTGCTACCACAACTGAGAAGATTTGGCCTGTTGTGTCAGTGACGCCGTCCCAGCAATGTGAACCCAGGCAGTCCCAAGACAAGACCCAGCTGCTACATGAAGTGCCACCACAGCACCCTCTGGATGCAGCAGCAGGGACAGGGCCCAGCAGGAGTCCTCGCCCCCCAGCTGCCCCCCAGTTCGTCCAGTTAATGAAGACATGGCTAGCAGTCTCCAGCTCAGATTGGGATAGCATTTCAACCCAGACTTCTAAATTTCATGTCAAAGTTTTGACCACAAAGAGGTTCTCTGGAGCAGAGCATACCCTGACCTCTCTTAGGACGTGTTTTTAAGCGCTGTGTCCTTTGAAGTCTTGCCCATCGCTGCAACCCAGGGCTGAAGGGCACTTTCCCAATGCAGCTGGTGGATGGGGTGACGTGAGAGGTCTCTAACCTGCTCCAAGCAGCAGTGGTTACGCCAATGTGAGGATGCTCAGAGCCCACTGTGTAATATTTGGTTGCAGTCTGCCCAGTGTGATGGCAAGCAGCTGGGGGAAAATGCCATTTTTTACTCAGCACAGCCCTTGCAGAATTACAGCTTGCCTGTGCTGCAAGTGTCTAGATAAAGCATCTGGTAAGCCTGGGATACTTCTGAGATTCCTGCAAGGACTGATTTCACACGAGTGGGATTCGTGTAAGGCTCAGCTGAGCTCAGTGTCTGCAGTATCAGGCCCTGAACAGGGGATGGGGGGACGATGGTCCTTGGCCAGGTGCCCCAAGACTTCTCTCTCCCCTTTTCCTTCTGTTCCAAAGGTGCTCTTTTTGGGCCCTCAAATAAAGACTTTGCTGACCACAGCTGAAGAACAAGGAGACATGATAAATAGGAAAGTAAGAGCCTATTTATCTCTGGCGCAGCCTGCCCTTTTCTAGTCTGGATGGAAAAGAAGACTAAAGTCCACGGAGCCCTTCAGCGAACAACAACCGGCACGACAACAAACGCAGCGAAAGGGAATGCCAAGGTTGTCATCCCCCATCAGCGGTTTGGATGGATTTCACCCTGGGAGAAGCTTTCAGGAGGCTCGAGGCGGAATCTTGCGCAGGAAACAGGTGGTTTGCTTTACCGAGAGGCATGCGTAATGGTCAGGGAGCTGCGCCGTGCCGCGCCAAGCTACAGCAGATGGGCTGCAGCTCGCTCCGCTCTGCTGAAGGATATTTTTCATGTTATGTGTGGAAAAGAGCAGTAACCCTTGTTTGTTATATGAGGCCTTGTAGGACTTTGTTTGGAAAAAAGCCATTTTGAAGATAAAAAAAAAGCCATTAAAAATGTGAGTCACTGTAATCACATTCAAAGTGCTCCAGCATGGCCTTTTATTTGCAAAGACTTCACTATAAAATCAGCCTTTTAAAAATTCTATTTATTTTTTTTTTTTTAATGAAGAATTCCACCACAGATTACCTTGGGTTAATTGAGGTGACTTTACTGATTTGTTCCTTTTAAATTACTAAAAAACCCAAACAAACAAATAAACAAAAGACAACCAAAAATCAAATACCTCAAAACACTGAATTCAAACCATTCACAGTGCAAGGGTATCAGCAAAATAGCTGTGCCTGCTCTGCAGTGTAACACAGGACTAAGAGTGATAAATCCATCCCAAAATTCTCTCTAACATGAATGCGTTTCTTCTCCATACCAAAACCTAGATTCCAAAAAGGGCTGGAGGCGTCCCCTTTCCTGTGCTGGCATCCAGAAGCAGGAGGCACTTAGAGGAGGGACAACTGAAGCCTGAGTGATTGCTGGTTCCCCAAATCAGCCAAAGAAGCTGGGGCTGGCACTCGCCTCCTGCTGCCCTTTGGGGTTTGGATGCCCCATTTGGGGTTATCAGGTGCTCACATCCTCCTCTTGGAGAGGAGATGCCCGAGCTGCTCCTTTCAAAATGCAACCTTGCTGCAAGACTGAGCAGCAAGGGGCAAAGGGGGCCAAGGCCTTTCTGTTGTGTATCACAAATATAAGCACTCACTCTCTCTGGTGAGCTGTCACCATCCTTGAGGCAAGAGCAATTTATCTGGGCAGGGTGTCCCCACATCCAGAGCCTATTTACTTACTGCACCCCAACCCCATGGCAGGGGTTGGATGAGCTGATATTCAAGGGTCCCTTCCAACCCAGACCATTCCATTTTTCTCCTTCTCTGTGCCACCACAGCTGTGTCCATCCGTTGGCCACTTGGTTTCAGGGTTTCCAGCTGTGCTGAGCCTCCCGGGGACCTCTTTGGACCATCACTGATCTCAGGAATGAGTCAGAAGTCAAACTGCTGAAAACTATCTAGGCTGCTGTATCCCTGGGCATGCAAAACAGCCACTGTTAAATCACAGTGAAAAAATAAAATATTCAGGCACCTCCTGGGAGAGGTGGCAGCTGGGCTGGGCTCAGCTTTGGGAAGAGGGGAAGCCAGGCACCCTGACCACTGCATTTTGGCTCTGGCCCAGCTCTGTGCTACTTCCTCAGCGGTGCTAAGATCAGATTTTTACTCGGTCTTTGGCACTCATAAAGCCAATTTTCGACACTGGAAAAATGGAGACAGAGCAGAAAACAACCACGGAAAGCAACTTGAGGGCTGACCAAAATGTCTGATGGTGAGAGACTTAAAAGGTCTGTCTGTTTGGCTTAGCAAAAAGCCCAAGTCATCTTACTGTATTTTACTAGAGGGACTTACCGAGTGCTTTAAATCACTGGTGAAAGACAAATAGCTGCAAGCGAGATCCAGACACTTTAAAATAGACATAAGGCACAGTTCAAAAGCAAACAATGAGTCATTGCTAGTACACATTGCTAATGGCATTGGTGGATCCTCTCCTTTGACTCACAGGAGAGGTCGGTGTGCCTTCTTCTGTAGGTGGGCCAAGGGGCTTACACAGAAGTGCTTGGAGAAGGCTGCCTGGCCGGAGCTGTGCAGGAGGCCAGGAGAGATGACACCAACCTGCCTTCTTGTATCAGCAGCCTGCCCTTATTCATACGGCGTCGAATCCTGCCACACATCCATGATCTCAGGACCCAGCCAGTGTTTTCAGGACATGGCTGTTGGTTAACTGTTAAATATTGTCTGGAAAAAATAAACACATGGGTAACTGTGATGCTTAGTAATATTAAATCATATTCCTCATCTCCTTTCCCTCGTAAAACACAGAGCAGCTGTTCTTGGAAAACAAAGTGGATGCTCCAATACTTTGTTGTTGTACTCTATTGCTGTATGATGCATTACCAGCAGTAACCTTCAGTGACAGGTAAGAACTGCCTAACGAGCAGCCTCTGGGCCATGCAAGCTTTCTCTCTACTTCTGGGCTGAGTGTACCAGAGTTTGTTCAACAGCATAGAGCTCTGGGCCTGGTGCACATGCTATTGAAGCTCAAGAAAAACATTTTTTTTCTTTTTTTTTTTCTTCTTTTTTTCTCTTTTTTTTTTTTTTTTTTTTCAAATGGAGAGAAAAGTCCTGATCTTGTGTTAGTGCTGCTCTGGATGTATGCCCACTAGCTATCAAACAGAAGACAAATGACAGTGCTGTTCTTTCAACCCATTTAATTATTCTGGCAAAAGACCTGGCAGCAGGCTCCAAAGATTTCATCTAGGCAAGGCAATGCCTATTCCAAGAGTGGAAATCTCCAACTGGAGATCTGGCAAGTCCATGTTTGTGCTGGAGGCTTAAATCAATCATTTCCATTTTCCCCAGTGTGACCTAGCAAAATACAGAAATTGGCTCCTTCATCAATGGCCACAGGCCACTTTTAATGTTTAAGGTATTAGTGCCGCGGGCTGCAGTGATACATTAACTTCACGTTAAACAGTCCGTGTTTAAGCCACCTGCCTGGTCATTCTTTTACAGTAGCTCTGCTCTGAAAACTGTCAACATTCGCCTTGTTGACACTGTCAACAAGCAGCCCAGAAGGCCACAGTAGCTTACCAGTCTCCTGATTTCATTCCTCTGTGTCCATGCAAAACTTTCCTGCCACTTCAGTACGTTTCCAATTCTGCTGCACAACACTGTCCCCCCTCATCATTACCTTGTGAAATGACACAAGTTTCCCTGGCACCAATGGCCAAGTCCAACAGCAATCAAAATGTTACTGCAGATCTTATAATATTAGGTGCACTTTCTCCCTCAAAGGCTTGGGCTAACTTTAGGGTCCTAACAGCAAAACTGGGATGTAGATCAAATAAGAAACCTACTGAGCAGACACCTAACTCTTTACACAGGGTCTCATCTGTTGAGCCTGAAGTTCCTGAGGTGACAGTTCTGCTCCTGCAGATACCCAGAACTGACCTTGCATACTTCAGTGGGAATCATGAAGTAAAGGGAATGTAATCCAAATCTGTAGGTTTGCACAATATCCTTGTAGGCATAAACTCTTCTTATGTCAAGGGAAACATCCTGTCAATACTCTATCTTCTTACTGAGTGAGCCCGTGGTATGTGTCCACCACATAGTCTGATTTCCACACAGAGAGGACCTGGCAAGAGCTCTGCATGGGAGACAGGGTCTGCCAAAGAGACATCAATAGGATGCTCAAGGGGCCCAGACCCTGTAGACTAGCTCAGCATGTTTCAAAAATATGTTTATGTGCAGCTGAAGAAGCCAGATCAGCTACATGTCCTCTGAACAGGTTTAACACATGACAAAAGGACAAAGATCCTTTATAAACAGTCATGACTGCTTACTATGTAGTGGTGTTATTTGCCAGTGCTGCCCTTCTGTATGTTACAACTGAATGGTTATTACAGCCAGGGAGCTTGGAAGGTGCCTCCATGCTTCTTCCAGCTCCAAAAAGTTGAAACATCTCCCATCTGCCAAGGGAGTGGCTTATTTTCTCTTTGCTTCTCTAGGCAGAGAATGGCCATCCTTCACTTCCAAATTAAAAAACAAAACAAAACAAAACAAAAACAACACCTTAAAAACACATATAAAAATGTATGGAATCACTGTCTATTCACTGATGTCCCTAATTCTGCCCCAGAGCCCAGAAACATTGCAAACACAGGATTTCTCAAGCTCCTGTGAATCGAGAGCTAGGCTTTTCTCTACCTTTTTCTCCTCAAACAACCTCAGGTTGTACAAATTCCAACTTGGCCCTCCAATAATAATTATGGTAATTAGCCTCTATCTCCTTTGGGCCAGTTCCTAACACAGACCAGCTGATTTCTCCAAAAGGGATAAACAAACAAAAAAATTTAAACAAGAAAAAGGCCAAGTCTCAGAGGACAAGCGCAAAAGGGCAAGCTGAAAGACAGCTCTGCCTAATCATTTGTACCTCAGTGTTATCAGAGGTTTCTCTGCAAGCGACCTTTCAAGAAGTGAGTTGGGAGGGAAAAGTACAAGGGGAGAACATTTTGAGGTCAGAAGTGAGGACATTTTGTCCCTGTCTGTCCTTGCAGCATGGTTTGTATGCAAACTGGAGAGAAAAAAAATCAGTCCTTATCACAGGTTGTGTAGTGAGATGCATGTCCATGCTCCTCACCAACTCTAGGCCCTTCCTTGCACCACAGGCTGCCCATCTCAGCCCCACATGGAGCCACGCAGTGGTCACCACCCACAGCCCTGTGAGTCTGGCCCAGGTCTTTGTGTTTTCACCAAATGTCCAAGTCAGCCTCCGCTGTGGGACAGCCCAGTTTGATAACTCTCAGAGAGCCAACACAGCAGAAGAAATAAATGAGATGGTTTTTGTGGGGTGCACAGCGAGCCATCAGCTGAGCAGGACCCCACAGCCAGGGGGTGAGGTTTTAGCAGTGTTGAACCATCCAAGCAGCTCGGCAGGTACATGTAACCACACCTTCAAAGCACAGAAACTCAAGCCTCTATGAAAGCTGACCTCCCTTCCTTGGTTTTGGGTGACCACTGCAAAAACTGAGGCCATCAGAAGCTGGATGGTAGCGAGGAGCAGGCCCTAAGCCTGCCAGCTGAATGCCAGGCTCCTACCATTGGCAGATGTATGAATCCAGTCCAAGATTAAACTATTTCTAGCTAGCTGAAAACACTTGGTAAAAAGCATCTTGATATTTTATCACAAAAGAAAATAACTGCCTAGCTGTACTCCAGAGTTCCCATTTCCAGGCCTGTGGCCAGCTAATACTTCATCTTTTACTGCAGCCTGACCAGCAGTGGAACAAGCACAAAGTGAGTCCTGCTGGTTCTGGTCTGTCAGAAATCCCAGGCTGGAGCCAGCTGGGACCACGTGAGATGCTGACTGTCCTGCATGCCTTCCTTCAGCATTATTTCCTCAGATCCCATAGAGCATCTGCTCAAGAAAGCTCAGTCTGCAGGTGCAAGCTTCACAGTTTGTATCTGGCCCATGTATATGATGTCAGGAAAAATACTGCGAGAAAATAGCTCACTGGTAAAGAGAAGGCTTCCAAGGACTTTTCTCTGTTCCAGTGAAACATTTTTTTTTTGTTAATAAGCATTTGTCTGTGCTACTTATCACCGAAGTGTCACAAGCAAAATCTGAAAATGGCATTGATTAGAAACTGATTCTTGAAACAAATCATGTCCCTGTCTTTGGAGAGCAGTAATAAATTCTCATCACCACGTTCCTCTGACCCTGTGATATGTTAATTTGTTGGAACATGCTCACATCTCAAAAATTCTGTCAAATCACAAGTTTTAATTGCACATAATTCCTGCCAGTGTTTTGCTCTATAAATTATTTTTAATTACATAGAAGTTTACAGAAAACATTTTAACCCTTCAATTTTTGTATAAACCTATAGGAAGAAAGGAGGTGTTGCTTGAGAAGAAATAGGGTAGCTTGAAATAAATAATAACTTTTGCCATAGATTTTTACATTCTGTTTCCTGCTTTGAAAAGAAATTCCTATACCTGATAGACCTTATAATTTCCTTCAGCCCTCCTAAATCATGGAGACAGATTTTAGAAAGAAGCCCAAGGCCAACAATTTAAAAAAGAAACAAAACTAAATCCTTTCTCCCACCAGCCCACTTTTATTTCCCAGATCATCGAATGAAAAACTACAGACATCCTATTTCCATCTTTAGCACATGGTCTCACTTGAGAATTAGAAAGTGGCTTAAATTTGACTTGCAAGAGGCAAGTGGCATAGAGGGCATACAGGCAGGCCCTTATTCCCTGGAGAAAGCATACATAATCAGGTGTGTTTTGCATTGTAAGCTTTAGAAACTTGAACTCAAACTGTAAGAGGGTAAAGGAAGGCCACGGGCAGGCAGCTGGTACAAGCAAGGTGCAGACCCTGAGTCTTGTACTGTGCCAGCTGGAAAAGATCCATGCTGAAAAACCACTTCACAAGTCCCCCAAGCCCTGGCTGCCAGGACATCGCTGCACAGGAGAAAATACATCTCTGTGTGCACTTTGCTTGAAGTCAAACTGTCCTGTGGTTCCTTGACTGCACCATTTAAAATACCATTTTAAAATGAAATAATAATAAACTACACTAAACAAAAACAAAACAAAACAAAACAAAGAGAGAGCTCGTTTCATCATATCCCACTGAAACAAAATGCACACAGCCTGTGGCCCTTATCCATTACAGCAGATCAATCCAAACACAAAGGAATTATCTTGTCCAAGACTTGAAGGTTAGTACCAAATGCTTATCAAGAGCACTTTGTTTCTACAGTGGAGGTGTCTGAGCGTTGATGTGCCGGCTGAGGTACATCAGTGTCACCAGGCAAGGGTGAATGGACCCACACCTAAGGCCCAGAAGCAGCTTTCTTTCCAGGAGGCTGGGGCTGAAGGATGTTTTGACCTCCCACTCAACCACTTCTGCTACAGTCCCCATTGCTGCCAGCTTTTCAAATGAGTGTAGAGAGAAATTACCATTTAATGAAGGAAAAAATGTGGTGTGACTCTTGTGACCCTGTTTTTTACAGCCTTTCCTCATGCAGGATAACCATTGGTTTAGCAAGGAGGTGGGATTTGTCCTACTTTGCTATTTTAGGAATATTTTTCAAGATGGATCAACAGAGGGAGCCTGGATCCCCCATTTCCTCTACAGAACTTTGCACTTCCTTCATTCAAACCCCCTTTTCCTGAAAACAGTGACTAAACCTTGGACTAGGTTGTATTAACATATAGTACAGCCAGTGCACAAGGCATGGGGGTATGTAAAATGTCACACGAGGTTCCCCAGCTCTGTTTTGGCTGGGCGCCTCACAAATGCATGCATGTGTGCTTGTGCCCATGTTTGTGACAAATGTTCTTGTCCTTCCCTCTTCTCACACAAGTGTTTATTGCCTTTGAAGGTAAGAGAATGTCTGATGGCAGAAGATAATCATGATTTTGCCTCTGCACATAATAAAAATGTATATACATGTTTAAGCATACTGCATATATGCCTACATTTTGGACTCATGGACAGGAAGGATCAGATTTTTAAAGGTAGTAGACATACAGCAGAATACTTTGAAGTCTCGTATGAAAATCCTCCTCATTTCCCATCTTTGTCTTTAAGCATCTGTGCACATCTGGGGGTTTTCAAAAGCAAATTTTAAAACCCTTTTATGCACCTATTTGCATTTCTAGGCAATTAAAACTCTAAAAATATCCCCAGTCATCACCAAGAGGCATTTATACTATAAGAATATTCAGATTCATTAACGGTTATTTAGTTTTTCTTAAGGCTTGCTTTATCTTCAAACCACATTTGGGACAGCCAGGGGATAAATTAAGTAGGATTAAATAATGCTATGACTCATCAGCATGCAGGAATTGAATTCAACGTCGACTCGAATATGTCCAATGAAAAGGTGCTGCTAATTCTTGTTCCAGTGCTGTTCCTCTCATTAAGTGGAAGGTAAGGTGCTTTCTTCTTTCAGCTCTGAGTTTTCACCGAGTCATCTTCATTATTCAAAGTGCCATAGCATGAACTATAAGAATCTGGTTGTATTTTGCCTGTCAATTTTTGTCCTAAGGAAATGGGGTGAGAGAAGGGAAAAACAACAACTCTGTGAAGAATTTTAATAAAACAAATCCCCCACCAATCCATCATTTAAACATTCCTTGCTCCAGTAATCATTGTTTTCATTTGACTGGTTGTAACAATAGCTTGGAAAAACTCTGAAAAATTCTTTGAAAAATCTGTTGGGAACAGGAATAGAAATTAAGGGAACAGTATATTTTTTAAATGCAACTAGAGCACATTTCTGACTCAACTCTCCCAGGTCATTCCATTATCTGATATCTCATTTTTAAACAGAGAGACAGAAAAAAAAAAAAAAAAAAAAAGCCCTACTTACCAGGAATACGTCCACAGTCAATATAAGGAACTTGTAAATGCTCCTCTTTTTTATTTCTTGCAATTACAAATACACCAAGGAAAGATAGGAGACACCTGCAAAATAACAGTGGCATCGTATTATTAGAAACAGCTCACTGCATCTGAGATGAGAATCTTTTCCCATGTTTCTTTTTCAAGGACTTCCAAACCCGAGCTGCTCAGTTTTTAAAGAAACTTTCCTTCCTGGCAGCTGTATAAATTCATCTTGGACTCTCTGTCAGACTAGTTTTTGCCTCCCGAAGCTTTACAATCGGTTCCAAAGGCTCCGCAGACAAAATTACACTTTCAGTAATGTATACCTAATCAAATGCCTGCGAGTGTGAGACCGCAGCCTTTGAATCCCTGAGCAAATCTTCTCAGAACATCTAAACTAGCACTCCAGCACTTGCAATTTCATCAACAACTCAGGCTTGTTGCAGACAATCAACATCTCTCTTGTTTTTCTCGTTCGACTGCATGTCTCAGGGGCAAGCTGTAAGCCAGGAGCAATGAGAAACTGCTACGCTCGGATAAATCTTCTATCCGCTCTGTGTTGGACACACGATCGCTACTTCCTGCCTGCCAAATACCTGGGTTGAATTTGCTCATCTCCATTTTCTGCCACTTTTCCTGCAGCCAAACAACATCGCAGGTCTGCGCACCTACCCCTGCCTGACTGCAGAGGATGGAGATGTCTGCAGCTGTCAGCCCGAGCTGTTTGACAGCTTGGTGGCAAGACAGGTCCAGCGGTTCTGGGAGGTGCTTTTAACCATCTCATGCCTGTCCTTGAGTAATGTTCACCTGTTCCCTGAGTTGTTACTGTGCTGGTAGCCAGCAGATCTCTGCTCTCACAACACTTGGGGCCTTCTTCAAGCATTGTCAGCAGCTTCTTCACATGCTCTGAACCTTTCAGCAGACAGGCTGTGCCTTCCTTGGCACAAGACCCTTGTAAGCAAGCAGCTCCTAGAACTGCCCATGCCTAATGGCAGCAAAGGGCAGCCGGACACGCACGTGGAAGGTAACAGGGGAGGAGATTCCTTGAAGTTGTATCAGCACCCCCTAAAACATGATCTTTGGTAGAGAGCAGTAATTTCTCCTTCCTGCAGGAGGAACACATGCTGCTGGTTTTTCATTCCATCATGGGATTAGTAGTTCATAAGTGTCTCACATTTTTACATATTTGGATTCAAAACCGGGCCTCCAAACCCCCGAAGCACAGATATTAATCTTCCCTTTAATGTTTTTTTATCCTACTATAATGGCTATTCCATAATATTTTAATAACAAGACAGGTTTCTTCTTACTGAGAAAAGAAGGTGTTCCGCGAGGCAGTGCTGTTGCAGTGGAAGCGTTAGTGCAGATTTTAGGCCGGCACACTTACCCGAACAGAAACATGAACACGCTCAGCAAAGCTGCACTTTGGAATTCCTGATAAAATATGACCCCTGGAATGTGACAGAAACAAGAATTGCAGATCTTGACTGGATTCCAAGTGATATGAATTACAGCTGGGAGGGTCACAAGCAGTGTCATGCTCAAGTGGAGAAAAAAAATCCCAAATATGGTATTAATACACATAGCTGTGGGTTCACATTATGTGCCCATATTCCATTATCTAGGCTTTCTCGAGATACTGCAAGGGACTGGAGAAGATTTAGTCTATCAGGCTGGAGCATGTGCTGTGTTAGTAACTGCACAGATGCAGGTATTTTTTTGCATTGTCAGCAACAGTTTTTATGCAGGTCAAACTCAAGGTCTTATTCGCAAGCAGAGTCGTACCAGTACAGCTAACAGGTTCTTCATGGATTTAGTTAAGCCACTCCAGCAGACCATGTGGACATCTTAGCTACAATTGGGAACAGGTTTTCGATAACTAGCTCTGTCCCTGATGTTTACACCGAGTTAAAGGCTCCAGCAGCCAAGTTTGCCAAATCTCTCCGGCTGAAGGGATCACTAACTCTTCTGGTCACCCCTCTAACAGGAATTAGCACCTCTGCAGTGGAGGTGACAGAAACAGATGTGTATCTGGATCTCAGCTGCCCCAGTTCACAGCCAAACATATTGGCTTTAAACCACTGATGAGCATAGTTTTGCTTAGAAACACCAGAGTGTGAACCAAAGCCACTGAAGCATGACTGTATCTTCAAAGGCTGCAACTGGGGATGGAGGAATCACGAGAGGAGGTATCTTCCACAAACACCCCACCAAGATTCAGCAGAGCTTGTTCTTCTAAGCCCCACACTGGTTTAACAAACCTGGTGCAAATGCATGTGTATCCAGTCTCAAAGCTATTAAGCCATTCCTGAATAGGTACTTGATCTCTTAAGGAGGCACAAGGCCAAATTCCCCATATGGCTGCAAGAATGCAACCCCCTTTTGGCGAAAGTCTCTTCTCAGTCACAAAGTGTAGGTCTCCTCTAACACAGGTGCCGAGGCAATCTGTGCACGAAGCTAACTCCCCTTCTCATTAATGGCAGCTCTGCATGAGAAACTCCTGCACAGCAATGACAGGAAAGCCCCCAGTGTGTGTTAAAATGAGTCATAAATGTTATAACAACACAATCATTTTGGCTCGTTGCTGATACAGCATCTTAGTCGTCCTCCCTGCTCGTGCTCTTACACTCCGCACCATTTCCAAGATTTGCAGTCCCTCTTTAACAGCACCAAGTTCAGAGTTCTCACCCAGAATAAAATGTTAAATGCTTAAAAGGTCTTTGGAGTCATTTTATTTCCTTCACTTAACCTAGAATTCCACCTTCTGAAACTGAATATACACTAACTACTATGAAACACAGCTGGTTGTCATTTGAGTAGTTTGCCAGGCTGTTAAAATTACTCTACCAGTTCGGATACAGGGAAGCTGGCGTGCACATGGTAAATGCATTTGCTGGATGTCAAGATGAGGCTAAGATAAATGCAGGTAATTCTAGTAAGCCAGCAAGGCATAGCAAGCTGTACGTATCAATTCTGGAAATGCTAGAATTTGATGATTTTTATTTTGCTTTGAAAGTTGTGAACTCACTCATTTTTCAGGACTTAAACACCTGTCATTTAGGAAAAACTTTTGGTGAAGACAAACATGAGTGGTTTGTGGTCCTGTTCAGAGATGGTGATTCTTTGAAAACCTGGTGTGTAGAAAACCATTTTGTAGAGACAGAAGGTCAGGAACCAACCTGAAACGATGGCGCTCGTGGTGAAGAGCATGAAATTAATGGGCACAACTGCTGTTGCTTCGTACAGATGCATTGCTTGGTTCAAGAACCTGGAAAACAAGCGTTATTGCACCTCATGGCTGTAGGATGTTCATTGCACTTTAAGTAAAGTTAGCCAGTTTCTGTCAGTTCAATAAGTGTGACCATTTCTTACCAGGACAGCAAATAGCCCTTGACAGAAGGGTGTGTGTATTGAATTTACTTTCTGGTTTTGACTGCAAAATACAAAAAAATAGGGCAAAGCAAGAAGGTTGGAGTGGAGTCTTCTGACCACAGACTGCCATTGGAGAGACCTTTGAAGCACTGTTGGAAAAACTGTCCTCCACAGATAAGGGAGGAATGCTCGGGTAATGCTGCCGCCGATGGTGTGCCTCAGCTCTTGGAAGTGGTGCTGCCTGCAAGCAGCCAGGGACAAGTCACTCTAAATTAAACAGGTTGTGTAAGGGTATATTTCCAGTGTGGACATGTGTATGAGTCCTCGTAGGAAATGCTTCACTTAGCTGAAACCCACATTGCTGTTGTGGCTCCATCCAACTTGGCTAAAACACGTATTTGTATGTTTATCCATGCAATCACACCCCAGACACACTCTGTCCTGCCGGGAAAGTCCAGGGAGGTGGCTGCAAACCTTGGGTTGGAAACTCTCAGCCTTCCTCCTCAGAAAGGTGACACAAACCCTCAGCAGAAGGGTGAGGCAAGAGTGTGCAGGACCATATGAGCCCAAACTACACACAAACCTGCAGGACTGAAACATTGGGCATGGAGCAGCCCACACAGTCTGCATCAGTGGACCAAAAAGCCAAAGCATTAACCCACTTGTAAGGAGACCAGAGCTATCAGCATTTACCCACGAGGTGATGAATCATGAGGGTGAACTCTCGGATGCACCAACAGATACTCTGTTATAAGAACAGGGAATTTCAAACCGAAAGAGAAAAATCAGGGGACTGCAGAGTGTATTCAAAATCTATAAAAAGAACCACACTTAAATGTTTCACTGGTACAATATATGTGAACAGTAAAAATCCAAGCTTGGATCTGTTTTAGCCATTAAAGTAATTGCATGGTTATTTTAGCAACTGTTGAACAGTCTCCATGGTGCTTTAAAAATAAAGAAATCCTACATATCCACAGGATAGTCAGGATTTTGAAGTCATTGAAAACACCTCATTATTTTCTCCCATTTGCAACAAACTCGGTCACAGAGACTAAAATAGTGATACCAAGGCCCAGCACTGAATCCAGGAGGATGTAGCAGCCCAGGCTGCTGTAAGCTAACCTGACAGTCAAATAAGACAGGAAAGAAATAAAATGAAAAAAAATTAGACTGACAGCACTATCTCCATTAGAAAATGTGTCCAACAGAGAGAGGAAGAGACATTGACTTCAGGGAATGAAATGGGCACATTTTAATTTTGACCCAGCAAAAGAAAGAAAGAATTGGCAAGAAGGAGAGGTTAATTCAGCAGCTTCCTATTTACCAAACTTTTATTTCCTATTTTAAATGCCCTGAGCCATTCTCCCAGGGCAAAGACAAGCTGGATGTAAATCACTCCATTATCTGTTACGGCAGAGTTCCTGAGTCAGCCATGGAGAGTCACTGCACAATAACGCACGGGCTTTCTGATCCCACATGGGAATGGTGTGTTCTGCCACGGGAAAGCTGGGCTGGCTCTTCTACCGGAAAATAATTATGCAAGTAAACACTGGAGCAGTCTAGATGGGATTACTGAATGATGCTATCAGCACCTGAAGCGCAGGGACCAGCATGAAGGGAATGGACTCTCTGTTCAGCTGCAAGTCATATTTTACCGGGCTGCCACCCCCAGCAATCTGCAAAGGCAGCATAAAACAATCACTTAACAGGCCAGAGGCCAGCAGGGAAAACTCCGATGTCCCCCGCTCACCAAAAGCTAACTATTTCCTAAAAAAAATCACAGACATACAGGATAGCAAAGAGCAACATGCAGATTTAACAGAAGCAGGGAGACAGTGAGGGTAAACTCTATTCCAGTCCAGTAAGTAACATAAGCTAGGGAAAAGAGGTGCATAATGAGGGTAAACGTGGCCATTTGAGTATTCAACAATGAATATTTCTGAAAGTAACAAAAAAATAAAATAAATCAGGAACATAAATTTCATTTAATGTGTTCAGTACCTGTGCCAAAACAAGAACTACTCTTGGGAAAACCTTGTATAAGGTGATAATGAGAGGAGGTAGCATCCGTGTAATTAATCAATTATAAACTGAGAAATAAAGCCTAAATAAACAATATAATCAGCTGCAGGCAATTCATGCATCTGTAAAGGCTCTGTCAGGAATTTGTTACCCTTAAGTGCAACTTGTATCTGGAGTTAGTATCAGTACTGAACAGCACTGACAGATAAACGGGTACAAAGGTGAGGAGATAAGTAGAAACTCACTTACTTGACTTGGAAAACACAAGAAGTTGCCATTAAAATCAGCATGATATAAAAAACGGGATAAGTGAGCTGCATTTTCCCCTTCACAGACAGTGTTATCATGCTGGCCACAGCCTTTACAGCGATGACAGTGAGCGATGCTGAAAGGGAAAGGGAAAAATTAGCAGGGCAGGTGTCCTGGTTTCAGTTAGCACAGAATTAATTTTCTTCCTAGTAGCTGGTGGAATGCTGTGTTTTGGCTTAGAATGAGAAGAGTGCTGATAACACCCCGATGCTTTAATTGTTGCAGAGCAGTGCTTATACTAAGCCAAGGACATCTCAGCCTTTGCTCTGTCCTGCCAACGGGCAGGCTGGGGGGTGCAGTAAGAGCTGGGAGGGGACAGACCCAGGACAGGTGACCCAAACTAGCCAAAGGGGTATTCCATACCATCTGACGTCATGCTAAACAATATATAGGGGTGGCTAGCCGGGGGGAGGGGGCCGGACTGCTCGGGGTTAGGCTGGGCATCGGTCAGCGGGTGGTGAGCAATTGCATTGTGCATCACTTGTTTGTACATACTATTATTACTTTCGTATTATCACCATTGTATCATCATTATTATTATTGTTATTATTATTTTGTTATTTTTTTTTTCCTGTCTTATTAAACTGTCTTTATCTCAACTCACGGGCTTCACTTTCCATTTCTCTCCCCCGTCCCAGAGAGGGAGGGGGGAGGGTGAGCGAACGGCTGCGTGGTGTTTAGCTGCCGGTCGGGTTAAACCACGACAGCAGGATTCACAGCAGTGACCTCAGAGCATCAGTGAGGGCGGTGCCACAGGCCTGATAGCTTAAAAGATGCTGAGGTAGAGTTTGGGCACCTAAAAACAAGTGTGTGATGTTATCAACACTCGCTGTATTGCTTCCTAAACTCAGAGTGACCTTATCTCCATGTGTGCTGTGCTTTGCAGTTCTTTTAGCACTGGGTCTGCCACCCTGCATCTGTCCCAAGTTTCCCCAGACGGGCTGAGGTTAGAGCCTGATAAAATCTTGCAAGGTGGCACTGTGTATATGTGTGAGAGAGAGGCTGAGCTGTGGTCGAGGCAAGAACTGCATCCATTTCCCACTGTTGGGCACATGCTCAAAATGCTGGGCTACCAGGCAGAGGTGCTACAACAGCCTCCACATCTCCCAGACACATTTTATTTAGCCCCAGCTGCTAATTTGGAGCCCTTACTGCATTATTCAGCAGAGGGGCTGAGAGGTCTCATTACCCATGCCGAGCAGCAGGGACACCTAATTGCACCCTGCCTGTGACACCAGCAGCCAAAAATAGCTGCTCACCCTCAGGAATTCTCTGCTGAGACAGGAGATGGTCAAAGCAGGTCAGAGCTGATTTTTGGGGTCACGTCACCAAGGACCTAACTCTAAGGACCTAAACCCCATAGGTTATACACAGATTTCAGGTAGAAAACACAGGGGTATGCACTGCATTTCAAGGACCAGGCTCTTAAGACCATCACTGGATCTAGCCCCCCAGATAGCGTGTTTTCAATCCATTTAATCACTGTCAGTGCATCACCACAAAAAAGTCCACTATAAAACAAAGCAGACAATGCTTTTGATATGTATGTCACCAGGGCAGAGAAGTTTTGCAGTGCACATCTTTCGGAAAAGGGGCTGACAGCTGAGCTCAGAGTTACTTTAGATTTCCTTTTGGAGAGCGCTCTTGGCTTGTTGAAGCAAAACCAAGTAGGCTGTGGTTACTGCAAGGAAAACGTAACAAATTCAAAACAAACTGAAAATGGTAAGAAGAGTCAGGGTGCAGAGATGACCTTCGAAGGGAGGTAATTCATCGTCAGGAGCACCGTCCCCCAGCTGGGATCCTGTTCCACCCTCTTCCAGAGCTGGGGGGTGTTGGATTTCGGTTTCTGATTCATCCTCCTGTCGCTGCAAAAATTCAGATTGGCAAGGAGAGCTGCGCTGTGCAAAGAGTTCAGGCCAGGGGCTGGGAGAAAAGGTGGGGGAAGAGGAGTGGATTCAGGTCTGGGGTTTTGGTTTCTAGCCTTTTTCTTACAGCTAGTCCAAAAGTTCAGGAGGAGTTTAAGAGTTGCTTATAGCTGGTGATGATCCTGCTCCCCATCATGAAACTCACTGCTTTAATGACAACTTTGCACCTAGTGCTTCGCCTCCTGCACGGTAATTGAAATAGGTGGTGTGGTTTTCCAAACACAGCAGTAAAAGTGAGCAGAGTAGGTCAAATCCTGGCCTGCACTGGGGCTAATGATATGATAAAAAGCCAAAAAAATACACCCAAGCCTCACCTCCACAAAAAAACAGTATTTGCACTGTGACATGGGATAGTTATTTACTTTAAAAGAATACTTAGAGGTAAAAATCAGTGGTTTGAATTGTCCAACTAAGAGGAAAGATTGCTGAAAAATTCTTCCTGATGAAGGGGCAGTTTCTATCCCTTATAGTTAAAAATAAAAATAAAAATCAGAAAAAAAAAAAAAAAAGGATAAGGATTTGTTGGCTTATGTTGTTTGTTGTTGTTTTGGTTTTGGTTGTTTGAAATTTGGGATGCTCTTTTAGCTAATGTTGCCCTGGAACAGGTTTCAAAACCTAGGAAATGTTTTTTCTATCTCTGATAGAACAATCCCCCCAAAGCTAGCGTGACAAATGATGTCACTTTCCAGCTGTTAGAGCAGGAAACTCAGAAATCCCACTTTAATCTGAAATATTTCCCTCCAAACTTATGATAACTCCCAGTATATACATGAGGTAAGATAATTCTCACCAAAGGAACTTGCAGACTTACAGTAAGCAAAATATTTTCAGGTTCTACAATCACGTCTGTACTTTCTTCAGAATGAAAGCAGCTTTAATATCCACTGAAACACAAATCCTTCTCCTTAAATAAACCTTTCTACATTTTATTTACATCTGTATGAACCCTCCACTGGGAATGTATCTATTCAGATGTTAGAAAAGGAAGAAATCCCCTTCCACAAGCTGCCACTGAGAATATTCTGCATGGAGGCTCCCAACCTTGTCTGCCTCTCTTGCAGCCAGGCCCTCCAAAGGCAGCGAACGTGTTGGATGGTTTGGAGCCCCCTCTCAGCATCCCATAGCTTTGCCGAGCACGAAGTCAGATACGAAGCAGTGTGGCTTTGCAGGGACTACCAGGCACCAAGACAGCTGCGAGAGCTGGAGCCAGCCACAGTTCTGGATTTCCTGCTCAAGGGAATTGTCAGGATTTCAAAAGTTCCCATGAACCCGGATTTGTTTGTTTGTGTCTTTTCTAATAGAGCAGAAATAATGACACATTTTTCCTGAAGCTGCATATGCTCACCAAAACCTCAGCAGCCACCAGCTGAAGTTGTTGTTTTTGCTTGATTTCAGCCTGACCACTGAGCTGCAGTCAGTGCCTGCTGGGGCATGGGTTTGCAGCTCGGCTGCTGTTCAGCAGCCCCACGTGTCCCTTTGGCACCGGTGGTGTCAGGGCAGGCAGGCTCCACAGCAAAATAAGCACAAGAGGCTTCACAGCCTGAAGGACCAGGTCTCCTAGACTTGGCCCAGAGAAGCCTTCCTGGTGGGTCTGCCCAAAACTGCATCAGCTGAGTGTGGAAATCCATCCTGAGATCTTCAGACTCATCGCCCAGCAGCATGTCAGGGCTGGAAACCCTGCAAGCTCTGCCAGAGCTGCCAGGCTCTGTGCTATGAGCTGAGGGTTGGCTGGGCTCTCTCTCTTCTAAATCAAGAGCAGTTAAACAGACTGATGACAGACTGATGGCTTTTGGGGGCTCTTCAGTCCCTTCCTCATGCAGGGAGCAAGAAAATCCTTCATGGGTCCTGCAGAGCTACTGACCTTAATGTTCTCAGTGCTGGGAAATTTAATGGGTGGACTGTCCCAAAAAGGTAGATCTGAAAGAAAGTCTGAGCTTTTCAGCTGGGTAAGAAAACAGGCAGGGAGCTGGAAGAAGGTGGTTGAGAAACCTGCAAGGGTTTTTCACATTCAGTTAAATCTAAATAGTGTAACTGGTAAACTTTATTGAAATTTAGTTGAATCAAAACAATTTGGACCACCTCCACTAGAAACATGCTCTGTAGTTTCTTTGCAGGCTGATACATGCCCCCACTGAGCTCAGTGAAAAAAGATAACCATTGTCTTCAATGGCACAGATCAAACACCATAAAGTTTACAAGACAAAGGTGGGAGAAGATATGGGCTCAGCAAATTCTTAATATACAAAAAGAACTTTAGAGACAGCCTCCTGACACTTTACAAAACAGGTTCAAATTTGACTTTATTGAAAACTGCCTGGTAAAATGACCTCCCTTGTTTCTCTGGGTATTGATTGTTTTCTGGTGGCACCATGAATCAGAGGGAAAACTTCAGTGACCCACTGAATTTTTGGTTTTCTTCCAGAAAGGTGGTAAAGTATAAATGTTGCATATGCAAACAGGCAGAGATACTTCAAAGAGAAGTTCCCATACAGACACGGGGTATCGCTGCATATGCTTACAGTGTGCTTACAAGGTTTTAAACTGCTCTCGTTTACATAACTGATTTTCACAGCTAGGCCTGTTCTACAAAACAGTTTCAAACAACCCGCTTCCCTAAGATCTAAAGTTGAAGTGGTAGGTAGAAAAGGTTCAGAGCACCCTTGCACACACCGTATTCATATAAGGAAATCTGTAAGAAGAAATAGCCCCAGCAATAAGCACAGAAACTATGTTCCATAATTGGCTTTTCTCTTCAAAAAGACCACAGCAAAATGATGTGAAATGTTTCAGTGATTCTCCTTCAGCACACTCCTTTGAAGTGGCCCTAATCTAAACTAGCTGGGGGGGACTGAATGACAAGGAATCATCAAGTAACAGACAGGAACATTAAAGTGAATAATGTGCTCTTACCCAGTAGTGCTACCATCATTAACAAAATCATGATGTGCTTCACAGCCTTTCTTTTGTAAAAATAGAGGAGAATGCAGAATGTTATAATTTCTAAAATCTGGAAATAAAAGAGAAGGAAGTTAGAGCTGTAGAACTGTGTAATAAATGCTTCATTCAAAGTCTTTGAAATGTCTCATTTTTGCACTTTGAGCTGTATTTTCTCACTGGTAGCACTGGAAGACTTTTTAAGGTGACAGTAAAGATATCCATGTTTAGTGGAAACATTTTTTACAGAACCTCTGTGTGTATAATTCCTACAGAGTAAGAAATTATAAAGCAAATTCCTCCTGCTTACCTGGAGGAACAGCAGCCCCTCCTCCTAGCTATGGCATTGATAGCATCACTCCTTGTGACAAGCAAAATTATTTTTGCTACTTTCTTGCCCTTCTCCCCCAGCCTACTCAGGAAAATCCCCCAAAGCACTGTCTTTTTGCTCAGACTTTCTGCCATACATCATGAGGGAGAAAGCACTTATTTCCCGTGGTGGTTCTCAAATCGCAGGCTACCTGTCAGGAGCCTACCTGGAAAAGCTCAGTGACACACTAGCAGACCACACTGCAGGACATCTGCAGCTGCTGAAGCAGTTTTACGTACACTGTGCACGGTCCAGACTTGCTCCCTCAATAACATCTGACAGACGGCTGAATTTACTGACTCGCTGTTAACGTGTCTCACTGCATCACCACCTCAGCAGAAGCTCCCTGCTATTATCAGCTGCCCAGGTCACCACTACGCCCTTCTCTGTGCTGAAAAGCTGGGCAGATGAAATGGCTCTGGGGATCAACTCAGCTTCCAGCTCTGAAATGCTCAAAAGCGTGGGTATTCCCCCTCCAACCCACGGCATAAGGCAGTTGCCCAAATGCCTCTCTTTGCCTAAAGGAAGCAGGGACTGCAAGTCCAGAAAACTCCTGTGAAGCAGGTTTTGAACACTGGGACTCCATGGAGAAGGAGAAGTTTGGTGATGCACATCGGGAGTAACCGAATGGGGAAAATTAGACAGAAAATGAGAATGCCATCATTACTGAATCTGGTTATTTTCATTGTTTTACCAGGGAAACAAACCATAGAAAGTCCTCATATCTCGCCCCTTGGTTCCGTCACCAACATGCCATTCTGTGTTTTATAATGTCTCTCCACTCTTCACCCATCACTAGAATAAAAAAGATCTGGGTGTTGCACTGCTGAAATCTCAAAAGAAGCAACTGAGCGGTTCACAGCAGCGGTTATATAATGCAACATAGCTGATTTCTCATTTTTGGAGAATGAGTGCACTAGGAAAGCAGTCATCAGCTACATTTAGCAACTCAAATTCTCTACCACACTTACACCTCCCCCAGTTTAGTAGTGTACAAAAATACGAACAGAACATAGCTATGCTTTTGATTTGCATAGCTATTCGCTTCTGATTTACCTTCACACTGATCTTTTGCTCCCAAAGGCAGCTGAGAGACAATTGCATCTCAAAACATGACAAATGCAAATTTGGATTTTATACCAACTTCCTTAAAACAGACAAACAAACAAAAAACACAAACATTTATCACAAAATAAAAACTAAATGATTTATTTTTGTTTGTTTGCTTTTGTAAACTGTTTGGATATAAGAAAACATTTTGCTGCTGGTTAAAAAAAAAAAAAAAAAAAAAAAAGCATTCCTGGACTAATCATAGCTCAATAATATTTGTAAGCTCCTGCTGAGTGCTGTTCTTTCCCTCCAGAGTGACTTCCCTTCCCCTCAGGCTTGCACCCAGAGGTGAAAGGCAGGACATCATGTGGTACAAAAGTCTCACACCAAGCAACTTTGCCAGCCTCTGCATCTTCATTCAACAGCACAACACTGGCTATGTCTGATTTGGGAAACGACGTAGAAGTCATGTTAGGAACTGCAGATTTGTGAGTTCATCTTGGCCTCCCCGTGAAAAACTGCAACAGGGTTTTGAGGGAATTCAAGAGGAGAAGTGAAGGTAGCAGATTTGCTGTTTGTGCCCCTGGCAAACACATCTCAGGGCCAGAGGGGAATATCATGTTACCCAGCTGCAGCTACAACAGCCTTCAGATTGCTTCAGTTGCTATTTTGACAGTGAACAATTGCTAACAGAATGGGAGAAAGCTGTGCTAAATAAATATCCCCCACATGGAAAGGAACCCATACTAAGCTGCAGAGATGTCCTATGTGTCATTTTCCATGATGGGCATGTGGGGTGGTGCTCTGGGGACAGGGACCCTGCAGGACCTGCTCCCCTGGTGCTGGCGCAAACCTGAGCATCCACCACCTCCCCCAGCCCAAATCTTCCACAGAACAAGCCCAGGGATCATCACTAGCCCAAACTGCTCCATAACACCAGCTGTAGCCCTCAGCACCCTCTTCCCCAGCCCCCAGAGTGGCAGGTAGTGCTGAGCACCACCAGTCACAGCTGAAGCAGGTTGCCACTGCTAGCTGCATCCATGTTGGTCCTCACCCTGTCATCAGCTCGTCTCTTGCCAATGCTAGCAAACCCACCAAGAAAACTCTGCTCTTGCACTCTGAGCATAAAATTCAAACAATTTTTTCTCACGTCACGCTGCCCAGAAGCCGAATTTCTCCTCCCACCAACAGGTCACCTTGAATCAGCAGACAAGGGAGGGGACATTGCACTGAAGTGGAGTGTATGGCTCCTGACAGGACCTCCTGGGGTGTACTGGCTGTTACCTGTGATTGTGTCTTGGGAATTACCCGAAATGGTGTTAGGTCTCATAGCTGATAGCTGTGGTCGTGTTAAATATAGAGACCAGGAAGGGGAAGCGTGTAGATTGTATCAGCTTCATACATTCTGCTCAGAGGAACTGAAGGAACTTGACCTGTTTACAATCATTTTTACTATTATAACTAATCTGTACCGAAGTCTCCTCAAGCCCACATCATCAACATTTTTAGAATTGTGATGTTTTCCATGTTTCTAAGCATTACCAGAAGGCACCAGAACAAATTCCACATTGTCTGCCTCGACAGTTTTTCTGGGACATATAGCAATACAGGGACCAATGTACCAGGAGGGTCTTCTAGGCACTTTGAAGAAAAAGCAGAAATGCTTTGAACCTGATTTTACAGAGATTAAATATTAACAGCCCAGTGTTCGCTACACTACTGTTTAGGGAAGCCTAAGAGCTACATCCATAATTGATGTCTTCTGTAGTGACTCAAAGTGCACATAAACAAAAACAAAACAAAACAAAACAAACAAACAAACAAACAAAAAACGCAAACAAAAAAAGCAAGCTAGGACAGTGATTCTTGCTCAGACATGAGTATGCTACTGCAAAGCCTCAGAAGGTGACTCAAAGTTGTCTCATGTGGGAACTACAGGCTATTTCTGCAGAACTCCTCTGATGCCAGTGGAGTGCCACATGGGGATGGTTTATCACCCACACAGAACATTTTGTACCACTGGGGCTTTGTATTTCTCAGCAGACCACACTTCAGGGCTACTTTTAGAAAGACTGTTGGACTGCATTATAGTGCTGTACTGTCTCCTTTCTATATATATTTATACTGGAAACTCTGCAACTTCTGCTGTGCTTTTTTATATATCGGCAGTCAACCTGTGCTGGAAATTTTACAAACAAATATGAAAGTTGTTCTCTGTCCAAAAAGCATGTTTACAGCAGGGTTTGCTTGAACTTCCAGCAGCATATCAGGCTAATCAGGCTGGTATCTTAGGGTCTCTTGTGGAGCCTTTCACTCCTCCCTTTTCTTTTGACACAAGAAGCTCAAAGCAGATGAATCCAGGGAGCAGAAGGAACAAATCAAGCTTGATGTGTTGTTGAGACAACAAGACTTGCTGTATAGTTGCTCCATTCTCCCCTGTAATCCATGCTGTAGAACTGGATGCTCATTAAGGCAGGCAAAGGAGAGACGAGGGGAAAGAAAGTCCAAGGGTTACTCATCACCTCCTTATACTTTCTCCTAAGAAGAAGACAGGACAGTCTTCCCAGGCATTCAACTGTGTTCTTCCTGAAACAAAGTCAAAATGTCCTCAGATAGGGAAAAGCTCTTTTTCAGCTACCTGTTAGCTTTAAGAAAATGTGAACACCAGACAGCACAGAAATTTCTGGTGCAATGGGTGTGGATGAAGAGTTGTCTCCCTCCACCATCTCTACGCAAAAGCATGAAGCAGCAGTTTAAAGTCTAAATGACAGGCTGTTTTGGTACCTACAGGTGGAAGTGGATGGTAGAAGGGTATATTTAGTAGGAAAAAGATGGGGTCCTCCAGCAAGCAGCAACTGAGCCTCCTGTTGTGAACCACCTCCTAAAAGAGTCCCTCTCCCTCTGCTAGCTCCATGGATTTTTCTGAAGCTCTTGCTGAGGCTGAAGATAATCTTACTGAGCACCCCAAAACTTCTGGGCATTGCCTGATTGAAAGTGCGTGCTATGATCTGGGGAGCATGACCATTAATTCTTTCATTGAGCTGGATTGCCAAATTACAGGAGCTTTAAAAATACACAAAAATAGAGCAAGAGGATCAACTTTTGTTTTGTGTTAGCATGTACTTTCTGCTTAATCAATAGTCTCATGGATAGCTAAGATGCACTGAAAGCCTGCAGGCTGGCTAAAAGATTAAGATCCTAAATCTGTCTACTCAGTGGCTTTCTAACTCAGCTTCCTACTGAGAAAAACCTGTGTGCTAATAATCTAACCCACCTGAGGAAATGTATTGGGAAAAAAGTAACCACTTCTGAAACTCCCATATTTCAGCTTCTGCATTCAGCTGGAGGAACAAATTTTCAGCATTCCAGAGGGGAAGAGAGGGAGAAATTCCTCCTACTCACTCTTGTCTTGTTCCTGATGTTAATTAGATACATCAAAGAAGATTAATGGAATTTGAAGTTTGTATATGGATACTTTAATCAAAATGGTATTTTTGTGTTTAAATTCAAACTCAGTTTCAGATTAACCTGAGTGGCAGTGAAGCAGTCCATCTCTCCACATTTCAGCTCTGTACAAAACTCCTTTTAGGCAGCCTCAGCAATGTGGGGATAAAACAGTGATATGACAGAATAAAGCAGGATCAAGAGGATACATAACCTAATTTTCAAAGGCAGAATTTCATCAAATTCCAGGAAAGCACTGTAACTAATATGTATATGCAGCCAGTGTGGCATGAACACACACATAGGAAATATAAGCAGTGCCAGTATTTAGGTTTTCCCTCAAGCCCACTAAAAAAATAAAATCTTTCTTTCTCATCAGTTCTGCACAACTGTGACTTTTCCCTGGCTCCAAAGACATCGTTTGGTTCGTCAGCTTGGCAACTAGGACGATGACCCAAAGACTTGCTCTCTTTCTTATGATAACCACACAGGGAACAATGTGTGTATCTTCAGCAGCAGTTTTTCTGCCACTAATTCTTAATGCTGCAAAAAAATCACAGTTCTTGTTTAAGGAGAAGTGTGAACCAAATACTCACCACATATACTAAGAAAGGCCAGCTTACTAAGTTATTCTGTACTCGTCTTGCTGTGAGCTCTTGGGGTACATTTGGAGCGAATGTCACCAACAAGTATGTCCCTGCTACTGCCAGTGTTCCTCCTTTAAAGAAAAAGGAACGTTATTTTGGTAATACACATAATCATGGTCATCTCTCTCAAGATCACTTGGAAATAGCTTTCAGAAGAAAATTGGAGTCCGTTTAATCAGATCTGAGCTTAGGTATTTGGACTGCCTGGCATTTGTAGGTCCTGTCTATTATAATTTTTAATAAAGACCCAACGTATCTGGTACAGTTTTTATTAAAGACCCAAAGGATTCTGGAAATATGAAAAAAGCTGTCAGTAAAGCCTCATGGATTAGGGTTCCAATGCAGCAACACATTTTCCAATATGCTCAATTCTAATACCAAGTGCATGACAAAAGAGAATCTATCCTTTGTATTTCTCACGGACACAAAGCCGGTCACATAAACTTCTCCTAAACTGAAAGGACAAGTTGCTTACCAAGGCAGACAGCTAGATCATTAACCAACAAAAATATTCACTGCTCTCCTGAAGTCACTGTGGTCACAGAGGTCTGCATCAGCTACAGACCTGCCCTGGAAACATGAAGTGCAACAGATATGTTCCAGTCCAATGCTTATGTGAAGCTGTCACAAAGCCAACATCTTGGCCACTCCCTGATGCAGTTGCAGACCTATGAACTGATTTATAAAAAGCTGATCTGCAAAAAAACTGTTCAGCCATTGGGTTGCTGGGGCCCCTTTTCAAGGTCGAACTTACATTATTGTGCTTTTAATAAAAATCTGGAAGTTCTGCTTTGTGGACAGCCAGCTGACAAACACAGATGTTCATTGAGGTATCTAGATAGAAGTGAGCTGATCCTGAGCTCATAAGCTGTATTGGATTAAGGAAGATATTAGATAATCAATTTTTTTTTCAACTAATCTTTAAAATTCTTGGCAAACCTATAGATTGGTATGGAATACAATGCTCAGGAATACAAAACAAAGCACATCCGGAGGACTTTGCTGGCACTGCTATTGCACACAGTTTCTTTGGAAAAGCAGAACTGTTCTATATTTATGTGCTTGCAAAAACATCACCATATTTCCCATCATACAGCTCATTCCTATGGAATGTAGCAACATTGTTAAATCCTTCTTGCAAAGTCTAACTCACAGAAATAAAATAAATCAGTGCTGAACGCTACTTAAAGAAACACACAATGTATAAGGCCATAAGGGAAACATGATCAGGTTGGGGGGGGGGAGGTATTTTGAATGTAGCAGCTGAGTTGGCAAACCTGGATCCCAAACCTAAATAAATATAATAGAGTATTCTTGGAACAATACTGAACAAATCTCTCCAAAACATTCATGAGAACAGCTGGGATGTCCTTGTTATAGTATGGACAAACAAGCCTAGATGCTAGGAACCCCACAGTAACACCAGGTGCCCCATGACCACATCAGGTGCATTGTCCCTGTCAAGATGGCTTGGTGTAAGACCTTGAAATCTGCTTGTCTCTCACTATTACAAGCAGGGCAGTTTTGATATGCAAAAAAATCTTGGACACGCACAAAAAGTTGACATGCTTTTGCAATGAAGACCATGTTTCCCAACAAAACTCTTGACAACATGATTATTTGCTCTTTGAAGTGATAAAATTAATACCAAAAGGGAAGTTGTCACTTTTAATTGGGCTTGAATTTTTGTGCAATGTCTATGCAGTAAGAAAAAAAACTCTTATATTTGAATGAATAACTCAATAGTATCATTGCTTTTATTAGAATTGTGTCGTAGTCATAAAGATAATACTAAATACAACCTCAGAGGCAAAAGCAGACAATGAAAATAAATTTGAGCAAAAGGACACATAAGGAATGAATTATGGTTATAGGAGCAGAGGATTTGGGAGTGCAGTCTTTTTCACATGCATTGAAGATTCTCCCTCTTTTTGTCACCTCTTCCCAAATTTGTAAGTATCTGCCTCGAAACACTTGCTTGGTGAAGTGGGAGTGTGAAGGTGGGGGGCTGCGTGAGAGTTACAGCTTGCTAAGCATATGGCAACACACATGTCCATATTAGCAAACGCTTTACTTACCCAATATATCAGCAGCCCTCACGGTCTGCTTTAGGAATAAGACAGAAATAACTGCAGTACCTAGAAGAGAATTATAAAGACTTTTTTTTTTTTTCTTTTTCTTTCTTTTTTTTTTTTTTTTAAATATATGATAGAATATATCAAGTGCTATAGCAAAAACTGCCCTGGGCCAAGTATAAATATATCTTGAGGCTGTTGTTGTTGCACCATACCATGATATAAACAGACATGAGTCCATTCCAGCAACCAACCAACACTCAGTTTTTGTAAGATTTTAAACACATCCAGCAGGCTCTTTGATGGTTGCAGGGATGCAATACCCTTCCCATCTCCCACACAGGCACTGCATAAACTGCCCTCATTCAGTCATACTGGGAAGCGTCGGGAAATGGGCACTGAGCGGCCCTACTGCTCCTCTCCCTCTTTTATCATCAGCTTACTGCATGGACTTGCTTAAGACAATTTTCACCACAGAGATAAACTTCTGCTTCTCTTGACTTCAGTGGATTAGAGGCTTACAAGTGAAGTAACAGCAGTACAACTGAGAGGAAGAAAGCCACTGCAAAAACTTTATATTTGTAATGAACTAAGAGACTGGTCTTGATGTCTGCAAACAAGCAGGTGGGGGAGCTAGCATATATGCCCTACAGGAGTGCTGCTCATGGTCTTCTAGAGTGACTTCTAACGAAGAGGGGGAAAAATGGAAGTGAGCCCTGGACATGACCTTTAGGGTCCTGGCAACCCTTTCCATTGCCCAGGTCCCACATCTCCCTGGTGCCTGCTCCCAGCCCTGCCTCTTCTGGGTGGGTGGGTGAGCAGCAGCACAGCGATCACGACAGGGTTTCTAGTAAGCAGCTCAGTGTGGATACATGCTAGAGAAAGAAGAAGGGGTTTGGACTTAAGATGGGTGAGACTGTCAGCCACCTGCAAGAGGTGGCTCTCTTCCAGCAGACAACATTAGAGCATCTACCTCTAAAGAGAGGCAACAGAGGCTGAAGAGTTCCTGTCCAGAAGAGATGAGGAAAGGCCTTTGGCAGAGGTGTGTTAGTAATATCAGATTCATTTAGAAACCTCTTAGAGAATGACTGTGCTCAGGAGGGATTCTGAAAGGGTACATTGAACCTAAATCATGGGAAGCTGTTACAGGAACTCTGTTCCTGCCTACAGCATGAAATTATTGGTTTATTCTTGAAATAAGAGATCTTTTCTTCACCATCTTCACTTCATTATCTCTATTGTTCTGATGCAAAAATTAATCTGTTGTTAGCTACTAGATGTACTCTAGATATATAAAAAGAGGTTCAGAACAAGAGGTAAACAGAACTGGAATTCAACATCATGTTGGTAGAAAATCAGATAAAGCGTAAGTCATAAATTTAAACTGCATAAAGAGTGATGGAGACCTAAGCAAATGAGTAAGAGCAATACAAGAATCTCTATCTGAGAGCACCTCACTGAAAGTAAGCTACCTGACACGGTTTCCTTTATTCGGTGTTTCAGTGGTAACTTTCCTTGAGAAAAGACACTGGTATCCAGGCAACACTGGCAATGCCAGAGCTACCTGGATTCAGAAAAGAAAGAGGATAAAAGCCAGGAAAGAAGCAGCAGCAACCCAAGTTAGTGCAGGAATTAATTACTGCTCTGTCTCCTTGCTGTCAGAGCTCTCCCGAACCACATCTCAGACCACCCCTGCAGGCAGCCACTGTAACAGCAAAGACCTGTTGCTTAATGACCTGAGTGATTTCTTTTTTTTTTTTCTTTTTTTTTTTTTCCTTCTTTTCTTTTTTCTTTTTTGTTGACTGCCCCATTGTCTGGGCTCTCAGTGCGTTCAGTGGAGATCTAGTAAATGCAATTTAAAGCTCAGTTCCAGTACTGGCATCCAATTCGGGGTGAGATGAGTTATGCTCCAAATTCCACTGCCTGCTTCTCTGGAGATGGCAGCCTGGGGAGATCACAAGCTCTCAGGCTGGCAGTGGGCACAGGCAGGCACTGGAACACATCCAGATAATGAAACTTGTCACTCAGTCTGTCATCCTCTTTAATAATGCATTCAGATGCTGCAAGCTCTTTCTCCAGAGATAGCTGGTAATGCACAAGAGATCATGAGCTTAACAGAATATATGCATAATTAATGCACTTTACGATGTGTGGTATGTAGAGGAACCTAAAAAAAGAAGAGGTTTTGAGGACATGCATTAGGCCATCTGGGATGGGAGGAATTGGCAAAACCTGCAGTAGGAGGGGAGGTGCAACTGGGAGAGGAGGAGAGCAAAACCCAGGGGAGAGACTGAACAAAAAAGGCAACTGTCCCTGTGGGTAAGCCACCAAAGCTTCGTATGCATCCAAGTCAAGCAGAAAAGCAAAGTGGTATATCCAAGCAAAGAAGCAGAGAATGGTTACACAGAGTGGCTGAGATGCTGGAGGACATGCATGAGTCTGATCAGCATCTGGCAAGTTCTGGCTACTACGTTCAGGACTGAATTCCAAGCAAGCAACATTAGCACAGCCAAAATAGCACTTTATTATTATACACTGCCTAACGCATTATTTAAATTTTATTTTTATTTTGTAGTTTTATGGGTTTTAAGCTCTGTGAGTGTGACTTTTAAACAACCTTTTATGTTCTCCAGTTGGCAGGGTGGGTTGGAGCCAGGTTAGATCAAACAAACCGAGGGCAGATTGTTCCAGCACAGGCAGTGACTCGCTAGAAACAATGGGCTAGAGGAGAAGGGGTGTGAAAGGAACCCGTGAGCCCCAGGAGCTTGGGGAGAAATGTACAGGCCTCACAGCTGCTCTGCCCCTCTTCTTGAATTCCTCTGGGCTCCAGTTCACAGTCTCAGGTGCATTGCACTGCTTAAGACATCAGCTTCTCAAGCCAGTATGTTGGTTGACAAACACATTGATTGTCCTGGCTGTCTCCTCTGTGCCTGGTGGCCTCCAAGCTGCTCCTGCTGTGCCTGAATCCTTGGTAGAAGAGTGAGTGGGCAACCAGAGGCCACAGCTAAGCCCACCAGATCTACAAGTTAACACCTTTCCTACTACCCAGACCCCATTTTCCCTTTCCTGTGCCAGGGTTCTCTTGTTCCCCCTCTGTCACAGGAGCTGTGGGCATCCTTCTCCCCTTTATACCGATGCGGGAAGTAAATCACTGTACATTATGTTCAACCCTATGAATGAATAGACCAAGGAAGTTGGGCAACTGCTGTGCTGAAAAGTATTAATGTGTCTTTGCAACTCTTCATTTGTTTGCCTGTTTTTCTTTAAAAAAAAAGCTATAGACAGTCACAGAGAACGAGATCCATGTCAGTGAGGAATAGCCTCTGATTTTTTTTAATTGGTCATCAATTGAATTCAACAATGCAGAAAGGCAAACAAAAAAAAAATTGTGTCAGAGCATAAGCTGGCAACAGCTTGGCAACACAACAAGCAATTTATCATTGTTCTACACTCTCATTGTTTTTGAATGGCTGGTTTTAGCAATACTACACATGTACAACACTAAGCCTAAAGGATCAGCCTGTAAGTCGTTGAAGCAAAGACTGTATCCTTCTTTGTCTGAGACCATTTGTATGCTTTCAGCTGAATCAGAATATTTTTAGCCTATTAACTAATTATTGAGGCAAATTTTTCAAAACCAGGCACAGATTTTAGTCCTGCTGAAAGCAGTGGCAGCTAGCCTGCTAGACCAAGAGAAGGGCAGAAAAATCTGGGAGGTGTTCTGTTAAGGACTGGACATTACAGATTCAGGCCTGGGCAAAGAAGGACCATACAAATGAAAATACATCCTAATGAAGTCTTTAAGTTACTTTCTTGGTTTGATTGCATCATGTTTACATCAATATCCACAAATCGAGAAGTAAATAGGTTGCTAAAATATCTGTATCTTTATAGTTTAACCTTTCTGAAGGCTCATGAAGCTCTTCAATTTGGAAATATGGAATTAATATTTCAAATGAAAAATAAATTTTAAAAAATTATCATGATAAAAACTATTGGGTAGAAAATGGGAAAAAATGGGTTTGTTCAGGAGCCTAATCATTATGTTGAAACAACCTTGCCTTCTCACACATCTGCATAAAATGGTCTGTTTTGTATTCATTGTCTGTAACTACAGCACGTGAATTTCAATTTAATTTAAAGAAAAAAAAAAAGTATAGGAAACATCCATTTTCTGCATGATATGCAATTAAATGCCTTAAGGGAGAGGTGTAATGGTGCTACACATAAATTAGTCAGATGCTGATTCTCCTAGGAGAGTGATAGTGTGAGATTATCTCCATATGCAGGTTTTCTCCAGCAGAAACATAAATAAATAGCATGATATGTGGGTTTTGCCAGTAGCAGACACTGAAGGGTGAGAATCCAGCTCACAAAACAACTCCTCTGCCTCCTAGACATGAAATCTGTGCTTAGGCTTTTTTTCTTGTTTGTTTGTTTGCTTGTTTTTAAGAAAAGAATAATATACAAGAATAGAAGTTAAAGACAGAAGATACATACTGATCCTTAGAGTGCATTTTTTGCATTTTATCCAGTCCAAAAAAGTGTTTACTACTTATTTTTTCCACCCAAAGCTATTTCACAAATATTTCATAATTATATACATATGGTGTATATATATATATGAGAAATATTTATATAATATTTCATTATTAAATTGTTTTCCTGGTACTGAACCTATTTATGAATCTCACCTTTTTACCTTTGTTTCATAACTGTCCATAACTGTAAATGCTAGTATATTTTTAATGCTCATTTTTTTTTTTAATTTCAAGTCTTAGATTAGCTTTGTGTACTAGTTTAAATAGATTAGTACTGTCCTTATAAATACACAGACTACCTATGCTGCTTCTGTCTTGTCAATAGCCACACAAAATGAATATTAGCCTCTAATATTCATTCTGTTAAGCTTGACTGATTGGTAGCAAAGCTAAAATCACATCAATTTGTTAAAGGCTCTCAAAGCCATCCATTTTGCAGAACTCTTTTCTACTCATTTCACTAACAGTCTGCATAAAATACCAAAGGAGGAGCATGATTTGAAGATTTGTTTACTGTTTGCACCTCTCTCAGTTTGTGAAATAAGGAAAACATTTCACTTTGAGTCCAAGCATTTACACAGTTTTATGCAATTTAAGGGTCTGCCTCCATCTTATGAAGCAGTTTAAGATCATCCAGCTGATTTCACACAATTGCTGAGCAGTGCTCACTCTGTGAGCATGCCGTTGCTGCTGGGGAAGGTCACATTTTAAAATGTGACCTTAAATTATGCTTTATATAGATGGACCCTCAGTCCTGCCTAGCTTCTGAGCTGAAGAAATTCCAGACCTTCCCCATAGAGAAGCAGTAGGAGATGTTTTAATCCATCCGAGCTAGTGTAGCATGCCACACAATCAGGAAGATATGGAGAGAAGATGAGGCAGGTAGTACATTTGACCACTGTATCATGGTTTACACTTAATCATTGATTACATTTGCTCAGAGCTTTGTGCCAGAGGAGGAGTAACACAAATCTGAAGAAATTGAAAGAATACCTGCATATGTAGCTTGGGTTAAACAGAGCACTAACTCTGCCCAAGACATATAGGAACAAATCCATCACAGCTAAATGATCACTCAAGCCTATTCTTAGTTTATATTGTAGATATTTTCTCCTATGAAGACAAGCTGAAGAAGGCTCCAGGTAGACCTTGAGGCCTTCCAGTGCCAAAAGGGGGCCTACAGGAAAGCTGGGGAGGGACTCTTGGTCAGGGGGTGTAGTGGTGGGACAAGGGTGAATGGCTTTAAACTGAAAGAGGGGAGATGATTAGATTAGATTAGATATTAGGAAGAAAATATTCACTCAAAGGGTGGTGAGGCCGTGGCACAGGCTGCCCAGAGAAGCTGTGGATGCCCCATCCCTGGAGGTGCTCAAGGCCAGGCTGGATGGGGCTTTGGGCAACCTGGGCTGGTGGGAGGTGTCCCTGCCCATGGCAGGGGGCTGGAACTGGATGGACTTTAAGGTCCCTTCCAACCCAAACCATTCTGTGATTCTGTGATATTCATGGCATACTAAATAAATAATAATAATAATTAAAAACAAACAAACAAACAAACAAACAACACAGAATTTAGTCAGTTGGTGCATGACATCTTGGTAGCTATTCTGCGCACTGAACATGTAACATTTCTAACATGATTAAATATCACTACTGGAAAAGTGGTGGACAGGACACTAAATGTTCTTCCCCATCCACACTGTCAATATCCTAATAAAGAAGCAAGCAAAAAGTCAGAGGAATTGCTCAAGAGAAATACCATTAAGGCAAGCTTAATTCTGGAAACTGGATTTCAGAACATACTCTCTGCAGAGGGAAGGAAGGACCCTGGAAATCCTTTTGTTCTATCTTCTAGACAAGTACAAATAGAGCACCTTAAAGAATAGTCTGGTGAATATTTCCCAGTCCTCATTAACAAGAGTTCGCAAAATCCCACGGTCTTGGACCACAAAGGTGTTACATTACAGTGAGTGGGAGAAATCAATTTCTATAAGAATATCTGAGAATCTTTTCCCTAAAGCACCATCAGAGATATCAGTTTTCAAAGTCTAAAGCAATATCTTGCCCCACAGCTACATAGAAGGAGCATACCAAAAATGTAAAGGGATCTCAACACTGTCAGTCTAAGTGAGTTGAATGTAAAAAAAAATCTCTAGAGAATGAGGAAAACTGCATAAGAACCTATCTCTGATACCACTGGCCTCTCCTCATCCAACCCCCTCTAAGTTATTTCTGCAAGCAAAAGCAAGAGAATGAGCAAAAAACCACAGGAGTCTAAAATTACCCAAGCTACATGTAAAACATGATTTTTAATTTTTAAGTATAAAAAGCTTTTTAATGATCACATCAAACATGTATTACTTCTCCATTTTTAAATTAAAAATTTACCAATTTTTCCTCTTGAAGAAAACAACTGCTGTCTTCTCAAACTATTTAAAACCCTGAACAGATGTAGAGCTTGCATCATTGCAACCACACACAGAAATACTTCCACTGTGTAAGAAGAAAAATATAGTCTTTGTAGCTTAATTCTAAGAAAAAAGAAAAATCTGCTGGTGTCATGCCAACTCATGGTCTGTGGTGATGGATTCTTTCTAAAGCATCCATCAGAAGCACCCAGCTCAATAGGACAAAGCAAAAACTTTTCACTATTTAATTGATACCGGATTAAACACAAAATTCAGTTGGATGCAGTTAAATGTGGTAGCAGAGCATAATAGATGTTGGCTCCATCTATTTTAAGACCCAGGATGCTTCCGATTTCAGAGGTCTGGAGATACATGATGGGTACAGCCCAAATCTGTTTTGGAGAGACTGTAGTGTGCCTTATCCTCTCCCCACACCCTGGTTTCCAAGCAAAGAAAACTTTCCATGCAGACCCAGAGTCACAAAGAGCTTCAGAGAGTCCCCTTGATGACTGGGCATAACACAAAGCACACCTCCCCTCTGCATGGCCACAGGTACTGAGTACCCAACATCAGCGATGGAGCCAGCTCTAACCATCTGAGATGTGCTGACACCAAACTCAGAAAAAAAAAAGTGTTTATAAGAAGGGCAGACTCAAGGTTCAAACACAAATTTGGAGACTGTTAACAAGTGCTTAATTTCTTCATTTTGAAAAATAACTTATGAAAAGTTGCACATTCAACAATACCTCAAAAGAGCAGCCAACTAGACTGTGCAAAGTCCACTGTCCCCCACCTAAAAGATGTCACAGCTTAATGAAAAAATATTTTGTGATGTTTGAAACTGGAAGACCTGCTGCCAAACCATCCTCTGCACAGTTGTTAGCAGATGAACTGCAAGTGTCTTGGTCAGTTTGTCATTGTCCTAAATGGCGAACCATTAAAATTAAAAGGATGTGTTCTCTTTCTCTCTAGCTCTAATTTTAGAAGACAGGGAAGTATCTAGGGGGTAGGAAGTGTTACTGGGAAGTTATTGTTGTAATTGGCTGTCTACATAATTTTTACTTTTCCTTCCTTAAGGGAATGTTTGCTAGACTAAATACAATTTTAGATATCTCTTGTTTGGGCTATGAAAGGGAAACTGACAATTGATATGTGGGAATGGAAAATAAGATATTGAAGTGCTTTCTGGGGTCTTCCAGGATAAGCATTATGGGGTCAGTTTAAAAAAAAAAAAAAAAAAAGTGGGTGAGAGTTTTGATAAAATATAACAGTAAGGAAAATGGCTTCTTGATACTTGTTGTAAGTAAGGAGAAATGGAGAATGAAGGAAACATATGCAATGTTCCTTCACATATTGCAAAGGTAAGGAAGAAGGAATCTGCCCAGATAAAAATCATCTTAAATATGACCTTTTCTTTGTAGTAGCTTAATAACCAACGTAATTTTTTGACTTCCCAATGCTTTTCATTTCTTCCTGCTAGATGTATATACATTTGCATTTTCCTCAATTTGGGCAACAAATTAGATCAAGTCCCCTTATGTTCAGAAACATCTGGAAATGTCTACAATTGTTAAAGATAAAACTACTGCCACCAAAATCACACTGGGATATGTCATGTTAATTTACGTTTTCATCTCAGGTAATATCTCATTCCTTTCCTTGAGAAATCTTTCCTACAATGGTGAACTACAGCAGTTTTATATCTCATTCTGCAAAATTCTGCAATAGTTTAACATTAAAGGTTACAGTAAATTGCCTGCAGTTTCCTTCCCCCACTACTTTATTGCTAAATTGCACCCACATATGTTTGGCTGCCTCCTTCCAATACAGCCAGACAGTCCACAGGGAAGATAATTCATCTTTTCTACCTCCCCATGCAGAATCGCTCACCACAGCGTTGCTTCCAAGCCTGAAACTGGTAGCTAGACACAGACCATGAAATGTTATCACTTGTCAATAGCAAGCAAATGAGCTCCAGCGTGTGCGGAGCTGTTGTGATATCTCAACCCTGGATGTTTCAGCTGTGGATGTGAAGCGACTTGACCAAGGGATACAGCTGCACCTTGTATTCCAGTTTTCATACACTCTATATATTGCCGTGTCTACTCTGCTCTGCATTAGCACGACATGATAACATCTTTTAAAACGTACATTTCTTTATCAAAGAATCAAGACATCTCATACCCAAGATAATACCCAAATACCTTAACTACAAAAAAAAACAAAAAACAATCATGAAGTAAAGAGTAAGATTGCATCAAATGAGCCCTAAGGATAGGAATAATTCTGCTAAAGGTCAATTAATCTGCACATGAAGGAACAAATGAACAACTTTGATAATGTCCACAAATAAGCTAAACCATTTCAGGAAATTTCTAGTCCCTTTTGGTCCCGCTCTGCCAGCTCAACTGGCAGGGATTAGCACAGCACAGAGTGACAAAGTCCACAAAGACAAAACCATAGAAGAGGAAAAAATATTAGAAGAGTCTCCAAGTTAAGTAGAGGGTTTGTGTTAAACTGTCAGCTCGTGTAATTATATGAATCATTTCTTTTCAAACCACAACATTAACATCTTCCCCTTGCATTCCTGCTGTGGTTCCCCTGGTATTATTCCTCCAGTCACAAATAAGCATTCAATTAAAGTATGTACCCAAGCAAAATGTGGCAAACCATCTCACCTATGACAGATACACATCCTAGTGGAGCGACAAGGGCAATGGGGGCAAATCCGTAGGCTGTGAAATTGCCCACCTCTCCAAGCCCCAGGAGGATAATTCCACACCACCACAGCTTGCTCGTGTAGTAGGGCTTCGGCTCTGTTTGGCAAGCTAGTCGGAGATGAGCACATTTCTAGAAAATTAATTATTAGGAACAGGCATGAAAAGAAAGGCTCCCATTGTGTTCTTATGTATAATAAAAGTGGAGTAATTAAGGGGGCTGTCAACTTCAAATTCCAGGTGCGTCAAAGTTTTCTTTTTAAACATGCCTTTCAGCTTGCTGTTGCAGACAGACGGCTTTGTGTTAACTCAATGCTGCTTCAGATGTGTGCTTTTTCAGCCGTGGTGGAAATGACTGAAAAATTAGACCTCTGAATAAATCTGAAAAAGATTAAGTGAATACTAGCTAGTACTTCCTAGCTATCCCTGCACGCCTCTGTTCTTCTCTCAAAGCACAGCTCAGTAGGTTGTGCTGTGAATCTGGAAACACTCAGAGGGAAGAGATGGGCCATAATGAGAATGGTGGCAACAAACTGGGAGAAGGGGACTGGACTCCATGGTGTTCCTGCCCCTGATACGTATCATAGTCAGAAATACAATTTCAAGATGAAAAAGGCAGTACTTAACCACATATGTTGTAGGCAGATCTTTAAATTCAAAAGGGAGAATTTAGGATTTGGCTACAATCTCCTGTTTGATCTTGGAAGAAGAGCTCAGGTAAGGCATTATTTTCAGAAGGAAAAAAAGCTGTGTCAACAGGTTTAATATATACTTAAGTAGTATTTCATCAACACTTCTAGTTGGATGGAGAAGGTATCATTTATGCATGTCACAATTGCTTCCCCTCTGGCTGTACAGAAAGAACCTGTATATAATGGGATAATTTGACTTTGATCACGGTGGACTTCTGAAACAGTGTCCAGGCATTCACCATCAGGAAGGTGTCATTATAGGGAAGGATGCAATGTTCTGCACTAGCTCTGCAGAATATAATTTCCTTTCTCAGATTTCTTACCAGCCCCTCTGCACAGACAAATGAGTCAAAAAAAGTTGGAAACCAAATGACACAGCTATCATTGTATAAATGGCTGTAAAATACATTTTTTACTCCACCATCTGATACACGATTTTGGAAGTGCCACTGCAGAGTCACAAGGAAGTTGTAAATCATTGTCCTCAGGCTTCCATTCTACTCTGTAAATTATGCTGGAGAATATGGGCCAAAGAGTAATGTCTGTGATATACCATAGTCTCGGTCATTTCCCTCAGTGAGACAAAGCAGAACATTATTGCAGCTTCATGCTGTGGAACATGCTCGGGGGTTGAAATACTAGAAAGAAGTTTAGCCCTTGAAGGAAAATGGGGAGCATAATGAAATCAAACTTCCCTGATCCACAAACCAACGATTTGCAGTGACATCCAGCATTTTGTGTCTCTATAAACAAATAAAAAGCAAACAAGTTTATGCTTATGGGCATTTAATTACATTAATCACCCCATTAAGTTACCCCCAAGATTTTTTTAGTCACTTCCACTTTAGATTTGGACATACTGAGACATGTTCACACAATGTCCAGTGGGACTATATGTAGGTCACAGCTGGTACTTACTTATGGCACATTATAAGGAAGAGTAGGAGGAGTTATGAATTTTTTTTGTGTTCCCATATGAGAATCACAGCAAAGAACAGCCTGAGAGCTATCATCTTACTGAAAACTACTGCACAACACTAGTTAAAGAAAGAGTGGGAATGTTTATTAAATGTAACAGAATTTGTGTTTTGAACTTCAGCATAAAAACAAATTATAAAAAAGTTATATGCCAAATGTAAACGACAGAAAATAAAGACCAATAATTTCATACCTGTATACTCAAAGAGACACTGATCAAAAAATTTGAAGCTGCAGCAAGTAGAACTCCCAAGAGCTGAGTCTGCAAGATCACAAAACAAAGAAATACAAAAATACTTAGTAGTTTAAGAAAAAACATAGAACAGTGGTTTTCTGATAGCACATTTTAATGGAATCAAAACCAAGTTATTGAACTTTTCGGTCACTGAGTTCATGCTGCGCTGAGCAAACTGATAAAAAAATCTCTCTGCATAGTGGGCTATAAGAATAATGAAGCTGGTGCATTTTGCCTAGGGCTTAAGTAGTAAGCAACTGGAAACTGAAAGGGCATCCCACTGCAGGAGGTGGATTGCTGGCCTTTGGTAGAATACGTCCTCAAGTCTTGCAAAAGACTTAAATAGACAGGTCTCAGCTGAACACTACACACATGTATTCTTCTTTTCAATAAATTAATAAATAAATAAATGAAGACCTGAATTATTACAGAATCCAGAAGGAAAACCAACAGCAATCAAACAGTTCATATTAGAACACAGTTATTTTATGTGTTAACATATCCGCTATTTGACAGGGCAGCTAGAAGCACAGGTCTCCTGACAGTCTCCTTAATGTATTGTGTTATTTCACCAAATTCTTTTCTAATCAGCCTGTCTAATTTTCAGTAAGATTTGCAACCTTTCTATGAAGCTGAGCAATTAAAAACATTCAAACGGGACTCGTTATGTTGGAGAGCAGCCATTGAAAGACGCTGTCTCAGCAAGTTTAAATAACATGTACAAGGAAGAGCTCCCCATTGACATTCAAAATGTTGTAACCTCCGTGCGTTGTCCTAAGCGTATTCACCCATCCGAGGCCACCGGTTTAGTGCCATGAGAAGCCCCATTAGCTTGTAGAGAAGAACTGTACTACCAGTGGGCTCTTACAAACAAGGTCAGGGTAACATAACCCAGCACAACTATTGCTTGCAAGCTGTAAAGCAGCATCCAACCAGGCTCACAGTTTCAGCTGTTATGACTCTTCTTCTGTGAGGCCCCTGGGGACCTAGGAACAGGCAGTGCCTACCAGAGGCAGAGAAATGTTGACCTCAATATTTATAGAGGTTTATAAATATGTGGTCCAGAAAGGCCTTGAAGATGACAGTAGGGGAGATTATTGGTATGACTACATAATTCCCAGATGAGGAAAGAGCATCTCCAAAAGTGTGAAGAAACAGCAGCCTTCTTACAAAAGGTTTAAAAATGGATGATAATCTTAAGAGGCACAGCTGAATCCAACTGTCTTCATCTGCATGCAGCTGCAGTGGCTCAGATTCAGGAGAAGCAGACCACAGAATCACACAGGGTGAAATGTTTGGCAGATTGCTGGGTCTCACCAAGAGGAGACTGGCAGGAACAGGAGGATGCAGAGAGGGGAAGGCACGAGAGCTACCTTCACTCACACACTCTCTGTGCTAAGTAATAGCACCAGTGCCACAACCTGTATGTGAGAAGCATTCAATAACAAGCTTAACTCCAGAGTTTTGCCCAGACCATCTGGTGCTTGGCCACTACAGGTCCTTCCCATCTTACACCCACTTCTCCAGATCCCAGTATGCCCCAGTGGATGCTCCAGCAGCAGCACACCCTGGGCTCTCATGTGTGTTGTGTTTTCCATGCTCTGGGAACACCCCTCAGAGTGGAGTGCATGACAAGACATCTAAGCACACCTTGGCATGGATGTCTCTACTGATATCAAGGACTAACTACTACAGGGACTTGAGCAGCATTGCAGCCTCCTTACACACTGGGGAACTGCTACCAGGTAGCCCCGACTCGTAGAAGCAGAGGGGCAGAATTTCCTCCCCTGGGTTTTGATGCTGGTGCTACTATACCTTGTGCAAAGTTTGACCACTTCACAAGGGGATTATTTGGCTCCCCTCATCATCCTGCACAAACAACGATTTCAATAAAACAGCAGTTAAATCAAAATTGTTCTCTTGCTCCCAAAAACTTATTCTTTTTAAATGACAACATGTTCGTTTTGTGAGTGGGTGGAGAGGTGACCTTGTCAACCTCATCATGAAGGGTTTACGAAAAAGGAGATGGCAGGGAACAGAGAAACAGGAACTGCCACCTCATTTAATCCATCATTTTTTTGCTTTCACATAAGTAATTTTAATATATCTCCCCCCAAGTCCCAGCAGAGAACCAGGTCTCTCTGTGGCTTTTTCCATTTCAGCAGCCAACCCTGCTCCTACAGCTGCATCTCTGGGCACCTCCTTGCATCTCCTTAGACAGGAGCCCTAACTCTTAAAGGCAGTCAGTGGTCCCCATGCATGGCACATGTAAGTCATGGTAGCAAGGGATGAGCCAAGCTGTCAGTGAAAAAGAAGATGGGTGGAAATAGGGAGGGCTCCAAGCTTGATCTGCATGGATGGGCAAAACAACATCCCCACGTGTGGTCTGATATCCATCCCTAACGCAGTTGCTGAAAACCCAGGTGAAAGGCACCCTGTGGAATGGCTGTGATGGCCCATAATAATTCTCATAAATGTCCCTTTCTCTTGATGTAAAACCTGGATACAGCTGGTGGGCAGAAGGTGAAACTGTGTTCAATCTTTAATTAAAAAAAAAAAAAAAAGTGTAAAATTAAGCCCACTTATGGCTTCTAATGACGATCTGAGCATCCACTTCCAGAAACTGTAAATCAAATGTCCCTTTTATGGCTCTGTGTGCTACACGAATAGGGACTCCAGCAGGAAGTTTTCCCCTGCTGAGCATTACTGGTGTCCCCTCCAGAACTGACTGCTTTCATACCTCAGTGGTTGCCTCATTAGCTACATGAGAGCTTTGCTTTGTTAGGTGTATGTGAGCTTTGCTTTTCGACACACAAGATCTCACCTGATGATCACCCCTATGTCTCAAAAGAAAACTTCTCCTAAAAGTCATTGCTCTTTTTGCACATTCCAGAAATTGTCAGGATCAGAAAGCAGCTCAAAAATTTAGGTCTTCTCAGTCTCCTAATTTTCTGGGAAATACTAAGACGTATGTGACCATAATTTCAGGACTTCCTTATGAAGTACTGGGGTCAGCATTTCTCTCAGCATTCCCCATGACATGTCCCAGGAGCCAGTAGTGTCAGAGGCTCCCCACAGGGGTGATCAGGGAAGGGCATCCCATCCCATCCCATCCGAGTCAGGGACACCAGGCACTGGTCACCTCCCTGGGTGGGGATGGGATGAGGCCAGGCTGGGATCTGGGCCCACAGGTGGGTCTGGCTCAGCAGGGCCCATGGCTGGGCAGGGCAGGGCTGTGGGGACCTGGCCTTGCTGTGGCCTTGCTGACATAGGGTCCTGGTCCATAGCCCAGGTTAGGGATCCAGGAGAAAAACAGTGCATGTGTATGATCAAGGGTAAATTTATGGTCACAGTCTGAGCTCAAAACTTACCCTCCCTGCTCAGGTCATTTTATTGTATTGACCACATGGTTCACCTGAGCATTGCTGTTGGCATATATATGATGCTGACTGCTCCAGACTGTCATTAGTTAATGAGCTCTGTTTAACAGGGTGATAGTGCTGTTCTTCCAAACTCAGGGGTTGGACATAGCCCTAAAGATTAAAAGCAGAGTACGGTGCATGAAGGAGGTCAAATATCACATAGATTCCTCCAGGGAGATGAGATGAAAGTATAGTCACACCATGCAGCTATAGCATGGCAAAACTTTCTTGTGCAGGTTCATTCGTATTCAGACGTGTCAGTGTTAAAGAAAACAACAGGGAATAAAAATTTGGGAAAGAAGAAAACCAGGTTGTAAATTTCACAAATCAAAATGCATCTTAAGCTAGCAGGGTTTTCCTACTGCACGAGAGCTATCATTTACAGCAGTGCTCAAAGCAAGAGAGGAAAAATAGGATACCAAATCTCAGGATAATAAAACTGGGCATCAATGAAAGACGATGCCCCACAACAGGAGATAGATTACACTATCAAACTAAAATGTTTGCTGTATTGCCCTGAAGGCCACCAGAATCCTTCCATTCCTATCTTGTCATATAAAAGGCGTTATCATTTGTGCTGTGTCTGCTATTCAACATCCTTTAGAGGCTAGAGGACTGGTGGAACATCCAGTTTTATAAGTAATAAACATGATACTCTTTGAACACAGAGCTTCCAGTTGTGATATCCAGTTGTGATATCATCTAAAGCACTGCAGGGCTTCTCCCACACAAGTCTTGAGACAAACCTTGAAGGAATTCAGTTGCATACACAACTCCAGAGCCATGGTGCTACTTCGCTCAGCTAAGACCTTCTCCAGGAAAAAGACTGAAATACTCAAAACTGTTGGCATAAAACTCAAGTCCCTTCATCTCCAAAACATCAGTCTGAACTTGCAGGCCACTTTGTTGTACCCCAGATTTCAAACTGTTGACACATTCTTCCAATGCTCCCAAATGCATGAGGCTCATCCCAGAAAAATCCTGCCCTTAAATTTGTCAGAAAGTAAAAAATCACTAGAGAAATTTGATTTCCTTCACCATAATTAGGTTTGGAACAAGCCACGAAGGTCACCTGCTGGCTTTGTGGTCCTTTCTAGACAGCCTCCAAGCACACAGACCATGGACTGAGGCTGTGGATCTGCTGGCATTTCCCTTTGTGGCAAAGCTGCCTTGAGGAATACCTTTCCCTGGCCCTCCATTCCTAGGTCTCCACTCCTCACTGCCTCATTTGTGTTAAAAAAAAACTATTTGTGAGGCTGGGAAGGCACTGTTCCAGGTTTGAAATAACCCTCCCAAAATATACCCCATTAGCATTATGTTCTTTATAAGCCACCTGCCAATGTTTAACACTGAAGGCGGATTAAAATTCACAAGCCACAGCGAGGGTTTTTAAATGGTGACCCTGCGTTGTTTGCCAGGGGTGACAGTAACGGGATGTGACTGCACAGGAGCCTGCTGCGGGGGTTCGAGAGGTGGCAAGCTTAAGCAAGGTGCCCCCAGCAGTCGCCTGGCACTCCCCATGCTGGCTGCATGAGGCTCTCGCACAAGCCCAGGCGTGGGGAAGGGAGGTCTGAACAATCAGACAGAAGGCACCCATTTGCCAGCTGGAGTGGCAACGCATTGCTCTTCAAAATAAATGAGCGGCAGCACGGCATATTGCTGCATACGGCCCTGCTTCGAGCACTCATGCAGGGCCTGATGCTTATTTATCCTAACGCCTTTCCACATCATTCTGGAAGTGTTTTAAAAGGGTCTTTACATGCAAGGTCTCTTTTTATTGTCAAAGTAAGGCAAGAGGCTTATGATAAATGAAAGCCAGGCTGAAATCTAAATCTTTGGCACTAATTCTAATAAATTTATCCCTTGCAGAGTAAAATCTGCATTGGAGATTCAGTTATACAGTGAGATGCAATTTACCCATATTACATCTGTGTTTCCTAATGCACATTAAACTGCAGTTTCCAGGCCCATGAAATGAAAACTTAGAAAGATTAACTGAATTTGCATTGAGTAAAAGGTATATGGCCATTATTTATGGGAACTTTCTTTGCTGGTAAATTAAACTGATGAACAGAAAAAAGAAAAAAAAAAAAAGAAAAAGAAAAAGAAAAAAGTTTCAAATGTATGTTCTCTTCTAATTTACCAAGTCTAGTTAAACCATTCCTCCTATTTTTTCTTTATTTCTGTATTTATTTGTGATCTAAAGGTGTTCTCAACAAATGTAATGACCTATATAGCTTCAAATGCTACATTTGGTTTCCAGTAATTAGGTTTTTAACAGATTTCAATGGATCCTATAACAAAATAGTCTTTGGGGAAAAATGCCTCCTAATCTTCCATTTCTGTGTTAAATCTGAGGCTAGAGGAATTTAGAATCCTTAACAAAAAACATATTTTTGGAATTTGGAGAAGCTTATCATTTAGCTATTATTATTTATAGAGCTCTGGCTGTATTCAGTGCTTTACAGATGTATAAAGAATATAAGGTCCTTGTTTCAATGGTTTTCACAGTGTAATTCATATATTCACATGGTTCAGGCCCATATGAAGTACTGAAGGAGACCTGAAATAACAGTGAAAGGGTAATTACCAGTGTTGGAACATGTAATGAAAATACATTTGGTTTCTTCATTGTGACATAAAAGACAAAGAACATTGTTCAATATACAGGAAAGAGAGAATTAAAATGTTTGTCACCATTTTTGTTAAGAACAAGAGAAGAGAGGAGAACTTGGTAACTACGCCAGGGAAAATCTGAGTGGAGACAAGACACTTGGTGTAGGTTTTACATGAGTCGCCACACTGGATTCCAGACGAGTAAATAAAGTTCCTATCTCACAACTATTACAATGCTCTTGCCTTTACTAGGTTCTATCTTTCATTAGTTCATGAATTTAGAATATTTCTTTTTCCAGAAAAGAGATAAACTTTAAAGGCTGGAAGAAAAGCTTGTTAGGGTATCAAAAGGTGTGGGAGCTTGAGAGGATAAAGCAACTGCAGAAGTGAGCCCCTTTTGTCCAGCTCTGTGCTTCAATAATTTTCATGTATTCTTATTTATATTCCTCAGTCTGATTAATTAATGTCCATAATGGTACCAAACTGAGATGAAGAATACGATTGGTAAAAGTTAATAAAGTCACTTTCAACAATGCTCTCTAAGGCTACATACAAATATAACCATCTACGATAATGTTACAAGCGTTATGAGGGGTAATTTCTTTCCTTCTTGAAGAGTTACAATCAAATCGACCATCTCCTAAATTTCAATTTCTTATACTGAGGAATCAAATCTCAGAATTAGAAATAAATGGGAGAATGGGGAAGGCGCAGAATGGATTTTTACGCTGTTCTTCAAATGAGTAGCCTAGGATACTGTGCCACATAATCAGAGAGCATTTCACGTTTTTAATATTGCCTGTTAGATTGCAAATAAACGTGTCTCCAATGAATGTATAATAGAGGCTCTAAAAATTTCAGTCATAGCTGGTAATATCTTAATAGAAAGATTTTCTCAAGGACCATCACGTAACATCTCCATGGCAACTATAGACATTACATACCCAGAAAAGCAAGAAAAGGATTGTTAAACTTTTGCCAGTTTCCAGGTCCCTCAGGAGAGACAAGGATTGCAAGCAAGCATTGATGGACCAGCTTCTCCCACAATAGGGCCAGGTGGCTCAGGGATATTCCTCCATTGCTGCCCAAGAACAGGCTTCCTAGATATTCCAGTTTTATCCTGTCTAGTTTCTGGTATACAAGTCAAGGTATAAGCCAGACCACTAAAAACCTTGGTATATTAATTCCCAGAAACTATAGCCAGACTTACATGTACATTGAGAGGCTGCACTGCTCCTCTCCCCACTTCATGTTGCTCCCCGGACACCTAAATGGAGAGCCAGGGAGGGTGCAGCTCCTTGTTCCAAGGAGACACGAGGTTCATGGGGAGGCAGAGTAACCCCGGTTGTGCTCTGGAAGATGGAAGTAGCTCTGCCTGTACTCGGAAAGACTGGCAAGCTCAGAGGAGACCTATCTAAACAACTGAGTAAATCATGCTGTCAGGCGTTATGTTAGGTTGCAAGACAAGGCAGAGAACACTGTTGGAGAGATGACTCGCTCTGTGTGTACACACAAACATGCCTCTAAATAAAACATACCTAGCTTGTTCCCTTCTGTTATTTTAGTACAAAACTTGCTGGAGTACAAATGAGCTATTTCTAATCCACTTAAATCAGATACACAAAGTCTCAACAGCAACGTAGCCAGCTGAATACATTATTTACCAAACCCGAAAAAGAACTTTTGTATAAAAATCTCCCATTACAATCTGCGAGGAGCAGTGCAACGGCATACCTTTTCCAGCATGCACCTCTCCAGCACCACTTTCCAACAAAGGCAGGCTTGTCTTTCAGCCCATCTCAGTTAATCCTGTGTTATCTATAACTAACCCTTTGGTTAATGTGCACAGAAAAGTCTTTTCCATGTCACAACCTGAATGAACATGCTCAGCTGTTGAACTCCATTGTCACATGTGGGTCAGGGGTAAACGTGGGCTGGAGACGAGGACACTTGAAGTAACTTGAGCACTTGAGTAACAAGTGAGGAGAGGAAAAAAGAAGAGATCTGGCTGCATTTAAAATGAAGTTTGATCCATCTGGGAAAAGACTTCTGTGATTATACAGTAGGGAATGGACAGCCCAAAGACCCTTCCAGTCTGCTGTTCCTGCAGAGGAGGGGTGCTACGCATTAGGTTCTTGCTTTCCTTCTTGCACCTCACGCACTTGGCTCTCCTTGTTTCATTTCCACAAGGAGTGTTAATCATTTACAGATAGCTTGTAATGCAAAAAAACAGGACTGGACTCCAGAAGGCAGAACATTCTGGTTAGCAACATCCTTCATTTAAATATAAACAACTGCTGGATTATCAGCGATGATTTAAAAACAAGAGGTCTTGCACTCACTAAAATATTCACACACATGTATGTGGGTGCATACACACACAAACACAACTGGATGCTTTTAATTTACAGATGCTTCTGGTCAAAACTGTACGATGTAAACCTGGGGATTATGATAATGAATAAACTTTTTAAAGAAATGATCTCATACGCAAATTTCTTGCAGGGGCCTGAGATATAGGCAATGGCCTCATTTTTCCCTCCAGTTTCCATGTGACACATTACAGTTGTGCATTTTGATCTTTTACTTTGAACTGTAACCCAACTTAAATTATTGGGAACCATTTTGTAGTTCCTGATGGGTTGCTGGCATACAGACCAAGTGTCTAGTTCACAAGAAATCAAAACAGGCATTGCACTGTTGCCTTCTGTTGCAGAAAACAGAAGTCAGTGTAGCTGGATAATCCCTTCTAGGTACTTTTATCATCCTTTTATGTTCTCTGTTGCACTTAAATAAGGAGATAAAAAGAATTCTCCTTTACACTTAAATTAGGAGATTCTAAGTATTTTCTCCTAGTTGTTAGTATTTTTCAGCTTATGTGGATTCTCCAAATATACAACTTGCTGTTTTTTTTTTTTTTTCTTTTTTTTTTTCCTGCTATTTAAATATTAACATAGAATATAATAATAAGACAATTTCTTCTTGACAGGGCATAATATAGAGATGGGGCCTATGAAGAAAAAATCTGTCCATTGCCTTTCAGGCAAAAAATAATGAAAGGGTTCTGAGCACCCTTGTCCTAAATCGGATGCTATTAACTTTATGTTCTTGTAAACCACACAATACTCTAGTTTGTCCTAGCAGCTTCTGATCTATAGCCAAGAAATGAAGCTAGAGGCCTGGTCAGATAAAAGCTGCTATTCTTTATTTGACTGAAACTTCTGCAGACACTACAAGCCTTGCTCTCCATCATCTTGACATGATGAGTCATTGCTGCATGATAACATAGACACTGAATGATAATGTTCAAGGTGCTTTAGTCACTGCAGGGAGCAACAGGTTGTCACTGAATTAGAGAGAAAAAAGGCAAAGAGTCATAAGAAGTCATTAAATGCAAGAACCTCATGACAAGTCCAAAGCAGAAAATTGTACGAGAGACAGAGAGATCAAGAAAGAGTAGATTAGAGTTATAAAGCAAAGTAAATGGAGTCAGGATCTGTTTACTCCCAAGCTGGAGCCCCAGAAACTTAAAGCAGCTTTTAATTGACAGTTAACTATCTGGGTGCAAGTCTGTTATGTACACAAATCCCACATTTGATTATTTTTCATGGGAACCTCTTTCCAGTGCATATATCTTGGCTGTTGATGGCTTCAAGTGCAATCCATATCTGCTGACAAAATGACTTCATTTTGATGAGGAAAACAGTTACATTATTGAGGATGCCAGCTATAGCTATATTGCAGATTTTAGCTACCATTCAGCTGACTTAATTCAAGGAGATTAAATGTCAACAAGTTAGACTTGCCTACAAGAGGAGATATACTTCTGTGTTACCACTTTGCCTCAGCCAGCAAGAAGTGGCCACGTCCAAGCAGCCAGCATTTTCTTGTCTCTGAGTCAGTGCTTCCAAACACGGAGGATTTTCCTTCAGAAGATGCACTCAGCATGGTGGGCCAGCACCCCATAGGTCTCTGCATCTCAGGGTTGCTTCCACAGAACACAGCACAGGATACAGAGAGAATTATAGCCCTTCTCTTGGATAGTCACTGAGTGCCTCTTCCAAGTGCTAAATTCCAACAGTCCCATGATTTCTGTCTATCATGGTTCCACAATCTCTCTTGATTTCCCCATTATGGGCAAAACAGTCCATGTCACCAAACAAGGCCAAAGCTTCCAGCCTAGATGACGTAAATCAACCGTGAATGTCATGGAGAAGAACGGAGTTACACTGGTATAACCTCAGTTTAAGCAGCACACATCTGTTTGGTTTGATATTGATTATTTACTTTTGAGCATACTCTGCAAATATCCCTGCCATATTTCTTAAGATCTCTGCTCCAGGCCTGGCGTTGATTCGCACACCAACTGGCTGTCTTTTGAAGCCACTGGCAGTACATTTCAAAGTCCAGATTAGTCACAGAATGAAAAGCATATCTCCCAACTGTTCACATTAACAAATGTCATTCTTCTGGGACAATTCATGGTGACATTATAAACATGAACAAAACAGTTTATACATATCAGCAAAACTCCAAATGGAATAATCACAGCCTTTGGTTATTAGGTGAGCCAAAGGTCCTCACCTCCCTTATGACTGAAGAGCACATTCTGGTGTTTGCTCATTTTTATAAAGCCTTATTTTTCTGAGTTTGGTCAAATTTCTACTTGAGTCACTGGCATTCTTTTGATTTTTTTTCAAACAGGAGTTAATCAGACCCAGAAGACTGATGAAGACATGTAAGGGTAAGATTCAGATGTCTAGTTTTTTGATGCCCAGAGCAGACTACCATAACATAGGTAGGTGAACATCATACCTCTGCTTCAAAGAGCAATAAAGTCTTCTTTAAATCACAAAATGGTAAGGGCCCATACTGTCACACATGAAATTTTATGAAAAGGGGAACTTTTATTTTAAAAATAAATAAATCAATTAGTATTTTCCTGTCCATTTAGACAGAAAAACTGACTCACCAAGGATTCAAATGAGCACTAAGGCAAGTGAAACAGCAGAAGCAGATTCAAGATGGGAGCAGCACCACCCCATCAGGCAGCAGCGATGTCTTAGATCCACACAGCACCTTCACAAAATCTGACTTGCAGGCTGGTGTTTGCCTGAGCAGCCAGACCTTCACCCTCCCTCACCTTGCAACTCTGAGGCAAGGCTGTGAGACATCAAAATCAACACAGGAGCTGTGGACAATTTAACTTTGAGTCCATTATTTGCAGAAAAGTCTACAGGTTGGTGGTGGGGTGGGCAGAGCAAAGCACTGCACTGAGCCAGACACCTCCAAAGCAGGATAGGGATTGAGACTCATCCCATAGCTGGTGTTTCCTACTCAGTGCTAACAAGGGGAAGACGAGCACTCACGCTGCTCTGCTGGCTCCAGAGTAAATCTGATTCTGCTGCCCTGAATCACTGTGCTAACGAGCAGTGCCTGTTTTAAGGCTCTGCAACTGGGGGCTAAGTTGGGTATCCAACAGAGCCTGAACTATACCCCAAATCTTTCTGTAAAATACCATTTTGAAGCAGTCTAAAGCAAAACTAATTTCTGCACTAGGCAGAATATGTAAATTTTGTGATTCGAGTTTCTTTGCACTTGTCTTTCTGACAAATGATGAGCCTTTTAATGTTATTATTGCCTAGAAAATTCCAAATTACCATTCTCAAATGTCCTAAAACAAATTAGCATAACTAAGAAGCCTCTATTTAACTCTGTCTCCTCAATCATTAAAAAACACCACAAATGCACATATTCTTCAACGTCCTCAGAAGAAAACAAAGACTCATTTCACCATAACAGGGATGTGAGGGGAAGCATTGAAAAGAGCCTGAGATTTGGGAAAAATAACCCAGTGAGAACCAGGAAACAGGCATGGCTTTGCTCACCATCTCCTGTTGGCTGTCAGGCTAGGAAGCATCCATTCGAGCAGCTGTACCAGCAATGCTGAAGAGATGAAAGCGTCCAGAAAAGGTGAGGGATGAGTTCTCCCACCAGTGCCATTCACTTTGGGTCTGTCTGCCCTAAACCCAAAACGTGGAGTTGAAGCTGCTGCTCAGCACTGCCATGCTGGGCTTTGGGGGGAAACTGCCTGCAGGGCCCTGGCTCCTTCCAGCCTTGGCAGGGTGGAAGAGGCCTGCCAGAAACACAGCAGTACAAACTAGGCACTTCTGGAACCCGTAGTAGTGCCTGCTGGAAGCCAGATAAGCAGGTCGCTCCTCATGCTGACTGAAAACTGAATGCTACATCCAGTCTTTTGGCTATTTTCCCATCACACCAACGTGCCTATGGTGCAAGTGCAAGGGAGACAAGCAAAGGGTAAAGCTCTCTAGTCATTATTCCCCTTATCTTTGACTAATTAATAAGTTCCCATGCTGCATCTCACCCTGCTTTAACCTGAAGACTACAGCTTTCATAAGCTGCATGCTCATTTCACACCAGACATGTTGGGATCTTTACCTCTGCAGGGACAGCTGATTTTTGGCAGGGCAGAATTCAGGGTTATTCAGGTGGCAGGAACACTGCCAGCAACTGGTTGCAATGTTTTTTAATTATAAGTTTTGACTTTTGGATTCCCTATGATTGATTCAAAAAAGAGGTGTATTTGAAAGACCGAACAAAGTTAAAGGAAACTGGGACTGTCTGAAGTCTGAAACCTGACAGGTAAAGAATCATATGATGATGCAGTCAGTGTTTTGATACTTTTGTTTTCAACAAACAGTTTTAGAATATGGGGTGGGGGGAAATCTTTCCTCCATGGCCTTCAGAGATGAGTACAGCAGTAGGAAGCAGGGTGAGGGCATGTTTGTTTCTACTCCCCTCATGCTCAGGGACTGGCTCACCGGTTAACCTGAAACAGTTAACATCTGCAGTCCATCAGGGACCAGGCTGCAGCATGAGGAATCCTACAGAGACTGGGAAAAAGGCATTAAAAAAATCAACTACAAAACACTTGAAATGGAAAATAAAAAGAGGAGAGTTTGCATCATTTGCCTTCAACTTGAATAGCCTGATAATGTGTGGTGTTTGCTTCTTGCAGGGGAAAACCACGGCTGGAAATTTCATTGTTCAAGTGCTTTAAGCATCCTGGTGAATGCTTGTAGGACGTGCTCTAACAACAGTTTTCTCTAGTGGAAGTGCCAGCTGAAGAGGCTCTCACTGGTTCTGGGGTGCTTCCTCAGCCAAGGGAAATGAGGAAATAATCTTCAAGTCCAGGGTGGCAGCTCCCTCTGGGATCAAACCATGCTTTCACCTTGCTGAGGCCACTGAGTGGCTGCATCAAGCCCACAGGAGCATGGGGTGAGTTGAACACTGAAGATTTCCTCCTTGAACAGAATGAGCTAAAGCCTTAATTGTGGCACTTTACATGAAATCTAGCTTTCATGTATGTGACAGAAGGCAGCATGGAAAGGCCTCACAGCGATGCATTTAATCCTTGGGATTTCTTGTCGCACCTGATGGTAGGCACCACTGCCAGCTGATTCAAGCACACGAGGATTGGGTTTCCTTGCTGCACATACTGGCCACCTGCACAGACAGCCTGCGACAGACGGTGATATATAGTCATGGGACAGGAGGCCACCAATCTGTCTGAAGGAGCTGTCAACATTTTAAGCCTCAAGGATAGAGCCAAAGTGATTTATTAGCACAAATCATGAAATAAAACAACATCTCGAGGTGAGTGTCTGGGCAGCCAGTAATTACTCCAAGCTTATTAAGAGACAGGCAAAGGAGGAAAAAGACACAGAAATGAAATTAATTTCCCTCTCAGGCTCAGCTTCCGTAATTAAACCACCACACACAGTGACAACACACAACAGCCATGTGAAATACTGAGTTATGGAGGAAGAATTTCTTCTGAGTTTTCATTGACTGTTTCTACCCAGCTCTTTCCTCCTCCTCTGACAGAAATTCAAACCAATATTAATATTGTAGTTAATAATCTCAACTAATCTTGCAAAATGTTTTTGTCCATAAACAATAGTATTGGAAATAAATAAACAATATTTGAGAAGTGCCGAGGGAAATAAAAAAAGGATTAAACTGAAGCAATTACACACACTTTATGTTAAGCAGAACAAATTCACATGTGGTGGCTTCTTATGTTCATTACTCCAGCAGACTCGAGATATTACAGTAATATTAGTTTGTCAGGAAATACTTCAGGTAACTAAGTACATATTTCATCAGGTTTTACTACATCATTAAACACGTCTATGCTTCACAGCACACGATACTGGGCTGAGGCAGGGAAGGCTGTCAGAGCTGAGCCTTGAATAGCATCAGACAATCATTGCCCATACTGATGCTAAGGAGAAATCCCACCTCCAACCTTTGCCTCATGACCACACATTCCCCCTACTAACCTTGTGCCAACAGCTAGGATCAATAGGCTTGATCAGGGATATGACAGGAGAATAACCCTGATGATAAATAAAAAGTAATGCCAGCACAAGCAGACATTAAACTGCACAGTTACATGAACACAGGCTCTTTAGCTTCTTCCAGGGAGCTGCATGTTTACAGCCATCATTTAGGGCTGACTGTAGTACCATGGACTTCCCTAATGCGTTAGAACTGCTAGGCCTGCATGGATGTTCCTGATGTCCACATGGCACAGAAAACAAACAACTCCCCTTCAAAACCAAACCAAGTGGACAAAACAGCCACAGGAACAGGGGAAAGGACAGAGAGAGCCTCTACCTGCAAACCTGAAACTGGGCTCAAACCACAGACACAGCCAGGACAGTCCATTTGCTAGGAGTGGAGGAAAGAAATGGTTTCTGATGTATCTAAATACATAAAATGTGAAAATGAGAGTGCAGAGAAGAAGCTAACACTTGGGAAGATAAAGGTTGGTAGCAATATATGGCCTGTAGTTACCCTTTGCCTAGTCCAAAACCTTAACTCTGCAAGTAAATGGAAGCACAGAAAACCAGAATCAGAAAACTACCATGCTTTAAAAATAGCAATCCTCACTCAATCATCCCAAAATGCAGAGCAGGGCTAGGAAGTTTTGCAAGCAAAGCTATAACCCCATCATGATGTGCAGGCAGGTGTTTCAATGACAAGGGACCCATGTCACCAGGCTCCCCATCAGCTCTGCAAGCACTCCCAGACCCAGGGCCCTAATTCTCAAACCTTCACTAACCCCCTGGCTCTAATTCTTGCCTCCATAAGTGCTCTGGTTCCCATAAGCATCTCCATCAGCCATCAGGCAGGAGTGCTGCAGCTCCAGGGGCTTAGGAGTTTATTCAGAGTTCAGAGTAAATTCAGAGTTTTCCTTTCCTCTGAGGCTGAGAAATGCGTCCTGCCACCTGGATATCCTGCCAGTAGCACATGCAGAGTCCAGAGGGGAAGGTTTTGGGGACCCTCCCTGAGTTATGACCTGCTACTGGGCTGCTCGCAGAGAAAGGAGAGCAGTTACTCGCAAGCCATTTTATGCACAATTTATGCCAATACTTTGCATCATAAAAAAGTGGTTTGCTTCTTGTGCTGCAGAGAACAAGAATGTTGAGTATCCTGCCATGCCTCCTACTTTGTGAAGCAAAAAAGCAGGGAAGAGGTAAAGGGTTTAATCAGCCTCCAATTCATTTTTATTGTTAGCAGATGCTTCAACTTGCTAGTTCTCGGAGGCCGCTTCAGTCTCTGCTTTGCCATCACCCAAATACCAAATACATTGTCAGCACTGACAACTACAGAAACACTGCTGGCAGACACCAGCAATGCTGTAGCACAGAGCAGCACAGCTCCCAGCCCTGTTAGTGCTCGGACATGGCTGTTTGCAGGGGGAAGCTAAGGAGGCCTGGGATGAAGAAGGAGCAGGTGCCAGCAGCAAAGGGGTGCTGGGAGGGGCTCTTCAGAGGACTGTGGGGAGAAGCTGAAATGATTTCCCTGCTCTCCCTGAGCCCACTTGTTCCTCCTGGTGCTGCAGGGCACTTACCTTGTGCTTGCTGTACCAGGGGCCGGAGAGGGGCCCCTCAAAGAACACATTCTGCTCCGAAACGGGGAGGATGCCCATGTCCCTGCCCTCAGCCCCCTGTCACGCCAGCGGGGACAGGTGGCCAGCAGCAGAGGCGAGCAGGATGAGGACGTGGCACTTGCTTCCTGGTGTGGGTAAGGCTGTGCCTGTGGGTCACCCTGCACCCAGGGGCACGCAGCGTGACCAAGGGCAACAGGAGACCCTCAGCTGGGGAAGATTTACATCAGGGTGCATAGGAGAGGAAGGGGAATTGGTCAGCAGGTTTTGCTGCTCCTTCCCAGGGCATTCAGGTGCCTTTTTTCTTTGTTTTTCTTTTTTCTTTTCCTCCCTCTCTGACTTCCCCAATGCCCCACCCTGCTCTTAAAAGGCAGCCTGGGAATTTAACTCCTTCAAATCAATGCCTAAATTTCATGACCAAATTGTTCACTCCTCACAGATAGCTTACCAGAGCTGGAAGTTGTTGTTTCCATATTCATATAGTCACTTGCATAAATTCTTATTTCTGTCATGCATTCTTTGCTTGTAGACATTTCCTGAATAGCTTCTTTGCAGAGATTTCAGGCAATGGGTTTGTTTCCAATCTGTGGCTTTATCCATTCATTCAGTTAGTTTTGATTAAATCACTTAAGCTCTCCTGAGGAAAACAACCAGAAAAGCTCCTTAAATGGGAGATTAGGAGCTAGTCAGATAGGAGCTTGGCTGAGTTACACTGGGGGACAGAAATGGGCTTCTAAAGAAACACAGAAAGCAAAAATTAAGCGCATCTTCAGGCTCTGGACAGGATAACTGCTTGTTTATCTAGAGAGCTCATGTGATCCTCTACCTTCTATCTGAAGCATTGGGATGTTGGTCAGCTGGGCTTGAAAATGTCCAAAGCCCTGAAAATTTCTGTAAGAGATGAGGCTTGGGGGGCAGTTCTTGTACCACCTGCTACAGCAGAGAGTTTTGTCCTGCTGTTACGTAGAAGAAATTGGATTGATTCTTGGTTCCAGTGTGCCTGGTGGTCCTACCATCAGTGAGATGCATGAGGAGAGAAGAGAACAAGACAACAAGCAGCAGAGGAGGCTGGGGAGTGAGCTTCCAGCAGACAAGGAGGTATTATACCTAATGGACATAAGCAGCAGCAAAGTTGACTGCAGAGAGACAAATGAGGATACAGACTCTCAGTATGATTAATGTATTTGAAAATGGAAGGAACATGTAATTACAGGAAAGAAACTGAAGTTAAATCAATGCTCTCCTGCTTTGCTATATAAACAGTACCTGTGTTAGCTACAGGGATGTTATTTGGATTCAGCCAGAGGTGAGCTGGGATATGGGAGAGGCTGAGGTGGCAAGGACAGTCATCTTCAGTCAGATGATGGTATAACACCGCAAAATAGGAAACTTTGCCTTATAACAAGAAATGTGTTGTTCGTGTGTGCGGTCCAACTTGAAGTACCAGTTTCTCTGATCACAACTCCAGTGAGTCCTCTGTAAATACTGGAGCTAGCTGAAGCCGCATATACATAGGTACACTGAAGGGAAAAAAAAAAAAAAAAAAAAAAAAAAGCTCCAATATTTCATGGCTATGTAAATTGCTGCAGACTATTTTTACAGTGTTACGTAATTATTCTCTGGAGTCTAAGCTTACATTAAAAAAAAAAAAAAGTTTCTAGGCAATTTGGGTTATGGTTGCAAAAAAAAATCAAAAAAAAAAAAAATCTTTAAAGTGGAACTGGAGTGTAAACTGCCGCAGTGATATTTGCCCAGTCTAGAGAGAGTTGAAACAATAGCTCAGAGGGAAGTGTGAATGGACCCATTCTTCTAACTGGAGCGCTAAACTGGAAGTCTGCTGACAATTTAAGTGTCAACATCAGCTACTTCAAGGCGGATCATTTTAGCAGAAACACCAGGCTAATGTTCTTATTTGTCATCCTCAATTTGCACTTGTTGGATAGCAGATCCTGGGGAGAGGAGGAAAAGCAGCAACTGGTTGTCAAAGGTTGCTGGTCTGAGGAAAGCTCTCCCATTCCTCCATCACCTACAGTCACATCTGCTCCAGCTCGAAATGGGGAGAAAAGAGGCTGGCACTTCCCCAGGCCAGGGTCTGAAACCTTCTCTGATGGCCACGAGCCACAGTGGTCCCCATCAGGCTGGCAGTGACCTATGCAGTATGGTCCTCCACTGCCAAAAAATGCACAAACTGGTAAGAGATCGAAAAGGAATCCGAGGGGAGTGGGAGGAAGGGAGCAGCCCAAAATATCTCTTGGGGATAGTTCTCGTTGTTTTGCTTCATTCTCGTTGGGTCGCTGCCTAAAATACAAATGTGACTGTGGTTTTCTCTTGCATAAGAAAGCTATTGGAACAGGTTTTCTGTAATGCTGTCTACGTGGAGCCCTTGTTGAATTGCTTTTGAAATTGATCTAGCAGTGATGGATCGCTGTTCTGCACTGGGTCCAGACATGCCCACTCTGTCTAAACACTCCAGGGGCCCTTATGGCATGCTTTATTTATTAAAATCTCAGGTTGTCTTGCATATATAAGAGCTCAAAGTTACTCAGATGAATTCAACCTTTCTTTAGGTTTTAAGCCAGCCCTAATAGGAAAGTAAACAGCATTTCAGAAGCTATTTCTGCTCAGTTACAACCGTCCATTAGTAAAACCAACTCAGTATGTGCATAGGTCCCTGTACTTGTGCATTGCAGATTTCAGGCTGCAAGTGATACTGAAGTGATGGGCATAAAGGTTCTAAATCCCTTGGGACCGATGCTCAAGGTAGTCTGAGGAAATGTTCCATGGGGTGGAAGCAGAAGGCAGGATCTGTGGGATGTTGTGACTGAGAGCATCATTTCCAGCCTTCAGTAGAGCTCAGCTGTGCTCCAAGCTTCTGCTCAGAGTTGAATTCTCTTTGAGAGTCCTTCCATGCAGGTGTCTCCTCTGCCTGGTGAGCAGCTAGAATAAACTAGAGCCACTGCGATGCCACACACAAAAAATGAGTTGTTTTCAGTGGGCTCCACAATATGTTAACAAGACAGCACAGCAGTGATCTGGCCTTGGAGTGAGACAGGGTCATAGCACCAGGGATAATGCACAATGTGTGATCTCCTGCATGTGTATCTTCAGGTTTTGTCCTGATTTTGTGGGGAATTTGGGGTAACTCAAGAAATACCTCAGGGAAAATATCTTTAGAAAGGTGACCTGTCTTGCTATTGCTGTCTCTGTCTTTACCCCAGGCAAAGGCAAAGAGCAGTACAGGTTTGTGTCTGGATGGTGGCTAATCCGCATCAAATCAAGCCAGGACTGAACCACAACTTTCACCAGCTCTCTCCACAGCAGACCTGTGAAGAAGGAATAGATGCTGCCTGAGTTGGTAGCATTGCTACAAAATCTCAAGGATTTTTAAACCGAGCCGTGTGCAGGACGGCAGTCTTTGACAGCTCCCATTCTGTTGCCAGTCATTTTGGGGTAGGAGAGAAAGGGTTGCACAGCCTGGGAAATGACATTCAATTTCTCTGTTGACTCTCACCAACCACTTGGGTTACTTCCGAGCAATGAGCACTTCTAAGTGCAAGAGACTATTGTGGGTTTTAGTTGCACGACTTTGCTTCCTTGGATGCTGTATTTCTATCTGATATTCCTTGGCCAACCATGGGTCTCTGTTAACAGAAGATGGTGTTACCCTGTTGGGTCACAAGGCTAGTCAGACTGCAGTGGTTACTTTGTTGACCTCAGGTCCAGGCGATCTGGGAAGGTCTTGATTCCTGCATCTCCCAGAATTTTGGCTTGTCTGATACTGAGACCGCATGAACCAACAGGGCCATCATGCTTCAGTTTCCTACCTCTGGTTGCCTTAGGCTCTTTCAGTCACCCATGGATAACTTGACCTGACACCTGGGTCATTTCAGGCATGCAGTGCACTTGGGTGTCTGAAGAGTTTTTGCAAGAAAGCTTACACTTCATCACTGTAGATGAACTACATTCTTAGCTAAGAAGAGAACACATCCTTCACTGTTGGGTTTTGGTCATAGCTACAAAGACACCTTAAGCCAGAAAATGATAGAGCTTATGGTTTCTTCTTCTGTCAAATAGGAAAGCAGCCCTTCCTCCAGGGTACATAGGTGTTCCTACACCCATCCGCTCTCCACTGTGAAGACAGAGCCCTGATGATGGGAAGTTCACTTCTGGGATGGGTGGTCTCAGCTGGGTAAAAAAGGAGAAAGTCTAGCCCTTGGCTTTGACCTGCTGCTCAGAGGACATGGCTATCAGCAGAAAATGTATAAAACTTGTTCAGGATAATCAGAAATGTTTCTGAGTCAATTGTCCACCAGAAGGCTTTTGCTGTGTCAGTTAGTGTGTGTAAGGTGGTACCTGGAGACCTGAGCCTATGAGCTGGGGTATCTGCCCAGTGCAGGTACATGGTGCAGTATTAGCATAGGACATCTTCTGTAAGATGTGGGCAGACAGTCCACTGGTTTTTACAAGCATCTTTCATCCCCAGCACCTTTACAAGTCCGTGGTGTGAGTATGTCCCACTCCAGATGTTGTCAATTACTGGAAGTTACTTTCCATCCTGAAGTCTACAAATGTACGAAAAACAGGAGTCCTGGAATCAAGATGTACATTACAGACCTTGGAGAAGGCTTTTGTCCTTCCTTTCTGGATGGTGGATCAGTGGGAGATTTGTAGACTTTAGACATTTTCATTTTTGCCTTTTAAACCCTACCAATTTAGGCTTAATCCTGATCCTTTTAGAATCAATGGCAAAGTTCCCACTGACTTCAAAAGACATGGCCTGAGCGCTCAAATACTTTAAAGAACAATTTAAAACAAACAAACCTAAGATGTATAAGAACTGCATTTTCTCTCTCTATTAGGCATGCAACTTATTTTCTCCAAATGTAAACGTTACCTGGAGAGCTAAGCAGTGATGTGTTTTTTATTATTTCTTTAGGAGGCTACAGTACCCAAAGTATATTCCATACATACTTCTTCATTTAGGAGCCAAACATAGCTATGTAAAGTGAGCAGCTTGTTTACAGTAGGCCCTTATGGCTTGCTATCAAATTAGTGGCAAATCAGGACTGTAGTAAACAGAGGTCAAAGATCAAACCCACAATTTCACATAAAATTCCAGACCATGTACACAAAATTTAAAATGCAAAATCTTCAAATCACAAGACCATCAACTGCTCTTAAAACTAATCAAAAGCAGGATAAGGACTGGAGGAAATGAAATTTAAACATGATTTTAATCCAAATTTTAATGGAACAGCTACATCGTGGATATCTTTTAAACCATGACAGCTGACTCCATGCTACTTATTCTCACTTGCCATGAAACAAGGTTTTGGTACATCTCACTCACTCTTCATACATGTTGTTTGCTTCTTTTTCTCCAATTTGAAATAAAGATAAAATATGTGAGAAGTGTTTCTGCCTAAGAGCTTACAGTGTCTGTTCCTGCTCATGCCCATGGTAGTTTTGCATCACTTGGTTTTAGTGCAGTGGTTCTCCATGTTCAGAAATGGCATGATGCCATTTGCTCCATTTTGTGCTGGAATGACTGTGTCTGAAGGCGAGCAGGTCCCATGTTGGTGCTGCCTTCCTCACCGGGTGGCCAGTGCCCACGTAAGTTTCTCACAAAAAATCCAGGACCATGCCAGTCCTGTAGGTGTGCATGAGACTAATCCCCAACCTGAAACCATCTGAGAGGAATCCTTGCTTTCCTGACCCAACTGAATGAAAATAAGAATGCGCACTCTTTCAAGCCAAAACTTATTTGTTTAATAAAGATTTGGTTACTGAATGCCACCAGATGTCAGCATACACTATATGATTGAAAGCAAGTGTCTAAGACCTCTTAGAAAGGAGCAGTGATAAAACTGCCTTCTGTCTCGTGAAAATGATGTACCGGGTGTACAGCTTTGCTGTGGGGAAAATAATGGCTGGGATTAGCTGGAAGAAGTTGTCTGGGAGGTTTTGCTTGAGGATCTGCTCGATTCTTCCTTCCTTAGGGGTGCCCACTCGCCCCACACAGCAGGGTGTTGGTCCTGCCTTCCCTCACCCCTTCTCCCCAGCTGGGGGCCTACGACAGGTTAGTCCCATCTTCAGGCCCATCCACCATCTACAACTCTTCCCAGGGTTTCCCAGCACAGCTCCAAAAACCTGCATTTTCCTCAGATCCAGGGCAAAGGGAGGAACTTGCTGTGGATCCAGAGAATTGGTTTTTGTACCCATTGTGAAGATCCACCTCAGCCCTGAATACCACAGCAGTATCTGTGCTGGCCCTGTAGGAACACAAGAGCCCACCAAGGAGGTGGGAACAGAGAGTGACGAGTGACAGCTTAGGGAAAAAAACAGGAGTAGCAGGAAAATTGCGCTGTGATTTTTTTTCCCCTGACATACTCTTTCCAACTCTGGCAAGTGCCAGTAAACCAAAGCTGTCCTCTGCATCATCCGGTTTAATGCCTGAGCAGAACAAGTTATGCTAGTTTTAGACTCTAATTTTTGTATATGAGGGCTTTATTTTCTCCTACTGAAATCAACACCAAAGCTCTTCAGAGTAAGGGCAAACCCTCGGGAACCTTCAGCCATGCTTCTTCTGTGTCTTTTTCTTGCCTGTCTTATGACAAGACCTGTAATAAAAACAAATGTGCCCAGTCTATGTCCTGATGACTTGACGATTTAGATTTCTATGCATTTTTTTAATGAAGACGTACAGAGCTGAAGCTATTTTTCTGCCACCTTAGATTTTGCCCTCACTCTGCCATTGACCACACACGTCCCAAGCAGTCAGAACACTGATCTATCCAAATGCACAAGTCCAGATAACATAGCCAGAGCCCAGGGGGCAGCTGAGCAAGGTTCATCTGGACTTGGCAGTCATAATGCCATACAGCTGGGCTTCCCAGGACGTAGCCTCTTTTTCTCTCTTGGAGATAAAATTTAGTTGTGAGGATTTTCCTGTGTTTGGCTGATTTTCTGGGTGTGCAGCAGCTTCAGCTGAAGGCCAGTACAAAAACCCCAAGAGCATTGGCACCCCTCCAGACTTTGCAGCCGTGGCTACCGTGCTGCAACAGATAAATCCTGCCGCAGGCACATGCTGTTGTCACCATGCACCGCCACAGCAGGTCTGAAGCTTTGGGGCAGCTTAGAGGTTGCACGTTTGTAGGGAAGGCACAAAAAGCACGGTGCTTCTGGACACTATCACCGCTGTTGCCTACGTGCTGTTCAGCTGCTTTGCTCCTGCTCAGTCTGGTGCATCCCAGAAGCATCAGATGTCCATAGCAGAGGCATGTGTATGCAGACCATCTGTGCAGCAAGCTCACTGCACGTGTGCAGGCATTTACATCATGGATACTCAAGCAGTCCAAGGGCAAAAGATCCATCAGGTCTTTCAGTCTCACCCACAGCATGAGCTAGAGGAATGTGAGGATGGCTCTGTTCACATCAGTTAAGTCTCACCTGAAGAGGCACATGTTCTGCATATGTCTTATGTTGGTGGCCTCGCAGTAAGGCTAGGGGACATGTAGTCATGAGATTGCCTGTGAGAGCCTCAGCGACTGTTTAAACAGGCTCTAGCTATGGCCTGGGGAATTCCCCCACCTTTGGAGGGGATCAGGCAGGCACCTCTCTTCAAATCAGCAGAATATCCTTAAACAGGATTTGGGTGCCTATGTGCCTTTGAAGATTTAACCTGTGCCTTGGTAACCTTATTCCACTGAATAGCCCATTGACTTCAGAGGAAGGAAACTGCATATTATAAAATCTGTATTCCAAAACCACAGTGAAACCAGCCCTGGAGCCAGATACTTTATATATTATAGCCTTGACAACACTTACATATGGTGGCAGTGAACTGAAACACAGTATGATAAGGTCTGATCTGGATTGGATATATCTGGGGGAAAAAAAAAAAAAAAAAAAGGCAATTTAAAAATAAAAATTATAGCATTTTGGTAAATCCATAAAATCCCTGCAATATTAAAGATAAAAAACTAGACTAACCTGAGGCAACCTCCAGGAGAACTGGATAGAGAAAGCACTGGTTTCTTCCCTCCAAGAAATAAATTGTTAACATGAATATCACATATGTATGTACATGTGTGAGTGTGCTGGGAGCACGGGAAGAGTTCAAACATGTTTAAAAATGAGTCAATTGATATTGCAAAGCTTGTATATACACAATATTGCTCGTTAAAATATTTGGGGAATTGGAAACAAGCTTTCTTCATAATACAAAGAACAAAATCATTTTATGCCTTTGCATTTTAAATTAAGATTCAATAAGTTGATTTCCTTAGAAGTTCTGATTTCATAAATGTACCATTTTGCCTTGTAAAATTAGATAAGATGTCCCGATTATAAAATAGATTTTTTACATGCCAATGATCAAAGTCCAATGTTTTTTACATTAACTATAGAAATACTCACTGGAGTGTTTTGGAAATGCTGCTTTAATCCTTGTAAAACCATCCAAGCAAACAAAACCTGTACACATCCTCAGAGATGTGGATAAACTCAGATTATTTGGACAGCACAACATTAAATAACAATAAATCACAAGCGTGGTGATAGATTTCTTTCTCAGAGAGCATCCTCACCGAGGTGTGTCGACACAGATGTTTCCTGAAAAAGCAAGTAGAGATCCCTGATGCATTTGATGCAGAAGTGTAGATGTTTAATTTGGTGAAGTTTACACCAGGTGTAAGCAAACAGGGCTGTCAGATGTTGCAGGGGTATCTGGGGCTGGGGGGGGGGGGCTACATTTTCTCCAGGCAAATGATGGATTTTAAGTACTGCACAGAAGAAGAAACTAACTGCATTAGTGCAGAAAATATATATTTTGCCTGGGATTTGGGGTTTCTGTAGACCTAGACAGTTTTATTAAAATATGTATTCACATTCTTAAAAAACAACTTATATAGAAAGTACCTCCATCAGGGCTGCTGTATGAGATTTATCTTCTTTGGGGGAAAACATTTCTTTTCTTGCCAGAAATATAGGCCTTTATTTAGAGTCTGTAGAGCATTCCTCCTTGTATTTATTACATTTTTACTATATTATAATAATTTTAAGATGAGCAGATCTTTTTTCTTTTTTTGCACCTCAGTCTCTGTGACAGTGTCCCTTTTTCAATGTAGTCATGAGGAATTGATCTTTCTTTTGAAAATAACTTTTTTTTATTATTATTAGAAAGCCATTTGTGATACAGAGTTTACAGACTGTTTATGATAGTTTTGAACATGATGGAAAGAAAAAAGGGACAGTATAAATTGAAATCAAGCTGTACCAGACAAGGAAATGCATTATATAAGGAAAAGATTTACAGGATTTCAATCAAGAGTGGCTTATGTGTGTAACACATGGAGAAGTTTCAGTTTGGTCATTGCAGATCTTCCAATTCCTCATCCAGTCCTTGCACATGTGGAATAAATGGATTCCACCCAAATCTCAAGTCTGCAAGGTTTTCCTTTGCCCTATAATATACTCTCCTAAGCGGAACAGGTTTTGTGGCTTTCTCCTAAAGGTCGGTGATCCAATCCCGCATGCACGTGTGGGTGGAGAGAGCCCATTTCCAGCCCATGGTGGAGCTGTCTTTTCCAACTATTACCAGAGTTTCTTGCAGAAACCCACTCATGCCTTTATAAATCAAATGCGGCAATTTCTGTTGTTTAATAAGCACAGTTTCAAGTGTGCACAGATATCTGTACTTATTACCACAGTTATCTAGGTCAGTGTTGTATCCACTGGTTTGCTAGCTCAGGACGTGTGTAACTGAGCTGTATGGCAGAAACCGTGGTGATTGGCTTTATAAATAGCTGAGATATACATAGAAACTATAAGCCGCGGGGATTTGAGGGCTCTGACATTTTGAGGAATTTTGATTTTTTTCCTTATTTCCTTGAGGGTGATTTAGATTCTCTGTGAGAAATGGTATTTTAGAGTTTGAAGGCTATAACAGGTTTCCTCTAACTTTTTACATCAGATGCAAGCTGCGTTTGCAATTTGTGTAAGGTCTTGTCTCATCCCCCTGACTTTTCCATTTATGTATTTCCCTTCAGGATGAATCCTTCATATGAGCATATCCTCCCTTTTCCCCTCTCTCCTGAAACATGGGAATGGTTAGGCAGGGGTTATGCCATTAAGCCTGTGGTGGACTTCTGAGATCACATTTGCTTGACTTGCACAGCTCCTGAGTGTGCTACTTCTGGAAATCTAAATGTAAAGACTGCTAAATAATCCAAATAAAGACTGCTAAATAGAAGAAGAAATAAAAGTATTCTATTTTTTGCTAAAAAGATCACAGGGTTGGCTTGTGAGACAGAAAATCCTGGTGAACAGACAGGCATCAGTGTTGCAGCCCAGCCCAGATACAAATGTCCATCCCAGGTGGTGGGAGGAAGGGGGGTTTGGGGCACGCTGCCTTCCAGCTTCTGCTGCTCTGTCTGCCTGCCACACTGCAGATCTGCACAGCACTGGCAGGGATCAGGGCAGCAGGCTGCTGGGTTTCACCCTAACCTTAGCCGGTTTTGTGGTGCTGCACAGACATTCAGGACAAAGCGGTCTAAAATAACCATCAGCTATTTTTGCCTTACCTACCACTGAAAGTGAATTTCCTACTGTTAGCAGCATTATCACTGAGAGAGCTGCTTGGAAGATGCGTATTTGTTCTTTTGCAATTATACTTTGCTTTTTTTAAAACTAAATAAAAAGCACGACTCAACCTCAGTTTTCCAAATGAACATTTGAAAATTGTCCTGTAAAGACAGGTTTGTTACCAAAAAAGAAAGAATAAAGAAAAGCAAACTTTTCATTCGAAAATTTTTGATGGAATATATATTTTTCAGGCATGTTAGCTTTTGTAGGTCACTCATCTGCCTCAGGTACGGCTTGCAAGTATTCCCTGTGTCGACATGTCAGTGTTTTTAAGCAGCATGTTGCAAGCATCAAGCTCTTGCAACAAATGACTTCAGTGCTGGTAGCTCAATCTTATGTTGTCTGGAGATATAAATACAGATTCCACTAATCCCACTGTTTTCAACAATAAAGGGTGTATTTTGTGTGTGCTATTGCTAATAATTTGCATTCTGGTTGTACCTACAGTTCCCCAGCACGAAGACTCCACCATACAAACACAACAAGATGCTAATGCTTTCCCCTAATAATTATTATCACATGGGGAAGAACAGCAACTTCTATTTGCTCCGTGCAGTTTGATTCAATGCTCCAAGGTACTGAAAGCAGCTACTTTGAAATCATGTTAGATCTCCGTGTGCGGCCACATTATAGCCAGTTTGTTTGTTTAGGATTCCCCATGTGTAGCACATGGCCTAGTGGTGCATGCTTAGTTTCCAGCACATGCTGGTGCTGCTGAACTGTCAGAGACAAATTCCTTCCTTTGCAAATGCATCGTTATCTTTGAAGTGGTTCTTTGTGAGCTTCTTCCCAGCAGAATTGTGTGCGAAACTAACCACAAAGGGAACAACACATAGGAATTGAAAGGAAGGTGTTTTTGAATTAAATAAAGAAAAAAGTTTCTCTAAGAGATAGCTTAAATATTGTGTCCCTGCAAGGCCTAAGCTCTTACCCACAGTTTCCTACTTATCATGCCAATGGAGAATAACGATAGACGAAGACTTTCAAGTGGCTAGAAGTTTTGTAAGTTTTCATTCTGCGTAGTTCACATAGAGTCCCAGAGTGTCTGAGGCTGGCAGGGAGCTCTGGAGGCCACCCGGTGCCACCCGTGCCCAAGCAGGGACACCCAGAGCAGGGTGCCCAACACCACGTCCAGGCGGCTGCTGAAGGGCTCCAAGGAGGAGACCCCACAGCCTCTGGGCAGCCTGTGCTCAGCAGTGAGCTATAGCAATGCTGTGTGGGGACCTGGCTTTGTAGGAGCTTTGTACTCTTTGTCTTGAAAATACTGTCACCTCAAGGCACTCCATCCAGATGTTGAGGACTGAAGTCACTCTCTGCTCTCCCTGGGACCTTTAGAGCCACAATGTAGAGTTAAGTGACAGAGGTGTATAGCAAGCCCAAGTGTTGTGCTGCAATAGGAGAGCCTTCTGTCCAATGTGGTCTTCCTGCCATCTCAGAAGTCAAGGCCTTCTGCCCCACATTTACCACTTTCCAATGTCTGAAGGTTTTTCATTCCAAAAACGACCCAGATTTCCTCTGCTCATCTCTTCAAAATCTCCAGGCTTTGTCCTTGAACAAAAGTTGATTCTAAAAGTTGAATCTATCTGACTGAAGACTTTTTATTATTTTATTTTATTTTATTTTATTTTATTTTATTTTATTTTATTTTATTTTGTTTTGTTTTGTTTTGTTTTGTTTTGTTTTGTTTTATTTTATTTTACCAGGTTACTTTTTCTTTTTACAGTTATCCTTACCTTGATGTAAAAAATCTCCTGCTTCACCCTATAAATAATGTACACACCACAGTACACAAAAACAACATGTTACTTCAACTTTGCCCAAGAATCTGTGTGTGAGGTCCCACAACCACCACCCCTCACCAAGGCCCTGCTGGGAGTGATGCAGCACGTGCGCAGGATGCAAGAAGAGAAGTGAACGGGGCCTTTTGCATGGCTTTGGAATGAATAACCTAACCTAAAATACAACCAACTGTCCTCTGGTGTTTACCTTTCCTAGTCCATAATTAAACCATAGGTTCCCAATTAAATTTGAAATTAGCAGTTCATGTAGGTGCTATTTTTATATTTGTCATAGTTGCCTAATGGCAGGGAGACAATGAACCCATGTTGTTTTGGAGCAATTGAGTTTTAAGTAGTGGAGCCGTGAAGCCTGCACAGCATTTTACCACATTTACCATTGCCTAAAAGCACTGACACCCTAATCAGTCACAGAACAGAGCATGCACAGCCTGTTCATCAACACTTTCCTTGGTCGCAGCCTGCCAAAGTTATCAGCAGAAGGTTTTGCTTGCTTCAAGACTGAAAAAAAACACGCCATAAATAAATAAAAATGCATCTAGCTCTCTGAAGGCTATTAAAAAAGAAAAAAAAAAAAAGAATAAAAATAAAAGGAAGAAAAAGAAGCTCATAGCCAGCAAACCATACTGAAGAGCATGCCTGCACCATGCTGTTGGGGTGATGCCGTGGGCCGGGGCCAGGCGCTGCCCAAGGAGCTCAGGCTGGGGCAGGATCAGCCCAGCCTGCTGGTGCTCGGCCTCCCAACAGCTGTCTCCCAGGCCTTGTTTATGACGGGAAATTACACTGTGGTAGTCACCAGGAGTCCCGAGCAACATGTTCTGACATGATGTAATTTCCCAGTGTAAACCATCCCGCTGGTGTCTCTTTCCAGTTGCAAGGCCAACAAACAGCACTGACACTGGGCTCAGCTGCTAGCGTTGCAGAAATGTCCAAGAATGCCCGTGCAAGGAGGTTACAAGCTCTTTTCTTTCATGCTTCAAATCAAATTTAATGTGACTGTAGGAAACACAGGTGAGACTTCACACCTGTTGTGCATGTACAGGGATGCATGAACTTAATTATGGCAGCTTTGAGTGGATTCCTTTAAACACTTTCTCGGCACCAGGGCTGCAGACTGCCCTTTTGGGTGTAGCTGTTAACACTGAAGGACATGTGAGCACCCCTCCCCTCCAAGCAGTCCAGTGTTTTCTACAACTCAAGTCATCCTGGGTGACTTACAGCAGATACAATTGCTAGTCTAAGCTCTTGATGGGGTTAGGCCACAAAACATGCACCTGTGTCCCTATGAGCAGGCTTTGGGGATGAAAAACAAGGACCCCTACCAAAAGCATCTCTGCCAGCAGCACAGCTGGACTAGACCCTGGAGAGGACATCTGTCTGTGCTGAAGAGAAGCAACTTGTGCTGGGCACACACAGAGGTGCCAGAGTGAGCAGCAGCAGGGACTGCAGCAGCAGAATCTTCCTGCACAGTGGATGTGCTCACACAGTCCCACAGTTTAAGATTTATAACGTGTACATCAACTGATAGTGACATTCCCCCTGGCCCTCTCACTGACCAGGGGTGCTTAATGATTTCCTACAGGCACACGTGGATACTTCAGAGCCATGAAATCTCAGCTTCAGATACAATTCGACATTTACACATGACAAAAAGTGCTCTCAGGACACTGTGGGGAGGGACGGGAGGGCATAGAAGGAAAGGAACGTCTCAAAAGGCTTCCATATCCCCAGCACAGAATCACAGGATGGCTCAGGTTGGAAGGGAACTTAAGGATCATCTAAACTCCAACCCCCTGCCATGGGCAGGGATAAAACACTGGAGAATGCGGGCATCGATCCCGCTACCTCTCACATGCTAAGCGAGCGCTCTACCACTTGAGCTAATTCCCCCTCTTTTTACCTAATTTCTCCCATCTCACCACACAGATGCACATTGCAGGAAGAAAAAGGAGATTATGATTATAATCGTAATAATATTTTGCATTTGATGTGTTGCAAGGGCTAAAGCAAGCACAGACCTCTCACGCTGTCAGCAGGGAGACCAAGGAACTTTCTGATCCCGTGGGTCTTGCTCGTGACATTTTTCCTTACATGAAGCTCCCTTGGGCACAACTGCTTTACACCTGAGTAAGTAAAAGCAGAAGCTGTTGTAATGCCCTGCTCCTCAAAGCATAGATGAAAATCTATAGTTAAGAGCCTGGTTTAGGAAGCTTTTCTCTCTCCTAGCTAATTGATGGGAAACCAGCATTTTCTGTCAAAATGAAGTCACAGTAACATGGCAAGAAACATTTGCAGAACTGGACTCCTCCCAAGCTAGATGGATCACCAAGCACATCCTCAGGAGATAAGAAATTAATTTATCCTTCTTCTTTTAGAGCTGGCAGGCAGAGTCACAGCAGCCTGAAATGCTGCATCTCCAGGGAGAGCATGGAGCTCGAATACAGCCATGATCTCAGCTGGAGAACGCAGGAAACCTAAATTGCCATCCTGTAGCATAGACAGCAAGCACAGGAGCCACAGGTGGTGTTTTCCTCTCCAAAGGCACGTTGATACTTCAGAGCTGACAGCAATGATCTCTTTCTTCAGCAGGTATCAGCAGGAGAGAAGGTAAATACACACAGAGGGAAAGTCATCCACCTGCAAAATCCTCGGTGCTTGAATTATGTTTGAAAACCTCTGCACAGAAATGAGTTTCCTCTGTAGAAAGGGCATCTTTTCAACAGCAAAGGCAGTTTTAACACAGCCACTTGCCAGCACACAACCACAATCCACTTAGAACAGCCAGTCCTGTTATCATGAACCTGAGTCTCTCTGGGTGACAGCCTTTAAGATACTGATAATTTAGATTAACTAAACACAAATATATAAATACATGGTAAAATATTGTCTCTGTTTTGCCCCAACAGCAACATGACAATGACAAAAAAGTGCCATTTTTTTGAGAAGAGGATGGATTTAATACTGAAATTATTTGGGCTTTTGGTGGAAACTTTTCTTTTAATCAACTGCCATCCCTGAAAGAGAAGGCATTAGGTGCTGAGTGGCCACAAGTGCACATTAGCATCAAGATCTTCAGCTTGTTTGTGAAATAAACATCAATTTCTCAGAGCTTAGAAATGTAATGGTATGGTAGCAACCCAAGTGTCCTGTGTAAAGCCACAGATCTCCTCGGGATTTGCCTGTGTACCCACAGAAACAGCACTAAAACTGTACGACGCTGGAGGCTGTGGTGCCCGGGAACAGCATGCACACTGAAGATGGCAAGAGTTGGCTCAGAGTTAAAACAGTGAATTTATATTTATTTTCTTTTATTGCTTACTCATTTACTAAGAGGGAGAGAATTTGTCACTTGCTCAGTTTTTCCAGCACTACATCGTCTCTCCCTTCCTCTCTTTCTGCACATTCTTCAGCCGGTTTGTGTAGGACTTACGCGCTCTCTCCTACACCCACTTAACTCCCAAGGTCTCTGAAATGCCTACACCCTTTATATCCACAAGAAAGCTTTTTCTTATAAATGACAGGAGAAGTGGAGACCCCACACACAGCATGGGGGAGGCAGAGGTCACTCTGTCTACAAAGAGCACATCCTTCAGCTGCCTCTACAAAGCCTCCCATTTTACCCCATGCTCCGTGCGGACCAAAGGAGCACTGTTAGTGACAACTGCTTTAAAAACCAAATCAGCCCACAGGGAGAGCTCAGTGACATCTACGTTGGTCCAGCACCCAGAAGTCTGGCTGCCCCGGGGCTGTGTGCCAGCAACCTGGGAGGGTCGATCCTGAAGCCAAAACCAACACCATTAAAACAAAGCTTTATGTCTTCATTCTCCCAGAGCTGCAGAGCAGCGGAGGAGAGTGAGACAGCCCTTCTCCTGCCTCCTTGCTCAGCCTCTTTCCTCCCCGGGTGGCAGGCTGTCTGGCAGTGGGTCTTTCCAGATGTCCCTGCCCACACCAGTATCCTCCTGGCCTGAGGATCTCCTTGGATCCTGTACCAGGATCCAGGCAGAATTTGGTGGCAATAGTGCCTTCCCCCAAGGAAATGAAATCTCCCTCCAGCAATAACTATCACATGCACTCAGAGCCATGGAAAGGGCCATTTTCCCATTAGCAATTCCCATCACTTTTTGGGGTACTCCTGGTATTCTCCATGATAGGACCTTATTCATTTATGCTTACTTCTACCTTTACATCGTTTCATTTCCTGCTAGTTTCCCCCTGACAGCCTGCTTTGATTTAACTCCATGTGGCCAGGCAGGATATTATCAGCTGGGAAAATTGAGAGGCTCTTGATATTGATATTGATGTATTGATATTTATGGAGAAAACAAAAGGCATATATATTTTTTTCCTCATTCTTTGCTCAAGCGGTTTCCAAATGGACCTTAACTTATAGCAGTAGCACAGTAAGGAAGGGTCCCAGTGCCAGGAGAGAACAAAGCTGCCCTTTTGCCCTTTCCCTGTCTTTTAGGAAATGGAAACGTAAAAACTTCTGTGATCTTTTGATCAGGTGGAAAGTTAAGGCTGAAGCCTTAGAGGAGTGCTCATTCACTACCTGACACTTTAGTGGCCTCAGGATTCATGAAAATTGGACTGCAATTTTACATGTAAGTCCTTTCTGCTCAAAAATTGCCTTACTTTTAGAAAGAGACATTCCTGCATCTATTTTGTCTTGGTGTGATAGATTTTTCCCTTCCCAAGTCTAGGACTTTGTACTTGCCTTTATTGAATTTCATCTAATTGATTTCAGACCATTTCTTAAATTTATCAAGATCATTTTAAATTCTTCTCCTGGCCTCCACAGAGCCTGCCAGCATGGAGTCATGTGCAGATTTCACAAGCATGTCTCTTCTTCCATCATTCAAGTCATTCATGAAAATACCAAGCCCAGGACAGATTTCTAAGAATTCCCATGCACGCCACTTGTCCAGTTTGTCAGCAAATTCTTGAGAACTTCTTTCTTTTAATTACATTTTCCAACCATTTGTGCGTCCTCCCCACAACAGTTTCAGCTGGACCTGACTGCTGAACCCCTGCATGAGAACATTTTATCCAAAAATGTCAAAAATCTTACCAAAGTCAAGATAGATCACATCTAATTCTGCCTTTTCCGTGATGTCCATTTCTTTTCAAAGAGGGAAAGTAGATTGCTTTGACGTGATCTGTTCTTGACAATTGCACGTTCCTGTTTCTTACCATGTATTTTCTGTCTAGTTTCTCCTAAATAAATGCATTTATTTGAATAACTTTAAATCATCACGAAGTTGTCTAAGTTATACATTTCCAGACTCTTCCCCTTCTCCTCACCCCTTTTAAATACAGGCATCTTTTTCTATCTTAACTCTGGGATATTGCCACAATTCAAAGTCAGTTGCTTCTGATTCAAACTTTGGTTTTGATAATTCTTTGTCTCTCAAGCTTTATTAAGCCCTTCTGTGTGAGATGTCTAACCCAACAAAACAGGCTTCTTATGTTTCACCTTGCTTTCTCCCAAGGCACTGTCCTCTTGTTGCTATTAATTACATTGTGCATCTGTTTACAGCTTCTTATTTTCAGTTATTTTTTGGTAGAATTTCCATGAGAAATTTGATAGAATTTGGTAGAATTTGATGCAGGTGACTGCATCAGGTGCATTCTTCGAACCCTTTTCTTTATGCTCTTTTTTGCTCTTTTTTTTTTTTTCTTCTTTTTTTTTTTTTTTTTTTTTCCCTACATCTCTTGCTTTTGGTTACTGCGTTGGGGTTTCTAAGTCCCTCTCATGGTTATTTTGTTCTTATGCTGTAGCTTCTATTCAACTTAGGAGCATGCCCTTGCTTTCTTTGGATTTCCAATTGAAGAGGAGCTCTCAAGTGCAGTCAGGAGTCTTCCTCCACTGCCAGACTGCCCTGGTGCCTTTGAACAGTGTTTGTTCAGTGCAGAGTGCTCTTTCCTGTGGTTCTTGTTAGAGCTCGTGACCTATTTGCATGGGGAGAAGAACAACAATTTGAGTTGTAAAGTAGTAAAGGGCACATGAAATCCACCTCCTGGAGCTCCCACAGCTGCTGGCCCCCACCCTGCCCAAGACCCTCACCCCTTGAAGAACACGGGGTTATACACAGGCTGCTGCAGGGCACCTCGCATGGGGGCAAGAAGGTGCAGGAACCCCAAAGCAAAGATTTGGGTGAAGCTGGGGAGGGTGATGCTCTGAAGAATGGTCTGATGCTGCCCACAAGAGAACCTGGGTGTGGGAGTTTGGATGGTGGTGGTGGGGAAAGTTGCTGGGTCAGGAAGGACAACTTTTGGGGGCCTAGTGATGTCTTTTAAAAAGGAAATTGCAATTCAGGGCTCCTGCAGTGACATGCAGGAGGCTCCAACCATCTATCCAGAGGGGCTGTGGGGTCTCCTCCTTGGAGCCCTTCAGCAGCCGCCTGGACGTGGTGCTGGGCACCCTGCTCTGGGTGTCCCTGCTTGGGCATGGGTGGCACCAGCTGGCTCCAGAGGGCCCTGCCGGCCTCAGCCCCTCTGGGATCCTACCGATCTCCACCAGTGTTATTTATCCAATCACTCCATTAGGAAAATACAAAACTTGGTCTGGATCAGGGAACTGATCCGGTGGAAGCAAAAGCATACTTTTGCAGAGCCTTTCCTCATTTTCACTGATCTAGTTGAGAGCACAAGTACACAAAACACTGAGCCAGTGCCACAGAGGCAGCAGTAGCGTAGCTGGAGGCAGGGAACAGCAGGAACCTCTTAACTCCCTTCCCCGGTGGGGACAAGCCAGCTCTGAAGGGGAGACCAACTTGCAGATCTGAAGCAAGCGCCAGCAAAATGCCATGCGGAGCAGAGCTGGTCAGGATTTTTTTTCGCTTTAATTACTTTTCCCCCCACACACACAGCACACAAAAGTTTACGTTGCAGCTTTTGGCAGGAAGAGGGCAATGGCCAGAAACCTTCTTTTTGTAATGTTTTGTAAATAATTGAAATAGGATAGTTCAAGGGGTTTTGGTTCAAAGCCAGCTTTTTTCAATTGTAAGTTAATTTATAATTTTAAAAATATGATATCAACATCAGAGCTATTTCTAGATTATTAGCTAGACTGTGCAGATGAAGGGGGCTCTGTGGATTAATGGCTGTTCCCTGAAAAAAGCAGCGCGGTGCCTTTAGGATGGAGTTTCCATCTTCTTCTTCCTTCCCCAAACACTAAATATTTATCCCGTTTTGAGGAAGAAACGTAGGACAGGAAGGAGTGATTGCTGTGGGGCACAAAATGCAGCAGGGTGAGCTGGATCAGACTCCAGGAGCTAAACCTTGCTTCTCTGGGCTGCACCCTGATGAAGTGGGAAACCTTCTGCTGGTCGGTGATTTTGAGATGAATAATAATAAAAGCTTTAACTCCAGGCAAGGCTGCCTAAACTTGATGCAGCAGAGAAGGGGACCGAAGTAGAACTGATCAGCTGAGGGGGCTGAGCAATTGGTGACTTACCCTCGCAAAAAAGCGAATTATAAATACACAAGGTAGGTGTTCTGGTGAACAGCATCCTAGATGGGGACAGTGAAGGTTTACATGTGTCCTATGTAGCATCAGAAGGCTCAGCAAACTCCTCAGATACGTGCCAGAGAAGGAAAGCAGGGTCTGGCCCTGCTGGAATGTGATGACTTTTAAGAAGTATAAAAGTCAAACGCATTGTTGGTAGTGAAGATATCTTCCCAAGATGTAATCATGGAAAATTCCTTTCAAGAGCTGGTGTTTAGACCTCAGAAAATGCACAGCAAATTGCATTGTGATTTATTTGTCAGTGTCTTTATAGGTTGGGCGTTACTTTACCCCACAGCTGGAGTCAATTTTTAATATTTAAAAGTGGAAAGAAAGCAAAACCTAAACACATACAGATCTGTCTGTTTTAGATTGTACTTTTCCCAAACATTACTGTTTAGAATTGAACCCTGAATAGATTTCTGCAGAGGCCAGCTGGCAACACAGAATTAAAATAACTGGGATTGGGTAGACTATAGAAAGACCTCCTAAACTGCAGTTAGCTGATCTGGTATTCATAGTCACTCCAGGAATAAATCTAATCTTTCCCTTTTTCTGATAAAGGACACGGGATTTTTTTTTTCTTTAAAAGGTTTTTAGCTCCATCTCTCTCTCCCTTTGTCTGCCTTTCTATCTTTCTGCCTTTTTCTTTCTCTCTCTCCCTCTTCCATAGCAAAGCACTGTGCAGAGTAGGTGTGGTGCAGCGCATTCTTTAAATACAGTAGTTGCTGGTTACCATGAGAGCCTGCTGAGGAAACAGATAAATAGAGTGAGGTGGCAGTGATGATTTACATCACTCTTGAATCACACACATTCGGAGCAATTAATGGAGAAATACACGATGAAGAAATTTTCCGGTGCCCATCAGCTTTTCCTCCTTTAGCCAGGAAAGGCTAACAAAATAGCAGCTGCAGTAAGAAGCAAATCCTATTTCAAAGCCCGAACTGTACCTACACGGGAAAATTCAGTCTGCTGTGCTTCATGCTCAAGCTTTGTTACAACCCTGCGCCTGTTTTGCTGCAACGTTAAATGAACAATGCTCAGAGCGCAGCTCTGAGGACCAGGATTTGGGAATTGTATTGCCTGTCCTGCCAGGTGATTTCAAAGCTTAGATGCAAAAGTGAGCTTCTGCGATGTAGCAGATAGCCAAGCCACCTGTCCATGAGGTTGTAACCTCAAACTCTACCTCCGAAGACAGATCAAAACACATACACATACGTTACCGTCAGCCTTGTTACAGTCTCAGAGACTCTCAGAGTCACGGACATGTTCCTGTCACTTTATTATTAAATGTGGATCCACCGTATAAAGAACCCAAAAGTCTGGGTCTGTTCCCCACTTCTCTGCTTTGTTCAGGGTGAGGTACCTGTGGAAGGACCATGGTGCAGGCTGCTTCCAGCTGCTGAGAGTCTGTGCTCTGTGGCAGTGCACAGATGGAAACGAGAGCATCTTTGCATGGCATGTTGGACTTCATGCACAATTTCAGTCTCAAAGTTGCTGGTGAGTGGCCCTGGCACCCCTGCAGGGAGCCATGGATATGTTTACCAACAAAAGGGCTCTGTAATATGCAACATATGGAGATAGGAAAAACAACTCTAATTGGGAAAGGCACAATCCCATTTGGTAACATTGTTGTACCTCCTAATAGTATTTTATTTATTCTCTCTTCCCTACTGAGTCATGGCGGATGCCAAAAGCCAGGACCACCAAGCAAAGCTGGCCCCTTCCCAAAAATATGCCTTGCCTGAGTGGATTTTCTCTGTGAAGGATTGCAGGGAGATGTTCTCCTTCAAAGATTTTTATATGATTGGAAGGGATGTTGTGAGATAGGCAAAGAATGCTTCCAGCTGAGAAAGGTTTTAGCTTCCTGCCTGTCTAGTCCAGAGCAAGAAACTTTTTGGCTGTTTTCATGGAGCTGCTGTCTGCAGACCACAAGGCTCTTGGTTCAAGCCTCAGCTGTGAAAACGTGCACAAAAGGAGCATTTATTCAGCAGATGGGGGACATGGCTGCTTGAGGAAGGCAGCTTATTCTGCGTCTGGCCAGCAGCTGGCAGTCCTGGCAAGTGATCCATTTTTTTAAAATATCGGCTCTCGTGGCTTGTCGTCTCCACCATGAATTTTCACGTTGCTTCTTTGAAGATCAGCGCAATTACAAAAGGTTTCCATTACAGGATCAGAAGGGATCCCAAGAGCCACTCCTTACTCCTAAGGGCATCTGGTCTGAACTGGCCAGGCTCCCTCATGATGGGATTAGTTTTTCATCCAGAAATCTGCAGGAGGCGAGAAAGGTAATACAGATTGCTGTAGTGGCTAATAGGAAACACCAGTGAGCAGGGCTCGTTGCTTCTTATCTCAGACTAATAAAGTGTATTCTTTGAAAAGAAGCATCTCACCACCTCTTGGGGCTGCCTGCAGTCATAGGAAACATGGCATAGTTTTCCCAACAGAACTATACTTGATGACCAAATCTTTTTTTTTTTTTTTTTTTTTTTAATCTTTTTTTCAAGCTTCCACCAAACTGAACAAGCAAAACCCAGCCTCAGGTGGAGCTGCCTGCTTCCCAGCCTCACAGCCCAGTCCCTGAGGACTGAGACAAGCCCCGGCATTTCTGTCTGTGGGACACATAGTAGGGTGGGACTGATGCAGCTCCCGAACTTAAGTAGGAAAGACAGAAAAAAAAAAAAAAAAAAAAAAAAAAAGATTTCAGGCCAGTTTGGCCCAAGCCAATTTATTTTACAAGCTTTTCTCAGATCAGGCACTCTGGTTTTGGACCACCTCTAGTGACACAACGAAACTCACATGTTATAATGGCTCGCAGCACTGAAGTGGGGAATCTTGTCCAAATTGAAGAGGCCACCTAAAGGAGGCCATCTCCTTCCCTGGCATACATGCACTGTTATTATGGGCTGTGTTTGAATCTTACACACATGAATTACATGTTCAGCTATCTGAATGGAAATGAATAGATTTGTACTAGATTTGCCTTGGTGCAAGAATGATCCAGTACTTACCCAGCCTTTGCAAAATCTTCATGTCTGTACAAATACTCTCAAAATCAGGGAAACTAAAGAAAAATACTTTGAGATATGTTATTAGAACTCAGGAGAAATAAAAGAGAAATATTTAATATACAAGGAAAAACACACACGCACAAAAAAAAGTCAGACATAGAAGGGTTCTCTCTTTTAGATTCCAACCCATTTGATCCACTGTGAGCACATTAATTTTCTTCACATATTCAAACCATCTTTATCTTTGGGGTAAAGAAAACATAGAAGTGGAGTCCGGGGATAGAAGGATACCTGAAAATCATGTAACTGGATCTCTTGTCACACAGACAATACCTGGGCTGATGTCTGCATCATTTCTCAAACTTCTCATTGAACACATCCATACCCAGACTTGACCAACAGAGAACCTGACACATCCCTAAATAAACTGATCCAATGTTAAATTTTTCTCAGTAGTAAAAATGCATGCTGTCAGGTATTGCTACTCTGCACGTATTCTGCTAGTGAGGGGATCTGTTTGAAAAGTTATGTGACAAAGGAAGAGATTTAAAGGAAGTTACCAAGTTTTGGTCAAGATTCAGCTATAATGACATTCTCAGCCAGTTGGGGTCTGAGGAGGTTTGGCCTGGGTACGTTTCTCCAGTGAAACCAGATGTGTTTAGATGGCTTTGCATAGCCCCAGGGCTGAGTGCAGGACACTGTAAATGTAAGCCAGGACACCATAACCCTGCCCATGTTTCCTCTGTTCAGTGTCACTTGAATGCGATGGTCTGTCTTGCTGTAGTCACCTCAGTATCTTAGCCATTCTGGTGTCCATGGTGTTGACATGTCTCTAAGCTGAAGAAAGCAGTCTCAGAAAATCCACTTCTATATCCTGTGGTGAGACCTCACTTGCCAGGGTCATGTATACTGATGGAAAGGAGAGAGAATTTCCCTTCATCCTGTTCTAAGCAAAGCACTTCTTAACCCTGAGAAGGTACTACCACCAGTGACTACAAAATCAGTGTGCAGGTAAGCTCTGCCCAGTCTGAGGAACTTTTACAGAGGCCCTCTGAAAAGATCTCAGGGCAAGAAGCTATGGACAAGAAGACAAGAACAGTCTTGTCCTCCCGACAAAGTGCTCAGACAGATCAACAAAAAATGTGATTTATAGGAAAAACCTTAATGGAGGCTCCTGTTGGCTTTACCCCCGGTTGTAAATACCTGCCATGTGGCACAGGTGATCCTCTCCAACAGGCAAAAGACATCTCTGTACAAGAGAAGGCATCCCCCAAAATATGTCCTCATCAGCACAGATGATTCAACAGCATGCAGGGTGGGAGCAATTCCAGCAGAAGCAGTGAAATCAGCCTTCCTAGTCCTGGCAAAATATGACTGAGCTACTCTCCAGAGCGGCTTCTCCAAGCAGTACAGCACTGCACTATTGTTGGGCATGAAGGAAAGAACATTAGCCTTCAGAAACAAATCCTTCTGCTTCTCTGTGTCAGATTTTTATAGCACAAATGAGGAACATGCCCGAAGGGTCTTAGCAACACTCTGATACTCCCTTTCAACAGTTTGTTTTTAAATATGCCCAAACAAGCTGTTGTCCAGCTCTCTGAGTTGTCAGGAAAGGAAGCTATAATGCTGTAACACTTAAATTCCTGGGTGAAATCTTGGCCACACTTAGTCATTGAGGTATTTGCTATTTACTTCAACAGGGTGAGAACTGCACAGCTCTTACTTGCCTGAAACCACAGAGAGGGACTATCTGCAAAGTTGGCTGCAGGAGGCTTTCACAGAGCCATTTCATGGGATTTTGAGATTGCTGCCCCAGGAGATGGATTCTTTATGGTTTCTCATTTGGCAATTTTGTGCTGCTTTTAAATTCTGCTATCAGATACACAGGAGTAATCTCCAAAGTGTGAGTTGTGAGCGTGTACCCTGGGGCAGAAATTGCTTTTTTTGATTAAAAAAAAAAAAAAATTACACACGTTTTACGTGAATTCCTGGACTTGAGAGTACTTTTGAGCATCTTGGTACACACCCAAGTTATGTTCCCCTTCTATACTTGGGCAAGGCCTTCTTACAGATGATTCCTGCATCCCCCAGAAGGACACAGAAAAGGGACTAGGCAGAACCCAGAGTGTGCCGTCAGGTACCTGGTGTGGGTAATCAGTGACTATATCTGAGTTATATCACAGAGCCTCTTAGGTAACGCATGCATAGATGACCGGTGATGCTCCTTTGCACTTTGCCATTTCATTATTATTTATGTCTCAATCTATGGGGCACCTCACGTGAATGCAGATGTGGTCTGCAGAGCCTTCAAAAGCGAGAGGTCCATTTTTCTACAGTATGAGTTATTGATTTACTTTTGGACTGAATTGGTAGTTATTGATAAAGAAAATAGCTCATAGCTTGCATATAGAACACTCCAACAATTTATCTCAAAATGTTTCATGAAGTTACACAAATCCCTTTTATTTCTGTTTTCCTATGGTATCTCCATGTTCCTAATTTAGCTCAATCCTTTACACAACCTGATACATCTCAGGAAGAAAAGGCAAATGGGGAGGCCTTTACTTGCTGCTGTTATCCAAGAGAATGTCACTGGTGCTACACATGCAAGGAGAACCTGCAAGAAAGGGTAGGTGCAAACAGGTTAGTGCAGAGGGAGCCAGCAGCCCCAGGGTCTTAGCCCCACACTCACGCACAGCTGCACTGAAATTGGCCTCATCTTTGAGCAAGCGTAGAAAAAATGCTAGTCTAAATGTCACCTATCTCCTTATGGCAGTGGGAGAGCCTCAGGGAGTGAGTCATAGGACCTGAAGGAGGCAGCAAGCAGGCAGCTGCCTGGAGCTGGTCACCAGGAACACGAGGCACAGCAAATGCAGATGAAGTTTAGCCCCAGTGGTCTAATACAAGAGATCTGCCAGGGACCAACCCGCTGCTTGGGTGGTTCTTCGAATGGCAGTTTGTGGTTTTGGTTATTACTTTCAGCAAAAGAATGAGGATAATAAAGATTTTTGAGTCTAAATTAATCTTACGAGGCTTGTAAAAGTTATATACTGTACCAGCATTGTGTTAGGCACAGCCCAGTGGCTTCTATTTGCCTGAATGTCCTCAGCTTCTGAAATGTGCACAGTACATAGAGACACCACATTCAGCAAGAAACACAAGGATGAAATTCATATTTATTCTGCATTGAAACACTCGGTGTTGAATGTCAGAGGCCTGTCAGGAGAAAGTGTTTCTTGCAAACAAAACACCTCAGATAGAGTAGAAGCAAAGTTTTACTAAGAATTTAGAATCAGATGCTGTATTTTCAAAAAAAAAATAAATAACTATGCTCACATGACTAACAAATAGGCCAGAACAAAATGGGTGTTTTTAGATAAATTATGCTCTTATGCCAGCTATTGTGAAACTCTGAAAACCTACGCATGCTTGTAAATAGATCACACTTACAGGGAAGGAGATCTCTAAATACACTGTGATTCATGCAGTTTGAATATACACGGGTGGATCGTACATTGCATAGTGTTGGAGTTTCTTTCAGCATTATGTATTACCAGACTTGTGGTATGCAGCATTACAAGGAAGAGCTCTGCGGAATGAGAGTGGCTGTTTACCTGGCAGATTCTGAGGAAGAAAAGTCTGACCATCATTTTGCTTTCCCTCTCAGTAACTACTCATCATCCTAATAATTACCAAAAGGATGTTGTAAAAACTTTGGAAGGTCTCATTTCACTCAACGAGGAAGGAAAATATATGGCCATCTGCAGAGCATTGTACTGCAGGCTTACGAGTATGCTCACCAATGTAATATAGGACTTTTTTTCTTTCTTTCTTTCTTTTTTTTTTTTTTTTTTTTTTGATTCCTTATAGTTATGAACACTCAGAAATGAATTGCTTACAGGCTTGAAGTTAAGTGCATGCTAAGTGCTTTGCTGGACTGCTGCTTTGCTTAAGTGCTTTGCTACGTTCTCAGTAGACTGTGGGCTCAAATCCTCATCTGTCTTCCCTGTGATTTTGGCATTTAACCTCACCCTCTATGCCTGTGAGGCTCCACAGGATGATGGATTCAGCAGCCTGTGCACCTCCAAGTCACCCGATGGTCATGGTGACCCCCAGCCAACTCGGTCTGCAGGACCTCCTGATGGTGGGTCAGTGTGCAGCTCTAGCTGGACACATTTCCCACATCTCCTGGTGTGTGTGTGCGGGCTGTGCCAAGGAGGGTAGGAGCAAGGGTGGCTGGCACAGCCCCTCCTGATGGGGGTCCTGAGGCTGCTGTTCGGAGACAGCCGAGACTCAGTCCAAGACACGCAGATCTTGATTTGAAGCTTGTTTGAGCAGGGAGGAATCTGTCCATGGCCTTCTGAGCACTCCGAGTCTCAAATGAGCTCCGCTTGTCAAAAACAAAGGCTCAAAGACAGCACTGACATGTTTTATACATTTTTCACATTATTCCGCAGTAATGAGGACTATAAACATCCTTTATTCAGAACTGAAAGATGAGATTTTGGAACGTAAATCTTTGGCAAATTTGGTAAGGAAGTTGCCTGGAGCACTGACTTTGGCTGATGAGTGTACTTGCAGGGTTGTGAGCCAGAACGGGGCAGCGTCAGCAAACACAAGAGGGAAAAGCACAGAGCTCAGCTTCGCACACATCTACCCTGGGAACCTGCTTTCGGCCCCGTCCATCGATCAGCACATGCTTGAATGCTTCCTTTGACTGGTGCACTGAAACAACGCAAACCATGTGCTCCAAGGGAGGAAAGGAACTCCTGAGACTTCTGCAGCCTGAGTTTTGGGCATCAAACACTAACATCATTAATTGCTTCCAACCGAGCTCGCAAAGCCAGAGCGATGCACAGACATCTGTGCCTGAGCAGCTCACATTGAATGCATTTAGGAACACTGGGGCAAGTCTCTTTGGAAGGCCAGCAACATTCGCTAGGCAAATCAGCCGCCACCAATTATTCAGCGTGCTGTAATTCAGAACACCGTCCTTATGTTACAGATTTCATGATTGTGGCCCCAGTTCAGAAAGCCTTAGAAGCACAACGCACTCTGCTTATGGGCTCTGGCTTCTGCACGGGGTTTCTGCATGTGAAGGACACCTATTTTCATTGGAAGAGACTCGCCAGCAGCAACTGTCAAATTTTGGCCCCGTGAATTTTATTTGTGAAAGGAAAATTTTAAATCCATTCTTTGACTTGGAAAACAACCGAGTCTGAGTTTGTGATTCATCTTGCCATTTGAAGAGACAAATTAATGAACCCTAGAAATACATTAGTACAATCACCTCCTTTCTCCTGTTGAAAAATAATAATTAAAAAATAATAATAAAAAAGATGATAAAGAAAGAGGTTAAAAAATGTTGTCTTCCTGAGTTTCTTGAGTTACGAGGTGCATACATTATGAGCCTGCAGGGATGCAGATTTCTGAGTGCATTTCGATGCCTTCCATTCTCTTTGCCATTGAGATGTTTGCTGACAACCTAAAAGGGTGGAGGCACCTCTGCAGTTCTCTCTGGGGGCTTTTAAGGTTTATTTTATGTTTGTGTTGTATTCCAGGCTCACAGATGTAATTTTTCTACTGTCCATTTGATATTATTTCTGGCCATGAGTTCATTTCCTTACCCAAACAGGCTCAGACCTGTTTGTAGCCACCCCATTCCCTCACCACATTTAATGCCTGAAGAGGGATCCCACAGCCAGTGTCTGTGTGGGAAACGCTCCCCCAGCAGCCCCACTTTCCCCTCGTCATGGACAACTGTCCTCTATAACCCCAGGAGGACCATGCAGTCCAGGGACAGTGGTGATAGCACTTAGAGATGAGAAATGTGCCTGAGAGGCAAGCAGGACCACCACCATCTTCTCACATGGAAGGAAAGCTCCAAAAGACTCTCTTAGCCCAGGCTGTCCACTCAGCCCTTTCCCACTCTCACTTTTCTCCATCCCCAAGGTCTGATGTGAGCTCCCAGCACACCACATGTGCACCAGAGAGGGTACAAGGAGGAACCAAATTTGGTTGGGTTTGGCTTCAGCGAGGGCCACAGCCAAAGCAGCCACACCCTGGCCTGCATTCAGCTGGCATGGACCTTCTCCCAGCCACCCATAAACACAGATGATAGCTTGAAAACAGCAGGCAAGCAAAGCCTAACATCCCTTTCACCTGGGCTGGTGGGAATGTCCACTACAACGCAGCTCCCTAACTCAGTTTCTCATTTATTTCCACCTGGTATCTTGCCAAAGTATCTGAATAGCCCAAAGCTGTCGAACACTCAGGAGAAATGTCTACAAAACATAAATCATGAAGCTTGTGTAAGACAATCATGAAGTTAGTTTATGACATTTTTTAACAGATCAATCAATGCCTTCACTATTTTTTCTCCCTGTCTTCTGAGGCATTAGGAAGTGTGTGCATCATATTTTGAGTGAGTTTTTCTTCTACTGCCCTTCCTTCTTTAAATATACCCTAAGTTTCTCACTCAATTACTTTTCTCCACAGCTCTAAGAAAAAAAACATAAATAAGATGACACTTGTGTTAAAATCAGTGTTGGCAGCACTGTTTCTCAAGCTGAGTTTTCCCATGGCAGAACATAACTTTGCCCAGAACATGGAGCTACGTATAGTTGAGTACAAGAATCACAGTCGGGTAGCCAACTGCCCCTTAACCTAGGGTTTTGTAATAGTAGTAGATAAGTTCCTCTGGCAAGTTGGTTGTCATAGATGAAGAAACCAAACCATGTGCACAGCTCATGTGAAGAGATAAGCCATCAGCAGACATCAGCATCAGGTAAGAACCTGTTGTGACCCCTCCAAACCTCTCCCACAGCCCTCACATCACACTCCCAGCTGAAGAAAAGCTCTCAGCACTCATCAGAGTGCTTCTGCTCAGAGCTGAGGTCCCAGAAGAAATAGCATGTTGAATTCATGCATACATAAATATCCTGTACTGTTATCATGTAGGTAACTCATCCTCTACTGAGGACAACATTCAAGGCTGAATGTCCTCTGTCAAAACCAGTAATTTCAGACTTACTATGAGGGGGGAATATTTTGAATTCCCCAGTCTTTGCCAACAGAGAGATAACCAGCCATGGTGTAAAATATCCATACTTTAATGGTACCTATTTTATATTCAGGCCCAGGACTTAGAATAATTGAGTTAGTGTGGTTTCTGTTTATGGCTGGTTTTTGCTCAATTTCCTCTCCTGCTTTTCCCGCAGTAACTCAGCGTGGCGGGGCTTGGGCTGTAGACTGTGCAGGAAGATGGTTATATCCAAGTTAAAATCTGCGTCACTAAAAATACACTCGCAGTTCATACAAACCTATTTATTGATCCCATTTTCAGAAAACTTTACCTGTGACCTAACTGAACTTAACTACAACCCTCTAAGCTTTTGATGATATGAATTTTCCCAGATATTCCTTACTGTCTGTTTCTAATTCATATGCATGTTCCTGATCTATGACAACTGGCTGGTTTATTTTTAATATCATTTCTGCACATGAGCAATAAAGGGTGACACTTCTTCAGAAACCCACAAACTCGCAATGAGCTTCTTCAGTTACAAAGGAAAAAAAGCAGAGCCCAACCATCAAGGAGAAAATACTAAATCTGGGGGAGAAGTTGCAAAGAGGAGGAAAAGGTCCTCATGTGATTTGCAACCCACATACATTTTTTTGGCCACTCATATATTTTATTTTTATTTTTTGCAATTGCCAGTCAAATATAATGCAGGAAATTCCAGCTCCACTGGTGCTATCAGAGCTGCTCCAGCTCTCTGAAGTTAATCTAAAGCTGCCCTATGTATTCAGGTGTGTTTTTCCCCATCCCTGGGGAAGGATAGAGAAGGTCACCAAATGGTCACCTGCAGGGCTACCATAGCCTGTCTAAGGCTCCCTGGCTCTTGGGAAGGCATTTCACACGGAAGAATCAAAGTGGATTTTCAGAAGAGGCAACCACTGGTGAGAAAGGGGCTCACCAGTGATCTGGTGATCGTGGGGCTAAGCAGACACTTGGAGGACAGCACCAGACTGGCCTAAAAAAGCCGTTTTTCTTCCTCTTCTCTACCTGAAATGAATGTAACTACAAGCTTTGTCCCCAGTAGCACCACCTCTCCAGCCTGTTGAATCTGACTGGAACGAGCAACACGAGTCTGAAAGCTATCAGAGTTGTTCTTGGATGAGCTGTGGAGGGAGAAGCTGAGCCCTCACACTTCCCTTTTCTAGGTCTGATCATGGTTTATTCAGGGAGTTCATAAATACACACTGGTAAAGATCAGTTTTTTCCCAACAACCCTACTTTATTTTTCTGACAGCATCACATCTTTGCTTGGTAAAGGCAAATCTGTGTAAATAATGCATTTCCACCTCTGCAACGTACCAGACCTAGTGTTACACAATGCTTTGATAAAAGCGTTAGAAGATATCAATAAAGTGAGCATTAAGCTGATGAGGAACTGACATATCATAATGACAGCTATTATCAAATCAGGCTGGCTTTATTAAGGCTCTGTCAGGGTGGGTGCTGAGCCTGGCACTGCTTGATATCTTCACCAGTGATCTAGAAGCAGAAAATCATTGCTAATAAGATATTTGGTAACAGAAAGGTAAATAATTGCAAAGGCCGGACAGTTATGCAAGACTGAGACTCTGCACTGATTCTAAATACCTTTAATACAGGTAAATTCTACATTATATATTACTGAACAAGGAATGGAGACCAAATCTTTGCAGAGGGAGGGGATTTTAGCCTTGGATGGGTGACTTGGACTACAATGTAGGGGTCCCAGTAAACAAATACCTTACTGGAAGCTCCCCGTGCAACAACATAGAGGAACTCATGGAGAGCAAAACTAAATGAAATCTGCCACTGAGTATGAGCATTAAAACCATGGTACTGTATATCAGCAGCATGTTCTTTCTCAAGCTTTTTAGAAGGCTTTTGGGAAACTAAAGATGAAGCAAGGACAGAGAAATACTAGAGGACCGGTGAAAAGATCTTATTTTGGTATATTTAAAGAGCTCAGTTTGCTAAATTGGTTTTAAAAAAATAGATAAAGAACTAATCTGTAACCACCTTAATGAAATATCTGATTTGAAGGGGTACTTTGTTTTCATGGAGAAAAGCATAACAAGAACCATGGATGAGAGATGAAGCCAAATGAATTCACATTGGAAATAAAGTACAGATTCTTAGCAGCGAGAACAATTAACCACTGGGAAAAAAAGTTGGAAGGAATATATTTTCCATAATTTTCTCATAATGTCCCCTGTTCAAGTCTGGATGCCTTTCTGCATGCTAAATTTTAGTTAAAAAGCAAAAAAAAAAAAAACAAACAAAAAAAGGAACTATCTGTTGGACTCAGAAGCAATGGGAAGTAATTGAATAGCTGGAGATACGCAGGAGGCTGGGCTCAGCTGGCAGTCCCTCCTGGGCTTAAAAATCCCCTGAATCTACGAGCTGTGTTTCTGAAAATTTGCCTCATCTCATAACAAGTGTAATAGGCAGAGAAATGTTCTTGGAATGGGTAACCATCAGCTTTGATTGGCCAGTGATACATATCACTTAATGAAATCTAAAACGAGGTGACAGATACTATCAAAAACATCACTGATAGAAATTGTTCAGATATTTGTTGTAAGCCTCTGTTGTTGTATTTCTTTGTTTGTACATTTGCCGAAGGATTTCTTGGCCTGCAGAGGTGATTATGTGCCTTATTGTACGGATGGGAAGAAAGCACTCTTTTCATGTGGATGATGCAGACCATATTGATTGCAGTAGTCAATTTATTAGAGAAGCAAGCTCCAAAATGCATACCATTTAGTTGCTTGGGGATTATAGTCAGTTGCAATTTTTCTGCTAATTTAAGTTATTGTAGAAATAAAAATATTTCCATGTTGATTTTATTTCAATAGCAATGAGATTGCATGTCTAGTGCGCAGCTTTATTTGACAGAGAAACTTGCATCTGTATTATATCACTGACAGCTAGAGCATTTGCCTGCAGAATACTACGGAAAGGTCATGATTACCAAGAGAAGCATAAATGTGTATGCACTTACTAGCTTATTTGACTTGGAAGCTTACAGCTAGATGTAGCTGAACAGAGTACTGCTATAGGTAGGGATATTTCTCAGAGAAGGGTGTAATCAATTCGTAATTTTTAAAGAAAGCCATGAATGTGCAGTCAATCTACTGTTCTTGCCTTCAATGGGCTTGTTGGTCTGTGTTACATTATTTTAAGCAGCAGCTGCCTATTACAAGATTTGTGAAGGTCCTGCTGATTCTGAAAGAGCAGGTTTCATGCAGACAGATTGAATAATAATACTGCGTTAGGTACTTTGCTTCCCACTCTGGTTGTGATCAATTTAAATTCTTCAGGAAAAGAACATGTTCTTGTCTGTTGGTATCTCGTGCCTCTCTCCTCCCTCCGTGGATAATAACAAATATTTCCCCAAAGCTGGCTTTGTTTAGATTTTCAGAAGATGTAGCAGTGATTGCACTGAAAGGCTAAAGCTCTGGAGAGGGGGAAAGTTCACCTCCCTTGGTAAAACTCAGCACGCCTCTGAAATCATCCAGGCTCCCAGCTCAAACTGCCTTTCTCTCCCCCACATCACAAAAATAGCCCTTGAGTTCAAAACGATCACATACTCATCTTACATAAAATGCACGGGTTCCCAAAGAAGCTTGTGTCCTATTTGCTGAGGTGTTTACAGAATGATTTCAATCCCTGCACATGATGGAAAAATTCAGGGCTTGTGCTACTGTTTCATAGCTAATACATGGCTGGTGATGATGAAAGAAGGAATATTATAAATAATAAAGGGAGCAGTACTCTTACTGGTTGTCCTTCGAAAATAAGACTGACAAAATTAATCTCTATTTCAAAAGAAATTTGGAAGCGTAGGTTTTATGCCTATATTGCTCACCAAGTCTGAGCATAATACTGTGTTTTGGGCCCAAATCACATGCCATATAGATAGCCTGGACAGATACCTCTTCTCAAGTATGAGCTTTACGCAATCAGTGGAGAGCATATGGAGCTGTCCTGTCTTTGAGTGTGTGGGTCACACGTGAATGCCTGAAACATGTCCATTACTGTACATTTATCCCAAAACTGTATCCCATAGCTGGCACCAGGTGGAAGCTCTGTGAATAACCTTTCCTTTCAGCTTGCAGGGAGCATTAGAGGGAAATCCAAATCCATCCTTTTCTGCCCCGCTCCCTAGTAACTCCCTAGCAAGCTGAAAATGGCCTGGTTGGGCAGTGCTGACCCTTGAGGGTGGAAATCACATATTTTGCTCATGTTGGTAAAGAAAGTGAAGAGAACAAGCCACGGTGAAAGGTAACACCTGAGCCTTCACGCATCGTCTTCAAACACTCCAGGTCTCTAATTTTTTATGTGTCCCAGGACGCCAGAACATCTCTCTTTATTCATGAGCACAGGATTTGCCATCAGATTAGACTTCCCAGTCTGTCTTCTGCTGGTAAAGGTGCTCCTGCAAAACACCTTGGACCAGGGCACTGCTGGTCACTTAGCTGCATGGGGCATGGGTGTCTTCTCTTCTGCCTGGTCAGGGTGAGCTGCTAATCCTAGCTCTACCAGAAGGCATCTCAGCCAAGAGCCTGGCTCTGTGGTACAGCTCCTGGAGAATGCTCAAGGAGCCCACAGAAGGCACGGTGATGATGGGCAGCACACTGTTTGACGGCACTCTTTTGGTGGCATACCGTGTGGTTGTGGCATCAGGGTTTTCAGGGTTAGGACCTCCTGGTTCAGCTTTTCCAACTCACCAGCTACAGGCAGTGCCTGACCCCAGGTGCCAGCTGGCTCAAAGCCTGTGTCTGTCTGTCCAGGCAGGCAGGCATTGCCATTGCTCTGCATCCACCCTGGTTTTAGGAAGCTGATGCTAAGTTCCAGCAAGCATTTCTACCTTTCTTGCAACTTTCCCAGAGGACTAAGGTATCTGCAAAATTAGACTGAGCTGTGGACTTTGTGAACCATACTTTGTGCTCTAGCTTTGGCTGATCCATACAGGCAGGACCTGTGTATCCAAGTCCTTTGGAGAACCCAGCCCCAGAACAAAGTCTCCTTGATGGCCTTTCTGGAGACCAGGTGATTTTCCAGCTCCAACCCAAGTTAGTACCCTGGAGAGGCATTTGTCAGTCACAGACTGAGACTAAACACAGCTCCCATCTGTTGATAGCATTATAGGTTTTTCAAATTTTCCAAGGGAAGGAAAATCCCCAAAGCCTAATAACCAATGCAATGTGCATTAAATGCAACACACTGAAGTCCCCCTAATTTAACCAGGAGAGACAATGTCAGTGCCCTGATGTGGTTCGGGAATTTATCCCAGTATGTCCTAGCAGGAGGCTGTTTAATCAGCAGGGCCCAAACTCAGAGTTTGCAAACAGACCTTTAAATAAAAAATGTAGAAGTGGGTTAAACTGAACAGGCGGCTTGGCATTCCTTAACACAGAGGCAATTTGTTTTCATAACTTCGGTAACTACAGCCTCTTGCCCCTAGGCACATAAGCACCAATCAACCTGCAGGGAATCATTAGCTTAAAACAATTACCAGCAGATTTCTTTCAGGTCTTGGGAGTCCTGAGGACTGTAAAGCTTATCATTTGGCATTCACTGCATCCTTAACCTTTCTGCAGGCAGCTAGAGAGAGCAGAAACCAACAGAGAGCCTTTCAAAAATCTTTTAATAGCTGCTTTCTCCGTTTGTGTTTATAGCGACCATAGCTGTTGCAAAAAGCTTTCTAAATCACTCCAGGCCTCCCTGGAGCAAAGTCTGGCTGGTGCTGGGCATTGTAATAGCAGCACATTGTTTTGCAGGTGCAAAGTCACTCTAAACCCTTCCCTTTTCCTCTCTCCAGAGACTTGAGCTTGCCATAATTTTCCACGCCAAGCTGTCCAAGTCTGGTGTCATTACTGCAGATGTGGTTTCGGCACAGTGCGTGGGGCTGGGAATTGCACTGGCAGCTCACTAACCCAGTGCCTCTGCACTGGGGACCCTCTGGAATCACCATGCTGACTGAGGAGTAACATCCTAATGACTTTTGCAGTTCAACTTTATTCAAACCATGGGTGGCTTTACCCTTTTAAACGTTGCACTTAGGTACGTGGCTTGGTGAAACTGATGCTTTGTGCCTTTATAAGCACAGTCATTGAGAACATTTTTCTCATGAACAGAAAAGTCCAGATCCTCCAAAGCAGCTGAGACTGCTTAGTGAAACTGAGGAGCAAGGACAGCAGGGACTAGTTAGTGACTTCTAATCGTCTGTTGTACTCTGGCTTCAAACTGAGTTGGAGGAGCTTAGTACCATTTAATGCTTTTAGCTCTTAATGGATTCACTGCAAGACAGAGCACTCCATCTATTCCCTTACCCTAGTACACTTATTCCTAATAAAGGCTTAGGTGGAGAATAAAGCTGAAAATCTGGTTCCTAAAAGTATCGGAAATATGATTTCTGCACTGTTATTCCCATGCTCTACAAGAACCAGGGCCTCTGTACAACATTTATGCTTCCTGTGCCAAAGATGAACAATTCCTGATCTCTCCATTCCTCAACAGGTGGATAGGTAGCTACTGCTGTCTTTGGTATGTGTGTTTTACATGAGGCTGACAAAATCACCAATAATCTCCATTCACAAAAGTAATTTCTTCAGACTGCAGCCCTTACCATGGGAAGCATCCTTACAAAAAGCAGTGACACCTAGGAACAAAGCAAAGAGAGGTCCATGAGTCACTGAGGCTTTTGCATCCATATATTTCTTTATATACCTGCTATTTTTCCCTGTATTTTATTTCTAAAACATGACTTTTATAAGGGATTTCGCATGCTGCTTTGTGTCTGTTAAGAACTGTTATTAGAGAAACAGCCCCTGACCCAGACCTCCTGAGGACTCTTCCTAGGGTATGATCAGCCCCATGGGTTATGAGCAGCAATGGAAGGGCTCTCCAGTACACCTTATAGTCTGAGGGGGTGGTATGGGAATTATTTGGGGATGTTTAGAAGGACCACAGGTAGGGAAATGACGTGACAGAGGTTGTCTTGGAGGGATAAGCATGGGAAAAGAGAGGGACAAGGAAACAAAAGAGGCTGCTTGCATGCAAACACATGGCTGGTCAGTGTGTTTACTTGGCTATGGCTTGTGCCTGGTCAGCTCAGTCTGTCCTGTCTTCTCATTAACCCCCATCTCTATTTTGCAGCGTGAATGGACTCTCTTCTTGGCATGTATGAGTGTGTGTGGAGGTCTAAGTGCCAGCAACTGGGTTTGGACCACAAGCCATAAGGGACTACATGCTTGGGGGGCCAGCGGCTGGGTAGGTTAGTGGCTGGGTAGGTTGGGTGCCTGACCTTGCTGGGGATCCACAGTGTGCTTTGGGGAACGTGTGTCTGTGAGTGATGGAGTCTGTAGACCCTTGGGATTGGCCTTGGGGGCTCATATATCCAGCTGCCAGCAGCTGGGGAAACCTGGGATCTGTGACCCAGCTACCGGAAAGACAGAGAGTCTCAGGCCAGCTACTGGGGGGATCCATATCGTGTATATATTTGTGTTTGCCACCAGAGGACTTTTATCTTGATCAACCAGTGAAGGGGAACTGGATAGGCTTTTGGTGCTGTTTCTGTTTCTGTAAGTGCTGAGAACTTCTGCCTGTGTTAATCTATGTTAATATATCCTTGTGTCGGGGTGTGGGTGTGTATGTGTTGCATATGTGTGTTTGTGTGTGTGCCTGTTGAGAATACGTGTTCAGCCCAGCAGCTGGCAGGACCTGGTAACAGGGAGCTGTGGTAAATTTGTCTCCATCAGCCTGCTGCGTTCAGTCACTCTTCAAGGGGTCTTTCAGGGTCCTGGCTCCCAATCCTGCCTTTTGCTGCCTTGTCTTGCCACTTCTTTCTTGTTTCCTTCCTAGGTCTTGCTCCAGGATTGCCTGATCCTGAGGCCCTGCCATGCTGTTTGGACTCCATGGTGCTGACCTTTGCTCTGAACCTTGGCTTACACTCTATCCTGTCCCTTGCTGCCTTGCTGTGTATAAAGCATCATCCATGTAAGTAAATTAAAAAGCACCAGAGACCGTTCCTAGGCACTGAACTCTTTCACAGTAACTGTAAGGTTGTAAGAACAGCCCTTGTCATGCCTTGGGGATGTGCCAAGAAACACTCCTAAACAGTTCAAAGGCGTGATTTGGGATGTAGATCAAGTCAGGGATTGCACGCACTCATCCTTTTTTGGAAGCTAAGCGAGCTAACAGGCATAAATAAGGCCCATCCTGTGCCAGTTAACATCAGTGCCAGAGATTCAGCCTGCGTGCTTTAATTTACTGAGTTGTCAGTGCAGAACCCTTCATTAGGTCCTGTGCCCTCTACTTGACCACTGAGCACGGTCCCCCTGTACGGAAAATCTCCTGGCTTCTCCCATCCTTGATATCATCCTGCCTGGGCTATGGCTGCTGGCCCTGCTCCCTACCCAGCTCTCTGCTGGATCAAACACTAGGTCCTACCACGCATCCCTCACACTCAGCCTTGGCCCACACCTCTCCACCCACACCACCCCTTTTGAATACCATCATTGGTTCTCCTGGTGTAGAAGTTCAAGATTTGTCTTTACTATCTAACAGTTTTTCTTACTCAAGATACAGATCTAGATCAAGACCAAGGTATATCCCTGTACCCTGCTCAACCTGAAAGCCCTCTTTGCAAACCCTCTGCCCCAAAGCCTATGCTTGCAGCAGGTAGGCAACTAACAGGCTGAGACTACCATTGGACAGGTTGACCAAGACTGTTTTATTGTTTTGTTGTGCTTTCCCCACCCTGTCCACCATCTGTATCCAGCTCATACTGTACTATAATGACATAGTTTCCTCCCCCAGACTCTTAAAACAGGGGGCACTTTAAAAGTATCACAGACCAAAGCCTCTAGAGCAGCAAGGCAGGAACCTGCTGTTGGCAAGCCATTTCTACTCTTCCAAATGATCTTTTGGGATATTTTCCAGGGAGAATTGGGCCTTTTTCCCACAGATCTTTGCCCACTAGTGACCCATTGTAAGGGTACAGGAATTGAGGGAGGTCAAGTGTCTCTTCACAAAGCAGAGAATAAGAAAGCAGAAAATGAAGTAGCAGAGAAAACCAAGAGCACTGAAAGACTTGAACTCTGCCCCTAAGATAACGGGCAAGAAGAGATTGGCAAGATGTTGAGATATCTTTCTCCTGGAAATAAATGAGTTCTTGACATGCTTTTCTCAGAAATGACGGAATTCAGAGAAATGAAATGTCCAACAGCAAAATGGAAAGCTTGCATGGTATTTCTCCTCATAACTGCATCAGTGATGTTAATCCCCACATGCAAGATCTCAGCAATTCCCATCATTGCCTTCTCTGCACTGACCTGTATGACTGAGCCACAGCAACAGCCTGCTGTGGAGCAACAAGGATAAGAGTTGAGGTGCTGCACCTCCTGTTCCCTAATACTGCCTTCGGAGACCAGGTTTCTGCAGTCATATTGCATTGCAGGTCCAACCACAATGTGCAAAGGACATTGGCTCTGCTGGAGATGACATTTTAACCACGAGTCTTCCTCCTCTCTGCACCCTCCTTGATCAGTCACAATTTGTTTCTCATAATATGTCAATGACAATCTCGTTCCTCTTCCTACAAATTCAAGGCCTTCCTAAGCAGATGGATTAAATATTTGCTTGTAAGAGGCAGATGATAGCCAGCATGGAAGAGCAACTGAATGGTCATCATGACGCATATATTACACTCTTAAGGGACTGGATTAGTAAATACAATGGGATTAATGCATTCAATAAGCAGTGGGGAGCACAGGAAAATATCATACTGGTGGAAAAGGGAATGCATGCCCTATCACGAGTGATGGTGCATTTGCTTAGCATCAATGTGAAAGTCATGCTGGAGAGTCAATAAAGACTGAATTTTGTAAAAAAAAATATATATATATGATCACTCCTTTCTTATTAATTTACAGGACCAAAAGATGAAGGGAATGAAGACCAGCCTACAGCCAGTTCTGAGAAAAGCCTCAGCTACAAAACATGCCTTGAAAATGAATGCAAGTTGGCTGGGAAGTGAGCACTGTCACAGAGATTGAACACAGGCTGTGAGTCCATAAACAAAGAGGGATGAAAGATAAATATAAAGAGCCGATGGGAGAGTATCTGGGGCATGGATTGGGTGTGGGGAGGGGAGGGGAAGAGGGCTAGAAATCTGCTCTAAGTCTGGTTTTATTTAATGTCTATTAATGATCTGGAAGGAAGCAGTAAACACCACATTCATTCAATTTATATTTGATGTAACGACTCCTATGAATTAGAGAGGTGTTGTGTAAACCAATGGGGACAGACACAAAACACAAAGAAACCTAGACAGGCTGGAAATAGCAAAGTGAGAGCCAAGTGGATGGGCAAAAGCAATGGTCTGCAGGAGGAAGCACAGCCTCAAATACAGACATGAAGCGGAGAAATGTGCTTAAGGAAGGGAGACAGAAGGTCTTAATAATGGCAGAGACCAACAAACTGGCTGTGAGCTTGTGGAACAGACTCATCCCAAAGGAAGCGAGAGGGTAAGTATCTGGACCTATTGATTTATGAGGAATTAAGACAATGAGATGAGTTTGGCTGCTTGACAGCTGAGCAAAGAGATCAGAGTGTGCTCAGGCGTTAATGCTGAGACAATCTGCCGGAGGTGAGGAACCACCCCGGGGACCTCTATCTATTTGGACAGTGTAAACACCACAAAAGAGGAGGAGGACTGATTTATGGAGTGGGGAGGAACAAGGGTTAGGAACAAGCTAAAAGAATTATAGGCTAGCTCAGTGACAGTGTGAGCTGTAGTGCCCCATGAGACAGCTACCTGCAAAGGGGTCTGACATTTCTTCTTTCTGAATCCCTTAAAACTAGGCTGCACAAAGACACATGAGAGAATGTGCTTTAGCAAACAGAGCTTTGTCTTTGGGAGGATGGACTGAATGAATATACAGGGCAATGGCAGCAAGGGTGACTGCAGTCCAGATAAAAGGGTTTGTGTACAAATGCATCTCATCTGTTGTAAAACCCTTAGAAGTAAGCCTTTCTCTCCCCTAAACTGTCCACACAGCACAGTTGTCTGGGAAGGCAAAAATAATAAAACCTGTGGACAACTAATGAAAACACAAGGATGAGAGAGAGGCCAAGGAACTAAAGCGCCTACAGGTAGCACCGAGAAAAAAAGTCAGGTTCAGATCAGAGACTTTGACACCTCAAACCCAGGGGCTGGACTATTCACACAGAATCAGAGAATCACAGAATTTCACTGGGGACATGGGAGCCCTGAGATCATTCCCCCTTTCACCAGGCTGAATTTGAGCCCACATCTCACAGCTCCTCAGAGTGTCCTCACCACTCAGCCTAGCAGAAGGAATGATGGTTACCATCCCTTCCATTGATGCTTGTATCCCCTTGAGGGTTTACTGGATGAGAAATGAAAATGATGTTCTCATCATGCAGGAGGCCACCGGTCTGGCTTTCAGTCCCAATAAAAATATTCCATCATTCAGCAGGAGTGACTGCTCTAACAGCAGAGCTAGAGGAAAGCATTCACACCATCTCTTCTTCAGGAGAAGGAAGGAGGCATGAAAAACCTTAAAGAGAAGAAAAGGCAGGGTGGCAAGAGTAGATTGTGAACTTCCAAGCTGGCTACTCAGTGTAATACAGGTTTGGATGGCTCTGGAGGCAGGACCAGAAGCAGATGATTGAGAGAAACTTGGCTGACAGACATGCAGATGGCTCAGGAATTTAGGCAATCTGAGGGTGAAGTGGAAAGGGCATGGGAATTTTGAGGTTTAGTTTTACTTATGGTGTAGGTTAATCTAGTACTAATATCTTACAGGATCAGTGTTTTAAGACATTAAACCTCTTACGTGCACCACAAGAATGTTCAGAATATACTGGAAAATTGCCCTTCATTGAGATAACTCCTTTCCCCAGACAAGCAGCTATAATGCATTATAAAATGAGATCTCATGCTCTGTGCTGAAGGGAAGGGAAAGTAGAAAATAAAAGAAGAAATCCATTGAAAATAATGTCTTCAAGCATAAGACACTGGGAACAGGCTTCCCAGCTGTCTGAGGAAGATAAGGACAAAAGTGAAAGTGAGGAACATTTTAATGTGTCACTGGTGATAGGAGCATTAGACTTGGCAGCAAGCTGTATTTCTTTACTTTAGCAATACTTAATGTTTTTGAAAAAGTACACAGGGATGGAAATTAATTTAAAAAAAATAAATAAAAAATTACGCCTTTCTGCAGAGAGCTGGGAAGGCACCCAAACTCCAGATCCTCATGAGCAAGGGAGGAGTCTCACCATATAGATTCATAAAAGGCATTCAAACATTAAGTATCTCTACTTTGATTCTCCTTAATGTACAGGCTGCCCATGAGTGAAACACCTGTCTCCAAGAACAGCTTCTCAATACCTTCAGTTCCTGGGAGGAACTGCTCACACAGGCTCGTGCTTTCTACACACTGCTGTAGTCACCAAACCATGCAGTGGCTGAGGCTGGCAGGTACCTGTTCACCTACTCAATCCCTGCCCAAAGCATGGTCAGCTACAGCAGATTGCCCAGGGTCATGTCCTGTCAGGTTTGAATGTCTCCAAGGATGGAGACTCCTCAAATTCTTTGGGCTAGTAGTTGACAACCTTTGCACTGAAGATATATTTTCTGATTTCTCAGTGGAATTTCCTGTGTTTCAGTTTGTCCCCAAGGGCATTGCTGAGAAGAGACTGGTCCTATCTGCTTCACAACCCCCTCCCTCAAATATTTATACACGTTGATGAGCTCCCTCCTTCAGGCTAAACACTCCCAGCTCTCTCAGTGCATGCTCGTACATCAGGTGCTTGAGTCCCTTAAACGTTTTAATGGCCCTTCACTGGATAAACTCTATTATTTCCAGGTCTTTCTTATACTTGGGAGCCCAGAGCTTGGCACAGCACTCTGTATGTGTCCCCTCAGTGCTGAGCAGAGGGGAAGGATCCCCTCCCTCAACCTGCTAGCCATGTGCCACCTAGCACAGCCCAGATCTGGGTCTGGATGGGCCTTTTCTGCCAAGCTGCTCTCCAGGCAGTCAGCCCCCAGCCTGAGCTGTTGCAGACCATTGGTCTGGGGCAATATTTAAAACCCATTGGAAATAAAGGAAGAATCTCATTTCTTCGCCCTTTTACATGTAGACGGTGAGGCTGTTCCATAGGGAAACCTTCTTCCCTCTCCCCCGAGGACTGGGCAAGCAGCAGAGGAGATTACAGCTAGCTGCTGGAAAAGTACTTTTAATGGTAAAGAAAGTAAAGCAATGGAAAATCATGCAAGGAGATTATTAAAATACTGTCACTTAGACAAGTACCTAACAGGAATGTATTAAGCCTAAATGATACTGCTCTCAAGCAGAGGACTGGATTAAATGAACTTTCAAAGCCTTGCCATGGATCTCAGCTAATTCTCTATATGAAAATAACGGCCTGAATATTTGAAAACAAAACAAACAAAAAACAACCCAACCCAAAACACTGTTATTCTAAGTATGGCACCTATCATCTGACACAGCACTGAAACTCAGCTACTTATTCCCCAAAAGTCATTTTATGGTCTTCTCCTCTGCAGTATCCCAATGTTCTGCAAACACTGATCATTTATCTTCCCAGGGCTCCTGAATACAAGGAGGAAACATTAACTTCCTTGTTTACCCATGGTAGCTGAGGTGTAAAGAAATAAAAGTCAAAATTGTTAAAAGAAACCATAACTTTGGTTTCTGACTTGAGGTGCTTAAAAGAAGAGATTTTTTTTTTTTCAGGATCTACAACATATCTTCAAAGCACAGCTCCCATAACAGTGAGAATTCGCCATATCCCAAACCAGGTTCCAGCTGACAGGGTTTCCAGAAAATCAGTTAACATCTGTGAAAAGTTTTGAGTTAAGTGACTAGCCCAGCATTTCATAGGAATGATGTTCAAGATAATAACAACAAAATCCATAATAGCAACAAAATCCAATACCAGGACAACGCTCAGTTTCCCAAACCACAGTACAATCCTTTCCTATCTTGAAATCCTCTGCCATCACCCTCCAAATTCCAGTTTCTGCTATGAGGTAACCATGATTCATCCCACAGCAGGTCCATCCTGTGCAGTGAGGAAAGAAAAAAAAAAAAAAAAAAAGAAAAGAAAAGAAAAGAAAAGAAAAAAAAATAACAGGCTGTGGTCATGCATTTAGAAATTGGAAGACAATGCACAGAGTGGACCTGAATTATAGCAACTTTAGTTCTGGCATTCTCTGTCTTGGCTTGACAATTATGGTGTTCTTTTATGGGCTTATTTTTTTACTGTTTCAAGTAGTTTCTTAGGTTTTTACAAAACCTAACTGGAAAGACAAATTCGTCATATGGAACCAGCTGATCCACAGCTGGGTAAACAGCAGAACTGAACCTTTTCTATCCTCCATGCTGCTCAGTGGTCTGTGGAGATACACTGGCAGAGCTGCTAATAACGATAGGCTGTTATCTTCAGATGGTTTTTGCATTTGCATATTTTCAGGTGTGGCTTTGGCATTCCAGAAGGAACTAGTGATATGTCTTCTTTTCTTGAAAAATATTCCTCCAAAAAGTTTACATCTCCTTCTGTCACTCCAGATTCTTTCCTTCAGGTTTTGTTAATTTTGTAGGTATAATGGTATGCTGGCTGCCCTGCAGTTATAAAAAAAAATCAGAGCCGTATTGTTAAAAGAAGGTCAGTTGGCACATTTGTCTGTATCAATGTCAGGGACAGAAAACACACTGTGGACTTCTAACTGGGTAGGAAACCTTGTTACCTTCCTCCTGAAGCTGCGCATAGTTCCTGTGCTGATTTCTGAACCCAAAGAAAAGTTGACAGCATAGATCTCACTTCTGATCTTCCACAAGTTTTATATACAGCCAATTACACTGACTCCTGTATAGTTGTTTCCAGATAAGTAACACCAGCAAGTAACGATAGTGTTATATAAATACATTTTATCATTTAAGTGTGACTGCTTTCCCATGTTAAAAATTCAAGAATGATCTAGTACATATGTCTACACATAAAGGCGCAATTAATTTCTTCTTGGCAATGGAAATCTCTTACCTCAATCAAAGTCAACATAGAGGCACTAATAAAACAATTAGATTTGAAGTACCTCTGATTGTTTAATAACTTTAGACCTGCATACAAATGAGTCTTCCAGCTTTAAATGTATAGAATGACTGAAAAAGTCTAATGCATTTCCCTGCAGAGGAAAAGAAGCCAAGGCTGGAAGGATTGCATTTGGGATGTAGAAGCAAGAACCATGGAACCACTCATCCAAATTAAATGACATTGTTATTAATATCACTCAGAAGCTGTGTGAAAGAAGACAAGCTGAAAGGATATATTTAAACATGCCAAATGTGTTAGAGATATCTTACATGCATTTCACTGTCCTCAGGTATGCACTAATTGGCTTGTATTTAGGGCTAGCTGACCTGCAAAACACTTTAGTCAGTACACTGGGGAGCCAGAAGAACATATCAGAGAAAAAAAGGACATATTTTTGCCATGATCAGTGCTACTTACAAACGCAGTGACTTACAGCATAAATCTGGGGAACATTAGATTGCTACTATTAGATTAGTTTCTTTCTAATGACTGGGCAAAATCCCCAAATGACACAACTCTTCAGGAAGTCTTTGAGCCAAGCTGAGCTGATGTAGCTCGTGAAAGAGCAACAACAAGCAAAGGGGCCAAAATCGAATGTCATTGATAAGGCTCAGTGATAGGGCAGGAACATCAGTACTTAACCAGTAGTAAATAAAGCACAGCCAATTTGTATTTGAAACGCATCCCTACTAGCTGATAGCCATGCGATGTACCTTTGTTCACGTATATAATATCAAACATGCTAGTTCTGTTGTTCCACTAATGATGCTTGATCTGTAATTTAGGCTTAATGTTTGTCTGCTCAACAAAAGAGCAAAAGCCCCAACTCTCAGCCTTTCCTCCTGTGTCAGGTACTCCAGTCCTTTAAACATCCTAACGGCCCTTCACTGAACTGGTTGTAGTTATGTCCACATCCCTGGTACTGGGGAGCCCAGACCTGCCTGACTGCTCCCCTTAGGAAAACTTTGCTGTCCTGGTCTGTTTCGTTCTGTTCCAGGTTCTCATTCTGCACCCAGCCAAACACAAAATGAACGTCTTTGACTTTGGGAAATAGCTTCTTCTACATGTTTACATTTTATTCCTTTCACAGGTAGAGAGTTGTAAATCTTTCTGAAAATCACCGTGTGGGATAAATTCCCTTGGAAAAGAGAAGGCCAAAGCAACATACCTGTGTTGAAGGTAGGCATGCCAGCTGCTTGTAGTTGAGCTGATGTTAGCTTTAACGAGTGGTCACAGCACTGTGGTCACATTTACATGGATTTGAGTATAAAACAGCAGTTTAAGTACTGTTCTGGGAATGTATATGAGTTGCCAACATGTGCTGAAGTCCAGCCTGGTCTGCATGCTGTCATTACCCATAAGAGCCAGAGGACAGTGTGGGAAGGCCTCTCTGCACAGTAATCCCATGTCCATTTGGCTGTGTAGGCAAGATCCTTGTGTCTTATTTCTTCTTCTGACCTATACTCTTGGGAAAACCTCCAGGAAAAGCCCATGTCCTGCACAGGGAAGCCTCACCGCTGTTGTCCCTCCATCTTTCCAAGGTTGTGTCTCTGATACAAATCTACCCAGATTAACACAGGAATTTAGCAAGGGGAAATGGATCTGTAGATAAGAGAAATTTTCCTGGCTTAGCTATTTGGCTACATTGCAGTAAGAATACCTATCTAGAAAGCGTTTCCTGTTACTAAAGACATCATTGAGGAATGTTTAATTCTTAGCAGAACTGCAGTTCTTGTTCTACACAATCCAGATGATATAAATAAATAAACCATGAAATGTTCAGAGAAGACAAATCACCAGTCCATCAAAATGCCTGATAAATTTGTTCAGCAGACTGGACTACAGGCATGTTCAATGAATCATCATCACCGAGAGTAAATAAATTCAGATTAAGAAAAACTTGATTGAATCATGCTGAAGTTTGGCACTTAACAAAATAGATCAGTCTGAAGTCTTGCATTAGGAACACATAATCTCTTAAGATTTATGAGTGTTATTGCACACCACATATGTTTCTAGGTTACTGTTTGCTGTGTTGAGAACTGGATGCTCTGAGCATTTGCCTGCTATTACACATCTTAAACTCCAAGAAACTGTTCTCCTTGCTCTCCTCTTTGGGGTACAGAATGAACTTTTACAGTAGTAAACTTCCTGATTGCTTCCTTTCCCCCAGTCAAATTCCCAGTCTCTCCCAGACAATTTCTGGTTCCATCTGATTATTTAATGCTGTTTGCTAACAAATCTGCAGTGTGTTGCCACATAGCCAAAATGTGAATGGACTGCAAGCTGAACTCAGTCACTTTGGTTCAGCCAGTGGAAAGAATCCTCAGCTTTTTTAATCCAGTGACACAATCCCCAGACACTGGTCATTTCATTAATCTTTTTTTGGTAGCTGTATATTAGGAACAACACATGTCCATGGAAATCTTCTAAACCACAAATCAAGACAAGAAATGTCCACTTTTTTATCAATAATTACTTTTGTTTAATGTTTATGTTATGGCAATATCCAGAGGTCACAATCGGGGTGGAAATCCAGATGTGCTGACTGCTGTGGAGATGGGAAGGTAAAGCCCTTTACAAAGCAAATTTAAAAATCATAAACACTTACAAATCGGATGGTAAGTTTTTCTTTGGTGTAATAGCATACAAACCTCAAATATCTTTGCATTTAAGGTTTTCATTGTGCTGCAGATATTGGCTGGGGATAGAGTTAGTATTATCAGCCTTATTATACGTACCAAGAGGTATAATATGCAGTTTGAGTTCCAGACTAACACTGTGGAGGACTCTCCTCTTAGCCTTGGATAACAATCATATTTTACAGAATGCTTGAAAAAGCAAACTGGGATTTACAGCTAGCATTAGGGATTGTGGGTTGACATTGTCAGAAGTTGATATTTATAACCTGAGTGTTATCACACAGGCAACAAAGCCTCGTGTCTTTATCCAAGTAACCAGGTGCATTTTCATCTGGAAATACTGATCTTCCCCATACCCTCCAACTCACATTTTAGTGAAGGAAGTGACAGAGTCTTTGGAGGGCCCAAAACTGCATTTCAAGAGGATGCAGGATAACATGGCAGAATTTTAAGTATGTTCAGTGCAAATCAAAGTGCGATCAGCGTAAGCAACCTCTAAAGCTACAGAAATAAACAAAAACTCATACATACTAATTTTGTACCAAAGCCCTGTCCTAAAGACTCATTAATATTGATGGATACCATAAACATTGCAGATACACACATACACATATACACAGATGCATGCACACTAATAATATTTGTCGTATTATGACCCGCTTCTGAAATGAGTTTCTTCTGAAATACAAAAGTAATATTCACCAAAGCAAACATTTCCTTGGTTACCCTGATGCTCCAGCCCATTTGTAGGGCAGACAGGACCGCTGTACAAAGCAGCCTCTTCTGCAGGCTGCAGGATATGGCTCAGTCAGATGTTCTCTGTCTACTGACATGATCTGTGTGATGCTCAGTTAACACTTTAAATCAACTCCAACAACACTGAGAGCTACCCTAACTACCCTACTACTGAGTACTAACCCTACTACCATGCCTTGGCTGGCTGAGGTACATCTAAGCAAATATTTTGTCCAAGGAACTGCAGAGAAACAATCTGCAGAGCATGAATCTATGACAAGTTCTCTGTGGAAAATGTGGCCCAAGGTGGGACACGCAAAAGGAAGCATGGCTAGTGTGTGCACTTGGCAGGGGGACTGGGGAAAAGTGAAGGGAAGAACAAGGAGCAAACTGGAAGGGAAGAAGAACCCCTGTAAGAGCATAACAAGTACCACTGCATCTCAAACAGCTCTCATTCCCAGACACAGCAGCAATTTATCTGCTCTACTTGGGGCAGATTGTGTGAGTCACAAATAGGATTTCACAGCCAGCAGCAAACTTGTGAGCCATAAAACCCACTCCCTACAATTACAAAGCGATCACCTCACAGTGATGTTGTAAGGCCTGATCAACTTATATTTATATAGCACTTGGAGATCCTCAGATGAAAGTCGCTATAAAAAGCTAAGGATTTTTCATAGTGTTCATAGACCACCTGCTCAGACCAGAAGCATTCACTTTTAACATTGCTTGAGCCAGCTACCAATCTGATATCTCCACGGGAATTTCCTAAAACAGATGTGGCTGTCACATTTAATCTCTCTTTTACTAGGAACTCTGAGAAAAAGGAACTCCTGGAAAAGGAAATAAAACAAATCGCATTAAAACTGATGGTGAGAAGAAGCCCCGTAATTCTGTTCCCACAGCTCATGGATTCTCCATCTGTACCTTTCAGAAAGCTGCCATTAGTGACTAACTCCACTAGCTCCACAAATTAGACCTGACCTAGATTCACTGAAGTCTTTGTTCAGCAGCTGGTTAGTGTAATGTTCTGACTGCAGCAAAGTTCAGAATTGCTCTACAAAGCAGTGGTTTGAAAAGAAAAACAAATAAAATGGAATTCATGTTTCCCTGCGCTCACAACACGCTAGCCCCACTCAACTTTATACCAAATGTATGTCAGTGAGCTGAGTGGTGAGGTTTAAATGACTGCAGTATTCTCATAACTCCATAGCATGCTCTTGAAAAAAAAAATACTGCATTATTTCCTCTTACTCTTTATTATAGAAATAACAAACTCCAGGAGACCAAAGAAAAGCATGGTTCTGAAAACCAGAGGTGGTTATAATTAAGCATATCGTTAAGTGCTTTGTTGAATTAAGGTTAAAAAATCTGAAGTTTAAAATCATGTTAGCAAAGGATAAAACAGTTCAGAGGGTTTTTTAAAATCTGATCTGAACCATATGAAACTTTTCTGAGCATGGATCTGGACTGGCATCCCTTCAAAATAAGGTTTCCCATGATGTTTTGGACTTTCTGCATTGTGTGTAGAAACTGAGCACAGATGTCCCGACATGTTTCAGAGACTTTAAAACCTTTTGTTTCACGATAACAGTGGGAAACATTAATTAGAATCTTATTTAGTGATCCAGTTTGGTGGTGTTTTTGTTTTGTTTTCTTTTTGAATTGGCTTGCTCTTATTTTAAATATAATCCAAAAATATCAAAATGAATCCAAAGGAAATAGCTTCTTGATCCTTCATCCACTAGTGAGAGATTTCTTAAATATTCTTTGGGATATTTGGAGAGATAGAAGAATGTGCAAACTCCCAATCACACCCTCAGATGGGCAAGTCAAACCTTTAGGATAAATGACAGCCCAAACTGCATTTGAGATACATTTCAGGAAAGGCACTACCATGGTAGAGTTACAGGGGGTGAATCAGAGATGGACCACTGCTGCAAACAGTTCAGTATCATTATTGAAGGGGCAGGGGGTGCTGTCCCATTCGATATGGTCACATAAGCTTTAAGCAGGCTATGGAAAAGTTTTTAAATTCTGTTTGCTGTGTAGGCAGTTATTAGAAAGTAAATGTTTGAAGTTGACTCTGTTTTCCACTAAGCAGATTTTTTTAATAGTCTGTAGCAATCGCAATATGGCTCTGTGTGTCACGAAATATTTCTCTTTCTGCTTTAGTCTGTTACTAAAAGAGGAGCAATCGCTGAAGGCAATACCATTAGAGAAACATATCTTGTTGGCTGAGCACAATGGTTACTTATCTCCTAGACAGTGCCCTTCCAGGCTGCATGCTACAGACAGCTCAGGGAGAGAGAGATTTGTCTTAAATTGCCAGCTGGCAAATTTTGCACGTGGTGGTTTATGAGGCAGTGGTGAATGGTCCACAGGACAGAAACTGGGAGAGAGTATTCACAGCAGCTGTCCTGGGAAGCTTCAGGAAGCTGGCATGCATGACAAGCCTTTCACTCACTCCCTTTTGGCAAGGCTGGGCAGTGAGGATGTACATGTCCCTTTCTTGTCAGGCAGTTACTTCTTTAGTCACCCAAGGCCCTTCACCTTCTTCACTGTCAGGATGATTTTGGAAGCTACCTTTGCTCTTCTCTTGGTGGAGCAGCTGGTGCAACCTAAATAGAGACTGAAGAACTGTGAACTCCAGAGGCCATGATGTACCAGCTCAATTCCTTTCAAGGAATATGAAGATAAAGCAAAGTCTCTGATTCTGGGTAGCTTCATAAAGAGCAGACAATGATGGGGTTTCATACTGAATAAGCTGAGAGCAATGCGCAGGAGACAGGAACCAGCAGCTTCTGATTCTGTGCTGAGATGGACAAAGGTTAGAGGTAGAAGTGCAGGAGCCTCTGATGGTCCTCTGTGATCAGAGCTGGGTCCCAACACTTGTTATCTCCCAAAAATCTTTCTACCCAAATCTCTATGACCTCAACCACAGAGGCATCCAAGGGCCTAGGTGAGCATTCTCTCAAGGCAGCATTTGGTCTCTCCTTCTTTCCTAGGAAACAGAATTGACCTACAAGAGCCCATCTGACACCACACAAAATGGGCAGCTCTTCTACTGTGTCTGTCTTGAGATAACTCCTCCTGTTCATGGGAATTAATGATGCTACAGAGGACAGAAAGCATTTGTCTTTGGGGCTATACAGTGGATAATGTAGTGGGCCACTTAAGGCACTCAGAAGGAAACAGTGCCTCAGTCCAGGAACATTGCACCCCTATCTGCCTTGCTCCATCCATATGGGGCAGAAATTACAGGCTGCTCACAATCGTTTACCTTCTTTGTTTCCAAAATTGCAGCTTTCAGGTGGCACCTAGTCAAAATAAAAACACAACGTGAGTCACTGACAGGAAATAACAGTGCAGGGGAATGCAGATTTTGCCAGGTTTTATGTGGCAGATTAAAGAGTAGCTCTGGAACTTCCAGCAGGCAGAGGTTAGGGAGCATCAGGCCGTTGGGGTAGCTAGTGAGGGATCATGGTGGCAACCCAGGTGTGGCACATGTATTTTCTGCTCTCCCTCTGCAGAAACACTTTTGCAACGTGCAGGGAATGTCACGCGTGTGCCTGCTTTCCATATCCGTTCTATCATAGAACGGAGTCATACCATAGAACGGCTTGGGTTGGAAGGGACCTTAAAATCCATTTAGTTCCAGCCCCCTGCCATGGGCAGGGACACCTCCCACCAGCTCAGGTTGCCCAAAGCCCCATCCAGCCTGGCCTTGAGCACCTCCAGGGATGGGGCATCCACAGCTTCTCTGGGCCGCCTGTGCCAGGGCCTCACCACCCTCTGAGTGAAAAGTTTCCTCCTAACATCTAATCTAAATCTTGGACTTCTTCCAGCGCAACATCTTAAATCTAAACCTGCAGTCCTGAAAACCCTTTTTCCCTGTTGCTTATTGCTACTGGAAATGGTTTGCAGTTCCAAAGTACAACCATGTCTCTCCTTTAACATAGAATACCTATGGTACAGATACCTACACCTGAGCTAGGCATTGGTTATATATACACTCACAACTGGTGTGGCTCATTCAGAGCAGCTCAATAAAATGAAAAAACTTGGTGCTGAGGATATTATGTGCAAGCCATAGATGAATCAGGGTTTAGTTGGAGTAGCTCTAGGTTAGTCTTGTGGACTGAATATTCATTTGTTTTGGACTGCATTAGACATACTCCTGCAGCTTAGCTTTCAGGACATTTTTATCCAAAAGGAGTACAGTTCTCGGCCTCAGTGTAAACCAAATCACAGCACTGGCGCCAATCAGGAGGATGACTTCAAAAGCACAACCCTAATCCCAAGCAGAATGCTCACGTAAACATACCCACTGCAGCTCCTCTAATATTTTTCAGTTGGGTTTGTAGGCTTGGTTCATTCAACCCATCTCAGACTCCAGTTTTCAGTAGGGTACAAAAAGCTGAAATTCCACAGTCTGTACTAAGTGGAAGCCAGAGATCCTTTCTTGCCTTGCACACCATGACTCTGGGGTATGGTGATTTCCCCAAGGAAGACAGCGCTGCCTGCCCACAGGGCTTGCAAAGGTAAATATTATCAAGTGTCCCTTGTAGTCAAGCATCAGGTGCTGCAGGCACAGCGGAGACTAAGCAGGTCAAGTCTCAACAAAAGGCAGGGGACAGCAGAGTCATCACAGCAAACCTTCATTGCTCATGCAGTCTGAGCACCGCAAATGATCAGGATTTGCCACTGTAGAGCCACTGTCAGGCAAAATGAAATGCAGGCTGCGTGGTTCATTTCCTTCGGCAGCCAGATGGCCTTTCTGTGGTCCACAAGAGTTTCACTTTGTCACATCAGAGGTTTGTTTTCAGACATCACTGCCACTGCCTTGTGAACTTCGAGCTTAGTAATGCATTTGACTCACCTCCCTCCCCAGCTTTATACTGTAAGTGCCACAACAGCTCGCAGAAAGCCTTTGCCTCCCAAGGAAAGCAGGACTGCCTGTCAGGACACTTACATAATGAGCAGGTTCATGAGCAAATGGCACTGCACTTCTGCCCAGGGTTACAGGAGGGAGGTTTGACATCGTTCTTCCAAGAACAGCTGAAAGATCTTACAGATGGGCTAGACTTGGCTTCTTTAAAACTTCAGTTCAAAAAAGCTGGCCACAGATAATCAGCAGCTAAAAGATTGAGATTGACCACCTTGCTGACATGAGAGGGTAAGAGCAAGGCAGATTTGGACCAAACCCTCCTCTTCATACCTCCTGTCAGATGGGGGCTCTGCCAATTCTGGCTGTACTCACATCATCTGTGTAAGCATCCAGAGAGGGATGAAATTCTTTAAATCCCTCAACTTATTCATTCTTTTTGACTTGGCAATATTCTGTAACACTCCTTTTCCAGTATTTAAATGAGCATTATGTGCAAAAATATATGCGTAAATAAATATTTATAAATATATTTACCAGTTGGCCACAGTCAATGGTTGAGGTAGGAGGAATGATGTCAAGAAAAGATCTTAGCTTTGCTCCCAGCTGTCTGTGAGGCTTTGCAAAGAAAATCAGATTGTGTCTATTGATCTTTAATACATCAAGACTCCAGGATTTTCCAATCTATCTGGTGCAAAAGGAACTGGTCAGCAAGAACGTAAGTTTCAGTCTGGTTCCAGGACCGAAGGGGGATGATCTTCCAGTAAATCTTAATTTCAGACTTCCCACCTCCAGCCTAATAGATGTTTGTGGCCTTACGTCCAAAGTGAATCTATCCACCAGCCAGTGGAAGTGCTGATTAAAACACTGACTTAGGTCCAATATCTTCATTTAGATCCTATTCAATATTTAATTAAGGCTGCAGAAGGAGCCGTTTCACTTCTTCCAAAGCTGACAAGGCACCCAGGTTATCAGTGCCACACGCCCCTGTCAGCATTAAACTCCCTGCAGGGTAGTGCAGGTGTGGGGCTGCCAACAGGGCCAGACGGGGACATGGGCAACGTGTCCAGGTGGCAGCTTCTTACCCCCAGTTTGTTGCCAGCATGGCAATAATTCCCCATTTTGTCACAGTTTGGGTAACTACAAGTCCAAGGCAGGGCATATAGCCATAGGAAGCATGCCACAGGTGTCCCAGCCAGGCACCAGCACCTTCACGCCTTCACATAGCGCTGGCATTTTTCTCATGTTCCTTAAATAACATGGTACCATGTGTATCAATAAAACAGACCCCGTCCCTCTCACATGGTCTCAAACAGCTTATGCCAAGTCAAAGCCATTTTTTGTATTTATTTGATTTATTACTAGTCCTTCCTGAACATCACTCTTTTCCGATTCATCACTAGCTCATCTTCAGAAAAAAAAATGACATATCTGCTTCCTTTTGACGTACCAACCTAGATCATTTGCCTTAGATTCCACCAATGTGAGCGTGTCTGCAGTGATTTGTCCTGTTCTTAGGGCTGGAAAAGGCAAAAGCACTGTGTCAGCGATAGCGGGTGGCTGTGGAGCAGAGTGCATGCCTTGCAGGAACGTTCAGATCAATTTTGGATTACTACCTTGGGTGCTAGCAGCATCTTAGCCTTATTATGAAAATGCTCCGGCTGAGCCAATTAGCCCTAATTACAGGAGCGGCTATATTAGCCTTGGAGGAGTTGTAGCCTTACACAGTGATATTACTTTGCTGTTTAAGTTATTTCCAGCATCTCTGCATGAACTTCTCTGTGCCATTTAATGAGAAAATACAGAAATATCCCAGGTTAGAAATGGAGAGTGACCGGTGACTTTTCCAGGGAAAGGATAAGAACAGAGGTGGATAAATGCACTTCCTGAAACGAGTATGAGGCTGCCTACATATATATATATTTAATTTTTTTTGTAGCCAAGTAGCTTGAAAGGAGAGGACACTGCAAAAGCTTGAAAATCCTTTAAGCATATCTCCACTCAATTTCTTCTAAAACAGCATTAGGGGGCAAAAAATCTAATTTAAAACTAAGAAAGAAAGTAATGAAAAATACATCTTTTTCAAATTCAATATGTTTCAAGCCCCGCGAGATATCTAGGATAGTGCAGAGCTGGTGAAAAGACGTTGCTTGAATGCACTGTCAGCAGTAGCTCACTATTCCTTGCAACATCACTAAGGAACATGAGTTATTTTTGTTCTAATGGTGAGTGGGAAACTGAAGCAGAGAAGTTCTGTGATTTAGCCAAGCCCTGGGGAGCAAGGGGGGGACATCCAGCTCAGAAAGCCCGACGTGGTGGTTCCCAGCCCTGTGTCCTGCCATCCCTGCTCCTGGGCATTAAGAGCCGGTATAATCAGTGCTTCCCCAGTGATGGGTTAATCAGCCCTGAGACGAGGAGGCTGTCACACACGGACTTAACTGTGCAGCTGATGGGAAGCAGGAGAGGTTCGTGAAACGCCACCGGGCATGCGGTGAAGCCTGCTAGGACCCAGAGCCCAGCCTTGGGGCATCTACAGCAAAAGGAGGGACACCCAGGGGAGAGGGGGGGCAGCAGGACAGCCTCCATCCCAGGCACCCACCAGCAGGAAAGCCAAACATCAGCCAGCAGAAGGCAAGCAGGGGCAGTGCCTGCAAGAAGCAGCATCCCTGGGGGGCTGAGGGTGCTGTGGCCCTGTGGGAGTGTCCCCTGAGGTGTGGGGCTCCAGACACATAGAGTGCCAGTGGGACATGGCGGGGTGCTGATGGCACCCCATGTAGGAGGTCTGAGCAGGCTCTGGAGACCACCATCACTGACCTGTCCCACCTCATATCTGTTTGAAGTTACTTGGGCTCTTACAGGGCTGTACCTTAATACCAGGGGGTGTCTTGCGAGTGGGGCTCAAGGGAATGGCCTCATATTGTGCCAGGGGAGGTTCAGGTTGGAAATGAGGAGACATTACTGTCAGAAGGAGCAGCCAGGCACTGGGATAGGGTGCCCAGGGAGGTGGTGGAGTCACCGTCCCTGGGGGTGCTCAAGGAGAGGTTGGACGTGGTGCTTGGGGACGCGGTTCAGTGGTGACACTGGTGTTAGGGTGATGGTTGGACCAGGTGATCTCGGAGATCTCCCCAGCCTCAATGACCGATCCCAATGCCTCCTGGGGCTGAGCTCCAACCCCAGCCACAGGCAGTGGGCGGCGGCCAGGGGCGGCGAGGCACACCCGTACCCCAAGGCACTGGGGGTGTGTGTGTGTGTGTAGGGACGGGGGTGGGGGGGGAGGCTGCAGAAGACCTCCCCCCGTCCCCACAGCCGGCCAGGCAGCCTCACAGCCACCCCCCGCCCAGGGGCGGCTGCGCCATGCCGCCCCTCCCCAGGCGGTGAGGTCGGAGCGGCGGGGAAGAAGGGAGGAGAGGGCGGCCCCCGCGGGGGGTCGTCGCCATGACGAGAGGCAGCGCCGCCGCCGCCGCTGTCCCTTCAGCACCGCGGCGGGAGGAGGAGGCGGCGATGGCGGGACGCGGGCGGGGGCCGTCAGGGCGCCGCGGCCGCTGAGGGAGCACGGTAGGGAGGGAGCCCCCATAATGGGGTTAATGGGGGCGGTGGGGACCAGGGGGGGAAGGAGAGGTGCGGGGGGTGAGGAGGGAGAGGGAGGTGTGGGGGGAAAGGGGGTGGTAGGGGAAAGGGGCTGCGGGAGAGCGGGGCGCGGAGACAAAGGGGGAGCCCCGGGGGGCTTCGGTGGGAGAGGGAAGGGGAAGGGGAGGGAAGGGGGAGAGGGGGGGAAAGGGAAGGGTAAGGAGAGGGAGGAAAAAAAGGGAAATGCAAGGGGAGAAAGAGAGGGATGAATGAGAGAGAGACGGGGGGAGATGGAAGGAAGAGATGAAAGAAAAAGAGAAGGAGATGGAAGACAGATGAAAGAGGAGGAAAGAAGGAAGGAAGGAAAGAAAGATGGAGATGAAAGGAGAGGAAAAAGATAAAGATGAAAGGGAAGAAAGAAAAAGATGAAAGAAAGAAAGAAAAAAGATGAAAGAAAGAAAGAGAAAGAAAAAATGAAAGAAAGGAATGAAATGGAAGGAAGGAAGGAAGGAAGGAAGGAAGGAAGGAAGGAAGGAAGGAAGGAAGGAAGGAAGGAAGGAAGGAAGGAAGGAAGGAAGGAAGGAAGGAAGGAAATTAAAGAAAAAAGAAAAGGAAAGAAAGAAAAATAAAAGGAAAGAAAGAAAAAAGAAAGAAAGAAAGAAAGAAAGAAAGAAAGAAAGAAAGAGAGAGAGAGAGAGAGAAAGAAAATAATAAGAGAGAAAGAAAATATCTGAGAAAGAAAGGAAGAATAAAAGAGAAAGTCAATGGGTGAACATGCTGTAGATTTGCCCATTCTGCTGATTTTTTTGTGCAATTGTATCCTAGGTTTTTACTCCCTGTACACCCCTGGAAGGAGCTCACTATGACAGGGCAGAGTCTGAAGGCTTTATCTGAGGCAAATTTCGAAGACAATGAGATCAGCATCAACGTTGGAGGCTTTAAGAAAAAGATGAGATCCAACACATTGCTAAGGTTCCCCGAGACCAGACTGGGCAAACTGCTGAGCTGCCACTCAAAGGAGTCGATACTGGAGCTCTGCGACGACTATGATGACACCAAGAATGAATTTTATTTTGACAGGAACCCTGAGCTCTTCCCTTACGTGCTACACTTTTATAACACTGGCAAGCTCCATGTGATGGGTGAACTCTGTGTGTTTTCTTTCAGCCAGGAGATTGAATACTGGGGAATCAATGAATTCTTTATAGACTCATGCTGCAGTTACAGCTACCATGGGAGGAAAATGGAGCCAGACCAAGAGAAATGGGAGGAACAAAGTGACCAGGAAAGTACCACATCGTCTTTTGATGAGATCTTGGCATTCTACAATGATGCCTCAAAGTTTGACAAACAACCCTTTGGAAACATCAGGAGGCAGCTCTGGCTGGCTTTGGATAACCCTGGCTACTCAGTCTTAAGCCGAATCTTCAGTGTCCTTTCAATAGTGGTGGTGCTGGGCTCCATCGTGACCATGTGCCTGAACAGCCTCCCAGACTTTCAGATTGTTGACAGCAACGGGACCCCCGAGGAGGACCCTCGCTTTGAAATCGTGGAACACTTTGGTATTGCATGGTTCACTTTTGAACTGGTGGCGAGATTTGCAGTAGCTCCTGACTTTTTAAAATTTTTCAAGCATGCCCTGAATTTGATTGACCTAATGTCTATCCTACCATTTTATATTACCTTAATTGTCAACTTGGTGGTGGAAAGTAGTCCAACCTTGGCAAATTTAGGCAGGGTTGCACAAGTCCTGAGACTCATGAGGATCTTTCGCATCTTAAAGCTTGCTAGACACTCAACAGGTCTCAGGTCTCTTGGAGCCACCCTGAAGTATAGCTACAGAGAGGTAGGGCTTCTTTTACTTTACCTCTCTGTTGGCATCTCCATTTTCTCAGTCGTGGCTTACACCATTGAAAAAGAAGAGAACGAGGGGTTAGCCACCATCCCTGCTTGCTGGTGGTGGGCTACGGTTAGCATGACCACGGTTGGCTACGGGGATGTTGTGCCAGGGAGCACTGCTGGCAAGTTGACGGCATCTGCATGCATCCTAGCCGGCATCCTAGTGGTAGTGCTTCCCATTACACTGATCTTCAATAAATTCTCCCACTTCTACAGGCGTCAGAAGCAGTTAGAGAGTGCCATGAGAAGCTGTGATTTTGGCGATGGCATGAAAGAAGTTCCATCGGTCAATTTAAGGGACTACTATGCTTATAAAGTTAAATCCCTTATGGCCAGTCTTACCAATATGAGCAGGAGTACCCCCAGTGAGCTGAGCCTGAATGATTCACTGCATTAGTGTACAAGTTTGACAGCAGTTTGCATGAGAGCTATCAAGAGCTATGTTTATGAATGTTTTCCTATTTGTCCTTTTTTTTTTTTTTTTTTTTTCCCTAGAGGGTAATGTTGCTGACACTGCACTAACTTTGCACTTGAGAAACTAAAGAAATTTATATTACAAGTTGACAGTTTGCACATCCTCATCCTGTTGCATCGGTACTGAATGCTGACCTTTTCATACAAGTGTTACCACTGCCATGGCATTAGTGCTAGCAGTATAGTGATGATTTGCTACTTTGTGCACTTCCTCATTTGAGCAGAGAAATGAGCGAACCCGAGTGGAATAAAAATTCTCAGCTGTGAAACTAGGGATGAACAAATCACCTATCACCTATACTGGTATCTGTACTAGTTCAAGACCATCACGAGGAAAGTGCAGGACTTCTGATGCATTTTATAACCATTTTTAAAGAATCACCTGTGAATCACTGACATGGGAACACTTTTCCCCTTCTTTCTGACTGGTAATTCTGCTCGTCATGTGTCTGAACACACCTCTGAGCTTCACATTTCAGTGGAAGTTTGCTTACTCTTTAGCACACGTGTTAAAAACTGGGTGTTCTTGTTTTGAAATGCTGTATACAGTAGTACTTTTTAGAAGCTCCTCAGCATAGACCTACCTCTGTTTCCAACATTAGGTCAACACCGAGCCCTCTGGAGAAGCCCAACCCTCATTTTCAGATAGCTGCATATTCAAAGACTTCCTCAAGTGACTGTAGGTGCGGAGGGGCATGAAGACATCTCAGGTTTCTCTTTTCAGAGGGCATGTGCTCACCACTTGGTTCCAGTGAAATGCTCTGCGTTTCAGCCCATCAAAATGGTTCTGAGATTAGCCACACAAAAACGTGGGTTTTCAACAATTAGGAGCTCCAGTGGAAAATCTGGATTTGTTTAATGAAGAGAAATATTCCCACATGAACAGTACAGGCAGCATTTTAGGAACTGACATTCATATACTGCAAAAAGACTAATTATAAAGTTGCCATATGTGATGCCGAGATACAAAATCTAATTTTATCAGGAAAGCTTGAAAGCAGGTGTTGATGGCAGCCAATTCCATTACGCTTTCTGCCAAGGAAACTCTAAGGGGGAAAAAAAATACCCTGCAAGTCACATTTTCCCTCTGAAAAGAACTCACAAGTTACAGCTAAGACTGTAAGGGCCTAAGAAAAGAACAGATACAGAAAAAGAGCTTAATACTGCACTCACTGTGGGCAGATCCTCCCACCCGGTTTTGTGACGTAGCCGGTTTAAATCCTCTCAAGGGCTGGCCTGTACTTTTTCAAGTCTTTTTCTTCTAAGAGAGCAGATCGTCTGGGTTCTCAAGAGTAACCGTGAATCTGCATAAACTTATTTTTTGAGTGATCAGCCTTTTCCCTTACGTAATTGTACAGAGATCAAACACTTGTAGCCAGCGGGTAGAGCCTTCAGATTGCTGGTGTGAGCTCTGCTATGAAACAAACTCCTGGCACTCAGAGGGCAGAGCGGCATTTCTTTTCAAGTCCTGCAATTTTTCTGCCTCATTTATTACACATTTTGCTACTTTTTTATTTATATTTTTTCTTGTGAAGACTAGAGATGTTCAGAAAAATTAAAACTGGTTAGGACAGAAAATACTAGAGCTAAATTAGTCCTGTTTGGAAGCCTGTGCTTACATACCATAGCAAGGAGTGGCACCCAAATTAAAGCCACCCAACTGGCAGAATAAAGCAAATATGGTATGGATACATCCTTTTTTTGGACTGTTAGGGGTTGCTGTCTGGTCTGGATCTTTTGGTGGTGGTGTTGTATCAGCTCCACCTAAAACCAGAAAGCTGAGCACCCGGGATCAGATTCCAGTGATCTGTTGAAGGATACACAATGGGAAATAACTTATACCTCACCCCACTCTCCCCAAAAAATTCCCTTTGAACACCTTCCCCGGAGGTCAGTAAGCCAGGAATTGTGAGGAAAACAGGTCCTTTCTAGCCTTACCAAAATAAAATGTGAACAGATTTCAACATAGCCTGTACAAGCCGTAAAGTCAGCAGGCAAGAAGTTGCTCGGTATCTCCAAACGTCAAAAAGCCTTATACATGGCCCTGAAGATTGACTTGGATAACACAAATTAGGCATTCAAACTTGAGGTTTTTGGCTAAGATTTCTTACTTCTGGAAGGCTGGTTCAAGTTCTGTACTGGGTCTTCACAGGCACAAATACAATTGTCTTGTCCCTTCTTCGTATTGCATGAGTCTAAACTATCATACACCTACAAATACCCACCCAAAACATGGCACAGCACCTGTTGGATTGAAACTCTGTGAAAGAAACAAGAGAAGGAAGAGAAGGGTTTGTGTAGCACATCCACCCACTCCAGGCAGGTTAAATACTGCCAGGGAGGCAAAATCTCCCATTGGTGTTGAGACCAACACGGCCCCCAGAGAACCTTGCTAAGGTTCTCTTAAACCCTAAGCAGTGGGTTTATCTCAGTTTCATGAGCAGTAGATTCACGGAGTCCAAAACCAGTGACTTTCAGGGAAGTTATTTGAGGAGACCTGTAAACTTGCCAAAGAGTCACAAATTTCCTCAGCTGTTGTGAGTTTAGCATTGCACAGGTTGATTCCAAACTTTGCAACACACCATTTCAATAACCTATAGCTTATCTTATGTTCTAGATTTATTACTCGTAGGGCTGATGCTCTGTCATTTCTGCAAGTATTGAATGGAATGTGTCCAAATTGCGTTTTACTAAAGAAAATGAAATACCCCAAGGAATTATGACTTTTATTGTACTGGTTGAAAGGAATTTTCATTATTGCTTTTTTATATAAGTGCTTTGGATCAAAGACACTAAATAAATAAAGTACTGAAATTTAATATGTTCTCATTATCATGACAATGACTTTATGCAGGACGCAGGAATTCCCTTCATAAACTTAACCAGCTCCATGTTAGAAGTAGTCAGACGTCGCTCCCACTACTCTGGAAGTGCATTCCAGAGCCGTGCTGCTCTCCAAGGCTTGTGCAACTTTTAGCATAATTTTATTAAGAGCTGCTTTATATGAGGCCTTTCTCATGCCAGCACTCTTCTGTAGCTTAAATAATTCCTCTTCCTCCTAGAGGTTGCACGCGTGATGTATAGATAGACAGCCATCAGATGCACTTACAGGCTTATTTTCTGGGGGTGATACCTGCCAAGATCCTTTTAGCTTTCTTTTTGCAAGCCTCCTTCCTCTGATTATCCTAGGGGATGTAGCTTTTTTTTTTTTCTTTTTTCTTTTTTTTTTTTTTTTTTTTTCTGCCTTACTTCTGCTTAGATTTAATCTGAGCTGGCACTGCACAGCATTGTATCTTGAATGAGATCACTTTATACACCACTATCAATATTTGCTTAGGCTAACAGATTTTTTTCACTGAGGAGGATGACAATTATTCTGAGTAAAGTAATGTCGTTGTCTTAACTCACCAAAATTACCTAGGTGCTAGGTCCAAAATTATGAGGCCCATCCTTCCTGCCATTTTATGAATTAACCTATTGCCAGTGCTTAGTCCAGTCTGTGGTGGAAGTCTTCATTTCTTATTAAACAGAAAAATTTTTATATTTTAAGGAAGACTTCAATATCTCAAAAGCTTTTATGAGAAGAGGAGTGCTTTTTGAGTAACCAGTACTTGCCCCAGGCATTTTAAATCACTGGTTTGTAAGAGCAGGGCATGTTCAGGTATAAAACTACAGGTCAGAATCAAAGTATTGGTGGACTAATTGGCAACTTTCTCCAGTATCTGAAACTTGAACATCATTGTGGTCAACAACCCGCTTACTGTGGGTGTGCAGTTTAGTGAAAACGTTGCTCGTGGCATGTGCTCCTCCTGCCTGTTGATGGTCACCTGCCTGGCAGCAGTGAAAGTGCTGCTACTGCTCTCCTTGGGCTGAAAGTCCCGAAGTGCTTAAATGAGGATTATGGTAATATTCCAAATGAAGACACTTACTTTATTGCCAGGAATGAACTGTTAGAGAATCTTGATTTCTCGTACAAACCTAGGCTATCATTCAGAGATGTCCCCGAGAAGCAATATGTTGCGTTATTTTCCCGAGATGTAAAATCTATACATAGATTGTGATTAAGCTTTTTATGTGTGTTCGGATTTTGTATTACTGCCTGTTTTACGATTCACATACTTCCATCACTTGCAAATTCTCTCTCCCTGCAGACTACCTTACCCACTTTGAAAGCAGACTGTCTTTTCTTCACATAGCACAGCATGGTCTACTTCACAAGGAAAACTTAAGAACAAAGAACTTTGCATTTAATTTTCCAACTTGAATACCTTCGGTATGGGTACCCATTTTTTTGTACAGGACTTTATGAGATGGCAGCAAACTACAGTATCTGGTGCTCTTTGTACTGCGTTTCTTGTCCCCCTAGTGTGCTACTCACTTGAGATCTCAGCATTGTGCCACCACATGGAAATTAAATGCAAAAAATATGTATATTAACACAGAGATGAAGACTTTATTTACATTTCAGGACATTGTTAGTATATATTATAATAAAAGAGAAGCCTTCATTTTCTTGTTTTCAGGTTTATTTTAAATACAGACATCAAGCTAAATTTCTACTTCATAAATGCAGTAAATTGGGGGGAGGGAGGGGATTGAAACACATTTTTTAGATGAGCAAATAGCACGAGCTTCTTGCTCTCTACCTCACAGATTAGGGACTAAGCAGCATACCAACAGCACTTGTAGGTGCTAAATCAATTTGACACGACCTTTCAACTCTTCCAAACCAAGCCCTGTCCTCGGAGGCCCCAGCTGTGCACATACAAGCAGGAGGAAGCCCCTGGAGTAACTGCTCTTGCTCGTATCCTGTGGTGAGGTGTTGTACCAAAACTAGTCTTTTCTTATAATTTTCATTTTTTTGTTTTTGTTTTCTCCCCAATTTATGCACCTGGCTTCCTCCTTAGTTACACCAGAAATTAATTTTAACTCCTGTAACTTATTTTTAAGCTGCCCCACTATTTAGGCAGAGCTAGAACAGTATTCCTATCTGGTTTCTGAAGCATCTTTTACAGATTCTGCCTTTTCCTTTTGGGGAAAAAAAATAATAATAATAATAAAAAAAAGATAAATAAAAGCACTAAGCTTTTCACCTGAGAATAATCAACAGGGTTTCCAGTGCCACAAGAGGCAATACATTACTCAAAGCACCAGTTCTCCACCCACTTGATTCGCAGTCATAATGGATTTGCAACTGAGCAACTGCTGAGCTTGTATCGCCCTCATCAAGGTTTGTTAATCCCTTCACCTCTCGTGCATAAAGGGATGGGTCATCAGCTGGAAGAGGCAACCTCCAAGCAGTCTCAAAAGTATTTCCCAAAATAGCGCGATGCTGCTGGCCAAGGTCTGGCTCTGGTGCTTATTTCTGCTCCTAGTACAGCAAATGGGGAATCATCTCAGCCTCTGGTTGAGAGTCAGACTGACCTCCCACTAGACAAGGAGCAACTTGTTTGCCTGACATCATCTCACCCCTTTCACACAACCCTAAATCATGGAAGTCTTCGCTTTGATAAACGCATGCAGCTGGCTGGAGGAGGCAGCGGCACGCAGCCAACCCTTCAACTTCACAGAAGCGTGGAAGAAACATCAGCACCTCCAGCTCTTCTTCCTTCCAAGGTACAAGCGGGGTTTGGCTTCTCACTGAACCCTATTCAGAGATAAACAGGGCTCAGTTGGTTTTTTTTCAGGGATTGGACAAATTCTGCTACAAACCTGCTGATTTGTTCTACTAAGAGTGCTGCTCACTTGCAGATACCCAGGCCAATATCTCTTGGTGGTCACCACCAGTGCAGGTGCTCTGCATGGTGCACGAGTCTGTATTTCTGAGCAGACTGATCCACCGCTCGCACTGCTGGCCTTCAGAGGAACTGTAATCACATTTGGAAGGTTGGTGATGCTCTAAAGTCACGGTTGGCTTACCAGCAGCCACTGCTCTCCCCACTGTAAGCCCTGCCCTCTGGATTCACCCTCTCTATCCGTGACGTGGCTGTGCCTGCAGCCCCCCGGCGTGTGACAGAGGGGTGATGTGGTGGGGTCAGGTCAAAGCACAGCAAAGTGAGTGGTCGGAGCTCCTGATTTAGGAATACGAATCCCTCCAACTTCCAGTGGAAATCCTCCTCCTACATTACCGTGCTATTTTTGAAACTCACAGCCTGTCCCATTCCAGGTCATGTTCTGAACATTTATAACTCAGCACAGACCCGTTAATGACCAGCCTTTTAATTACCAAGTACGTTCTAATTCGTTTCCATTGTACCAGCACCTAAGCACCCCAGATCTTGAGCCAATGCTCCTGTACGTTGGGTTTTCCAAGCATGGCAAAAGATCACACACCGAAAACGTAATTTACTTTTAGGAAAAGCCCATTCATTGTGTTGCTTTACTCTTCCTTCTTCCCAAAGCAAGGCACAGCTTCTCACTGTCAGTACAGACCTTTCTGAGCTTCTTGATGCCCACCTGAAAGGGGCCCCAGATGTGTTTTACCCTGGTGCAGTGCTGTATTCATTGCAGGAGCACACCTTGCAGAAAGCTGAAAGCTGGAAAGAGGCTGGCGATGCTCACATGCACCTGCAGGAAGAGCGGGGTCATTGCCACCTGATTCCCCCACTACGATGCCCTCTTGCAGCACCAGCCAACAGGGAAGGTCGGCACCACCACAAAAACATCTCAAACTGCCCAAATCATCAACCCCCTACGTTCAGCCAGAAGGTGAGCTACCTACGGGACGGGACAATTGCTTTTATACTCCTTGAGGGTGAGGACCTCTGACAGACACAGACCATGTAGCAGCAGCACCCCCAACTCCTGCAGCTCCTCTGTGGGCATGGTCCAGAGCCCTGAGCCCTGGACCATCCATCCTATACATTGAAAATAAAAAATAAAAAAAAAGAAAAAAAAAAAAAAAGAAAGAAAAAAAAAAAAAAAAGAAATTAAAAAAAAAAAAGGAAGAAAAAAAAAAAAGAAAAAAAGAAAAAAAAAAAAAGAAAGAAAGAAAAAGAAGAAGAAAAAAAAAAATAAACCTGAATGGAAGCAGCTTGAGGAGGGTTTGGTCTTTCCCTGCTAGGTGCACGGGACAGCTGTGTCTCACAATTTAATTCAAAGATCTGGATACAAATATCCGAGACCAGCTTTCTGAAATTTAGGATCCCACATGTGAAAGCAGAGCCAGAGGTGCAAGGATACCCTTCCCTCGCTCATGCCAGCAACAGGGAGCTCTAAACGTGAAGGTGGCAGCCTCACAATATTTTGGGGGAGGCACGTAAGCCTCTGTTGCTCGCTGTGATGAGGGAACCCAGTAGTTTGGGGGGTCTGCAGCACTGCACACGTTCAGTCCTGAGCAGCCTCGTTTCCACTGAACAGTACAGAAGGTGGAAGATGGCTCAGGAACACGAGAGTAATCTCTTCTTAAACACGACTTAATCACCGATCCTTGTTCTGGAGCAAAGAGCTGAACTAAACACTTCGTCTCAGCACGTCTGTCTACAAAATAAATTATTAGTCAAACACTTTGCTAATAAGACTCCCTCCTACTTCAGTGGCACGGTAAGGCCTAACTATTGTGCTTTTTGTGGAGGCAGTAGCTGAAGATAAGTGCTATGAGATGTATAAAAATTATGTCAGTCGATAGGCTGAATAAATCAATGTTAACCACATTTGAAAGGCTTTGAAATTGTACTCGCTCTTGGATAAATTTGCATTAAGTCTTGGGATGTGGGGCTACTGGTCCTATGATTGGAGAAATTCTCAGTCCTTTATTTATCCCAATAATCATATACTTGAGGGCTGCTTAAACAAAACACAACTACACTAAACAGGAGACGTAGGTTGCTTGAATCAAACACAACATTATTGCCATTGATTTCAGACACACGAAATTGTGGACTACAAATGACCCCAAAAGCTAATGGGCTTGTATGAAAGCCGAGCAGTCGGTGCTGGCTGCGCTTCCTTGGCAGTAAGAGGTTGCTGAAAAAACCCAAGAGATGCGGAGTCCACCAGCCCTTTCTAGCACAAACCCATAGGGGGCTACCAAATCCCTTTTGGATGCATTAGGGTTTCTAATGGGATCAAAGGGATTCTTGGAATACGAGCAGTATTTCAGAAGTACAGCTGTATTTATTGAAATACAGCACCAGTACTTACTGCATCCGAGACTTCTGCTTACTTTTCAGAGGTAAATCAGATTTGGGTTATAATTAATTAGGTGTGTGCATAAATCAGTACAGCGTTGAATATTCATCCAGTCACCCTGCTATTTTCTGGAGGCTCTCAAGAACTTTATTCTGCAAAGATCAACTAACAGAAAAAAGAATAAAACAGGATTTTAAGAGACTCAGAAGTTATTTTATTGACTGCATTTATAAGTACAGAGTTTGGTTTGTTTCTGCGTTTTTTAATGCAAAGCACTTGAGAAAATCCGTCCTTCTTCCACAGTTTCAGCAGGGAAAGGGTATGTGGCAAATAAATACGACTTATCTACAAGCCGAATTAAGGCCCACATTTTAAAAAGAATCGCATGCTTTTGGATATGGTTGCTAAGAAAAATGGTAACTCTACTTAATCCTTCTTCAAATAATCTCTGACCTACATAATCTCTGGACTATGACACCTGTTTTCATGTGCTGTGAGAGATCAAAAGGACACCTCTCGCTGTTAAGTCTGTATACCCAATTGTACTGTAATAAAAATGAAATATCAATTGATGCATCACACTAAAGGCTTAGCGTCAGATAAATCAAATCAAAAGCTTTTGGTCTTCCTCTTTGATGTATTTGCTGTGCGTTTTTCCTTAACAGTAACCATGCAGGCTTTGGAAGTCCAGGAGAAGTGCAAAGCAGCAGAAAAATCTCAAGAGGGAAAGGCGTCGAGCTGTAAATATCCAAGGGCCAGAGACATGGAGTGACCAGAAGTGAGTGAAGGAATGAGCTGGGGGCAGAGGGTGTGTGTTTGTGTGTGTGTGTGTGTGTGCACACCTGTGTACAGAGAGAGAAGGGTTACATCGATTACACCGGGCAGCTCCAAATATTGTCTTTGATGGGAGAAACGTGATTAGAGGGCTGTGTTTCCCTCTGGGAGAGAAACATGTTGTAGGGTAGGGTAAGGAACTGATCCGTACTTGATTCACAAGGAACTTTTCCCTTTCCAAAGATTAAACATCATTTTCTAACACCTTTGACAATCATGTGGGCTTACCGACATCTGCACCAGGCCAGGTTGAAGCCCGGCCACCAAAATTGCATCAAAAGCCACTTGCCACCACAGCAGGGATGTGCTCACCCTAGGATGGTGAGCTGGCTCTTACAAGGCCTCCCTGACCACGGCATTGGGTTTGAACACAGAGAGAGAGAAAGAAAGGAAGAGCAAGAACCATCCCTTCAGTGCCTTCAATTGTTTTTTCTGTTTTGTTCCCCCCCCCCCCCCCACGGTTTATTTACTTGCCATCGTTATGGCGTGTTTTCATTTATAAATTAAAACCAAAAAACAACACTATCTGTACAAGTGGCAACTGAATAATAAAACACAGACACAAAAAACCCAACAAACATTAATGGAAGCAAGTCAGAGGTGAAACACTGATGTGGAGCAGCAAGTTACATAGATGCTGATGTCGGCCAATGTTTTCTTTTTCCTAATATCCATAGTTAGCCTTGGAAGAAACCTGGCCAGGTGCAAATGCCATATGCTTTTTCTTCTGTCCCCAAATAATTTTTTTTCTTCCCGTTTTTATGACAAATCGAGTTATCTCCTCTAACCTGGAAGACTCTCTAAGGCTTGAAGAAACTAACAATGAGTCTACACAGAGGAATTTGTAAAGCAAACAACGGAAAGAAGCACTTAGTGCCTATTCAGTCTGGGACTAACAAATACTCTTAAAAAAAGAGTCTTGATTAGGATCTGAACACACCATATTTTCATAATGGGAAAATAGGGCAGCTGAGACTTTGCTTCAATGATCTCTGGTCAATAAGGAAAAGCATAAATGTTGTTGCTGGCATTGGTGGGACAACATCCCAAAAACAGTAACACCCACACTTGTCTTCCTGAGCAGGGGGAAGGGGAGAAGCAAACCAGGAGGAATTAATGAGTATTCTTTAAGTACTCTAACAAAGGAAAACAAGAAACAGATGAGGCACACCATGTAAATAGGAATCCCTTTCCATGTGGAATACACTAAAACAATTAAAAGAAAACAGGTTTGTGAAGAAAATGTATTTTACAACAAACTTAATGGGGCAAATCGCCGTGTACAACATAACGCCCTTACACTGGGCCATCGCTGTAATTTTGCCTTTCCCAAAGAGGATTGCAATGCTACAACACCTGGTACAAAGCACTGGCAGGAAACATCACCCGCTAGCCAGGACTTGTCCCCTCCAAGGTTTTCATTGGCAATAGCGGACATAACCCTGTCACACCACAGCCTGGCACAGAAAATGCCCTAAACCAATTTCCCGACTCGCTGTACATTAGATAACACCCATTTTGCCTTCTGAAGTACAGAAAGAAACACCACAGTAAGACGGAGCCCTGAATATTTACAAATGCAAAGAAATAAAGGCTTCCACATGTTATAAGGTCTTTTTAATTAGTTTTATAACCAGGAGTACAATTTAAAAAAGAAAACGCAACCTTCATCATTTGATAAAACAGCGTGCACACGAAGTGCTGTACAGGGTTTGTACAGAATACATTCCACTTAGAAGCACCAATGCCTGTTAATAGTGACTAATGCTATCTCGTGGACCTGTGCATTGATTCATTTATCATCAGCCACTCCTGTATTTGGAAGTTCAACACCGTGCAGATGCACACAGCCTGAGCCACTGTACGCTCCCCTCTGAATAGACCTGGGCAAATACAGGCAAGCTAGTATTTACTGTGGATCAACAACTATAATATCCAATAACCACCAGATTAATTACGATTAGCAGTAGAATTTTGTCACTTCAAAGATAGTGTGGCTGTCCAAGGAGTTTTATTCACAAGTCCCTTATACTAAAGGGTCTTTTGGGGCAAATTCTCGGAGAAGAATAATTAAAGAAAAAAATCAGAAAAGACATAGGGTATGGAATCAAAATTGAGTTATTGAATGTTGTAGCTTTCCCCAGTTAAAAAACTATTCATCAGCTATTATTCTCATTACCCCAGAAAATCAAACCTCCAAGTAAAGGACGTCTACAAATACCTCCAACATATTGGGGTCTTTCTGGATTAGGCCATTAGGATGTGGAGATGGCAGAGAGACACCTCCACGAACAACTGAGGATTTCTGTCCTTAGATTGGCCTAATGCTCTTCCACTGAGATCCTCCTAGACTTTGCAGCAATGTCTGGAGCTGGAAAAATCCTTTCCGGAGCTAACTTTGAGAGATGGGGTTTTCTGTGAGTATAACAGAAGTACACTGTGAATAATATAGAAAGGAGACAGAAGTATGAGAGATGGCCATGTAAATGAACATTAACGGTTACCACTAACGTTACCTTCAGTTAGAATGAACAACAAGACAACATTATACATGAAAAATTAGCCTTTATTACAAATGTTTAGTAGTAAGTAAATATTCTTCTTTTTTTCTTTTTTTGTTTTCCTTCCTAAACCTAAACAAAGTCAAACAAACAAGAAATCGCTCGATTAAAATCTCTCTGAAGGTTAACTTGTCAGTAGTTCTACCAGATTTCCTCCAAGTCCTGCTTTTAAGATGTCCTGTTTATTGTGCTATCTGCTTTCCTTTAGGAAGATGCTCACCCTCCAGCAGAGATGTGTAGCTATCAACATGGATGATTTGATTCATTTGTATGAAGAGAGGGAAGAAAAAATAAGTTGCGTCCGTCTCTTTATATGAAACCTATTTCTATATATTATGCTTGCACATCATTCAGAGTCTGATACTCTGGCCTTTGAAGCCAATGACAGCTTTGACACTGACTGCAGTGTGCACATCCCAGAAGGGCAACATCAATAATTTCATATTCATTGGTGGAAGTGTTCTTTGGTCACAAGCTTCCTATATCTACCCAGGTTACAGTGTCTCAGAAGCTTTTTTTTTTTTTTTTTTTTTTTTTTTAACCTTTAAGTGGCTTGTTTCTTTCTTTTTTATTTTTTTTTCCATGGCTTTCAGATTTTTCTCCTGCATGTGTGTATGCAAGTGCACAAAGTTTACACGAATTGTTTCTATGCAGACAGATCAGGAGTGAAGAGAGGACGTCCTTTATCTTCTGATACCTTTCAGATGTCAGACTGCAACACCTCTAGTCTAAAATGGCCTTTTATTGGAGTCCTGCTGGACAGTTAATTCATATTTAGCGCACTGCATTAAAAAGCTTTCACTGCATTAAAAAGCTTTCAGAATACACAAAATATGAAAATTGTGATCATTATATTACATTATACATTACACTGTAAAGACATTATTCAAAATCAAAGCCCTTTCTTGCTGGGAAAAGTTTCAGAGAATAAGGGAAAAGAAATCCGCTAATGATGCGAGCAAGAGTGTCTGGACAATGACACTTTGCTTAAAAGGCACACCAACAAAAGGCAGGTGAGGTTCCTCTCCTGATAGTTTAAATCTTCCTGTTCCAGATTTCTGCTTATATATGGATGCGTGTCTGTATGTATATATGTATACACACACACACACCAGAAAGTTGAAGAATTAACAAGTTTTAAATAAATAAGAACCACACAAATGAGGGGGTTGCCGCTGTTATTTTTTTCCTGCATTATGATTATAATCTAATGATATGATGATATTATTATGCTATTTTTTTACTTTATATCATTTCATTGTATAAATGTGAGGCATAAGAATACAAGGTGCATTTATCTTGCCTAAAGGAATTTTTATGGGTCTTCTGTGTTCTTGCTTCTTCATAAGGGACTGTCTTTATTTCAAGAAATATAAAAAGAGCTGAGGGTAAGGATGTTCTAACAATCACAATTAAAATTTATTTGACTCTAGGGTTTACAAATTAAGAGCGTGGCATGCACGCAAACACACACACACAGAATGACAGTGACAACAATGGCTGTGATACAGCTCAAACCAAATACTGGTCCCAGCACGGTTGTAATATGCTGATCTTGTAGTATCTATTGTTTTCCTTTTGCATATAAGCTGTGTGATCTAATGCACCATTTCCAAAACCTGCACTGTTCTGTCTAAATGGTCCACGGATGATGACAGTAAATGTTAAGAGGTATGAGATGATTACTAACTTCCAGAAAACATTCAACAGAAGATGCCCGTACAGTAGTCACCATTAAAAGTTTAACAGCTGGAGGTTGAAAGTAAAGGTCTTTTCCGCTGTACTGTTTAAAAAAGTATGACTATCACAGTAAAGTTAATTACACAAAAGGCAACAATTGTAAAGATTGCAATAGAGAACACAGTAGATTGTTCGGAAAGTGGATCACATTTTCGGCTAAGTCTGAAATAGTTCTTGCAACGTTGTAAATTCTACCTACTAGAGATCACACAATATAAATCAGACAGAAGTTGTAAAAAGGTATTAAGAGCTTGGTCCTGCATTTCTGATTCCCCAAAATCTACCACAGAAGACTACAGGAATTTTGCATGTTCCGTGACTGCAGGACAGAACCCTCAGAGGACTGCAAGATGTTGCTTCTTTTCATGTGTAAGTATTCAATTGATTTTCTTTGGCTTTTAAATTACTATCCCTTAATGTCTATAATGTGAAACCAAACCAAACCCAAACCACTAACAACTCCCCTCTCCCCTCAAAATAGTGCTATAAAATTAAATGAACCAAAACAAATAATAATAATCCCACATATCCAGAAAGTGTAGCTGTTACTTCATTATAAAACTACGGTGCAAAACAGGGGTTTATACTGGTCAGAATTGCGATAGCAATTGAAAATTTACACTGCAGGAGTGACTGCAAGCATTGCTTCTCCTGAACAATAGAAAAATCAAAACCAATTAGGCACTTGTTTTCTTGTTTAGTGAGAGATCGTTCGGTGTGCGTAAAAATGATAGAAATATTAGTTAAAAGAATGGTCTTGAGTGTAGCAATTGTATTGCTCAACTACAGCTACAATCCCTGATTCAGAACAGAAAAACATGTGCTTATTATTTAGCTTACGCTTAAAGTTGTACTGATAGGAATGGACTGGACACATGTTCAGGTGCTGTCCTGAATTGGGACGATTGCTGAAACTGGAGTTTTAAAAGACAATATGGTGGTGAGCTTCTTTTCATTACACTACAATACTAATTTTATCTTATCTGGCTCTGCTCTCCACAATATTATCCTAACATTTCCTAATAAAAAGAAAACAGGCATAAAATAAATAGGATAACCAAAGATTACATAATAAATATGCTACTAAGTGGGAGGAAAATATATTGCAACATAAGGCTCTGTAGTGTTGCACAATCAAGAAATAGTTCCAGGTGCTCCAAAACACAACTCCTAATGTACAACACAAAGTTACCACGATACACCTGAAAAAGATTGGGAAGTAACAGATTAAACTTCTATTACATTAAACAGTTGAAAACAGAGCGAGTGGTAATGTGTTTCACTGCCTTTGGAGAACACCACGTGTTCTTTCACTGCTCCAATTGTCATCAGTTGTGAAGGAAAATTGAAAAAGATTGGATTTTTAAAACTCTCATAATAAAATTCCTTCAGACTTATAAAGTTACCAGTGTCCACATTGACTCGTAGCATTATCTCTGAAAGTAAAACAAACTCAGAAATTTTGTTGTCTCCGCTTCTTGGCATCCATTGCATCTAGGATAGGCTGCCTCTTTGCAGTGTACCTCTGACGGAGCTCTTCAATTTCTCGTTCCATCATAGGGTCCAAAGCCTTTAGTCTCATCTGTAATTCTTCTAAACTTAGATTCTTTAACTGTAAAAGAACCAAACAGGCAAACAAACAAAAACAGGTTAAAAACGTATTATGATAAAAATGAAAAACGCTTTTCATAACCTTTTAATTTACAGTTGCAGTGTCATTTTTCATACTGTGTGTGTACATACCTATATCACTGTTTATGCAGTCAGAAGCCTGAGTATGCTCCACAGTAAATAATTTAACAGCATATGAAAACACACACGTATGCGGTACAGTTAATAAAAAGAAAAAGCAGCAAACGCTTCTCATACCTTGTAAATAAACTGTGAATAGATATAGGCCTAGAGTTAAACTCCTTAGGCTGAAAAAAATGCATGCCATGCTGTACAAGATGATATTCACATCCATACATTATACTGATTAATCAAATACTTCTTCACTGAATTCAGCCTTCCGTAGGAGCCTTAAGAAATAGAGAACTGCTGGAAGGAACAGCCTGGCAGATTTGGAGGTACTTTCTGATAAGAATGAGAAGACACCTGCGTTCCTCTACAGACCACTGCCAGTGGTTAAATAATGCACAAAGCAACCTCCTGAATTCGTGGGAGGGAGTTACCTTGCCCGTTCCCTTTTCTCACAGCGTTCATCAGTTCATTACATTTCATTCATTAAGAGCAATGGGTCATACAACAAAGTAAATCCCTCCTCTGGCCACCTGGCTGCTGCAAGTAAAGGCTGGGATCTCGGCAAGTACCAGGGCACATCGGGTGTCACTGCCCCATCTGCTCTCACAGGGCAGGATCTACATTTGAAATATCTTCCTTTGGTTAGCCTGTGTGTTGTTTTTTTTTTTTTTCCAAAGCAAGTGGAGTGCCTTTGCATTTCTCTCTCTTGTCGGAATTGCCTATGTGCCAATTACTCTTCAGTCAGCGATCAGCGTGGCACACATCAACGGATTGCAAACAGCACAGAAGTTCACCCCAGGAAAGAGGCAGTCTATATTTTGTTTGCAAATATGCTGGCATTGCAAACAAGCACACCACCTAACGCAGCGGAAAAAAAGACAACATTTTCTGAATCAACCTACTAATGAGTCAATGCTTCGTTTATGAATCTAGGGCAGTCTTCCATCAACACCGTCTGATCTGCTTTCCCTGAGAAATGAAATGCTACTTTTGATCTTTATTTTTATCAGCTTCTGAGGCATGTAAATTAGCAGCACATATTGCTACATACGGTCCAAACCTCGGTGCTATGACTTCCACCAATACACAACGGTGTGCATAGTAAACAAATAACTTCAAGTCATAATCCACAGGGAGTGGAGCCCAGAAAATCATACAAAAACACAGAGGAAAAGACACCCGTTTTCATTCAGTGTCATTTAAACAATAAGACTCCTATGAAAGAGAGAATTAAAAGCCAGAAGTCAAAATCTCTTCCAGGACCAAAGATCCTCAGACCAGCATCAGCTTCAGACACCCCAGATGTGCTCAGCAGCTCATCATCGCAAGGACAAATGGCACCTTTCACTTCTTAGGAGAGAAGGAGTTGCCTCCCAAATAATTAAATACCCATATAATTAAACAGTCTGGTTTACTACACTTCTCCCATCTGATAAATACAAGGAAGGACAGGAGAAAGGAATCATAATTTCTTAGTCACCAAGACACTTACAGAAAACACCTTTCCACTTTCAGAGAAAGAAGAGATTAAAAAAAAAGTTCTCTTTTTTAGCCACTTGGTAAATGCAACCAGCACATTACAGACACTTTTCGGTGAGGATATTCTTTAGAGAAGTGAGGAACTTGTAGTATTATAAAATGACGTAACGGCACTGATTCCCCTTTAACCGACTGCAATCAGCACAGATGAGAGACGCAATAAAACCATGTTTTTTAGCATGTCTGGGAGGAAAAAGTCTATGATTCGATGATATGTAGCTTCATGGACTAGCAAATGGAGTAAGGAAAGCATCATCAATAACCACTCGTGTGTTTGTGACAAGTGTCACTGATGAAGTCTCCTGTCTGGTCTGGGTCAGCCACTTACTCCCTCTGAATCACTGCTGTAGACATCAGGCTTGCACTGCACGCAGTAGACTCGAATTCATGTGATCACATAATTATTCTGTGCTGAAAGACATACATATTTTTTTAAAATAAATTGTCAGAGAGGAATATGACGGGTACGCTTTTATTTAAATTTCAGTCAGGAAGCAGAGCCAGCAAACAGAATTAAATAATCTTTAAGGATCACAGACAGCTGGGCTGGAAATTAAAATACGAAGAGAATGAATTTTTAAATCCAGAGAATGAGAATTGTGCAGAGTGATCTCAGTCACGTCACCCAGGGGACCCAGGGAACTGCAGTCCTTATCTGTATAAACGGATGATGCTTGGGACACTCAGAGGAAGTAAATGACAGAAAACAGGGAAATGAAGGATCTGAAAACAGAGTTATGAATCTCATCTATCTGGCTTCAGATGCTGGAATAGACAGGAGTGGTCAGAGAGCTCTACGTATCATAGAAAACCACTTAATCTCATCTAAAAGCTGCAGCTCATTTTGGGATGTGTGTGTTTGTCTGCACGCATGTCTACGTCTCTTCAGCAAATTGCAGAATATTTTTTCTTGACTTCTGTGTTATGGATATTACCTCTTGAACCCGAAAGCTTGCAAAAGAGCAAACACTGAATGCAACAGCAAACGTTAAATGAGATGCGCAGAAACAACTCAAACAGGAAATGTAATTATCCCTATGCAATTTATTCCCCTGCATGATGAATATTTTGATTCGATTTCTTAAAGTGATGGAGCTTGGCACTCCCGTTTACTTTCACCTGCAATCAGCCTGCAATTTAAGCAGCCAGAACTGATTTCCCCGTGTAGTTTGTTGTTACAGGGGCAGCCTTCAGCGAATGGAGCTTCTGGAATGCAAATGGAGCATCTGCCTTCACTGGGACCCTTCGTATCACCTGGGAATCACTTTGGGAAAGCAACAGTCCCAGCTGAGCCTTAGAGCACCATGAACCTATCCATTACATACAACAATACATAAATACGTAATATTCAGAAAAGTGCATCTGTTTTATACACTGACTCTTTTAGAGTGGCTACATATACTCAGATTTCCAGTAGAAAAACTAGGTGTGTAGAGAAAAAAAAATCTTTTTCTTCTATAAGGTGTATTTCTTAGCTAAAGGAACTTAAAATGTGTAAGGGAGGGGCAAGGAGAAAGATACAAAGCAAAGCCAGGTAACACAAGCTAAAAGATTCTCAAGATACCATCCCATCCAAAGAAGCCCCAGTGAAACTCTATTGAAGGATGTTGACTGCCTACAAAGAGACCAGCTAGAAGTTTAGAATTATTGTTTTCAGTTGCTAAAATTATTGTTTTCAGTCACACAACACCACCACACACTGTGCACTCTCCTCTTAGGAGACAGAAGTGTGGAAACCTGGTGTACCTCATCTTAAGATTTTAGAAAGTAGGACACCAATTGTCTGCCTCTTCCTGGCTCACTCTTCAACTTATTCATAATTGGGTCAGTTTTCCAAAAAAGGCTACATGTAGAATTCAAAAAGCAGCAGAATGGATTCAGAACCATTATCTGGGTTTTTAAGAAGTGGTCATAAGTGCTGTAGCTAAAGAAAAACTAATATGTGGTATAATGCAAGGTAGCTGGATTGCAGTGCAGTTTACCATTTCATCAGAGGATGATTTTCTAGAAGAAAACATTCTTATTCTGGTCAATATTGGCTTCAGGTAGATTGATTTTTATTACAAGTCTTCAAACAAAGGCACAGAAGGAATTTTCTCCTCCCATACTGATGTGATCATCTCTTAGAACTGAAGTCCAGCAAGAGAAGTACAACAAATTTTATTTTTATTTTTTTCAGTCTAGCTTCTTACATCTCAAATGGACAAGCTTCATTTGGATTGGCATTTTCAGCAAAGCATAATTACTTGCAGTCAATACTTCTGCCTGCAGGAGGACCTACAACACACCTTACATATCCTGTCTGCAATCCTGGTCAAATCATATTGATGAAGATTCAGGTCAAAATGGTCAATTGGAAAACATACATGTGTTGCTGTCTAAATACCAAAGCTCTCTGGTAATACAGTGAGAAGGAAGGAGATGGTGTACAACCAAAAGTGGATTCTCAGAAGTCATCAAGTCCAGGAGCACAATGCAAATCCTGACTACCTGTGTCCAGCACAGGAGTCAGGAGGAAGGAAAAGTATCTGAGATACTTGGTGGTGCCTGCAGACCACAAATTGCAGCGAAGGGGTCTGGGAAAGAGTCTGGAATTCATTAACTAGTCTTGGCCAGCACATATCCGTAGCCATCCAAACGTTTCAGGGGGCGAAATCCAAAGTTTTGGTGGATGTAGCACACTATAATCTTAATCCACCCTTGACAGCTAACAGAGGTAAATAAAAGCTCTAGGCCTGTGATGTTTTCAATATGATAAAATTAGATTTCATTAGTAATTCCATAATGCATGAATTGCCATTACAAACCTCCACTCTATCAAACTAAATTATGGAATACTGCCATTAAGCTGGTGCAACGAAAACAAGCAAATGTATTTTCAGGGTCTAAATTGTTAAGAAAATAGATATTCAATCAAAAAATAATCTGTATCAAGTTTGTTGTGTTTACTTGAAAAAACAAATTCTTCCTAGCAACTGCTTAAATGAATCTTACAGATGCAACATGCCTTATTAGAGGCCTTTGATTAAAAAAATATGGATTGTTAATACTGTATTCTGAGTCATCTATTTTCCCATCTGCTAGTAATTCCTACAATATGAACTATCAACAGAATGGCTAACAACAATAATTTTCTATGGCAATTGCAAAAGTGGGTTGCCTATAGCACTTTCTAAGATTTAACCAGTGCATGCCTCGGATTGTTTTGTGTTGTTAGTGGCCTCGGGTAAGAGAAACTCTCTCTCCGCTGTAGCTGTTCCGTTACCTTTGCTGAGCAGCTTTCTTCTCTCTTTTGGAATGAGGTCCACTGGTGAGTTCAAAATCCTTTTTACCAATGTAAAAAGTTAGGCTAGGGTCAGGATGCAATTCAAGGTGAATTACAAAGATAAAAGGTGGGTCTCTCCAAATCATTTTTCTGGTCTCTGAATTTATACCCCAAACCCAAAAGCTCACTTATGTGGTTGTTTGGTTTTTTTTTGGATAGCTTTTTTTCCTACATGCAAGGAAATATGCCACGGTTACTGTCAGCTGCTCCTGTGCAGTGACAAGGGGAGAACTGCTGTGCATATATATCAAAACATACTGACCTGGTAGTAGCATTGTCGAGCAATGACCTACTTGAAACACCCACTAGCCACACATCAGAGCTCTGAGCTGCTCTCTCCACACGCCTGTTGTTGCTAGAACAGGCAAATCAGTCACAAGAAAAAAAACTTGGACAGGGAAGAGCATTTATTTTGGTACGTTTGAGAAACGAGCATCTTTGATGCAAAACAGAAAATATGGGGTTATATAAAAAAATATAACAAATATAAAAAAGAACTTAATTTACTGTCACTGTTTTTGACAATTTACGGGAGGGAAGAACCAGTAGCCTAATATATAATTTTCTTTTATTCCGCAGGACTACCTTAAGCATTTTGAGGGTTAAAATAAGCACATGACATTAAGAGAAAATTAAACAGGGACAGCTTCAGTTAATTTTTAAAAGTCCTTTTAGGAATAAAATTGCATATAAATGTTCCATGATTAATTCCTGTCTTCACTACTAGAACCCTTTCTGTTCATACATTAAAACTGTGTATCATTTTAACAACACAAAGCTTAATCTCAGTTACTATCACCAGCATTTCTCAGCTCCATACAAAGTTATATGGAAATAGCAAATCACCACCAATAAAAAATTAGTTTTCTGTAACATTAGTGCATGCTATCATTTGCATACCTTTGTTGCATACTACTCAGGGCTTTTCCTTTAAGTACAGTAAGTGCTGCCAATCCTAAAATTCAAGAATTACGAGCTGGGTCCTTAACCTTCATTAAACTACCAATAAAAAATTAGATTCATAAAATGACAATTCCTTGGAGGGGGGAGGTGTCTTTTTACTTCCCTTTTTATTTCTGAGTCACGAGGAGGCAGCTAGAATCAAAGCATTTCTGCAATTGTAACGGCAAAATAGTTCAGGGGAAAAAAAAATCTAGGAGCCTAAAACTTTAATGAGCTACCTTGACTACAGGAATTGAAATCTAAGGAAAAACACAAGTCATCATGAAAAGCAGTGTAAAAACGATACTGAAACTCTTGCATATTGCAATTTTACAGTCCCTGACAACACTCGTCATGTAGTATGTGTTTATGCTTTATCATATCCTAAGCAGTTTAAATATCATTTACATTGTTTTTACTACTAAAGCCGCTGATGTTCATGTGGTTGGGGGTTAAGAATTTTCACTAAAAGGGATAAAACAACATAAATACAGAACCTGAACATA